>NC_134230.1:15471428-16718571 GCF_965140235.1 Caretta caretta
AACCCACCCACCCATCCATCCGTCGTGATACACACGCATCTATCTAGCTAAGCTCTGGGCACCCATCTGGGCCCAGCCCTCGTCCGTGGCTCCCGCAGAGTCATCTCCCCAGGGCCCAGCTGGAAGGTGGATGACTCATGCACTTTGCTTGCTAGCTCTTAGACTCCCTGCTGTAGTCACTGAGCAGATGTCCACTGCTGAGTGGGCGGCTGCTGCCATGGCTGCCCTGGTGTCTTACAGCCTCTGGCTCCCTCTCCCACTCGCCTGGCCCTGGGTATCTTCACCCCCATCATCTCTCTCTCCTCTGGCTTGTCTTGCACTCCTCCCCCTGAGTCTCTGTCACGGGCAGAGTCTGGCCTCTCCTCCCTCTCTCCCAGGACAGTCAGTGACCTCAGTACCACGTGCCACCCTCCTCCTAATCTGGCTGAACGAAGTCTTCCTGCCCTGGAAATACCCGCTTGCAGGTGGCGTTCTGTGCTGGGTGGGAGCTGTTGTGTGACATGACACAGGCAGCCCAAGTGGCTTTCTCCAGCTTGCTCTGATGTCATGGCAGGGGAGTGCCCGATACCCTGAGGGGTGGGCTAGCCCTGGAGAGGGAGGGGTGGAAAAACCCCAGGGGCTCCAGCTGGATACAAATCATTGGGGCTCCCCTTTCCGCCCCCCACCCCAAGAGCTGAGCTGGGGCCGGACTCCTGCATAAACTGGAATAGTCCCCTCATCTGGAGACCCCTGGCAGCTCCCTTGACTAACAATCATGTAAGACAGACAGGTCAGGGTGAATCCGGAGTGACCCCACTAAAATCATCGGAGTCAATCTGGATTTACTCTGGTTGAAGAACAGGATCTGGTCCCAGTGAGCACAGACCGATTATTAGCCACAGAGCAGGTGTAGAATGCCCGATGTGAGGTGTTTCCATTTGCACTGTGACTTTGTGACTCAGCAGAGCTGACAAAACCATGCACAGAATCAATCCCTCCCCGGATCCCAGCCTTGGGGGTCTGTAAACCATTGTGGCGGCATCAGAGGGATGACCCTTTATCAGAGCGATGACCGAAGTAGCCTAGGATGGAAGGTAGAAGGCCCAGCCCTGCAGTCCTTTCACCAGCAACCTCCATTGATTGTGGGATGTACCTGGGTGAGGTACTGTGGGTGGGGGTGAGGGGGCTCTAAGCTTATTTTCCTCTTTACCTAAGCATCAGGCCATGGTGCAAGTGGGATTAACAGCAGGTACCAGAAGCAGGTACAGATTGTCCCAGCTTGGTGGTATGAGGGACGGCGTCCCTAGCCTCTGTTTGTAGAAGCTGGGAATGAGCGATGGGATGGATCACTTGCTGATTCCCTGCTCTGTTCATTCCCTCTGGGGCACCTGGCATTGGCCACTGTGGGAAGACAGGACACTGGGCTAGATGGACCTTTGGTCTGACCCAGTGTGGCCATTCTTATGAGGCTGAATCAGGGCCTTGGTAAATCAGGGGGAGTTTTGCTATTGTGCTCTATGGATAGAGGGACATAGGAACTGCACCTGGCTAGACAGATGGACAGAATTCTACCTCTTGGCCACTCCCATCTGGTAGGACAATACCCAGAGCATCACAGAAAGGCCCTCACTTCTCATAATGCATTAGGCCAATTGTGACAGTGTTGCTTGTGGGGGGGTTAAAGGGCTTCCTGATCCCTGTGAACAAATACCTAGCCAAGGCCCTGGAACATGAACTTTGATCCCCATTCGGTGGCCTAGCTGCTGATGTTCGTATTGATCACCAAGTGACCTGGCCCTGTTTTCAAAATCCTGCCAGAGTGTTTGACTTGCTGACCCCCAGAGGAAGGGGTGTGTCTATCACGGATGGGGAAGCTTTGTTAAATGACCTGTCCCTTTCCCCCACCCCACCCCCCAAAGAATTATATCGATGGGTACCAAAGCTCCCAGGCTGCAGCTTCCCCTGGCCTTTTCTCTCCCACTGCACTCAGACCCACACCCTGAGCAGCTGGCCCCACTTCACACCACCCAGAACAGCAAGAGAGTGATTTCCGAGCAGCAGGTGCGTCTCACTGGGGACAGGTGCTGTGGGATAATCTGCTGGGATGTCCATGGGAAGATCCGTCTCCCCCCTATTCCTGAGAACAAGGGGAAGATCCCCTCCAGCTTCCTGAGCAGAAAATCTTCCCAGGAGGTGCAGGGAAGGGAAAGACATGGATCTCAAACAGCCTCAAACCTGGATCTCCTGCCTGGGAAGGAGGCAGGTGCAAAGACTCACATGGGGCAGGGTGCCCGAGGGCAAGGGGCCAGGAGTGATGGGGGGGGATCCAGCTCCCCCCCCTTGGGGCACTTACCGTTGTGCTCTCAGTCGTGTTGTCCCATGCAGTCAAGTCATTGCTCATGGTCTGTCCCAGCTGGAAAGTCCTCCTGGAACCCGGAAGAGAAAGGCAAAAATGACACCCCGAGAACAAAAGAATGAAAAACCCGCACGTGGAGGCGAGAAGTGAAGGGGAAGCGCTGGGGCTGGGCTGGGCTGGGCTAGGCTAGGCTGGGCAGGGCAGGTCCGGTCCGGTCCGGTCCGTCCTCCCCCCGCCTCGCTTCGGATCTGATCCCGGTTCACCACCCCGTTCACACGGGCTGGGGCGGCAGCACCAACCGCGGGTGGGCTCGGATGCTGCCTGCGTCCAGCCCCCGCCCCATCGCACACACACCGTCTCCTCCCTTCCCAATCCCCGCACTTCCTCGCGGCTAATGCCTGCCCAGGTAAATCGAATTAGAAAAGGGAGGAAGAAGCGGACCCAAGGCGGATCGTCCGGAGGCTGGTAGGAGTCAGGGGGCTCCTAACACAGGGGTGTGATGGGCTCGGGCCCCCCCCCCGCCCCTTTCTCACTCTGGTTCCCTGCCCCCCCATCAGTTCCTCTTGCCTGCTCCAGCGCGCCGGGGGCTTTGCTCATCCTCTGCCCGGCAGGGAAGCCGCCAGCCCCTCTGCTCTGCAGGTTGCTGCTGCGCAGACACCGGCTCCCCCTCGCCTCCAGCCCCGGGGAATGAAGCGTCCCCTCCCCACGCGGCTCCATGAGCTCACCCGCCCACCCAGCCGCTGCAAGCCGAGAGCCTGACTCGAGCCCACGCGTGAAAGTGACTCGGGCGGGGGGGTGCTCCCAGCTCAGCGCGGCTGGATCGCTTGTGGGGAGGGGTACAACCGGGCCCTAAGGCAAGGCGGGGGGGGGGGCCGGGCTGGAGGGGGGGCACAGTGCTGGGTTGGAGGGGGTGTGTGGACCGGGAGGGAGGGATGAATGGATGGTGTCTATATGGGGATGGATAGCTAGGGGTGTGAAGGGGAGGGAGGGGTGTGTGGATGGCGATGAATGGGTGGGGGACATAGGGGGATGAATGGATCCGGGGAAAGCTGCCCCCTGCAGGGATGACGCCCTGGCCCATTCACGGTCTCCCACTCTGTCATGGCTCCTCCCCAGGAGCCATCTGCCCTGTGGAGGGAGAGGAGACGCAGCCTCTCCCTAGTGAGTCCCCAGCACGGAACAGCAGTTCCTTGAGTCAGTCTCACTCACTGATCCTGGGGCCACCGTTCCCCTTTTGGGATGGGATCTAGACGTGCCATGGAGAGCAGGTCGGTGGGGCCACACCCCCCTCCCAGAGCTGGGGCAGGGCCCAGGAGTCCTGATACAGCCCCCTGCGCCAACCACTAGACCACCTGGCTGCCTCTCTTTTGCATGGGGCATACCAAGTTTTCCAGTGCTCTTTCACGTTCCAGCCCCACACTGTCCCCACACAAACGGCAGCCTCCACATCCCGGGCCTGGATGATCAAAGGTTAAGATGAGTCACATGGTGAGGTCACCTCCTTATGCACACACAGCAACACAGGCAAACACAAACTCCCTCTCCCATCTTGTCTGCACTTGGCTTTTTGCACCCCAATCAGCCTCCCTTCCAGTTGCAACAGCCTCAGGAGAAGCCCTCCAGTAGACGAGGTGCCCGCATTTGAAACAGCCTGGCATGGTGCATGAAGCCCCAACAGCTGCCCCCGGAACCCTCTCTTCAGGAGGGGGTCCCCCCAACGCTGCCATGAGCAAAGCTGAAACAGTAGGTGATTGGAGAACCTCTCCAGCCATCTCTCGTCAGGGGCTCAGAAGGGAAAGAACCGGATGGCTCAGGGTATGGGTGATGGTCCATGGAGTTTTCATTCTCAGGGGCCCTGGCTTACTGCCATCCCGGCTCAAGTGGCAGTGCAAGGGAAAGGCGTTCAGGGGGCCCGGCTAGGAGAGGAAAACTGTCCGTGTGCTTCAGGTACTGGCTTCCTTAGGTGGGGCTGGGTTTGATTCCCACCGGTTCTGCGTGACCGTGGGAGAGTTACTGAATCTCTCTGGGCCTTAGCTGCCCTCCTGTAAAATGAGGCTAAACGAGCCCTTTGTCTAGACGCTGTGTGCATACAGCACCTACCGCCGTAGGGTCTCCGGGAATACTAACGAAATAATGGGGCTGTGAGGTCTCCAAAGCCCCCACTGCAAGTAGCACTAAGTGGCAGCTGGACTCCACCTTCTGGGTCACAGCTGGGGCTGTGGGTCAGCGGTTTAGGCTGCCTCTCTGGAAAGTCACCCTCCAGTGCAGCTAGCCCAGCTCCTCTGGCTTGCTCTGCAACTGGTTAAAGGGAAGCTGGCTCCTGGCTTTCACTGCCCTAGCTGTCACCGCGGAGACGTTCATGGGCAGTGTTTTAGCCACCACCCATGGGCGTCTCCCGAGCCCGCATCCAATGTTAGGGAAGAGCTTTGCAGCTAATTGCTGAGGGGTGGCTTCTGAAGAGAACTAGACAACATTTCAGAAGGGGGAGGGATACTGTAGCTTTCACTGCTGCCACTTTACTGTGATCTTGTCCATTCTCATAAGCTAAGTAGAATCAGGCCTGTTCAGATCTGGAAGAGGAGACCTGTAGAGGAGAAACACAGGAGCCTGTTCTCCCACTGTAGCTTGTAATTAGCTTCAGTGGATGTTGCTTGTGTCCTAGAGTGAAGCAGAGGAAGGGAGTGGTGGGGGTGACTCAGTACCAATAAGCAGTGCCCTTCTTTGAGTCAGTGGGATATTGGTGCCCTCTTTAGGACCAGATTGGAAACGAAGATGTCCTGATTGCTCAGGGTTATTAAAGACTTAGTGGTGCTTTCCACAAGCACCGGGGCGAGAGAACCTGGCTCAGTGGTTGCAATTACATTCTGCCTCCCTAGCTCCTTGAAAGCAGATGTATAGTGTTGTGTGCTGTTAACGTTGTAATCCAGAGCAGGCTGCATTTCAGTGCACGAGCAGAGCCTGGCCCTGTTAAACTCCTGAGCATGCTGCAATGTTAATGTTATCTCTGGGATACTTGGCGGGTGTGGGACTTGAGGGGGGTATTTAGATGCCTGCTGTAAGGCAAGGATTGGATTGGATTTTGGATGTTAAAATACAGAAGTGTGTACCTGAGCCTTCCTCTCTAGAGAGAGCTGTCTTCTAACTATCAGCGCAGGCTTGAAAGTGGGCTTGGAACTCCCTCTCCCCGGGGCCGTGGGTCTGTTTCATCTGCCACGTGGCCTGTTGCCAGGGACAGGAGTTTTCAAACCGCGGGGCGTTCTCCCCCCATCTCTGCTCTCCTCTGGTGACGGTCGGGGCTATTTGAAAATCCATTTGAAATCAGATCAGGAATAAAATATTAATTGAGCAGGTGGCACTGTTTTCCCTCACATCTTTTGTGTGTCCTGTCTACTGGGACGGACTCTCTCTGAGTGTCTGTGAAGCACCTGGGGCAACAGGGTCCCCATCTTGGGTGGGTCTCCATGTGTTCCTGTCATACAAATAGTAACAGTTAAAGAAGCAGGCCTCTGATTTCACGTAGCGCCAGATTGGGATTCTCAGCCACAGAGGCCTTTACCTCTGAAGGTCCCGGGTTCACTCCCCTAGGACGACTCTGTCATTGCACAGATGTTTAGGAACAGCTGAGCCAGCTACACTGAGGTCCTGTCTCACGGACAATCAGGGAAGTTTCAGAAGAAGTTAGGCACCTGTCTGTGTGCCGCTATGGGCAACAGGGAGAAAAGGCCTTCCCGACCCAATGTCAGTTTCTATCTTTGCTACTTATCTGGTCTTTGTTACTATCACACCCGTGCATTTCCCCATCTCTTCCCAACCCCTCACAAGGTAGGCCAGTGTTATTATCCCCATTGTACAGATGGGGAAACCAAGGCACAAAGAGGCTAAGAGACTTGTCCTGGGTCACGCATGGCACCTGTGGCAGAGCCAGGAATTGAACTGGGCTTCCCACAGCCTAGACTGGTGCTCTAGCCACTGGACCAACCTTTCTTCCACTAGCTGCTCTACTGTCAGGGGGTGGGGTGAGAGAAGGGGTTGAGATGGGCACCCCTCCTACCTCCCTTCCTCCACCCCCCCATGCATAGATGAGAGCACTCGCCCTGGAAGGGGGAGCATGCAGGAGGGGTGCCCATGAAGATGGCGGCAGCGTAGCGAGTGAAACATCACCACTCTCTTAGCCAAGCGGTGCCATCAGCCAGGCACTGACGCCGGCGATGGGCCATCCTAGGGGGTGGCTGCTGAGCCTCTTGAGACCAGCCCCAGTGCAGGAGGCCCCAGATCAGGGACTCTGCTCCTTCTGCTCCATCCCTGCCTGGAGATGCACCCTGAGCCTAGCTCAGCAAGTTCCTCCCCTGCTCCCAGGAGGGAGATCCCAGCTGCCTCCCTCTCCCAGCTCTGAAGGCTGTTTCAAACTGCCCCGTATCATCATCCTGGTCAGTGCCAGGAGCTTCCAAGGGCAGGGTGGAGGGCTAGTGCCAGTGGGAGCTTTTGCTCACTGCACCCCTTTGTCCATACTCCCTTGGTACCCCCAGCACAGGGCTCTAGATTCTTGGGCGAGGGGCTGGCTGCCCTCCCATCCAACCCGGGGCTCCAGGCACCATAGTACTGAGTGGGGTCGGGGAGACTTGGGCTTTCAGATTGCGATGGAGAATAAGATTCCCACCCACCCCCGGAGTCCCCAGAACCCTGGGATCCCCAGCGAAACGGAAAAGAGGAGGAGCTGGAGATCAGGGGCTGGAAAGAAAGGAAGAGAACAGAATGGAGGGAGAGGGAAGGGTGAGGAGGGGACAGCAAAGCCAGCCCTATGGAGCATGGCTAGGACAAGGCCTCCCTGCCTCAACTGGCCTGAGGTCACCCCTGCCCAGGGCATCTTGAGCTGGTGCCAAACTCCCACCCCAATCCTAATGGCAGCTGGGTCTGGGCTGGCCTGCCCCCCACTCCTCCTTGCAAGGGGGCAGCTGGGGAAGGGCCTGGGGGCTGTTGTGACCAGGGAGGTGAAGGCTGATGAGAAGAATGTTGGGCCTGTTTCCCCGCATCATGGAGGAATTTCGTCTCCATGGTGACATAAAGGGGGAACAAGGCCGCCATTGTCTTGGCCCGAGCGCCGCAAGGAGACAGGCTCCTGGGCTGGCGCCGCCCGGGAAATGTTTGGCCCCAGATGAAAGGGGCCCGGGCGGGGAGGCGTGGCGATGCCGCGGCAGGCGGGCAAGAGGCCGCTTCACACTTGGTGGAAACCCAAGCCCCAGTCGACGCTGCCTGCTGCAGGACCCGGGGGGAGAAAGGAAGAGCTGGTGGGGCAAGAAGGGAGGAGGCTGGGCTGGGCCCACCATGCCTTTAGTGAGCTAATGGCTGCTGTCCCCCTATAAGCTGGGCTCTGGGGAACCCTTGCAAGCGAAGCAGGGGTGGGCCTGGTTAGCGCTTGGGCAGGGGATCGTCAGAGACACGCCAGGAGCAGTCGCTCCTCTCTCAGCCAGTGCTGCGTTCGGGGGTGCAGCGCTGCAGAGAGTGGGGTGGATGACCCACCCGGGGAGTTCTCCCCTTGCGGGCAGGGCTGACCCTAATGCCCCAGCGCAGGGCTCGGGGGCACTGTCCTGCAGGGAAGGCTGTAGGCCACGCCCTGAGGGAGGGCTCTTTCCTCTGAGTTGACCCCACTGGCATTAGGGGGTGCTGTGCTGTGGGGGAGGGGGTTGCAGGGGACTCAGTAGGAGTCTATGGACCCCAATGTCATTTGGATGATACATAAAACAGGCTCTGGCCATCTCGTTCTCACTGTATGGTTTTAACAAGCTCATCACCAGGGTATTGGGGCATCAAAGCATCTTTCCCCCCCCCCCCCCGCGCCGCCCCCCAGACTGCTGCGTCTGCATAGGCACCTGAAGCAGGGAAGGCCGCCAAGACTGGCTGCAAGGTGGGTCAGGGGATACGTTGCCTGTCTGGACACCCTGGGGCTGGCTGAGCAAACCCCAAGTCCCTCCAGCATATCCCAGCTCCAAGCATATCCATGCCGAGGGCTAGAGGGAGCTGCAGGAATGCGAGGAGGAGGAGGAGGCAGGAGGAATGAAGGAGTCCGGCAATGCTAAGCAAGGAGCCCTGGTGCTTACTGACTGGAAGGGTTCTTGGTTTCCAGTGGCTGGCAAGGTTTGGGTATATTTGGCAACAGGCTCTCCCTGCAAACTGCCATCAGCTCTGAGCTTCCATGAAGACAGCATCAGTGGCCGGCACCCCTCTTTCAAAGGGGACCTCGCCCCAGGGCTCTGGCCACTCGTGGTAATTAAATATCCCTCCCCACCCCCTTCCAATGCTTCTTGGGTGTTAACCACAGCGTCCTGCCTGAACTCTACTCCTCTCAGTCCCCCTCCAGGTAGACCCAGTATCCTTCGGACAGAGGGTCTTCCAGTTCCTGACCCAAACTGCTGTGGAGCTGTGTTGTCCATGAACGCCCAGCCTGCTTGTGGCTGTCTCCAATTCCAGCCAAGGATCCAGTAGCTCTTATCAAGCAGTGGCTCTCCAAGCGCTTTATGAAGGAGGTCAGTATCGCTACCCCCATTTTACAGGTGGGGAAACTGAGGCACAGAGCGGGGAAGTGACTTGCCCAAGGTTACCCAACTGGCCAGTGGCAGAGCCCATGACTCCAGCCTTTTGGTTGTTCCTATTGGGCTGAGGCCAGCTGGTGAGAGATGAGGCAGATTGAGCGTGGAGAGGAAGTTGTGGCCCTGGTGCTGGACTAAGACTCTGGAGATGTGGGTTCAGTTCCTACCCTCTGCACTTGTGGGAAATTCACTTACTCACTCCTTGCCTCGGTTTCCCCACCTATGAAATGGGGGTAATTCTGTCTAGTCTATTGAGTATGTCAGCCCTTCAGGGCAGGGACTATGTCTCAAAACATTGTCCATACAGCTCCTAGCCACAGTTAGAGGCTACCACCGTGCAGATGATAATAATCCCATGCTGGGGCCTCCGTACACACCCACCATCTCTCTCCAAGGCCAGCCCAGGTTTTGATAAACAGAAGTAAACATGTCAAGTTGGGCTGTATCTGCCGTGGGAGCATCCTGCCAGTCAGGCAGCTGGCGCTGTTTGATTCCCTACAATCCGCCCCCGCCAGCACCTTGGACGGCTTCCTCGGCCGGCCTACAAATCCTGTTACACGCCCAGAGCGCCGTGTGTGCAGCGAGCCAGCTGCCACCTCAGTCGGGCTCTCCGGGGACTGCATGGCACCTGGGGTCTGGCTTCCAAGGGGCTTGGCTGAACAACCCTGACTCCCCGTCACCTTCAGGGGAAGCCAGAAATAGGAGCATCGGCACCACCTGCATGAGACGGGTCTCCAGAACTGGGCCAGTCCCCAGCAATGTGGCATCAGAGGAGAGACGCAAGGCCAGTGAGTTGGGGGCCTGCCTGTCATGGGTGGGTCTATCCACCTACCTACTCCCGGAGCCTGGGTAGCTCAGCGCTCATGCGCCCCGTACCTCCACTGTAACTCAGACCCCAAAGCTCCCCGTGTCTGGCCGCAGGGAGGCAATTCATACCCTGCCCCCACTCCACAATGGGGCCAGAAGGGAGGCCTGTGCCAGCCTCAGGGAACTGACCCCCCTCATGAGGTGGGGGAGGAGAGCCTTCCTTCACTCCAGAGGCTGATTCACCTGTCCTGTCTGCCTCTGAGACTGTTCTGGTGAGGGTGGAAGATTCCTCACTTCCTGTCCAGAGGCATCACACACTAGCGGGGGTGTGAACTAACCTCAACTGTGGATAGATCAAAGGGGAAAGCAAAGTCACAGACATGCAAATGTGCACACACTCATACCCACGCACCCGCCTTCATGCCAGGGGGCTGATCCTGCCAGCTCTGGGCCATCATGTGCCATCAGCCATGTTGCAACCGGGGTTGCTTGATCTGGTAGGAGAGCTGTGTGCAAGGCTTAAAAGGAGCAAAATTCCTTCCTGAGAAGGTGAGCATGGATGTTGGCAGGAGGGGTGTGTAAAGGAGCATGGTGTGTGCGCTTGTGCACACGGGTGTGTGGTGTGAGTGACAGTCAGAAAAGGGACATAACATGCATGCGTGTCTGGGTGTAAGCATATGTTTATGTGTATGGTGTGTCTGCAATATGCATGCATGCTAAGTGTAATATGCAGGCAGATCTGTGTGTGTCCCTCTGAGTGTATTGTGTTAATGTGTGTAACACGAATGCATAACTGTGTCTGTGGCCTTCAGCGCGTACTGTGAGATTGTGTGTGTGTGTAGTGATTCTCTGCATATTGTGGGTGATACGCATGCAGATCTGTGTGCATATGTCCCTCTGTGTCTGCACCTGTGTATGTATTCCTCTGTGGGCAGGTTTCTCTCTGTGTTAGCAAATGAATCCAACAAATACAAATCTGGTGGGTTTTTTTTTGTTGTTTTTTTGTTTTTGTTTTTTTTAACATTATGATTCCTGCTTGGTTTTTACTTGACATTTCGTATTTCTCTCCAGCTGGGAGAGAAAAATCGAGGTCAGCTGACAGGGTGGATATAGGCTAAGAGGTATTTGCTGTTTTTTGTTTCAACCAGACAAAAATAACCCATAATGCTAATAAGGAAAGGGGTGGACAGACTCCTGTCACAGACCATTAAAAATAATAAACTGCTGTTAGCATCATGGCCCAAAAGAAAGCCATCTCGCCTCCCCAGGGGCAGAATTCAGAAATAGCATCTCGCTCAGAGCAGGGAGGGGGGATAAGAAGAAGCTCATGCTGAGGGGGGCTGAGAGCCATTGAACCAAACCGTAAACCCTTATAGGATGGAAACCACATGAAGCCAGGGGGTGCAGAAGCCCCCCTCATTCCAGCACCTATGTTCAGCCCCCCTCCCTGCTCCGCTGCTTCCTTTGTACTCATGCTTTCAGCAGATAGTTCAACATCCTATCACCCGAAGTCAAAAATCAATTGTGAAAGGATGGGGCAGCTGGGCTGCCTTCTTGTCTCCCCACACCTCTTTCAAAGAGGTAATATTTGAAAGCAAGGCAGCTTCCCACCCCCACCCCTCCCGGCTCGCCCCAGCCCCCGCACGACCCCTGGAGGTTTTTTCTCTCCCCCCCCTTCCTCCTCCCCCCGCTACACAAAAGTGATCAACTCCCATCTCTCTCTCTCACCCACACACACGGATGTGACTGCATCACCCACACAGAGGGCCAGTAGTAATACAATCAGCTGATCAGAATCGTAGTCCATTCATTCTCCCAGCCAGGCTCTATCTTTTGACTGGGGCTTGGAGGGGTTTTTTGTGGCGGTGGTTTTTGTTTTTGTTTTTGTTTTTCTCTCCCTCTTTTAAATGTATGAGCATAAGGGATGTCTCGCCCGCTGCCTGTTAGAAGGATGAAGATGATGGTGGCGGGCGGTCGTGGTTTCACTCAGCACTCCTGCATCTCGGTGAAAACACCCAGACCTCACTCGCCCTGGGTCCCAGGGCTGGAAGCCGCATGCGGAACAGACACACGCAGCCCGCCTCCAGCGGCTTCATTCGCCCCTGGCTGCTATTTCTCGCCCCGGTCACACGCTGGGTTGCTCCCTGGCCACCCCCGCTCCCTGGCGATCGGTCCAAAGGCGCCTTTCTGCTTTGCCGGGCGGTTGGCAAGCGCACCCGGCCCGAGCGTTGTTCGTCAGTTTCACCTGCCCGCATTCCCTGGTGTGCCCGGAAATCGGATTCATTTGTGGAGCCCTCTCCGCATCGCTCTGACGGGGGCGAGCTAGCCGCTCCCCCCCCTTTTCGGGTCACCCTCAAGTCCGATCAAGCTTTTAAAAACAACGCGATCGGCAGAAGGGATGGCATGCAGCACCCCCGGACACCCCCCCTCTGTAAAGAACCACATTTCTGTCTGGTCGCTCCCCCCGAACACGCGCGCCCGAGAAGGTGCAGAAAGGCTCCGAGATCTCGCATGCAGGTCCTCAGCCAGGCACCCGATCCGCGCAAGAGGGGATCCTGCTGCCTTTCCGTTTCTTGTTAACTCTTCTTTCGCCCACGGCAAGCGCCCGATGGTTGAAAGAGAGAGAGAGAAATGACAGCCCCGAGGCTTCTCTGCCTGCAAAGAGCCGACCCCGCCAGCCTCCGCCGCGGGTCGGAATCGGGGCTGGGGCGCGGGGCAGGGGGGCACTCACCTAATTGCAACGCGGGGGCTCCATGTACGGGGGAAACCAATGAGCTCCCAACGATCTCCAGCACCTTAATTTTGATTGAAAAGCCAGAGGATTTATGAATGAAACGGGTTCCACCCACCTCTGAGGGGGGCGGGGGGGGGAGTCACGTGATGGAACGCTCATACAAGAGCCGCGGGAGGGTGAAGGGGGGGGGATGCTGAAAGCATTGCACATCATGGGGGGGGTGTAAAAGACTTCCCCCCCCCCAATATATAGTCCAACCGTTCTGCAAAAGAACCTGCCTAGAATAATGGATGTTCTGCATCTTCCCTAACAATCCAGGCTGCCCAGCTGTGTAAACCATGGTCCCCCCTCCCTCACCCCAGCACGACTCCACTCCAAGGGAGGCTCAGAGCCAGGGTACCGCTACACTACAAAAAAACCACCCCATGACAGCGAGTCTCAGAGCCCGGGTCGACTGACTCTGGCTTGTGGGGTTGGGCCCTACAATCGCAGCGCAGACTTTCCCCCCTGGAGCCCCCCCCCCCCCCCCCGCCGCCCCTTGCTGGGTTTTAGAGCCCGGAGTGCAAGCAGGACTATCTACACCGCGATTCTTAGTCCCGTCGTGCCAGCCGGGGTCAGGAGACCCGGCTCGGAGACTGGCTGCATCTGGGGTTTTTTTGCAGTGTAGACGTAGGAACCCTCAGCCCCGGTGGGGCCTGTTCTGGGCTGCATGCCATTCTGTCAGCATCAAGAGGCCTTGCGGGTGGAAAGGTCCTCTGAGGCCCATTCTGCCCATGGGGGCACCCCAAGCTGGTGCAAAGGCTGTGCTCTGGGCCTGCGCCCAGCCCCTGGTGTAGGGCATGTGGCCAGAGCGCTTTGCACTGGGATAGTTTTCTGCATCCCAGGGAGCCATGGGAAGCCAAGCATAAGCTAGAGCAGCCCTGAATCAGCTCTGATTTACACCACAAGCCAGGTGGGGCTTTGCACGGCCCCTGAATATAGAGAGTGCACAGGTGGCTTCAAGTCACTCCCTCACCCCTGTGCTGAGTGTGGGGCAGGGTAACTGAGAATCAGGCTCCGTGTTCCCAGCGCGACTTAACCCTTTAGGGGAGATGTGCTTTGAGTTTTCTTTCAGCGCTGGCTAGGCTGGGGCCGAAGGCCACCAGAGTTTCACTGGAATCTTTGCTGACTCTCTGGTTCCTCTGTTACAAAATAAGGAGTGACAAGTTGCTGATGCTGGGCTGGGGTTGCCAGCTACCAGGGCTCTTCCTGGAAGTCAGCAGCCGTCAATGCTTTTATCTCCTCAGCCGCAAGAGAGCCCTGGGGGAAGGAGGACTTTTGGTGGCCGCTTGCAAAAATAGAATCACCCTTGTGAGGGGACGCGTGATGACGGGATGGATGGTGTGACTCGCTGGCAGCATGTGTCACGTCCCTAGTGGCTGGGTGCCCAAAGTTCGTGGCTTTATGCCCGTATGGGCCACCACTTGTTACATTAGTAGCAAGGATGGAACATGGGCCTTCTGGATCTGAGTGCATGAGCCTGTCCTAAAAACACCATCTCTGTGGGCCAAGGCAGTAGCGGGCTCGTCAGCCTCTCTACACGTCCCAGCCACCTCTAGAGGTGCCGCCCCGAGTGGATGTGGTGGGCTACACAGAGGATAACAGCCTCCTACTGCTGCTGGCTTCTGGAGTTTGGCCTTTAACTCAAATGGTGGAGGCTTGAGCTATGGTGCGGAAGATTGCAGGTACCCGATAAATAAAAGGCAACAGCAGTGCTGGGGTGGCTGCTGCACTAGCTAGTGGGGTAGGGTAGGGGTGGTTTTCTAGGCGTGAAAACGCAACGGGGGCAAGGCAGTTTGGAAACTGTTTCCCCTTGATTGCAAACTTCTTTGCCCAGACCATATCCCACTGGTTAGATGTCTATAACCTGCAGGGATCCCCTGAGCAAGCACCAGAGCCTGTGGGGGACCCTCTCAGGAGGGCGACAGTATTCTGTAAGCACCTGTCACCCAGAAGAATCCCAAAGTGCTTTCTAATCTACAAGGATCTCCAGCACCAGGGAAATGCGGCTGTCTCTAGGGAGGTGTGCAGCAGCCAACAAGTACACAGCTTGTGCAGGGAGAGGACAGCAGGGCAAACCCTTACAGGGATCATTAATAACCATGGATACAGACATGAAGTAAAAAGAAAAGGAGGACTTGTGGCACCTTAGAGACTAACCAATTTATTGGGTTTTTGGGGCTGCAGGAATTGAGGAGCACTGGAGCATTGTAGTAGAAACACTCACTACTGAGATGGGTGTGGCTTTTCAAGAGCTGTAGTAAATCCACTCCCCCCAGAGGCAGTCCTTAGGTTGATGGAGGAATTCTTCAGTCACCCCAGGAGGGGTCCATACCAGGGCTTAGGTTGGCTTAACGATGGTTCTTACAGGTGTGAATTTTCACACTCCTGAGCAACATCACTACATTGACCTAAGTTTTAGGTGTAGACAGGCCTGAGATCACAAAGGGAACAGAGAGATCTGGGAATGGGAAGTATAGAAACTGTTAAAATTTTAAGCTATCACTTTAAGTGTCAGGGGGTTTCCTGGTCCTGCTGGCCAGCGAGGGGCTCTGTAGGGAAGTGTGAGATCTGGGTCTCAGCTAGCGGCAGTCAGTCTGTAGACATCCAGCCTAGCGTAAGGTGGGGGTGGGTTGTGCCTTGTTGTTTTTGGGAGCAGCCTTCTTTCTCTCTCTCTGTTTTTAGGTTCTTGTGTGCTATCATTCTGGATTCTAAGAAATAAAGTTGTGTTACATCACAACCTTCCAGCAAGAGGATAGTAGGGTTTTATTTAATCCGTCTGTGTGGGTGCTAGGAATATAATGGCATGGGCTGTAGATGTCTGGCTCCAGGAGGTGCTGAGCCAACCCTCCCATGGGACGCAGATCCTGGGGTTGCCGGGGGCATCAAGGAGAGCGAATGACATTGGCACAAACCTAGGCACCGCTCCGGCAACATATCCCAGCCTGGAATTGTGTAACATGAACTGGCTGCTTTTCCCTTTGCCCTGTCCCAGGGGTTAAGCTCCAGCATAGGGACATTTGATTCCATCCCCAGGGGAGGTGTGTTGGCTGCTGGAAAACCCCAGGGCTTGTCTAGACTAGGGGAACTGGCTCTGGTGTGACTACGTCGCTGTGGCTATCCTACTACGCCCCTCACATAGGCCCACTGTGTTGGTTCAAGCCCTATCTCACACCTGTGCAGCCCCATCTCACATCTGTGCAAGCCTGTCTATGCTGGGAGTTGGCACTGGGTGCAGCTGCTTCAGTGCACAAAACACCCAGCGTAGACAGGGGCTCAGCTGACTCCAAATCACTTACCTTAGCTCAAGGTCTGGAGGCCTGGGCTTTCAGGTCCAACAGCCTGCAATTCTAGCCCCGCTGGCAATCCTGGGCAGTCAGAACATGGTGATTGCAGGCTGAACTGAGCGGAGCCCAGGTGGAAGAGAATGACTCCCAGGGTGCCGTGCCCCAAGGTCACATTTCCTCCTATGAATAACTGAACAGCCTGGAGAGTGGGCAGGGCTCCAGAATCCACCCAGGCTTCCTTCCCTTTGCCAACTGGAAGCCCTGTGGCTAAATCCAATCACTTGGATTGCATCACCTCCCTTCCCCAGGGAGCCTGGTGCAGCCCAGAGCCACTGGCTGCAGCTCTGTTCCCCTGCATGCGGCAAGGCTGCCATCCCTGCCCCGGAGGGAGTGTGAGACAGTGGGCAGGAAGCTGCTAGCGAGGCCCCTGCCCTGGGGAGGAAGAGACCCACGGGGCCAGGGGCTTGCAGGAGCCATGCTTCAGGGAAGCACTATGCGCTGCCAGCCAGCTGGAGTGGGAGTCCCTGGGAGCCCCTTCCCCACCTACCCACAAGCCCTGGCACCCAGCGGGGAACGCCTACCCCCAGCACAGGGGCTGTGGAGCACCCTTTAAAGCGGGGAGCCATAGATTTGGGTCCCCCCCACACCTGACCATCCTCTTCCTTTCACAGGTGCCCCCCAGCAGTCTGACCCACCCACCCCATGAGCCCCTATACCCGCCCCTTCCAAATGGGAGTGAGTGACATTGTCACCTGGCGCATGGGGTCACAGTGCCACGCAGGATTACCCCAGCCAAAAAATGGTCCGGCCACAGCCCAGGTGCCGCCCCCCTCCCCCGGCTCTGCAGCCTGCAACCCCACAGCAAATAAATCAGCCCTGCTCAGAGCAACAGCAGCACCACCAGCTCCTCGGTTTGTCCCAGCCGGCAGGCCAGGGTGTGGGGCCTGGCCTGAGAGATAACAAGGGCTGGGCTGAGTGGGAAAGTGAGGCACAGCTCTGGTTAAAGTGGCTCAGGTCATCCCTGGGCTGGCCTGCTACAGACAACAAAGCCAGCTCCCACTGGGCCCCCCTGTCCCCACGGGAGCTGGGACGGGAGCCCTTGACCTGCAGTTCTGAACTCAGGCGTCAGCTCCTTGAGCGAAAGGAGCGCTCCCTGCCCTGGCAGTAGTAGTAGGTCCTTTATCGTCTCTGTGAGCTTGACCTCTAGGTGGCAACATGCTCCTGAATGAAAGCAGCAGGTTAGAAGCAAGCTGGAGGAAGCCTATAACTCAGCCATTGGAGCCGTTCAGCTGAGCCGTGCCCCCTTCCCCGGGACAGGGCTCCCAGCCCCCTGTGCAGAGGGCATGTGAGCGTTATGGGGAGACAGATAATCAACCCCCCCCCACCAGCCCCTTGATAACAAACCAGGAGCCTGGTGGAGCAGGCTGTGTGTTTGTGCCCCCAAGTGGGGCTGAAGAGGGAAAGAGGGGTGGGGCTTTGGGGGAGGAGAGGAAGGAGAGCAGGGGGAGAGAGGGAAGGAGGTTTAGTGGGGGAGCCAAGGGGCGAGGGGAGAAGAGGGGGTTAATGGGGGGAGGCAGGGGGTTAATGGCAGGGGGAGGGGCTCGCTGGAAGGAGAGGATTAATGGGAGGGGGTGGGCAGCCCTGGCAGCCTCGCTTCTGCTCCCCCCTGGCTCCCGCTGAGGTGCAGTGCCCACACAGTGATGCCGACACCTCCAGATGCCTTTGGTGGAGGAGCTGGTGCTGAGGAGAATGTGAAGAGGCTACCAGAGGCTGGCTTCAGCAGGGGGCCCAGGCGGGAGACAAAGCACAGCTGGGGGGGAGTATAAACCCCTCCTTGGGCTGAGCCACCCCCTTCCCCAGGCCCTCTGGTGAGCCCGCTTGGCCCCCGGCATCCCACCCGCCCCCGAGTGCCATCTCTGGCAAAACTCTCATTGACTTCAATGGATTTAGCCTCTGCTTTTAGAGCCGCCCCTTCCCTCTAGCCTGGTGCCCTGGGGAGAAGCAGCCAGGACTCGAGGGGTGGGGCAGAGCTGGCAGAAAGGGGGCAGAGACCCTCTCCCAGCAGACCCCAGGGCATCTTCTTGCCTTTCCCTTCTCTCAGTTCCATCTTCTCGTCCCTGCAAAGAGGCCCCGGCTACCACAGACCTAGAGGCCAGATACCCTGGTGAGGGGCACCTCTAGGAATACCCTGCAATGGGTCTAGGAGACAGATCTGGGCTCTTGCCTGCTGGAGGCAGTGGTGGCTGGACAGGGCAGAGGCAGACACCAGCTGGGTGTCCCCAGTGTAGCACCCAGCTGGTTCTAGAGACAACCCCAGGGGTTCTAGGGCCAGGGATGGGAGCTGGTTTCTAGCAGCCCCACCCCCCATACACTCAGTTAAAAGTAGGAGAGCATTAATCAGGTGGTTTGTTCCTCTGGATTGTAACTGGGTTAGGAATCCTCTGCCTGGCACATGGGTCAGTCCTGCAAGGGGCTCAGTGCCGAGAACTCCCCTCAGTTACTGGGAGTCGAAGGCGCTCAGCACTTTGCAGGATCGGGCTCTGACAGGCCAGCCCTGTTCAGACACCCTGAGGTCTCACTGCATGTTTGGCTGAGTCCTGTCTGATGCCCCAGTTCCCCCCACCCCCAGTATGCTCTCAACACTTAACCCCCTGCAACCTTTAATCCTGTTGGTTCTGTTTGTCCCTCTTGATCCTCCTGTGTCCAACCTGGTGCCACCCCAATGACTCCAATGGAGTCTCACCAAAGATTGGGATCTGGGTTTGGACTGCCCCGATTCCTAGGGGTGTTAGGGACTGGCTCTGTCCTCGTGGAAGAGTCAGGGTGTAGTAGGCTGGGGTCCATGCAGGTTTCTCTGAATCTGGAGTTTGGTGATTACCTTTAAACATCCAGGGCCTGAGTTACCATTACTCTAAGGCACCTTTACAGCATAGAGTGTCCAGAACTAGCCCTCTTAGGCAGGGGCCTCTACAGCCAGTGTAGAATGGCCACAAAGGTTTTTCACTGTCCCTCTCCCAGCCCCTGGCATGGGGTGTGTGTAGGGTGTGTGGCCAGAGCGCACTGCATTACAGCTATTTTCTGTAAATAAAACCCTCAGGCTGCTCTAACTTCCACTGGGGGCTGGGCATGGCCTCAGAATGCAACAGAGCACCCCAAGTGCAGGATCAGAGTAACAGAGACTCAGGTCCACAGAATGCAACAGCAGGGGAAGAAAACTGTGAATCAGGCCACCGCAAGCCACTGGGGCTTTGGTTTATTACCATGGTGTCAGCTAAACTCCCTTGATGGATCTGTAGTGCTCTCTCTCTCCTCTCTCTCTCTGACTGGAAGCCCTGGATCTATTTTCTTTGTATCTGACAAATACCGATAGAAACCCATGCACTGACAGGTGCAGAGGGAGGCGGCTAAGGAGCTGGAGGGAGCTGGGTCTTGACTTGGGAGCGAGTGATAATTGATGAAGGAGTGGATGGGGTTTTCTGGGGTCAAGGATGGGGGTGCGGGAGGGCGCATGGGGGGGGCCAACTCTGAGGCTATGCCATGTATCTGAAATTCATATTACATTCTCAAATCTAATTTGTACTCATACAAATCTGACGCAATGGATGGGACTGTCCTGGGGACTCATCCCATCTAATCTGATCCATCTGCCTGTCCCTGCAGCTAGCAAGGGATGTGAAGGGTAACCAGAAGGGTTTCTACAGGTATGTTAGCAACATGAAGAAGGGCAGGGAAAGTGTGGGAACCTTACTGAATGGGGGAGGCAACCTAGTGACAGAGTATGTGGAAAAAGCTGAAGTATTCAATTCTTTTTTGCCTCAGTCTTCACAGACAAGATCAGCTCCCAGACTGCTGCCCTGGGGGCAGCACAGTGCAGGGAGGAGGTGAGTGCCCTCAGTGGTAAAAGAACAGGTTAAGGATTATTTAGAAAAGCTGGAAATGCACAAGTCCATGGGGCCGGATCTAATGCATCCGAGGGTGCTGAGGGAGTTGGCTGATGTGACTGTAGAGCCATTGGCCATTATCTTTGAAAACTCGTGGCGATTGGAAAAAGGCAAATATAGGGCCCATCTTTAGAAAACGGAAGAAGGAGAATCTGGGGAACTACAGACTGGTCAGCCTCACCTCAGTCCCTGGAAAAATCATGGAGCAGGTCCTCAAGGAAACCATTTTGAAGCGCTTGGAGGAGAGGAAAGTGATCAGGAACAGTCAACATAGATTCACCAAGGGCAAGTCATGACTGACCAACCTGATTGCCTTCTGTGAGGAGATAACTGGCTCTGTGGATATAGGGAAAGTGGTGGACGTGATATACCTTGATTTTGGCAAAGCTTTTGATATGGTCTCCCACAGTATTCTTGCCAGCAAGTTAAAAAAGTACGGATTGGATGAATGGACTATAAGGTGGACAGAAAGCTGGCTAGATTGTCGGGCTCAATGGGTAGTGATCAACGGCTCCATGTCTAGTTGACAGCCGGTATCAAGTGGAGTGCCCCATGGTCTGTCCTGGAGCCAATTTTGTTTAACGTCTTCATTAATGATCTGGATTATGGGATGGATTGCACCCTCAGCAAGTTTGTGGATGACATGAAGCTGGGGGAGAGGTAGATACACTGGAGGGTAGGGATAGGGTCCAGAGTGACCTAGACAAATTGGAGGATTGGGCCAAAAGAAATCTGATGAGGTTCGACAACAGCAAGTGCAGAGTCCTGCACTTAGGACAGAAGAATCCAATGCACTGCTGAAGGCTGGGGACCGACTGGCTAAGCAGCAGTTCTGCAGAAAAGGACCTAGGGGTTACAGTGGACGAGAAGCTGGATATGAGTCAGCAGTGTGCCCGTGTTGCCAAGAAGACTAACAGCATATTGGGCTGTATTAGTAGGAGCATTGCCAGCAGATCGAGGGAAGTGATTATTCCCCTCTATTTGGCACTGGTGAGGCTACATCTGGAGTAATGCATCCAGTTTTGGGCCCCACACTACAGAAAGGATGTGGACAAACTGGGGAGAGTCCAGCGGAGGGCAACAAAAATGATTAGGGGGCTGGGGCAAATGACTTATGAGGAGAGGCTGAGGGAACTGGGATTGTTTAGACTGCAGAAGAGAAGAATGAGGGGGGATTTGATAGCAGCCTTCAACAACCTGAAAGGGGGTTCCAAAGAGGATAGATCTAGGCTGTTCCCAGTGGTACTAGATGACAGAACAAGGAGCCATGGTCTCAAGTTGCCAGTGGGGGAGGTCTAGGTTGGATATTAGGAAAAACTATTTCACTAGGAGGGTGGTGAAACACTGGAATGGGTTCCCTGGGAAGGTGGTAGAATCTCCATCCTTAGAGGTTTTTAAGGCCCGGCTTGACAAAGCCCTGGCTGGGATGATTTAGTTGGGGTTGGTCCTGGTTTGAGCAGGGGGTTGGACTAGATGACCTCCTGAGGTCTCTTCCAACTCTGATATTCTATGATTCCTTCATACCTAGAGACACCTGCAAACACTTCCACCAATCAGTCATGCATGGACAAACTGGGTTTCCTTTTAAAGATGGAGCTTTTCCTGTTGATGTTTCCTCCTTGTGGTGTATGAAATGCCCGGCACTGGAAAAGAAGATTGAATGGATCCTATCTCCATGCATGGAGTGCCCTCTTCTGGTGCCATAGGGTTGTTATGTATACACTGCCAGGTAACACTCACACACACACTCTCACACAGACACTATCCTTGTGAGGCCCTCTTCCCATTCCCCTCCATTCATTCTATCATGATTCAGAATTGGGCATAAAGACTGCTATTTCTCAGGCCTCCATGCTAAGAGCTGGTAATATGCACAGTACACAGTCCCTCCGTGTGTCCATTTCTGAACAGGTAGATGGTAGCTGCTGAGTCTCAAGCACTGTTAGTGGCATGGTGGCTCCAGAGGCTATCGGACCAACAGCGAAGGAATTGGTGGAGTTTAAACTAAACTGATTTTTTTTTCCTGTTGCACATTTCGGGTTTTGGGGACTGCGTTTCAAGGCTGTTGAGATGTAAGAGACAGAAACCGTGAGATTTCAATACCCCAGACACACACACAGGCTGCAGGGGAAAGAAAATGAAAAAGCTTTCCTCGCCAGAGGGAAATACTTTTCTTTGGTCAGGTGATTCTCTCACGGTGCCTTGGTTTCCCCATCCATAACATGGGGATAGTCATACCAACTTCCTCTGTAAAGGGCTTTGAGAGCTAAAGATGAAAAGCACTGGACATGAGCTAACTATATTTATTAATTAATTACATTATTACTATTAACACTGCCTAAAAATTAATGCAAAACAGTGGCACAGGGACTCTCCCTCCCAAGAGCGTTGGCAGGGCCAGGGCAAGCTGGCTGAGTCCCGTTACACAGCTGTAAATCACATCATTTCTTTATACGTAACTCCACTACCCTACGTTTATTAATAAAATGGTCTCTGCTCTGCATCAACGGGCCCTGTGCATGCCACTACCCGCCAGGTGGAAATGGATGCTGGGACAAAGAGCCCTGGTCATAAATACTATGGAGTGGTTTTGTGGGGAGGTAGGAGGAAAACCCGACCCTACAATAAACAAATAGGTGGGAAGTAAATAGCGGGGCACAGGAGGAAAAAACTACAACTCCCAGGAGTCCTAGAGGCAGCGGAGGCCTGCCCCAGTGCATTGTGGGATTCATAGCCTCAGTATTATTTTGATGAGTACTTCAATTCCCACGAGGCCTCGCGGCGGCAAAGCCCCCTGGCCCTAGTGCATCATGGGATTTGTAGTTTGGGGCGCTATCAGGACTACCATTCCCATGAGCCCTCGCGGCAGAAGCGAGGCCCCCCCCCCCCACACCTTGCCCTGGTGCCTTATGGGATTTGTGGTCTCCAGCGCGATCAGGGCGGCGACTCCCACCAGCGCTCGCGGCCCCTCGCGCGGTGCATTGTGGGCGTGGCAGTCCGTCCCTCTCCCAGGGTGCCCCGCGCTGGCCCCGTTGCCCTTGGTGGCCTGCCCGCCCCGCGCCCGCCCCGGCTCCGCCATGCTGCCCGCTCGCCGCCTCCTGGCCCTCGGGCCCCGCGCGCTGCGCCTGCCCGGCCGCCGCGCCCCGGCCCGCTCCTACGCCGAGGCGGCCGCCGGCCCGGCCCAGATGTCCTTCACCTTCGCCTCGCCCACGCAGGTGCCGGGGCCCTCGGCCGGGCCGGGGGGTACGAGGGGGGGCGTGGGGGGGTCCTAGGCCGGGCCTGGGGTGTGTGGGGGGGGTTCTAGGCCGGGACCTAGGGGGTACGGGGGGTGTCTGTGGGGGTCCTAGGCCGGTCCTGGGGGGGGTCCTAGGCCGGGACCTGGGGGTACGAGGGGTGTGTGTGGGGGGGTCCTAGGCCGGGACCTGGGGATACGAGGGGGTGTGTGTGTGGGGGGGGGGTCCTAGGCCGGGACCTGGGGGTACGAGGGGGTGTGTGTGTGGGGGGGTCCTAGGCCGGGACCTGGGGGGTACGAGGGGGTGTGTGTGTGTGGGGGGGTCCTAGGCCGGGGCCTGGGGGTACGAGGGTGTGTGTGTGTGGGGGGTCCTAGGCCGGGGCCTGGGGTACGAGGGGGTGTGGGGGGGGTCCTAGGCCGGGGCTTGGGGGTACGAGGGGGTGTGTGTGGGGGGGGTCCTAGGCCGGGGCCTGGGGGTACGAGGGGGTGTGTGTGGGGGGGTCCTAGGCCGGGGCCTGGGGGTACGAGGGTGTGTGTGTGGGGGGGGTCCTAGGCCGGGGCCTGGGGGTACGAGGGGGTGTGTGTGGGGGGGGTCCTAGGCCGGGGCCTGGGGGTACGAGGGGGTGTGTGTGTGGGGGTCCTAGGCTGGGACCTGGGGGTACGAGGGGTTGTGTGTGGGGGGGTCCTAGGCCGGGGCCTGGGGGTACGAGGGGGTGGGGGGGGGTCCTAGGCCGGGGCCTGGGGGGTACGAGGGGTGGGGCACTGAGTGTGTGTGTGTAGGGCGATCCCGGGGAGTGAAGGGGGGAATTGAACCCCCCCATCACATCTCTCTGCACTTCCTGGCCTGGGGGCTCCCTAAGTAGCGGAGAGGCCAGGCCTTGCCCCCGGCTCCCAGCGGTCTGCAGTGTTAGAACTGGTCGTGTTGGTCCCCAACCAGCCAGGCCTCTTCTCCTTCGAGGCTGGGCTGTTTGTTTTCCTGTCTCCTCTGTGAGCTTCACCTGGGAGCCTGCCTTGTGGCTGGCACAGGGCTGTTCTCTGCAGGGTGCTGGTACGGCCCAGTTAGACCTGTGCCGGAACATGCAGCCCCATGCTAGAGCAAGCGGCGGCTGTGCCATGTGGGGATGGCAAGGAAGAGTCCCCAGGTGTGGAATTCTGTCACACACAGACACACACCCAGATACACACACAATCAGGAGCCTGGGTGTAGTGACCTTCAGAGCATATGCAGGGCCCTGCGAGAGGAAGGGGCTGTGGCAGCGCTTGGGGAAGGAAGTGGGTGCGGATCCCGAGGCTCTGATGGGAGCCATGAAATGCCATTTGTGCATCTAACCTCTGTGGATTGTTCCATAGCGATAACAGACCCTGCAAAGAGTGTCCACCTGGTAGAGAAATGTTGTCCACGGCCTGTTTAAACCCAGCACGAGCTCTCTGCCAAATGGAGAGAAGTGCTTGAGCAGATGCTGGGCAAACGATCTGCCCTGGCTGCCCAGTGCAAGCAGGGGGGAAGGCCGGGGTCAGGCCCTAATGGAGCAACCATTGGGGGTGAAAGGGATATAGAAATCTTATTATTTTAAGAGATGGAGACAGTAGTTCAGGCACAATACACTGGATTATCAGATTATAACCTAATCTTCCAGGCTGCTTTGCTAGTGTTCTTCGGTCCTGGTCCTGAACCCCCAGCCTGCTAGCCTGGTCCTGGGGCCCCCATGCAGCTCAGCCAGTGCACCTTAACCTGACCCTTCAGCACCCAGTTCTGAAGCTCCCCAGCTCTGTTGTGCGTTTGTGCCGCAGTAGCACTGGAGTCCCCAGTCGTAGATCAGGGCCCCGATATGCTGGGCCCTGCACACACAGCGAAAAGGCGAGCTCCGCCCTGAGGATCTTACAGCCGAAGTACATTCTCGATCCTGCAGCACCCCCTGCTATGCCAGCTCTGCGCCCACACTTATCCAGTTTGCCACACCCCTTACATTCAGCATTCCTGACGCTCCAGTCCTGCCTTTTAGGAGCTGCTGTGGCTGTTGTGTTCCCCGTACCTGTGTAGTCAGGGTTGGCTCACAAGTGAGATGTTTGGTCTGTCTGATTCCTAATGGTACTGGTGGCTCTTGTGTGTGGGTTGGCATGGCTTGCGTCTCCTGCCACGGAGGTGCCCAGGGTTAGCATGGGGCCTCAGGACTGGGCTAACTGAGGTGCTGTGGGTTGGGATTGAGGTGCACTGGCAGAGCTGTGGGGGGGATGTTCCGGAGCTGGGATAGCAAGGGGTGCTGCAGGTTAGGATTGAGGTGCATGGGGGGAGTGGGGTGGGTGCCCAAGGGTTGGGCCAGCAGGGGGTGCTGCAATTCCAGTCTGAGGTTACACTGGCAGAGTGCCTTGGGGGGGCGGGGGATGCCCAGGGCTGGAACAGAGCATTAACATTGCAAGGCAGGACTTGCGAGGAGTCTGCCTCGCTATCTCTCTCCTATCAGCCTCCTCGGTCAAGGTTCACTTTAAGGCCTCCCTACGCTCTTCCCAAGCTTCTCCAAACCGCTCCCTTTGTCTCTCTCGCCCACTCCCGACTCCATGACTCCTCACGCCGCCCCCCTGCGCTTGGAGCGCTTTCCCAGTCAGTGTTTGCCAGGCCCACTCCCTCCCCACCTCCCGAGTCCCACCCTTCTGAAGCGTTCTGGCTGTACGCTTACGCTGAACCCGCTCGACCCTTCAGCCTGGGAGGGCAGGGCAGGGATACTGTTAACTCAGCAGGTCGTGCCCATGCTGTGAGAGCAGACTCCCTGGGTCCCTTCTGGCCCTTGCTCAGCCAGTGAGCTGCAGGATGGGATGAGGGACGCTTGATGTCTGCCTGGTACTGCCTCCTGCTGTCGGGGTAGAGAACTGCTCCCAACCACCCTTCCCCTCTCTCAGGTGTTGTACAACGGAGCCACCGTGAAGCAGGTGGACGTTCCCACACTGAGCGGCAACTTTGGCATCTTGGCGGCTCACGTTCCCACCCTGCAGGTCCTGAAACCTGGAGTTGTGACGGTCTTTGCCGAGGATGGCACAGTGACCAAGTACTTTGGTGTGTGAAACTGGGTGGGGTCCTGAAAGTGTGAAAGGAGGCCTCAGGGAGGAATTGTTGTCTGGGAAGGACTCCCCTTTGGGGTTACTGTGGGAGAGAATCTTTGCTTCACCATTGATCATGGGAGCCTGGACTCCCCCTAGGTCCTGTCTGTGGGTCTGGGAGGGGGCTGTTGTCCAACAGATGGATTCTTGGGAATCTGGACTCCTGCATCCTATTTATGGCTCTAGTACTGTGTGAGTCTGGGTAAGCCACTTCATCTCTCTGCCTCAGCCCTCCTGTCAGTAAAATAATCCCTCCTTCCTGGGGCAGGGGAGGGACTCTGGCAGGTTTGTGAGCCCTCTGCGAAGTGCATTGAGGTGTTCAGCTGGAGGATGCTGTAAGAGTCCTAGAACAAGCGAAGAAATGACCTGGGTGAGTGGCAAGTGAAGATCCACCATTGGAACGTGCGCCAGTCCCCTGGCAGGTCTGGGTAGTCTGTCCTGGTGACTAGAGCGCCTGATGCCTGGGGCAGTGATAGTTGACAACAGACCTGGTGTGGGGGCGGGCTAAGAATGTGTAAGCTCCACTAGATACAGACGGGGGTGCCAGCCATTCAGACTCCTTCCTGCCACCGTGGTCCTGTGACCTGGCCCCACAAACCAGGCTTAGCTCACAGCCCTGCCCTGTACCTGGGGGCCACCCAGTACAGCCACTGACTCCGTCCCCCTGCTGTTGTGTTTGCAGTGAGCAGTGGTTCCATCACAGTCAATGCAGACTCCTCTGTGCAGCTGCTGGCAGAAGAGGTGGCCGCTTTGGACATGCTGGATCTCACTGTGAGTACCCTGCAGTCGCCTGCCCACCCTGGGTGGCGGGGAACAGGCTGGGCTGGGCCCCGCTTGCTAGCAGGGCAAAGAATCCAACTACATGCTGAGGTCTCCTATGGGAGATTCGCTCCCCATTCCTCCTGCGTGGGCTGCCTGTCTCAGGAGCTTCTGCCTGTCTCAGGAGCTTCTTGTGGCTGAGGAAGGCTTTCCCAGATCAAGGTCTGTTTCCTCACCCTGAGCTCTCCACCCACTGCCCAGGATCATAGAATTAAACCTTCCTTTAAAGGATACAAGGGACAGAAGCTGAGTTAACCCCTCCCTGCAAGCTGCCTCCCTTTGTCCTGGAGTGTTCAGCGATCTTTCGCAATGCCCCACCTGCTTCAAAGTCTTGGGGGGCCCATCTTTTAAACCTGGGGCCCTGTAGTAGGCTGCACGATGCCCAGGCTGGCCTCAGACCCACGGAACAGGCCTCTCTACACACACTGTGTGTGGATGAGTGCCGGTGCGCAGGGCTAGCCTGCGCTGCAAAGGCTGCAACATTGGGCTGCTGGGGTTTGCTCCTGAAGCCAAGGACAAGCCGCCTCGGTGCCCTCCCAGGAGGGTTTTAATGCTGCTGGCTCAGCAGTTGCCTGGTGTGGCGTTGCTGAATACGCCCTTGCCCTTTAAGAGCGGTTTGTTACTGCAGCGCTGCTGACTCTCTTAAAGTGACAGCTGCTCTGGGGAAAGGGGCCTGGCTGGCTGACTTGGGGCAGCAGGTCCTGTCTAACCACAGCCCAGGGACACCCCAGACAGTGCCCCTGACTGAGAAGGTCACTTGGTCTGTCTCCATGGCCTCTGCTGAGACAAATTTGTCCTCGTAGGTCCTGTGTGCTTGAAAAGGGGCTTGACTTGAATGAGCAGTGTGTGGTATAAGGATGTCCCTGAGCACCCACCCTGGGCACCCAGTACTGGTGTGGGGCCCAGCTCATTACGTCCAGTCCCCATAATAACAGCCACCCGCTCAGCTCAGTGATGCACTTCAGGGAGTAGCTGTTCCAGCCCCAGAATCCCCAGCAGTGCCAGAGGCAGCTGTGATCTGACGTACTTCCTGCTCCTAATCTCCCGGTGACCACTCTTCCCCTTGCTTGTGTGTTTACAGACTGCTAAGTCGAATCTGGATAAGGCCTTATCCCAGCTGGCTGCAGCACCTGACGAAACGGCTAAAGTAGAAGCCCAGATTAACGTAGAAGCCAGTGAGGCCCTTGTAAAAGCCCTGGAGTAATTAGGGTAAGCGTCTTCTGTAACAAGAACAGGAGGACTTGTGGCACCTTAGAGACTAACAAATTTATTTGAGGATAAACTTTCGTGAGCTACAGCTCACTTCATCTGTAACGTGGCCTGGTGGGGAGCTCCGATCTTTGTTGTTAACTCAGTCCTCTTTGAAGCCCCATCTAGAAGGGCTGAGGCGGCACGGCGCAGGGCTACTCAGCCCAGTGGGAGATTGGTGTATCAACAGCCAAGCTTCCCTGACTGCCCTGATGGAGGAGGGAACCCTCTTGCAGCCCTGGCCCTTGGTGAACAACCAGATGCAGACACGAAAGCAGTTGGGGGTATGCCCCTGCCATAGCAGACCTCTGCCATTAGATGGCAGCATGGGCCAGGTCAGTCTCTGATCATGGCTGCAGGGCAGGAGGGGTGCCTGGTTAGCGAATGACTGGAAGGTAGCTAATGCCTGGACACAATCGGTTCCTGACCCAAGCTGGAGTCTTTGCATTCATAGTGGCACTCTGATTTCACTGCTATTTACAGACTTCGCTGTGGGGTCTGAAGGCTTCTAGATATAGCCTCGGACACGGCAGGGCAAATTTGGGGATGGGCTGGTAGTGGGAGTCTGACTTACAGGTGGGGGGTATGGCAGGCTGTGCCATCCTAAGCTAAATAGCTACACATGCCTCCACCCCCATTTTGACGCTGATCTCCTCAGTGAGAGCGAATTTCTCCTGTCTCTGTGGTTCTGCCCAGTGCCCCCTGAGCTCAGTGCACGATCCTGCCAGCATATGGCATGCTGAGCCTTGGCGCTTGGCTGAGTGCCTGCTGGGTTTGAAAGGTGCTGCACGGGAAGCCCCAGAGACCACCTGAGCAGGTATAAGAGGACAGGTTGCCCAGCTGTTAGCCCCTGGTCATCTTCATGGATGAGAGGAGAGCTTGGTCTGTATGGCCGGTTTGCTCCTTGTCCACTCCCCTGGGGCTGTCAAGGGTGCTCGTGGTTCTCAATGCCTTGTTTCACATAGGCCACAAAATGGCTGTTGGCCATGAACAACTTCCAAGCCCCCAGAGGAAAGGCACTGTGTTCCTCATTGTTCCCTTAGCCTGGATCCCTTTCAAACCTTTCCACTTGTGTGTGTTGCAGGGATTCTGTTGTCGATGTGCAGAAGCCATGGACTGGGGCTGGGCCCGACTTCCCCTCCCTCCCCCGCCCGTTTGTACAGATGGCGTGAGACAGATTGATGCCGATATATCGCTTTGATCAATTAAAGAAAACAAAAGCCCCAACTTGCCGTGTGTGACCTTCTTCTGAGGCAGGTTCAGCCTGTGGAACGGAACCCATGGTTTGCACCAGCCAAATTGCACAGTGCTCCTCTGCAGGTGACGTGCTAATTGTGAGGGTGTTCCTGCCCCAGCTGTGGTCTGGATGGGTGAAGCTGGGAGCGGTCGCCCCAGAGGCATGTAGGGTTGGTCTGTGAGGGGTCCCCTTAGCGGGGTGCATCTCCATGGAGAACCATGCTGAAGGTTTCGTCTAAGTCACATTCTTCATCCCCTGGCACCAGCTTGCAGAACAATCCGCCTGAATGGAAGGATTAGTGCTGTGCAAACCTAGGTGCCGACGGCCCAGTGGGGCAGCCTTAGACTCGGATCTTATCTCCTTCTGCGTAGTAATGGCTTGCAGGGAGTTAAAACCAAAACGCTACTTCCCACCCGCCCTGATCACCCACCTCAGCTCTCCCTGTGAAATGGTCTTCTACATATGCCTGTAGGGATTCCTGTCAGCGCTCGTGCTACTGTCTGCATTTCTGGGAGGAGCGTGCCGCTGGCCAGAAAGTGTCTGACCCCCTCCCTGGAGCATGCTGCTCCATCTTCCCCAGACGTCCTGAGAGCTTCCCAATCCTCCAACATGGAAGCTCTGAGTTGGCTTCATTCCCAGATTAGGAGAGGGGGACAGATCCTTCCTGAATGCCATGGGAGTACCCAATATATTTCCATGTACTGGGATGGCCGTTGGCTGTGGCCCATCCCTGGGATTTTTGACCCTGATATTGGTGAAGGCTCCTTAGCTCTGGCCAGTGTCTGAGGCTGGATTGGTGCTGTGCTCAGCCTTCCCGCTGGGAGTAGGAGTGATCTGCTTAGTGTGTCTCCCTCAGGGCTAGCGAATCCCCACCTGCCACCTCAAATGGCAGAGAAGATGAGCATCACCTAGGGGGAGGAGTGGGCTGGAACAGGGCGGAAAATCTGGTTCTCCTCCTTCCTGTCCCAGAGCCTGTGCTAGGAAGTGGGTCTCACAAATGGCACCATCTGCCTCCAGAGTCTTAATCTGATACTGACCTCCTAGCTCCTTCGGGAGAAGGACTGCAAAGCCCTCTCTCAGTGGGGCCTCCGGGCGGTTGGGGAGTATCCTGAAGCCCACGTGAGGCACAGAGCAGGGAGTGACTTGGCTAAGGACGCCCATCAGTCGGCCCTCCCTCTTCCTGTGCTCTTATCACCTCTTCTCAATCTTTTGGCATCCACTGGAGACCATCCAAGTCCTGTTGCTGGTGATCTCAATTGGCTGAAACTCCAGGAAAGGTCAGTGGGCGGCAGAATTAGTGGCTCACTCCCCTCTTTGCGGTGTGCCCCCCACCGTCACTCTGTGCGGTAATGGCGCCTGAGTGTAACATGGTTATTTTCAGCGCTGCCACCAAGGATGTACCCTTGGCTGCCGCCTCGTCTCCTCCCCCTCCCCTCCTCTTTTTCTTCCCCTGATCAGAAATAGCGCCGATGGTGTTAAATTCCTCACTGTCATTTATTAAAAGCCTCTAAACGCCCGTTGTATTTGGAGCTCTGCTGACTTCTCTGCTGCTACAGTGCGTTTTCCTTTCCCATCGCTGCTCCTTGTAAAGGTCAGGCATTGCACTGTGCATAAGCAAAGCCTCAAAGTCAGAACGAGTGCTAATTAAAATGTCTCGGGAGTAACTGGGGATGGAACCGCTTTGATTCCTCTTCTGCGCGCTCTCCCCTGCTTCTATTTGTGGCTCGCGTGTGCCTGCCTGCATCTCTCTTTCCAGCGGAAGGTGGGGTTTTTTTTCCTTTCCATCTAATGGAAGAGCGTTGGCGAGGCCGGGAAGCTGGGGAAATGGCCAGCTGCTATTTTTAGGACCAGAAAAGTGTCTCCATCAGCAACCCATCTAGCTATTCAGAGCATCTTTTGCCAGCTCCGGCTAGCAATGGCAAAGATGCAGGGTGATCGTGGGCACAGGGACCGTCAGAGACGGAGACTCGGGGGTGTGCACCTCTCTTTATGGCAGAGGATGGCCAGTGTCCACTTCTGCGCTTGCCCTTCTCTTGCGTAAAGTGGTGGGTGCTGGGAATTGTAGTCTCCGCAGATTGCACTTCTGGGCAGCTGCGACTTGCTCTGTTCATCTTACCAGGCAAGCGGTGCCTTCCCAGAAACCTGACCAGCCAGGCCCCAGATCCCTCTGCGACGACTGACAACAGAGAAGGAGAGCTGAGAACTTCCGGGCTGGTCCAAGCTCCTTGCCCCGGGTGTGTGGTCATTAGGATTTTAGCGCACCGTGATCGGGCTGCCCTGATAAACATCGGCATATGCTGCATGGGGGCTGGAAGACTCTCAGCCCTTACAGCAGCACTAGATCTGTGTGCTCTCTTGGTTATCCAGAAATACTTCCTGCTACGTGGTGTGTACATCCCACCTTGCTCACTACTGCCCCGGGGGCAGTGCTGGAAGCTGTCTTCCCATAAGCTGGTCACCTTGCATCTTGCAAAAGTGTCCCCCAGTCCCTCTGTCCCCTGGGAGTAATTGCCACCCCCCATAGCCTGCTACCCCCCTTGCCCAGGCTCTGGAGATACACTATCCCCTCCTGCTAACCTGTTTCTCCTTCCCCATCAGCGCTGATTGCCAGGATTGTTATGTATATAGCAATGTTATCCTGTCCCCCAGATTATTCTGAGCTGAGCTTTCTGCCCACTAGGAAGCCAGCATCTGTCCCATCCTTTTGCTGCCACGGGCTCTGGCTGCTGCTTGCCCGGAAGCTACGGCTGATTTGCTCTGCTCAACGATCTCGCTTGTATCTTACCCAAACTAAAATAACCTGCCCTAGTGCTTTGGCATCTACGCTGATTGGGGGCATGGCAGGGAATTTAAAATCTCCTTCTGTGTACATGCTTGGATCATGGGACAGAGAGAGGTGAGGCAAAGGGCCCTTCGTGGTGGGCCTAGCAGCTGTTCATGGTTCTCTTAATTTCCCGCTGCTGACTTGCATTAAAGGATAACTCCTTCCCCATGGAGACAAGTGCGGGGGTGCCCCATGAGACATCTTGGCCAGGATGATGTGATTCATGCTAAGGAAAAGCTTGGGAGTCCCTGTTAGAATTGCAGGAGTACTTGTGGCACCTTAGAGACTAACAAATTTATTAGAGGTTACACCTTTCTTTGAAGGCAGCAGCTCCTGGCTGCTGCTGGGGGTGGAGATATGAGACTCCTTTGTTTCTAGGAAGGCAGGAGGTTGCTCAGCCAAGGTGCTTATGATAGCTACAACTCCAGCAAAGAACAGCTCTGGTTCTCCTGGGATGGGCATGAGTACAAGGGGAAAGGTACAACTACAGAAGGGGTCAGAGGCTGGTCTAAGGGAGAAAAGGGGCACCCCTTGCTGTCAGCGAACATGGCCCAAGGGCTAGGGCACTGAACTGGGTCTTGGGAAACCTGCATTCTAGTTCTCCCTCTGGCCAGCTGTCTGACTTTGGGAAAGTCATGTCCCTTCTCTGCCTCAGTTTCCCCATCTGTACAAGACTGTAGAGCACTGTGGGGTGGATAGATGAAAAGCATTGTTGTTATGGGGCAGGTTGGAATTTCTTTGCCTTGTGGGCTTTACATGGCCCTGGGTGGGCATGAGAGGGGAATGTTAATGAGGAGTGAAGGGCTGACTGGAAAAAAGCTGGATCGGTGGTGGGGGTGGGGTGGCTGGGGAGGAATTTATTGCATGCTGGAGCAGCGGGGAGAGCATGTCATTTATTTCCATTAGGGGCTTTTCGGTCATGACTTGCATATCTCAGCCAGATGGACGGCTGCTGCACAGGGATGGGGGAGCCAGCGGAGAGGGAACGGTTGGAAACTGAAACATCAGTGTCTCTTAAGGGCCTGGTGGCAGCCGATTTGGCGTCTCTTCTTGCAGGGAATAATTTACAACAGGGGGTGGATCCTGCTAGGGAATGTTTCCAAAGCACCCGATTTCCCCACCCCTGTAGTTGGGAGCGACGGTGAAGGGGGAAGATATTTCCCTGGTTCTACCCGGATTTCCAATGCAGGGGAAAGGCTGAAGAGGCTGAGCTGTGGCTGCAGTGGTTTTAGCAGAGCTCTCTGGTTGCTGTTGGATTGACTCCCCTACATTCTCCCCGTACCCCCCATGCTCTCCGTGCCAATTCTGAATGCTGCAGGGCCCTGTCGTTCTAGTGCGTTTCAGAAGGGGATACCTGCTCTGACCCAGTTGCAAAAATATATTTTAGAACTGGAAAAAGTACGGAGAAGGGCAACAAAAACAAACAGGGATATGGAACAGCTTCCATACAGGGAGATTAAAAAACGGGGACTGTTGAGCTTAGAAAAGAGACGATGGCGGGGGGATGTGGTAGAGATCTGTAAAATCATGAGTGGTTTGGCGAAAGTGAATAAGGAAGTGTATTTCCCCTTCCGGTAACACAAGAACCAGGGGTCACCCAATGAAATTAATAGCCAGCAGGTTTAAAACAAACATAAGGCAGTACTTTACGCGGCCCGCCTGCAGAGCTCATTGCCAGGGGATGTTGTGAAGGTTCAAAAAAGAACTAGATAAGTTCATGGAGGGTAGGCCCATAAGTGGCTATTGGCTAAGATGGCCAGGGGTGCAAGGCCATACTCTGGGTGTCCCTAAACCTCTGACTGCCAGAAGCTGGGACTGGACTAAGGGGATGGATCACTCAGCAATTGCCCTGTTGTGTTCATTCCCTCTGAAGCATTGAGCACAGGCCAGCGTTGGAAGACCGGATACTAGGTTAGATGGACCATTAGTCTGACCCAGTCTGGCCGTTCTTATGTAGTACTTATGCTCCAGTGTCTATGCACCGACACTGGTAGCACCCTCTGCATGCCTTGTGTGGGACAGGAGCAGTTCAGAGGGGAATGGCTATCACACCCACACACACACCCCCCACCATCTCCCACCCACCCCCATCCATTGCTCCCCTGTGCAGCTGAGTCTGATGTTGGCTGACTGGCGCTCCTCTCCACTAATGAGGTGTGGAGCAGGGAGGGCTGGGAGGCTGACGGGCTGTCTGGGAATGCTTTTCTCAGGAGCCTGGTCTGCCTTGATAACTTCCTCCCCAGTCCCAGCCCTTCCACTCTTGCAAGGCTGAGGCTTTCCAGAGTAACTCCACAGAGCAAATTCCTAGCCCATCTGCTGGCCAGCCCAGCCCTGCTCCAAAAGGCCCAAATAACGGGGACTCTGCGTTCTCTGGGGTAGCAAAACATGGTGCCAGCTGGTGTGTTTGGAAAGGCCAGGTGTGCGGTGTGCTGGAACAGCAAGGCCAGGTTAGGGTGTTAACCAGTATGTGTGTCCCCAGGCACCCTTGGGTGCCTCTGAAGGAGTTTTCTGGCACTTCCTCCTCCAAAGGGAATGCTGGGCCCTGCTATTCCATGGGCCATTGGCTTCTTTAATGATTAACCTCCGCTTCGTTAATTGTTCCATCCACATAGCCTTGCTGCCTTGTTTCCAGCACTGGAAAATACTGCCTCCCCCCTTTCCACCCACACACCCCACCCCGTCCACACAGCAGGGGACAGAGATAAACCTTCACAGAAGGCCTCTGTTCCTGGGAGCCGATGCTGGGGTGGAGTGGAACCCAGTGGAAAATCCCAGGCGGTGTTTGAAATGCCCTGCAAAGCAGGGACAGAGTGGGAAGCTTGTCACCTGGACACACGGCGTGTGTGTCTGCCTACGATCGTATTAATACAAGGCTGTGAACGCCATGCTCTCGGTTTTCCATTACCATGGATTCTCGGTTCTGGTCACTGGATTTCCCTTGGTGTTGGTTTTTCTCCATGCCTGAAGGTGGTGCTGAAGCTGTAGTGTTTCAAGGCCGCAGGCTGGTGGCCTGTCAGCAGTTTAGCTGCTAAGGGGAGGAGATGGGTTTTTCCTTCTTTTTCCCACCCTTCCTGCTGGATTTTGTCGGTGGCAAGCGGGGAGGGGTGGGGGCGCGGGCGCCATTGCCAGAGCGACTGGCACTTGTAGAATGGCTTTTGGCTAATGATCTCACTGCCTTGGAAACCCTCCAGGTTGGGGAGATTATCCAGTTGGGGAAACTGAGGCAGAGATTGGGGGTGTGATGTGCCCAAGGCCACATGCTGAGGTAGAGCTGGGGATAGAACCCGGGAGTCCTGGCTCCCCTGCCGTAATCACCACACCTCTCCTGGGCACTGGGGCTCTCCCACTAGGGGATGATGCAGGTCAAGATTGAGGGGCATCACCCCCTTTCTGATGCGAGGGTTTTAGGATGCATCCATGCCAAAGCAGGAGGTTGCCATGCAAGGAGCTGGCAATATCGAATTGGGGTTTGGCGGTGTCCTGCCAGCCGGTACTTTGCGGGTGCTGGACAGATGCATGAACATCTGGACCAGGTCAGCCCAGCAGGGGTGGGTGCAGCTCTGGAGCGGCAGGAGGTTCTCTAGGGCAGGGCTGAGGTGCACCAGAAGAGCAGAGGCTCTGGAGGGCGGCTTGTGTAGCAGCAGATGGAAGATCTGAACTGCCGGAGTCGTGTAGCGAGGGGGTGCGGGGAAAGGCTGCGGATCAGGGTTAAGGAGCCTTTTGCAGTCGCTCGTGATCTCATTGCATGGAATTTGGAGCAAGCCACAGTGGAAGGGGGCTCGCCTGGGACCCGGAGCGGAAGTGCGGGAGTTTTCTAGAGCGGTGTTGGTAGAGGTGCAAAGCAAGCTAGGTATGGACTGGTAGAGGGAGGCCACTGGCCAGGACTGAGAGGTAGCAGCAGAGGACAGGAGCCCAGGGCTAGGATACGGGTCAGGATTGAGGGGCATCAGCAGGGCTGTAAGTGGGAGCCCAGGGGCACTTGGCCCACGGTGGCGGGGCCCTGGCTGGACACGTCAGGGGTATGCTGTGAGGAGCGGGTGAGGCGCTGGAAGCGGTTGGCTGCTCTGTGCCGTGCTGGCATGGGAGCCAGGGAGTGGGAACCAACAAACACCCAGAGGATTATTCCTCCTCAGAGGAGGGAGAGGAGGCAGGCTCAGCCCAAGACAGGGCAGAGAGACGCTGTGTGGCCTGTGCCCGCGGGGGCCCTGTGGCCTGCCCGGGGCCGGAGGGAGGGACGTGAGGAGGAAATGGCTGCCGGCCGGGCTTCACTGCCTGCCCCAAAGCCCGAGCGGAATGCGGAGGCAGCGGGCCAGGTTCCCACGGAGGCCCTGGTTAAGAAAATACACGCAGAGCTGACGGCGGATGCCATGGCAACTGGCCGGCTGCCACACCACGGAGGGGCTGGTCGGCCCCAGGTGCACCCAGCGCCAGGTTTCACCAGCGTGGATTTCGCAAAGCGGGGAGGGGGGACCGAGCGCCGGGGAGCTGTGCCCCACTGGCGAGGCTGCATGTGCCCATCTGCCTGCTGGGGTGTCTGATCTGTGGCTCCGCTCCTGTTGGGGAAGATCAAATATTGAAGCGAGCCGGCAGGGCGCTGCTTCCACCGGGAGCAAAGAATCCCCCGAGGCGGCTGCACCAGCATCTGGCCCCTGCTCTGGTCTCCAGGCGCTTCGCTGGGAGGTTCTCAGGCAGTTACTGGGAGGGGAGACTGAGACACCAAGCGCTGGGGCTACGACCAAGCCCTTTAAAGCTGGGAGTCGGAACCAGGAATAGAACCCAGGAGTCCTGGCACCTGGCCCAACAGCTTCATCCTCCCTATGCTCGGCTCCCCTCCTCATGCCCTCCCTGCAGCATCCCCTGCTCCCTGCCGGGTCCCTGCCTTCTCCCCCCACAGCGGGGCGGCGCAATGTCTCAGGGCAGGTTCTGCGCTCTCTCCTGGGACGTGGAGGGGAGGAAGCAGCAGTTGTTTCGTGGGTGGCGGCTGGGCTGTTGGCTGTGTGAAAGCCGACGCCAGGCTGGGGTGCTGGGGGGGGGGAGCGCCCAGCCCTCAGGAATGCCCCCGAAATAAGCACCGGGAGGGGAACAGCATGGCTCTTTCTTCCTGGCTTCCTAAAAGCCCTTGGGCGGAGGAATGCTTTCCTGTGGGCCGGGTATGAATAGAGGGCTGGAGGCCTGAGGCAGTGCTGAGATCGCGCACACTTGCACCTGCTCTCCGTCCCCACCCCTGGGCCCTTCTTTCCCCGCCCCCCACGCACACACATGGGGACCTGAATGAGGTAATTGTGTGGGCCAGGCCCTGAGTGGCTGGGACCTGCCAGAGTCGAGGCCAGCAGCGGGCAGCGCTAAGACCCACAGAAGCCTTGAATGGCATCTGGGGTCGCCTGCCAGGCGGGGCTGTGGGGAGGGGAACAACTTGACCCCACTCTGGGGAAGGTGTTGGGGGGGGGGTGCCATTCCCTAGCCAGGTATTTCATAGAACGTGATGTGGGGATTCTGCCCTGTGGGAAGAGATCAGACAGGTCATGGTGGTGGGGAGAGAAGGTCCCTTCTTTGGGGCTTGGCACATAACATGGGGCATTGCACTGTTGTAACCCACATGCCCTTTGCTGTATTTTTGGAGAGGGGCAGCCCCTGGCGGGGTGGGGTTAACCTGCAGAGTGGGACGGGTTTAACTCCCACCAGCTGCCCCCTAGAGCTGGCATAGCTGCCTCTCCTGTCGCCAAGGGTGAAATGGCTCCCTGCTGCCATCTTACCTCTCTCTCCCCCACTCCAGGGCATTGCTCTGCCCCTGTCCCCGTCTACCTCGGCTCTGCCGCCCCCTCGCTTCCCTGGGCAGAGTGGAGCAGCTGCTCTGGGGTGTTCTGGCTAATGACAGGGTGTGCCTGCTTCAGGGGTGGAGCGGATAAACTCAGGCTGCTGCCACCCAGAGAGGCAGCTGGGGCTGGGTTCTACACCGCAGCCTCACTGGCCACACCTGTGCTGGCTGGGGCAGGGTGACACTCCAGCTCTAAAGCCGTGGGCCCAGCTCCAGCTCCTGTCCCATTGATACCCAGGCTCCCATGGCTCAGATACACCCCTCCCTTACCCTCCCCCAGCCAGGCAGTGGCATGGAAAGGGCTTCCCGTGCTCTCCTCTCCCATGCGGGCCGGGAGCTGGTGGGGCCAGGGTGACGGGGGCATGAAGCTGGGCAGGGAGTCCCTGGTGCTGGACCTGGCGGTGCGGGGAGGAACTGGATTTCTGTGTGCAGCACCTGGCGGGGTTGTGGGCACCCCTGCTGTGTGCACCTGGTGTGTCAGGTGAGGGGTGGCCCCTTATCCCAGGCAGGGTCTCTAAAAGCCCTGTCGTGGGCGGGTACCTGCCTGTGTTCTGGAACCAGTGTTTAGGGAAGGCAGCTTGGTTTGGGGGCCCAGGCAGGGCTGTAGTGACCAGACCTGATGGGCTCTGGACTGGATCCGGTTCCAGGAGGGGAGGGAGTGGTTTCTGGGTGTGCCGGGATTAGTTTGGTCTGTGCTCTCTGCAAGATGCCCCACCTATTCTCCTCCCCCAGCCCTGTGGCTCCCCTACATTGTCTTCCCCCTTCCCCCTCTGATGCCTAGAGGCGCATCCTGTCTTGCCGGATGGGCTGTGTCCCCAAGCCACCAGGTGAACCCTGGCCGGCTGCTAGCAAAGGCACTGGGTCTCCTTGCCTGCACGGGGCACTCCAAGGGCACGGTCCCTGTGCCAGGGTGGGGGCCATGGCATTTCTGACGGCTCACACGGGTTCCTGATGAAAAAACCCAAGTCCATCTGAGAGGGGAACAGCCGGGCCAAAGCGGGTGGGGATGCAGGTGTTTTAGCAGGGAAGCTGCGTGCTTGTCTGCCTCCAAGGGGTGAGTGTATTTCCCATGGGTGTTTATGCACTAATCTGTAGGGACGCCAGGACACGAGAGCGTTTTGGTGTGTGTCCGCATCCGTGTGCCTAGGTCAGGGAGAGGTCTGGTGTGTGTGAGGAGGGTAGGTTGGGCCGGGAAGCTTTTCTGAGTGTGCACCCACCCACGCAGGCTGATCTAGTCACACAGCTCCAGGCACACACATAGCTGTGCACATATAAGTAGGGTCCAGGAGGTGCAGGGGAGGGTGCAAGGAGTGTGTGTGTGTGGGGGGGGTCCAGTGGGTGCATGACGGGGTTCATGGGGTGTGTGTGGGTCCAATGTGTGCATGGTGTATGCGGCATCTGGGGGTGCACGGTGGGGCTCATGGGGTGTGTGTGGGTCCAGTGGGTGCATGGCAGGGTGCATGGGGTTTGTGGTGGCCCTGGTGTCTCTTCTCCCCCCCTCTCACAAGTGAGTCTCCATCCGGGAGCGGTCTCCCCTCCCTGCACTTGGCTGACTCCTGTGGGAATATCCCTCAGGCCAGGGCAGCACTGATGCCAGCTGGGCTGGGGAAGGTTGGCAGCTGGGTTAAAGCACCCGCACAGAACTGGGGGGGTGATACTGGCACAGTAGGCACAGCCCAGGCCGGCACACAACTCCCACGGCTACCTGCCCCCACCCTCCCCAGGGCTGCTTGTCTGTGCAGGTTGGGAGCTCCCGGCCATATGTCAGGTTGGGACCGGCTCCTCCTGCGCCTTCCAGCCCAGCCCAGGGCAGGGGTGGAAATGACACAGGCTGCTCCCCTCCGGGGTGGGGCCACCTGCTCCCTTGGGGCCTTTCTGGATGGATTTTTCCAGGTCCTTTAGTCCTTTAAATCTCAGTGATTTAGTCACATTCCTGGTGGGGTCAGGAATCCCCTCCCCCACCCACAGGCAACCATCTCCTCGGAGCAGGGCTTTTCCTCTGTGAGCTCTGCCCCGGCTCCATTGGCCTCTTGGGGCTGTAGGGTAAAGGGGGCAGTCTGTTAGCCCGTGGGGCACAGGCTGGTGTGGGGTGACAACACCCGGGCACCTGCCACAGGGAGGGGTTCGTTTGTTTCTGGACGGAGCTGCCAGGGGCAGAAAATGTTCGTTGAGCAGAAGTAGAAGAATCTGACCCAGCGGCTGGGGGTCTGGGAATGGTGCTGGCTCTGAACTGGCCCCAGGGTCGGGGACTGGCTGGCACAGGGGATCAGAGAATGGGCTAGGGGCCTCTCCCCTCTAGGGGGTGCTGGCTCTGAACCGGCCCCAGGGTTGGGGATTGGACGGCACGGTGGGGCAGGGAATGAGCTCAGCCTCTCTCCCTGCCATGGGTATAGAGGAGGCTCTGCGTGGAAGCAGCAGGAAGGCAATTGACAGGAGGCGAGCAGATGTGGCTGCCCAGATCCATGGTGGCTGTTGCTCGGGCCCTGCTCCTGGAGAGGTGAGGGCGGGAAGGTGGGTGTTTCGCACAAAGGCTTTGGCCAGGGGTGGGAAACGGCGGCTGGTGGTGGAGCCCAGGGGGCGACTGGACCAAGTGGAGGGGTGCAGTGGGGGATGCAAGGGGGGGCAGCGGCTCCTCCCTGACTCGGCCAAGGGCGACTGCACCAGCTGCCTGTGCGAGAGACTCTGTGGGCTAGGCCCGCGCTGCGGCGTCCAGCCCGCGGGGTACTGATTCGGTGTCTGCGGCCCAGATGCATCCGCTGGCACTTTGCAGAGTCAGCGGGCGGGCTAGGCTGCCGGGATCCGCAGTTTCACCACGCTCCCTCCTGTGGCTGAATCTCCCTGGGTGCATCAGGGGCCCTGGGGCCCCTTCTTCACTGCCCTGTGCCCTTGTGTATACTAGAGCGAAGGGAGGGGGTTGGGGGGGGGATGGTAACAGGCCATCCGCTCACAATGTGAATTTGCATGGCTGTCAATGGCCGCAAAGTGTGGAGGGCAATGGAAAGGGGGCTTTGGCATGTCAGATGCCTGCAGAGCCCCTGCTATGCCAGCCCAGTGCTAGTTGCCCCCGGATATACCAGGCCTGAGGCCTCACTTTGTCCCATGGGGTGAGCCCAGCTGTTCCGACATTCATATTGCAGCGTGAGCGATGTGCCGGGATGGGACACGACCGCAGAGAGACGTGATGGTGGCTGATGGGCCTTGACAAGAGGCTTTGCCAGGGGCATCCCAGCTAGGTGCCACTGGGTGTGTGTGGGTCAGGTCAGGGCTTGCACTGCCTTGCTGGGCTGCATTTGCCAGTACTGGGTGTCTGTCTCCACCCCCTCCCCAGCTGCAGCGCTGCAGGATCGGGGAGAGTTACCTGTGTCTCATCCTTGTGCTCTGTACCAAGCATCCGTGCCCCCTTGGGTTGGGTCAGTTGTTTGATGGGTGCCCGTGAATACAGGAGAGAAGCCAGCAAGAAACAAGAGCCCCTGCTCTACTGGGGGGGGGGGGGGGGAGCCTCTGGGCATGGAAACTCAGGCTCCATGAATTATTCAGCTGGGAAAGGCTGGGACCCAGGTCACATGTGAGGCTGGGGTGCCCGCAGCGGCCACAGATCGCTGGGGAGGGGCAGGGCACGGAGCTGCCCCGCTCTTGACACTCCTGCCGTCTGTTTACACGTGGCGTGGCTAACCCGCTCCGGAGCCGCCCCAGCCCCAGCTCAGCCCTGGGATTCCTGGCGGGCCCCACAGTGCGGCCAGGGGGAGGGGCTGGAAAAAGGAGAGCGGGACACAGTTATGCCGGCTGGCTGACCCACGCCCATCCGCCGTGTGTTGAAAGGCACTGGAGCGAGGAAGAAGGGGATTTGGCAGGGGTGGAGAGGAAGGCAGAGGAGGAGGAGATGACCTTAGGTCAACATAGCTACAGTGGTCAGCGGTGTGAAAGCCCCCCCACCCCAACACACACAGCTATGCTGACCTGACCCCCAGTGTAGACGTGGTGTTCCCACGCCACTGGATAAAACCCTTCTGTCGGCGTTGGTGATGTTCTGGGCTTGTGCTGGCCTCCCTACACCAATGTAACTGTGTACGCTGCCACCATAGACCTACCCTCCATCTTGCTGATGCTCCCAAAACCAGTCCGTCTGGCTGTCTGTTGCCATGGTAATGCTGGCAGGAACAGCCGGGATTGCGTTTGAAACCCAATCCTGAAAGCTGGGCCAGAAACAATTCCCTGCTCCCCCACATGGGACGCTAGGGCCAGTGGAATCCAGGCCTGCAGACGCAGAAGTCTTGGGGGGTGAAGTTTGCAGGCTGTACCCGGGGCCCGGTACGAGGGATACAGCGACGCTGCTGACAGGTCCCAGGGAAGCGGGAAGACAGGCCTTGTGGTGAAGGCACTGGGCTGGAACGCAGAGGAAGAGGTTCAGCCTCTGCGTGTCCTTGGACAAGTCGTTTCAGCTGCTAGTGTCCCCAGTCCCCATCTCGAAGATGGGGATAATGTTTGACGCACTCTTATATTGCAAGGTAAGTATGTGGATGGACAGGCAGGCATGACCCCACCATACACGCTAACGCACCTCAGTGCCCGCGATCCTCAACCTGAGGCTTGTTCCTTCCTGATCCCTCTTTGCAATCAGTGTGAGCCCTGAAGCATGAGGATTGGCTGTAATTTGTATCCTAGCTGGCCTCCCCAGTGATGCCAGGTTTTTTAATCTGCACAACCATCTCATCTTGTTTTGAATCTCGCCTCGGTAAATATCCTGCGGGGCTGAGTTCCGGGCGTTAATTACACGCCAAGTAGGAAAGAAAGGAACAAGAGGTTTCAGCGTTGTGTTTTCATTTCCTGGCCCCCGTTGCAAATGACTCGTGATCTATCACCGCACGTGCCTCTTTCATAATTGCTGCTAATGAAATAAACGAAGTCCGTTTCCTGCCGCATCACACCCTGCCCCCGCCCACCCCGGCCTGCTGGATGGCTTCCAGGCTCAGCAGACCTGAGGCCCGGCTGCACTGGTAAACAAGCACATTAGAAAAGTTGCACATGGGGGAGGGGGAGGTGTTCCCCTCTCCCATTAACAGATGACACATGTGGCTTTGTGTTCTCAGCTCCTTGGTGGGTTAGATCCTATGGCCCGATTGTAGTTGCATCCTGGAGCTGGCGCACCAGTCACATGCTGCTCCGGAACAAATGCCAGGTTCCTGGTGACAACTAGGTGACCATGCGTGGTGGAAATAAGAATTGATCTGAACATTAGACCGGCAGCTCTCTGCAGCGTATACCATGGTGGGGCCCCCGTCTGTCCCTAGGCATTGCTCTAATAATGAGTAATAATAAAAAACTCACCAGCATGGAAACTCCAGCCGGGGCCTGTGGGAGCGTTGAAGATATTTGGCTAATGTCCCTGCCCCTCCCTTCTTTCTCATATCCTCGGTTCTTGTCCGGGACACTGATGTACCAAGGGGGCAATTTTTTGTATTGTTTCCAGCCTTGGACCAGAAACTGTATGTGTATCGGTGTGTGTGTGCGCTGGGGGGAAGGTTGGACCCTGTTCTGCAGGGAGCTCAGACCCAGGGAGTTCTGATCATTCTTGCAGGGTTTGGATCAGCAGCCACAGGGAGGCAGCCCGGCCTCAAGGGAGGAGAAAAACAGGGTGCCCTCAGGTCTCTGCCCTGGGCTCCCTGTGGGACCTTGGTCAAGGCTGTCCCTCAGTTTCCCTATCTGTACAATGAAGGTGGGTGGGGGAGGGAGTAATCCTTCCTGGGTCTTGTCTAGACGAGGAGCTCTTTGGGGCAGTTCTCACTGCGTCTGTGCAGCACCTGGCACAGTAAGGCCTGGAGCTGAGCTCGGGGCTATAGACGCTACCATGATACAAGTGAATAATTATGGGCTGGCATGGACTTGTGTGATCTGTCCATCTATTACTTGATCCATATGTAGTGTTTATAGAGCCCCAGTCCAGGGCGAGTCACTTCCCTGAGCAGTGCCTCAGTTTCCCCACTAGTAAAATCAAGACAATGCTATTTACCCTGCACAATTAAATTAAAATACCCAGAAGTGGCATGGCTGGCCACTGGGGAATGTGACCTAGGGCTTAAAGTCCATGTCTGGGCATCTGCTATCTATTCTTGGTTCTGTCACTGACTCACAGGGTGACCTTTGGCAAGTCACTTCCTTTCCCATACCTCAGTTTTCCCATCTGCCAAATGAGCATAATGACACTGACCCACCTCAGGGGCGGGGAGGTAGGGGATGTGCTGCAGCTGCTGGCGCATAGGACTTCTGGGTTCTCCACCCTGCTTCACCACTGACCTTGGACAAGTTGTTTCTCCCTCTGTTAAATGGGGTAACTCCTGGGGGGCAGGGGCATTGTCGGGCTATTTGTAAATCTCCGTGGCTGGGAAGGGCAGCAGATTGATAATATGACTCATTATGATGAGACTACCCATCTGGATGGGAAACTGCTTGGAAGAGGGCCCATCTCACTGTCTATGTACAGCGCCTGGCACAACGGGGCCCTGATCACTGCTGGGGTCTCTAAGCACCGCCAATGGGTAGGTACAAGTGATGGTGGTATTCAGCTGGCCCTTCCACTCCCTGACCACTGGACGTGCCTCCTGTATGCACAGGGGGCATCCATGGAGGTGTCTGCCCCCTGCTGTGCCCATCCCACCCCCACTCGTGCTGGTAACCATACCCAACGCACAGTCCCCCGCGCATGCCATCCCTGCCCCCCAGTGGCTGATCCTGCCTGCACTGCCGTTCCAGCACATCAGTGGCAGGGCCTCTGAGCTGGAGCAGGCATAGGCCACTTCGAAGGGGGAGGCAAAGGGAAACGGATCCGCCCTCCGAACCCCCCCCACTTAGCAGCGCCAGGCGTGCCGGAGCCCAGATCTCTGTCTGGGGTCATGGGCAGGGATCCCGGTAACTCTTCATCACCTCCCGCCAGCCAGGGACAGCTCAGAGTGACTCACCCGCCCTGGCCCCTGCAGGCACTGTCAGCAGGTACATAGTCAGGGGCCAGGAAGGGAGCAGGATCTGTTCCTGTAAACAGGAACCCCATGGCCACTGTGCGAGGAGTCAGCCCCGGCCCTGGGTAGCACGCGTGTGGGTGGGTGCGTGTGTGTGAAATGCGAGGGGGAAGTGTGTGTGTGCGCTTGTGCGTGAGGGTAGAGTGACCAGATAGAAAGTGTGAAAAATCGGAACAGGAGGTGGGGGGTAATAGGCACCTATATAAGAAAAAGCCCCAAATATCAGGACTGTCCCTATAAAATCGAGACATCTGGTCACTCTACATGGGGTTGGGGGAAGTCTGGAGGGACAGGGCTGGAGGAGACACCCCTGGCCCATCTGAGCCCTGATCCACCCTTCAGCTCCGGTCTCATTAACCACAAATCTCCCCACTGTATTTTCCACTGCATGCATCCGATGAAGTGAGCTGTAGCTCACGAAAGCTTATGCGCAAATAAATTTGTTAGTCTCTAAGGTGGCACAAGTCCTGCTGTTCTTTCTGTGGATACAGACTAACACGGCTGCTACTCTGAAAACTTTCCCTTGGTTTCTCATGATCTTCCTCTGATGCTGTTAGAGGCTGGGGCCAACGCCGCAAGGGGCCCTGCTGCCAGAAGCAGGGCCCCCGGGACATTTGCACCGCTAGAAGGCAGCTTTAGGGGCAGGGGAAATAAGGCTGGACTAAACGTGTGTGTGTGTGTGATGTGTGTGTGCGTGCACATTTGTGTGAGGGTTTGTGCATGCTTGTGGGGGGGGGGTGCATGCGCATGGGGGGGTGTATCTGCTAGTCGAGAGCTGTGGGTTTGTGCCGTGGGTGTGTGTATGTGGGCTGTGTATGTCTCTCTCTCTCTCCTTCCCCATGCCCATCATCACGGTATCTGGGCTTTGGCCCACACTTGTCCCCGTCTGAGCACCCCCCCACATTCTCCCTGGCTCAGCCCAGTGCAACGTCTCGGAGAGGGGAGGGGGGCGCAGGTGGATTCCATCGAGAGAGCCAGGCCCCCGCCCCCGCGCCGTGGGGCCCAGGCGAGAGGATGCGTAATGGTCCTGCCCGCGTCACAGCCGGCTCCTAGGGGCAGGGTGGCTGGCGGGGACGTGTGTGCCGGGAGCATCCAGCGCGCCGAAGCCACCTGCCGACAGCAAAGCCTCGGCCCCTGGCTGGCAGCAGCTGCTGTGGAGTTGCCATTACTAACCATCTGGCGTTCCTGCCCCTGGCCAGGGTGGGTGAGGGCTGCACATTCCTGAGCCCAGGCCAATTAGAGCACTGGGCAAGCCCCGGGCGGGCGGCATGCCTGGGCTCTGAGTGTGTGTGTCAGAGCCCCGCACTGCGAGTCCCCAACAAGCCACATCCCCCCGTGGGCGGGAGCTAGCCCCTGCTCCATGGCGGCCCTTTGCCCAGGGATTCCCTCGCTGCCCTTTGGGGGAGGGGTGCATGGGGGGGCGGTTGGGGCGGCGGAAAGGGTGATCTGGGCCAGGGGCTCTTCCCCTCCCCCACGTGACAAACCCTGCTGTAACCACCTGCCCCAGCCCCTCTGTGTTCACAGGGCCCTAAGCATCACCTATTGGGGGAACTTGTCCCCCCGGGGGCCTTGTGCCTATCTTCAGCACCTTCCTGTCTCTGCCTCTGCCACGGGTAGGGCCCTGATCCTGCAAAGGGGCCCGAGCACCCTCTGACATCAGTGAAGCGACGCTGGCGGGCGTTGGAAGCGCTGGGCATCCTTCCGGCTACACGCTCTCCCCCCATCCCTGCCATCCGGGTGGCCCCCCACGTTGCTTCTGCAGTGCCCGCAACTGGGCCTATGGCCATTGGGCTGTTGGCTGGGCCCGGCCCCCTCGTCTCACATGGGAGCGACTGTCTGTGGCGTCCCCTGGGCCCCGTCCCCAGCTGGGAGCAGGCGGCCTCCGGCAGAGCTGGGGGGGAGTTGGGGAGGATGATTGGCATTCCCAGTCCCAGGGGCCATGGGAGGAACGCAGTTGGGGGGGTTACGGGAACCAACCGCAGAGAATGACTCAAGAGGAGGAAAATCCTTCTGCAGCTGCCAAACCCAACAGAGCAGCCGAGCAGGAGCCCCGGGTTCCCAGCCAGGGGGAGGCCCCAGTACAGGGAACCCTGGGGTGTGGGGAGGATTGCCCCAGCTCCTCCCCTCCCGCACAGGAATGGGTTTCTGTGAAATGGGGCTGAGGGGGGGGTGCAGAGACACCTCCTCTCCGTGGGCCCCAGGCGTGTTTGTATCAAAGCCAAAGAGGAAGGGAGCTTGATGGGTCTCGCCCCAACTGAACCTTCAACCACATCAGAAAACCGCCGAAAACCGCCATGCAGGCTGGCCAGGAAACAGGGGCTGGACTGGATTAGCAGGGGAGCTGTGGGGCCCGGCAGGGCTGTGGGAGGGGGAGCCCAGGCCTGGAATAGTAGAGAGGCTGCAGGTCATCAGCAGGGCTATGGTGGGGCGGGGGAGCAGGGCTGGATGAGCAGGGGGCTGTGGGTCGGGATTGAGGGGCACTTGCAAAGCTGGGGGGTTGGGAAGAGCCCAGGGCTGGAATAGCAGGGGGGGCTGCAGGTCACCAGCGGGGCTATGGGGTGGAGCAGGTCTGGAGAAGCAGTGGGCTGCGGGTTGGGCCTGTGGGGCACCGGCAGGGCTGTGCACAGAACTCCCCTAGGCTGTACCTGGTTTTAGTGACCTTTGCGCTATGCGGTGCTAGCATTGAAGGGCTTCGGAGCGGATTGGGGCCCCCCTGGGCCAAGTGCTGCCCAAACCCCATCGGGTGGAGGGTCACGGCTCTGCCCTCATCTCTCTCCCGCTCCATCCATGGCCGTCACTCTTCCTGCGGCTGGTTGGCTGGCTTTGATCTGTCCCTGGCGCTGTCTGGGTCTCTCGGTCTGCCAGGGCTGCAAATGGGGAGCTGGTCCCCGGGGCTGGGGCTGCGGCAGAGGGACGGGGCGGGGAGCAGAGCCGTTGGCCACGGGAGAAGTGGGTTGAACTCTCTGAATCCTTGGTCCTTTGTTACCAGGGTGGGCCTGGCTGTGATACAGGAAGTGAGACGGGCGTCAGCGCTCTGGAGATCTTTGCTGAGCCCCTGGCCCCTTGGATCTCCTCGCTCCCCCTGCAGTCCCTTCGCATGCATAGTACAGGCCCCTTCCCAGCTTGCAGGGGAACGGCCCCACTCCCACACGGGCTAAAGTCGCTCCTGGGGTAACTGGTGCTGGGTTGGATCCAAGGGCGTTTGGCCTGTGACGAGCCCCAGCCATCGCCTCTGCCTGGCCCTGCCATGCGGATCTGTGTTCCCCTCACGTCCTCCCAGTGCCTCCTGCTGGGTGCTTCTAACCTGCCGCTCGCTCAGGAAGGGGTCGGCAGGCTGGGCTGGGGGCTTTGGCTGGAAGCAGAGCTCGTTCGTGCGCTGGAGCGGGTGGGGGGGCGTGGAGAGCATCTGCCAGGCCTGCCCACAGAGCCGATGTGCTGTTTGACGCCAAACAGCCCGAGAGAGACAGACAGACCCATCTGCCGGGAGTCTGGCGAGCGTGGCTCCGAGACTTCCTTTGCTTTGGGGGGGTATACCTAGTCCCCGTCCCCCCCTTTGGAAATGATGGGGTGTTCCCGGTGGGATCTAGAGCAAGTTAACCTTGGGCAGCTGCATGGGCTCCTCTCCTCTCTGGGGCGGTGCAGTCGCATGGCTGGAGTGGGGAGGGTGGGAGTCAGGGCTTCTGCGTTCCGTTCCCAGGGTTGGAAGGGGAATGGGGGCTAGAGGTTAGAGCAGGGCCAAGTGGGGAATCAGGACTCCTGGGTTCTATTCCCAGCTCTGGGAGGGAGGATGGTGTAGTGGGTAGAATAGGACTGGGAGCCTGGGCTCCTGGGCCCCATTCCCCTCTGTGTGACCCACTGAATGGCCTTGAGCAAGTCACTCCCCCATCCCCACTCTCCATGCCTCAGTTTCCCTATCTGTAAAGCAAAGCTAATACTATTGACCCCCACCTCATGGGTGTGTGGGGTGGGGGTGAAGCTACATTAACACGTCTTCAAAGCATGTTGAGATCCTGGGGTGCAGGAGGCTGGCCTTGGCAAATAACACTCCTGGGCTGACAAGGAAGGCCGGACTCCCCCGTCAGCACTGGTGTCAGGGCCTCGGAAACTGCAGTGGTGGCTGCTCGAACCCCAGAGCCAAGACCTCCTCTGACCCACAGGTTCTGGGATTGCAGCACCCAGGCAGGCCAGCTCACTCTCCAGGGTGGGTGTGGTTATCATGCTATGCCTGGGGCAGCCCCCCAGCCCCATACAATAGTACTGCTGTGGGGTTCTGCTACCCAGTCTGGGGCTCCCCAGCAAAGGGGCCAGTGGGATGATCTCCAGTGGTCTTGCCATGTGTCCCAGGAGCGGGGGAAGGATAGAGACAGTTAACATGAGGCAGCTGTAAGGGTTAATTGTTTAAAGGGGCACCACCACCTGCCCTGCAGAAGACTGTCCCAGGAGGTGGGGTTTGAGTCAGCACCAAAGCGCATCAGCAGAGCTGTGGGGTGTGGGGAGCCCAGGGCTGGGACAGCAGCGGGGCTGTGGGTCAGAAGGACTGAGGGGCTCCGGCAAGAGATCCCCACTGGGGAAGGCCTGGGAACAAAAAGGCAAACTCCCCTGAAGGGTCAACCCTACAACCTCCCCTTGGGCACTTGATTCCCTTTCCCCAGGAGTTCCCCAGCCTTTAACCCAGCATCCAAGGGGCCCAGCCAGTGTCCCTTCCCCTAGCTCCCTTGGCATCAGCTAGAAAGAGACACTGCTGAGTGGGGTGCTGCTCCCCCAGAGCTCCTGTCTCTGGTCGGGATGGGGAATCGAACCCAGGTTCCTGCCACAGCACAGGGGAGCCCTGGCCCCAGAGGACCTCAGCCTGTGAGTCAATGAGCTGAAAGGGGAGCAGACGCACTGAGGAACGTATGGTGCCTGGCCTGTGCCAGCGGAGATGGAAAACTTGGCCTCCCAGATGGGAGCAGTGACCTCATGGCTCTGAGAATAGCCCCTGGCCTCTCCCCCACTGCGCTGCCAGGCGGGACCTGATGCATCCAAGTACGGGTCTGCCCCTGGAGCCGTGATGGCAGCGCGGCCCCTGTCTGGGGGAGATCAGTTTCCTGCCCCCCAGGTCCGAGCAGAAATGCTTCTAAGGGACAGGGCGTCACCCCGGAGACCTGCCTCTGAAGGTGACTTTGGGCACAGGAGGAGCAAACCCAGCCGCTCCAGCCCCAGTTTCCTTGCTGGCGGGGGGCAGGAAGGGAGGGTGTTGTCTGTTGTCGCACCTAGTTTTGCCGCCTGGCTGCTCAGGTGAGGCCCCAAGGCTGGGTTAGCAGGGGGCTGCGAGTCAGGAGTGAGGTGCATGAGCAGGGCTGCATGTGGGAGAGCCGAGGCCAGGAACAGCAGGGGCCTGTGGGTCAGGCTTGAGGTGCATTCGCAGGGCTGCGTGTGGGAGAGCCGAGGCCAGGATTAGCAGGGGCCTGTGGGTCAGCCTTGAGGTGCATTCGCAGGGCTGCGTGTGGGAGAGCCGAGGCCAGGAATAGCAGGGGCCTGTAGGTCAGGCTTGAGGTGCATGAGCAGGACTGTGTGGGGAGAGGCTGGGTTAGGGCTGAGTGGGGATTGATGCTCAGGCTGGAGATGCATTAGCTTCTCTGTGTGGGAGGGGCCGGGCCTGGGGTGGGGGTGGGGAAGGGCTGTAGATCGGGCCTGAGATTCATTGTATGGGGCACAGAACCAGGAACTGGTGTCAGCCACACCCGCTCACCCCCGAGCTCTCCGGCCAGCCTGGCTCTGGCGTCTTCCTTCCCCGGCCGCTCGAGGGAGCGGTGACAAGCAGCCCTGCGCCCCAGCCCACGGTGGCAGGGAGTCGCTATGGTGACTCAGCCTGGGGAGCCCAACCCGGCTCCACAGATACTGGCTCTGGGACGTCACAGCCCAGGGTCCCTCCCGCGAGCTGCATCATTCCTGCCATGCAGGGAATTGACACACAAACCAGGGAAGAGCTAAAAATACCTCCCAGCTCCTGCCCCCGGGGTTCCTTGCAGCGCCTGGGGGAGGCTCAGCCGCCCCTGGAGGCGGGGGTGACATCAGACCCTATTCTGGGCAGGACGGGGTGGTGCTCCCTCCATGGGTCAAACAGAGCCAGGTGCCCCAACCATGGGAGGGGGAGCAGACCCCCCCAATTATACACATGGCTGCTTCCCCACTAGCCAAAGGGGGCTGAGCTCCACTCCAGAGGGAGGCATAAGATGCCCACCCCTTCCCTCCGGGACTGCGGGCTGGATCCAGAGCCTGTGGGAGGGGATGGGGTTCTGTCCATTGAAGACAGTGGACCCGAAGGGGGGGGCACCCCCTGCTGCCTTCCCAGCTCCCTCCGCCCCCAAAGACTCCAGGTTTGAAGGTGAATGATCGTCTCCCACCCCGGTACCCCAGGCCCAGCCACGCTCGCTCGGCTGGGAATTGGCAGCTCCTGCTCGCTCGCCACCCACGGCTTTCCCAAGTGCCTACCTGCGTCCCAAGCTCCCGCTGGCTGTGAGTGCCCAGGGCGGGGTGCGGGGCGGGAGCAGCTGCTGGGGTCTGAGGCCAGATATTCTTCATTCTGAGAACCTCCTCACACCCCATTCACAGCCCACCCCCACCTGCCCCGGGAGAAAGACTGAGAGAGGGAGAGTTCGGCTCGGGCAGCATTCGGGGGGCACGGGTACTGCTGGGGGCATCTGACCCCGATCTCTCCTCTTCAAATACAGTGCCCTGGCTCTCTGTCACTCCGTGCCTGGGACACCCCCTCTGCCAGGCCGGTCCAGGGGAGCTAGTCGTCAGGAGGGGGCTCCTGGCTCTCAGCCACGGTCACCTGGATGGAGGTATGATCCCCATCCCCTGGCATCTGGGAACTGCCTGTGGGAAGGAGCAGGGGGTGGCGGGTGTTTCAGGACAGAGCCCCCTTGTTGGGGGTAGACTTTTGTTAGGGTTCTGACCCCCCGCCCCGTCCACTCTGCCTGCGGGTTGTTTTCAGCCCCTAGCTTGTTGATTCATCCTGACTCAGTGACTTCACTTCCAGTTCCTCCCTGACCCTGACCTCAATTCACCTGCAGACGGGCGGGGTGCAGAGCCCTGGGAAATGCCCTGCCCGGGCATGGGGGGCTCTGTGCCCTCTGCACAGCCAGGTGCTGGGGGTGTCACTGTGGGGTCACCCGTCCTGTCGAGCCCCTTAACGCCCCCTGGCCTGGCACTGCCCTGGCTGTTCTGGACCCGCGGAAGGTCCTGAACACAGGGACTGCCGGCCTTGGGAGGCCAGTCCTGCTGCTAGGAACCACCAAAACCTGGTACCAACATCAAGGAAACACACTGGCCATTTCCACGGACGCAAACAGGTGTTGACAGCCCTGGAAACGTTGCACGCGAGAGCCAGGGCAGTGGGGATGGTTGGTCTGTCCCACGGCAGCTATAAACCCCCCATCCCACTGTCAGGGCCTGCCAGGGGGCACTGCTTACTGGGGCAGGGAAGGGGCCTGGGGCAGGATTTGATTCGGGGCAGCAGAGGCCTGTGCGGGAGCCTAGATTGCCAGCCTGTTACTCATGGGAGCTATTGAGTCGCGCAGGGCATTGCAATGGGGCTACTCACCAGAGTAATTTCTCCCCCCTGTGACTAAGGAGTTGGCAATGAGACCCAACAGCAAGCACCTTAAAGGGGCTCAAAGGGGGAGGGGTTGCAATGATGACTGTGGGACAGAAATTCGGGCCGGTGTTGGATTGGCTGCTCTCACATGTCCCTGACTTCGCCCCACCGGGCACCCCCACCCTGGGGACCCAGAGGTGAGACCGTCCCCCACAATCCCTCATTCCTGTCTCTCCAGGGGCCTCGTCTGGGAACTGAACCTGGCTGGCTGTGGGCCTGGTGCAGAGCCCAGGGAAAAACTCCTAGCAACTTCATGAGCTTGGGAACAGGCCCTGTGTCCAGCTGCAGAGCGGGGGATGCCTCACCAGGTGTGTGTGAGACAGCGCTTGCCCTCCTGGTGCCCTCTCTGTACCCACCCTGGGGCTAGTCTGACGTTGCCAGCACAGTGAGACTGGCCCCTTTGCACATCAGCTGCATCGCCAACGCCCAGAACTGGGCCTGACCAAATAATGTGATTTGACTTAAGAATCAGGAGGGTTTTTTAACTAACTGACATTGGGGTTTTTCCCCGCCATTGCCTTCTGGGTTCAGCACGTGGCGGGTTGCCCTCAGGTCATGTTTCCCAGCGTTTCTCTGCAGCCAAGAGGGCTAGAAACTGGTTCTGTGGGTTGCTGTTTTTTTAATGAAAACTGTGATTCCCCCCTCACCCCCTGACTCCTAGAGTTGGGGCTTCAGGGAAATACATCGAGATGCCTGATCAAATCACCAGGGTTGGCAAGGCTGAGATCAGCCAGGATTAGCTCTTTCAAAACAAAAGAGCTTGGATGCCCTATCATTTATGGGACCCTCCCCAAAACAGTGAGCACTGGGATTCCACCCCGCCCCCCTTCAGGGGGCTGGGTTCTCAGGCACCCCCTAAAGATATGGGAGTGTCAGAGGAACTCCCAGCCCAAACAGACTCTTTAAAAATCATACAATCGGGGACCTTTGTGCCAGGAGAACTCCTTAAGAGACCGTGCCCCAGAGACATACTGGGGCGCTCTGGGAAGTGCTCGACGTGCTTGGGGGTGCTGTGGGGGGCACCCACTCCCCACTGCGAGCCCAGCCCCATGGATTCTGGCGAAGGGGGTTGCATAATCCGCTGGCTTCGTGTGGCCAGCGCGCTGCAGATGGGAGTAATCCCCGGCCGGGGTCAAATAATCAGATTGCAGGCGGCTTTCGTGCAGCCGCCAACGGGATCTCTGTCGGCATTTGCTCCTCTGAGAGTCTCTCTCTCCCAAAGCTCCTCAGCCACAGGCAGGTTGAAGAACTTCCCCCTCGAACGCCTCTGACACAGTACAGGCAATACGCCCCAGTCTGTCTTTATTCGTTAATGAGGATTCCCAGAGCAACGCAATCAACTAAACACACAAAACCCTGGGTTGATGGGAATCCTGGCTTCTCCCTGCTGTCACCTCTTGCGTCAGGCTGCAGTCTCTGGGTTTTTCCTAAAGCCCCAGCTTCCGGAGTCATGGGGTGATGGGAGAAGCTCAGTTCCTAGTTAAAAAAAGAAAAGAGCAAAGTCTCTCGCCCTCGTGGCTGCAGAGAAAAGCTGGAAAACGCAACACCCAGAGGGGGCACAAGACCAGAGAAAGATTCCCAAAGCAAATGCCGCCCCCCAATTCTCCCTCACACTGAACTTCTAGACTTTGTCTGAGGCTATATCTTAGGGCTCCCACGCCCCAGGCTTTGCCTTGGCACCTGCTAACCTACAATTGATTCCAGCTGTCTAAGGTATTAGTGGGAGGAAGGTGGGTAACCTCATCCCCTATCATCCTGGGGGAGTCTACATGAGGCCCCCAAGAGAGATGGGTTCAGGTGCCAGGTTTCCATCAGCACCGAGCACTCAGAAGCGCCTACCAAAAATGGAGAATCCCCTCCCCCATTGAGAACAATAGACAATCTCCCCCTGTCCCTACCTCTCCTACTGAGAACAATAGAAGCGGGGGAGCACTTGAGAAATCCTGACACTAGAATGCAGAGATGGGCATATTGGGAGGCTGGGAGAGTCTGTGGATGTGGGGGATCTTGAGAACTGCTCTTCTGTGGACAAAGGACCCGATTCTCCATCCCTAGTAATCTAGGAGCACCGACCATTTACAGATAGAACAGACAGCTTCCCCTCCCCCCAACCCTGCGCTGCCCCAGTTTACCACTTTCACAGGGGAAATCCAGAGATCCTGTGGGGGTGGGGGAGGCATCTGAGAGCCTCTGGGAAATCTGGGTTGTGGACGGCGCTGTAGGGAAAATGCATTCTGCTCTGTCTGGCCCGGGATTCCTTGCCCCTGCCCTCACAAATCCCCTGCCCCAGCTGCTTGACATCCTTTAGGCAGACACACCAGGGTTTTTTTGGGGGGGGTGGGCGGACAGAAAAGGGGCAGAGGCCAGCCGTGACCTGGAGCTGGGACACAGACTCTGGGTGCCTTTCCCAGACCTGCAGAAGAGCTCAGTGGAGCTGGAAAGCTCAACTCAGAAGTTGGTCTAATCAAAGATATTCCCTCCCCCACCTTGTCTCTCTAATATCCCAGGACTAACACAGCTACAACAATGCTGCAAACAACCGTCTCCTAAGGTCCGTTTGCCAGGACACCAGTTTTTAAGGGCTACACAAAGGGATGCTGCAGGCCCATGCAGGTAAACTCTCCCCTGCTCCAGGCAGAAATGCTGCTTTCAGCCTCCTATCTCCACGGCAATGTGAGATTGCCTCGTTTAAGATGATTCCGCTCGCCGTCCCCGCATTAGCCATCATAGGTAGGGAGCCTTGTACTAAAGGGACAGGATAATGTTAAAAATCAGATTAAAAAAAATCCCAAAGCAACGGTTTTTGTTTTCTTGTGCTCCCCTGTCTGTATCCACTCCTGTCCCTTAGGCTCTGAGGGGCAGGGACCATCTCTTTGTTCTGTTTTTGTACAGCGCCTCGCACACTGCGGACCCAGGCCATGACTTGGGCTACTAGGTGTAATTCAATACGACTTACATTAGGACAGGATGTTAGATTCTTCAGCCTTAAATATATTTCACAATCTGATTTGCTTTCCCCTAGTGCTGCGGTTTGTTTACTTTCTGCATTTCACTTAGGGCATCATAAAGCCAGGCTAGTCAGTTTCACGTTTGTTTCTAGTCAGTTTCACTTTCTGGGTCACCTGCACTAGGGCTAGGTGATTGTTTGGGACAATGCTACTTTCTCCTAGCTTCTGCCAGCTAGTGCTCCAGAATCTGGGCCTTTATTAAAATAAAAATAACAAGTCCCTAGCCCTTATGGTTACAGAGAAAACTCTTCAATACGAGAACTGCGTGTAACCCAGATGGAGATGTCTCCTGAGTCCTAGGAGAAGGGTGGACTACCTCATGCCATCCCAAGGGGCATGAGCCCTGAAATCTGACAGTGACCATTTCCAGGGCAAGGCTGTGAACTATTTCACAGCTGATCACTGCCAAAAAGAGGGTGGGGGCACACTGTGAAGCTCTATGCCTCCTTCAGCAAGGAGATGAGTGGGTGAGGCCTCTGAAAGTGCCAGCCCCTGTCTGTTCCCCAAAGCTGCAGCGGGTCTCATGCCGCAGGGCATAGATGTGTGTGTGGGCTTTGATCTAACACCGGCTTTGCTTTATTAGCCAGACCAAACGTAGCAACACTTCTACTAGCCTTAGAGCTACGAAAGGTCTTTTTCTCCCCTGCCCTAGCTGGGCTGACTGTCCCTTTAAAGCTAAGTTATGATGAGAAAGCGGGAAACTGAAAGAGCTGTAGCAGGGTTCTCATCCCACGGCCGTGGGCTGCTTGCAGCCCAATCCGCACACAGCTGCGGCCTCTGTGACCTCCTCAGGGCCATACAGGCCATATGTATATATATAATATAGTGCAGGGGTTACTACATGGGGGGGGGGGGCGCAAGCTGTCAGCTTCCACCCCAAACCCCGCTTTGCCCTCACCATTTATAATGGTATTAAATGTATCAAAAAGTGTTTTTAATTTACTGGGGGGGGGGGGGTGTCAGACTCAGAGGCTTGCTGCGTGAAAGGGGTCACCAGTACAAAAGTTTGAGAACCATTGAGATAGTGTGTGGATGCCTATTCGGCTCATAATGGTAAACAGGTTGAGAACCCCTGGCTGTGGGATGGGCCTCTTTTAAGGCACTGAGCCGGGAGACCCGTGGTCAGCTCCTACCTCTGCCACTCTGCGCCTGTGAGACCACGGGCAAGTCACTTCCCCGCTCTGTGCCTCAGTTTCCCCTGATCCTCCTTCGTCTCTATTCAGCTGATACACGTTTCAGGGCGAATCCTCTCCGCTCGGTTTAGGTACAGCGCCTAGCACCGGGGCCCGCCGGCCGCCCCTGCGGTGTGGGTAGCAAGGAGGCGAGTTGCGAGCCAGCACCGGCGGCGCTTTACTGGAAGGCGGAACAGGGAACCGCAGGGGCCGCGCGGGTTGTGAAAGAGTTACTGGAGAGGGGCTGGCGCGCTCCGGCGCTGCGGGGCAGGTGTGGGAGTTGCGTCACCTCCAAGCTCACTGCTGACTCGGCAAGGCTGGAGGCTTTCCGAGGCTGGCTGCTGCTCCTCGCTCGGGCTCCACCCAGGCGAGAGTGCGCGCGGGGGGGAGAGGAATAAAACTTCTCCAGCGCCTCCCCAACGCTAAAGACTAAGGCTGCCCTCCCCCGGAGCGGCGTCAAAAGCCCGAGACCCAGGCTGGGAAGGGAGCTGGATTTTCCCCTTGTTGTGCGAGCTCTGGACTAGCCCCGGATTTATTTGCCTTGGGGGACGATTCGGAGCCGGATTGGATCACGTGCTTTACCGGGATATAGTTTCTTTTTGGGGGCCCGAGCCGTTCCGGCTGCGCGCAGTGTAAAGGAGGCGAAGGGGAAGGATTCGCGGGACCTGGTAAGTCAGTTTGTGCTCTCCCTGGGGGGACAGGATTTCAAGTCTCTCTCTAGAAAGGGGGTTTGATTTCTACCAAGCCAGCGACTGAGGAAGCTCCCCGAGGAACGCGGCTAGGCACCACACAAGATTCCGGCTGGTTTCTTTTTTGCTCTTAAAGGCAACTCACAAAAATCCATTTTTTTAACGGGGGTCTCAGTGTCTTTTAAGGAATGGGGGCGGATTGTAGGGGAGAGCTTCGCTGGGTCCGATTCTGACCTCTCTGCCGATATAGATCCACTTGAGCTGCTCCTGGTTCACACCACAGTCTGATCTGCATCTATCGACTCCTTGGCGAATTAAACTGAGGATGAAAACTCCCTTGCCCCATTCTGGTGAAACCTTCCAGGAATCCTACAACGGCCAGATCCTATTTGTAATCGTCTCTTAGGGCTCCCCCCCCTAAAAAAAAAAGTTTATTTCTGATTTCAACGAAACCGGAGCCAGCCTGAGTCGATTGGACTTACTTTTCGTTGGCAGTTCTGCTTTAATCGAACAAGGCATATGTCATTGAGAGACTTGGCAGGATTGGGTGGTCTTGTTTTTTAAAGTTTCCTGACAAAGCCCTGAGAGAGTTTGTAGGTGATTTTTTTTTTAAATCTACAGTTTCAAATCCAGTGCCTCGGGGAGAATGGGAGACACCCTGTGTGGAAGAAAGAGATCAGAGACTAGTCACGAGGGGGTGACTCCAGCTCTTGGGGGGGCTCTCGTGTGGCTTGGTTTTGTTTAACATCAGAAATAAATCCTGTCTCCTTCCCAGACTAGGACAGGAGTTAAGGCTACTTATTTCAGGCCGGATATTTCAAGTGCTCAGCACCCACCCGGGGGAGGGGGGACACGTTTCCCAGCAATTCGGCTCCCTTGTGTGATCTTTTATGACCCCCATTGTCCAGAAGAACCCAGCCGGCTGCCCTCAGGTGCCAGAAAGGGCTTAATGTGCTCCTTGCAACGTTTCTGGCCCTACACACGGATCTGGCTGGCTCACTAACCTCCCCCTCGGTAGCCAGGCTGTTTACACACAGGATCTAATAGGGCTTAGGCGATTTTTGGTGCCAACGCCCGTCTTAACCGCCAAAGGAGCAGCTTGCCAGGTATCTTTGCGTTTATGTCGGGTGGCGTTGGGAGTGTGTGTGTGTGTGTTTTTAAGTGGCTCCCATTTTTAAGACCGTTCCCATCTGCACAGAGGACACACTGTTCCCAGAGCACTGACTGTCCCTGTGGGTTTCCCACACTCCAGGCCGGCTCGCCCGGCAGAGGGCGCCCTTGCTTTGCTGACTCATTCTGCAGCGTCTCCGGCTGCTGCTAATAACCCCCCCCCCATATAACACCGAGCCGTAGCTCCGGCCTTTAGGGGGAAGGGTGGGGGCCCGAAATCTAACCCGGCCCTTGTCCCCAGAAAACCCTGAAGTTGCCTGGAACCGGAATTTGCCCAAGGAGGATTGCATCTGAGTCTGGGGTTTGCTGAGTCCGGATCTGGATTTTGTAACATTTGGATGTTTCCCCATCGCCCCCCCCCCCCCGCCCCCCTTTCCCGGTTCCCTCACGTCGGTGTGTGTCTGTCTGTCTATCTGTCTCTCTTAACTTGTTCTCTCCGTGACCTCAGCTCACTCCGGCTTATGCGAAAGCCGCTGCAAAGTGCGTCCACGTTTCCCCCCAGCTCCTAGCCGGACTGGGTCAGTCCCGGGGGGGGGGAGGTGTGTATAGACATCCCCAGAGCTCCCGCCCGGCTTGAGGACAAGGGTAACCCTCTTCCCCAGTCAGGCCTCCGCGGCAAAGCGGGGCTTTTTACACCCCCGGCTCGCGTTCACCCCACAGCCGCAGCTCAGCCATTGTTTGGCATAAGCTGCACCCTTGGCGTGTTCTGCCGCGACCACCTTCCTCCGAGTTATCTCCGGGGGTGGGGGGGGCGAAGGATTTCCTTCCATCTTGTAAATACCCTCCCCGCGCCTTAGAACAATGGCTGGGCTGCGCAGGCTCGGGTCATTCCTCGCCTTTCCCGTGCAGCCCCCGCAGAAACAAGGAAGAAGCAGCTGCAAGGTGCAATCGCTCTGTGTGTGTGTGTGGGGTGGGGGGCGTCTCGTCCCACGCCGGGACGGAGACCAGCCCGCAGACCTGGCCTCTGAGCGCGCCTGTAAATCCCCCCGCCCCTTTCCCAAGCCCAGGGAGCAGCTGAGTCGAGGCTTCTCTGCGTAGCCCTTTGTTGTGAGGCTAATATATTATGAATGGCTTTTTTAAAAAGGGGGGGGGGGGTGGCTTGGAGAGGGAGGGGGGAGGAATCTAGCCAGGCACCAGCCAACCATCCTGTTTCCAGTGGGTCAGGATCTGCTAGGCAAAGGCGTAGGGGGAGGGGGAGGGGGAGGGGAAGGGAGGGGAGGGGGGGAAGTGGGGTGGCTGGGGTGGGGGGGGAGAGGTCTGAAAGGGAGGGTGGAGTCAGCCTTCCACGTGGGGGAGCACCGGGCCGGCTGCGATTGGCCCCGGGTTGCCTGTCTCAACGTTCGGAGCGCCCGGATTGGTTGGAGGCTGCGCCAAGGACTCAGAAGTGAATGAGGGGGGAAATAAGCGCCGCCCCCCTATAGAACGTTGATACATTATAACTTTTTGTGTGTGTGTGTGTTGGTACCGTGTGTGCGCGCGCGCGTGTGTTACTTTCACACCGCGACACCGGCGGAGCTCGGAGCGGCGGCTGCCGGGTTCAGCCCCAACGGGGGGGATTCAGGAAGGAAAAAGCTTCTTCTGCCCCCCCACCCCCCACTTCTCCTCCCGCAGCCCCCACACCACGGAGGCAGCACCCTCTCCTTCACACACAGCGAGCCCTCCCTGCCAGCAGCGTCTCCCGGCGAGATCCGCGTCCTCAGGAGGCATCCGAGGAGGGGGAAGGGAAATTCCCCATGGGAGAGTGACGTGGGGGGGGTTAGGTTTTGAGGGAGGTTTAAATAGGGGCAAACTGCTGTGTTGTTCAGGGAGAGCTGGTCCCCTTCCCTCCCCCACCAAGTCCCCTCTAGAACCCCGCGCGAGGAAGACCTGGAAGGACCACGCGGATCCGGAGTGACCCTTGGATATTAAACCGGAGCGAGGGAGGACTCGGGAAGGCGATCCCACCCCGGCTGGTGTGTGTGTGTGTGTGTGAGTGTGAGAATCTGTGCGCGCAGCAGAACCAGGCGCTCTGGTCGCTCCTTTGTTCCCTTCCACTTCCTTTTTTGGTCCCCCAAGCCTCCCCCCCCCCCCCCGACCTTGATTCCCCCTGCCACACCAACCGCTCCTCCCTGCCCGCCCCCCCAGGTCACCGAATGGACCAGCAGCCCAGCGCCAGGAGCTGCAGCCGGGGTGCCCCAGCCTGCGAGGCCGTCCCGAACGAGCCCTCCATGAATCTGTACATCAACACCACCACCGGGACCCGTTATGAGCTCTCCGTCCCCGTGGAAGAGACGGTGGAAGGACTGAAGCGGAGACTGTCACAGAGGCTTAAAGTGCCCAAGGAAAGGCTGGCGCTGTTACATAAAGAAAGGTAGGTCTGGCAGCTCCCCACCCCGCCTTGGCTAAACTACCCCACGAGGGACCCAACTCAGGGGCTCACCAGTCTGTGTCGGGGGAGGGGGGGGGGAGCAAGCCAGGATCCCCCCCTGCCCGCCGCCCCTTGGTGCTTTGGTTTCTTTAAAGTGGCTGGCAGAGGAGGGTTTACTCTTCGCCTCCATTGCAGAGCCCTGGCTCCCCCCCCCCCCCCCCCGGTGTATGTGTGTGGCCCCATTTCTCAGCCTCCTGCACTGAATGGGATGTGTTCCAGTCCCTCCCTCGAGTCGGCTCCCCTAGCACGGCTGGGCTGAGCGGGGTCCCGGGGAAGCTTCTGCCATACGGAGCCTGGACCTAAAATGGAGCCTCTCTGTGGGCTTTGATCCCACAAAACTTTCCCCTGGCGCTGTGTGTGTGTGTGCGGGGCCCCCTCCTGGCTGCACCCCGCTCGGTCGCCGCGTTGCACCGAGTCACGAGTGAGTGCGCGGCGCGGTGCCCTTTGTTCTAAAGGTTGAACCGAGGTGGGATCCCAGAGGCGGCCTTTTCTCGGCACGACGCGGCCCCCCCCCACCCCTTTTTCCAAAACCCCAAATGCAGCCGAGGGCAGGGACGGGGATGGGGGAGCTCTTCGGGAGCTGAATTCTGGCGTGTCAGGGCTGGGAGGTGGGACAGTCCTTTGTTTAACAGGAGCCAGGTTTGCTGCAGATCCGAGACTGGTCAATGCTTAAGGTGCGGGGGCGGGGGGGCTTTCTGTGGGATATTTTGGCACCCCCCCTTCCCCTCCAGCCCCCTCCAAACAGTAGCCAAAATGGAGAAAGGAACCTCCGAGACTAAAATGAGGGGGCTTTTGCTCTTGATTGGCTCCCCCTGGCTGGAGCAGCTGCGTTGAGTGAATTAAGCACCCGAGCCTGTTGTCTAATTGAGGGGGGTGGCTGTGTGTGGTGGGGGTGGGGGAGAGAGCCTTTGCATCTATGATTACAGTACTTGAAAAAAGAAAGGGGGGGCGGGTTTAGTTTCCCCCCCCCATGCTACCCTCCTCCCCAAACTGGTCAACGTTTCCTCTTCTCCCTGCCCCCCACCCCCAGTCATCTGAATTCTGCCTGTCCTATGGGGAAGGTTTTGTTAGACACAAAAGCTACAGACACTGCACGAGTTAGTGCCAATGGCTGCTTGACTGATTACTGCAGCATCATTCCCTGCCTCCTGCCCCTCGGAAAGAATGTTTACATGATAAACTGGAGGGGGAGAGACACAGACACAATTGGACGTTGTGGGGGCAGGGGCTGGAATGAGATTCAGGGGGTAAAGATAACTGGGGGGGGGCATTGTGTTAAATGGAAATGAAAACCCCACCGCTGAACCTGTATTCCCCCCCCCCCCGGCCTAGGCCGTTCAGATTCCAGGGAGCAATGAGGGAGCTAAGGAGGGTACCCGGGTTGGGTTCTAAAGCAAACCAGGCCCCCTTCCGTTAACTGTCCCTTTTTGCTCGAAGTCTGATGTCCTTCTCTCGGTCTATGTCTTTTCCCTTCTGCAGTCGTCTCAGTTCTGGAAAGCTGCAGGATTTGGGGGTCGTGGAAGGAAGCAAACTGACGCTTGTCCCCACAGTGGAAGCTGGCTTGATGGTAAATGGCCTTTTTATTCTCTCCCCCCCCCCCCCCCCCCAACACACACGCACTCGTCTCATCTATTATTAAAGGGCTAGAATGTGATCTGGCTCAGCAGAATCGATGCCACTTCCTCCGACACAAACCCCTTTGTCCTGGGGGGGGTGGGGGGGTTGTCGCTGGCACTGGGAACGCCAGCAAGTTGAATATTTCATTGGTTGCTCGGTAGCTCGGTGTATAAATAGTGAAAGTGACCTGCAATCCACCCCCCTGCCACACGCGCGCACACACCCCCTTTTTTATTTTTTCTTTCAGTCTCAGGCATCCAGACCAGAACAGTCGGTGATGCAGGCTCTGGAAAGCTTAACTGAAACTCAGGTGAGATGCCGAAATATTGGTGCATTGACATGGGCAAAGATTTCTCTGCAGGGGGCTTGTATTTGACCTCCTCCCCCCACAGCTTCCTGGATGTACTGAAAGCTAGAGATTTTGCAACAGAGAAACCTAGAGGCCTGTATCTGTGGTGAAGGGATTTGTTACTGTACTGCCAAAAGGCCATGATCCAAATCAGGGCCCTGCTGAGCCGGGCCCTGCACAAACACTTGGGGAGAGACAGTCCCTGCCCTGAAGAGTTCAGCCTAAATCAGGGGTTCCTAACCTGCAGCCCAATCAGCACCCAGTTGCGACCCACGTGACATCCTCAGGGGCCATACAGGTCATGTGTGTGTATATATTGTGTGGATGCGGCCCACATACCACACAGAGAGCTGCAGGTGCGGCCCACAATGGTAAATAGGTTGAGAACCACTGGCCTAAACAGTCAGTGGGAGGGGAAACCGAGGCAAAGGACAGTGAAGGGTCTAGGCTAAGGTCCTGACCTCAAGGTGCGATGTGGGGGTCCCCATTCTCGACACAGCGGGTGTATTTTGGGACTGATTTTCCCCATCCCCCAATTTAAAGACAAAAGCAGGATTCCTACCCTAACAGTTGCCTTTCCTGCGTGAGGGAAGACGGCCTCTTGCTATTGTTTGCAGAATCGGGAGTGGGGGGGGCGTGTGTATATGCGGATCCTACCAGGACACAGCTTTGTGTTGGAGGTTTGCCCCTTCAGATCATAAGAAGGTGGTGGTGGCGGGGGGGCTCTTCTCCCAGGGCCTGAGCGGCCCTTCCGGAAAACCGGCTGCAGCAGCTTTCGAATGTCTGCACCATGGTCTTGAGCGTATGGCTGGGGAGGGGGCAGGAGGTGTCTCTGGGTTAGGATCACTGGCTGCGCTCCCAAAGGCTAGAGGTTGCTAATCAGACAAAGAGGGGGAGGGTGTCTTTTTTTTTTTTCTCCCCTTCTTCTTCTCCCTACCCCTGGCTTGCGCTTCAAGGAAACCCTCCCATTGCTGGGTGACCCTCTGATGTGTGTCTGGGGGGAGGTGGGGAGGGAAGGAAATGGCAGACTGCAGCTGGGTGTGGAATTCACCTCTTCACCTCCCTCTGGCTTTAAAGTTGAGCAGCTCCTGCTTCTTTGTTTTCGGTCTCTTTTTAAAAACAAACAAACAAAAAACCTCTCTCCTTCCGCCCTGGCTAGCACTTGAGTTTATTTTTAAAAGACTTTTTAAGTCCCTAGTTTAATTCTGAGCCACCAGCATAGTGCTGGGGGCCACTTTCCATCCCCCAAGCTCTGGGCAAACACATGCTAATGCCCAGCCCTGCTTGGTACCTTTTTAAATGCTCTCCTCTGGATCTGAGTGGGTGGGAAAAACACAGGAGGCGGGCTGCAGGGCTTCCTTGCAGCCCTGCCTGTCAGGACTCTGCTGCTGGGCACCTAGTGCTTTTCTAGGACCAGGCCCCTGGAAGGGTGGCGGAGCCACCGAGCCCCTCCATGCACTGCGCAGCTCTCCCTCAAGTCACCTTGGAGCGAGGAATGGCCTTGGCAACCTGGATGCTCTTGGTCCTCCCGCGGGCAACCTTGACTCTGTATGGCCCATTAACGTGCTGCTCGCTGAGCTGCAAAGCCAGCTGGGTGCTTCTGGGGTTGGAGGGTTCCCCGACTTCCTGCAGTGGCAACAGAGCACCCCATCCCCTGCGCTCGGATGTGGCTTCCCTGTGACTCTAGCCAGTGAACTCCTGGGTTCTGGCAAAGGGCTGTAGGCCGTCTGCTACGTGGCTTGTGGGCAAGAGTGTTTTTCTGGGTTGGCATGGGGCATTGGTGAAACGCTAGTGGCACCGTGGTTTGTTCTGGCAGAAGGCTTTGGGTCCCAGTTCCTCAGCTTGGTTTGGTGTCTGGTCAGTTGAGACCTTCCCCGTCCACCCCTCACCTGTCTCGGGGATAGTCTCAGAATTGTCCCCCCTTTCAGGGTGGGGGCCGAGCACACGGGGCGTGAGACGCTCCCTGTTAGCATTCTATGGAGGGCTGTTACTCCAGTTGCAGCCTGGGTAGGAGCCCAGAGCAGCATAGGAATCTCCCTGCACAATGCCTCTTTCTAGGCCTGGGAGGGGCAGAGGGCAGGAATCCTCCTGGGTCGGGCTAAGATTCCTGGCTGGGGCTTGCTGTCTCATGCCCTGGGAGGGTGGGCAGGGGCAGAGCCGGCAAAGAGGCTGGGGCGGGGTCCTCCTGCGTGGTTGGTGTGTGCGTGCGTTGTCTCATCTTGAAAACTTGTGTGATCGCCCAGCCAACATGGTAATGGGGGAGTGGTGGCTGCTTTAAGGAAGGGGGGAGTGGGGGGGAGCTGGCCGACCTGCCCAGAGCAGGGCTGGCTTTGATTACCGTGCTTGTGTCTGCAGGATGGAGTCTGGTGCATTCCAGGCCTCGCAGCGAAAGGGTTTATTCCTCCTTTGTGGCTTGTTGGTAGCAGACCGCCAGAAGTGCAGGGGGGTGGTGAGGGGGTTAGAAGGTAGCTCCTTAGAGGCGCTGAATTGCAGAGATGTAGGCTCCCCTGGGTCAGTCTGTGTCCCATGCACCTTGGATGCAAAGTTCAGGTCCCCAGTCGAAGCTTCACTCCCCCCACCCTCACACCCCCATCCCTTTCTCTCTCACAGAAGCTGAAGCCGGAAAAGGCCTCACATGCCTCTAGTCTCTGTTCCCTACTGCAGTAAAACGAGTGGGACGCCAAGGCTGGGAAGTGGTGACCCCCCCCTCCATGCCCCCCCTAGGTTTGTTGACAGGATCTCTGCCTCAGGAAGCCTTCTCTGAGCACAGAGGCATAGCCAGCACCTGGGGGCGGGGGACAGGAAACCACGCCTCTCATTCATGCTTCTCGCCTTGGTTCTGCCTGCGTAGGGCTCTCGGAGCACAGCAGATCTCCCTGCTATTAGACTTCCTCTGGGGGGTGGGGGAGAAAATGCCATCTAAGCCTTCCCCTCGGTACCTTAAGGAAATGACTACCGGGCAGGAGGCGTGGTGCTTACCCCAAGCTAGGGGCTGGATTCCCATGGCACTGCTGATGTCCTGGTAGCTGCCGATAAACTTCCTGCCAAAGCTCATTGCAACATTCAAGGGGTCGGATGATGCCTCTTTCCCAGGGGGGCTGCCCTCCTGCTCAGCAGAGCTGCTGGGGGGGTGGAGGGGTATTGCGCCTTGTCCAGCAGCCTCAGCCATGCATGCAACCTTCTCCACCCCAGCGTAGCTGAGCCTGCCTGCCGGTCTTGGGGAAGAGGGTCCTGGTGTCTCTGGGGCGCAAGGCACCATCCCGGACCCTGCCAAAGAGGGTAGGGATCTCTGCTTCCATTGGAAGGCCCAGCAGCGCGGATCCAGGGCCTGGCTCCGGGTCTGAGGTCACTAGGTGGCTCTGCCAGGAGGAATGTTATTTCTCAATGGTGGAAGTTTTTTGTGTTTTGGTACTTCGCCCTCCCTTCCCCCCGCCTCTTTTTTTCCTTCCTCTGGATGGAAAATCCCTCAGCGGCAGTGTCTGGTGGAGTGTGGGAGCCAGCGTCAGGGTTCCAGCTGCCTGCTCCAGCTGTGTGCAGCTGGAGAGAAGGTTTTTAAGCCTATTTTGGGGGAGGGCAGGGGCTGTTTCCTTCCCCCTCCGCTTCCCCTTGGTTTGGACCGGCCTCTCTCCTCTGGCTCTGAACTGGGCTGACCCATAGCATCAAGCCTGTGTTTTGTGGGGCGCTGGGCCCTGCCCTGTGGGAAGGGGGCTCTGCCCTGCGTGGGGTGCTGTATTCGCTTGAGTAACCAGGGCAGAGGACAGTCTTGCCAATAACATGGGGGGGAAGGCTCTGATTTCCTGCCCCCTCCCAGCCCGCGTTAGTACCAGTCTCCTCTTGCGCTGGTGTCAGGGTGCCTCCCTGCTGAGCCATCCATCCATCCACTCGCACCCACCCTGTTCTCATCCCCTGCTGGGCGGTGGGGGGGAGGCAAAGGTTACATCAGGGCAGGCGCTTGGAGAGAGGAGGGAATGCAACGTTCTGTGAGTCATCCGCATTTCTGGGAATCGGCAGGGACGCGCTCCCTGTATCTCCAGGGCTGGATTCGGAGACAGTAAATTAGATTTCCCTCCCCTGACTTGGCAACAGCCTGCAGGGTCCCTGCTGCTGGTGGTTCTCCTCCGCCCCTTCCTGGCTTCCCAAAGGATCTAGGGCAGCAGAATCCCTGGGGGAACTGGCAGGATCCCTTGGGACCGAGCACCACCATTCCCACCCTGGGTGCAGACATTCCTCTCTTACCTGAGGGGGTGGGGGGGATATTGCCCCATCCATGAGGTGTTAACAAGGGTGCTGGCTGGACAGGGAGAGGGCCAGTGGCCTTGTTCCAATGGCCAGTGAACTCAGTGGGAGCTTTTCCATCCCTGCTGTGGGCGTTGGAGCAGGCTGGCTGGGCGGGATGTGTTTATGTTGGAGCATCCTGCTTTCTGGTGGGGGGGCGAGGACGGAGGGCCGAAGGAATGTGCCGGAGTGTGGGGGAGGGGAGCCATCCCGCCCTGCCCCTACTTGGAAGGGGGGGGGACCCGGAGGGGGCGTTCATTTTGCGTCGGGGATTGGTTGGTTAGGTAACTAGCGAGCCTGGGAGGGACTGGTGCGCCACTGTTCGCAAACAGGAGCACTTGGAGGAGGAAGGGGGATGGGGTGCGGGGGAGAGGCTGGGTTAGCTCGATAGCCCCTGTCTGGGTTCAGGACTTGGGCCGGTGTCATTGAATGGAAAGGCTGGGGGCAGGTTGTAGGGCTGGGCTGTGGGAGGGGTTGGCACTGGCTGCCAGGCTAGGGGAGAGGGGGGTGCTATGGGTTTTGGTACATGGCTAGTGAAATGTCTGGCTGTCTCCACTCCCTTCCTTGCAGGGCTGGGGCAGGGGAGAGGGGATGGGGATGGGGTGTCTCCTGCGGGGGTGTTGGAATCTGGAGCTGTTCCTTGCTAATCTCGGTGCTACCTCTGTTAAACCTGCTCCTCCCTCCTTGGCGTTTGCAAGAACCGGCTGACGTGTGTGATGCCGAGGCCTGGCTAACAGCCCCCCGCCCCCCCCCAACTCCTGGCCCTGCGCTCGGAGAGGAAGGGATTATTTTTAGTGCTGCTGGGAGCCGACAGGCGGTGAGCTCACGCTCGCTCCGGGCTCTCCAGTTTCCTTGGCTAATAACAGCCAAGGGTCAGGAAGGGGTGCGCAAGGAGGAAGGTGTGAGTCAGGCCCTCTGCCAGGAAGGAGAGGGAGCCTTGGGTGGCTGCTGACGTCAAGGGGACCTGGAGGAGTCTAGAGAGACTTGGGGACTGTCACTGAGGGTGTGGGGGGGGGAAGGGATGACTGGTTTAAGAGGGAGGCAGGATTGTATAATGGCTAGAGCAGGGAGCCTGGGGGGCAGGACTCCTGGGTTCCCTTCTCAGCTTGGGGAGGGGTGTGTGTGTGTGGAGAGTAGTTGGGACATCTGGATTATCTGCCACTGACTCACAGGGGAGTCCTTCTCTCTCTCCACCTTGGCTTCCTCCCCCATGCCCTAGGGATGCTCATGAGGTTTCACAAGATCGTGGTCATAAACGGCTTTCAGATCTCTGAGAGAGCATGGACAAAACCCCTCTAAGCTTGGAGGGGGAAACGAACCCCGCTTTCTCTGAGTCCTTCTGATGTAGCCCCAAAGTCTGGCCCACCCTATATATGCTGGAAATGGTCAATATTTTGCCTGGTGGAAGCCCACAGGGGTGGGTGTAGGAATTGGCTGCTCCTCTCCACCCCCTTTCTCTTTGCACCTGAGCTGGTAAGGGGTGATCAGCAGAGGTTCTGTAGGTAGTGGGGGAGGGGAAGGCCAGTGTGCTGTGGGGCCGATACCCAGCAGTGCCTGTTTCTTTAGGGGTGAGCGAGGAAGCTGTGCGGGGGCGGCTCTCTGAGCCCCCTCCCGTCTGGGGGTCCAGGCTTTTCTCCAAATGTTAATTTCCCACCTGTGAGGCTTTCCCCTCCCCGCTCCTGGAGAACAAGGGAGCAGTCTCCATTGAGACGAGAAGAGGGGTGGAGGGGATTCTGGGGTGCCCCAAAGCCTGGTTAGTTCAGAGCCCTCTTGAGATGCCTCTCTCCCGGGCAGCGATGCTCCCACACTGAAGACCCTTTGTTTGGCTGGCGGGGGCGAGCGCTGTGTGTTTGAATGGCTGGATGCTCGATGGGGGGGGGGCTGGGAGTCGTGACTGCTGGGCCTTTAATTCCGGGGGAATCTTTTGTGGCTGGAGGGAGGGGAATCGTGACTGGCGGGCCCGGGAGAGGACTCTGCTGTTAGAAAAGGGCTTAGCTGGCCCCTCTCTCCGGGAGTGTGTATGAGGCGCTCGCTGGGGTTGTGGGTTTATCGGGTGCATGTGCATTTGTGGGGGGGGGGTCCCATCCCCCCTGCGTTGGGGCACATTGAGTTTTCCCTGCACCCTGTTACAGCTGGAGAAACTGAGGGTCATGAAAGCCACAGAGGCTGGGATTAGATTGGGGATCCTCTCCCGCCCCCCCCCCCCCCCCCCGCCCCGCCCACGTCTAGGGCTCTGTGCAGGGTAGGTGGGCACACACATTCCCCCCCCCTCCCCAGGCCAGAGGAGTGTTCCCTCCTCCCCCAGCTGTAACCTTGATGGCCGAAGTTGCAGCATCTCTTTCACGCCCACCTCTTCCTCTGCGGCCTCCATCTGATGCGCTTGGGGGTTCGCTGTTATTTTTAAGCCGCTTTTCCCACGGCTTCTCAGAACTCAGCGTCTCTCTTGGATGGGGGGGGAAGGGGAGGGTCTTGGTGTGATACCGAAGCTACTGCTGGGGCCGGGGAGAAGCGGGTGTAGGGGGAGTCTCCACTGCTGGACAAGCTAGGGCCTGGGAGGAGATTGGTGCTGGGAATGGAGGTAGCTGCAGACAGCAGGGCTGGCTGGGTGCACAGCTCTCCCTGTCTCGGTGCCCCCTTGGAAGCTTGGCCTGAGAACAGAGGCCTCCCTTCCGTTCTGTGGGGTGCATGAATTGCACCCCATTTGACATGCTGAGGGCAGGAGGGTCTGTCCGCCTCTCAGGCGCTTGCAGCCCAGTGCCAGCCGGCTTAGACAAATACTCATCTTCACCAACAAAAGGCGGGGGGCGAAGTGTTTGTTCATGAATCCTCCCCTCCCTTCCCGGGACCCTCCTGAGCCAAGAAGCAGAGGGGCAGATCCTGCCCGGTCCCTTGCCCAGTGTTGGGCTGCTGCTGATTGAAAAGCCACCCCTCCCTCCGCATTAGGAGGGCGCGGGGTGCACCCGTGATCGATCCCTGCTGGGGTATCCTTCCCGTGTGTGTGTGTAACTAAACATCAGCACGGCCTGGCCTTCTCCCCACAACCAGGATTGTTGTGTGTGCGTCTGCCCTGCTCCCCTCCCTCTGTGCTTTTCCCCTGACTGCTGGGGGGGGGGGGGGGAGGAGCTGGAGGAGAGGCTGGAGGAATAGCACCCCCCCCCGGCCTGGCGAGCATTAAAGCTGGCCCCCCAGGCAGGTGGAATGTGAAGTGGCAGCATGGGGGGAGGGATGTGGGCTGGGGGGCCCTGGGGCAGCACTAGCCAGCCCCTCAAGCTGGGCCTTTAATATTCTCCCCCCCCCCCCGCCCTTTTTCCTCAGAGCAGATGGCGGGTGATTTACGCTGCCAGGCACCTCCTAGAATAAGTAATGGGATGGGGGGGAAACCGAGCCACGTTGGGATCTCTGGCCTTGTTTAGCTGTGGGGGCGGAGAGCAGCTGCTGGGGCTATGGGGAGGGGTTTTCTTCCCCCAACCTCCCTATGATTTGGGCATCCCGTGCTTTTCATGGGAGTTCCTTGCTCCCCTCTCCTCCCAGCTGCTCCATCACCTGCCACTCTCTGAGCCTGTGGGGTGGGGGGGAGATGGGGGAGGGTGACAAACTCCTCTCCGCTCCCCATTGTAGGTGTTTTGGGGGGGGGCGTGAAGGTGCTCTGCCTCGCAGTGGCCTTTTTCACTGTGTGCTCTTGCCTGAGTCACGCTGCAGAGGGGCCCACCCGCCCCCGGAGCACTGCGCTGGGGGGGGGTGTGTCCTCGCCTGCCCCCTCGCTGTCCTCTAGTCACCTTCCTGAGTCGCTGCCGGTCCCTGGCCACACGCTCGCCTGGCAGGGCTGCTTCACCCTGCCTTGCTCTGCGTGACTTGGTGGCTCTGCTCCGGGGGAGGGGGCAGAAGTGCCCCCCATGCTCAGGGAAAGGCTCCCCCATCTCTTCACTTCTCTTGTCCGGCAGCGGAGCTGTGGGCATCGCAGGAGCTGGGGGCCGGTGGCGCAGCCCTTCAGACTGGCTCCTGGCCCCCCTCCTCGCCTGCTCTGCGCGGTTTTCCTGCCTGTCTGCCTTGGGCCGCGGTAACCTCTGTTGCGGGATCTGCACGGGCGGGGATGGGGGGCGTGAGGCTCTTCCCCCTTTTTCGCACAGAGCATGATACAGGGTTGGGGGGTGGGGGCTCCCTGAGAAGGCACTCTGTGGTCGCCCTCAGCGAGTGACACGCCACCCCGGTGGTCTTGGCTGCAGAAAGGTCAGGGGTGCGTGTAGGGGGAGCTGGGAAAGGGTGACTAACGGCTCGTAGGTGACGGCTGCTGGGTGGGCAGAGCGTGAGAGCTGGCAGGGCTTCGGGGGAGCCCCGTTCAGCAAGGATCCTGTTGGCGGAGTGACTTTACCCCTGTGGGGTGGGAGGGACTGCATGGGCCTCCCACCCCAGCTGGGTCTGTTTGGCCGGCCTCCCTTCTCATGCCACAGCAACGGCTCCCCAAGGTGGGGGCTCTGCGGTGACATACTCAGTGACGCCCCTCCAGCCTCCCTCTGTCTCTCTTTCCTCCCCTTCCTGGTCACCCGACTCCATGGAATCTGATCAGCGATGAGGGAGATTAATGTCTCTGGCCGCGCCCTCCCCCGGCGAGTGGTCCAAGGGTTCAGCAGATGCGTGTTTCCCTCTTTCACCCCCAAGTGCTGACTTCTTCCCCCATCCCCAGCTCAAACGCCAGAGGCCCCTCCACTTCCTGCAGCCTTGCTCATTGGGGTGGGAAATACATCACAAGGCAACGTGGGGGGAGGAGGGGAGTGCCCCTCCTGAACTGCCGGACCTTGTTGAGGGTGCCCAGACACCAAGTGCTATGTGGGGCAGGCTGCAGTTTGATACATAGAGAGCTTGGATTTCCTCGGTCCTGCTCATGAGCCTTCAGGTTAACGAGGGCCAAGCTAGCAGGAGATTGGATAGAGCTGGGGCAAGGTGGTATATGTTGTGCTGAGCCCCAGATGGAGGAAAATTCCTGAGTGTGAAATCCACAGTGGGTTTTCCCCCTGGGCTTGGCCTTCCTGGTTAAAGGTCCCGCTGGAGATCTCCAGCTGCTGGGGGAATTCCCCTTCTTCCCAGCATCCCCCTCCGGCTGGGGCAGTGAACGAGAAAGAGATGCTGTGAAATCCCAACTACCTCTCCAGGAGTCTTCTGATAGTTCAGTGGGTACTTCTTTGCAATCCTCTGTGGCTGTTTCCCTCTCGACTAAGTCACTGTGCAGGGATTTGGCTCCAATGCAGCCCTGGGACCCAAAGATCTAACTCAGAAATGGCCACTGAATTGTCTGGGTGTCTGTTTCTGGTCCCCCAGAGTTGATACCCCCACCATGGGTGTTGGGCCCTGGCAGCTCACGTTGACATTGGGTGTGCTTGTAGGTGCTCAGCGTCTCTGGAAGACAGTCCAGTCCTGGGTGTCTTACGTGAGAGCCTCCATAACATGGGAGACCCAGATGTTTCCTTTCCCCTTTTAAAGATCTAACGTGTCATTTGCCTTTGTTTCACGGGTGTGTGAGATGGGCCCCCATGCCCAGAAACTGGGTTTATCCAGTGATTGAACAGGGCAAGTAGTCCGCTGAGGGACTGGCCCCAAGTCCTAGCCATGAAAGAAGTGTGCTTAGCCCCTTGGGCTGGAGGGATGTAGCCCCTCTGATCCTTACTTAGTGCTTTGTAGTGGGAGGTCTGGACATGCCAGCCAAGTCGTATTACAGCGCCTGGAAGGGCTGCTATCGCTCCAGATGGGGCGAGGAGCAGGGAAAATGGGGGTGACCCCTTAGCATTGGCTGTGACCTCCTTGGAAAGGAGGGAGTCAGGTGACTTTTCTTGGCATTGTCTCCGTCCCCTGCCACTGTCTCAGGTGCAGCGGGCTTGGCAGATGCTAGACTCGCCGGGGAAGAGAAGCCTCTTTCAGGCTATAGGGAAATGCAAATGCACAGCTGTGCAAATGAAAAGGGGTGCGTGTGTCACTGGGGTGGGGGTGGGCAGAAAGCGTCCACAGTAAGAGCCATGAAGAGTATGTCAGAGGGTGGATTCCAGCCCCCGCTGCTGGACCTTGTCCCGCTTGCCGCGCCCCCCCCCCCCCCCCGGCTCTGGTTAATCTCCTCCTGTGCACTGCGGGGAGCGGCTGTGTGGGCAGGTTTATCACCAGGGTGGGGTGGCAACCCTCCCCTGTTTTTATTTTTGTAAAAGCCGCCTCCGTCAGTTGCTCCCCTGGCACCATGGGTCACGCAAGGATGAGATGTGGCAGGCGAGTCCTGAGGGTCCTGAGCTTTAACCCATCAGGGTTCCCTCCCACCCCCTGCACCCCTCTGCCCGGTGTCCTACCGGAGTTCCGGGGATCTGGGAGGACCTTGCAGCTAGAAACTCCTAAGGAGCAAGGGGGTCCCTCTTCTAAAAGGCCTGGCTTCTCAGTTGTAGCCCCGACGTGGCCCCTGCCTATCCAAGGCAGCTGCCCCCACCCTGCTGGGCTCTTGGCACGCTCCCCCTTTCCTGCTTCTGCTCAGTCAGCAGTCGTGGGAGCTCTACGGGTGCTGATGCCCATGTCGCTCTGGGATGGCTGCAGGCTCCTTCCGGGTCCATTGCCCTGCTGCAGGGAACGCGGCCCTTCTGTATGTGGGCTGGGAGAAGACAGTGTGGGCATGGGGGGTGAGATCATGGTGGGGGAAGAATGGGATACAGACTGGGGGTGTGTGTGGGGGGGAAGGGGGTGGTTAATGGCTTCTGGGCCAAGTACCTACCCCAGAAACACAAATCCAGCTCCCTACCCCTAAATGATCAAAGCAACCTTTCAGATCCTACCCCCCGTCCATCGTCCCCCCCCAGTCCTGTGATCAGTCTACTCAGGGGAAGCCCATGGGTGCCCCCCTCTAGGACTCCTGTTCCTTCACTGAATCGGGGAGCCAGAGGGGCACAGCTGGGCAATGGAGAGAAGGCAGCGCCACTTGGCAAAGTCAAAGCAACCCCGAGCTGTCCTGTCCCGTTCCTCGCCCCCATATCTTGGAACCGGTTGCACCGGGGACCGTTCTGCTGCCCCTTTGCAGTGGGTCGGACTCTGCTGGTGCCCCCACCTCACCCAAAGCTGCTGCACCGCGATTGAGACTGTGACCCTAACTCCTCTCCTCTCCTCTCCTCAGGTCAATGACTTCCTGTCAGGAAGGTCCCCCCTGACGCTAGCCCTGCGGGTCGGCGACCACATGATGTTCGTGCAGCTCCAGCTGGCGGCTCAGCAGAGCGGAGGGCAGCTCCAGCATCGGCACGTCATCGCCAGCCGGGGGGAGCCCGGGGCAGCGGCCGGCCCCACCCCCCAGTGCAGGACGCTTCACGGAGGGAGCAGCTCCAACTTCGCCCGTATCCCAGTGGTGCCCACCTGCCAGCAGAGCCCCGCCCCCAGCCCCGCCCCCTCGGCACAGGCCACGCCCATGTACTGTAACGCCGCCCACCCAGCCCCTGTCACAGCTGGGATGTTCCGGTCACACGGGGCCAGCACGCAAACAGTTAACAGCAGCGTCGTCTCCTCCTGCTCAGAGGTGAGTCTGGCTTTAAAAAATAAGTCAGGTGGGGAGAGAAAAGGAGGGAGCTGGGCCTCCAGATTCCTGGGTTCTAGTCCTGGGTCTGGAAGGTGTCTTTTCTTTAGTGGTTAGAACAAGAAGCTGTCTATTTCCACTCCTGCCACTGACCGGTCACAGCCCAACTCTGTGCTTCAGTTTCCCCATCTATAAAACGAGGGTGTTGTGAGGCCTTGTTACATTTTTCCAAATGCTGTGAGATCCTGAGGCAAATGGTGCCAGAAAAAGGCATAGTATTCTCTTTTTATTGCAAAGCGTAAGGCAAAGGTCTCCTGCTTTAGATTTTGGCAGGGGGTGTCGGGGGAGAGCGTTTCCCTGTGTGAGAGACGCTCTCCAGTCTGGTCTGTGTACTGCCTCTTGTGCTTTGACTGCAAAATGCTTATAATCCAAGGAAAACCCCAACCTGCCATGGGAGGAAATATCCAGCAGCCCTCAGGTCTCAAAGTAGGATCACTGCTTATCAGACTCATCATAATCCTTGGCTGGCATCTTTCATTGCCAAGCACTTCCCAAAGGCAGGCAGCCACATTATCCCCATTTCACAGGTGGGTAAACTGAGGCACAGATAAGGGAAAGCAACTTACTCAAGGTTTTGCAGCAGAGCTGGGAGTAGATCCCAGGTCTTCTCGTGCCCTAACCACTAGACCATGCTCCCTTCCAAGTGAGTGGGTTTCTTGGCCCAAATGGGTTCATGGGTCTTGGAGGCTCAAGACCCAAACGTAAGGCAGATGTTAGCAATGAAGATGCCCTCTAAATCCTTTTTCTTCACTGTGAATGGTTTTGAACGGGGCTTGGCCAATGGCAGGTTTGAAACCTGGCTGATTTCTGGTATTGCTTTTGGAAGTGCCCTGTGACTGCATGGCCTAGTTGATATAGCATTGGACTGGCATGCAGAAGATCTGGGTTCTGTTCCTGGCTCTGCCATTGCTGGGTGAGCAAGTTGCTTCAGTGCCCTGTACCTCAGTTTCCCCATCTGTAAAATGGGGATAATGACGCTGCCCTCCTTTGTAAAGTGCTTTGAGATCTGTGGGTGACAAGCACTAGTTAAGATCGAAGGACAATGATGATTATGGGATCGCCCTGCGTGGGTGTGGGTACTGCCTTGTCCCAAAGGGTTGAGGGAAACCTCACGCCTTATGCTTGCCAAGGAAATAAGATTGCAACTTTGGAGTTTGGATGTGGGACTTTTTCCCCCAGCCACCCGTCAACCTAGGGTCTGCCCCTGTGGCTGCAGGTTAGTGGGAGCCTTCAGGTCCATTAGTGTCTGTTTGCTTCTAATGGCTAATAAGCGTCTCTCTTTCCTTCCACTTGCCAGGTGGACTGTAGCACCCGGAGTAACAATTCTGCCAGCAGCAACCCAGCCCCAACAAGCCGATCCCGCAAGCCTGGCGCAGTCATAGAGAGCTTCGTTAACCACGCTCCTGGGGTCTTCTCAGGGACCTTCTCCGGTACGTTGAGAGCCCAGGGGACTGTGGGCTCGATTCTCCTCTCACCAGTTCCGGTGCGATGCCATTGGCAAGCACCGGTGTGTGTGGCTGGGGAATTGGAGACTGTCTTTTTTTCACGCTGCTTGTGCAGAACAGTGGGGAGGGGAGAACCAGGGCTGGACCAAGGCCCAGGTTGGTTGGCGTGGTAACCAGAAGCTGTTGCCAAGTGAGGGCAACTTTTGGTGGCTAATGAGAGCTGAGTTTGATGCGTCTCTTCCTACCTCAGCATCCTGCCTGGGATGAGGGCTCGTGCCAGCTTTGGCTGCCAGCCTTCCTGGGAGATTCAGTGCATTGACCCCCTCGACCCAGGGCCCTGCACTGTGACCTGCCCCAGAACACAAAGATGCTTATGGGGAGCCATTGAGGGGTGGGACAGAGTGTGCCAAGGATAAGGCTCAGCTACTGCCCCCCAAGCATCCCCTACAGGCAGCCTGGCATGACGCATCCCCCCTGACCCTTTTCCTCCCCCTCCCCCTGACTCTTCTCCCCTGCAGGCACTTTGCACCCCAACTGCCAGGACAGCAGCGGGCGGCCCCGGCGTGATATCGGCACCATCCTTCAGATCCTCAATGACCTCCTGAGCGCCACGCGGCACTACCAGGGCATGCCTCAGTCCCTGACGCAGCTGCGGTGCCAGACGCAGTGCGCCCCCTCCTCGCCCCCGCCCTCCCCGGACCCCGCCAGCAAAACTACCTCAGAGAAACTGACGTCCGCGACCGCCATGGCCTCGCAGCCCCTGCACTCTGTGGTCCAGTGCCAGAGCCAAATCAGGATGTGCAAGCCCAGTGGTGAGTCCCGCCCCGTGACCCCCGCATGTGTCCCTGTGGCTGTTTGCTTGTCCCTGTTGGCTGAGCTATGGCTTTGCCGCTCGCCGCAGGCCTCGTTGTTGGGGAAGCTGTGACATGTCCATGGCAACTGGGCTGGACCAGGCCCACCACGGGCCCAAGACAGGTGTGATGCTGAGAGTGCTGGCTGGGTCCTGGCACCCCATTGATTTCAGTGGTGTGTGGACAGAGGCGCAGCTGAGTGAAAGTTAAAGGCCATCAGAGGCAGGAGGATGGTTCTGCTGATCATCTTAGTGCGGCGCTCAGAAGGAGGAGTGGGGGGGGGGCTTTTGCATTTCTTTCTCCCCAGGCCTAGGTTCTTGATGGGCTGCAGGGCCCCTGCTGACGACAGAGGAAGTGTGGGTGATGGGGTGGGAAGGAAGGAGGCTGGGTCCCTAGCTGGGATTTGCTTGCTCCGATTCACTTCCTCTGTGTATCCGGTTCCGTCTGCCTCTTTGTTCTGTAACTGTCCTGATGGGGCTTCCAGCCAACTGGCGGGGAAGGGGGGGCAGCGAAGGGGGAGGGTGAAAAGCCGAGTGTTCCCAAGTACCACGATTTGCCCTTCGCCGAAAGAAGGCCAAGAGATTGAGCCTGGTTCTGGGTGAAACCCCAGCACTTCTAGCCAAGGGTTAACTCCCCTGGTAGAGCTGCCTGTGCTCAGACTCCACCCTCTGCTGCAGAGTAAAGAGCCTGTTTGTTTGCTTATTTATTTATTTTAATGACTGGCCCTTTGCCATCTTGTTCCAAAAGCCTCTTCGCATAGGACCCCCCCCCAGTGTCTGTAAAGACTGCAGAAGGCTTAACAGCAGAATAATTAAACCAATGGAGGCTGTTGATTGACTTGGGGGGGCTGGGTGTGTGATGGGGCGCTCTGTTTACACCGTGTGCTAGGCACAATAGCCCACATGCTCAAAGGTGTTTAGGGTCCTAATTCCTTGATTTCAATGGAAGCTAGGGGCCAAAATACCAGTGAGGGTCTGGCCCTATAGAAATGGAAGGTCCCTGCCCTGACGATCTTACAATGCTATTATCTTTAGGTCCTCTGCTTGTGATTTGCCTATTAAAATGTACTGTCATGCCTATGCTTTCTTGGCTACATACTGATTTGGAGTGATGCAGAATCGCCCCATTGGAGGGACCCAGTATCAATGGTCTCACCCTCCAGTGGGCAAGCTGGGGGCTATGCATTTAATGTGCAAGTTTCTCTCCTCTTTAAAAAAAAAAAGAAAAGAAAAGAAAAGAAAAATCTCTTTGCCCCCAATTTGCATCTCATCCATGCAGTTAAGGCGTGCAAGGCGCTCAGTGATTCCCTGAGGAATTTGCAAACCTATTACCTGTTTCTTATCTGTGTGTTTACCTTTCCCCTTCAACCCTAGTAGGGGGTGTGTGTGCCCCAGTGAGTTAATGTAGAAAACCACAGGGCTTGTGTTAACCCATTCAATGGGCAGGGGCTATAGTTGGCTGATTACTCAAATGGGGTTCTAAAAGCTGCCAAATAATGTCACTGAAAGAAGAGACTGTCAATTTTGCTTCCTGTTTGGTGAATTGGACTCAGGGGGATGGGGAAACTAGTCCTGGCACTGAAAATAAAATAAAATTTTAAAACCTAAGACTTAAAATGAAGAGCCAAGATTTTCACTGGTGAATTTTGGGATTCCAACATGGTCTGATCTTCAAAAAGTACCCTTTGCAAATCAGGCCCCTCTGTTATACTACCTAGCACTTTTAATCCGTAGATCTCAGAGTGCCTTACAAAGGATGTCGGTTTTATGATCTCCCCCCTACCCTTCAGAGATGGGGAAACTGAGGCCCAGAGTCTTGCCCAAGGTTACCCAGCAGGGCCATGGCAGAGCTGGGAATAGAATCCAGGTCTCCTGAGTCCCACTGTTGTGCCCTAGCCACTAGGTGTCCCCTGTCAGAAGGCGGGGGACACCCCAAAAATCTCTAGTTACTTGTGAGAATCTTGGCTAAGGATTGTGGAAGCTCTTCAAGGGCAGGGGCTGCGAACACCTGTGTGTGTGTACAGCACCCATTAAGGGGGGAGGGGTCCTAAGTCTGATCAGGTTAGCTGTGATATAAATAAGTTGGTGTTCATAGGTGTGACCTTGAGGCTTGGTGGCATGGTTCTGAAGGAACACGTGCGTGTCCCATTGTAGGTCTCCAACACTGTTTGGCACAGTTGGTGACATTGAGGACTGTTCCGTATACAGGGGGCACTTAATGCCTTTGGGAAACTTTTGCCCCACTTACTCAGATGTTTAAAATGGGGGAACCAAGCGCTGGCCCCGGTTGTGGCCGCTGGCTGAACTCTTCTCAGAATTATCTGGCCGTTTTTTTTATGTTCTATATGTTCGTTGAACCGTGTTCTGTGCCGGCATTGTGACTCCATTCGGATTGGTGGCATTACCAATGGGTAACTTGGCCTGGGGTGTGCATGCGTGGGTTTTGGAGGACTCCTGGAATGGGGGTGACTCTGCGCCCCCCCCCCCAGCAATTCCTGGTGCAGAAAGATTTTTATCCCTTCCTCTGATCTCATTCAGCAAGCCACCATCTCCTCCCACTTCCTTCTTTCCCTCCAATCTCTCCTGTCTGTCCCCTGCTGCTCTCGCCTCTGTTCCGGCTACAATGCAGCCACACACGCACACCCCCTTCTCCACTTGCCGTCTAAATCCAGGGCGAGACAAAGGGCCCCATTCAGAGCAAGGGAGGCTGGTTGGGGAGGGGTGGGGAAGAAAGCACTTGGCCTCTGGTTTGGCATTTTTGGCCTGGCCCTGAGGAAGCTGTAGGCTGGGGACATGCTGCAGAAATAGAAGTCGGGGGGAGGGTTTGTGTGTGGGGTCAACACAAAACAATCCTGCTTTTTCTTCCTGGCAGACTTGAAAATATACTTCCTACCCCTCGCCCTGGGCCCTTTCCCAGCTGGGGGCAGAGCCCTCTGTCTGGGTGCCAAGCTTTGGGGTGCTTCTAGCCAGACATCTGCCTGGCTAGGACTTTGCATCTGCCCTCGATTACGCAGGATCCTAGAAGTCAGACGTGTGCCCCCAGCCCCTATCCAGTTTGCCACCTCTGCAGAAGTTCATGAGCCTTGCAGCTGTCGCAGACAAGCCATTGGCATAGTCTGTCCAGGCACCTGCGTGGAGGCAGTGGGGTCTAGTGATCAGAGCACAGGGTTGGGAGTCAGGACTCTTGAGTTCTATCCCCAGCTTCGGGAGTGGAATAGGATCCAGTGGTTAGAGCAGGAGACTGGGAGTCAGGACTCCTGGGTTCCATTCCCAGCCTCGCTGATGGCTCACAATGGCCAAGAGGCTCGCCCTCTCTGTGCCTTGGTTTCCCCCCAGTGTGGGACCGTTTCCTGACATCACACACGGGTGGGGGTGGGGTGGCTCCTGCGGCCAAACCCATGCGCTGCCAGCCAAGGGCTTTGAGGTCCCGCCAAGGGCAGAGCGTCGGTAAGAGGCTGTGTATGCGGCTGGTAAGGCAGGGCCCTGTCTCTACCCCGCCCACCCGTTCCCATGGCAGGGCTCGGCTGGGGTATGCGTGTAGGAGGCCTCCACTTATCTGCAGGGAGCAGCTCTTTATTCACCTTGAGCTTTGGGCCCTGTGCCGCCCCCTCCCATCCCCAGAAAGTTAATTTCTTTCCTTCCCGCCCCCTCCTTGTTCTTCCTTTCATGACGCCGGAGCCGCCGAACAGGGCTTAGCAGGATTCTTGCGCCCGGGGACGTCACCGGCATGTGAGACGGGCAGCTGCCCTCCCTCATAGGGAAGCGTCTCTTGGCAGGGGAGAGAGAAATGAGACGTGGCAACCAACCAGCTTCCGAGCTGCCCAGATGCTGGTGGCTGCTTGCCCTGGGGCCGGGGCAGGATTCGGGGTCTCTCTCTGCTTGTGGGGACCTGAGGGGTGCGGGGGGGGGTGTCGTCCTCAGATGAGCTCCCTCCATCTCTCTCCATTCTCCTTTCCTTTCCCCTCCATCCTGCCTTCCCAAGCTCACTGCTGCAGGCTGCCTAGCAAACCCCAGCCTCTGGCTTCAGCCCTTCCTACGTTCTCCTTTTCCGCCATCCCCGGGGAGGCCTCTCTGGGTGAGCTCCCCTCCTCCACTCGGAGCAATGCTGCTTCCTCCCCCCCGCAGCCCCTCTCAAAGTCCTTTCAAGCCCCCCTTGCTGGGATCGACCCCCCAGAGCAGCCTGGGGCCGGGGGGGAAGCTGCATTCCATCCACCCCAGCTTCCCCGCTCTGTTTGTTCACTTGGCTCCGGCGCAGGGAGGTGGGCGCTGCAGAAAAGAAACTGAGGGGGAGGGAGAGAGAGAGAAGAAGAAAAAGAAGGGGGTAAGGCGGTGGGGGGGAGAGGCAACAACAAAGGCCCTGCTCCAGGGGCTGGAGATGTGCTGAGCCCTGCAGGAAGCCGACTCCAGCTGCCCCCCACCCCCACCCCGTTCCTAGGGTTTGGGAGGGGTCATGGGCCTTTCACTGATTGGTTTTGAAATAACATTGCACACCTTGCTTCCAGCCTCTTCCCGTGCCCCCCGATCGGTGCTGCTTAAACTCTGCGTGTGATTGTGGGGGGCGGGAACCCAACTCCTCCCCCCACCCCATTTAATTCACCCTCCATCGGTACCCAAGGGTGGAGGAAGCTTTTGTAAAGCTATTGACTCTGGGACCCCCTTTAAGCCCACGCACACACATTGCAAAGCCCCATGAATGGTTAGAGTAGGAAATGGCTGGTTCTCCGCTGGAGATGATCTGTGTTGGGGGGACAGCGGGGGGGCTGTGGGAACAGCCCTCTCTCCTCTTCCCAGTAGGGGTTTGAAACTGGGGCAGGAGGGGGTGCTGGGTGGAAGGGAGGGGCTCGGCAGATAGGGTGTGTCTGAGACGCACTCGCTCAGGCGTGGAAGGTAGCGTCTCTCCTCCCGCTCCCCCCCCCAGCAGTCGCTCCCCTTTGTACACCTGCACTGCTCGAAGCAGGAAGGGAGCCGGGACTCCTGGCCGCCCCGAGGTTCCTTCTCTGCAACGATTTGCTTAGAGAAAAGAACTGAAACTGGAAGTCACTCGCGTTTCTGAAGCCCAGGCGGGGGCCGCGTAGTGGTGTGCCGTGCAAATGTGATTCTTCGCGTCCGCGTCCCCCCCCCCCCCCCGCCCACTGGGTCTTTGCCTCTCAGCCAATGCAAACAAGAGCTCGCTGGGGCCCGAACGTCGCATGCAAGCGCTCCCAGAGAGCCTGAGCGAGGCCTGGTGGGATGGGAACTAGGCCACGGCAGCCATCTTGAAACATGGCTGCTGCTGGAGGACTCGGGGCTGCCCAGTCTCTCGTTTTCTCTCCCCCGCCCCCCCTTCCCCAGTTGCTTTTGCACTGTCCTTGCTGGTGAAAAGATACAGTAGGGTGGGTTCTTTCTCGCTTGGGGCCCATGGCGCCTGCGTGCTGCACGGCCACCCAGCCATCTTGCGGCTGCTTTGCACGTCACGTGGCTGGGAGCACGGCCGGGTCCCATTCTGCGTGCTCGGCCCTCAACCGGCCCAACCCCGGTGGCTCCTCTTGGCACCACCTTGCCCGGGAAGCGGGACAGAGCCGGGGCTCGCCAGCAGGGAGGGCTAAGGAGCGGGGTGGCGGACATTAAGGGGGCCCCTCGGGGTTGGCTGGGTTTTCTGTGTCTCAGAGGTGGCAGTCCTACTCTGAGGCTGAGCTGGTTTCCAAGGACCTGTCCACTCTATAGAAATGCTGGCATCCGCGTGGGTCTGCATGCAACTGAGGGACAGTGGTCCCATCTACGCCACAAGGTGAAATAGTGTTTGACCAGCAAAAAAAGGGGGGGGAGGGATGGGGCAGATTTAACATGTAGTCACCCGTTTGTCCTGCTCCCGATGTAGCAACTTCTTCCAGGATGAACAAGGGCTATATAGGGTTTTATAGGGCTATATGGACTTTATAGCCCAGTCTGAAATGGGCTATAAAGCCTGGTAGCTGCATCATGGCCTAGGACCCTTTTAACTGGGCTTCTCCAGAGCCTGCTCAGCCCCAGTGCAGGATCTGGCACAGGTTCTGGCATGGGTGTGAAACTCTAGCGTGTGAGAGAGGGGAGACAGATGCTCCACCTCCTCCACCCTGGGGGTTTAATAACAAGGTTCATAGACACCCTCACCCTGCAAATCCCATCTGCCCTGTGTTAGAACCTGGCTCAGACATGTTTGCAGCTGGCATATCTGTGGGTAGGGGCTGGAGGGGGTGGGGGCAGCTCTCCATTTCTCTCTGAGCAATCACCCCAGCCCCGGTGACCCCTAGCCACGTACTCGGCTGTCCCGAGCTCCTGGGAACAGTAGCGTTGCTGTGTGAGGACGGGTCTGGCCCAGACTGTCTCTTTGCAGTGCTGGCTGCAGGGGAAGTCGCTCAGAGAGCTCTCACGGAGGGAAGGCACACAAACCAACACTGTTGCTTGTGTTTAGCCGGCTACCACAGCGCCCCGCTGGCTCGCACGCCAGACAAACAGGGCTAGTATCTCTGCAGGGATTTTTTTCCTCCCTTTCCCCCTAGAGGGGATCCTAAATATTTAAGGCTTGTGCATGCCGAGCATGCCTTTCCGCCCACTGATGCAGCCATGGACGGCAAGGGGGCCTGAGGCATCAGTAGCATTTGGAGAGGGTCTCTGCGGGGGGGGTGCTGAGGGGATCTCTGGTGGGAGGGCTCTGGCAAGAGCTGCCGCCAGTGGGCAGGGGGCAGTTTAGCTGTAGCTACAGGGGAGAGGGTTTGGTGTGGCTGTAGCTGAGGGGAACTGATTTCAGGGCCCCCTTCCCCATCTGCCACGGGGCTCTCTTGCATAGCTATCTCCCTGTGCACCGCTGGTTCTTAGCCGAGCCGCTATCAGGACCCTGCAACAGAAAACAGCTGGGGGGGGGGCAAGTGGGATGGATCACACCTGGGGACCCCCCTCCCCAGAAACCTGAGCAGGTGTGTGCTTTGGATCTGGGGTTTGGGATGGATGACTTGCGATTGGACATGCCATGGGTCCGGGAGAGCCTTGTTGTGTCTGGGTAATGCCTAACACCACGGGACTGGGGCCTCTGGCCCTCCCCCAATACAGATAAGGAATATTAACTCTCTGGAGCCTCTAGGTTCTCGCCAGGCCCCAACAATCCAGTCTTGGAGCCCCTCACCAGTATGTCCAGCCTTCTCCTCCTAGCCACATCCCTCCCCCTAGAGCTGGAAGAGTGCTACCCCTGCTTCACAGATTGGGGGGAAACCAAGGCACAGAGACCGGGGAGAACTGATTCCCCTCCTTGTAATGGGGGAAACAGGGAACCCATATTTTCTGTGCCTCGGTTCTGTACGGCCCGTTTTCCTGCCCCCATGCACACACACAATGACCGTCCTTGTCTGCTCGCAGCCCGTGTGGTTCGGGGCCTCGTCGGTTCTAGTTCCTTCTCTGCCAGGCTGCAGAACCGATCTGCTGTAATCCCATCTCTGTCTCTCGCCACCCCACCTGGTGCCACATGCTCCCTCCCCTCCCCCAGCGCTGGGGGGAGAGAGAGCCGCTTTCACGGCCAAGTTTATTATTGAGTGGGATCCTCTTTTCCTCTTTCTCCGGCACTGAAGCCCATATCTATAAATGTGCAATTGTTCATCCTCCCACTCGCTGCTAAAGCAAGCGGGGCACTCGCTCTCTGGCGCGCCCTCTCCCTGGCGCTCAGAGGAGTGGGTGGGAAGCAGCCAGTGGCTTCTGTTCCACTCAGTAAGGGGGAGCCCCCCACATTAAAATGCCCAGCAAACCTACCTCTGCCCCGGCACAATCTCTCCCTTTGCAGGAAGAGCACCTGAGCAGCGTCCCTGCCCACTCCTTCCAACCCCTTCCTCCCCGGAAGCAGAGCTGCTCCATGCTCTCTGTGGCCTCCATACCACCCTTTTCGGGCTCTTCCACTGGGGGGCCTTCTCCGGTGTGGGTGGCACTGGCCGTAGCGCCCCCCACCCCACCCCGGAAGCTGTTTTGAGGCGGGATCCAGCCTGGGGGAAGGAGGGGGTCTTAATAGCCCCCTCCCCGCTCTGCTGAGGCCAGGCTGTGGATCCAGGCTCTTCCCCACTGCTGTGCGGTCTCCTGTCTGTCCGCCTCTTGGAGGCCCGGGATAGCGGCATTTTGGGGGGCTGAAGCAGAGATGGGGGGTGCTGGTACAGCCAGAACTAGGGATCAAACTGGGTGCTCTTTGCGTGGGCTCACCAGGAAGACGGGGAATGCTGGGAGCTGGAAGGGCCTGTACAAAATGGTTCTCCTTTCCCAGCTGTCTGTCGTCCTGTTTCCCCCCCCCCCCCCCCCCCCCCGTCCTCCTAGACACACACCATGCTCTATTTATCCTTGGGTATAGGAAGGAAGAAGGTGTGTGTATGGGAGGGGGTATGTTTCCTCTCCCAACCCCCTGCTGTTTCCATGGCGATAAAACAAACATGACACTGCTTGTGAATTGGGGAGATTTGTGTTGATTTTGGGACATGTCTGGGAATGAAGCTTTCTGGCCTGTACTCCAGGAGGGGTAAATAATTCTTTGGGGGGGGGTAGGGACTGAATGGAGTGGGGGAGCTCAGAGGAACTCAGTTAGGAGTGGGGCAGCTAGCGAGCATTCGGCGCTGGGGCGGGATCACTCCTGATGGCCAGACAGGGGAGTCCTCGGTGCATGGCCTCCGACCGCATGGCAGTTCAGCCGGAGTTTCTGATCACAGCTGCTGCCCTAAGCCGTCTCAGTTCCTGGTCCAGCTTCTCCCTCTCCTTTGGGATCCTGCTGGTAGGAAAGGTGCTAGAATTTGAACTTTCCTTAGACTGCCAGAGGTGGTGGGATCCAGGGAGTAGAACAGGGGGACTGGGAGCCAGGATTCCTGGGTTCTATTCCCAGCTCTGGGAGAGGAATGGCGTCTAGTGGTTGTAGCAAGGAGCTGGGACTCAGGACTCCTCGGTTCTAGTCCCAGTTCTGCCGCTGACCTGCCAGATGACCTTGTAACACTTTTTAAAAGGCCTATTGGATCAAAAAAGGCAACATTGTTCCCTCTAGCATGTCTTTTTAGTGCTCTCCCAGGTCTAGTATTTAAATTGTTCCTGCTCCTCGCCTCAGTTTCCCCATCTGTGGATAAGGGGATAATTCTCGCCTACTGGTTCACGCAGTGCTTGTAGATCCTTTGTTGAATGGTGCTCTCGAACTGGGATGCTTGATTGTCATGAGGTGTTTTTCACTCCCACCTCTGCCATTTGGGCAATTCTCCTCGGCAGGTATTTTCAAAGGGGCGGAAGGGCGGTAGTTACATAAGAGCGGTCACACTGGGTCAGACCAAAGGTCAGTCTAGCCCAGTGTCCTGTCTTCTGACAGTGGCCAATGCCAGCTGCCCCAGAGGGAATGAACAGAACAGGGAATCATCAAGTGATGCATCCCCTGTCGCCCATTCCCAGCTTCTGACACACAGAGGCTAGGGACACCATCCCTGTCCACCCTGGCTAATAGCCATTGATGGACCTGTCCTCCATGAACTTATCTAGCTCCTTTTTGAAACCTGTTACAGTCTTCGCCATCACAACATCCTCTGGCAAGGAGTTCCACAGGTTGACTGCGTTGTGTGAAGAAACACTTCCTTTTGTTTGTTCGTTTGTTTTTAGAATCTGCTGCCTGTTAATTTCATTTGCTGACCCCTAGTTCTCGTGTTATGAGGAGTAAATAATGTTTCTTTATGCACTTTCTTCACACCAGTCATGATTTTATAGATCTCTATCCTATCCCCCCCAGTCGTCTCTTTTCCAAGCTGAAAAGTTCCAGTCTCATTAATCTCTCCTCATACAGAAGCTGTTCCAGACCCTTATTCATTGAATCCATCCCCTTTATGCATTTGAGGAGCTGATGCATGCATAAATCCCACTGAAACTGGGGTGGGTACTTCTGCATCTGCCTTCCTCATCTGTAAAATGGGGATAATAATCTATTGAGCTAGCAAGGGAGATCCCCCGCCCTGATGGCTTTGCAATGTGCTGTACAGCGCTGATCATGGTGGGAGCCCCTGGGAGCTGTGGTAACATAAGCAAGACTCCAAATGTGAACCCATAAAACTAACACATGCCCCCGATTGCTCTTTGGTTTCAGGTGACCGTCTGCGGCAGACCGAGAACCGAGCCACCCGCTGCAAGGTGGAGCGCCTGCAGCTGCTGATGCAGCAGAAGAGGCTGCGTCGGAAGGCACGGCGGGACGCCCGGGCCCCATACCACTGGCTGCCAAATCGCAAGTCCAGCCGGACCAACAGCAACAGCAGCGTGTCTAGCGAAGGCAGCCTGGACCTAGACTTCGAGGATTCAGTGTGGAAGCCTGAAGTCAAGGCAGACCTGAAATCAGAATTTGTTGTAGCATAGACACACACACACACCCCCACCCCACCCCACCCCAGGCTGATATGAACGAACAGGGCCTGTGGTGGGACAGACCCCGCCGGGGAGAGCCAGGACTCTCGTCTCTTCAGTCCCATCGCTCGGATCTCCTCTGTATTCGCCGGATGCCTGGGGCAGACCTGGGTGACGTCTGTCGGAAAAGCGTGGAGGGGTTGCCCCACTTTTGATTTTTGTTCCTGGTTTATTTTTCAGAGGGAAGGGGATGGGATGAGGGTGGGGAAGGGAGCTCTCCCAGACGTATGATGCGGGGAGATGAAGCGCTGGAGTTTCAAGCTGGCGAACTGGATTTTGTTTTGTTCCCGTTTTGAATAATAAGTGGACTCTAACATGCCTGCCTTACACCGCCGCCGAACCAATAAAGCCAACGCACGAGAAACTGAACGGAGTCCGTCTGACGAATCAACAGGCTCCAGACTTCCTACGTTTTCGCAGAGCAGAGTGCTTGCTCGTCGGATGGGAGAGGGGAACTGTGGTTTATCAAAGCTGCTCATTTCGCTGTGAAAGACCCAAGCATGCACAGTACAAGCAAGCGCTCCCTGTAGGCTCGGAGCCTGGCGCTCGCTATATATATATATTTGGGGGGGGGCGTGGAGAGGGCAGCTGTGCATGCTTGGGCCACATGGGATCCCAGAATTTGGGGGCTGTTTATTTTTCCTTCCCTCTTTATATGTAGCATTGCTCAGCTGTTGTTGGTTGTTTTTTTTTTTTGTAATTTTAATTTAATTTTTTTTAAACCAATCCAACCCTGTCCCAACTCCACACAGTTAGGTTGCAGAACCCACATGCACTTTACAGGTCTCAGTTGTGAAGTAGTGCCGGGGCAGCTCTCCCCCGTCCCCCACCAGTAACAGCTTTGTGCTGGCTTTGGAGATCTCTGTTACGGACCCTCAGAGGAGATGCTGGGGGCATCCTCCCAGTTTGTTTATTCTCAACCCCCACCCCCTGCTTTGCATTGTAAATTACAATGCAATAGCTCTATCCTTTTTTTAAAAAAAAAATTATTTTGGTTGTTTGGGTTTTTTGGGTGTGTCTGTGTGGGTGTGTGTGTGTGTACTTAATTCTGACTCCTTGCAGCAGCAAAGGTGGCTTGCTTTATTTTCTATGGAAGAGGGAGGGTAAAATAAATAGATTTCCCCTCTGCTGTAGAGACCAACTTTTTAATTTCAGAAGGTTTTTTTTCCACCCAGCTGTTGGTTGTGTGTTTTTTTTTTTAACTTAAAAAAGGAAAATTAAGAAAAAAAATAAAATAAAATCCAGTACTTGGTAATGGCTGTTTGCAGGCCTTGGGGCTAATATTTATAGACATTAATAACTTGACTGAGCCAGTACTGACCTAGTGTTGCCTAGACTGTAGAAATCCTTTTTCCTGTCCATTTGTTTTTTTCTTCCTTCCCCGTCAGGAGATCTGTGCAAATAGAAAACCCCACGTGATGTGTTTTTTGTCTGTAAAAGTCTTTTTTGTGTGTTTTGGGGGAGGGGTGGGAAAGAAGGGGGTGGGGGGTGGGGGGGAGAGATCAAATTTTCCATCTTACTTTTTTTTTTTTTTTAATTTGGGTGGTATGGATGCAAATAAACTTTAAAATAACATGAATGATCGCAGGGGGGAAATCGGGAAAGAAAGTAGCAGTCCCTGTGGATTTTTCTGGGGTTTTTCCCTTTTTTTTGGTAGCATTAACTCAAACTTGGGGAGACAGGAGCCCTTGAACCACGGTTGGCTGAAGATAGCATGGGGAGGAGGGTGGGGGTTGGGAAAACAACCCGATTTTGTCCCCCCTCCAAGGGGACTCGAATTGGAATGTTATCTGCAGAACAAAGGGCGCTGCTGGGGAATGAGTTAATTCAGGCCAAAGTGGGGCTGAAAGGAGTTGGTACTTTTAATTTCCAAAAACCCCCCTCCCTCACCTCCCGCAGCTTTATTTCCCTCTCCAAGTCGAAAGGCGGCAGGGAGGGGCTACCCCCTTGCCTTTGGTCTTGCTCTGGGCCCGAGCCTTTGTCCGGGGTTAGAAGTGCTCGTGCTGAGGCGTCTTGGTCTGGGTTTCTACTGCTGTATTCCCCCAGCGCTCTCCCCTCTGCAGCCGCCTGCCCCATGAAAGGAAAAACTTGAAGCAACTTTGCCACTAGTGTATCCTGTTAGCTGGGTACCACCCGCGGCCCTGTTTCCCACCCTGTTTCTTTAGCCGGGGGGGAGGGGGAAGCAGGCTTTACCAATGCCCATACGGGTGTCCCTAAGGGGGTGTCTCGGAGTAGCATGTCTGTTTGAGGGCGATGGGGACTGTGGCATCGCAACCCTGGAACGACAGTGCCCTGGAAATCCAGGCAGGAGCACAGCTGGCCCTGGATTCTGGGTCCTTTTGGTTTTTTAAACTCACTGGGTGAGTTTGGGGTTGTTTTTTTTTTTTTTTTAATCCGTTCTCCCCAAATGTATTGATACGGCCAGCCCCCTCCCCAATAAAAACACCAGCCCCCACTTTTTCTTTATCCCCCACAATTGTAGCAAGAACCCCACCCGTGAGCTGTCGTCCGGTTTTCTATGGTGTAGAAACCAAGTCCTCGGTAACGTCCATTCCTTCAGCATCACGGGCCCGTTATTCTAGCGCCTCGGTGCTAGCTGATTGGCTCGGCCGCTTTCCGAGTAGTGACGGGACCCCGCCCCCTCTGGTCACGTGACACCATTACACATCCTGTTTTCCCCCGCTGTGAACTTCCTTTGTACGTGTTGCTGTAGTTTTTTGTGTTTTTTTTTTTAAATTTTGAATTCAATATTTAAACGTACTATTTTGTACAGTGTGTGCACTCCTGCCATCATCCCCTCCTTGGCCTGGGGTTTTTAAAAAAAAAAAAAAATAAAAAATCTATAACGGGAAAAAATAACCATGATGGGGGGGGGGGGAGAAAGCATTAACCTTCTCCGGTGTGTGCGTGGGTGTGTGCGCGGGTGTGTGTGTGGGGAGGGTATTCATGTTATATCACCTCATTTAAGTTACCTGTATTAAATAAAATAAAAAAATAATGATTTAAAAGATAATAAACACAGAATGAACCCAGTGTGCTTCCGTCAGGCCGAGACGCCTCTCTCATTGCTGGACTGGAAGTGGCCTGGGCCTTCGGGGGTCGGCGGAGCTGCTGTTTGCGGTCCGGCCCAGAGCAAAGCTCCCGCACGGAAGCTGAGCGGCGTGTGGCCGGCTGAGTGTCTACTTTCTCTTCCCCAGGGAGCTGGCAGGGGGGCCTGGATTGTGTCAGGGCGCACACCAGTGCAAAGAGCGCGGGCCTCGCTTCTCTGCTGTGTCTTTGCAGGGGAGCAAACGAGCGCGCCCCTGCGCTTCACCCTGGCTGGGCACAAGTGGGAATGGTCCTGCAAAGGCACCCTGACCAATGCAAAAGGAGGGGAGCCCGTCTAGGGGGTGGAATGGGACGTGAGCGAGCTGGGTTCAATTTGTGGCCCAGGTGGAGCCTCCCTGCCTCACGTTGTCTTGTGCCTCAGACGCCCTTCCCTACCTCCCAGCGGGGTGATGGGAAGTGCAAATCCCTCTCCGTGCTCAGAGACTACTAGCTAGAGAGTTTCTCTGACTGCACATGGGGCCGGGACTGGTGAATTGGAGCTGAGGCTGTTTAAGACCTTGCTGCTCTTTGGACTGTGGAGATATTTTGGGGGTGGGGTGAGGGGGCCAAGGAGATCGGTCCTCTTTAATAGGCTGCCTTCGTGTTGTTTGGGTGTGTACATGGACATGCTTGTCAGTCTGTGTGTGTGTCCATCCACAGGGGCAAGGGGGATGCGATCCCTAATTCCCCCCTCCCATTAGTCACTGTCTAGTTGAGGAGGAGGGGAGAGGGAGAACTGAACTCAGTACCACTGGGAAGGGAGGGGGTCGGCCAGGCCTGTTCCCTCTTTTGACTTGACACCTGGAGGAATGAAGGGGGGAGGGTTTGAGGTCACTTCTCTCCCTGCCGCTAAGGCCCCCACCCTGTTGGGTTGGAATGAAGCTGTCATCTGTGTCGGACCACCTGTGTCTTCCCCCCACTCCTGCATGCCTGCTGTCCCCACCCAGCTTCCTGGAGAGCTCCCTAGCCTGGGAGAGTGAATCGAGTTTCAGTCTCTTTTTATTTTGCATGCGATTCCACTGAGCTAAGCAAATAAACTCATAAGGGGAAGGGGCCCTGCCCTTCCACGGGTGCAAGGACAGCTCTGCCTGCCTCTGAACGTCCCTGGACTTTCTCAAGGTTAGCAGAGAAAGGATCCTATCCTAGCCCAGCCGAGGGGTTGCTGGGACCAACCGTCCCTGGCTCACAACCCTTCTCTGTGGGGGCGATATGGGGACATGGAATGCAGGGCGTGCTAAGGCTTTGGCCAGCTGCTCCTGTGGGGAACCAGTTGCTCTGCGTGTGATGCTGGCCGTGGTGACTCAGCTGCTTTAGACCAATGGCACCAGCTCTTGGGGGCGTTAATGCAGTTCTGGTGCACGACGCAGCGGCCTCTGGGCCGGAGCCATGGGGGGGCAAGTCTCATACAGGCCCCCAGCTCCCGTGCCTGACCGTTCAGCTCAAGCTGGAGAGACTCAAGTGTTAAACTCTGCAGGCCCCTGGTTTGTGCCCAAAGTGATAGCCATCCTCGCTGGGGTGCAGAACGGGCGGTAATAGATGAGGGGTGCAGCTGGACCCCAGGTAGTCCCCTGGTGTGGGGTTCTTACTTCTAGGACGCTTGGCAGGCCTTTGTCCTCTTTGATCTTATAAGACCCAGAAGACGGGGGGGCATCCCCAGGGTGCCTCCCCCACATCATACCAGGTGGTGGCTGTTTCCTGCTAAGCAGCCTGGATTTGCAGGCTTGATGTCACCCTCTGCCAGGTGGTAAGGCATCCCGCTGCGGGAAGTGTTACAGTCATGGACAGAGACCCATGGCGGCACGTGGTTTCCGCCTCACTCGGCTGATTGTGCTCCAAGGCCCCGTCTGCACTGTCAATCCCCAGCTCCCGGTGGTGGGACAGGACTCAGGGCGGCTGCTGGGGCTTTAACGACTGTGCCACCTGCCCTTGCTTAGAGCCGGGTCGGCTGACCGGAGGGTCCTGTCCTGCCCTGCCAGTGGAGTGGGTTTGCGGTCCTGGGGCGCGTCCCTGCGGGCACTCTGCCGGCTGAGCTACCCCAACGCAGCCTTTGGAGGGGACCGGGGGTAACTGGCTCACTCGCAGCTTGCGAAGACCGGACAAGCAGAGTTGTGTGCGTGGGGTGGGGGGAAGTGGGGAATGAAGGGTAAATAACCCAGCTAGGCCTACGTTTGCTGGGGGGATACAGCCAGCTCCAGCTGAGGATCTGGCCTAGTGTGTCTTTCCCCTTCAACCCCCGCCCTCCACACGCACACGTTTTGCTGGCTTTGCTTCCCAGTGCAGCCCCTGCCTCCCTGACTGGTGCTCGCTACCACCCTGGAGACGTGAGGCACGGGTGAGTAACCCTTGTGTAAGAGGCCACTGTGTACGTCAGAGCTCCTGGGTCAGGGTTTTCCCCCGTCCCCTCCCAGGACTTCCAGCACCAGCCCTGGTGCTGGCTAAAGCATGCTGGGTGGCTGCATGCAAATGAACTTGGTGCGTCATCGCCTGGCGACCCGGAGGGGGCGTTGACGGACCGATCAGCGTGTCTGAAACAGGGCAGTGATTTGCCCCATCGACGCCTGAACGAACTAGCCGGCCCAGCCACTGCAGGGCCCCAGGGCCGCTGGACCGTGCCCCCAGCGAGGCCCTTTGCAGCGGGCGTGGGGGCATGTCCCGAAGGGCAGGTGCCGGGGCCAGGTCGCGGCTGCCCTTCAAAGTGGCGTCCCGTGGGCTGGCTGAGCGGCTAGGTGCAAGTTTCACTGTGTGAGATCTGGAAACTGTGGAGCCAGCTTGCTGAGAAACTGTACCGACAACTCCCCCCCGCGCTGTTTCTTACAGTCACCGCGCTTGCAACCTCCCCACCCAGGCGGTGCCTGAGCCGCTGGCCGGGGTCACGCATGAGGAAGAGAAACCTGAACCAGTTCCCCTCCCCCTCGGGGTGAGCTGAGTGACAGCCTTCCCCGAGCTGGACCCCGTCTCCCGAAGGTCCTGCTTAGGGTCACCCTTGGCAGTGGAGCACCAGAGGGCATCTGCCCTGGGACCGGCTGGCGATTTTCCATCCCCATCTGCTCTGGTCCTTGTCGTGAATATCCCGGGCGCCCCTCGAGGCTCCGGCGGAGATCAAGGCCCTGTAGTGCCAGGTGCAAGAACCATTCCTGCCCTGCCCTGAATAGCTCACAGGCTGAGTAGCCAAAGGGGAAGCAACTTCCCTAAGCCTCCAGGGGGGCCGGGGGGAAGGATCATTAGCCTGGTTTCGCAACTGGAGGCACCCAGGGCTTGTAAATCCCACCAGGGGAGCTGGGACCAGCCCCCTAGGTCTCCTGACTCCTAGCCCAGTTCCCTGCCCACAAGGAACCATCCTTCCTCTGGATGACTAACGAACTGGGGAAACCAGTTCCTGGCCTGCTCTCCCGCTGACCTTCCCCGCCAGGGCTGGGTGCTGGCCCGCCCGCCTCTGTCACACACACATTTTTAGCAGGGCCTGGGTGTGAGGTGGAGACCTTCTGGTTCCACCAGCTGGGCCTGATGAAGCTCACACTCTCCCTCTCCCCCCATTGTCCATCTGACTTTGGCTTGGGCCTACCTACCCTGGGCCGGGGGGAGAGGGTGGCTCTGAGCTCCCAGCTGTCAGCGCTCAGGGGACAGGAACTTCGACCTTCTGCCTTTGCCGAAAGCGGCATTTTGGCGGGAGAGGCGGAAGGCTCGTGATTCTGAGCACTGGTCTCAGCTGGGCTCTTAACAGCGCAAGGAACAAGGCAGCTGGACTCCTGGGTTCTAGTCCTGTTGGTTTGCTGTGTGATCTGGATACGGTCACTTTTCCCCACTCCGTGCCTCAGTTTCCCCAGCTCTGACATGAGGGTGAAGCAGCGTGGGCTGGCAGGCTTAGTGCATCAGTGGTTGCTGGAATACCTAGCAGTGCCGGCCCAATCCCTGAGCACACTCGCTGGCTACAAACAAAGCCACAGCTGTGGATTTATAACTCCTGGGTTTATTTTCTAGTCGTTTCCCTCCCCCCACGCGCACCCCCAGGGCTGACCTTGGCTCCTCGGAGTCACAGCCCTGCACCGGAGAGGTTAGTGGAAAGCCGGGGTTCGGCAGGCCGGAAGGAGGAAACTGCAATCGAGGAGCAGTTGGGCGTCACACATCCTTTGCACAAGCCTTGCACGCTTGGCCCAGGGTCTGTGTTCCTGGTAGAGGGCAGGAAGCCGGGGGAGGGTGAGAGCTGACAGCCACCTAGTCACTGCTGCTCGCCTTCATCGGCGCCGTGCACATGGAGAGCCCGCTGCACCTGGCCCAGGGGAGCCCTGTAAATCGCTGACAGAGCTGGGCCTCGTGCCCAGGTCTCCTGAGTCCCAGCCCAGTGCCCTGGCCAAGGTATGGTGAAAGGCCTGAACCCCCTTTAGCCCCCCCTGCCCTGAGCAGGAGGCCAGGCTGCCAGGGTCTTTCTAGGGCAGCTCTGGTGAGGGGCCCAGCAGGCCTGTTTCCAGGAATGCCACTTGCTGTGCCCAGCACCCGCCCCAGCTCAGCCTGGCGTGGGGGTTGAGCCCCTTTCAGTGGGACCCTCCCATAGCTTGCAGCCAAGCCAGCTGGGATGGCTTCCCCAGCCCCCACGCCAGGGGATGTGAAGCACCCATGGGGTAAGAGCCTCTCAGGAGGAGGTCTTGGCTTGCTACCCGGGCGCCTACATTAACCACCCTCCCCCCACCCACCAGCTGTGGCCGGAAAGGCTCCAGCAGGGCTGTAGGAGGAACCAGCTCTGGGGCACCATTGTGCATGCACAGCCCCACGCACACACACGCACAGCTGCACGCACACACACACACACACATGCACGCACACACGCACAGCCCCATGCACACACACACAGCCCCACGCACACACACGCCTGCATCTCCACACACACGCACAGCTCCACGCACACACACGCACAGCTCCATGCACACACACATGCACAGCCCCATGCACGCACACACACACACACACAGCCCCACGCACACACACGCCTGCATCTCCACACACACGCACAGCTCCACGCACACACACGCACAGCTCCATGCACACACACACGCACAGCTCCATGCACACACACACACACGCACAGCCCCACGCACACACATGCCTGCATCTCCACACACACGCACAGCTCCACGCACACACACGCACAGCTCCATGCACACACACACGCACAGCTCCATGCACGCACACACACACACAGCCCCACGCACACACACGCTTGCATCTCCACACACACGCACAGCTCCACGCACACACACGCACAGCTGCACGCACAACACACGCCTGCATCTCCACACACGCACAACCCCCCCCACACACACACACAGCTGCACGCACACACACACACGCACAGCCCCACGCGCACACACGCCTGCATCTCCACACACACGCACAGCCCCACGCACACACACACACAGCTGCACGCACACACACACACGCACAGCCCCACACGCACACACGCCTGCATCTCCAGACACATGCATGCATAGCCCCCCCCACATACATGAGTAGCCACAAACACATGCACACATGTACAGCCCCATACACACAGATGCACTCACACACACACACACGCATGCACAGCCCCAGGCATGTGCACGCACACGCACACACACACACATGCACACACATGCATGCACAACCCCCCCACACACACACACACGCACACACGCACCCACACACGCACAAATGCTCTTTGAAGAGGCAGGTTCCCAAACATGCTGCACTCCCCTTTAGGGTGCACACATGCCCAAGGCCTAGTGCCCCCCCACAACCTAATTTGCTTCCCATCCATAGCCAGCCTCCATCTCCCCCCCCGCCCCCCCACCAGTGTTCCCCCAGCCAGCTGGCCGCCTCACACAGCCCACGTCCAGGTGGCCCAGAACGCGGCGTCCTTCCAGCCAGCCAACTCGCTCCTGCTGGGGGTGGGGGGGAAATGAGGGGGGGGGTTCCATCTGGGAAGGTGCCATCCCCAGAGGCTGCCAGCCCAATGCACCCCCCCCCCCCGAACCTGCCATCAAAGGGTCCTGCTGCTGGAGCCCCAGTGCAAAGTCTCCCTAGGCAGATGTGGCGATGGCGACGGGACCCCCGAGGCCAGGAGAGATGCTTCCCAAGGCTGAGCCAGACACCCCCCGCCATCTCCAAGCCAGGGTGCCATCTTTCAGGGTGACACTGGGGAGGGGAGTCTCTGGTTTCAAACTCTGAGTTTTGGCAGTGTGGCAGCATCGAAGCAGGACACAGAACTCACCTCCCTCGCCTCAGCCCCCCCCCCCCCCCCCCCCGCTGGTTATCCACCCCCACCCTCCCCGTCCCCATGCTGGCATGAACCACCCCCCGCCTAGAACAATGCCAGGGACAAAAACTCAGCCAGACTGTGCCAGAGCAGGGATCCACCTGTGACTGGAGGAGTTCCTGCCTTTGCAACTAGTGTTGCTGACCTGTGCAAGGAAGCCCAGCTCCAGGGAGGAGCCCAGCTTGGGGGCTGGGGGGGGAGGGGGGAGCGGAAGCTGGGAGGGGACAGGTGGGGGGAACAGGATTTGGGGGGAACAGGGGCACCTGGCTTGAGTGGGAAGGGGAGCCCTGAAGGCATTCCCTATGAACTCACACCACATTGCTGTCAAAAGGCCCTTTAGGTGCAGGATAATGGGGCAGGGGGGGCTGGGGTGTGGAGGGCACTGCTGGGTCCAAAGGGGAAGGAGAGCAGGGGGCCAGGGAGGGACTGGCCAGTTTGCTGAAGGACCACCTGTTGGCCCTCCTGCCATAGCTGGACCACAGGGGGCGCTGTTGCTTCCTGCCCGGAAACACTGTGCAGCTCCTGACCAGCTGCCGCAGCCTCCCCCAGAGGTGGCTGCATTTCAGAGCTGGGTGCTCCCGGCTGTACACGCGAGCGCTGTTGGGTGAGTGGTGGTAGGACTGTCCAACCTCCTGAGTCACCATCATTAATGCTCCTGTTCCTTCGTCATGTCTAGCATGTCTCCTTCTTGTCTCACCTCCCCCCCGCCTCTCTGCAAAGGGCCTCGGGACGCCTAGGCTGGAGGGAGGGCAGATGATGCTGGCGAAGGTGCCAGGCCCTGAGCACACAGGGGACAGACAGGGAGGTAGAGCCCTCAGCTCCCTGCCGCAGCTCAGACGTGAGCCGAAGGGGGCCCTGATTCGATGGATTGCAGGCTCTGAATTCTTTGCTCGGGTTTGTCCTTTGCTCCAATGCCTGAGGGCAGGGATAGCGCTGTGTCGTGCATGTGGGCACCGTGCCTGGTGTGACGTGGGTGCTGCTGGAATGCCCGTGATAGGGAACCGATGTGAACAGTTGGCACACGGCGGGCAAGGCTAGCTTTATGGGTAGGATCCTAGGCTGGGACTCAGGAGAGCTGGGCTCAGTTCCCAGCTCTGCCTCTGCCTCCCTGTGTGACCTTGGGCAAGTCACTTCAGTTAACCCCATGCCTCAGTTTCCCCATCTGTAAAATAGGGGTAATAACCTTTCCTTTGTCTGTTGAATAGGGCCGCATGGGGATTGTCAGAATAACCTGTGCTAAGGGCTGACTCGCCCTCCCTGGTGTGGTGAGGGAGAGGGCAAGGTGACAGGCTGTGGGCTCTCAGCATCGGTTCCTCCACCAGTGGGTCATGGGGGGTGGGAGAGGATTGAGGCCCAGCCATGCACAGCACGGCATGGAGAGCGCTAATTGCAGCCCAAGAGCATCTGTGGGAGACAGCGCTCTCCGATACACTCATGGCTCGCTGAGTAATCCCAGCCCACAGGGGTGCAGCGTCGGCTCCTTGGGTCTCGCCAGGACTCCTTGCCCTTAGCCAGTGTCTAGCAGAGACTGGCATCCTCCTTCCGAGGGTGACTTGGGCCTACAGCCTCCATACCAGTGTGTGGACACGGGACTGAGAAGACACCCCCAACAAACCATGGTCATGGGCATCTGACACTTGCTTGCCCCTTTATTCAAGCTGAGGCTGAGCGGGGTGCTGGGGACCCATAAGGCTGGGATTCCTGCTCCTTCACACGGGGATGGCTAATGCTTTCTTGTCTCTTCCCTTGCACAAGTCATCTGCCCCCCCCCACCCCCCGCAGCTGCTTGCACGTTGCAGCTCTTTGCACGTTGCAGATGTTTGCACGCTCTGCAGCTTTCGCCACACTTTCCTTCCCCTGTGGGTCTGGCTTTGCTCCCAGCTGACCCTTGCCTCTCTCCCTTCTGCCCTCTGTCCTCCTCCTGGCAGCTCAGAGGCCCATGAGCGTGGCACTGGGTGGTGCCCCTGTGTGGGTTTGGGGCTCAGCAGGCCAGCTTCCAGGATCAAGGTGGACTCTCACCCCCTCTGGCCAACAGGGGTTGGGGGATTGTCAAGGCGATGCAGCCATTGAGCTGCGGTGGCTTGCCTGAGCTCACATCCTCTTTAGGAGGCTCCGAACAGCCCCGGCGCTCAGCTGGCCAGCATGGGGGCGGGCGGAGGGGCGCCTTTGTGTGACAGCGTGGGAGGCAGCAGCTTCCCTTCCTCCACCGCCCGTGCAGCCAGGGCCCCTTCTTCCTGTCACAACTGAAAATACTTCACTTCCCTCCCTCCCACCTGCACCTGTGCTTTGGCACCCGATGCTGTGGGGCCAGGTGGCCTGGCAGAGAAAGGAGGGGTGCTCTGCTCCCACTGTCCTGTGTGGGGGGGGTCCCAGTGGCTTTGCTGCAAGGGGGTGGCAGATGCCCCACCCCCAACCCCAGGCCACTGTGCAATCTCACACCCTCCTGACTCACAGGCGTTAACTGCTTTCTCCCCACCTGGGACCCACCCTCCCACCAACCCTGGCTCTATGGAAGGGGACATGTTCCTGGAGATCAGAGCCTTCTCCCCAGGGGAGGGTGAGGAGTGAGTGATTGGCACAGGCTTCCCTTGGCACCGAGATGCTTGGGAAAGTGGAGATGGGTTGGGGGGACCCTGCTGGGCAGAGGAGGGAGGGTGTGAAATACCAGCTGCAAGCTATTGGATGAATACCTTAGAGTATAAAAGCCCTGAGCTCTGTTCGCTGTGCTGTGGGTTACTATTGATTATCTGGAGTACGGGTGCACCTAGCGGCCCCAGCCGCAATCAGGGCCCTGCTGTGCCATGCGCTGTGCAGACACAGGGTGGGCGACAGCTCCTGCCCCAAAGAATTCCCAGGCAAAACAGACGAAGGGTGGGAGGGGAAACTGAGGCAGAGGGGGCAATGACTCCCCCAGCATCATACAGCATGTCAGAAGCAGTGCTGGGGATGACCGTAAGTGCCCTGTTACCTAGGGTTACCATGTGGCTGAGGGCAGTGTCTGCAGATTTCCTTTGCTCAATTTTGATGCTTTATTGGGCAACAGCCCCACAACATTCCCCCACTCCCCACCCCACACACAACAGCCCCACGCTGCTCCTTCACCCTGAGCCTGCAATGTGACACCCAGGGGCTCTCTGTCTGGGGACAGCAGGGCTTTCCCTGCTACATGGATCACATCACAGGGCTGCTTCCCGTCACTCAGACCTGGCCTAAACGGCCGTGGTCCCCAATACCTGTGTCCATAGTTACACTGTCCAACCACTAGCGTGGCCGCAGATGGCGCCTTACACCGGCATCGCTTATTCCTCGTCCCATATGGGAATGGGTGTCTTTATACCAGTATAACTGCGTCCACACTGGGGGGACCGGTCTAGTTAAAGCTGTGCACAGACTAGGCCTTGGGGTGGAACCGGAGCCCTTCCCCGGGTGGGACCAGCGGGAGGGGTGGCACCAGCGATCCCCCGTCGAGCAGAGCCGGCAGCTTCCCGGTGGGCCCTGGCAGCTCCTCGAGCTCGGCTCTATTTCTACAGAAGGGGAATGAGTGCCGGAGTTCGGGGCCCTCCGGAGAGGAAGTGGCTTCAGGTTACCGCAGTGACACACGCAGAAACACGGTCCCTCTCTGCGCTGCCAGCTCCCGGTCTTTGACGTCATTTCGAGTAGAGCGAGCCCCGGGGCCTCCTCCCTGTGTCCTCTGCCCGGACACCCCCCTCCCCGGCAGCTCACCGCCTGAGTCACGCCAAATTTGGCAAGTGGAAGAGGCATGCGGTGCCTGCTCTGGGAGCAAATGGCAGAGACCTTTTAAGGCAAGCCCTGCAGGATGGTGTACACACACGGGCTGCCAGGCAGCTCCTTGTGGGATGAGCCTCCCCGCCCCGCTTCTCCCACCCACCGGCAGGGAGCCATCCAGCCTCCCGCCACCCCCGCTACTGGTGCAGGGCCCCAGCATTCACACAAACACCCCTCCCCGCCCATCCCGCTCAGCTGGTCGGTAGGACTGAAAGCCCAGCAAAGGCCGGTCTGGAGGAGGGGAGGGGGATGGGAGCAAAGTTGGTGAATGATGGATATTTAGGGGGGGGACCTCCGTCCCCAGTGCAGCCCCAGCCCAACCTGGTCCCTGCAGACACCTCCCTGTCCACTCCCAGCCCTTAAAGGAGCCCAGTGGGCCTGATTCTCTCACAGCCAGCGCCATGCCGCTGTGACTCGATTTCCGCCCCGGTGGGAGTGAGCCCAGGAACAGGCCCTGGGAATGGGGGGTCAGGGATCCTAAGGCATTGCGGGCTTTGGAGAAGCAGCCCTCTAAGACAAGGTGTGACCCAGATGCACACACCCGGGGCCATGCAGCCTCGCGGGGGTGGCTCAGCGCTGTCTCACAGGCCCAGGGCGTGCAGTGCCTCAGCTGGCTCAGCGATTACTAGCTGCTCGCTCATGGCAGTGACACAGGGCTGCGTGCTCACCGGGAGCGCTCCCTGGAGGAGATGTCTGCGGCAGGGAAGCCGCCCAGCCAGGACACGGGAGGCTACACCCAGGCCTGGAAGGGGAGGTGACGGGGGTGGGGAAGAAGGGGACTCCCTTAGCTGCAGGGGAAGGAGGGTCAGCAACAGAGCTAGGATTAGACCCCAGGAATCCTGACTCCCAGTTCCCCTCCCTCTAACCACTAGACTCCACTCCAGTCCAAATGTCAGGGATAGAAGCCTGGCATTCTGACTCCCAGTTCTTCCTGCCCTACCCACCAGACATCTCCTCCCACAGTTGGGAATCAAACCCAGGAGTTCCCCAACCAGGGTCAGTTTTGTCTGCCCCACCCCAACATTGAGTAATCAAGTGGTAATAGAAGCTCTTCCTTGGCCTGGCTCCTCTTATGATAGGCACATGGGGGGAGGGGTGGGGGCGGGGGAAGGGGAAGCATCTGAATCCCTCCCTTGAATTTTGTGGGTCCACATCAACTGGAATCTGGACCCAAACCAGCCCTGGTTTAGTTCTGGCAAATGCCCCCTCCCCACCCCCACCCCCATCTGTTTTTGACTATCTTTGATGGGGAAGGATGGTCTAATGATCCTGAATCAGACACATCCCTGTCCCGTGCCTCAGTTTCCCCCTCCGTGCAGTGGAGATAATGACATGGCATCCACCTCACAGCAGGGCTACAAAGCTAGACAGGGCTGTGCCATGGTCTTCGGGCTCCTCAGCTGGGAGGGCAGCACATGATTATGGTCATTATGCCCATCCCCACTGCTGGGCTAATGACCTCTTTGCCTGGCCTGATGAGGGGCAGGGCACCAGAGCCTGCTTGCTATTAGCCCAGGAGCTGGGAGGCCAGGCACGAGCCACATCCTTGGAGGCTGGCACAGGGATTGCCTGTCAGCTCTGCCCATCTGGGGGGCGGCGGGGGGTGGGGAAAGCAGGGGCACAATGGCTGATTGGAGGGTGGGCGTTGGACTAAGCGTTGGTGGAGGGGCCTGGATTTGGATCTTCTCTGGGGGCCAGAGAATGCTTTGTGGGTGTGTATGGGAGGGTGCTTTGGGGAGGGGGTGTCTGGGGGAAGGGGGAATCAGACCCCCCCCCAAGGACACCTGGGGGTGTTGTGTGTATGGGGGGTGCTTTGGGGAGGGAGGAGCTGACCCTGGGGCCCAGTGGTTGCTTTAGGGAAGGCATGGGGGGGGGCAGACAGCAGCTGCTGGGATGCCGGGGGAACAGGCCGTGACATGTGCTCCTGGGCCATCTGTGCGGGAATGAGATGGACAATGGCACCTGGGCCGGGAGGCCTGGGGGGGGGGGGGGGTGGAACCTCCTGCTCTGTCCAGTTCCAGGTAGTTTTTGGGACTCCTGCAGCTGGTGGGGGTTGAGGAGGGAGAGCTGGGATCAGGAGTGTGGGGCCCACAGGGAGCAGCGTGGGAGTGCTCCGACCGACATCCCCCTGCACACACCCCAGTGGGAATGTGGGACTCGGGGGGTGCAGGGGCTGTGGGATAGGAATCTAATGGGGCCAGCCAGGGGGCCTATAGGCCACCCACAAGCATCCAACCTGGGGGGAGGGGGAGTGCTGGCTGCACCCTCCCCAAGCCCTGCTTCCTTCACAGGGCCCTTCCAATTGGGGCCCAAAGCTGGCTGTGCACCTGTGCCCCATGGCTCCAGGTGAGATGTGTGCAGTGGGGGAGGGGTTGTAGCCATGCTGGTAGGCCTGTTGGGGACTTGAAAACCCCAGGTTTGATTCCCTGCTCTGCCCCAGACTCCCTGTCTGACCTTGGGCAAATCCCTTAGCCGCTCTGTGCCTCAGTTTCCCCAGTGGGGAATCACAGCCCTGCCCTGCCTCACAAGGGGGTTGTGAGGATAAATGCCCTGAAGACTGTGAGGTGCTCAGACACTTCAGCTCTAGCGGTCACCAAAGTACTAGCTAGCTCCATAGTTACCCTCCAGCTCTGTGTCTGAGGCCTCCTGTCTGAGCGTGGGGAGTGTGTGGTCCAACCCCGAGACCCATTGTATGGCGGCGGGGCAGTGGGGAGTAGGTGAACTCCCTGCCCCTGCTAGGGGCAGACATTCCCCCCTGCTCCTGTGGGCAGCAAATCCCCTGTGGCAGGGGTGGGAGGCTGCTGCACGTGGCTGCCCCCTGCTGGACAGAGAGGCGCTCAGCCTGCAGCAGCCTTATCCTGCCCTGCTTGTTTCCTGGATCCCCCTGGCCCCCCTTCCCTTCTGCACCGAGGTTGATCTACCTGAACCTCTGCAGGTAGCGGGGGCGGCTGAGGGAGCAGCCCACTGAGCAATGCAAACACTTCAGGCCCCCACCCCTGGAGAAGGGCCTGGGCAGGCAGGGCCAGGGCAAATATTTGCCTTAAATAATCAACACCTGCTCCCAGTTGGGGAGTGACCTGGATGAGGGGGTAGGGGCGGTAGTGGCATGGAACCCTAGATAGAGAGAGACACGGGCATTAGGCTGAGCTAGAGACTCAGGCCCAAGGGGGCCTGCCAGGCAGCCAGGGTCCTCCACAGCACTGACTAGTCACTGGGGATGCAAAGAAACCTCGGGGTGCATGGGCGGGGGGCAGTGGGAGGCTGAAAGGTCTGAGACCAGCCCCCGCATCTGTCCCATGACAGCTAATGACAATGCTCCGCATTTTCATCTGCCCCTCTATATGTCTCTGACTCAGGGGTCCAGTGTCTTCGCCCACAGTGGGCGGAAGGGGAAACTGAGGCATGGGGCCCTGTGTGAACTAAGGGTATTGGTACACCAGTGCAAATAACCTGGGAGCAGCCAGGGCATGACTTGGCTGAGGTCTAGACTAGAGGGAGGGACTTGCCCCAGCTCCTACAGCCCATCAATGACAGAGACATGAGCAGAACCCAAGTCTCCAGCAGGACCAAATCACTTGTCTGAACAGGACCACCGGCTACACTTAGCCTCTGCTGCACAACGCAGGCAGGGTGCTCCAGTGGCTTGAGCGTCCAGAGACCTGCATGCTATTCCTGGCTCTGCCACTGCCTGGCTGAGTGACCTTGGGCAAGTCACGTCCCTGCTCTGTGCCTCAGTTTCCCCTTTGTCTGTCTTGTCCATTTAGATAGTAAACTCCCTGGGGCAGGGAGTGACTGTGACCATGTGTGCAGCACCCAGCACTTTGGGGGCTCAGTCTCTGTGGGGCCCTCTAGGGACTATGGGACTAGAAGAAAGAAGCCCTCCAGATTACACTCAGATCACACAGAAACTCACACACCCCGCGAACACACACCCATGCACACAGCTCACACACACAGCGCTCACACACACACACACATGGATCACAGAGAGAGGGATTACACATACTCCTAGATCACACAAACACACGCACACTCCCAGATCACACAAACATACACACATTCCCAGATCATACACATTTCTCATGCTCACAGATCACATACACACAAGCACACAGGCGGAACACATTTCTCACACACACAGAAATATCATACACATCCAGATCACACAAACACGCACCCAGATCATACACACACTCATACAGATCACACATTTCTCACACTCACAGAGATCTCTAACATACACAGCTGACACCCAGGAAGCCTGCACACACAGCTCACAACATACCCAGACCTTGCACACACCCAGAACGCACACATGCAGCCAGAGCACACAACACACACACACACTCCCCACATCTCTTGTTCCCCTGGGTGCAGACCCCTATAAATCTCTGGGGCCACCCGCTCCTCCCAGACCCTGGCAGGGGGCATGAGCCTTTCCAGGCAGCTGGCCTCCGGAGTGGCGGCTTTGCACATTTGGTCTAAGCTGGCGGGGGGGGCTTGTGTTTAATTTTCCTCCTGCGTCTCACAGCAGCACAGCCGTAGATTAGTCTCTGTCGGCCTATGTAAAATACCGCCCAGCCTTGGGGGAAATGGGGAGACAGTGTCTCAGCACTCACACAGCAGCTGCCTCCTGGCAGAAACAGGCCAAGTCAGGTCCATTTATGCCCTGAGCTTGGGGTGGTTCCGATCATGCACAACCCAAACCCGAACCAGCCCTAAGGTGTGCAAAAACCCATGCCCCACCCTCCTTGTTACTCCCCAGACCCGGCTAGACCCGGTTCCCGACCTGGAGTCAGCTCTCAGCCGGGGACCTTTGCTTTCTGGGGTGGGGGCAGGAGACAGGAAGGTCTGGCAAGGGGGTGGGCTGGATCCTGGCACCTGGTGGGCTTTCCAGCCAGGGTTGGGGTGCTTGGCTGTGGCAGGGGAGGGCGCTGGCAGCAGGCATGGGGTGGATCAGAATGGGGAGCTGGAGGATTATGGGAGGCAGCCGGAGGGGGTCACAGCAGGCTGGAGAGGAGACCAGGAGTTCCAGGGCCTGTTGTGGCTGCATGGAGGGGGGGCACTCCCAGGGTTTGCCCCCCCAGGTCACATGACATCTATGGGGCTTTTAGGGGTCAAGAAGCTCCATTACAGCCCCTTGCGCTCAGCAGAGCACACAGCCCCCGGGCCGGCTGTTGGAGGAGCAGGTGATGGGAGCTGCCAGGCTGCAGACCTGGGTTAGAATGGGAGCTGCTGCCTGGTACCTGACCATACAAGTTATGGAGAGGCGAGGGGCTGGGGGGCACGGATCCAGGTCCCGTGGGGTCTGGGGGGGGGGGCCATGGATCCAGAGCAGACGGGGGCCAGGGGAAGGGATATGGGTCCTTGGAGGTGGGGGGAGCACGGATCCAGTGCAGGTGGGGGCTAAGGAGGGGGCATGGATCCATGCAGGTGCAGCTCAGCTGGGGGGGTCCATGGATCCAGAGCAGGCTGGGTGGGAGGGGGGCTGCCTGGGACAAAACAGGGCAAGGCAGCTTGAGCGAGGCCCTCCTATCTCATTGATCAAGTCTGGACTGTCCGCCTCTGTCCGCCCTGGATTCCTGCAGGGTCAAGAGGCCAATGGTTCCCCCTGGGCTCCCTCCCCGCCCATCTCCCACCATTCTGGCATGCACAGGGCTCCACGCCCACATGGGCTGTCTGGCAATCTCCCAGCCCTCCCACCTCCCCCTGCCCCCTCGGGTCAGTGCAGCTCACGACCTCTGCCCCCATGCTGGCTGTTGGGGCGGGGGCGGGGGGGGGCATGCCGAGACTTGCAGCCCTGGCTGCTTCGCCCTGACCCCTCCAGCTGACCTTGGAGCTCCCCATCAGCCCAGCCTGCAGCCCGGAGAGCCTGGGCGGGTGGCTCCTGGTCTGAAACCTGCTCCCCTCACTGTTTCTAGCCTGTGGGGGGTGAAGGATTCTCAGGGGAGGGGGCTGGGGGGGGTGGGACGACCTCCTAGAGGGGATCAGATGAACCCAGAATCCGACCGGCGTTAGAAAACACTCTTAGAACAAGCCTTTTCCCACTGGAACGACTCCCACCCCACCCCCAGCCAGCACTGACCCCCCCTCACCCCCATCTCCACCAGGCCATGTTGGTATGGAAGGGGCTGCCAGGTGAGAGGCGTCAGCGGACCCATGTCTCAGAAGCCCCAGGCCTGGGAAGCAGGGACATCTGCACCAGGGCAGGACAGTGAGGGAGCCCCTGGGGGCTGGGGCTGTTGGGGTCAGTCAGAGAGGGCCCCCTTGGACTGGGGGAGTGTGTGGGGGGGAATAGTGCCTGTAACTTGGCCAGTCCCCTCCCCCGCCATGATACCCCAGCCCCACCAGGATGCTCCCAGCCCCCCGCCCCCAGCCTCCCCTGTGCTTCCCCCAGCCCCCATCTGCCTTTTGCTTGCAGGGTTTTTCTCTTCCAGGGTTAATGATTTGTTCAGGAAAAATCCAAACCCAGTCAGAACGAATCCACCTCCCACACGCGGGCACCGCCTCCGCCCCCCCACCCCCAGCAGGCTGGTGCCCGAACGCGGCTCGGCAGCTGCCTGGGTGCTGTGCCTTGGCACCTGGCGTCTGAGGCGGGCGCTGGTGAGAGACTGGGCTGGCGCGGCTCTGCCAGACGCCGGGTGGGCGGCCGAGCTGCCAGCACGTTCCTGGCAGGAGCGGAGAACACGGCGTCTGCTTGGGAGTTCGGAAACCCACAATCCTTGTCGGGGTGAATTGAGTCCTGGATTGACAGCCCCCCGCCGCCGCCCCCCAGCCGTGCTCAGAGCTGGTCTCTGGCCTCCCCATGCCCCCCTAGGATGCCTTGGCCCATGGCTGCCCAGGATCTCTGTTTGTACTAGGGATGTGAGAGCCCCTAATAAACAGGCACAAGGGGCCCTATATTGCATGGCTCCAGCCAGGGCCCTACTGTGCCAGGCGCTGTACACAAACTGGGAGAGCCGGTCCCTGCCTGGGAGAGCTCACAGTCTAAGTAAATCTACCCTGGCTCCATTCTTTCGCCCCAATGTTCCCTCTCTCCTTCGCCCCCGCTGTAGTTTTCAGCCTGATCCTTCTTTAGGGTGGCCAGAGAGCAAGTGTGACAAATCAGGACAGGGTGTGTGTGGGGGGGTAATAGACGCCTATAAAAGAAAAAGCCTCGAAAATTGGGACGTTTGGTCCTACTACTCTCCAGCCTCTTCTCCCCGCTTTGCTCCCTCCTTCTCTGTGGCTGGAGCTGGGGAAGGGGACAGAGGAAAAGGCACAAAGGCAAAGAGGAGACAGAAAGTGACTGGAGGGGGCAGAGCCGCCCTGTCTCCCTCCCTCCTCCTCCAACTTCAGAGTAGTCCCACCAGGAGATGTTCATGTCAGGGAAGGAGCGTGGAGCCCAATCCCTGCTGCCTTGCCCCCCCCCCATTTCTGCCTGTGCAGAGCAGGGGATCCTGGATCCGAATCCCCCAACTCCCCGCTCCTTCTCTCTGTGCAACCCGCAGGGCTGGCAGGGAAGTCGGGACCTGTTGTATTTTGCTTCCAGAGCAGGAAGGTCCCAGCACCGAAAGGATCCTGATGTGTGTGTGAGAGAAAGAGATGGGGCAGAAGGGGCGTCTGTCTCCCGACCGCCCCTGGCAGCCCCCACTGGCTGTCCCTTCCTGGCCCGGTCCAACTATCCCATTGCTCTGCCAAGAAAAGGGATTCCCATCCCCAGCCCTCACAGAGTTCCCGTGCTGGGGCATGTTACTGCCCAGGACGGGCATTCCAGAACTAGGGGGCATGGGTCAGAATTTCCCAGCTGACCCCTCGCTGGCTAATGGGTGGGTCCGATCTCCAGCTCAGAACTACCCAGAACTCGGGGGGCGTTTAGCTCTGGGCAGTCTCAGGCCAGATGGGGAGAGGCAACCTGGAGAGCGGGTCAGCCTGCGTCTGGGTGTGATTAGGAGAGGCTAGGAGGGGGATGTTTGGGGTGGGGATGGGAGCCTGGGGCCCAGCTGCTAATGAAATCATGCTGCAGCCACGTGGGGGTCAGTGCAGAGCGTGGGAGTTGGGGGGCTCTCTGTTCCTGACGCTGCACAGACCCGACAGGTGTGGGGTGGGGGGGAAGGCAGGGACTGAGGTTGCAAGGAGACAGGCCGGCAGCGAGTGCTGGCCAGAGCGGCAGGCCAGACTGTCTGGGGCAACTTCAGTTCCTAAAGCGGGGTGGAACTTCAGAGAATCAGGAGCTGCCGGAGGAGGGGTGGAAACTGGGTGACTGAGGGAATGGACTGGCAGCCCCCAGGGCAAAATGAGTTTAGGTGGAGAATAGAACCCAGGAGTCCTGCTGCATTGCCTGCTCTAACCACTAGACCCCACTGCCTCTCAGAGCTGAGAACAGAACCCAGGAGTCCTGCCTCCAAGTCGCTGGCTCTACACTTTGTAATCCATTGGCACCTCAAAACCTTGTGACTCATCCAATAAAACTATTAATAGCAGAAACTCTGTTTACCTGCTTATGGCTTCCTGGAGCTAATGGTGGGCTACTACTCACTCTCCCTTTGTCTTGCGGGCCCTACTAGGTTATGAAAGTGATGGCAAATATATCCCCAAGGTGTATGCATCCAGCTCAGCCTGATGGGTGCTGGGCACCAGCAGGTTGTGTGTGAATGGGCTTCCCCACGCTGCATTGCCCAAGGAAAACGCAGCTGCCTGCAGAACCAGGAGGGGAGCGGAAGGCCTTGGTTGGCAGGGCAAAGGGGGGTCTGGAAAGCAATGGAGGGAGCAGAGACAAGGGTGTAGGTTAAGAGGGGCCACTGCAAGGCATGAGCCCAGCCACCCATGGCCCTCCCTGCCTCGGTGTCCCTGGGCGGGGGGGAGATGGTATGTGCTATCAGAGGTTGGAGCCTGTCTGAACTCCTCCGCCCCTCACGCCCTGCCTGTTGAGAGTGGTGACTAGTGGTTAGAGCTGGGGTGGGGGCGGGAGTCAGGCCTCCTGGATTCTATCCCCAGCTCTTGGAGGGGAGGGGAGTCTAGTGGTTAGGGGGCTGGGTGCCACAGTCCCTGGGTTCTGTTCCCATGGCTGATGGCCAGGTGCGTGTATGGCCGAGAGGTTAGAGCTGGGGCTGGGAGACGGGACAGTTTGGAGTGCTGCTTTGTGATTATACACTGGATCTAGAACCACTCTCTGGCCATTGGCTTGGGGCGGAGAGGGGCAGGCAGCTCGCGGGAGGCCCCGTCACTATCACCAGACACTGGCTCCCCAAGCTACCTGCCCCCTGCGTCAGCAGCACAGCGCTGACGTGACCCTTGGGACTTGGGGGGCCGAGCGCCCTGACTCCAGAGCAGTGATGACACTGGGGCCCCCGGTGGCTCATGTTGGGCACCCATCAGTGGCCAGTTGTGAAAACGCACTGCCAAGCCACTGGCCCCAGGTCACCCTGTGAGGCTGCTGGGGGATCCTGACCTTCCTCCCCTAGACAGGGCCGGAGTCAGGGAGAGGAGCCAGGCCCCCCCAGCTCACTGCTCCAGGCCACTCAGCTTCAGTGGCTGCTTCTCATCAGCTGTTTTTGTTGTGTGTGTGGGGGAGCATTTAAACTCCCCGGGCAAGTTCTACAAGCCCCAGCCATGGAGACAGCGCTGGGAGCAGCGTGCCTGACTGATCCAGCTGCTGCTTGCCAAGGTGGGCATCCCCGGCCCCTAGACAGCTGAGAAGCTTATTGGGCCGAGCGGGAGACAACGTCCTCCGGCTGTGAATTTTTTTCCATGCCGCCCAGTGAGTGGCTGGGACAAGGTGGATGGGTTGATCCAGAGGGCCACTGTTCCGGGTACCGACCCCTTTGTGGCATGATTGGCTCAGGGAATACCCTAGAGAGCCCAGCTAATCAGAGACTGCATTAGCCACAACATGCCTGTCTTCTTTAAAGAGAACTTGGCCCAGTGATTAGAGTAGGAGGGGGAGGAAGGTCAGGACTCCTGGGTTCTATTCTTGGCTCTAGAAGGGAGGTGTTGCTGAGTGGCGAGAGCAGGGAGCTAAAAGCCAGGACTCCTGGATTTTAATCCCAACTCTTCCCCTGCGTGGCATGAGGCAAGTCACTGCCCCGCTTTGTGCCTCAGTTTCCCCACGGGGGGGCAGGGGGGCGGAATAAACTACAGTGTCTCTCGTGAGCTTCCTATGTGTGTGCTGTGTATCGGACAGCAGCTGGGAGATGGAGCGCCCGCTGGAGGAGCGCAGGGGTTCTGCGAAGTCTTCAGATCTGGGGGGGAACGGGGTGGCTCAGTTCCTGCCCCTTCCCATCCACCCTCCACTCTCTTCACAAGCTGCAATGCCCAGGAAGCCAGGCAAGGCCCAGGGGGTGACTCCGCTGGGCTCATGGCTCCACCCTGTATGCTACAGCCCTGCTCCCCCACCCCCCCACCCCCACCCCGACAGGTGCGGGGGGGGGGGAATGGGGGCAGGGGAGGTGGAGTCACAGATGCTCCTGCTGCACAAAGGAGCTGGGGGGAGGGAGAGCTGGTTTCTTTCTTCCTTCTCTCCCTTCAAGTCATTGAGGAGCCGGGCTCTGCTGGAGTGGGGGGCAGGCCCAGACTGGAGGGGGGGTGGCAGAGATAGATGAGGGGTGGGGGGAGTGGTAGACAGCAGGGAGGAGGTGGGAGGCGGATCCAGCAGAGGTGGGGGCAGGGGAGCAGGGAAAGCAAGACAGAAGAGGGGGAAGGGAAGGAGGCTGGCTGATGGGGTGGGGGGTGCGCAGCCCTGTGTCCTTCTCATCAGGGGAGTGGGAAGAGCCCTCAGCAGGGAGTGGGGGTGGGCCGTGGAGATGGGGGGTGTTCCCAGCCGGGGGGGAGGGGAAGAGCCCATCTATCCAGCTGGGCAGGGCGGTGATGGGGACGCAGGGCCTGTGTGGTGGGGTCACCCCTCTCTCGTGCTCCCCATCCCAGAGGCCAGAGCGCCCAGACCAGGAGGGAGGAGCGGGGGAAATGGGCTGAGTTGTCCACCCCCGGAGACTGAGGCCTCTGGTTACCTCTAGATCCAGTGCCCCTCATACCTCCCTTGCCATGAACCCTGCGTCCGTGGCCTCTGCCGAGGCTGCCGACAAGGTGTCGGGGCGCCACGGCTCAGCGAACCAGCCCTGCCTGGAGGCTCCGGCCCTTGGCCTCTTCTGGCCTGCCTGGGCCTTCGTCAGGGCAGCTGCCCATGCTGCCCCAGTGTCCCCTCCGTCTGGGCCCAGCTCGGCCTCCCCGTCCCCCCAGCACCCGCGGCCTCCCAGGACCCCCCGGGAGCAGCAGCCAAGGTGACGGGGTTGTGCGAGGACCAAGCTGCTTGTGCCAAGGGAGCTGCAGAGCGCTCTGGCTGGGAGCCGGCAGCCCTCGTCGGGCATGGGGAGATGGCCGGGAGAGATAGGGCTGGCACAGGGCAGGGACGGGATCATGGAATTAAAAACATTCCAGGAACTGACTTTGATAAAATAACAAACATGCCGGCTCAGACCCTCTCCCTTCCCCCAGCTGCCCGCCTCTCCCCTCGCCTCCCCCGCAGCATCCCCGGCCCTCCCCACTTGGCCTGCACCCCTTCCCCTCCCCATGATGCCCTCCTCACCCAACTCAACTCACATCCTCCCTTCCCCCTGCTTTCAACACACACACCCCTGATATCTCCCCCTTTCCGTCCTCCCCCTCTCTGCTCTCTCTCCCTCTGGATTCCCTTTGTAGCTGGGACAGGCTCCAGCCTGACCTATTCACGGGGCCCCTCCCCGACCCACGCAGGTTGGCGCAGGCCAATCTGCTCCTGGCACCGGGCATGAGTTCAAAGGCAGATGAGGTCAGTTTGGGTCAGCTGCCCCGGCCTGTGTCAAAGGACCTCTCGGCTCTGCCATCCTCCCAAGCCATCCCATGTGCACCCGTGTTTGGGTGCAGGGGAGGGGCATCTGCACACGTGTCTATGTGGCACGGACGCACATGTGTGTGGTGGTGGGGGGTGCTGTTTCGCATCCACACAGTGCACATGTGTGCAAGGAGCAGGTGTGTTGCCTGGATGTACTGAGCCCGCATCCAGGAGGGTGTGGGCCACCGACACACACAGGGTGAAGGGGAGTGGCAGGCGAGTTGGGGAGCTGGGAGGCGGTGCAGGGAGACAGCAGAGCACAAAGCCCCCAGGCACACTAGATACCGGCACAATCCCCCGGGGCCTGAATTAGACACCAGTGCTCCCCCCCGCCCCGCCCCCAGGTCCAGCTGCTTCTCCCATTTGCTCCCTCTCCTCCTCCCCTGCTCCCCTCCCCGCAGCCTGGCTCCCTGCAGTGGCCTCCGGCCAGCTGCCAGTCAGCAGGGAGGGGAAGCTAGCCAGGGATGCCTGGGCAGTGATATCATGGGGGAATGCGAAGCCAGGGGCAGCCAGGCCAGCCCCGCTCCCCGGGAACTGCCACGAAACCTCGGCCCGGGCGGCCGGCCCTGGACCAAGCCTGGGCTGCCCTGGGGAGCGATGAGCTCACCGCCAGCGCTGGGAACAGGATGCTCTTTGTGCCTGGAGCCCAGCGGCCCCCAGCCTGTCACCCTGCCCGCCCTGGGAGGGGAGTCAGTGCCCCAGCCAGGGCTGGCTTGGATCACTTGGGCACGAGTGCAGATGAGCCAGCCCTGGCCCCTGTGGGGGGAATGAGGCTCTCTGGGGACTCCCCATCGCCAGTCCCCCCAGCTCTAAAAGCCCCAGGCAAGGCTGATCACCCTGCCTGGCCAGTGACTATCCCCTCAGGCCCTGTGTATGCTGCGGCCTCCCGCACTGGGAGGCATCCATGCCATGGCGCCCGTTGAGCCGTGGCGAGCTGCGGCCCTGAACTCGCTCCACTTGCTGTGGACCTGGAGTGCCACCGTCTCCCATGGCTCAGCGGCATGCCACCCTCCCGCCTTGCCCAGCCACGTGCCCCAGGGCCCAGGCTTCCGAGAACTCTCCCTCTAACGCTGCAATGTCCCTGTACCCTCACCACCCCTGGCACCCAGCCGTGTGCCCGACCTTCCCCCGGCTTCCCAACCGGGGCAGGGGGCATGGAATGGTGCCCAGGCTTGCTGGGACGGTCCCAGCCGTGCTCTGACAATGGTGCGGGGAGGGGAAAAGGAGAAGGGGCCTTGTTCTGCATTCTGGAACCCAGCAGTCCGGGGTCCCAGCCCCCCTTCTCTAATTCACTAGATCCCATCCCCCTCCCAGAACCAGGGACTGAACCCAGGAGTCCAGACCCTAGTACACACTCTCCCCTCAGAGCCCCCAGCCTACATGGGGCACGAGGAGCTGGGGTTTATAGGTCTCCCAATACATGGTCCTCTGCTCCCCTTCCCCAGATTGTCAGAGCCCCCCCGCCCTTTGGACTCCGCTTCACATGCCTCCCGGAGCGCATCAATGCCAAGCCGCGTGGGCCAAACCTGCCTCCTAGACGCCACTTGCCGGGGAATGTTTGTGGTTTCAATGAGGGAAGCCATAAACCCCGAGCAGCCCTGGCCTCATGGGCATCCCTGCTCCAGCACCGTGTCCTGCCCCACCCTGCCCCAGCCAGCTCCGGCTCCTTCCGGCTCCACTGCCCCGGCCACATCACCTCCCTGCCGGGGCTTTTCCTTCTTATGAAGCAGTCGGCATATTTTAGCACAGCCAGCAACGTGCCATCACCTGCTGCCGGTGCCCCACAATCCCGACCCGCAGCCCCACGGCGATTCCATCCCTCCCACCCACAGCCCAGCCAGTGCCTCTTGATCCCATCCTGCAGCCCCACAGCCGATTCCAGCCCTCCCACCCACAACCCAGCCGGTGCCTCTCGATCCCGTCCTGCAGCCCCACGGCAATTCCAGCCCTCCCACCCACAGCCCAGCCAGTGCCCCTCAATCCCAACCCACACCCCACGGCGATTCCAGCCCTCTCACCCACAACCCAGCCGGTGCCTCCCAATCCCGTCCTGCAGCCCCACGGCGGATTCCAGCCCTCCCACCCACAGCCCAGCCCGTGCCTCTCGATCCCGTCCTGTAGCCCCACGGTGACTCCAGCCCTCCCACCCACAGGCCAGTCCGTGCCCCTCAATCCCAACCCACAGCCCCCGCCCTCTCCCAGCCCCTGGGCCCCTCCTAAGCAATTGCTGCTAACTCTGCACAGCTGTGTGGAAAGTCTGCGGAATGGCCCCGGGCCAGTCTCTGGAGACAGCTCGCATTTCTCTCTCCTGTGGAACCCCCCCACCCCGTTCCAGCAGGGGGACAGGGGCTGATGCTGCAGCAAGGGGGCTGAATACAACCAACACCCCACCACGTCACGTCCCAGCCGGGCCAGGGGGCAGCCAGCACGAGGGGGCCCAGTGCGGCAACAGGAGAGCCGAGCAGAGGCCTGGAGGCTGGACCAGCCGAACCTCTGGCCACCAGCCAGCAGGAGGCAGAGTTTGGCAGGGTGGGGCTGGTCTTTGAGCACCCCACCCCATACACACCCACTCATTAGCCAGTTTCGCTGGGGGAGGCTGGGCTGTGCTCTGGCACCAGGAAAGCCAGAGCCTTGGCCCGGATTCCCCGGGTCCCTCCTTTCCAGGAACCAGCGAGGCCCATGGGGGTTTGGCACAGCCACCAAACAGAGCATCCTTCTCTGGCCAAGCACAGGATGGGGACATGGAGCCGGAGGGGTTTGGGCAAGGACTTGGCCGCGGGCTCAGGGGAGAGTCGCCCCGTGGGGGGAGGATGGCGAAGTGCCAGCTGAGTGAAGCAAACAGGAAGCAAAGCCCCACATGACAAATGGGGGCCAACGTACCACCCCCCCACACCCCGCATGCACCCAATGGTGCTGGGCTCCAGCCTGGGGAAAGAGCAGGGACCTAGCAGCAAAGGAGCCTGTCTCCAGGGGACTCCCGCGCGTGCTAACAGAGGTCTTGCTGTCGCTAAAGCGCCCATCACCAGAGCGTCTGGGCAGATGGAGATCTACGGTTCCCACCACCTCTTGGGATTTCAAGCAAGCTCTGTGAAGGGAAAATTGAGGTGGTTAGGGGCAGTGATAGCAGCTGTGGGCACCGGTCAGGCTGGGGGTGGGCCGGGAGGCCCACAAGGAACAGGGGCCGTTACTTGTTTGGGACGGGAGGGCGTTGGGGGCTGTCAAACCAGCTGCCGCCAGGGGATTACTGGGGCCCTGCTCCTCAGGGCTGGGGAGGTGAGTATTCACCCAGTCGAGGCAGAGGCGCCCCCCAGAGCTGGCCTGGGCCCTGTGCATCCACGCCCCTGACCCACCAGCTGCTGCAGGTCTAGGAAACCCCCCAACACACACACCCCAGGGCTCCCGCCTCTGGCAGCCTGTCCCCCTGCTGCTGCCTTTGTCCTCTCATGGCCCTTCCACAGAGCCAAGGAGACCCACGGCAGGCGAGGGAAGGAGAGGGGGGGCTATGGGGAGCCGGGGTGCCCAGACCCAGCCAGGGAAGGAGCGTATGTCTCACTTCACGCAAGGCCCCAGCAGAGCCAGGGCCAGACCTGGGCATCGGGAAACGCCTGGGGATCCAGCTCCCGGGCCCATGCGCCATGCGTTACTCCAGCCCTGCCACTCCATGTCCTAGCGCTGATGGTGCCCGGTGCCCCCCGCCCCCTCGGTCCTGACCCATAGGCCCCCTGCTCTCCCAGCCCTGGGCTCCCCCTCAGCTCTGCCCACGTAAGCGTGAAAACACGGATGACCCCTCCCCCCCAAACGCCCCGGTGACCCCACCTCAGCTTATGTCTCCACGGAAGCTCCCATCTCCCACCCCCCGCCCCAGCCAGCACATCCGCTCTCCCATCTGGAGGCCAGGCCCGTGTCTGGGCTGCAGCTGATGCCCTCATCTGGGAAGCGGAGGGGAAATGGAACCCAGAGCTGCGGGGGTGGGGGGCACAGCCTGCACCGTCGGCGGCTGCTGCTGAACTGCCGTGACCCCTCCGGCGGCGTGTGGGCGAGAGGCGCTGCCTTACTGGAGCCAGGCTGAGCACAGCTCCAACCTGCTTCGCCAAGGCTTGCTGCGGCCGGCTGCGCTGGGGGAGGGGGCTCTGCCCTGGTCCACACGGGCTAGCTGGCCAGGCCCCCTCCCCTGCATTCTTAGCTAGCTACGGGGGAGACAGTATGGCCTAGTGCGGGGAGCACTGGACTGGGGCACAGGAGACCTGGGTTCTATTCCCAGCTCTGCTGCTGGCTAAGCCTAGACCACTCACTTCTCTGCCTCAGTTTCCCCCCTGTAAAATGGGGCCAATGACACTGCCCTCCTTAGCAAAGTGCTTTGGTGAAAAGTGCTAGATAAGAGCTGGGTGTTTCCATCCATCCTTCTACACTCCCCTCTATCCCTATTCGCATCTACCCCATATTCATGCCCAATTTCCAGACTGCATTTCAACGCCTGGGTGGGTTAATAATAATTATGACCGGCCCTTTATGGCACCGGCTGTGCGAGGCTCTCAGCGCTTTCTCCTTCATTACCTCTCACAAGCCCTCAGGGTGGTGAGCGACTTTTATTAAACCAAGTTTGAAGATGGGGAAACTGAGGCACAGAGGAGGTCATGACTAGCCCCAGGTGACACAGTGAGTCAGTGGCAGAGCCTGAGATGGATCCCAGGAGACCTGACATCCAGCCCGCCCCACTCCCCAGCCAAGCCAGTAGATCACACCGCTGTTTCAGAGCCGAGCATAGAACCCAGGAGTCCTGATCCCTGGTGCCCAGCTCCAGCAACTCAACACACTCCTCTTCTCAGTGTGCTTTGTGGCCCTGCTCTTTTGTGGTTGGTGCAGACTTTGCTGCAACCCAGCTGCTCCTTCCCAGGCCCCAGGCACCTCTTCCCTGCAGTCATGGGGACCAGCCTGGTGGCCACCCCACCTCTCCCACTTGCCGAGATGCTAATGTCTTGGTCTTAGCTGGTGGCAGCGAGCACTCCGGGCTTCGGGCTCCCAGCCCTCCTCCGGCAGTGTGCAGCCCTGGACCCAGCCCTGCTCAGAGACCCAGGGATGTGGGGTAGGGGGGCACAGAGTCTGGGAAGGATCATGGAGCTAGAGGCAGTGCCCTGGCGGGGCAGGGGGGCACAGAAACTCAGTGCAGCTGTGTTTATTGGCGCTCTACCCCTGTGCCCATCCATGCCAAGCAGGCACCAGCCAGGAGTTCACCTCCAGATGCTTCCCTGGGGGGGGTCTGTACACAGAGCTCAGCCCAAGTGGGCACAAGACTCCGTCCCCCAGCTCCCCATCAGCTCTTCCCCATGGGCAGGCGTCTGCCCCCCTGTTCCAGCGCATCCCAGCTTCAGGGCCCCCCAGGGGAATCCCTGGTCAGATAGAGGGAGTCTGTCCCCTTCCCAGTCCGGGTTGCAGATTACTAGCTGGGGGGGCGGAGGGTGAGAAAACCTGGATTTGTGCTGGAAATGGCCCAACTTGATGATCAGTTTAGATAAGCTATTACCAGCAGGAGAGTGAGTTTGTGTGTGTATGGGGGTGGGGGGGGTGAGAAAACCTGGATTTGTGCTGGAAATGGCCCACCTTGATTATCATGCACATTGTAGGGAGAGTGGTCACTTTGGATAAGCTATTACCAGCAGGAGAGTGAGTTTGTGTGTGTGGTTTTTGGAGGGGGGTGAGGGAGTGAGAGAACCTGGATTTGTGCAGGAAATGGCCCACCTTGATTATCATACACATTGTGAAGAGAGTGGTCACTTTGGATGGGCTATTACCAGCAGGAGAGTGAGTTTGTGTGTGCGGGGGCGAAGGGTGAGAAAACCTGGATTTGTGCTGGAAATGGCCCAACTTGATGATCACTTTAGATAAGCTATTACCAGCAGGACAGTGGGGTGGGAGGAGGTATTGTTTCATATTCTCTGTGTGTATATAAAGTCTGCTGCAGTTTCCACGGTATACATCTGATGAAGTGAGCTGTAGCTCACGAAAGCTCATGCTCAAATAAATTGGTTAGTCTCTAAGGTGCCACAAGTCCTCCTTTTCTTTTTGCGAATACAGACTAACAGGGCTAACTCTGAAATCTGATAGCTGGGATAGGGAGTCGCAGGGAAATCCTGGAGTGGACTTTAATGCCCCTGAAATGGATTGCATGACCCCCTCAATGTAGCCAGTTGCCCCCCTCCTCCTCCACAGTGGTGCCATGCCCCAGAGCAGGGCTATCACTGGGAACCCACCCAGCCCCCTGGCTGGCTCCAGCTTTCATCGAGCTCAGTGTCCTCATCTGTTAAGATGAGGGCTCCACTGAGGGGGAGGGGGCCCCCTGGGTCCCCAGGCATGAGAGCCCACCCACATTCATTACGCACTTGATTTGCTGCTCCATTTGCCACCAGGGCCACAGCCAAAACTGGCCAGTCAACTGAGTGAGCTGGTCCTTCGTTGGGAGTGTGAGCATCGGCTGAGCCTCTCAGGACCCCTGTGGGAGGGGAAACTGAGGCACAGAGCAGGGAATGCCCCTCCTGGACACACAGTGAGTTGGTGACACAGCCAGGAAAAGAACCCAGGAGTCCTGAGCCTGTTCCTTTTGTAAAGGAACCAGTCAGTGCAACAAAAATAAAGTGTACTCACAGGGCCGCAGGCTGGGAACTTGCTACTTTATCCAAGTGCATCACAGCCTAGAGCCACACTAATCACAGCCTGGAGGGAGGGGGTGGAGCCCTATCCCATAATGCTCTGGTGACCCAGTTAACCCTATCATGACCACCTTACTTCAGTTCCCTCCCTTACTAACAGCTCATAAATGAACATGAGCCATCTGTGTCCACCTCAGTCCCAGAGGTGTGACCCTTCCCCTTTGTGAGTCACTGAGCTGTGCTCTGTTCCTTTTCCCTGGCCAGGGCCATTCTCAGGTCTGGGCCAGCTCCCCTGGGCCTCGGCAGACCTGGGTTTCATTCCCTCTTCCACGGCAGACTTGCCGTGGTGTTACCTTGGGCAGGTAATTTCTGGGCCTGTGCTTTGTGCCCCATCTGCAAACTGCCCTACTCGGGGGGGCATTGGGAGGAGACGGTGAGGTGCTCAGATATGCACAGATAGACACTACCAAGCTCCCAGCTGCCTGCGGAAGGCTGATGGCCCCCACTGCATTGCTGGCTCCTTCCTGACCCCTTCCCTCCCTGCCCCAGATCGCGGGGAAGGTCTCCTCACGCACCAGCTCTGCTCCCCTTTGGCGCTTGTTCTCTGCCTGCTTTTTGGTAGCCCCGGACCCATCCGCGTAGGGCAGGGAGCCCGGCTCCCATTGCGTCTGCTCAGACCCCAGCACAGTGGAGCCTTCTTTGGGTCCAATTTTCAAAGGTACCTAGGTCCCATTTTCAAAAGTGGCCAGCACTGAAAACCTAAATTCCACTGACGTCAATGAGCGAAAGGCTCCTTTGGGCTTCATTCGCTCGCAAATGGCACTTGAGCTGCTAAGTCACTTGGGCACTCTTGGAAACAGCCGTCTGGTCTACATAACCCCATAGTGACCAGCTTGTGAGGCCTCAGGACGCTGTGCTGAATGAATGTGCCAGTCTGTCTACTGCCCCCATGTGAGGGTCACTGCAAGGGTATATGGACTGGATCACACTCCCCAATGCCCTGATCCCCCAGGGAAGGGTCAATACAGGATATATGGACCGGATCATTCCCTGGAACTTCAGGTAAGGGACACTATAGGGATGAATAGACTGGGTTGATGACTCTGCATGACACCCCGGACCCCCACAGTTAGGGCGTTCTTGGATGGTATGGACCAGATCACGCTCCTTAATCTCCTCCCTTCCGTCTGCCTCTGGGAGAGGTCACACTCCGTTCCCACCAACGTGCTGAATCTCACTGCCTGGAGCAGGCCCCAGGAGCACAGGATTGTCATGGTCACCGGCTCACGCTGTGCTCCATGCGCTGTGCATGGAGGGGACTGTATATTCTCGGCGCTGTCGTCTTGCAGCCCATGCGCAGGGACTGACGCAGCAGCAGCCCCAGTAGCAACAGGCCCAGGGCTCCCCCCAAGCCAAGAGGATGAAGGCACCACCCTCCTGCCTGCAGCTCACTGGCCTTTTGTTTCACCTTCGCTCCAAGCCAGAGGGAGCTAGAGCCAGAGACCTGAGGGAGCCCGGCATAAGCAGGTCATGGGGCAGTAGCGTGGCAAAGCCAGGCAGTGGCATCTTGCTGGGCAGTAGCATGGCAGAGATGGGTAGGGCAGGACCCAGCCAGGCAGAAGCAGGGTGCTGTTAGGTGAAGGCTGGAGCAGGGAAGGCCTGATATGATGGAGTAAAGAAGGCACATGTGAGCATCCACCTTCCTGAGCTTTTTGGACATCTGGCCCCCAGGGTTGGCGAGAAGACCCGTGACCACCCCAGAGGAAGCCAGTAAGGTCTTTAGTTCATACAGGGCTTTGAATGCTAATTACCAAGCATGATTAGTACTAATTAACATCGGCAGTGCTTTGCCCACCTTCACGATGCAGCGCTGTCTAGGGTGGAACGCAGCCAGTGTTTAACAGTGCCCCACAATGGTGCCTAACACTGCAGAGCAGGGAGTGGGAATGGAGAGCTGGTCCCACTGAAACAATAAGGGCTATTGAGAGAGGCCAAACGCAGCTGTCCTGACTGGCATCTGCCCAGGACTCCCTCCCAACCCCGCTGTGTGATCAGGGCCTCGGCCACACGGCTCCTGGGGGATGGGTGGGACAGTTTGCTCATGGACCTTTGCAGCCCTGGTCGCCAGGATGCTTCTGCAGTGGCAGGAACAATGCTGCAGGGAGGGTCTCCAAGCCCTCTGCTCGGGGCAGGACTGTAAGGCAGCTGGGTGTGGGGGGGAGCGCATCGCCGCAGAGCGCAGCAGGGCAGGAGGAAGAGGCAAGGATACCTAAGAGAACCACGGAGGTGTGAGCGCCCATGCAGGGCAGGGAGGCCCTTAGGCAGAAACATGTAGGCAGCGGGCATCTGGACACCCCGTGCAGCCCTGAATCAGTGGGCCAGATGGGAGAGAGCCTGGGTGGGCACGACGGTGCCCAGACCCCATTGGGTGGTGGGGGCCCTGCTGAGCAGAGCAGGGGCGTGTGGCTGGGTGCCCAGCGGGACACGTGGCCCCTTCTGGCAGACAGGCCCCCATGCATCCCCAGTGCACTGATCACCCACACCGGGGGCGGGGGGGGAGGAGGGAAAAAAACCTGCACAGCTCCTGTCACGCCCCTCCCCAGTCCCATCCACGGAAGGGGGGAGAGAAGCGGAGGTGAGCACTGGTGCGTCACCGTGTTTACAGGGACGTTGAAGAGGCCTGTGACGTCCGCGTAGGCCCCTGCCAGGCCGCCCTCGCCAGCTGGCCCCGCGCCACCACCACTTTTAGCTCCTGCTGGGGCTGCTCGTTAACCTTGGCGATTTAAGGGGGCTGGCACCCAGCCACCGGGAGGCTAACCTTCCGCTGCATCTGGAGCCTGTTATTAGAGACGCCGCTGGGTTCACAGCCCTGCCGCCGATCCTAGAAATTAGCGGGGGAGGGAAGGGGGAAATAGCCCCATTGTCGTCCCCCCCCGTCCCTCCTCCTCCTCTGCCCCTCCTCCCTCTACATCCACCCTCCTCCCGCTCTCATCTGCCCCCTTCTTACTCCATCCCCCTCCCCCCTCCCCGTGTTCTTTCCCCATCCACCCCCCTTCCTTCCTCTACATCCACCCACCTCCCCCTCCATCCTCTTTATCTTCTCCTGTGTAGACAAGCCGATGGAGCTATAAATAGCAGGGCCCCCACAGGTAAGGATGGCTCAGGGGATAGGTGTATCACAGCCTCCCTGGTGACCGTGGTCTGTCATCTAAAGGGGGAGGCGTTCTGAGACCCATTTCCTGGCTCCCTGCCATGTCGCACCCCCACGGGGAGCCTGTCTCGCAGCTCAGCCCCTCCTGAGAGGCCAGGACAAATAATCTCCCCACAGCTAATTTTGAACCCCTGCCCCCCCCCGGCCCAGCATTGGTGTTTAACTGGGGTGTCCTGAGCATCACGCTGCACCCGGGCAAGGGGCATAAATCCAGCCCATGCAGGGCGCCTGGGTGGGCAGGGGAGCACCCTTCTTACTCCAGAGCGCAGCCTTCCCCGCTGCCTTCCTCCTGGGCACTTCCAGGGCTGGGACCCCCAGGTGCCTGTACCCACAGCCCGTCCCCAGCTTCTCCACACCAGCGTGTGCCCACAGACCAACACACAGCGGGGGAGACCGGCTTCCCCTCACCCCTGGGCATTGAACACCACTGCGGTGTCAGCCCTTGCCCAGAGTCCTTTGCACAGGTGCCAGCTCGGAGGATCCTGGGAGCCAGCGCTGAGAAGGAGCATGGCCTGTGGGTGCCTGGGAGAAACCCACTATGGCCAGACCCCCAAGGGGTCAAAAGCCATGAGTTGGAGCCCCCACTAGAGATCAGTTGTAGCAGGTATAATTAGGGATCTACTAGTGGTACCAGCTAGGGGAGCTCCCCGGTGGCTCCAAAACCCGTGCCAGGAGCGTGTGAAGCTGTAGGACCCAGGTTCTAGCCTGGATGTGTCACAGCGCCCCCGCACATGCCCCCGGAGCAAGACAGGAACTCAGGCTCCATGTCCCAATGTCTCCTTGCCCACCCGCCAGGACCTGGGCTGAGACCCATCAGACTCATCTCATGCCGGCTGCTGAGAGGTGGTGGGGTCTGATCATTCCCTGCCCTAAGGCAGATGGGAGGTGAAAGGCTCTGGGTCCCCTTAGCAGGCTGGCAGCCTGGTACCCACAAGTGGGGCAAACAGCCCCATCCAAGGGGAAAAGGCAGCTCTTGCTGCCCCCTGGCGGCCACCACCCTTCCGGGTAAGGGGAACTAAGAACAACATAAGAACAGCCTCACACTGGGTCAGACCAAAGGTCAGTCTTCCTACAGTGGCCAGTGCCAGGTGCCCCAAAGGGAATGAACAGAACAGGGAATCATCAAGTGATCCATCCCCTGTTGCTCATTTCCAGCTTCTGGCAAACAGAGGCTGGGGACACCATCCCTCCCCATCCTGGCTAATAGCCATTGATGGGCCTATCCTCTATGAACTTATCTAGTTCTTTTTTGAACCCTGTTATGGTCTTGGCCTTCACAACATCCCCTAGCAAGGAGTTCCACAGGTTGACTGTGCCTTATGTGAACTACCCTGGGTTTCAAGCAGGGTCATCTCGCTGCCGACCCCTTCGCAAACAGAGCGAGCGTCTTTGTGTGTGCATTTGTCGGTGTTTGCACGCAGGCGTCTGCAGCTTGTGGGTCTCCGAGTTTGTATCCATGACCATTGTGTCTCTGCCTCCATGTTCCAAGCTCTCCCCGTGCGGCGTGCAGGCATCAATGTGTTTCTATGCATCCCTCTGCCTGCTGCATCATGTTTCTGCCTCTGCGTGTGTTGTGCGTCCTTATGGCTGTGGCTATGTGTGTGCAGTGCTGGGCGGTGACTCAGCTGCCAGGCAGCCCTGGAATGCCTCCCCCCTCCCTCGCTCCGGAGCACCCGAGGAGCCAGCCACAGGCACGTGTGTTGCAATGCGGTTTCCTTGTTCACCCTGTCCTGGGAACGGGACGTTCTGGGGAGGATGACGAGCGAGGCTGGACCCAGACCTTGTGGGGAAGATAATGTCAGTGGCACCCTGACCCCCACCCACCCCCGGCTTCTTGGAACATGGGCTCGGCTGTTTATCAGAAGTGGGCTCTAGTACAGGCTGGGCTGAGGTCCCTTTTCCAGCAGGGAAGAGTCAGCAAAGCGGTACGGGCGGAGGAGGTGCGGGGAATGGAATGAGGGCAGCGGTGATGTGGCGCAAGGGGGGGCAGGGTCATTATCCCCATCTCATTGAAGGGGAAACTGAGGGATGGCTGGGGGGGTGACTCACCCAAGGCTGCACAGTGAGTCAGAGCTGGGGATAGACTCCAGCCCCTTCCCCCCACAACAACTCACTGGACCCCCACTCTCCCACAGCAGGGAATAGAACCCAGGAGTCCTGACTCCCATCCTCCCCCCCCCCAATTCACTGGACCCCCACTCTCCCACAGCAGGGGTTAGAACCCAAGAGTCCTGACTCCTCACCATTCCCTCCGGCACCCCTCCAGCTCATCCATGCATCCCCAAGGTGCTTTGGCAATGAAGCATGGAGGGTGCTGCATGGATGGTCCCTGTTCCCAGCTGTGGGGGAGGCAGGCCTTGCTTGTGGCCTGGCCTGGTTTCAAGAGCCAGCTTCTCTGAGGGAGCCCCACCCTGCCATGCTCTGCATGCGACTGGGACAGGCCTGGGGGATGCTCTCTCATCCCCAGTCCAGTCAGAGAGATGCTGCTACTTTATCCGAACCCTCTGGCCTTGGAAAACCCTGGGCTGGCGATTCCACAGCTGGGAGGGGGAGGAGGGCCGGGCACTTAACACACTGACACCCCCTGACCCGGCGGCTCGGGGACAGGGAAGGCACCCAGCTGGGGCTGGGAGCCCCGGGGGCTGGGTGGCTGCCAAGAAGGGGTGAAGGCCGAGGGAAGAGAGGAATCATTTAGGAGGGGTCTGGGGTGGGATGGATAATTAGAACCCAGGATGAAATAGACGAGCAGAGACAGGCCCCCAACCACCCCTCTTATCACTCCGCGGCTCGAGGCTGTTTCTTTGATCCAGCCCGGCTCTTGGGACCAATGTCCAGCTGGAGGGACCTGAGACACCAGGACTTGCACCAGCACTGGGGGCAGAAGAAGTTATGACCCCAGCCGCCCCCGCGGCTGGCTCCGGGGCCCCTGCGTGAGGCTCTGAGCGGCTGCGGTCGGGCCACGTAACTCAAAGCTCCTGCCATCGGGCGTGACGGGGCTGGGGGCAGCCCACAAAGTGCTGCCCTCGGCAGCATTTTCCACCCATTTGGCGCTCCGAGCTGCCCCCCCTCCTCCTGAGCCAAAGCCACAAGCCATCCCAGCAGGCCAGTGCACCGCCCGGTGGGGGGATGACACACCAGACAGGAGGAGCGTTAGCCAGAGAGGCGGGGGCTGCGGTGGCTCCTTTTCCATCCCTCTTCTCCCGCTCCTGGCCTATGCACCCCAGACCTGCTCCAGGGGGCAGGCCTGGCTCGGGTCCCCCTGCGGAGCTGCAGGAGCCGCAGCTTCTTGCTGCTTATCCTCAGGCTGGTGGAAAGCAGCCAGGGGAAACCACAAGGCCTGTGAGCCAGCTCTTAGCTCACAGATCCCCATCCTCAGGAGCAGGGGAGGGGAAAGCCCTGTTAGGAGCTGGGATGCTTTGCATCCTGGAGGTGCCTTGATCCCTCCCAAGCAATTCCCCAGGGACACTGATCTGCACCCCAAAAAGCTCTTCCATGCACTTTGGCCAGATCTAGATGAGGAAATTCACTCGGCAGAACCACGTCACTCAGGGGTGTGGATTCAACCTACCTAACCCTTCGAAATCAGTGGGAAAATTCAGCCATCCACAGAACCACGGCCCCTCGGGGAGGTGGGGTAACTGCACCCACAGGAGCAGGTCGCCCGTCAGCGTGGGCATCATCTTCACCGAAGTGCTGCAGTGGCATAGCTGTGGCATTTTAAGGGTGGGCGAGCCCTTCGAGAGACTCAGCAGAGAAAGAGCAGGGGTACGGGGGTGCAGAGATTGAGGGGCATCAGCAGAGCTGTCTGGGCAGGGGAGCCCAGGGCCGGGATAGCCTGCGCACTGTGGGTAGAGATTGTGGGGCTCCTGCAGAGCTGGGATGGGGGCAAAGGCAGGGCCCTAATAGAAAGAGGGCTGCAAGTTGGGATTGAGGGGCAGCAGGAGGTGTGGTGCACGGGCCCTGCCAGCACCGGCTCCGGCCTCTGGCTGGGGCTGTGAGTTCTTGACTGTCCTAAGCACTAAAAAGAAAAGGAGTACTTGTGGCACCTTAGAGACTAACCAATTTATTTGAGCATGAGCTTTCGTGAGCCAGATAAACCTGGATTTGTGCTGGAAATGGCCCAACCTGATGATCACTTTAGATAAGCTATTACCAGCAGGACAGTGGGGTGGGAGGAGGTATTGTTTCATATTCTCTGTGTATATATAAAGTCTGCTGCAGTTTCCACGGTATGCATCCGATGAAGTGAGCTGTAGCTCACGAAAGCTCATGCTCAAATAAATTGGTTAGTCTCTAAGGTGCCACAAGTACTCCTTTTCTTTTTGCGAATACAGACTAACACGGCTGTTACTCTGAAACCTAAGCACTAAAAATACCACTAAAAAAAGATGGGGAGGAGAGCTAGGCTCCTCCGTGGCAGGGAGCCAGCAGCCCTGCAGCTCATGCCCTGCCGGCACCTTTTCCCGCAGCCCCAGGGCTGATGCAGTGACAGGTGACTTTCAGGCATTTAAAGGAGCCGTGTGCTGACATGAGTGGCAAACACACTGCGACCCCGGGACTGCTGACACAGCCGGCTGCGTCCAGGGCCTCAGCCAATCAGTTACGGGCAGCTGTACTCTGAACAGCTCTCGCAGCGGGGTGCTCACTGCCCAGACGCTAAGCACACCTGCGGAGTCAGCTGGCTCAGTTCCCTGAGTATGCACCGGGTGCCTGAGTGTGCCCTGAGTGCCCCCCTTGTCACGTGGCAGGGATCAGAACCCATGGGGGCTATGGGCACTGGGGCTGAACTATGGGGTGGTCCATATGGGGCAAACCCTATGGGGCAGAGACTGAGCCAGGCATGGTCCCTATGAGGCTGAGTTATGGGGTGGTACCAATGGGGCAGGGCTTGAGCCATGGGACAGCCCTATGGGGCTGAGACAGCTATGGGACAATCCCTATGGGGCTAGGGGATGAGCCATAAGGCAGTCCTGATAGGACTCAGGCAGCACTGGGGGTCTCTCTGGAGCTGAGCCGAGAGTTGGTTTCTATGGGGCTGAACAGTAGCGTTATCCTTGCTTGGGGAATGGGCCAGTCCCGGGGACGGCTCAGCGCTTCTGGACCCTCCATTCCGAGAGCCAGTCCTGCTTTTCCTCCTTGCCCGGGTGAGGGAGGGCAGCGCACGTACGGGATCCCCGGCCCGACGGCACGAGTCAACGGGAAAACCCGGGCTGGATCTCCTGTCCAGTGGAACGGAGTCAAGTCTGAACAGCCCCGGCAGGAACCTGCACAAGTGGGGCGCTTCTCTGGCCGCCCTGGGGGCTGCATCTGCCGTCTGCTCGGTCCTCCCTTTTCTTTATCTGTAACCCTCGGGGCACAGTGCGGGAGGGAGGCATTTGCCCCCCAGCAACTGCAACTCCCCCACACTATAGCTGCCCTCACTGGGAGAAAGTCACCCTGAAAATGGCATTGATAAATACCAGGGTGTGTATGGGGATAGACTGATCGACTGATACATTCGCTGGCATCCCAGATCCACATCTGTGCAGGCACAGGCAGGCCCAGCCTCCCCCTCTCACGTGTGGCTCTCTGCAGCCCAGGGTGCTGGCCTAGGAGCCGGAATTTTGCCTCCACCTCCCTGCCCTGTTATCCTCCGCTCCCTCCCAGAGGCGGCTGCATTTCAGCTTGGGCTGCAGCTGGAAAGGCCCAGCCAGGTGACTTGATCTGTTTCTCCTCCGATCCGGCTGGAGCTGCCCAGACTTTGCCTGCCACCCGCCCCCTTGGTGCCAGCTCAACACAGAAAATTCATTCATCCATCCATGCATGCATGGGAGGCCTGGCTCATTCATTCACTGCTGGGCGAAGGAGGCTGGTTGCCGTGGTAACCGCTCCCTCTCCCGCTGTGCGGCTGGCAGCCCTGGGCCCAGGAGGCAGTGACAAAAGGCTGGTCCTGGTGCATCCCTGCCCTGTCCTTCCCGCTTGGCCACGCTCACTCCTCCTGGCCGCTGCTGGGTCACAGGGCGAGGGCGGCCTGGGGATCGGGTGCCTTGGGACCAGCAGGGCCCCGTCTCTGTCCCTGGGAGGGGCTGTCTGTCCACACACATGCACACCCTCCCCTCCTCAGAGGGCCCTGTGCACCTCAGTAGTCTCCAGAGTCCATTAGTGTGGGCTTGGAGTGCACCGATAGGCACAGTCAGATCTGCCCTCCCCCATCCTCCCTGCCAGCCGCTGCTCCCCGTAGCCAGCTGCAGTGTGTAAATGGGTCTGGGGGCAGGCAGATCACCAGGACAGAGCACCACACACAGGGCTGAGGAAAGACACCACATTCCTGCCCCGAGGGTCACGCATGGCAGGGCATGCTGGGGGCGGGCCTTTGGGTGGAATATAGCCATGAGAGCCCCATGCTTTTCCAGGGATAGAGACCAGAGTTGGGCTGCAGCCCTTCCAGTGCCCAGAGCAGGGCACGATCCCATCTCCACTGCGAAGCCGGCCATTACGCCCATGTGGCAAACATGTTACCCAACATAGGCGGACAGGCAGGGTTGACAGGACCATGGGCAGCCAGTCTCCCTTGTTTGCTTAATGTGCGTGGCTGCATGTGTGTTCCTGTGTGCAAGAACATGTGTGTGTTTGCATGCAGCGGCGCTGGGACCATGTGCATAGTGGGATTGCTAAGAGCCATTAAACCAAATTGTAAACTCTGTATATGAGGGAAACCACTTCAAGCCAGGGGGTGCAGCAGCATCTCCAGTTCCAGCACCTATGTTTGAATGTGTGTCATGTTTGAATGCACACGCATGCTTTTTGTGTGTGTGCATGCATGTGTAATGTATGCGTGCATGTTTCATATATCCAGAGCCGTGCTTTGCATGTGAATGCACATTCCATTGATGCACAGCCATGTCTCCTATGTGCATACACAAGTATGTTGCCTATAGGGGTGCATGTGTTCTGTGTGTTCCACACGTGTGTGCATGTCTGCGTACCTTGGTGCTCGTTATGGATCCTGCTGTGTGCGTGTGTCCATGCATGTGCCTGCATGTGCTGGCCCCATCCATGGGAGGGTGCGTGTGGATGGTGGGGAGGGGCAGGGAGCTCCAGGAGGCCGTGCCCTGTCCTGTGCTCCAGCCATGCTGGGTGGGGTTCCTTTCTTGTTTACCCAGGGATTTGGCAGGCTGGGGCCAGGCTGGAAGCTGCCCAGGTGGGACCAAGGGGCTCCTTGTTTGGATCCCACCTGCGGACTCAGCAGATAATGAGCTCAGCCCACCCTGAGTCAGGGCGAGGCCGAGGGGAGGCTGGCGGGCAGCAGGGTCCCTGTCCGGGACAGCGAGGACAGCCGGGGAGCCGGTGGCAGTGGAGGGGCCAGGGCCATCATTCACCTCAGCCCCCGCAGTGACTGTGTCAAACAGACAAGCGCGGCCCCCCTTGCCCAGAGCTGCAGGCACTGAACCCGGTTGCCTGTGAGGCCAAAGTTCAGCCGGATGGTTTCAGTTATAGGCCAGGCTGGGCAGGGCAGTTTTAACTCCTTCCCACTCGGGTTCAACAGCCAGGCATCCAGGCTGCCTGAGTAGCTGCTAGAGAGCAGAGGCCAGCCATGTGGGGAGCTCTTGGGCAAGGCCGTGCAGACTGGCCTGCCTGAATGCCACCCATGGGGCCGGGTCAAAGGCTAGGGCCAGTGAACAGTCCCGTCCCAAGCCGGGGTAAAGGAATCACAAGCCTTGATGGGGACCAAGAGCACAGTTGGCTAGGAGTTTATGACCCATGTGTGCTCAGAGGAGCATGAAGAAGCATGCGCAAGTCTGGGATGAGAGTGCGCCTGCTGTGAGCACATGTGTGTACACCTGTGTGGTGTGTGTTTGCATAGGTAAGGCTGTAAGCATCAAATGGGAGTGTCTGCATACATGTGTGCTCCAGGGGCGAGTGTATATATGGATAGTCCAAACCCTGTATTCCTGCAGGCCATGTGCCTCTGCAGGAAGACATGGCTATCTTTGTAGAGTGCATGTATGTCTGTGCATGTGTGTGTGTGCGTGTGACTGCAGGAAGGGCAGTTCACAGATCGCTGCAGGAATCCATACATGTGTGGGTGCATATCACGGTGTAGATGGGGTAGTCCACGCATGAGCCAAATTCTGCCTTCCCCAGCCTGCACACGACTCCCTTTAACCCCAGTGGCCCCACAGCATTGCCAGCTGCACATGGGGCTCTCTGAAGGTGGGGGGGGGGGCGTGTCACAGTGCGTGTGCATTAACCCATGTCTGGAGGCGTCGGGAAGGCCTTGAGCCCCCGAGTGTCTGTGTGGTTTGCAGTGTGGGAGGGAGCGGAAGCTGGGAGTGGTCATGAGTCGGGTGTGGGGCTGGGCAGAGCCCTATACTGCACCCCATTACTGCTCCAGACCCCAGATGGCTGCTCCCTCACCCCCTAGAGCGCAGGGCGAGGCTCAGAGAGTGGGTGGAGCTGAGGCCTGGACTCCAGTGCCAGCCTCTTTGGGTTGATGGGAGTTTGCCTCCAGGAGCCCCTTGGGCAGCTGCTGCTCAGCTGGGCAGCAGCGTCTCAGTGGATCAGGTTCTCCTGGGCACCCTGACCCCATCCTGCTCAGCAACTGGCGCTCGGCAGGATGGGGCCAGGTGTTAAACATGCATGGATGTATGTGTCTGTACGTGGTAAGTGCAAGGGAGCTAACCTGGTTTAGTGCAAGGGTACGTCTGCGCATGCGTGTGTGTGGGCACACGCTCACACAGGGTGCTGATCACTGATAGACCCTGCCTAATCATCCCAATGGATCCCACATACTGTTTGGTACCACTGCATCCACCCCTGAAATGCGGCCACCTCTGGGGTGGGACGCAGCTGCTGTTTAACAGCTGCACAGCGAAGCTATGCCATCAGGAAGTAGGAGCGTGTATCTCTCTATAATTACTAGAGGGAATTGAGAGAGGCAGGATGCAACCTACAATGTGACGTGGGCAGCAGTGGCTAACCTCAGGAATACAGACCAATGCCTTCTCCACAAAACCTTCCTGAGTAAAGCAGGCTCTGGTGCACACTCATGTTTCTGAGCATTCAATAACTTGCATGTGTGTACTCACATGTGTGCATGCTATTTAGGTACTCAGGCGTCCAACCATGTCTATGTGTCTGCACATGCTCGTGTGTGCTCCTGGGGGCGCAAACCCGTGTATGTGTCCATGCGCGCACTCACAAGCATGTGTGTGTTGTCATGTGTGCATGTCATGGGGTTGTCCTCACATGCACCAGCGTGCGCGTCAGGTGTCCCTGGGGGTGTCACAGGATGGCTGGCTCCTGCATCTCTACATCGCTGGGACATGACTCGGGCTAGCAGAGGAAGTGATGACTCAGTCCCGGATTCCTGCGTCCCCCTACCTGCCACCCAGCCCCTCTCTGCGCATCAGCCCCTCACGAGCATAAGCATTACTCAGCCACATGGAGGCTGCTGGCCCTGAGCTCAGCTGAGTACATCCGGCCACGACCTGCTGCGGCATCTGCCAGGCGAGAACACTGCCAGGATAGGCCCGGACCCCTTCCTGTATTGGGGCAGGAGCCCCGGGGCCTGGGGTTAGCGCTGGGGGTGCGTGGGTATGTCCCCATTCGCAACTGCAGGCATAGGGAGGGTGCCATCCCCCCTCCCCTGTGCCTGCCACGCACCTACAGAGCTGGCCCAGCCGAGTTGGGGCACAGCACAGGGTGGGATGGGTCAGAAACCAGACTGGACGGTCGGGAGCTGCGGGTCGTTATCAGTGTCAGCTCGCTCCCATGCCATGCTGCCTTTCGCCTGGCTGCTGAGTCAGGAGCACGTGAGTCTCCGAGCCCCTCGTCACGCTGGGTACTTCTGGTGGCACAGTGCTCACACAATGACTCACCACAGCCAGGGCTCCGGGTTCATGCTCTCTCGCTGTAGGTTGTGTGTTTGGGGCGGACCCAGAGTGCGTTTGTTTCCTGGAAACTCGCTAAGCCATGGGAACTCTGCCGCTGTCAGAGGGGCAGGGCACTGTGCCCTCTGCCCAAGCCCCAGGCACCCTGGCTGCCCGCTGCAGGGTTCTCACATTCTGATCCAGATCCAGACAAAGGGCAATTCCAGAATCAGGAGACAGCCCCTGCCACGTTGCACTGAACCAGATTACAGAGTAACAGCCGTGTTAGTCTGTCTTCGCAAAAAGAAAAGGAGGACTTGTGGCACCTTAGAGACTAACCAATTTATTTGAGCATGAGCTTTCGTGAGCTACAGCTCACTTCATCGGATGCATACCGTGGAAACTGCAGAAGACATTATATACACACAGATACCATGAAACAATACCTCCTCCCACCCCACTGTCCTGCTGGTAATAGCTTATCTAAAGTGATCATCAGGTTGGGCCACTTCCAGCACAAATCCAGGTTTTCTCACCCTCCGCCCCCCCCCCCCCAAACTCACTCTCCTGCTGGTAATAGGAAAGGAGTACTTGTGGCACCTTAGAGACTAACCAATTTATTTGAGCATGAGCTTTCGTGAGCTACAGCTCACTTCATGCTCATGCTCAAATAAATTGGTTAGTCTCTAAGGTGCCACAAGTACTCCTTTTCTTTTTGCAAAGACAGACTAACACGGCTGTTACTCTGAAACCTGCTGGTAATAGCCCATCCAAAGTGACCACTCTCTTCACAATGTGTATGATAATCAAGGTGGACCATTTCCTGCACAAATCCAGGTTCTCTCACCCCCTCACCTGGATTTGTGCAGGAAATGGCCCACCTTGATTATCATACACATTGTGAAGAGAGTGGTCACTTTGGATGGGCTATTACCAGCAGGAGAGTGAGTTTGTGTGTGTGTGGGGGGGGGGGGGGGGGGCGGAGGGTGAGAAAACCTGGATTTGTGCTGGAAATGGCCCAACTTGATGATCACTTTAGATAAGCTATTACCAGCAGGACAGTGGGGGGGGGAGGAGGTATTGTTTCATATTCTCTGTGTGTATATAAAGTCTGCTGCAGTTTCCACGGTATGCATCCGATGAAGTGAGCTGTAGCTCACGAAAGCTCATGCTCAAATAAATTGGTTAGTCTCTAAGGTGCCACAAGTACTCCTGAACCAGATTAAATATTTATATTAGGGTAGCACCAACCCGGCTCAGGCCCCATTGTGCTGGGGGTTGTGCATGCATGTTCACACACACACACACACACACACACACACAGTCCCAACCCCAAACGGTGCAGAATCTAAGCAGTGTTATGGGTGGAAAATTTATTTCATTAGCACTCAGGACACCTGGGTCCTCTGGCCCAGCTCTGAAACATTCTATGAATATCCCCCCTACCCGGCCCCCCCACCCATACCTCAGTGTCCCCATCTGTCTGATGGAGGGTAATGCATGAAACAACCCTTTGGGGCCTACCCATGCAATGGCTATTAGTACCATCAGGGCCCCCAAAAGGTGAGCATCCGTTTGGCAGGTTAATCCTTTCACCGCCTGTTGACTATGGGTATGTATACACTACAAAATTAGGTTGAATTTATAGAAGTCGGTTTTATACAGTCGATTGTGTGTCCCCACACAAATGCTCTAAGTGCATGTAGTCGGCGGAGTGTGTCCACAGTACCGAGGCAACCGTCGACTTCCGGAGCGTTGCACTGTGGGTAGCTATCCCACAGTTCCCACAGTCTCCGCTGCCCATTTGAATTCTGGGTAGAAATCCCAGTGCTTGATGGGGCTAAAACATTGTCGCGGGTGGTTCTGGGTACATATCGTCAGACCCCCGTTCCCTCCCTCCCTCTGTGAAAACAAGGGCAGACAATCGTTTTGGGCCTTTTTTCCTGAGTTACCTGTGCAGACGCCATACCACGGCAAGCATGGAGCACACTCAGCTCACCGTCACTGTACATCTCCTGGGTGCTGGCAGACACGGGACTGCATTGCTACACAGCAGCAGCAATCCATTGCCTTGTGGCAGCAGACAGTACAATAGGCCTGAAAACCATCCTCATCATGTCCCAGGTGCTCCTGGCCGCCTCGGTAAGGTCGGTCAGGAGTGCCTGGGCTGATATGGGTGCAGGGACTAGGAGTGACTCGACCAGGTCATTCTCTTTAGTCCTGCAGGCAGTCCTATTGTACCATCTTCTGCCGGGATGGCAGGAGATGTGGATGGCTAGCAGTCCTATTGCACCATCTTCTGCTGAGCAGCCAGGAGATGTGGATGGCTTGCAGTCCTTCTGCACCGTCTGCTGCCAGCCAAAGATGTAAAAGATAGGTGGAGTGGATCAAAACAAGAAATAGACCAGATTTGTTTTGTATTCATTTGCTTCCCCCCTCCCTCCATGAAGTCCTGCCTGAAATACAAGAGGGAGGGATAGCTTAGTGGGTTGAGCATTGGCCTGCTAAACCCAGGGGTTTGAGTTCAATCCTTGAGGGGGCTATTCTGTGTGACAGTTGTTTTTGTTTCTCCTTGATGTAAAGTCACCCCCTTTGTTGATTTTAATTCCCTGTAAGCCAACCCCGTAAGCCATGTCATCAGTCGCCCCTCCCTCCATCAGAGCAACGGCAGAAAAATCGTTCCGCGCCTTTTTTCTGTGCAGACGCCATACCATGGCAAGCATGGAGCCCGCTCAGATCACTTTGGCAATTAGGAGCACATTAAACATCACACACATTATCCAGCAGTATATGCAGCACCAGAACCTGGCAAAGTGAAACCGGGCGAGTAGGCGACGTCAGCGCAGTGACGAGAGTGATGAGGACATAGACACAGACTTCTCTCAAAGCATGGGCCCTGGCAATGCAGGCATCATGGTGCTAATGGGGCAGGTTCATGCTGTGGAACGCCGATTCTGGGCCCGGGAAACAAGCACAGACTGGTGGGACCGCATAGTGTTGCAGGTCTGGGACGATTCCCAGTGGCTGCAAAACTTTCACATGCGTAAGGGCACTTTCATGGAACTTTGTGACTTGCTTTCCCCTGCCCTGAAGCGCCTGAATACCAAGATAAGAGCAGCCCTCACAGTTGAGAAGCGACTCACAATAGCCCTGTGGAAGCTTGCAATGCCAGATAGCTACCGGTCAGTTGGGAATCAATTTGGAGTCGGCAAATCTACTGTGGGGGCTGTTGGGATGCAAGTAGCCAACGCAATCAAAGATCTGCTGATATCAAGGGTAGTGACCCTGGGAAATGTGCAGGTCATAGTGGATGGCTTTGCTGCAATGGGATTCCCTAACTGTGGTGGGGCCAAAGACGGAACCCATATCCCTATCTTGGCACCGGAGCACCAAGCCAGCGAGTACATAAACCGCAAGGGGTACTTTTCAATAGTGCTGCAAGCACTGGTGGATCACAAGGGACGTTTCACCAACATCAACGTGGGATGGCCGGGAAAGGTGCATGACGCTCGCATCTTCAGGAACTCTGGTCTGTTTCAAAAGCTGCAGGAAGGGACTTTATTCCCAGACCAGAAAATAACTGTTGGGGATGTTGAAATGCCTATATGTATCCTTGGGGACCCAGCCTACCCCTTAATGCCATGGCTCATGAAGCCGTACACAGGCAGCCTGGACAGTAGTCAGGAGCTGTTCAACTACAGGCTGAGCAAGTGCAGAATGCTGGTAGAATGTGCATTTGGACGTTTAAAAGCGCGCTGGCGCAGTTTACTAACTCGGTTAGACCTCAGCAAAACCAATATTCCCACTGTTATTACTGCTTGCTCTGTGCTCCATAATATCTGTGAGAGTAAGGGGGAGACGTTTATGGCGGGGTGGGAGGTTGAGGCAAATCGCCTGGCTGCTGGTTACGCACAGCCAGACACCAGGGCAGTTAGAAGAGCACAGGAGGGCGTGGTGCGCATCAGAGAAGCTTTGAAAACCAGTTTCATGACTGCCAGGCTACGGTGTGAAAGTTCTGTTTGTTTCTCCTTGATGAAACCCTCCGCCCCTTGGGTTCACTCTACTTCCCTATAAGCTAACCACCCTCCCCTCCTCCCTTCAGTCACCGCTTGCAGAGGAATAAAGTAATTGTTGCTTCACATTCATGCATTCTTTATTAATTCATCACACAAATAGGGGGATAACTGCCAAGGTAGCCCAGGAGGAGTGGTAGAGGAGAGAAGCACTGGGAGGAGTGGTGGAGGAGGGAATGACAAGGCCACACAGCACTTTAAAAGTTTAAAACTTTAGAACTTATTGAATGCCAGCCTTCTGTTGCTTGGGCAATCCTCTGGGGTGGAGTGGCTGGGAGGCCGGAGGCCCCCCAACCATGTTCTTGGGCATCTGGGCGAGGAGGCTATGGAACTTGGGGAGAAGGGTGGTTGGTTACACAGGGGCTGTAGTGGCAGTCTGTGCTCCTGCTGCCTTTCCTGCAGCTCAACCATATGCTGGAGCATATTAGTTTGATCCTCCAGCAGCCTCAGCATTGAATCCTGCCTCCTCTCATCACACTGCTGCCACCTTTCAGCTTCAGCCCTCTCTTCAGCCTGCCGCCACTTACTCTCCTCAGCCTGCCACCTCTCCTCCCAGTCATTTTGTGCTTTCCTGCACTCTAACATTGTCTGCCTCCATGCATTCGTCTGTGCTATGTCAGTGTGGGAGGACAGCATGAGCTCAGAGAACATTTCATCACAAGTGCGTTTTTTTCGCCTTCTAATCTTCACTAGCCTCTGGGAAGGAGAAGATCCTGTGATCCTTGAAACACATGCAGCTGGTGGAGAAAAAAAAAGGGACAGTGGTATTTAAAAAGACACATTTTATAAAACAGTGGCTACACTCTTTCACGGTAAACCTTGCTGTTAACATTACATACATAGCACATGTGCTTTCGTTCCAAGGTCACATTTTGCCTTCCCCCACCACATGGCTAGCCCCTCCCCCTTCCCCCCTCTCCATGGCTAACAGCAGGGAACATTTCTGTTCAGCCACAGGCAAACAGCCCAGCAGGAACGGGCACCTCTGAATGTCCCCTTAAGAAAAGCACCCTATTTCAACCAGGTGACCATGAATGATATCACTCTCCTGAGGATAACACAGAGAGATAAAGAATGGATGTCGTTTGAATGACAGCAAACATACGCTGCAATGCTTTGTTCTACAATGATTCCCGAGTACGTGCTACTGGCCTGGTGTGGTAAAGTGTCCTACCATGGTGGACGGAATAAGGCTGCCCTCCCCAGAAACCTTTTGCAAAGGCTTTGGGAGTACATCCAGGAGAGCCGCAAATGCCAAGCAAATTAATCATTAAACATGCTTGCTTTTAAACCATGTATAGTATTTTAAAAGGTACACTCACCAGAGGTCCCTTCTCCACCTGGCAGGTCCCGGAGGCAGCCTTGGGTGGGTTCAGGGGGTACTGGCTCCAGGTCCAGGGTGAGAAACAGTTCCTGGCTGTCGGGAAAACCAGTTTATCTGCTTGCTTGCTTGCTGTGAGCTATCTACAACTTCATCATCATCATCTTCCTTGTCCCCAAAACCTGATTCCTTGTTGCCTCCATCTCCATTGAAGGAGTCAAACAACACGGCTGGGGTAGTGGTGGCTGAACTCCCTAAAATGGCATGCAGCTCATCATAGAAGCAGCATGTTTGGGGCTCTGAATTTTCTGGTGGGCTTGCCTCAGCTCCTTAAGTTTCACGCGGCACTTCTTTGGGTCCCTGTTAAGGCCTCTGTCCTTCATGCCCTGGGAGATTTTGACAAAGGTTTTGGCATTTTGAAAACTGGAACCGAGTTCTGATAGCACGGATTCCTCTCCCCATACAGCGATCAGATCCCGTACCTCCTGTTCGGTCCATGCTGGAGCTCTTTTGCAATTCTGGGACTCCATCATGGTCACCTCTGCTGCTGAGCTCTGCATGGTCACCTCTGCTGATGAGCTCTGCACTCACCTGCAGCTTGCCACGCTGGCCAAACAGGAAATTGAAATTCAAAAGTTTGCGGGCCTTTTCCTGTCTACCTGGCCAGTGCGTCAGAGTTGAGAGTGCTGTCCAGAGCAGTCACAATGGAGCACTCTGGGATAGCTCCCAGAGGCCAGTACCGTCTAATTGCGTCCACAATACCCCAGATTCGACCCAGCAAGGCTGATTTCAGCGCTAATCCCCTTCTTGGGGGTGGAGTAAGGAAATCAATTTTAAGAGCCCTTTAAGTCGAAAAAAAGGGCTTCGTCGTGTGGATGGGTGCAGGGTTAAATCGATTTAACGCTGCTAAATTCGACCTCAACTCCTAGTGTAGACCAGGGCTATGACTATGCTCCCACAGTGCTTTCCAGGGGTTTGTCTGCTTAAACGCCTGAGGCAGGAGGATCCCAGGTGCTGAGGGGGTGTCTCCGAAGGCATGTTGTAGCCTGCGTCTCTCGGCGCACTTTGCAAAGAAGAAATGCCTCCATCCTCCCCAGGAAGGGATAGACACAAGAATCATTCGCCCTGCTGCGGGAATGCAGCCAGCTCGGAGCTGGGATGCAGCAGCTGTTTATACAGAAACCACTCCACCTGCCCCTGGAATGCAGCCACCTCTGGGGTGGGAGGCAGCAGCTGTTTAACAACCCCCGCCCCCCCTCCCCGCCCCAGCAATGCCATGCAATGGTTTTAGGAAAGTAGTCAAGAAAAACACTGCACCCAGTTGAAACTACAAGGGGAATGTTAGCAAGTGCAAGGGGGATTTTAGGCAAAGGCAGGTACCAGGGTTGGAATCTGCTCAGTGCACGGCCCCCCAAGAAAGCACCAAGGGGTCATGGGAGACTGGAACAAGCGTTCGCTGTCACACCTTACCTAGAAGGGGCCACCTCCCCCAGCGCTGTGTCTCCGAGCCCTGTGCTGGGATGCTGACTCAGAGCGAGAAGGACACCTGCTGAAGGCCCCAGCATCGCTCCCTGCAGCAAGAGGTGGTCTCTCCCCATCCCAACGCGGAGCAGGTCCGCACCTGCTTGTCTTGAATCAGCCAGGTGCACACGCCCGAATGACGCACGCAAAGGGCAGCAGCGGTTCAGCAAACAGCCAGCTCTCGCCCAGCAGCTCCGACTTCCCCGAACTCAGCCCTGCCACCGCAGCCGGCCAGCAGCTGCTCCACGCAGCTCCCAGAGGTGTTGCTGATGTTTTGAAGAACTGGAGGCTATGCTGACTCAGAGCACGGTGGCCACCGTTCCCAGGCCCTGCTTGCTAGAGTCACTTTCACAATGACTGGGGCAGTCGCGGCAGCCCTCCTCCTGCCGCTGCTCTCTGCTGTCCTTGCTCTTTCTGCTTGTGTGACCCAGCGCTCGTCCGGGCACCATCCCCTCCCGCTGGCTCCTGGCATGGCTCCCTGATGGTGCTGGCTGCGCAGTCCCCAGCTTCACCTTGGGACCGGGGGAAGGAAACACCGGCCTGCGGTCGGTCCGGTCTGATTTGCCTCCCAGTTGCCCCAAGCTGAGAGCAGGGCCCCCTTGTGCCAAGGCTGCCGAGACACGGTGGGAGGCAATCTCTGCCCCTGGGAGCTCACAGGCTAAACGGACAAGACAAAAGAAGCGTTGTGATCTCCGGTTGACAGCAGGGGGGCCAAGGAAAGGAAAGCGTCAGTGACCGGCCCAAGGTTGCACAGTCAGGCTGTGGCAGGGCTGGGGCTCTCCTGAGTCCCAGCTCAGTGCCTTTTCCATGCCGCCTATCTTTCCTGTGTGAGTGAGCCAGGCTCCTGCGCCTTGCTTGTCACCATAACGGCTGAGGTTAAGTCTACACTGCATACTACGCCCGGGCTCTGACTCAGGTGTGAGGCCAAGCCCTCTCTCATCCAGACACAAATCCGTCTGATTCGGGTCAGCAAGCCTGCTGGGGCAGCGGGAGGGGTGGATCAGAGCCTGAGTCCCACAGAGAGTCAGGTCCAAGTCCTGTTGGTTTGCAGCACGGATGCAGCTCAAGCCGTGGACCCATGTCAGAAGGGCTGTGCAGTGCAGTGTGGATGCATGAGCACAGCTCTGAGACCCGGGTCCAGCCTCTGTAAGCCCAGGTTTACTATGAAGTGTGGACTTCCCCTGAGGGCTTCAAGTTCCCCCCGCCAGGTCTCCAACCCTGCAGGCTGACAGCTCCCATCCCCTGGACATTAAAACCCGCATGATCGGTTTGCCGAAGCCAAGGGCAGCATGGCCCAGCGGGTTGGTGACTATTCCCAGCTCTGCCACCGACTCCCTGTGAGCACGGGCCAGTCTTGTCCTGTTTGTCTGTCTTCTCTTTCTGGGACGCTCTGCGTGTCCATGCAGCACCCGGCCTAACGGGCCCTGATCCAGCGTGGGCCCTGCGGGGAGCTACTGAAATGCAGGGGATCAGCAGGTTACATGGGCACCACTCCCATGGACGGCTGCTGCCGCATGGCCCTGCCATGCTCTGCCAGCTGCTCCAGCCCCGAGCCTGAGGCCCACTACCTGGCTGGCACAGACGCAGGTTAGATTTGGTGCTCTCCAGGCCTGTCCCAGCCCCTGGAGCTGCCCCCAGGAGTGGGGTGAAGCACGTGCCGGCGGGCGCAGGGGATGGGAGGATGGTTTCAGCCCAAAGGAACAAGGGACTGACCGTGCCCCACCTCCCTGATCCCTCGCTGGCACCCCTGGGCACTGCCGTGATAACGAAAGGACTTGCAAGCTGCTCCCCTTCCTTTGGAGGAGACGATGAAGCCCCTGGAGTTACGGACCCTGGGACACCTCTCAGCGGGGTGACCCCCCTCCCTGGCTATCCCAGGGCTAGGCTCCCTGCACACCCAGAGCTCTATCTGACCTGCAGGCCCCTCACTATTCCATGCATGGGAGCCTCCCGTCTCTGAGTGATGCTGCCCCTTGGTCCCAACCTCCCCCCCCACACCCCTATTCTCCTGCAAAGGTGACGCTGAGCAGCTGTTCCCTGGCTGGGATAACAGGCTGCGGGGAGAGGGGAGCGTTAATGACAAGCTGCCATGAGCAGCAGGGGCTGGTTTGAGACCTGCAGTGACAGGCAGGGTGAGTCACTGCACAGACAGGTGGGGGTGGGGGGGGGAGATCCAGGAATGAGTCATCTGTAAAATAAACAAACATTTGATCTCATCGGAAGCTCCATCTCCTGCCCCCCCTTTCAGGGGAACTGACGCGCTAGCCGGAGAGGAGTGAATGCTCTGCACAAAGGCGTGAGCCTGGAAACACAACTTTGTGCATAAAGAGATGTATTCACATGCATGTGTACATGGAGACGCACATGCATGAACACGTGTACAGAGACATGCATGCACACGCAGAGGTGGACACAGACATACATTAGTCCTATAATATAACAATCATCACGTTTATTACAGCAGGGCTAAGGACCAACCCAGAACAGGGCCCTGCCGCGCTAGGAGCTGGACAAACACAAAATAGCAGAAAGTCTCCACCCCAAAGCATTTCCAGCCCAGCGAACCATGTAATGGCAGCAAATGGCACCTTGGTGCCTCAGTATTTGGGAGGGGATGGGGAGGGGGGCAGGAGGAAGAAAGCCAGGGTGGAGTGATGCCGAGGTGAAGTGACTGAGGGACGGGGAGGGAGAGGGTTGGAGCACAGAGACCACCATGCAGGGCAGAGGAACTCCAGGCAAAACTGCCGAGAGTTCTTTGCATGGCCAGGGGTCTCAGGTTTGGCGGCTTCTGTTCCCCCCAGTTCTAGAGGAGAAGGGGCAGAGGTCCTAGTTTTCAGAGTGACAGGCTCTGCCTTACACAGGTCTGCTGTGTCTGTGGGACTGCTGGGACGAGGGGTGGCCTAGCTGGACCCCATTGTCCCCCATCCTCCCGACTGCAGCACTCCCTGGTTTGGCTCTTTCTGCAGCTGCTCCTAGCAGCTGGAGTCACTGGCTGGGAACGGTACACATACATTGAGACATGTGCATCCCAGTGCCGGTGTGCATGGAGACACGTGCAAACATCCGTGCATGCACACACATGAACAGAGGCACACGTGTGAGACACACAAGCACTCAGGCATGCATGTCACCCACCTGTACACAGAAACACGCACCTAGCCGCAGACACCCACAATCCCAGAGACCCGGCAGGGCCCCACCTAGGCCGCTGTCAGAGCCCCCGAGTGCGTGCTAATCTACTGAGCTGCTGGCTTCATATCATTGCCAGACAGGGTCCCCCAAAGGAACAGACATGTTCTCCCACAATGCACTGCAGAAGCACCCCTACAGTGGCGGCCGCTGGGGGGATGTGTCCCCAGCAGTCTTCGTGCCACCCACGAGCGAGTAGAGCGCCAGGGTGTTGCAGCACCCCACCCAGCACCCATTCCCCCCCCTGCAGTGTGACCGCTGCTCCTCGCAGAGGCAAGAGGGTGGGTCCCTCCAGCCCATCCAGCACAGATGCACCTTTACTGGCCATGACCCCAACCTGGCTGGGCACTGCTGGCATCTGACTCTCTGGCTGGCTTTGCCTTGCTGCCCCTCCGCACCTTCCCGCTGTGACAGATGGAGCCACAAAGTGCCTGCTGTGATTCCCGTCTCGGCGCTTGGCTAGCTCCTGCCCGGCCGTCTGCACTGGTTGGACCCTGCAGCCCACATCCCAAGGCCCTGCACCTCCCTAGACACTGATCAAACGGAAAACACTGCCCCCCCGGGGGAAGCCCTACTTCAGAGGGTTCAGTGGCAGCTGCGTGGACTTGCAAACACATTTCCTTGCTACATCCCCGGAGCCCCTGCACCCTCGCCCCACTGGGCAGGTACCGGGCCATCACGTCACGCACCTGGGCAGTTTGCCATGCACACAACTGGCCAGCCCCGCAGGGAGGAAATGCACCACGGGTGCGGCAACACGGCCCCGGCAGGCATGGATGTGAACACACGTGACACCCGCCTCTGTTCTGTGCAGCCTGGATCCCCCGCACGCACCATGCTAGGGGACACGCAAGCCCGGGCGCCGAGCGTCATTCTGAACCCACTCGCACACTGCTGGGATGAAAGCTTGACTCATCCCGGGCCCTGCTGCGGAGAGGCTGAACCGAGCTGCGTGTGCGTATGGCACTGGGCGTGCGGGAGGCAAAGAGAAGGTCTCCAGGCCTGGAGGAGGTGGAGGGGGTGGGGAAGGCCCTATCCCAGCTGCCCCTCTGGAGATCTGATGGAAGTGCCAAGCTCACTGCACAGGGCTGGGGGAGCTGCACAGCCTGGGGGACCCTGGCTCAATGAGCAGGCTCTGAGTACAGGGTGTCCAGCACCCCTGGAGCAGGGGATCCCCTGGATTTCCCCCCACAGGCAATGGAGCAGGCAGCAAGCTTCCCCCAGACACAGCCCCACAGCCAGAGGGCACAGGGCTGGGAGTACAGCCCGCAGCCATCCCGCTCCCGGGGGCCCCACGGGATATGGCCACTCCTCGGGGAGGAGCTGGGCGGAGAGACCTGTTCATTACAGACTCCTGCCAGCTGGGCCCCGCAGGAAAGGCTTCCAGCCCCAGGATGTTCCCACCATGCAGGGGGCTGAAACCCAGCGTCTTCGACAGGGAGATCCCAGGGGCAGGGAGGGACCATCTGTGTGCTGCATTTGTGCAGCACCTGGCACGGCGTGACAGGGGTTCCTAGGTCCTGCCACCATACAGACAACATGGGCTCCCATGTAGACATACCCAGCTAGCTGTCATCTCTGAACTGCCACCATCGGAAGAATGATTGGATTTTCTGCTCCAAGATTTTGCTTCCAACAGGAACAGCTGCAAACTCCACCCCTTCAGCTCAGCCTTGGGACACACACCCCTCCCCAGTCGTTCCTTCCTGCAGGGGTAAGGGAATGGAATCCTGTCCATCCCTAGCTTTTTAACCTAGACAAGGAACAAAAGGAATCCTGCCTGTGGCCTTGGTCCATTACTAGATGGCAGTGGTAGAACTGTCAATAATAAGGCAGAAGAGGCAGGAGTTCTCAATAAATATTTCTGTTCTGTATTTGGGAAAACGATATAGTTCTATCACAAAGAAGATGAAACACTTTCCATTTCAACAGTGACTCAGGAGGATGCTAAACACCAGCTGCTAAAGTTACACATTTTAAGTTTAACATCAGCGGGTCCAGAGCATTTGCATCTAAGAGTTTTAAAAGAGCTGGCCGAGGAGCTCACCACACCATAAGTCTTGGAACACTGGGGAAATTCCAGAGGACTGGAAGAAAGCTAACCTTATGCGAATGTTTAAAAAGGGTAAATGGGACAACTGGGTAATTATAGACTTGTCATCCTGACTTCGATCCCAGGCAACGACTGATAGTGAATTCAATTAATAAAGATTTTAAAAGGAGGTGAATACAATAAATACCAATCAACAGGGGTTTATGGAAAACAGATCTTGTCAAACTAACTTGATTGCTTTTTAAATAAGATTACAAGTCTGGCTGATAAAGGTCATGGCGTCCATGTAATCAGCTTAGACTTCTGTAAGACATTTGAGTTAGTACAGCAAGACATTTTGATTAAGAAACTACACAATCAACAAGGTACACCTGAAAAGGCTTCAGAACTGGCACACGTTAACTGGATTAAAAACTGGCCAACTGATAGGTCTCAAAGCGTACTCATGAACAGGGAATCATTGCCGGGCTGGTGTGTTTCCAGTGGGGTCCTGCAGGGATTGGTTCTTGGCTCTGCGCTGTTTAGCATTTTGATCAATTACCCAAAAGAAAACATAAAGTCATCACTGATAACATTTGCAGATGACACACAGCGATCTGGACCTCTTGGTAAGCCGGGACCAAGCAAACAATGGGCATTTCACGACAGCCGCATGTCAAGTTACACATCTAGGAACAAAGAATGTGGGCCACATTTACAAGATGGGGGACTATCCTGGGACCCAGAGGCTCCGAAAGAGACTTGAGATCATGGCGGGGGAATCCGCTGAACAGGAGCTCCCAATGCGACGCTGTGGCAAACAGAGCTCATGTCACCCTGGGATGGACCCACGTGGATCTCAGGCTGGACAAGGATTACCTCTGCATTTGGTGCCGAGACTGGGCTACCAGGTCCAATTCTGGTGCCCACAATGCAAGAGGGAGGTGGATCCGATGGAGCCGGTTCAGAGAAGAGACACAAGCACGACGACAGGGTTAGGAAACCTGCTGCACAACGAGAGACTCCAGGAGCCGAGTCTGTGGAGCTGAACGAAGAGGTGAGGTGGCAAAGTTCTCCCCATGGTGCCGACTTATAGCCCAACATGGCCCGACTCACCCTGCAACAGGGTCTCTGGTGCTCAGGTGCACCTCACACAGGGTCCAGGCTGTGCAGCTAAGATGCTCTCCAGTTCCACCCCTTCCCAGGGGAGGAGGAAGTGCCAAGACAAAAGGAGATCCCCCAGCCAGCCTCCGGTGGGACCCTCCCTTCCCTTCCCTTCAGGAACCCTCTTCCCATGTCCAGTCAGTCTTTGCTGTCCCAGTTGCCCCCCAAGCTTCCCTCACAGAAAGACAGGAGGGGCTAGGTCTGATCTCCTCCCTCCTTGGCCACCAACTAAGCTAAGCCCTGAGGGCTCCCCTCCAGCAGGTGAAGCTAGCAGGGCCAGGTGCAATGGGTCCCTGGGCCTTCCTTAACCCCCTCCTGTCCGGGGTGGGATTTGTCCATCCGACGAGGAGGGTGGGGAAACAGCAGTTTGCTAATAGAGGGCTCTTCAGTCTGGCACACAAAAGTCTAGCGAGAACCAATGGCTGGATGTTCAAGCTAGACACATTTGGACTAGAAAGAAGGGGCATAATTCTAACACTGAGGGTAATTAACCATTGGGACGACTTACCTAGGGCCACAGTGGATTCATCATCACTGGCCATTTTAAAATCAAGATTGGTGGTTTTCCTAAAAGACCAGGCATTAGCTGAGGGAAGCCCCCTGCCCTGTGTTATACACAGGGTGGTCAGACTTGATGACCTCAGTTGTCCCTTCTGGCCTTGGGAAGGAGAACTCGGGTGCTGCCTGGACACATTTGTGCGTGTTACTGAGCATGTGAGCGTCTGTGGGTGTCCCCACCCCTGGCCCAAGCCAAAATGTCAGAAATAGTTTGTGGCGATGCTGGGAAGAAGGGTCGGTTCTTTTTTTCTTTTCTTTTTTTTTCAGTTTGTTTTGGTTTGTGGCTTGGCTGCAGTTCTGAGGGGTCACCGGATCCGAGTGACTGAGCAGGGTGTGTGCGAAGGAGCATGTGCTGTCTGAGTGTACGGCTGGGCGTGCTTGGGATCGCTGGAAAAGTGGCTAACTGGGAGTGGAGTGTGGTACAGCCCGTCTGGGAGTCAGGCACCAGAGAGGCTGCTGGGAAAATTCCTCAGCAACTCACACATTGCAGCCCAGGCCTTCCGCAGGGGTGCCCATCACCACGTTATCCAGGCAGCACCTACAGCATAGAGGACCACGTTGCTTCTGCCCAACAAAGGATTCCCCCCTTTCCTGCAGCTTTCCCAGCGGGATCAATAGAGCAAGGGAAAAAGGAAAAGAACGAGGAAAACCTGCCTGATCCTTCCGGGGATGGGGGAGGGATCTGACCCAAACCCATTTGTGCCTTCCTAATACTGAGGTTCCCTGGGATGGGGAGAGGAGAGTGGGGAGCTATGGGAGAAGATGCAGGGAAGCCAGCCAGGCTAAGAAATCATGTCTGTCTCTCCCTTTCTGCTAAAGAAAAACACATACTCCCCAAATGTCCTTCCTCCTCCCCAGTGGGGTGGATCTGGATTCACTCCTGACCTTTCATGGCAGCTCATACGCCAACCATTCCAGACCATCCCTCCAATGGGCTGGCCTGACTGTCATTCACCGTACCTCTGTCCTGGCGGCAGGCTCTAGTGAGTGGGGAATTGGCGTGTCAAGACAGTCCCTGCCCCAAAGAGCTTCCAGTCAAAGGCATTTTACGGATGGGGAAACCAAGGCACAAAACGATGAAATGCCTTGCCGAAGGAGAGAGCCAGAAATAGACACCTCCCCCCCCTCCACAATTGCCTGAGGGCCCAGACGTGTGTTTTAACACAAAGCCAGCCTGTTCTCACCTGCCCCACCTTGGGAGAGTCCTTGAACAAACCCTGGATAATAGGGACACTGCTGCTGAGGTTTTCCCATTAACACCTGATAAGGACCCCTCCCATCTCCCCATTAGGAGTCAGTGGAGGGAAGCAGATAAGCACAGGGAGAGGGGCAAAGTCTTGCCCTGGATTCTGTTAAGCAACAGGGAACAGGCTGCATGGGACGTGAGGGGTTAATGTCAGAGGTACTGGGGCATGCATTAGAAATGGCATTCTGTCATATATTTCTAGAGCAGAGAGAGTGTGGCCTAGTGGTTGGAGCAATGGCCTGGGAGCCAGGACTCCTGGGTTCTATGCCCAGCTCTAGGAAGGAAGTGATGTCTAGTGATTACAGCTGGGAGTCAGGACTCCTGGGTTCTATCTGCAGCTCTGCCATCAAATGGCTGAGTCACCTTTGGTGAGTCATGTCTCTTTGTGACTCAGTTTCCCCATTTGTCAGACAAGGACACTGACCCACCTCACAGGGGGCCGGGAGGCTCCATTGGTTAATGTGGGTGAGGAGTTTTGAGATAGGCTGATAAGAGATTCCAGAGAAGGGGCAAGGAAGGGATGGTGTTTGGGGGGGGGGATGTGGCCAGTGAGATGATGCCACAGCAGTTGGGGGCTGGGGGTGGGGAAGACACTTATGTTAATAAAATGATGGAGGATGTTTGTAACATTAGCATCTACAGCCGAGCTCAGGGCCCCACGGTGCCAGGTGCTGCACAGACACAGCACGAGAGACAGCCCTTGCCCAAAGAGCTCACAGTCTGAATAGACAAAGGGTGGGAGGGGAAACTGAGGCACAGAGAGGGGCAGGGTTACACAATAGGTAGTGGCAGAGCCAGAGAGAACCCAGGTCTCCCAGGGCAGTGCCCTATCTGTATGATGACCTCCAATTCGGCTCCCACTGACACCTGCGCAGTGACTGGGACAGGGCTTGGATCTCGGCAGGTCAGGTTCCCCTGCCACTGAGCAGATAACCCCAGAGCCGTGCAGCAGGCCAGAGACAGGCGGATGCCCTGCCTGGAAGGGTTCACTCACCGTTCAAACACCTGGGCTGGCCAGGGATGCTCTGACTCATCTGAGCAGCTGTCATCTCTCCAGGCAGTTTCCTTTCAGGGCCTTTAAATAGCAAGTGTTGCTGTGGGGAGAAATTGACATTAGAATAGTGAGAGTCCTGAGTCCCTCTCCCCATGTACGCCGCACCCCACAAGTCCAGCTCTCTACTGGCTGAGCTAAAGGAGTAGCTCCATTGACCGGTGGTGGTAGTAGGCTGTTATCCTCTATGTGGTGCCTTTCCCAGCACGCCCCTGTTCTCATTGGCCAGAGGCTGCCAGGAGACTCAGCCTGCTGTGGTAGGGGAAATCTGGGGGGTCAGAGATCGCCACACGTTCCAGGGTGCAGCTAATGTGGGGCTCAGGCTGGCAAAGGGGAAGGAAGGAGAGTTCACGCCTTTTAAATTAAAGCTCTGGTTGCTATAGAGATTGGGCAAACTGTTTGGGCTGAGTCATGGAAACGGCCCTGCTGTGTGTGTCTTCAGGAGGGGCACTCCAGCTGTGCCTGGGGAGGGGGAGCAGCGATCCAGCTGTGCTGGGGGAGGGGGAGCAGGAATTCAGCTGTGCCAGGCTGCTCCCCTTATTGCCTCAGGGCTAGAAGGGCCCCCCTAGGAAGTTGCCCAGCCCAACAGCCGAAGCTCTTGGCATGTTGCAGCAAGGCCTCTTGGGCAATTCCCATCCTCGAGCCACGGTGCTTCTGCTCCTGCCATGTGAACCATTTCCCATCCCCATCACAATGCAGCCCCCTCTGGGCTGGAACCCAGCAGCTGTTTAACAACCTCACAAGAACAAAAGGCAATAGCTCCAGGTAGCATGTGAAAAAGGACACAAAGATTGTAATGAATTGATGAGGGGCACAGGGGCCTTCTCAGCTGCCATGGAGGCCACACATCACTTCACAGCAACAGCAGGAAAAGGGATCAGACCCTCCTGCTCCCAGAGCCCCTGCCTTGACATCTGAGCTAAAGGAGAATCCCCATCAACAGTGTGCAGTATAGGGCTAATGACACACAACATTGCCATTCTCATTCCAACCAGCAGAGGTGTGCACGCTCCCTCACCCCTTAGCTGGCTCATTGCAATACCATCCTCGGGGGAGGGGGTCACTGAGCTTGGCAGAACATAGTTGCCAGGGGACTGGTTCATAGTTGCCCTGAAACCCCCTTTACTCCAGCTGGGGTGGTACAAAGGGGTAATAATGATCCCCTCTACCCTAGGAATACCCCAAGCACAGAGAACCCCTATACCTAGCTCCACAGTGGGGCATGCCAGGACACAGACTGGCACCTTCCCCACCTTATGAAGACATGGCCCTTCTCAGCCTCACCGGGACCTTGGCTTTATCAGCTGGCCACAATCTTTGCACCTTTTCAAATCCAGCTGCTTCGTGACTTCAGGCTGCCTGGCATCACGCGGCAGGACGGGTCTGGGGAGTGACAGGGTATTAAAAACCAAAGTCCTGAGCCCTAAAGATTATACAGCACTGACTCCTCCAAGTGCTTTTCCCCTGGGCAGACCCCAACTCAGGCCAGGACAGCCTGCTTCCCTAAGTGCCTCCCCAAAGTTTCACCCGGAGAATTCCCTTCTGACCCCACCTGCTCCAGCTATGTGAGAGAGCCCGAACCCCATGCCATTTACACCAGCATAAATCTGGAGCAGGCATGCCATTGGGCAGCTGAAGGAACACGGAAACGGGGGTGACTGAGAGAATCCCCCCACACACACACACACATCCAACAACATTTAGAGAGAGTTTATGAGCCATAACATGGGGCTATGCTATGCCATGGGGAAAGGGATAGCTCAGTGGTTTGAGTATTGGCCTGCTAAACCCAGGGTTGTGATTTCAATCCTTGAGGGGGCCATTTTGGGATCTGGGGCAAAAATTGGGGATTTGTCCTGCTTTGAGCAGGGTGTTGGACTAGATGACCTCCTGAGGTCCCTTCTGACCCTGATATTCTATGATTCTATGCAAAGAGCGGCCCTAGGATGGACAGAGACAAACAAACCCTGTTGGTGCCCCAAGCGACATCTGGGTGGCACAGGAAGGAGTCAGAAATCCTTCGCAACACCAGCGAGGTCAGCAGGGTCACTTGTGCCTTCTACTGGTGCCCGGGAGGTGAGAATCCATCCAGGATCTGGGGGTCCCAGCTGGAGAGACAGGTCCGTGTAAACAGAAGGACGTTATTTATTAAGGATTAGTGCAAAATTCCAAACTGCAGCTCTTTGCATCCAGGCTGAGAAACATCCTAAAATGTCCCAGTTCTGGGGGAATTCAGCTTGAGGGGAGGGAATCAGACTCATCTCTAGCTAATATTAGTAGGTAGCTACATTATTAGCCATTAATTATCGGGTCAAACTCATCTCTGCCTGTTGTTCCCAGTGCTTTATATTATTAACCTTAATTATGGGGTCAGGCACATCTGTGGCTATTGTTAATTGTTAGTGATAATAATTATTATTAGCCAGCAGTTCCTGGAACTGAAGTAGGGCAGAAAACGACAAAGCCGGCCAGCAGGGAAACCTGCAGCTACGACAAGAGAAAGGGGCCTGATCTCCCTGACCGAGGCAGCAGAACAGGGGGACATGGGCTGAATGAATCACACCGCAGCTTGGGCTGGTATCTGGACAAAAGCAGAGATTCCAGACAAAGGAAACAAGGCCTGGACTTTGCCGAGAGCGGTGGCTCCATCCTTGGGGGCTGCCGGGCCCCCCTGGCAGGAACCAGCATCTGTCTGGTCCCTTTTCTGGGGATTTAAATCAGGGATTTGGGGCCTTCTGGGTTCAGACTGTTTCCCCCCCCCCCCACGCCCCTCAAAATAAATTTCCCATGTGCTTCTTTTTCCTGAAGGAGTGGCGCCCCCTAGTGGGACCCTGGGGCAGTGCCACAAGCTGAGAAGGGAAGTGAGCCAGGCAGAGGGGCGGGTGAAAGAGGGATACAGAAAGGGAGGGGGAGAGGGGGCGTGCAGGGAAGGGATGACAGGAAGGATTTTCCTTGCTGCAGGAGGCAGAGTTCAGTCTGTCTCCCTCCTATGGAAAGCTCCCCGCCCTGCCAGCTCAGCAGTGTGCCCACGGCGCAGTCTGCAGGGTCAGAGGCCCCCGGGGATCAGTGCCTGGTGGTGTCGGTGTTACTTACCCCAGGCAAGGCGGCAGCTCAGCAGCATTCCACGCCGCCAGGACCCTGCACAGGGCAAGCCAGTTCCCCCAGCGCCCTGAGCCCAGCCAGCCCGTGCCAAGGGCAGGCAGGGCACCAGGATGTCCCAGGGTGCTTTGCCCTTACCAGAGCCTGGGGAAGGGGTCTGCCATCTGCCCCCCACTCGGTAATCGGACACAACGTCTCTGTGGCCCCCGCGTTCAGTGGCTGGGAGAGCTCAGGCCTGAGAAGGGGAATGATTTATCTGAGGCCACCCAGTGAGTCAATGCCAGAGCCAGGAATAGAAACCCAGGAGTCCTGACTCAGCCGCCTGTGCACGGACCGCTAGGCAACACTTCCTCCCCAAGAAAGAACCCTGGAGTCCTGACACCCAATCCTGTGAATTAGCCACTCGACTGGACTCCCCTTCCAGGGCCAGGGATAGAACCCAGGCGTCGCGGTGCCCAAACCTGGGCATTAACCATTAGACCACACTTCCCTCGCCGATGCGCTCACAAGCCACGGAGGAGGAAGGGGAAACGGCTTCCTCTCTGTAGAGGAATTCCCCAGTTCCAGCAGCAGGGGCCCTATGCGGCACGGGAATGAGCCACCTACGGGCCCAATCCTGTGATGGCTGGTACTTTCCAGGCAGGCCTGGTGCCTGTCACATCCCAGCTCAGAGCGCAGCAGCCAGGAACGCTGGTGACACCGCGGGCCTGGTTGGCGGGGTGGCCGAGAGCCTGCCACTCCCATGGGCACTTGCTGGAATTGTGGACGCCTGGCACCTCTGCCAATCTGTCCAGAGGGCTGGTCTCATCCCAGGGGTAACGACACTGGGGTTACGCCAGGGAGCGATTTGCCCCCCTCAAGGGTTCATTTGCACATAAAGTGTTGTGAATGAGCGAGGACTGTCAGGGCCCAGGTATGCTGGTCAGCAGAGCGCCCTCGGGTCCTGCCTGCATGCGGTGTCCCTGACTCCTGACCTGCAGCCCCTCCCTGCTATCCGAGCCCAGGGCTCCCTCTTCCCCGCCACAACTCTGCTGATGCCCCCCAGATTCAACCCACAGCCCCCCACAGCTAAGCCTAAGCAACCTGCACACACACAGAGCTCAATCCCACCCTGCCTATTCCACTTGTAGACAACTCCTTCTGTCCCGGCATTGCCCCAGGACCCCCTCTCCCATGAGGCTCAGCCCAGGAGCTCCGGGCCCCTCTCTGCTTCTTCAGCAGCGGCAGCCCGGGCTGGGTTTGCTCTGGTGGGCTGATGTACACCCCCCCCCCCCGCCCCCCAGGGCACCAGTGCACCTGGAGGAACGGCACTGAAGGAAACGGAGGGGGGTCAGGGGCTTTGGTCAAGAGAGGTTCATTCTGCTACACAAGTGAGTGACTTCCCCCAAAGCAACAACGTGCTCGCCCATGAAATGCCAGGAAAAAGCATTGCATTCCTGAGCCAAACTCTCACTGGGTGCACACCGCCCCCCCACGGGACAGCGCCCACCAATGAAACGCGAGGCAGATGCGTGGTGTCATCAGGACAGACTTTCATTGGCTGATTGGCCAGCCCAAGGTGGAAGATCCGTAGGGACCTCACAAGCATCTCATATCCCAGCCCCACTCCAACTTCCCCATGGGATATGGTGCTGCTCAGAGGTTTCCATCGGGCACAGTTCACCCTGACTCTCAGTCTCACAGTGCCAGGCAGATCTGGAACCCCAGCACCATCATGCAGTGGGAGGGGAAGCTGGATTTCTGATGATTGACCCAAGCTGGCTATCACTAGGGACAAGAGTGAATGGATCTGTGGAAGACTGTAACAATGGGCATGGCAGGCGCCCAGCAAGGTGAAGAGGAGCCAGGCAAGTGTTTGTTTGCAAAATACCAACAGGTGGGAGTTAGGAAACAGTTTCTTGCAGGGCTCATTTCCTGGCTGCTGGCGACTAGGCATCAAGTGGGCCCTAGAGCACTCATTACTCCTACCCAGCCTGAGCGGTCCCTCTCCCCGCATGGAGTTTAGACCCTAAAGATACTCAGAGGCACTGTTTCACCTGGTGCTCTAGACTGCACCTGCAGTTTAATCAGTCAGTGAGGGGGAATGAGCTGGCATCCGTGGAGCCATGTGGACAGTGCACGGCCCTCCTGAGTCTTTGTTATCCACCCAAACAGGCTGCTTCTGCCTCACACCAGAACAAACACAGGCTCTGGTCCCCTCTAATTCAGGTATTCACCCTGTGCCCTCACTGGGGTATCTGAACACCTCATTAGAGCTGTGGGATTAAAATGGAGCTCCTGGGGCAAAGCCCGGGCCTGAGGTAACTCCCCCATGGGAGACATTGGCTTACCACCAGGCTTGGATTCAGCCCTTCCCCCTGAATAAGTCATGCCACCTTGGCTACTACGTCATCAGGACCTAGAGTCAAAGGGCAGCTGTTGTGAAAGGGGCAGGGACGCAGCCCCTTGCCCCGGGTGTACACAGCTGTCTGTGCATATAGACCCAGCAGCAGACACACGCCTTTGCTCGAGCTCTGCAGCCCCTCCCTAGCTACCTTGGCGTCCCGGGCGACTCCCCACTCTTTGGAACCAGGCAAACACCCTTCATCCTAAGGCAGCCCAGCACCTGGTCCGGTCCCGCACCAGGTTTAGATTTAAAGGGGAGGTTTAGATTGGATATTAGGAAAAACTTTTTCACTAAGAGGGTGGTGAAACACTGGAATGCATTACCTAGGGAGGTGGTAGAATCTCCTTCCTTAGAGGTTTTTAAGGTCAGGCTTGACAAAGCCCTGGCTGGGATGATTTAACTGGGAATTGGTCCTGCTTTGAGCAGGGGGTTGGACTAGATGACCTTCTGGGGTCCCTTCCAACCCTGATATTCTATGATTCTATGATTCCCCTGGCTCCCCTGGCAGGGGGAAGTAATGGGACACCCAGCTAGTGAAGGACCCTGAAAGTTCCTTGCCCGGAGCCACAGGCAGAGCCTGGTTAAGTTAATCTACCCAGCAGCTGCAGAGCAGCCAGAGGAGCTGCAGCTGGGCCTTGCCTGTGCAAAGGGCTGACAGAAGTGCCATGGGGAAGCAGCTAAACATGAGGCTGCCAAGTGCTAAAGAAGCGAGAATCCCTGAGCTTCCCCCTTTCAGCGAGGCAAGGGGCTTAGAGGGGGCCACAGCTCCTCCGACGCCCGCCCACTGCGCACCTCTGCTTGCTTGAACTGCAGTCGCTTGTTGTCTTTTGTCTCCTTCCTAACTCAGCAGGCCCTGTTCCCAACCGCCCTGCACCCTGGGGAGTCATTTCCCCCAGTGCAAAGCAGGAGCAAGACAATACCCAGTCAGCCTCAGCCTCCCGCTGGATTGCAGCCAAAAGGCCAGCCCTGGGCACCGTCTTCTGCAGCGGGACGGAAAGGGGGTGACCGCCGGGGCGCAGAGGATGCAGGCACCCTTTGCCAGCTCTTACGCTGATCACCATTCCAGCAGTGAGCCCCACACAACGCAGCGCTCCAACGCTTGTGACAGAGACGTGCGCAGATGGGAACCCCGTGTGCATTTCAGCCCAGACAGCTGCATCTCTCCCTGTGGCCCCAGCCTGCCCATCCAGATCGCTCCGGTCACGCTCCATGGTGATGGGCAATGGCGCGTGCTGCCCCAGGAGCACCCAAGGCTCGGGCTGGGGCTGGGAAAGGAGTACTTGTGGCACCTTAGAGACTAACCAATTTATTTGAGCATGAGCTTTCGTGAGCTACAGCTCACTTCATCAGATGCATACCGTGGAAACTGCAGCAGACTTTATATACACACAGAGAATATGAAACAATACCTCCTCCCACCCCACTGTCCTGCTGGTAATAGCTTATCTAAAGTGATCAACAGGTGGGCCATTTCCAGCACAAATCCAGGTTTTCTCACCCTCCACCCCCCCCACACAAATTCACTCTCCTGCTGGTGCTAGCCCATCCAAAGTGACAACTCTTTACATAATCAAGTCGGGCTATTTCCTGCATAGATCCAGGTTTTCTCACATCCCCCCCCACCCCCATACACACACAAACTCACTCTCCTGCTGGTAATAGCTCATCTAAACTGACCACTCTCCAAGTTTAAATCCAAGTTAAACCAGAACATCTGGAGGGGGGGGGGGGATAGGAAAAAACAAGAGGAAACAGGCTACTGGGGTAACTCAAAAAGGGCTGCTTGGAGCAGAATCAGAACCAGCAGTTAGTGTGAAGTGAGGCTAAGGGATTTTCTGGGCCCAGCTGGCCCCATGCACCTTTTCGGGTCTTGGTGCTTACAGGAACCTGAATGGCCAAAGGAGAGTCTTTGGGGACCACTTCTATCCCTTGCACTCAGAATAGCGCCCGGCTGTGGGGATCTGGGACCTGGAGGGAGGCTCACCTCTGGCTGCACAAATGCAGGGCCAAGCTGTGATCTGACTCACAGCCCCAAGCCCCCAGGGGATGCTGGGCTCGGCGCAGATAGGAAGTACTGATCAGCAGAGGGAGAGGGTGCGGGCAGCCAGTGATAATGGAGACAGATGAGGCCAAAGAGGACTGGGAAATTGATAGCATGTGTCTGCACACGCATCGTCAGGGCTGGAGCTTGCATGAGCTCTCCAGGGAGAGGTGGGCAAGTGTGTGAGTGCGTCTGGGCATGCACGTGTGTGTGAATCAGTGTGCACAGGCGTGAGTGTATGACAGCCTGGGTCTGTGTGTCACCGGCTGAGTCGGGGCGAGTGTCAGGGTGTGTCAAGGTGTGTAGCTATGTCAGCGAGTGTGTCGTGCTGTGAGTGTGTCCATGTGTGCCTGGGCGTCGGTGGCTCACTATATGAATGCCTCTTGGGCGGAAGCATGCCAGGGCGCATAGGAGGATCGTAGGGTGTGTATGTGTGTGTCAGCATGTCTCTCGGGGGTGTTCATTGTTCAGGTCTGTTTTGGGTACAGGTGGGCGCTAGCCCAGGGCAAGCCCGCGGTGCGAGTGGGGCAATACCCACTCCCTGTTCACACCTGCTGTGCAGCCCGCTGCTCCGGGGGTCACTGCCTGTAAGGACTTTGCTGACTCACCCACTCCCTGGTGCAGGCTGGCCCCTGGAGATACACTCCAGCAGGCGGAGGAGAGTGCCCGAGGCTGCTCCTGGCTCATGCAGGCCTCGGGAAAGCATTACAGCCCAGCCCTGCCCGGTTTGGAGGTCTGAGACAGCCCCCAACCTGGCAGATACTTCTCCAAACCTTCAAGAGGCTGTACCATGCCCCAGCCACCACTGCCCGAGCGCCCCATCCACAACACAGCATGGTTAACCTTGTTGTCAGCCCCAACCACCCAAACAACAACAAGATTGACTTACAAAAAATATAGCGGGTTCTTTTCGTTTGCTCCCTGTTTTTTGCGCCTCTAGGCTGCATTTGGGTCACCTTTTCAAGCTTTCCTCTGCAACCAGGAGGCCTAGAAGCTCACTCTTATTAAAATGAAAGCTGAGATTCTCAGGGAGTCACAGGACTCCAGGAGCTGGCACTTTAAGGAAAACATCTCACAGCACAAGATGCACTGTGAAATCATGAGACTTGGACACACTGGTATACCCTGGATTTCCCTCCATACTGGCGATTCATGCCCATGCGAGAGCGGGATTGGGCCCTTTAAGGCCCTAACACCCCCCCGGGGCAATTCCCATGGGATTCAGCGCACAGAGGGGGAGACACACCCACATGCTGGGAATGGGCCAGCAGGGGGAGTGTAGCAGAGCCTCCTGCCCTATCTGTCTTCAGGCTAGCCGCTGCCTCAGTTTCCCATCACTCAGGTTGGCTCTCCCAAGTATCCATCATGGATGCTGCAGGAACTTGGTCCTCCAGCTAAGCCATTCAAGGAAACACTCACCCCTTCCAGGGGATCCCCACCAGAAACAAACACAAAAGAATCTTCCACCTCTCGGGCCGGCCCCTCCTTCCTCAAAGTCTCCCTATGTGAGCCGCTACCAGCTCTCTACAAAGCAGCAGCCGCCAGGACCTCTGACCTGGGGTCCCCCTTCTCTCTGCTTGGCTGCAGGCCTCCCTCTTAGGGGCATCCCAGCAGGCCTGATGTTACCATTTTCTGCCCCTAGGAATCCATCACCGTGAGGCTAGACCCAGCTCCCCTTAAAGGGCTGGTCACCCTGTCGCTGGGAGACAGAGCAACAGGAAGAGCTGGAGGGTCAGAGAGGATCTGGGCTTTGGTTTGACCTGGCCCAGAAAGCTGTGGGTGCAGGGAGGAATTCTGAACTGGATGTGGGTGCAGAATCCCAGGGAGTCTGGCGCCAGGGCCAGGGGAGAGAGGGCCTTTCTCCTGGGCCAGCTCCTGTCCAGGGCTGCTGCACAGACACCTTTCGACCCCGGTATCGAGCCCAGCTTCCCCTGGATCCATCCCGAGCTAGTGGGAGCTCCCAATGCTGGCTGCAGAGACAGGGCCCATATCAGGGACAGCCTGCAGCTCCGGCTGCCCGGCTGGTGCCAGCTGGGCAGGGTAGGTTGCTTCCTGGAGCTGGCATTTTCCAAGGCACCCACTGGGGCAACTGGAATGGCCAGTGCTACCTCTGAATGGGACAGAGACTTGCCCCAAGGCAGCCAGCAGGGCAGGGGCAGAGCTGGGACTAGAGCATAAGTCTCCCACGTCAGGCCAGTGCCCTACGTACTAGGCTGCACTAGTGAGTACAGACTATCTGTCTCCCCACCCCGCACAGTGGGGAGGCGCTTAGGTTGAGCTCCCGGCTGGCGCTTGGGGAGGCCACTGGGCACAGGGGATGCACCGGTTCGGGGGCTGGCCGGCCTCTCGGACAGATTGGGACCGACCCAGTCAACCTGGCACCAGCTTTGCGGCTCCAAACCAAGTGGCGCGTGGGGACTGACTGAGGTGTGGTGCTCAACGCAGCTTGGGGCGGGGGGGATATGGGGCCTGACCCTCACCAGGTGAAAGCTGAAGTATATGTCTCTGGGCAGCTGGGGCCTCAGGCCAGGTGGCGATGGATCTAGGGGCCTGAGAAGCAGCTGGCTTGGGAGCACCCAGGGCCCAGGACAGGCAGGTGGGGTTGGATGGCCCATTCCTGAGGTGCTGGGCCACTAACCCCTGGCAGGACAGGTCCCGCGCGAGGCCGCCCATTGTCCTCCTCTGGCCCCTTTGTTTACATGCTGCCCTGGCACTGAAATCTGGTTTCCAGGAAGCCTGGGCAGGGCGGGTCTCCCTTTGGCAAAGTGCAGGCGGGAGGCTTTTAACTGTGCCTAGCCTCCTCTCTATAGTAAACACCCCCGCCCGCCCCCACCCAGCCTGTGTGGGTGGGAGCGGGCGGATAGGGGATGAGTCAGCAGTGGCAGAGCCCCTGGCTGACCGGGGCTGGGAGCCAGCCAGGCCCTGGGCTAGAGAGACAATCGGCTCCTCCACCACCGCCCTGCTGCTGCTGGGGAGGCCGGACCCCTGGGGCTGCTCCCCACAGAGGCTCCCATCTGGCGGGGGAGGGGGGGGGGGACGAGAGTCAGTATGCCCCATTCTTTCCCTCTGGCTCCGCAGTTTGTATTGGGGGGGGGGAGCAGGGCGAACACCACAGGAGCAGCCCTTTAGGGAACCCACTGGGGGGAATCTCACACCAGGCCTTAATGCCGCTCTTCGCTCATTCAAAGCCACCCATCTATTTCTCTGTCTCTAATGTGCCCCTCATTGTAGTATCTAGGCACCGCTGCTGCCTACAAAGCCCTGCCCCCCTCTTCTTTGCTGGATGAATAGGTGCCCGCTGCTTTCGGTTCTCTTCAGCCGATCAGCTCTGAGCTCAACCTGTGGTTACGGGAGGAGGGGGGAGCCTTTCGGGTTGTGTGTGGTCCTGGGCCCGTGCGATGGGCACCTTTGCCTTGGGGCCTGTTTGCAAAGAGTGTCTAGGCTGGGTCTGCATAGATTCATCACCCGACAGACACAGGCACCCCCCCCTTGCACATACACCCCTCACGTACATACACCCACCCACACACCCATCACCCATGTACGTGCACACGCATGAACCTCATGCACACACACACACTCCGTGCACACATACACCCTGTGTACACATACACCCTGTGCATACACACACCCTCTGCACACATCCACCCCATGCACACATTCCGGCTACAGTCGGATCGATCTTCCTCTCCATCATCCCCTCGCTGGGTCAGGCCCTGGCTCGACTTCCTGAAGCCGGGCAGACCCAAGCAGGAGATTCCCTGGCTCCAGATCTGGCTATGCACCCAAACGCCTCCGCTTGCTCCTTGAAGCTTTTTCCTTCAGTAACTTCCATTGATAAATCTGAGCTGTTTCCATGGCGACCACACCTTCCTTGGCAACCAGAGCGGAAAGAAAAGAGGAATAAACTGTCACTGTAACAACAGGTGGCGAGACAAGCGGTCTTGGCTTGGAGCCTGCTGGCCTGGCCAGAAGAGTAGAATGAGGAATTAGGAAAATGGATGAGTGCAGAGCTCCCCACTGAGAGGCACTGGGCAAAGGGGAGAGGAAAGGGAAGAGGCAAGACCGGAGGGCAGGTGTGTGACTGTGCACAGGTGTGTGTGAGCATGCCAAGTGTGTGCACAGGTGTGACTCTGTGCAGAGATGTGTGAGTGTGCAGGTGTGTGAATTTGTGGACATGGGTGCATGTGGGCATGCACAGGTGTGCAAGTTTGTGCATACAGCAGTGCATGCCAAGGAATATGCATGTGTGTGCACAGGTACAACTGTGCAGAGCTGTGTGAGCGTGCAATGGGGTGTGAGCTTGTGCACACAGGTGTGTACGTGAGCATGCACTGGTGTGACATGGCATGCAGAGTGAGGTGAGGGTGCACAGGTATGGGGGGGCGGTGAGTGCATACCCTTCATCACCCTTTCGGTTGCTATGCGCAGAGGACAAACCAAGGCCAGCACAGCCGGTTTGCTGCGGGTGGCAGCCGATGCGGGTGTGTTTCTGAGGCGGCTGACGCCCTCGAGTTCCCCTGCTGACGTCAGGCTCTCTCTGGAGCAGAACGGTTCATCGGCTGGTGCTGGCTCCAAAGGCCAAACGAGCCAGCCTGGGCAGAGAGGGGACGGAGCAACTCAGGCTGGATGGCAGCCTCGGGGAGGGCAGAGGGGCCCCGCCATGTGGGCGTGCATGCGTGTGTGAGTCCATGCATGTGTGTGTCCACGTATGTGTGTGTCCCTGGGGAGGGGGAGCTCCTTAAACCAAGGCCTTGACCCTTCACAGGGAGCCCCATACCTCTGAGCTTCATAGGTCACGTCTGCCCTGCCTCGGCCTCCCCCTGGCAAAGCCCTGGCCAAACCAGGGGGCTCTCTCTGGGGCAGCCTCTTCCCCTTGGACCACCAAGGGGCTGACACAGGAGAGGGGCTTGCTGGGCGTCGGTGTGTGCCCAGCCTTGGGGGGGGCCCTAGCCAGCCGGGTGGCTCAGTCAGCTGGGGTTACAAGCAAGTGGATGGGCCCTGAGCATTGGGTAACCCCGGATGGGGTTCAGAGAGAGCAGGGCCCCAGGGCCCACGGGCACCGTCGCCCCAGCGCAGCTGCTCATCAAGGCTAGCGTGGGAGCCAAGGCGGCTGGCAGGTTCCGGGGGGCACAGCAGGAGGTGGATTGAAGGGGATCACGGGGTGGGGGCTGGGAGGGAGACTCAGTCTTCAAACCCTGGATCTGGCTGCAGGTCTGCAGGAAAGTGAGAAGCCAAGCGTGCTGGCCCCAGAGCACAGACATGTCCCGCCCTGCTCTGCCAGAGCACCCCACTAGCTGGCAGCACCCCTGCTATTCCAGTCCTACCCCCCATCAGCACTTCAAATGCATCTCAGTCCCTTCCTATAGGCTCCTGCTACCCGAGCACTGGGGTATCCCTCTCAGCTCTGCCAGTGCCGCTCAATCCGGACCCACAACCCCTGCCGCAGCTTTAGCCCTCTCCTGAGCAGAGAAGCTGAGGATCATTTTGAATGGTGCAAGGATAGGCTCAGGGGGTCCCCCAGGATTAGCGGCTCAAGCATCAAGCTCCCTCCCCTCTGCATTCATTGAGGCCTGTTGCTCTGGGGGTGGCTCCGTTCGGGGCCTAGGGGTCGGGCGGCAGAGAAAGGGCTGCCAGGAGCTGAGAGAAGAGGCCAATCTGAGATGACATGAACTCTCTGCAGCAAGAGCCAAGGGTCCAGCCAGGGAAGTTTAACCCCCCAGAGCCTCCCAGTTCTACAGATGGAGAAACCGAGGCAGAGAGCAACTTGCCCACAGTCACACAGGAGACCTCTGGCGGAGCTGGGAATAGAACCCAGGAGCCCTGACTCTAATATACAGCTTCAGAACATGATTGGCCTCGAGGCCCTGGGGGCAGACAGGGCGAGTGGGCCTCAGTGCCCTGGGATTCCTTCCCTCCCGCATTGCTCAGCAGCCGGAGGCCCAAGCAGGGAGCCGGGGCTCTGCCTCGCTCCCCCAACCCGCCCACTCTGTTTGTGGTTGGGTGGGTCAGAGAGTGCCCCTCCCACCGCCACTGGCCAGGCCCCGGGCCTGCTGCAAAGGGCAAACACAGGGGTGGGGGCCTCCCCGGCTGGGCCAAAGCCGCTGGAATGTGGCAGGGGTTGCGCAGCACAAACCCTGTCCTTCCAGGGCGGGGGAGGAGCCGGGGATCTGGGCCCCACAGACCTCAGCCCTGGTTGTGGTTTAAATAAAAGCTGCCGAGTAACCCCCTCCCCTAGCCAGGCTCTTCTCAAGCTCTTGACCTCAAAGCACTTTACGAAGGTGGGTCAGTGTCGTCGGCCCCATTGTGCAGATGGGGAAACCGAGGCACGGAGGGGGGCCACTTGCGCAGGGGCAAAAGTGACTCAGGGCAGAACTGGAAACAGCCCTGTCTTCTATTCTCCTTTGCTCTTCTAACCACTAGGCTGCACTCCCCCTGCCCCGATAACAGAACCCAGGAGTCCTGTGGGTCAGCGCCCTGCTGCTCTAACCACTGGACTCCACTCCCTCCTATAGGTAAGAACAGAACCCAGGAGTCCTGAGCCCCAGCTCAGTTCAATATCACAACCTCCTGCTCCCTCTAAGCACTGAGCTGGGACTTAACTCCCACCCTCCACCCTGATAAGGAGCCTCCTGTGGCTGGTGGTGCCCCCTGGGCCCCTGAGGGTTGGTTCCCAGCTAATCATGCTTCCTGGAGCCCAGCCACCTTTCACAGGCGCTGACCTGTTTCTGTGAAGGATGATGAGTGATTCAGGGAGGTGGGGGGCTCCCACCCACCCCCCTCCTTCCAGCAGCCCGGCTCCTGCTTGCTGCAGGCTGCCTCAAGAACCAGTTCCAGTTAACCCTCTCACGGCCGGGACAGGTCTGTGGGTCTGATTGGGTAGGCAGTGCTCTAGGCTGGGGATTGGGCTCAGACGCCGGGGGGCAAAGCAGCTCCAGCCCCAGCCCCTGGCTGAACCACTTCTGGTTTGGAGCCTCCCCCCCCCCCCCCCCCCCCCCCCGTGGGTATGAAAGACTCTGATCCAGGATTCGGCTCAGGCTGGGCAGGTCGGAGCTGCTGGGTGGGCATCAGGCAGCTGGGACGCGGCTCCCCATGAAAGGGGGAGGCAGAGCTGAGTCTGGAACGATTTACACGGCGCGTTGGTTCCTGTATCTGCACTGACATCTACACACTGTACTCACGCCCACGCCCGCCTGGCCCACAGCGGCAGCCCTTCGCCCCCGTAACCCAGCACGTGCGCGTGGCAGCCTGCTCACATCTGTGCCTGTGCACACACTGAGGAATGTGTGAACACGCCACATGCATGCACGCACATTCGGTCTTGTACGTGTGAATACGCGTGAACGCGTGCGAATGTGCACACACTCAGTCTCGTGCACGTGAACGCAGGTGTGAGCGCGCACATACAGGCATGTGCACACAAGCGTTTGCACATATATGCCCCACTTCACACCCTCACGCACACAAAGCACATACATCCAGGCGCACAGGCCTCCAGAGAGGAAAGACGAATGCAGCTAGCCCTCAAATCCATTTGGCTGTAGAGTGCCCCTGAGCCTCCCATCTTAGCAAGGGGGTGAGTGTGGGGAAGATCCCATGTGCCCCCTTCACCAGGTGTAGTCACGCTTGCTCACAGTGCATCGCGAGGGGCCCCGGGGGTCACCACTAAACGCTCCCCATGCTTCCATCCTGGGTTGCCCAAGGCAGCCGGTTCGGTGGCATTCCTTGCAGCCTGTTCCAGGACCCTGCAGCCCCAGGGGCATGGGGCCAGCAGAGATGAGAGCGTGCCCCACGCCCTCTGGCTCTGCCCAGATAAATAACTCACCTCTCAGCAGCTCCACCTGTTGGGTCAGATCGGAGACCCCCTGGCAGGATCACGAGGCCAAGGGGTCAAAGCACCTGTGGTACAGGACAGAGGTTCTAAACCTTTTTCTCCACGGCCCCCCTGTGTCACAATAAGGGGCGGTCTACATATAAAAGCCAGGGCCGGCGGTAGGGGGCAGCAAGCAGGGCCATTGCCCGGGCCCCACGCCACAGGGGCCCCCGCAAAGCTACATTGCTCAGGCTTCGGCTTCAGCCTCGGGTGACAAGGCTCAGGGCCTGGGCTTGAACCCCACATGGGGACGGCTTCGGCATTCTGCCCTGGGCCCCAGTGAGTCTAATGCTGGCCCCGCTAGGCGGCCCCCCCGAAACCTGCTCACAGCCCCCCAGGGGGCCTCGGACCCCTGGTAGAGCTCCATCGATATAGGACACCCTCGCGGGATCACAGGCTCGAACAAGGGAGCATTGCTGCTCATGCAGCTGGCCCCCAGGGTAGGACAGAATTAGCCAGCGATTTTTAAACACAGGGAGCTTCTGTTAAATAGCATCCCAGGGGACCACACACACTGGGGTGGGGGGTCGCACAGACTGACTGCTCTGCGATGTAGAAACCGAGCCAAGCTTTTGAGTGACACAAGTCTGCCCTCTGCTGCCCATCCGCCACCAGCGTCGCGGATTTAGTAACCTCAGAGCCGGTGCTGCAGATTTGCCGGGAGTGGGGGAGTGTGGAGCTTAGACAGGCAGGGGGGAGCGCGTAGGGGGGCTGACAGACCGGTGGCAGACTGAGGTGTGTGTGTGTGGCGAGGGAGAGCTCGCTGGTAAGACAGGATGAGAGCGGCAATGTTTAAGAGCCATTAATATTACTTAGCACCTTGCTGCCGCAAAGTGCTTTAAAGACACCTGCAAGGTAGGTCCAGCGTATCCCCATTCTGCAGATGGAGAAACACGGAGCACTTCAGTGACTTGCCCAGGGTCAAGCAGCAGGTTGGTGGCAGAGCTTGGGAACAGAACGTAGGAGTCCTAACTCACAGCCCCCTGCTCTCACTATGTGACACTCCCCCACCCCAGGGCTGAGAAAAGAACTCAGGAGTCCTGCCTCCCAGCCTCCGGCTTTACCCACTAACCCACAACTCCAGAGCTCAGAACAGAACCTAGGAGTTCTGGCTCCCAAGCCCCCCGCTCTAACTATTAAACCACACTCCTGTTGTTGCAGCCTCGCAGCGAAAACTACTGCCCCCGAATACCTCCCCACTCTGCTCTGATCTGCTGGCAGGCCCTGCTTTGGTCTGCAGCTGAGGTTTTGAGGCAGGCCGTGCACGTTCTGCAGGCAGGGGGGCGGGGTGTGGGGGCTGCCAGGCAGCAGAGGGCCTCACAGCAAAGCGGAGTGGGAGGAAAGGGGCTGGGGGAGAGCGTGGGCGTCGGAAAGCGGGTCAAGGCGCGTGTGTTCCCGGAGCAGCGATGGCAGGCGGTGATTACAGCAGCTCAGCCGGACGTGGCTCAGCCCTGCAGGCCGCTGGCTGCCAGATAATGAAGCTGGATCTCCTCATTAGAGGCCTGAGATGCGTGGGCTCCGGCTGTGCCCGACCTGTGGCCAGCCCATCCACACACCAGGTCAGCAGGACCCCGGCCCCTCGTACGATTCGTTCCCCAGCAGCCAGACTTGGAGGGGATGTAATGGCAGCCAAGGGGCCATGGGGAAGGGGGACTCCCAGTCTGGCTCCTGAGCTGGGGAGAGCTGCCTGTGGCCCATCCTCCTCCTCACCGGTCTCAGTGGGGGTCAGAAAGGAGGGTTTGGTGCCTGTTTCCTGCTTCAGGGGCTGGGCAGGGTCAGTCCATGCTCAGCCCCCCCATGCTATGGTCTGTGCCTGAGCTGAGCCCCATCTGCCAGCCCTGGCTACTCTTGGCCATTCACTTTGGCATCCTCAGCATGGGACACCAGCTCTTTGCCCCTTCACGCTGCTCCCCTCTGAGCAGCAGGCTGGGCACAAGGGTCGTGGGGTTTTCCTCACTGTGGCAGGGTGGGAACTCAATGCAGCCCCCAGAAGACGCAGCAGCATAGGGTGGGAGCTCGCCTGAAGTGCATGGGGGGGATCCAGGCTGGAGAAAGGGTCAAAGTGCCCGAGTTTCCAGGGCCAGATCCCCTGCCCTGTTTCTGCAACTGACTCCATGCAAACAGGGGCTATCCTGCAACAGATGCTATTGCCGGAACACGCCACTAGACGGTGAGTGTTGCAAGCACTCGATCTGCATGCACACACATGCAGGTATAACTTTTTATATGCACCTCTGGTAACAGGCCCCTCTCCTCCTGACCCTCCTGCTCTGATGCTCAGTACCCCTTGCAATCTAGCCACCGGGGCTGGGCACAGACGGGCGGCATCCTCTTCTCCAGCCTTGGTAGGGGATGAGATGAAAGAAAAATGACACTGCCTGCCCCAAACCTTTCTGAAATCCCCTCTGCAGGGTTTGTCCAGGCAACCTCCCTATGGCAGTTAAATCCACAGCTGTACTCGGTCTGCGGGATTCCTGGCCCCAGCCAGTCACACCCTGGGACTGGAGTTAGGAAAGGGGCCAGGTGTTTGGATGAGATGTGCTGAGAGATGAGCTCTCCTGCTTCAGGGCATCAGTGGCTGGCTCGCTGTGGAGTCAGAAAAGGTGTCTTCACCGCCCCTCGCATTTCTGGGCCACTGGCCAGGGGATCGCTGGTTTCCTCTTGAGCATGGGGAACTGAGCACTGCGGGGGTGAGCTTACTGGACTTGGTGGCCCAAGGGGCTGATCCGGGCTGGACAGTCCTCTCCTGCAACACACTCACATGCACACGTGCACATCACACACAGAGGCACACAGACACACAGCACGTGCACTTAAAATACGCTACACGCACTCACATACGTGCATCACAAATATCTATTGGTGCACACCTCAAAACACACAGCACCCGTGTGTATGCCGTCACCCATACCCGCCTCACACAGAGCGCTGTGGGCACCCCCCTCATCCCCCCCGTGCACGCTCACCCGGACGCACAGTTGCTACAGGTAGCAGAGGGACTGACCGCCTGCACCCGCAACACCCGAGCTGCACAAACCCCCCTGCTGAGCAGGGGCTGAGCTATTTCCCCCGCTGCTGCGAGCTTTGCCCCCTGCCCCGACTCTGCGGCTGTCTCTGTACAGGGCAGGAGGCAAGGGGACAGGTGCTCGTGGGGGCCGTGGGCGTTAGAACAGGAACCGCTGCACCATTTCCCTTGATCTCTGTTTTTTTTCCGAAACACACACTGTGCAGGAGGGGGACGAGGGGGAGGGGCAGCAGCAGGCATTCCAGCTGGGGGTCACCTCTTTGTCCCTCCCTACCCACTTTGCTCCAGAACAAAACAAGGTGGGAGATGGGTGCAGGAGAGGGGAGGGGACGGGGAGAGACAGGGCCTCTCTGAACAGCTGGGTGACAGCAGGAGGCTGGGCTGAAAATCCAGCTGTGCAGAAACTGAGCCACGGGGGGGCAGCGCCCTCCTCCCTGCCCATCCTGGTCAGTGCCAGTGGGACCCTTGTCCAGTGTGGCCAGGGAGGGCCGGCCTGCGGGGCAGGCGATCGGGTGCCCATGTTCAGGGGTGCCAAGTCCTTGGGGAGATTTGGGGGTTTTTTTTTGCTAACGCCATTTTGAAAGGTGTGGGGGGGACACATTCCCTGCGTGACACCACACCCAGGGCTGGCCCCGGGCATGGCTGCCACCGCCGGGCTCCTGGCTGGCAATGTTGGAAAAGCACGGGGGAGGGAGGGAACAACAACTGCCTGTAACAACCATCCTGTTGCGGGGAAGCCCTGGGTCTCACAGTGACCAGACAATGTTCCTCTGGAGACTCTCCTGAAGGGAAGGGCCTAGTGCTCACGGGGCTGTCATGGGTCCTCGGGCGAGTCGCTTAGGGGTGAATTTTCACAAGTGCTCAGCCCATGGGTGGGAAGGGCAGGTCTGATCCCTCCCCACTGAAGATGGGTCCCAGGCTGCTGCCGTGAAGGCCTCATCCCCTCTCCTTACCAACTCTGAGCCTCCTGAGTAAACTACCCATCGAGGGGTCCCTACCATGCCCCTAGGCCAGCTAGGGCTGTGCCCCATTGCGGGAGGTTTGGGAAAGGCCCCAGTGGGCGGATGGAAGGGGCTCCTGACTGCCCTGGTGGTGGCCCATGCCTGCGGCCCCTGGGGAATTTCCAGCTTTCTGGGAGAAAGACAAGAGGCTCAGCGGGTGTATCAGGGCGAAGCGTCAGCTGCTCCTGAGTGTTTGCCTGCCCCGTGGGGCTCCCACGGGCCTGTGGGAATTCGGAGAGTTCCCGTCTTTACTGAGCCTCATGTGCTAAACTGTTAGCTGGAGTGGGCAGGGTGTGGGCAGGAAGAGAGGACGGGGCTGAGGACGGATGGATGTGCCTGAGAAATGGCAGATACACTTCTGGCCAGGAGCACGGGCTGGGGCTCTGTGCTCAGCCCACCTGGCTCCATGGCTAGTCCTCTTATCCCTACAGCCCGCCCCTCCCCTGCTGGCCCAGGGAGCAAGCCCCGAGTTGTGACAATTGACACCAGCTGAGCATCTGCCCTCCCAGGAACCAAACCCAAATTCCCAGCCTTGCATGTCCAGTCACTGCAAAGAGCAGGGTTTGTCCGACAGGTGGCGCTTGGCAACTGCCTTTGCTTCTCTCTCCGTCTATGTGAGGGGTCTCTGCTACCAAAGCTAGGCTCAGGCCAGGATTTCACCTTGCCTTGGTGGCGAGGATGGAACTGTGCCATCACCACCATGTTAAGGAAGCCTGCTGTGGCCCGGAGAAACGTCAGAACTAGACAGCAGGTCCTTAAAGGGGCCCTGCAACATGGGTCAGACAATGGAGTATGTGGCCTTTAATCATGATTCTGAGTACTGTATTCATGTTTGTGATTTATTATTTGTACTGTGGCAGCACCCCCATCGCAGACCAGGGCCCCATTGTGCTAGGCGCTGTACAGACACAGTCCCTGTCCCAAAGAGCTGATTGCTGTTTTATGGTGGATAAAGGAATGAAAGATTTTTTTTTTAAAGATGGGTGTTAGTTTCTGTATTTTTTTCTTCAGCAATAGAATAGGGTCTTCCTGCAGGCCCTGGAGATGTGAGTTCTGATGCCGAGGGGGCTGGGGTATTGACACTTCAGCAAAGATCATCTTTCTCCCGGATGTTTATTAGGCATCAGAGTTACAACAACAGAAAATATCCCAAAAGAATTTCAACTAGTCTGTCTAAAAATCCCTCCCCCTCCTAGCTGATCCCCATTCCCCAGGGAAGCCAAGATCTGGATTTCACTTTCCACTGGTGTGACGGATGCCACAAGGTATAGTGTGATATAGAATCAGGCTTCTAGAGCCCTCCTCTCCCCTCACTCGCACTGGTTTGACACTGATGTAACTCTCGCTGTGAGGTTCGATGGAGTTGCTCCTGATTCACGCTGGAGGGAGAGGAGAAGCAGGCCCTGCATTGTGGACTGGTCCATATACACACAGAACAGTCCAGGACAGACTGATCCCCAGACTGAGGGGTAGCAGGAGGGGTTTTCAGGCAGCTGGGGCAAGGCTTAAGCAGAGGCAGTTGGTTCAGGTCCTCATGGTTCTCTGGGGCAGACAGAAGGTCATTTAAGGATCTGTCTGCTGGAGGCAGGGAGTCAGGTTACACCCTGGTTCTGGGGTCTAGTGCAGATGGGCCAAGCAAAAGCTTTGGGCATGAGCGAGGCCCTGTCTGCACTGCTTCAGCTGGGTTAGAGACTCAGCTGGGAGTGACCATCTCCCCGGGCCTTTTGCGGTATTTTGGAGGACTGCCCAGATCAGCTGGGAGAAAGCCCCAGGAAGCCCGGGTGATGCAGCTACAGCAGGAAAGGGTCAGGTCACAGCCAGGGGCTTCACTGAGCAATGTAGAGCCGCACCAGTAAACCAGCCCCTTTGGTTTCGTACTCTTGCTCGAGATCCTGACTGGGTGGAGTAAAGGCACCAGCTCGCACTGGTTCCACATTGGCGCCAGAGACGGAGCACAAAGGAGTGACCCGAGGAAGAACTACAAAATCAAGTGAAGGCGTCAGGAGGGCAGAGCAACCCTGCTAAATACCTCGGGCCTGGTTCGTCCACGCCCTGCCTCTGGCGTTGTCACATGTGACATGTCCGTCCCCCCCACCACCACCCGGCCCCAATATGGTCACGTTCACACCCCCTTGTGCTGCTGGGCAATGGAGAATGGAGCCTACTTGCTGACGAAGAACAGCCTTGGGCATTTCCAAAGCAGAATTTGGCCAATGCCAAATCCACCCCTAGTACTTGCGAGGTCCCAGGCCCAGATCCAGGAGCATAGTGGCTTCCACAGTCGTGCCCACGAGGCCTTAGCCCCATCCCCAGTGGGGGGCTTTGCTCTTCATCTTCTCATTGCCCTGGTAGTGATGGTCCTCACCCATAGAGAGGGATTGGATCAGACGTGGGTGTATGACCCACATACGTGCAGTGGCAGCTCTGCGGGGTAAGTGCAGATCGTCTTCCTGGGACCAGGGTCCTGGGACCCAGTTTCATACCTGATCAGGCCACGTGGGCACTTGCTTAATGAGTTATCTCCAGGTAGGGCCTCTCAGTGGGGCCCCAGGGAATTTGGCTGTGCCCCATATTAGGGCTGTGGCATCTCCATGGGCTACTGGTTTAGCATGCCAGTGCCGTAGTAAAACCATTCAACCATTACTTCCCCCAGAGCAGATCTCTGTCCCTTTGATGCAGTGACCAGGCGATGCCAGTGTGTTGCTGAGACGAAGGGAGAACAGGAGAGAAGCAGGTTCCCTTCCTTGAACATCCGCACCTGCTCCAGGGAGCCATCCAGCAGTGGCAGGGTTAACAGTGGCCTGGAGCCCACCTGTTTCATGATTAAGCTCTGAGCTCTCCCCACGGTGAGCAAGTGCCAAGTGCCAAGTGCCAAGGTTCCAGCATGTCACATTCATCCCTGGCATCACTGCGCCCAAGCCAGGGCTGCCGCACCACGGAGGCACCAAGCTGCAGCAGAGGCCATGGTGAGGCAGCTTCCCTCTGAAAGGAGGGGCAGACAAGGGGCCGTGTTATCCACTCTCTGCTTAGCCATGCACTGCCCAAAGCCATGCATGATTCATCGTCCCAATGCTGCTTAGCCTGTCCTCTCTCCGGGCTGGCTCTAATCAGTCTGACTTATATATGTCTATTTTCCCCTGGGGGTCACTCAACACTTTCCCCCTCATGCCCCAGTTTCCTTCCCTCTTCCCCACATTGCTGGGTAAGGTGCTGCCCTCCACCCCAGAGCTGTCCGCATTCCAGTGTGGTTCCAGCAAACCCAGATTGGACGGAGCCAGTTCAAGGGTGTTTCTAACCCTGTCTGCACCCCCGCTGGGCAGCTGGACCATCTTGGAGTCTTGCCCCTGGGGATAACGGCCCAGAATATAGCAGAGACAGAGTGAAGCAGAGATAGGTGTGGGGCAATGTATTTCTCTCCCTATGGATGCCCATCACCTTGGGATCTGGGTCCCTCTCATCTGTTAAGACATGCACGACCTGGCAGTACACACACCTCGTGCTGCAATGTGTAGCCAGCATCACACTGAAACTCACCACCCTTGGCCTCTGGCAGCTCAGCAGCACCCTGATCCAGAGACCAAGCCTAATGTGGAAACTCATCCTGAGACTGGCTCTCCTGGCGAGTTCATTGCCAGGGCCCCTCATGCATTTTTTTTCTGCAGGCCCATTAACACAGCTCCACAAGAATGAGCAGGGCCTGTGGGACATAGGAACTGCCAAACTGGAGCAGAGCAGGGTCCAGTGAGTCCAGCATCCCAGTGCTGACCGTGGCCATTGCCCGCTGCTTCAGTGCAAGAGACCTGAAAGGAGGCAATGATGGAATAACAGGCTCCGAGAGGACATTTCTTCCTAACCCCAGATATTTTGTGGTTGGCTCAAGCCCTGAAGCATGAAGGTTTATGTCCGTTCTAATTTCTTTGATCCTGTCTAACATAGCTGTGGATTTTCTCATTAGCCATAAAAATGTATAATCCTTTTTAGAATCCTATTAAGCCCTTGACCTCAGTGAGAACTTGTGGCAATGAGTTCCCCAAGCTAACTGTGCATTTGTTTCACTTGCCATTTTATCCAGCAGCCTAAGCAGTTCTCGGGGGTTATAAAACCTCCTTAACCACACTCCCAACAAAAAAAAATCCATGACATTTGAGCTTTAAAAAGCATTTAGCACCAGAGCTTTTCTCTTGCTGAAAAATTCTTGGCAATAGACATAACCCATAAAAGGATCCTGTTATGTGTCTCCCTTCACCCTCAGCTTGCTTTTGCAGGGGAGGATTTGTATGGATTAATTTCTTTTTACAGAGGGTGGAATACAGCTGGAAGAGACACTCGCCTGTGTATGTGTGTGAAAGAGACAGTGCCCTGTTTATTTTTTTCATATCTCCTAGCGCAGATTTACCCCTTTATCCCAGTTCCATTGCCATTCCCCCCGCATAGCGGTTCTGTGCAAACCACCACCAGGATTACAAACCCCCTCTTTGTCTACAGAGCTGCGAGGCTCAAACAATCCCAGCTCTCTCCCTCCGCCTTGCTCCTGGGCTCCTGCCAAACGCCATCTCAAGTGAAAGTAAACAGCTTGCGAGCCTGCCTATCTGCCCAGCTCCAGGTCTGCCTCCTGCTTGACCTACTTAATGCCATATATGGCCAAGCCTAATCCACGCAAACTGCCATGGGATTGCATGAGGGGGAGGGAGGAATGGCTGCAAAAATCCCTTTTAAAACCCAATGCACCCCTGACCCATCCCTGGTCTCCTCTGCAGCTGGAAGGAAATGAACCAGACTCATTTCAGAGTAGCAGCCGTGTTAGTCTGTATTCGCAAAAAGAAAAGGAGGACTTGTGGCACCTTAGAGACTAACAAATTTATTTGAGCATAAGCTTTCGTGAGCTACAGCTCACTTCATCGGATGCAACCAGACTCAGTGGCTTTCATTTTTCCGTTGTTCTTCAGCGCAGCAGTGCGGAGATGGGAGGAGGGGGTTTGTAGCCACTGAAAGGTTCAATTTTCTTCCCTCATCTGCTCCCTCCCACCTCTACCCGAACCACACCTGCCCTGCCAACCCATCGCGGCTTTCAGCAGGCGTGTAAATGGCTGGTCCTTGTATCCAGGCAGAGCTAGGGCGTAATACTCCAGGGTGAGCTAGCCAATGGAGATGCTCTGACTGTGTCTCCCCCCCCACACCATTCCAAGGCGATTGTGAAACGGGTCACGTAGAGCGCAGAGCCAGGGCCTCTCTGCATGGCAGCGAGACAGAAGGAGAGCTCAGCGTCCTTGGCCTGTGTCATTAGCAGGCCAGCCCTGGGTTTCAGTGCTTTAGGAGGTCCTGACAAAAGCGCCCCAGTTGGGGGTGGGGGAGGGTTGAATTTCCATCTTGCCAAATTAGGTGCATGCATGACTTCCATGGAAATAGCAAAGGGGACTTGACCCCCCAAGTGCGCAGAGCCTAGTTATTATTTATGACTTGACTCGCCCTGCAGGGAGAGGAGCTCGTAAGCCAGACAGATCCTGTGACATGAGGGATAATGACACAAGGCCAAAGGTTTGGGATGGAGGATGGCAGCTAGGGAAGGGGGAGACCAACCACAGGAAGCCAGGGGTAAAGGGAGGCTGCCCCTGGGAGGGCCCTCTGCATTTGCAAAGGGGGAGAGTTTGTTTGTTTCTAATGGGAGCGGCTGCAGTGGTGATAACATGAGCCCAATTCTCCCGCCTTGGTCACACCTGCAAAGTGGGCGTGCTAATCAGAGTGGGAGTGCATCACACCTGCTTTGCACTGGTGTAGATAACTACACAAGGTGCAAGGTAACAGAGAATCAGGCCCCTGGTCTCCTCTGGGTATGTCTCTGGGTAGTGGGGATTCTTCACAGACATCAGATCCTGCATTACTCCAAGCCTACAAACAGGGCCTTGATGCCATGGAAAAACAGCCCAACATGCAGCTCCAGGTGGGGTTGGGGGTTGAATTCCCAAACATGCGTTACAGGGGGGCCTGTATTACGACTGCAGGCCAGGCCTCCCATTGCTACGTGGGTTTTACTAGTTACATTGAATGGGCAGATTCCATTATTGGGTTTGTATGTGAAAGGACCGTCACCCCAGAGGCAGGGAGCACCGAGATCTGAGGCGCTATCAATCGGTCCTTTGAATAAAGTTCCCCTCCTGCCAGGCACAATCTGCAGTGAAAGGGGCGTCAGTAATAGCCTCACAATGCAAAGGCTTTCATACAAGGTTAGGAGGCACAGGTGGGCAAAGGAAGCCGTTTGAACTCAGGTGTTGGCTCACCGAAGGGGCCTGATTTTCCCCTGAATTGCACCTTGCACGATCATTCACACCAGTCCGAAGCCGGTGCAGGATACCACAAGTCTGACCTAGGAGTGTTTTCCATCCACTTGGCACTAGGCACTAATGTAAATGTCTGCACAAAGCACTGGGGTCTTTCAATTGGAAGGATACAGGGATTCCAGTCCCGCCATTTGACTTTCTATAGACATATGCACCCACACAGCACCCCCCTGGCCCTGGACAACCAAGAGCCAGAAGTGCTGTCCGGACTTGTAGGGCAAGATTCTGATCTCCGCTCTGTTGCTGCATGTCCAGAGTTACTCCATTTCAGCCAGCATGGCTAGCCTGGATTTACACCAGTGTAATTGACATCAGAATCTAGCCTTTCATTTCCCACAGGCGCATCTCCACTGACACAAACAGGTTTACCACCCGCTCTGCTTTGGATCAGCACCTGGGCGCAGGATGGGGCGTTTCAGGCAAACGCGAGCAGCCGGTTTCCCTGACTTTAGGAGAACATAGGCACTTGCATCGGAAAGTTTACTGCGGGGACACAGGGCAATCAGTGATGTTAGTGCAGAGGCGCATCAGTGCAGCCAAGAATCTGATCCTTTGTTGCTATTTTTTAATTCCTTCTCTGTAATGAGGAGAACACATAGAGATAAACAAAAGAATGTAAGTTACAACTGGGCTTCTATTCATGGAGAAGTGAGGAGGCGTAGGAATGGGGATGGTGCAGGCTGAGATAACATTTATGGGACTAACAAATACATTATAGCAAAGGGCGCTGGAACATTCTGCAAAAAGAACAGGAGGACGTGTGGCACCTTAGAGACTAACCAATTTATTTGAGCATAAGCTTTCGTGAGCTACAGCTCACTTCATCGGATGCATACTGCAGAAGACATACATTAATGTCTTCTGCAGTTTCCACAGTATGCATCTGATGAAGTGAGCTGTAGCTCACGAAAGCTTATGCTCAAATAAATTTGTTGTCTCTAAGGTGCTACACGTCCTCCTTTTCTTTTTGCGAATACAGACTAACACGGCTGCTCCTCTGAAACATGGAACGTTCTGGGCATTCTTGCAGTTTGAGGTTCTCTGCAGTTGTGGCTGCTATCTGCAGAACCTCAGGGCTCAGTTCATTGCTCTGCTCCTTGTGTTGTCATTTGCATTTGTGTAATTAGTCATAATTTATAAACCCTAATAATGATACCTATCCATTATCGTCTGTGGATCTCAAAGCACTTTATAAAGGAGGCAAATGTTACATATTTACACATGGGGAGGCCAAAGCACAGAAAAGGGAAGTGACTTTTGCCCAACAGCCCAGTGACGGAGCTGGGAACTGAACTGCGTTGGCCGGAATCCCATTCCGGTGCTTTAGACACCAGAGTGCACTGCAGTGGGCCTGATTCTCCATTGTGCTGCGAAACCAGTGCAAAGCATCATTCATTTTGCACAGGTATAAGTGACTGCACAAGATGCAAGGCATTGGAGAATTGGGCCCCTACATTTCCTAAGATGCCAGATTCAACTCACAGAAGCATCCGCTCAGCCTTTCATTCTTCCACCGCAGATAAACTGTGTTCCTTGCAGTTTGCTGTGTGAGAATTTCAGACAGCACCCTCTTAACCTGAGATCCTATTTCCACTGCATGGACACTAACAACCCTGTGATGGTCTTCGTAGCAACTGAAGTTTACTTCTGGTGTCCTTGGTCAAAAATTTCCTTGCCCTAACATTTGTTATGCTGTATACTGGTAGATTGCTGACCTCCACACCAGAGGTGGCTGCATTTCAGGGGATGTGCTTTGCATAGTTGCAAAGCTTTTTCAGATGAAAGGTGATATATAAATAAATGTGAGAAATGGTTAGATGGTGGCGCAAAGCTGGGCTGAGTGGTGGCTGATGTTTGTGATGATGCAACCTGGCACTTCTAAAAGAGATATTGCCACACGCCCAGATGCAGGCTACAGACAATAACCTGCGTTGCTTCCCTGGGAGGCCTTAATGCCAGAACTGAAGTGTGCTGCAAGGCATCTGTGCTCTAACTACACAAAGAGCCTTGGAGAAAGAGGGCGTGGGATGTTTACCAAGATGAAATAAGATGACGTCTGACTCTGCAGGAAGCCTGGAGCCTGCCAGATGTTTCCAGGGCTCCCAAGGGGATTTGATGCCTGCACTCAGCACACTAGGAAAGAACAACAGTTATTGCACCTCACCCTTCAGAAAGTCCTCGGACACAACCGGGGGAGATTACTGGCTTGTGGTGTTTTCAAGCCCCAGAGATTGGTGCTGATCTGAGGCAGCATTTGTGTTTCTATGGATAGAATTACCAGAGCGAGTAACGGTAGTGGACCTATACCAGCCCTTCTGGACCAGTGCTGCCTTTAGCACTGAAATTAAAATCAAGTTGAGCTCAAACTCAATCTTTGCTCAACACAGGGGTTCAGAATCCAAAGTCAGATCACCCCAGAACTTTGGGGCGCTTGGAAGCCGTGGACCTGTTCTTGGACTAGATGCGGGAGTCACGGGGTGACACTCTATGGTCTGCATAATGCAGGAGATCAGACAATGGATTCTCAATGTGGGGGTGATGACCCGAGGTCTGAGGGATGGAGTGCAACCAAAATTCCTTCCTTTCTAGCTAGACAGGAAACTGATTTGGGACCCTAACAGGGGCAATGGAACGATGTATTAAACAGGCAAGAGCGGACGAAGAGCAGAACAGAAATAAAACCTGAGCTGGCCAAAGCCAATGGGTCTTTGTGTTGATTGGAAAATGTACTTATTTGCTAAGGCTGAGATTTTGGATGCCTAACACTTGAAGGCTTCTGCAAAAACCTGAGCCTAAATTGTTCCCGATACCAGTGAATATTCTCCATACTCTTTGTTTTTCTGTCCTTATGGAGAAAGTTGCAAGTAGGGCGTTTCTGATGAAAAGACAGATGGCCCAGATCTACTGCAGCTTCTTCTGAGCTGTGCCGTGGGTCTGTGTCCTTCACTAAACTGTAGCTTTGTACTGTAACTTAGTAAAGCACCACTCCCGGGTAAATCACAGAGGAAATGCAGCCGCAGCAACCTCTCCTGCTACCGCAACAATGTGACTGCGTCAGGGATTTTCACCCTGTAGGGCTGGGTAAACGGCTCCCCTATGAGAAATGGGGAGGGATAAGGGACTGTTTCTCTCAGCGTGCTTAGTACCTGACACAATGCAGAACTGACTGAATATTTAACTGATGGTGCCTTAGATTCTGAATCCAAAGTTGGAGCTAAGAACGCCCACTGTTATGAAGGGAGAAGCCTTCATGCAGCAGGGTATAAGCCAGCCGTTACCAGATGGAGATCAGGCAGAAATGTTCCTGATGGGCAGGGGAATATTTCACTGGGAGGAGGGGGGAGGGCGAGAACCGGAGGGCGGGGGGGGGGGGGGGGAGTGTTGGAACTTGTCACTGTCGGAGATGGAATATTGAACTAGGTGGATCATTGGTCTGATCCAGTCCAGCATTTCCTATCTCCCTAGGGCCCAAGCAATAAAGAAAAATGACCAGGTTCCTGAGCAAGTTATGACTCGGCCACTGTGTGAGTCTGTGCAAGTAGCTAAACTTGCTCAAAGAAAAGGAGTACTTGTGGCACCTTAGAGACTAACCAATTTCTTTGGGCATAAGCTTTCGTGAGCTACAGCTCACTTCATCGGATGCATACTGTGGAAAGTGTAGAAGATCTTTTTATATACACACAAAGCATGAAAAAATACCTCCTCCCACCCCACTCTCCTGCTGGTAATAGCTTAAAGTAATCACTCTCCTTACAATGTGTATGATAATCAAGTTGGGCCATTTCCAGCCCAAATCCAGGTTTTCTCACCCCCCGGGTGATTATCATACACATTGTAAGGAGAGGTTTCAGAGGAACAGCCGTGTTAGTCTGTATTCGCAAAAAGAAAAGGAGTTCTTGTGGCACCTTAGAGACTAACCAATTTATTTGAGCATGAGCTTTCGTGAGCTACAGCTCACTTCATCAGATGTATACCGTGGAAACTGCAGCAGACTTTATATACACACAGAGAATATGAAACAATACCTCCTCCCACCCCACTGTCCTGCTGGTAATATCCAGGACAGTGGGGTGGGAGGAGGTATTGTTTCATATTCTCTGTGTGTATATAAAGTCTGCTGCAGTTTCCACGGTATACATCTGATGAAGTGAGCTGTAGCTCACGAAAGCTCATGCTCAAATAAATTGGTTAGTCTCTAAGGTGCCACAAGAACTCCTTTTCTTATTGTAAGGAGAGTGATTACTTTAGATAAGCTATTACCAGCAGGAGAGTGGGGTGGAAGGAGGTATGTTTTCATGCTTTGTGTGTATATAAAAAGATCTTCTACACTTTCCACAGTATGCATCCGATGAAGTGAGCTGTAGCTCACGAAGGCTTATGCTCAAATAAATTGGTTAGTCTCTAAGGTGCCACAAGTACTCCTTTTCTTTTTGCGAATACAGACTAACACGGCTGTTACTCTTAAACTTGCTCCGTTCCTCTGTCAAACGGACATACCAGGGACGTCGCAAGTCTTAAAGGCCTTGGTATCTTCAGATGAAAGGCCTCACCATATAAGTGGCAAATGGCTTTACTAAGAGATCCCCCACTGCCTCCAGGGAAAATTTCAGTGGTGTTTTTGCTTCAGTAGGTAATGCTCTTCCTTCTGAGCTCATACAGAACCAATGCCAAGGAGCCAGTGGCTACTGTTGTATTCATCTTTAGTAACTGTGACCCTAGTAACTAAGGCTAGAAAATACAGATGTCTTTTACTAGCATGGCTTTGTGCCAACACCGTTTATACATGTTCCATCATGACATTAATGATTGATGAGCTTCTGGAGGTTGTGTCTTACTGATGAAAGCTTAATTATTATAGTATTATAATTGGACTGATTATTTAACATTAATAGTGTACCAAAGACAGTCTGGATCAGGAAGTCATTGTGCTAAGCACTGTAAGAACACAGAAGAGGATACGGTCCCTGCTTCAAAGAGCTCATAGTCTAAGAAGACCACTTGCCGTCATTATATGGCACTTTTAATCATATTAGGGTTGTTGTAACTACAGTAATTTCTGATTGGGAAAACAAAATACTATTTACAATTTGTTTCAGCAGGCTAAGGTAAATATTCTTCACATCTGTCCTAAACTGATTGTTGGTGCTAGTCAAAGGCTGCCCACCCAGCAGTTGGACGCACTGCAATGGTGGGTAAAGTTATTTTTGCATAGCGTATCTGCAATTCAGTTCGTACAGTGTGTTGGGAACCTGGGATGAGAAGTGCTGTAAATCTCAGCCATTGTTATGGAAACATATCTAATTACATATTATCAGCACACATGTTATGTTTCATTGCCTAATTAATTCTATGACAACATAGAAATCATAGAATATCAGGGTTGGAAGGGACCTCAGGAGGTCATCTAGTCCAACCCCCTGCTCAAAGCAGGACCAATCCCACATAGTTGCCCCAGATCCCTAAATGGCCCTCTCAACGATTGAACTCACAACCCTGGGTTTAGCAGGCCAATGCTCAAACCACTGAGCTATCCCTCCCCCCAACATGGGAAGTTTGCTGGGCCACTGGCCAGTCCATTACTGAGATATTCTCCTCGTCCTGATATCAACTGTCATGTTATAAAAATCGATCAGCTTGTTGCGAGGCATCCCTGATACACATTAAGAGAATTTCCTGATATGAATAGCTCAAAGTGCCAATTGTGTGGAAAAGACAAACTCGTTACATTGCTAAGCACGTGAAAGCTTTGCCTACAGAATATTATTCCGGAGAGCCTCTGGTGCATCCTCCTTGTTTATGAGCTAACGTGACATATGCTGTTACTAATGCCCTGGGGATCAGCTGGGTGGGAACAAGCGGCTGTTGAGCAAATTAAGCCTCTTGGGAGTGCAAGAAATGGGACAAGGAAACAGTGAGGGGCTATGAGAACCAGCCGGATTCTGATCTCACTGACTGGTGTAAGCCCACTGGTTTCCACGGAATTCATCTTAATTTATGCCGATATAAATCAGATCAGAATCAGGCCCTCTGCTTTTGGGCCCAATCCCAAGTCAGTGGCAGTCTTTCCATTGACTTTAAAAGAAGCTGAATCAAACCTTAGGGACCAGATTCTCAGCTTTGGACAGAGCAACACTGATTTACACCAAATCAGGGTCTGTCCCTTGGAGCCTGGGTAGCAGCATTTTAAAGCAAAAAATGGACTGAAATTACAAATGAAAAATCAACTGTTACGTTAGAATAATTTAAGTTGTGTCAATTTTGTACCGGAAACAAACAATGCTTTTCAAAATAGAAGTGGTTTTTCTCCTTTAATATTCCCCAGCCATATCAGAGGCCCTAGGAACAAGAATAAAGACACAGCATTGCTCTTCTTCCTCCCCCATCCCCTTGCCATAGCACCAGTGTCCTACATACAGGAAAATGTTCTACATCTCCACTTATAAAATGGCTCCACACTTCAAGGTCACTTTATCCGCTCTCATCACAAACCAGGAATGTGGATGTTAATGTGTCTCTGATTTAATCAAAGCAGCCATGCTAGGAATTCAAACTCAGAGCCAGCCTGGTTGTTTTGTTTCTCTTCTCCTCCAAGGGCAAAAATGGATTTGCAATCCCAAACCCACACAAGTCCACCTTCCCCAACCCCAACAAATTTTAAATTATTAGTGATTCTGATGAATGCAAAACCTTATGCAGTATTAGGTAGAATTAAAAGAAATCCATGATGGTTCCATATTTTAAGCCAAGATTTGACATCACTGTATTAAAAAGGAAGTACATGACATTTAAAATCAGCAACAAATGAATGAGTTCTTTGTCGGCAATACTGTACCACTTGTTACTGCTCTTTAGTTTTTATTATATTTATATAATTATATCTCATCATGTTCTTTTTAATTGTTGCTTTAATTGTATTTATTTATTTGTTGCTATTATTATCTATGTTGTTTTATTGCAAAGCATCTTGGATACATTTAAGCACTAAGAGAGTGTATATAAAATATATTTATATATTAATATATATTTAAAATTTGTATTAATTTGCATGGATTACTTGGAGATTAATAATTTTTGCAAATTAATCAGTAAACAAATAAAACACAATAATAAAGCAAGGTTGATGAATCACTAAACATTTTTGATTCATTTATTTGAAAAGAATACTAGGGGTTAGCTGTAGTTATTGTACTGAATACTTCATAGTACAATATACTATTGGTGGTGTATGTTTTGTAGAAGCAATTATGTCTTTCTTAGTACTGTCATATGAGACCTATAGACAGTGGTTTACTGTGAAAGCTTGGCTGAAATGTAGTGAAACCACCATATTTTTGTGTGTAGATTAGGGAAGTGAGTGTTAGTGAGATTCTACTGTATTTTATTATTACTGTACCAACATGGAAAATCTGTTTACGATATGGAACCTCAAAGCAGTTGTCAGATGAGTTCCCTTTTCCTCTGTCCACAGATCCAAAAATGGGGGGGAGGGGGGGAAGAATCCAATATTTTGACATAACAACAGCAGGCAGACGATTCCTTTGGATTTGATCGTGGTTCCTATTGCTGCTTTTGTTTCCACGTCCATTAGGAAATCAACCACATTACAGCAGCCCTGATCTAAATGTAAAGTAGAAAGCCGCTCGGATGTTTTTCTCCTTTCTTTGCTCTGACTGGGAATGCTATTAACATTACAAACAGAAGGTGGTTAGGGGAGTGGGGAGAACTCTGTGTGTATGTCTTGATCTGAACAGCAAAGTAAAATGATTTTGAGTCTTTCTTTTGCCATAACAATCTCCATCTCATTTAAAGCTCATCTGAACACCTTCTCTTTTTTCCTTTTGCTTGTATGTCTCTGCCTCCGCTCTGTTTTTTACGTGGCCCAGGATCACTTTATGAATCAGCATAAGCCTTCAGTGTAGGGGGATGACTTGCTTTATAAATTATCTACCTGGGCACTAACAGGATGGGACTGGGGAGGTGGAAGTGCTCTATGGTGCTTAGATATGGACACAAGGACATGCCCTGAAAACAGAGACACTCCCAGTTTTCAGACATGTATGGTCACCAGAGTGTGTGTCAGGTTTCAGAGGAACAGCCGTGTTAGTCTGTATTCGCAAAAAGAAAAGGAATACTTGTGGCACCTTAGAGACTAACCAATTTATTTGAGCATGAGCTTTCGTGAGCTACAGCTCACTTCATCAGATGTTTACCGTGGAAACTGCAGCAGACTTTATATACACACAGAGAATATGAAACAATACCTCCTCCCACCCCACTGTCCTGCTGGTAATAGGGGGACAACACCAAGACACAGGACTGCTTTATAAATCAGCTCCCTGTGCCATGCTTCAGTGTGGGAGATGCATGATGTTTAAAGTGAACCCAAAGCAATTATGTCTCCCTTCCACAGGCATCAACATAAAAACACCCAATTTCTATGGTGATTTAAAATGACAGCCGGGGCAGGGCACTTAGGAGATCATCCTCTTACCCTATCCTGACAGGTTTCGGAGTAGCAGCCGTGTTAGTCTGTATTCGCAAAAAGAAAAGGAATACTTGTGGCACCTTAGAGACGAACCAATTTATTTGAGCATCCGATGAAGTGAGCTGTAGCTCACGAAAGCTTATGCTCAAATAAATTGGTTTGTCGCTAAGGTGCCACAAGTCCTCCTTTTCTTTTTACCCCACCCTGTTGCTGATTCTTCTCAGCCACCCTCCCAGTCCCGCACGGAGGGAAGTTGTAGTCTAGTCAGTTATTATTATTTATATTACGGTAGTGCCTAGAGGCCCCAATCAGGATCCAGCCCCACTGTGCTGCACCCTGCATACACAGACACCCCAGGGTTCTTACAATGTCAACAGACAAGTGAGATATGAACAGTGTAAGCATGTTTGGCAGGCTGCAGTTTGGGGGTACAGGGCCTGCTGGGGCAGAAGGAACTGTGGGGGACACGTGGGGAGTAGGTGGGGGCTGTGCTTTGGGGCAGATGAGGTGTCAGGGGGCACATGGGCTGTTTTGGGGGGACATGGGGTTATGTGGGGGCTGTGCTTTGGGGCAGATGGGGTGTCAGGGGGCACATGGGCTGAGTGAAGGGGCTGTGTTTTGGGTGCACAAGGGGGTTATGTAGGCACTGTACTTTGAGGCAGATGGGTATCAAAGGGCAGATGGGCTGTGTTTTTGGGGGCTGTGGGGATTATGGGGGGCTGTGCAGTGGGGAGGACCTGCAGTGTCAGGGGGCACATGGGCTGTGTTTTGGGTGCACAAGGGAGTTATGTGGAGGCTGTGCTTTGGCGCAGATGCGGGCGTCTGGGGGCACATGGGCTGAGTGAAGGGACTATGTTTTGGGTGCACAAGGGGGTCATATGGGGGCTGTGCTTTGGGGCAGATGGGGTGTCTGGGGGCACATGGGCTGTGTTTTAGGGGGATGTGCAGGTTATGGGGGGCTGTACTTTGGGGCAGATTGGGTGTCAGGGGGCTTATGGGCTGTGTTTTAGGGGGCTGTGCTGTGGGGGTTATGGATGGCTGTGTTGTGGGGTGGACATGCAGTGTCAGGGAGCACATAGGCTGTGTTTTGGGTGCACAAGGGGGTTATGTGGGGGCTGTGCTTTGGGGCACATGGGCTGTGTTTTGGGGCGATGTGTGGGCTGTGCTGTGGGGGGGACATGCAGTGTCTGGGGGCACAGAGGGTTATCCTGGGCTGTGCTGTGGGGCACATGGGCTGTGTTTGGGGGGATGTGCGGGTTATGGGGGGATGTGCGGGCTATGGGGGCCACATGCAATGTCTGGGGGCACAGGGGCTGTGTTTGGGGGGATGTGTGAGTTATGGGGGGGACATGCAGTGTCAGGGGGCACAGGGGTGTGTCCTGGGCTGTGTTTGGGGGGATGTGCGGGCTATGGGGGGATGTGCGGGCTATAGGGGCACATGCAGTGTCTGGGGGCACATGGGCTGTGTTTGGGGGGATGTGCGGGCTATGGGGGGACATGCAGTGTCTGGGGGCACAAGGGGGTGTACTGGGCTGTGCTGTGGGGCACATGGGCTGTGTTTAGGGGGATGAGTGGGTTATGGGGGGCACATGCAGTGCCTGGGGGCACAGGGCTGTGTTTGGGGGGATGTGAGGGTTATGGGGGGATGTGTGGGTTATGGGGGGACATGCAGTGTCTGGGGGCACAGGGTTGTGTTTGGTGGGATGTGCAGGTTATGGGGGGATGTGCAGGCTATGGGGGGGACATGCAGTGTCTGGGGGCACAGGGGGGTGCCCTGGGATGTGCTGTGCGGCACAGGGGCTGTGTTTGGGGGGATGTGCGGGTTATGGGAGGATATGCGGGCTATGGGGGGGACATGCAGTGCCTGGGGGCACAGGGGCTGTGTTTGGGGGGTTGTGCGGCCTATGGGGGGCACATGCAGTGTCTGGGGGCACATGGGCTGTGTTTGGGGGGATGTGCGGGCTATGGGGGCACATGCAGTGTCTGGGGGCACATGGGCTGTGTTTGGGGGGATGTGCGGGTTATGGAGGGATGTGCGGGCTATGGGGGGCACATGCAGTGTTTAGGGGCACATGGGTTGTGTTTGGGGGGATATGCGGATTATGGGAGGATGTGCGGGCTATGAGGGGGACAGTGTCTGGGAGCACAGGGGGGGTGTCCTGGGCTGTGCTGTGGGGCACATGGACTGTGTTTGTGGGGATGTGCGGGTGGGGGGGACATGCAGTGTCTGGGGGCACATGGGCTGTGTTTGGGGGGATGTGCAGGTTATGGGGGGATGTGCGGACTATGGGGGGACATGCAGTGTCTGGGGGCACATGGGCTGTGTTTGGGGGGATGTGCAGGTTATGGGGGGATGTGTGGATTATGGGGGTACATTCAGTGTCTGGGGGCACATGGGTTGTGTTTGGGGGGATGTGCGGGTGATGGGGGGATGTGCGGACTATAGGGGGGACATGCAGTGTCTGGGGGCACAGGGGTTGTCCTGGGCTGTGCTCTGGGGCACATGGGCTGTGTTTGGGGGGATGTGCGGGTTATGGGGGGGGACATGCAGTGTCTGGGGGAACAGGGGGTGTCCTGGGCTGTGTTTGGGGGGATGTGCGGGTTATGGGGGGATGTGCGGGTTATGGGGGGACATGCAGTGTCTGGGGCACATGGGCTGTGTTTGGGGGGATGTGTGGGTTATGGGGGGACATGTAGTGTCTGGGGGGTCAGGGAGGTGTCCTGGGCTGTGCTATAGGGCACAGGGGCTGTGTTTGGGGGATGTGCCGGTTATGGGGGATGTGCGGGCTATGGGGGGGCACATGCAATGTCTGGGGGCACATGGTCTGTGTTTGGGGGGGATATGCGGGCTGTGGGGGGATGTGCGGCCTATGGGGGGCACAAGCAGTGTCTGGTGGCACAGGGGCTGTGTTTGGGGGGATGTGCGGGCTATAGGGGATGTGCGGGCTATGGGGGACATGCAGTGTTTGGGGGCTCGGGGGGGCTGTCCTGGGCTGTGCTATGGGGCACATGGTCTGTGTTTGGGGGGGATATGCGGGCTATGGGGGATGTGCAGCCTATGGGGGGCACAAGCAGTGTCTGGGGGCATAGTGGCTGTGTTTGGGGGGATTTGCGGGTTATGGGGGACATGCAGTGTCTGAGGGCTCGGGGGGGCTGTCCTGGGCTGCGCTACGGGGCACAGGGGCTGTGTTTGGGGGGATGTGGGGCTTATGGGGGGACATTGAGTGTCTGGGGGCACGGGGGGGGGCGTGCTCGGCTGTGCTGCGGGCGACCAAGCGGCCCACGGGGGCCCGTGAGCGGCAGGCCCAGCAAGACGCGGCTCGCCCGGCAGGGCATAACGGGTAGCGGCACGGACCGTCCCTCCCCCACCCAAGATGGCGCCGCCGCCTCAGGCGGCCCCTTTGTTCCAGCAGCGGCAGCGGGCGCCGCATTGCTGCGAAGGGCGCGAAACTAGGGCAGCGCGGCCGCGGCCGCGGCCCCGCCCCCTTCCCGGCCTGGGGTGAGCCTGTGGGCTGCGCCGGGCTGCGGCTGGGGAGGCCGCAGCCAATCAACCTCTTCCAATCTCTCATCCCACAGGAACACGTCCCCTAACTTTCTCCCCCTCCCATCCAATCAGCACTTTGCCCCCCCCCCCGGCACTCCACCCCACGTGGGGAATGCGAAGCGTGCATCACCTCCCTCTCAGCATCTTATGAATATTAACCAGGCTGCGACCAATCAAGAGGCGAGGCGGTCCTCGAACAGTCGCAGTTATCTCATTCAGGCCGATGGTGATTTGCATATTCATGAGCAGGGCGGGGGCCAGACGAGGGGCTATATAAGCAGTTGCGCCGCCAGCTCTCAGCGTACATCGTGCTGGGATTTTGAAACGTTGTGCTGCCCTTGCACTCACCGAGGACCGGTAAGGAGCCCGGGGAGAGGCAGGGGAGGGCAATATCGCCTCAGGCGGAGGCGCCCTCTGTAAGGCGGTGTCCCATGGGAGCGCCCGCTTCCCTTACAGGGAGAAGTGGGTAGGGTCGGTCCGCCCGCCTTTAGCATCGTATTCAACGTTTTCAACCGCTGGAGTCCCCAACAGGGCGAAGCGCCCCGCTTGGGCTGCTGTTAGGGGGAAGGGCGATCAATTATCGACGACGCGCCTTCGGAAACAAAATGGCGTCCGGTCACGGCCGGCGCAAAATGGCTTCCCACATATGTGTAGCGCGCATGCGCGGAATGGGCGGGGCGAAGGGGAGAGGTGCTGAGGCTTCGGTCCTTGGCGCAGGACGCATGTGCGTTTGCCGCATCCGGTGGAGTGTTTGCGCCTGCGCCCTCCTGGGTGCCTGCAGTGCCGAGAAGCTCGTGCGCTCTTCCATGGCGCGTGCGCGGCAACGCAGTGGGCGTAGTGCGGCAGAGCATCTTCATTTCGGGCTTGGGTCCTGGCCTGGCGTCGGGGTCCTGAGGCGCGGGGAGCCGTTAGGCTCACCGAATCTAGCCACAGCCCATTCGAAGGCGGCCTCATGCCGTAAGTGGCGTGGTGCGCTGTGCCATTGGGTCCCACTCTACGGCACCCGAGTGGTATCGGGCCTGATGCTAGATAATCAAAGCCTGAACGGGGTGGGCAGGGCGCTGCCTGGTATGGACCCGCTACGGCTGGAGACTAAGGAAATGGACCATGCAGCTGGATCTGGGTGATAGCACCAGGCCTGCTGTGATACTGTGTATTGGAGAACATATTGGGGGGGGTGCTGGTCTTGGGGGGAAATGTTGCTTGGCTGCAGGGATAAATCATGCTGTTGGATAAATTACATTCTCTGTGGTCTCCTCATTTCTGTAATCTGGCTAATTTCTTGAAATAAACACTTTTAATCACCCTGTGTTTACATGGAGGCTGACTACCAAATGGATATCTCTAGATACAAAGCTGTGATTCTCTTCTGTGAATTACACATGGCAGCTTCCTACTAGCAGTTGTGGTATTGGTATATAAGTATTATGGTCCTATTGACACTGGTCTAGTGAATTAATCCCTTGGTCCTGTGTGAGTCCTAAATACTGAAGCAACAAAAAATAACTTTTCCTGTGGGATTTAACAGTTGATGTAATGTCTTTGTTTACAGAACAAAATGGCATCAGATGAGGGAAAGCTCTTTGTTGGTGGACTGAGTTTTGATACCAATGAACAGTCACTGGAGCAAGTTTTTTCTAAATACGGCCAGATATCTGAAGGTAAGAACAAAATAAGTGGTTGTGATGAGTTTTATCTTTTTGTGATAGTGAGTATGTGCCAATGGTGTCTTTGCATTTCAGTTGTCGTGGTGAAAGACCGAGAGACCCAGAGGTCCAGAGGCTTTGGGTTTGTCACTTTTGAGAACATAGATGATGCTAAAGATGCAATGATGGCTATGAATGGAAAGGTAAAGAGATCTTGTGTTCCATTTCTTCAGAGACAGTGTATAGAGCTGCAAAATCATGGTACTATCATTTCCAGAATAGTAGCTTTGTGTTTTTCTTAAGCAGAATTAACCACAGGGGATAGTTAGAATCCTGAAATCATACATGATTCAGGAATTAAAATATTTTGGCAACATAATGGAATATTAAAATTTCTAGGAGCAGCTAAAGTAATGTATATATCTAAAAATATGAATGAAATCTAAATATGCAGACTTGCCCTTTTCCTTATTTCAAGCAATATTTTTATTTTTGAATGCTCTGTAAATAGTTAATGGTGGTGACTTGGTAGTGATTTTGGGTATGAGGGCAAATCATTGTGGACACAAATGAGTAAAACTGCTTCCAATTTGTACCTTCAGTTTGGACAGCTTATTTGGCAAATGCTGTCCTGTTATGTTTTAAAAGCATGTAAATACTGGTACAGTTTATTTTTTTTCTGTTTTGTGTTTAGTCTGTTGATGGGCGTCAGATTAGAGTTGACCAGGCAGGTAAATCATCCGAAAACAGATCCCGTGGATACAGAGGGGGTTCATCAGGTGGCAGAGGCTTTTTCCGTGGAGGCAGAGGTCGGGGGGGCCGTGGCTTCTCTAGAGGTGAGTTAGTGTAACTGATTTTCAATAACTGACTTGACACTGAGAAGTTTTTCAATGTGTTAATTGGTCCTTTATTGTGTCCATTCAAGGAGGTGGAGACAGAGGCTATGGAGGAAGCAGATTTGATTCCAGAAGTGGGGGATATAATGGGTCTAGAGACTACTATAGCAGCAGGTAAACACGATGAAAGTAGACTGCAGGAGTTCAAATTGCTGACTGTTGAGGTTTTTGTCGCGACAGTCCTGAAATAACTGTTGTTAACTTGACTGGGATGTAAATTGGCTCAGTCACAACAGCACAGCAAAAGTGTAATGTGTATAGATCTCAGCATGTTTCATAAAACAAACCTTTGTTACTTTTACCAGCAGGAATCAAGGTGGCTATGGTGACAGGTCTTCAGGAGGGTCCTACAGAGACAACTATGACAGTTACGGTAAGTTTTAGTTCAAAAGGGAACGAAGAATACACTGCCTTGGGAGCTCTCTAAATCGATTGACCTGTTGAAGTCTGGAAATACTGTAAGGCTCAGTTGGACCATATCACACTCTGTTCTTGCCCATAAGAACCAGTCTATTTGCAACCAGGCCTTGGAAATGTTTGCCACTTAAATTCCTAATTTTAATGCATGTGTAGGACTTGCTTGGATCTAAGGCAAAGCAAGTAGTAAATTCTCTCATTCATGAAGCTCGAGAATTAGGCAAAACTCCAAATGCCCTCTAACAAACTTTAATCAAGGGTGGGGGAAGTTCTCTTAAGCTCTAGTGAACTAGCACTAGCCTCTGAAATAATACAGGGAGTAAAATGCTGGAACTTGTCTATGCTTCGGTGCCTTTACAATTGTGCCTGCTTCTTGTCCTCAGCTACACACAACGAGTAAAAATCCTTCCTGACTCAAGATCGTCCTTCCAATGGCTGTATTTATAAAGATTTTTGGAGCTTCGCTGAAATCGTTATTGTGTAGTACATCTACTTGTATTTTCACTTTTGTAGTATTATCAGTTCTGATCTTGTCAAACACAGCCTGACAGCTTCTGATATAAGATGGTCTGATTAGACTTTTCTTTAAGAAAGCTCTGTTTCAAAGTGTTTTTAATCTTTTTTGAAAGCACTACAGATTTTATTTTATCCTCTGTGATAAGCCAAGGTGTTTTTTTAAAAGTTGTGAAGTTGGGGCCCTAATTCAGTTTTTTTGAGATAGAAAAGGACCTTTAATTCAATGTTCACTGGAAGCTGAACAAGCTGTGGACTTTATTTTTTTTTAAAGTGCATTACCTTCGTCTCTTGTAACATTCCTTTAGTGTAGCAAGGTAGGCATGCAGCCTGGGTGTAAATTGGAAGGCAAACCACCTTGATATACTTAAAGAGAAACTTGCTTGTATGTTCAACCTGCATAACGGTATTTTTACTGTATGATGTAAATTACCCAGAAATAGACTCGCAAACTTACCATAAAAGAGGTTCTTGAAAATGTTTATTTATATTGTCCTTTTTTTACTGGAAGAAATATGCATATTCCGTTGATATTGTATTTGAAGTGGTAAAGGATTCTTGTATACAGTTTTCTTTGGCTTTACGAAGCCTATTAAAAGACCGTCTGAAATGAACTCTGCTCCTGACATTTACATTTCATTGCACAACACAGTCCTTGAAGATCTTGTGAACAAGCTAAGTAATAAGGAGGACGACTCTAGAGAAGAGAGCCTAGTGATAGGAGTATTAAAGCAAGCTAGACTTACTGACCATTGGAGAGAATGTAATCTTAACTGGTCTTGACATGTGAATACTGTCAAGATGTTTTCACATAAGAATAGTCAAATTGTCTAGTGGCAGACTACTAAAAGTATACTCTAGGGAATTGTAATCACTAACTTGTTATACTTAAATCATCAAAAGTGGAGGGAAAACCCAGCTGGCCAGTTTAGTCAGAGGACAGTTCAGGATTTTCATAAAATAAGCAGACATTGAAATTTGTAGTCTGAATCAGACTTTTGATAACAAGTAGTTACTGGTTTGACACAGTGTTCCAAGGTAGACAAATTGACTTAATTAGCTAGCTTTGTCATTGCCTTACAAGTTCTAAGAATTCTCTGCTAGCGTATGGAAACTGCAGTGTCCTTGGAGAAAAGAAGTGTTGTGCCTCCAACAGAAACCTCTGAGACGAAAGCTGCTTTCTGGGCTAGTTCATATGTGGAAATAGTCCTGTAATTCGAGGTAACTCCTTTTGCTCATGTCCGCATCCTTCCTCTTGTTGAGAGCTCATTTGAAAGTCTAATGTACCTGTGAAATATTCCTCTGACAGTTTTGGTCAACTAATGGAAAATTTTTAAATCCATGCCTATGCAATCTTTGGTTTGTGGCACAACTTCAGTTCCACAGGTCAGAGTTGGGCACACAGTCATGTCTTGCCTAGTAGGTATGGAAGCAAGATGGGAAGCAGAATTCCCTGACTTGATTTGTGTTCATCTATTGAGACTCTTCCTAGACTCATTAAGTCACTTAATATAGCTTTCTTTACCATCTTGTTGCCATTAACTTTCTCCCATAGCCCACACTGTTCCTAAGCAGCCATGTCAAAGTGGTTAACTGTTTCTGCTTAAGGATCAAATGAGATATATATTGGCTGGTATATCAAAGGCATCAGCCAGCCCTGGAATTTCCCAGACTGTGCTTCTGTGATGTGATAGGGTTCAGCGAATGGCTTGTGAAACCCTTGTATATGATGTGACTTGTGTTTGGGGAGGTGGGTGGCAGTGTAAACACCATGGTTGGATATGGCTAGTAACGCACATTTGCTTTACCAGGGTGAAGAGAAGATGGACAGTTGAGCCTGAAACAGCATTCCTGAGCATTTCATGAAAGCAGTACCAACAATCAACTTTCTAAGCAGGTACCATCTACAGTGCATTCCCTTGTAAGAAATTACTGGAGTAGAGGAGAGCTCCTCTTGGAGAAATTTGATTTTAGATTTGGCATATGTACATGTACCAGAATGAACGTTTTGCCTTGTGCTAATATCCTGTGAGAAATAAGTGTGGGTTGATAACTTGGCTAACTCTTGGTCAGTAGCAGTTTTAGATAATTTAATATACGTATGGATCTGCTATTTGTAGAACTCATTGTCTTGTTTTATTTCAGCAGTGAGCTGCATTGAAGAGGATTGATACGGCTGACTGACCGGTGGAGTTCAAGAGCTTTGAGCAGTGTATAATATCTGATATAGATCAAGTGAACAATCTGACTTGTTATAACTGATAGAATAAAGAATTGGACTGGAAAAAGCAATGATTTTTTAATAATTTTATAAATGCAAGAAAGATGGATTTAGTCAAGGCACGATTTGATACAGATTTTGGGTTATATGATGTATAGTTTAAAGCTTTAGCACTGGAAATCTGTCCCTACTTATGAAGGTCCAGTTGATCCATAAAGGGCTAAAGATCATTGAGTGAGCCCCTGTGTAGGATTCTAAGAGGTTTGCTTATGACTGGGGGGATTGAAGGCTCCTCCTAAAATACTTTAGAATCTGTCTGTTTTAATGGCTGTTGAGGGGGTAATGATTTGGTGGCTTACCCCTTCATGACCAAGTCAGAGTTCAAAAAAAAAACCTAAAGTCACTGAAACACCATTGGAACCTTGTATATGGTTGTTCTAGCTACATGTATTCCATCTATTTTGCATTCACAAATGTTACTACCTTCTGATAACTTGAGTTTGAAGGGGCCCTATGGTCATTTGAGCAACTACATAAACACTAGTGGTCAGTATTTGTTTCTGTCCCAAACCTATTACTCTAATAAAACTTGGAATTTTAGAAATCAGATTTACATATTGAAATTTTTGCCTTCTAGATTAAAGTTCATGCACATTAGTCTACAGGTGGTTTGTACCCTCTGCTGATGAATGTTAAAAATTCTAGGGAAAAGTGTCAAAATTGCACTAAATAGTTTTGTAAAAGCTTTTCTACCAAACCTCCATATTGGGTGGCAAATCAGAGCTAACTATTTTGCAACTAATCTTTTGCTATTTATCAATTTCCAGCATCCAAAAAGTTCTACCTAAGTAGTGCTATTACTTCTACAGATTCAACTGTAAAAGCAGTGTTTCTTTGTAGCAGCTGTTTGAGGTGTCTCATACTGAAGAGAAAATTTCACATTTGGGTTTGATTAAATATTTCTAACTTGAGTTTATGTTCAGAGATCTCTCCAAACCCTATTGTGTAAATTGTCATTTAGCAGTTGGGCTACTGAAGGTGACTCAGCACTAGAAAAACCTTTTCTGCCAATCCTCCATATCCACAATAGGAAATTGTCTATCATGGCAGTTGTCTAGTACTGAAGACCTACTAGCTGCTTTAAACTGACTTAATAATGAAACTAGTACGTTGAAGCAATACTGACCCACTAACTTACATTGAAGTACTGCAGTCAGGGAAGCTTTTCAGAAATACTTTAATGCTGGAAGAGACTTAATACAATAGTGCTCAAAAGCCTCCGTTACTTTGAAGCCCCGTAGTTTTGGTGCTGTACAAATGCCTAATTTTGTACAAAAGTTTAGAATAAGGGGTAATCTAGAGGTTTTGTACTATTCATTTTGTATAAAACAGTACAACCTAATGCAGTTGTAGTTGCTGTTATAAAGACACAGACATACAATAGATTAAAGCTTTTCCCTCAGTGCAATTCCCTTATCTAAATAAAGTGGTACAAAAAGTAGACTAACTTAATGAAGGACCAAATCCTACAGGTAGGAGAAGGGTGAGGAAAAATGTTTCACAACTGTTTAAAATGTATAAATAAAAAGATGCCAGTGGCCACCTTGGCAGTTGCCTTCTGCCAGCTTGCCATAGGTGGCATAGAGGTGGGCTTTAATGGCTTCCTAAAGGAGCATTCCAGGAGGACATTAAATGCATAGGAGGTGGCTCCCCAAAAAGCCTGAAGGTTTGTGGGAGAAATGGACATAGGATTTGATTTAACTATCCATTTCTTTCAAAGCTTTTACAAGTGCATCAGTTTTTATACTTAGCATGTACAAGTGCTTTAGAAACATTTGTCTGAAAGTATCTCAAAATAGGATCAAAAGGAATACATTGGCTACAGCCAGTAATAAACACCACCTTGAACAAAATATTGAAGACTTCTTGACTCCAGCCCCTAAAGCCAGGCAACCCAATACCTGTCTTTCCTCAAATGTGTTGACTCAACTTCTCTTACTAGCTTTGTGCTTTTCTATTAGTCTTTCCCAGCAGTCTTTCCGAAATTCCAGGAAAGGGCTACCTTATGCACTCATTGCTTTTGTTTCCTTGTACTTCTTTTTATAGAAAGGTCAAAATTAAAGCCCTGTGGGGGTAAAAAACATAGCCTTGCTTCCATTTGATCTGCATGCTAAAGTTAGTTACTTCTGCTGCATGAACATAACTACAACTTACTCTTTCCCTTGTAGCTTCATCTGGCTGGTGCTGCTCTGAGAACTTGGTTTCAGGTGTGGTTTCCCTAACTGAAACTTAAGTGAATCCTCCAGTTCGTAGCTTGCTCTGTACCTTGTTCCTCATCCTTGAAGAACTTACGCTGGTTACTCTGCTTACTGACTCTGATACACCAGTGCCTTGTACCATGTGCATTTATTTACAGCAGTGCAAAGTGGATGTGAAATGCTCACAGCTCAGAATTGGTACTGTTTTCACCCACCTTGCACAGGTGTGACAACACACAGTGCAGAGCATTGGCGTTGAATGCCCCTACATCTGAAATCTTCAGTCCCATACTTACCCTAACATTGAGCATTCTGATCAGACTGTAGTTACACTTTCTAATCTGCAGCTGGGTGCCAACCATTTGATGAAAGTTGCTTGAAGTAGATTTAATTGCCTTACTTTCATAGAATGTGCCTCATCTAGTCATACTATTTTTTCAAATATGTGAATCCAAACTTAGTTTCTAGAACTAAACCAACTTGAACTTGACAAAAAACAAGTCCACCTTTACAGTGAGATGTCCCAGAGGCTGACTCCTCTCACTGAGCCACATTGTCTTTGTTTCCCTTTTGTCTTAGTGAGCAGTCTGGATGTAGAGTGCATGCTTCTGTTTTTGTTCCCCTCTTAATTTTCTTCCACTGTGTTATTACAGCCCTTGCTAATTAATGAAGTCAGGTCCCTTGTTTAATCCCTTGAGTTAAATTCTTAGTTTATTATTTCCTGCTCTAAGATGCTTCTACCTGTATATCAAAGGCTCCTTTCCATTAAATATTGCCTTACCTCATTTTATTGTCTTGCTGGAACAAGGAGGTGTCCTCAGCTGGTTTCAAGAACTTTGATATCCAATAGCTGGCTGTGAATGTTTCCAATACATCCCTTTAATTCAAACCTCACCTAAGTCTCTGCCCTTGTGGCTGTCATTGATGTTACACCAGTGCCTTGTCATGCTTAAAAGTCATAAACTAGAACTAAAGCTGAGTGCATTTCTTTATTTCCAGCTGTTTGCTGAGTTTTACCTGTATTGATCTGAAGCTCCCTTGTGCTGTGCACTTTCCATACTCTTGGAATGTGTTAGAATTTCATTCTGCTATACTGACTTCAAATTCCTTTTCAGTAGCCAGGGGACTGATTTTTTTAGGTGTGCTGAGCACTTACCGAAGTGGCTTCAGTTGGTTCTGGGGTTGCTCCACACTGAAAATCTGGCCCTATGCTCCTTGTTTAACTCCTGAAAAACCATGTAGCTCTGTAAGCTTACAGCTGCAAAGTAGGTTTCTGAGACTTTTGATAAAGGGAGCAGAGTGCTGTGTGCAGGTGATAGTTGAAGGAAGAGGGTTCCTGAACCTCTGTACATACACCAGATTTACAAACAAAGGTGCTAACAGGGAAACCCCATTCCCCTTCTCATATTAATAAACAATGCATTTGATCATATCCCAGCCTTTCTTTGCATGCTGCCTCATCTACCTCTCTATTATGAGATTTATGGTAGTGCGAGTTGTTAAATTCCATTGAAGATCTGCCTTTCTAAGAAAGTGTATAAGAGTTTGTACTACATGATGGGCTAGTGAATAGGGCACTAGACTAGGAGCCAGGAGATACGGTTTCTATTCTTGACTGTACTACTGATTTGCTGTATGACCTTGGGAAAATCACTTTTCTGTGTCTGCATCTTGGACAGATATGAAAACTTACAGGAACAATTAAAGGATTTATGTGTATACGCAGCAGAGCAAATCCTGAAGTCTACTTATCTTGTACCCTCATCAAACTCATTGAACCCAACGAGAGCGGAAAAAAACATTCAATCAGAATGTTGCCTGATGTATTTAATAATTTCTCTGTTGGTGACTGTGGGAGTTCTGCATGCCCACTGCGGTTAGTGCAGCATATGAACCCTAAACAGCTTGGAAGCCTTCATGATAAATACCCTCTCAGAAGTTAAATACACATAAAGTATGATTTGAAAAACCTGTCTTAAGTTCCTGATATGAAGAGGCCTTTGTGCCCTAAATTACTTATGCAAATAATTGTAGGTGCAAAAATGGAGGCCTGACTAAATTTGATCTACAGCATAACTGGTTTCACAGATTACAGCAAACAGATTAATGAAATGATTCCCAGAATCACTTTGGGATGAAATAGAATAACTGGCTGAAAGGACTTAATAGAAAGTCCCCTGTTCAAAGAAATCCCAGGAAGTGGTTTTGAGATGTGGAACTATAGTGACACCTAATGGCCAGTGTGAAAAGGAAGTGAAATCTTGAATTAGGGCATTTTGAAAGAGCACGCTGTAATCTTCCAGACATCCCACTCTTTTCAAGTGTGTATCCTTTAAAGGTTTCTCTACAGAGAACAGGACTATTGACAACACAATATTACCACCACCAGCCTGCAAAATCTCTTAAAATTGCTGGGGGGGGGGGGAAAGCACTGCTAAAGTGAAATGTTTATTCATTCAATGGACTTTACTGAGATTTCCAATAAAACAATTAGGGCCAGATGTTCCAAAAGAGCTTGGCACTAAACAGCTCGCCATCATGACAAACCCAGATGTCCAAAAGACACCTGCATCTTAAACTTGATGAGCTCTTCAAAATCTAGCACCGACAGCCTGTGCTGAGCTATTTTGAAAACCTGTGGGCAGATCCTCAGCTCGTGTAAACTGACATAGCCGCACAATGGAACTATGACAGTTTATGCCATCTTGGGATCTGCCGGTGCTTCACGCAGATTAAAGTGGTGGCTTTTGTGATGTGGTTGTTTGTTCAGCAGAAGCTGGGCTGAGCCTGTGAACTCCTTTAAGCTGTCATTGGTAACAACTTTTAATTAGTCTGGTCCTGGTCAAATTCAGACCAGTGACTTAGAGTGTGTACCCACGTACGTCATATGTACGCACATGTGAAACCAGAATGTTTATTCCTGGTTACAGAGTAACAGCCGTGTTAGTCTGTATTCACAAAAAGAAAAGGAGTACTTGTGGCACCTTAGAGACTAACCAATTTATTTGAGCATGAGCTTTCGTGAGCTACAGCTCACTTCATCGGATGCATACTGTGGATACTGCAGAAGACATTATATACACAGAGACCATAAAACAATACTTCCTCCCACCCCACTCTCCTGCTGGTAATAGCTTATCTAAAGTGATCATCAAGATGGGCCATTTCCAGCACAAATCTGGGTTTTCTCACCCTCCGCGCCCCCCCCCCCCACAAACTCACTCTCCTGCTGGTAATAGCCCATCCAAAGTGACCACTCTCTTTAAAATGTGTATGAAAACCTGGATTTGTGCTGGAAATGGCCCAACTTGATGATCACTTTAGATAAGCTATTACCAGCAGGAGAGTGGGGTGGGAGGAGGTATTGTTTTATGGACTACGACGGGGTAGTATATAATGTCTTCTGTGTATATAATGTCTTCTGCAGTATCCACAGTATGCATCCGATGAAGTGAGCTGTAGCTCACGAAAGCTCATGCTCAAATAAATTGGTTAGTCTCTAAGGTGCCACAAGTACTCCTTTTCTTATTCCTGGTTAGTAACTATTTACTGGGTCTAAAAAGACAAACTAATCTGTGGGTTCTTTAAGCAATAGTTACACAGAATTCCAGGGAACTGTGGAGAGGTTTTCATATTTGTGTGTTTTAAAATCACACATTACATTCAAAAATATGTGGAGAACATTTGATGTTAACAAATATTGAAATAATAATGCTGTGAAGCCTTGCTTCTCAACCTGGAGATTGCTAACTGGTCCAGGGGCTGTGTACAAACCCCTCTCATTTTGGCTAGAAGGATGGGGGGGGGAGTCATGAAACTTTGTGTAACGGGGCCACAGTATGGAAAAAGTTTTGAATCATTACTGTAAGGGAAAGGGGAAGGTCCAGCTGACAGGAAATTTTCTAGTGACAGATGGTCACTCTTTCTGGCCTGCATAATCAGGAATGATTTTTAAAGCGTGAAAATGAAACCTGAGGTTAGGCAGAAAGTATGTCATCTTGATTCCAGTCATTGCACCAGAAAGTCAGCGATTGCTCTGCTGAGAATGGTTAAAACACGGGAGTAGAATCTGTCTCCCTGTGCTGCATGGACATCCTAGTCTCTCATCTTGCAAACGCTTAGTCATGTGCTTAATTTTAAGCATGTGAGTGATCCTAATGGTCTGGATTGGGGTCCTAATTAGGGTTGCCAACCCTCCAGGGTTGCCCGGAGGTCTCCAGGAATTGTGGCTGATCTCCCCTGTCCTTGTTCCTTATCTCAGTGCCCCCTTGCACCCTAGAGTCCCTGTGCACCTCCCCTCTGCTCCTGCCTGCTCCCTAGGATTGCCTACTTTGTAATGGCACAAAACCGAACACCCCTGCCTGCACCTTTCCTGAGGCCATGCCCCCACTCACTCCATCCCCCTCCCTCATCGCTCTCACTGGGCTGGGGCAGGGGGTTGGGGTGCAGAAATAGGGGGTGAGGGCTCTGGGGTGTGGGCTGTGGGAGGGAGTTTGGGTGCAGGAAAGGGCTCTGGGCTAGGGCAAGGGGTTGGGGTGCAGGGTCCCAGCGGCACTTACTGTGGCTCCCAGGTCCCTGCAGCTCCTAGGCTTATTGGAAAGCTCAGGGAAGCGTGTCTGCTTCTAAAGGCCCCTCCCGCAGCCTTGCAGGAGGGACCACTTAACCCGGGATTCAAACGAGTTCAGGGGACAACTAAGAAATAACAGGGTCAGGAGTGAAGGTCAAAGGTGCAAAACTAGGGATCCAGAAGGGGACACAGAGCGGAGAACCCCGGACAGTGTCCACTGTTCCTCAAAGGTGTCTAGGGAGCAAGCAGATGCCGCCCCAGAGGAGCTCTGCCTGGATGCGTGAGACCAGGGAGGAGCAGAAATAGGCCCCACAGTTGCAGAGCACCCCCTCGTTCAGCATCCTCCTCCTGGTGTTGAAGATGGTCACTTTGGCCAGGGCCAGGAGGAGGTTGACGTGGTCTCGCGACTTCGTGGGGCCACGGACAGGGTGTGTGAATATAAACAGGTGTGGGGAAAAGTGCAGCCAGAACCTCAACAGGAGGTTCTGGAGGAGCCAGAAGAGGGGCTGCAACCTGGCACATTCAAGATAGGCATGTGCCAGGTTGTCCCTCACACCGCAAAAGGGGCAGGCATCAGGGATGGGTGAACCACGCCAGGTACATGCCCATGCTTACGGTTCCATGGAGGAGCTGCCAACCGATGTCCCTGTTGCCGTGGGACCGGGGTGGAATAGAGGCTGGCCCACCAGGGTTTCTCATCCTCCACAGGTGATAAATAGTCCCACCATTTGGTATCAGGGCGGGACATGAGGGTGAGGAAGTGAAATGTGTGGAGCATGAGTGTGTATAGTTGTTTCCTTGGCACAGTTCAAAGGAAACTGGCTGCAGGGCACGCAGCTGGCTCAGATTGTGGAAGGGAGGGGGCCCGATGAAAAGGCCTGGAAGGCCTGGGGTGAGGGGCAGGCAGGGAGCACCCTCTCGCAGTACCCGCTTAAGTAAGACCTGAGAGGTGGGCAACAAAGCTGCTCCCACCTCCCGGAGTACACGCAGGGAGGTCAGAAGGATGGAGAGCCCCGTGCACTGACCGAGTGCTCGGGTGTTCATCCAGTCTCCCCCGTCGTAGTCCAGGAGGTCTCAGATTCTGGTGGTTTCTATCAGAACAACCTCCGGTGCACCTAGGGGGACTCTGCCACCTGCATACGAAGGTAGGAGTTGTGTAGCCGGGGCTCCGTGAGGAGGTCTTCCCCCTTGGTGGCCACAATGGAGCTGGTCGCCGAGAACAGCATCCAGGTCCGGAAGAGGTCCTGGTTGAAGATTGGCAGCTCGGCGAGATCTCGTGGAAGACCCCTCGGGTGGAGAAAAAAAGGGCTGCTGGTTGTATCAGAGCCCTCGGAGGTGGCGGAGGAAGGCGTGTGCCAACGTGCTCCACGCTGGACTACCTGCACCATAAAGGATTCTCTGCAGGGCCTGGAGGGGGAAGACATGGTCCTGGCTGCGGAGGCAGACCAGGCCCTGTCCTCCCTCCTCCAGGGGAAGACTCAGGACCTCTGCAGAGACCCAGTGCAGTCCTGGCTAGAAGAACTCCAAAACTACCCTCTGGAGCAGGGCCAAGAGCCCTGGGGCTGGGCTCAGGGTGTTGGGCCAGTGCCAGAGCATGGACAGGACTAATTGGTTCAGCACCAGCACCCTCACCCTCAGGGAGAGGCACTGGAGCAATCCTGTCAATCTCCACAGCCGCTCACGCATCCTGGCCTCCAAATCCCACCAGTTCTCCGGTGGAAAAGGATGTGTGGTGGAAAGGTAAACACCAGGATAGAGCAGTGAACCCGCACGCCACTGAATGGCTTGAAGTTCAGGTGGGAGGGAGCTCATCTCCCACCCATCCCCGACCATCGTGCCAGAGCTCTTGACCCAGTTGACCTGGGCGGAGGAGGCCGCCAAGTAGATCGCCTGGCAGGACTCCACCTGCACCAAGTTGCCTGGGTTCTGGACCACGAGGAGCACGTTGGTGTACACTAACAGGACTAGCTGCAACTCCAGCTCATGGAGCACCAACCCCGTCAACTTCCGACGGAGGAGACAGAGGAAGGGCTTGATCACCAGAGTATACAGCTGGCCTGACAGTGGACACCACTGATGAACCCCTTGCCTGAAGCTGACCGGCTCCGTCAGGGTCCAGCTGAGCCTGACCAAACACTGCACGGTGGCGTACAGCCCCTGGAGAAAACCCACAAATTGGGGCCCCAAACCGAACACCCGTAGAGTGCCCAGGAGATACCCGTGGTCCCTCCCACCTGTCAAACGCCCTGCAGCCCCTTGGCGCATGGGTGGCTAGGGAAGCTCCGTGCGCTGCCCCCGCGCCGCAGGCGCCATCCCCGCAGCTCCCAGTGGTCGGGGTTCTTGGCCAATGGGAGCTGTGGAGCTGGCATTTGGAGCAAGGGCAGCGTGTGGAGCCTCCTTGGCCGCCCATGCACCTAGGGGCTGCAGGACCTGGCGGCAGCTTCTGGGAGCCGCGAGGAGCTAGGGCAGGCAGGGTGCCTGCCTTAACCCCGGCCCCCCACTAAGTCACCCACCAGAGCCGCTAGGGTCCCTTTTCCAGGAGCCTGGAAACCCTATTGCTCCCCCATGGCCCTATACCCCTCTGCACCCTGGGGTCCCTTTGCACCTTCCTTCTGCTCCCTGATACCCCCTTCTCCCCTCTGAACCGTTTCCCCCCTGTTCCCCTCTGCACCCTAGAGTCCCTTTGCGGGCCCCCACTGCTCCGACACCCCTACCCTACTCTGTAGCCTGCCCGGAACCCTGCGTTCCCGGAACCCCGTGGGCGGGCTCTACAGTCCCCGGCCGGACCCCAGCCAGCGCTGCGCCGGGCCGGGCCATTTCCGGTGCGTTGGCCTCTCTCTGAGGCCGAGGCGCGCGTGTCCCGGTAGTTGCCGCGCGCCCGCCATGGTCCCGCGGGAGCTCGGTGGCCTCCTGCCCCTGCTGCTCTTCCTGCTCGGCGCCTGCGCGGTGTCCAGCTCCCCCGGGCCGGGCGGGACCTCGCCGCCCCCGGGCACCACCGCCGTCGCCAACGGGACAGGGCCGGCCGGGAACCACAGCGACAGCGGGGTCCGGGGCCTGGACCTGCTGGGCGGGCGGCTGCCCGCGGTGCAACGGGGCTTCTACGTGCTCAGCGGCCTCTGCGTGCTGGCCGCGCTCTACTTCCTGGTGCGGGCGCTGCGGTGAGTGGCGGGCGCGCGGGGGGCCGGGAGAGGCGGGGGGGGGGGGCAGACATGGAGCTCCCCGTATTAGGGACCCATCCCAATGGAAGGAAGCTGGTCATGAGACCCTCCCTTCCTTTCCCCTATATTCCAAGGGGATGGGTCCCCTGTAGACCCCCGTCCCCTGGAGCATCTCCTTCACTCCATGGAGTGTCTTTGTGGGGGTGTGTGTGTGTGAACAGGGGTGGGGTCCTTACCCCCATCTCCCCAGGAGGCAGGCTTGGGAACCTCCGTTGCTTCCCCCCCCCCCCTCCGCCGTTCCTGGGAAACAGACATGGGAACATCCTAGACTCACTTTCCCCTGGAATAAACACCCCCAGCCCTCCCCTCCTCGGGAGGCTTCTGGGAGAGCCATCGGTCTCCCATGCCTCTGTCATCCTTTGTGGATTCTCTGTTTTCCCGCGGGACGCTTTAGAAAGAGTGAGGAAATGCTGGAGCCTTTTGCAATTCCTAGAAAGATTACGCCATGCCCTTAAAACACGCCTGCATTCTTCTATTTCTCTTGGGAACTCTGAAATCTTTCTCCTGTCGCTTGAGAAAGCGGCTTCTCCAAAACCCCACCCTCTTCTGATGAGTGTGGGCTCAGTGAAGGTAGCTCTGTACTTCTGCTGTAAAAGCTGAGAGGAGTCTGGAGGTTGGTAGAAAAAATGTCCCCTGAGACTCTGCCGTCCCCTTTATCCCTGTGCTGGTGTAGCAGGGACAGAGTAGTTGTTCTTTGTGCCTCAGGCCCTGAAGTGAGAGACAGAGTCCAGCATTCCACCCTCTGAAGTGTGTGAAATCCTTTCCTGCCTTAATAAGGGTTTGTCTACACAGGAAAGTTTTTTTTTACCAGTCTAACTGCCTGTATGGACATTCTTATCCTGGAATGAGAGTAGCTTTTTTTGGTTTCGCTTAAGCCCCTTTTGGATGGCTTGTCTGTATTAGAAGAGATCTGCTGGTATAGCTATGCTGGTATAGCTCTGTTAGCAAGCCTTACTGATGTAGACACAGCATATACCCATAAAAGCACTTTTTTCTGTTATGATTGTCTACAATATAGCTTTTACTGGTATAGAAATGTCAAAAAAAAAAAATCACATCCCTAACTGGCATTACTGTGCCAGCAAAAGTCCTAGGCATAGACCTGGTCAAAGTGACATGGAAACTGAACTGAAAAAAAGGCACTCTGAATCCGGAATAAGAGTACCCACACAGGGAGTTATACTAGTATTACTATTCTGGTCAAAATTCACTCCATCAAAAGCACCAACTAAATTGTTTCCGATACAGTCTTTCTGACTAATATCCCCCATTGGCAATGGTATGCAAATATAGGGCTGATATTTTTGAGCTACTCTACAGGTGATGACCACTGAAGCCAAACTATGTGCTATCCAGGAGCAAACCCGAGAGTATGTAATAAATAGTCCACAGACAAAACATCCCGATTCCCTGTTTTTGTTCATTTTGTCCTTTTGGCTAACCAGGCCTCTCCTGTCCTTATGAGCTCATGACATTGTATGCAAAAGGGAGCCTACATCAGGGTTTGTGAATGAAAGTTCTAGATCAGAAGTACCTGTGAATGAGCTCAAAACTGATTTCAGGTTGAAGAAACCTCAGCGGAAGAAGTATGGTCTCCTTTCAAACTATGATGAAAATATGGAGTTGGGTTCTCTGGACAGCGATGAAGACACAGTGTTTGAAACAAGAAATCTGAGACGGTAGGTGGATGTTTACAAGTAGCTAAATGTTGCTTTCAAAAGATGCTTGACGCTTGGGCACAGAATCTGCAACTGGATCCATACAGGTGAAACTCTGTGCAGGTGCAAGGGTCCAACTGTGTGGATGGATCCAATTGCAGTGTCAGGCATTTGGGTTAACAGTCTCAAGAGAACGACATTGCATAGATGGTCTTCCTTGGGATACTAAAGGGCCTTTATACATGTGAAATTATTAGAGACATGGATTAAAAATTAGCTTGTACAAAACCTGAGATCAATAATGGGGGGGGGGAGGGAAATGGGATTTTTTTTTTTCTGTAACAAGGTTTCTCCTATTGTTTGCCTCAGCTTTGTAGCATGGTGCTAATGCATGAAAACCAGCAAGTGAAACCGAATAGAAGCTTACTAACACCTTCCCTAAATGAAAATGTCTAGGTTATTTTCTTCCTGGGACTGAGTGAAACACAGATAGTAGACAGATTTCAAATCCTTTATTTTAAGAATCTACTAAATGCTTTTTATAAGATAAGACTCTTTCAAATTATTTTTCATGTGATAATTCCCTTTCCTCTGCATCTCATACTTATTTTAATTCTTCCTCCTTCCACTCTGCAATACTGAATGGACTCTTCTGTAATCATTTTTATTTTGGTTATTTCTGCAGTGGACACAGTGCAGTACAATAGGTGATCTGTGTTAGATAGTTATGTCGCTCTCCTAGAGAGGTTGCAATTCAGAACAAACACAATGACCCAAGGTCACTTAGAACTGGAATTTATCATAGAACGGTCCTTTATAAAGAAGGAAAAGGGAGGGGGTTTGGCATGCATATCTCTCAGATTCAGTTCCAAGCATATGGAACGCAGTGAAAGACCCAAAGACTAAAGAAGATGAAGGGACTTATCCCCCTGGAAGTTCAGGTGTATTTAAGAAGTGTCTGGAGTACAGGTGGTGTGCAAGAATATGTAAGCGGGTAATGAGTGCTGCATGCTCGCACACAAAGTGGGAGACTGAGAACAGCAGCTAGAGGCAGGCATATTGTGGGCGGACTGCGTGTGAACTTCTCCCTGCACAGCTCTGGCATTGCATGTCCTAAAATCATCTTCCCTGCCCTCCTGACGTCTGTGCATTGTTCTCCAGTCTCCTTCCATCTCAAGGAATCTGCTCCTCATTTTGGCTCCTACCTTCCCTGTTCTGAGAACCAAGCAATCTTTTTGCTGCATCTAAATTAAACATTTCAGACTCCTTTGCATTTAATCAGCTAATGTCTGTAAAGCACTTTGAAGTTAAGTGTTAATCTGGTACTTGGAATTTTGCCGTTTAGAATATGGCTGACTGAACACCTAATAAAGCAAACTTGGCTTTTAACACTGAACTCAGCTCTGCACAATTCTACATTTAGAGGCGCCTCTGGCTTCGTTCAGATATCGCTTTCTCTTCATTATGTTTTGTTCTGATCTCATACAGGGGGGTAATAATACCTAGCTTTTTATCAGGAGTTCTCCAAACACTTTACAAAGAAAGCCAGTATCATCCCCATTTTACAGATGAGGAAATAGGGACATAGAGGTGAAGTGACTTTCCCAGCAGAGCAGTGGCAGAACTGGGAATAAGCCAGGTATCCTGAGTGCCCAGTCTAGTGCTCCATCCACTAGACCACACTCCGTCCTTACAGAGTGGAAGCAGTTAGTAGTCCGATAGCCCAAACACACACTTCCTTCAGGGAGTCAGAAGCGTGTGTCATATAGTTGCTTCTGCTAGAGATTCTAAAACCTTTCTCAGTCTTATGTGGAGGAACCAATGGTGTCCTAACTCAGAGCTGTCTTTATCCCATTAGGACACGTGTTAATTTTAGCACTTACTTTTTTGCGGTGGAGTCTTGATAAGTGGGTTTGATTCCTTCAAAGTGTTTTCAAAGAGGAAGAGAATCACATGCACACAGCCCTCCTTCATCTCCCCCTCACTCCATCTCCCTCCCCCACAGCTATTTCAAGGCATGCTAAAGAACTGTCAAGCTGTAAATGCTCATGCTGGTGCTTGGATGTCTTCTGTTTTCCAGGTGATGTGGGACCAATGGCTCCAACTCCACAGACTGACCGAGAAGGTGCAAGTCCACCAGCAGAATTGCCTCACCAGTTCTTGGGTTTATTTTTTCTAACTGCTTAAGATGGCTGCTAGCTAACAGCACACAGTTTTATAGGTGTGTGTGTGGGAGGGAAGGCAGAGTAGTAAAACGATAAGTCCTACTGCCCTGGGTGTTATTGCTCATGCAGGAACCATTGTAACTCTCTTGATAACGAAAATGTGACTCTCTAAGGTGGGCTTTCAGTTTCTAACATTCCTAGTGATGGACTGAAGTATTGCAGCCACATCAGCCGGCCTACGAAATCTAGTCAGTATCCTGTATACATTTATATCCCACCCTATAGCAACTATTGCAGTGAAACTGAAGTGGTATCAGGCAGTTGGATTCTGCTTGTTGCCCACACAATGCTCTTACTTTTTACTTATTGCCTGTATAACTGACTCCACGTCAAGCGATATCAGTCTCTGAGGTCTGGAGCTATCCCTTGCATTAGGTAATGGATCTGTACTGTAGTTCAGCCAGCTGGAGAGTGGCTGTGGGGCGGGGAGGGAGCGGGTTCAGTGCATCAGTGTTCTTGCAGTTGCTATTAGGGCTAATGCTGCAACCTAAAGATGGAAGCGACGCAGTGACAATACAAGTCATTACCTGACTTACAGAATGAAGAAATGTGTTTACATTTAAGGGATATCACTGAGCCAGGAGGAGAGTCTGAAGTAGTAATAACTTGTTTGGCTAGACTGTGGGATCAACACATGTTCAAACTCTACTATTTTGTATAGTTGCAAACCAGAGTACCTGCAAAAGACCCCTTTGCCGCAGAGTTGTTTAATATCTACCATGCTATTAGATTCAGTACAGATGGCATTGTCGTCAGACATAGAAAGTCGGAAGTACTTGTTCCCAATGCAACGCATCCAAGAACAACTGTTGGCTGGAAAAAGCAGAATAACCTTGAAGAGGAGTTGAAGCCGGATCCCTGTTGACTGCAAATCTTAAACTGAGGCAGTGCTGGTTCAAAAATAGCTCTTCTTGCGTGTAGGGAGCAGTTTCAGTCCATGCATTAGTACTCTGGGCTGAGCCATGGAATAAGCCCAGTGAGCCGCAGAAATGTCCCGTTGTAGCCTGGTTGTGTTGATGGTCAGTGACCTGTGGTGAAGGGGTCATATGTGAATGTACTAGAAGTGTGCAGCAAATATCTCCTTCCCTGTACCCTCATCAAGTACAGACCCTGCTTGTACTGTGATGGAAACTGCTAGCAACAATCCTGTTTAAAGTACACTTCTTGCAAGCGTGTGGCTTCAGCCACAATGCAGATGCAGGGTGCAGTTTATTTGAAAATTAAGGGCCATACTGCCCTGCAATCCTGAAGATCCCACCTCTCCTCTAGGGATTGGGTGCCATTGCTCCAAGAATCCCAGCACAGTCAGCCTGTAAGCTAGGAAATACCCTACTGGAGAGGTGCAGCTTTAAGGCTACAGGACTGTATTGTTCTCAATACAGATTGGGTGCTACATGAAGCATCTTTGGGAGAGAAATATGGGATAGCAGCTCCTTTCTGTCGGAAATGAATTCTGTCTTGTTAATGAGGGAGAAACTGACCTGTTACAAAAAGAGCGCCAAGGAGAATGATTAAAAATTGACCATGCTTAAATGGGTTTGCTGCCAGCCAGGCAGCAGAAGTGATCTCTGGGAGCTGTGCCATGCTTTGAAGTCCTGAACCAAGACAGTGTAGAGAGCACCATGTCCCTTGGGGTCATCTACGCAACAGGCAGTATTTCTTGATACCAAGGTATCCTGATTAGAAGTGTTGATTTCCTCTACCACCCCAGATACCTTAGCTCTTAGCTGTAGGCTCCCCAGCCTGCTGAAAGAGGTGCGTACTTGTTTAAGATTGAAAAACAAAATATTTTTGAAAGGACGACTTCCGTATGATCAAAGAGCACCTTGATAGTCACAAATTTCATCTAATTTGTATCTGTTAATGTCCATTTTAGCACCTTTGTATGTTTAACTGATGCAGAGATGACAGTGTGCTTTCTGTGTTACCCGAGCACAGCTGTAATGGCTGAGTTTGGCCGGTGATGCAGAGAGTTAGCTTGTTTTGATTCATTAGAATGGTGGTGTCTTCATCCCTTCTAGGGCAGTACTCCATAAACACCCGTGGTAATGCTTGCCTTAACCCTTCAGCTCCCATCACACCTCTTTTCCTGTAAAGCATCATTCACAGGTCACTTAAGTCAGACGCTGCATTGCAGGCCAGTTAGTTAACGGTTTGGCTCAGGTTTTGTAATGTTCATCGGCCTTGCATTAGCTGAGGCAAGTTATTTTTTCATTCCTTAAGTTCTGCTTCTCTGTTGGACAGAGTGAGTTTGCAATCTTTGATTTTCTTGGGTCTGTTGGAATGAACGATTCTAAGACCGTATTGATTTTAATGTGTTAATGGTTTAATAATTCTGGTGAAAGAAGATGGGACCTATTTTATTTTTATATATAAATTTTTTTTCAATTATTCAGGTACAAACTAGGGGCCTATTATGAAAATGTTCTAAGTGGAGTTTGATGTCCCCTTAGTAATTATTAAAAATCTAGGTGAGGATAGCGCTAGTGTATGTAACCTGTGAGATACCAGTTCTGCTGGTATTGAGTAGGTGCCTAAATTCACCCCATTGCAGAAGGCTGGCATGATGCCTCTGTCCCTCTTTAAACCCTCAAAATAAGCTGTGCATGGGTGAATTTTGCCCCCTGGAGAGTAGAAGCAATATTTCTGTGGGTGTAGAGGGGACACTTGCTACCTAGGAAAAGCCTCTTGCACTTTTTGATCTGAGTCTGTTCTGGTTGGAGACTGACCTGACCTCTGGCCAATTCCATATTAAAAGCTGACTTGTGTAGGCTATTTTTTCTCTTAAGCATGGGGAATGCACCTTAAATTCTGTGTCTTGAAGTCTTTACATCAGCTTGGCTTTGCATGTCACGAGCCAAGATTATCTCCTCACATTCCTGCTCTCAGGCTTTTGGTTGCTCTAAATTATTAATGTACCTTGCGGGAAGAAGTAAAATTGATGACAACAACAAGGTAAGACTCCTTTCAGTGCAGATCTATTGCTCCATGTGGCTTTTGTGCCTCCCCAAGCTGACCCAAAAGAAGAGTGGGAGAGTCAGCACTGTGGCGAGACCCGCTTCTGAGAGCGGTGGAGACGTCTTGGCAATGGACAGTTGGAGTGAGGCCAGCATAGCCCTTGCAGGACTATTACTAATAATGGTGGCTTTTAAATCCTGGCTCTTATTTCCCCCAAAGAGAGGAGCTCAGGCTGGGAGGTGCCTTCAGTGGTTATTTTAATTTTTTTTTTTTAAAGCATGTTTTGGGTTCCATGTGGACACCCCGGTAGATCACTCTGCAGTATGCCTCCGGCAAAGCTTTTGGGGCCCTCCCAAAGTGCCTCTGGCAACACCCCCTCTTCTGAAAAATGGTTTTGATGTGTGTCCTACTTCCTGTTGTTCTGGGTGTGAGGGGCCACTCGCTCTGGCTGCTGCCTCTTGCCATGGGCCTTCCCAGTCTGCTCCCTCCAGACTCTTGAGCTTCAGAGCCTGACTCGGTGGTTGCCAAAGGGCCTGATTCTCAGGACACCGAGCACTCCTGAAGTCGATGTGAGCTGAGGATGATCAGGACCAAGATTGTGTGATGCTTCTTAATGTTCATGCAGACATTGACCAGCGTGTGCTCCAGGTAACAGCTATAGAGTTGAAACTGTTAGGGTTGTTTAAGCCAAAGGCTAATTAACAAAATTTACATAATTCTCTCTAATCTGTTTGGGGGGTTGTATCGAGTTGTCTAGTACTGGCATCGAACTACTCACTGCTGAACTAATAGGCAAATCGTCTGGGGCTTTTGCTGCGGTTAATGAGATTGATTCAAAGTGATACTGGGCTGCAGCGCTCTACTGTTAATACTGTACTCTAGTTTTGTTGCATTTGCACATGACTTGAATGTGATCTGTAGCACTGAGGTGCTGAGAGAGACCTGTGGTCTGAACAGATTGCTTGGCAGTCAATAAAAAAGCACTCTAGTGCACAGTGGTTTCCCTCCCCCTTGGAGTGTGCTTGTTTTTAAACAGCAGCCAATCCTGTATTGATCTTCCATTTTCCTTTTGGTCACCACTTGTCTCCACCCCTCATATCTTCAAACCAATAAAATAAAACATTCCATTTCAACAGATTCCTCCTTTGTAGCAACGGTGACTGTGACCTTCGTTATTCTGAAAGACTGCCCAGTACCAAGGATGCAGTGCTGTGCTGATCCACAAGGGGCTCTGTTCTCAAACTCTCTCTCTGCTTGGGCACTCTAAGGCTAAAAGATGTCTTGCAAGCAAGAGGGCCCAGGGATATTAGTGTAAGAATGAGTGGCATGTGCTAAAGCAGGGGAGAGCACTGCTGTCTTGTCTAGCTACTAGCTGTCATCTCCATAGCATGACATAGCACCTCCCAATCACACATGGATTTTTATCCACGTGTCACCCCAAGAAGTATGCGCAAAAAGAAAAGGAGGACTTGTGGCACCTTAGAGACTAACAAATTTATTTGAGCATAAGCTTTCGTGAGCTACAGCTCACTTCATCGGTATGCAGGATCTGACCAAAACCACCCCAGTGCCTCCACCCCCAGACTATTTACTGCGTCATGACAGACTATAAACATTTGCAAATGGGTCCTGAGCCCAAAAAAATTGAGAACCAGTGCACTAGATTATCCTTCCTATCCCCAGCTGCCTTTTAGCCACCAAAAATGGTATAGAGGCTATAGATGTGTTTTGCTTGTTACGATTTTACCAAGCGTCCCTTTACTACAACTCCTTGCTCTGTGCTCTGCTTTTATCAGTGTCCCTCATGCAGACCCTGTGGCTTAAGCCCTGCTCTAGCTTGCCCATTGGTCCTCTCCACTGATGGAATTTCCTTGCATGTCTCAACTTAACCTTTTTCCGCATTATGGAGATCCTCACATTGCACCTTGTTTTCCTTTTCCGCAGGTTAGCACTTACCCTCTTCTCTCCCACTCCCCCCTTCATGCATATCTAGTCCCCGCTTCAGGTAAGAAAGGCCTCACAGCGCTCCTTGTGCCAGCTTTATTTCTTCGAATACTTTTGTGTTCCATCAGCTCAGCAGCAAGCCACCTGTTTTCCCCATCAGTGAGAACAGGGCAGTTGATACCTGTACCTCTAAATGCAACGCTGGCCCTTTTTTCCATAGCTCAACGGTGGAGTTTGCTTATTTGACACCTGATGGAGCCCAAATATAGGAATTAGTCCAAATCCAGGCCCAGAAAAAAGCTGAAATTACTATGGAATTTTTAAAATATATATGTATATAAAGTCTGCTGCAGTTTCCACGGTAAACATCTGATGAAGTGAGCTGTAGCTCACGAAAGCTCATGCTCAAATAAATTGGTTAGTCTCTAAGGTGCCACAAGTACTCCTTTTCTTTTTGCGAATACAGACTAACACGGCTGTTCCTCTGAAACCTAAAATACAGTAGTCCACTAGGTGGCAGTCTCACACTGAGTGTGCCTATTGATAGGGGGATGAGGTCAGGGAGGGAATATATTGTATTGGACCAACTTCTGTGGGTGAGAGAGACCAGCTTTGGGGGTAACACAGAGCTGTTAATGGGGGGTCCCTTGAGAGTTTGTTACATGCTGGTGCCACTGGGTAACAATAACTTCAGGCACTCTCCAAACACACAAAGACCACTCCCTGCCCCAAATAGCGTTCGGTTAATTATGGCAAGACAGAGACTCTATGGTGGAGAGCGAAGTAGGCTTGTGGGCCCCATTTTGTGAGTTGAATTTTGTAATGGCTGGGTATAAGCTGGGGTTGTTGCAGCCAGTGTGGCCTTGCCCAGACTGAGTTTACAGGTGTGATGTTAGCTAACATGTTTTAGGTCTAGTGTAGACAAGCCACATGGCTTTTAATAACTGCTAAACTGCTTGAGTTAAGCCCTGGGCTCCCTGCTCATACATGCTATGTGGACTTTTTACAGCAAGGGTAAAGCTTGTCTGTGCAGGAGACTGAGCTGGGGGGCTGCTCAGTCTGTGGAAGGAACTCATGCAGGAGCTAAGGGTCATCCCACATCTTCCCACTTCCTCTCCAAGTGCCGGGGTGCTTCTCTCATGGGCCTTCTGAACCACAAGCCCAGGCAACGTGGACATAACATCACCCTAGCAAAACTACACTGCACGTGCAGTTTCCCACCTGGGGAAGAGAGTGAACCACAAGTGTCAAGTTTCAGAGGAACAGCCGTGTTAGTCTGTATTCGCAAAAAGAAAAGGAGTACTGGTGGCACCTTAGAGACTAACCAATTTATTTGAGCATGAGCTTTCGTGAGCTACAGCTCACTTCATCAGATGTATACCGTGGAAACTGCAGCAGACTTTATATACACACAGAGAATATGAAACAATACCTCCTCCCACCCCACTGTCCTGCTGGTAATAGCTTATATAAAGTGATCAACAGGTGGGCCATTTCCAGCACAAATCCAGGTTTTCTCACCCTCCACCCTCATGTTGTTGATGCACTAAGGGAAGGTGCTCAGATACTCCAGTGATGAGGGTGGGATAAGGATGTGTATGGGACAGAACAGTGCTAACTGCACCTTTAAATTCTAGTGCAGAGAACGCCTACATAAGAGATGAGAGGGTAGTAGAGGGAAGGCTGAGCTAGAATGGAGTGGATGAAATCTCTGTACACCCTTCCTACATATCCATGGGAGTGCTAAAATAGTGAGACACCGCCTTGGGGTGGGAAGAGCCAATTGGTATGTTCTCTGGATGGGGAGAGAGACAGCCTGAGCTTGTCTGATGCGGGATTTGGTTCACACATACCAGCCCGCAGTGGTCTGCCCTGATTTTATATTAACGTCCGTTAAAGTGATCTGGATTCAACTTTCGCTGCCTGAAATGGGAACTGCAAGCCACTTTCTGAATGGCTGTAAACTCTCCTGGCTGTACTGTCATCTGTTCACTGCTGGAATGCTGTTGAAACTGACAGCAGCGCTTCATAGAGTGGAGGGGAAACTATTTTTCATTTTTCTTCCATGGTGGCAGAATTACAGAAGTCTGTATGGCAGGGCTCTAGCCATGGTTTTCATGATGCTTCTGTATCAAGCGTAGGGAAGAGATGAACAATAGTTTGTGTGTGTGTGAATGTGGTCTGCTAGCAAAAACAAACCCTACTGTAATACTTAACTCTTACGAAGGGGTTTTTGTTCATAAATCTCCAAGCACTCTGTGAGGGAGGGTATATACCAAAGAATCATAGAACTGGAAGGGACCTTGAGAGGTCATCTAGTTCAGTCCCCTGCACTCAAGGCACTACTAAGTATTATCTAGACCATCTCTGACAGGTGTTTGTCCAACCTGCTCTTAAAAATCTCCAATGATGGAGATTCCACAACCTCCCTGGGCAATTTATTCCAGTGCTTAACCGCCCTGACAGTTAGGAAGTTTGTCCTAATGTCCAACTTAAACCGCCCTTGCTGCAATTTAAGCCATTTGCTTGTCCTATCCTCAGAGGTTAAGAAGAACAATTTTTCTCTCTCCTCCTTGTAACAACCTTTTATGTACTTGAAAAACTGTTATCATATCCTCTGTCTTCTCTTCTCCAGACTAAACAAACCCAGTTTTTTCAATCTTCCCTCATAGGTCATGTTTTCTAGACCTTTAATAATTTTTGTGGCTCTTCTCTGGACTTTCTCCAATTTGTCCACATCTTTCCTGAAATGTGGCACCCAAAACTGGACACAATTCTCCAGTTGATGCCTAATCAGCGCAGAGTAGAGCGGAAGAATTACTTCTCAAGTCTTGCTTACAATATTCCTGCTAATACATCCCAGATTGATGTTTGCTTTTTTTGCAACAGCGTTACACTGTTGACTCATATTTAGCTTGTGGTCCTCTATGACCCCCAGATCCCTTTCTGCAGTACTCCGTCCTAGGCAGTCATTTCCCATATTCTCTGGTAGAGAGAGGTGAAGTGACCTGTCTTAGGGTCACACAGCAGGTCAGTGGCAGAGCAGGTAATGATGCTCAAGTCTTTGGTTCCATTGTCCCTATTCGCTGCCCCCACAGCCTGGCAGTGAGCATTGCCACTTAGGTTTCTGGAGTCTTGTTTTATTCTGGTGAAGGGAAGCGGCACGGTCCAGTTTTTAGGACGTGTATTCTGGAGACCTGGGTTCTATTCCTGATTGAGTGCGTGACCTTGGGTGAGTCACATCCCCATTATGCCTGTTTCCGGTTCACTAAAACTAGAATAAAAATAGTCACCTCTCAGGAGTGCCTAGGGTAAATGTATTAATACTTGTAAAGTGCTCTGAGATCCTCGAATTGGATGTGACAGGGTTACTGAATAAAAGACAGTGCTCAGACATTGAACAGGAAAATATCTGCATTTTCATGCTAAAGTATTGTACTTGCTGCTCCAGTTAAGTTATTGCCACCCGCCCTTAAGGCCAAACAAAATGCATAACTTTGGGGTATTCTAGTGCCCCCTGCAGGCTGCGCTTCCACACGCGCCTTCTAAATGTTGTGCTTGTGCATAAACCCCCACGTGGCAAGGTACAGAGGACATTTGCAGGAGCCGTTTGGGGTAGCTGTATTTACTCAGTTCACAGCTGCAAACATTGTTTCTGCAATGGACGGGGAGTATAAAATCTGCTCGGAAACGTTGGCTCGCTATGCATTTGTAATATAGACAGCACTTTCCTCTTCAGCCTAAAGATAGCGGGAAATATTTTTGAAGTCTGCTGTAGGTTCTCTGTGGTCTCTTCTGTGCCACTCAACAAAGCCCCTCTCTACAGCTAGCAGGATTCTCTGTAAAAAATTAACTTTACTTAGTTGGCGTTTAGTCTAAATTCTCCTTCTGATCTTTATCTTTCTTCCTTACAGGATGGAAAGGTGAGTGGAAGTGGCATTTCATCCAGGAAGGACTCTCCCTTAGAAATGTTAATTGTTGTTTTTAAAAAAATTTGTAAAGAGGGCGGTTTTGCAGTGTGTGCGTGCATGTGTGTGCTTTTCTCCCCCTCCTCCACCCTGCTTAAGGCGCACTGGGGAATAAGAGTATAAAGGAAAGACATGAACCTAACTCCACTGGCAACAGAACAATATTTTTGTGAGCACCATCGCTAATTGGAGAAGGAATTCACACAACAATTTTTGCCATCTAAGGAGGAGTAAACATTAAAGGGGATGCTGTACTTTTGATGCATGCTAATGAGTTTGTGTGCGCACAGAACAGAGAAGATGCCCCTAAAATTAAACTCGAGATGAATGGCTCAGATGTTACATTTTAGTCTTTTATTTCTTACATCACTGGATCAAAGGCACAAGCCCAAGCCCACGTCCGAGAATACCTGTTGAGGGAAGAAACATCCAGTAGACCTCACAGGTAGTGAAATCCAGTACTCAACTGGAATGGGAGCCTGGTTCAAACCCCATTGCAATTAATGGGAGTCTTTCCATTGGCTTCAAGGGCCTGTGGATCAGACCACTGAATGGCATAATGAAGTTCCAGTCCTGCATATGGGCAGACTTCTGCGCCTGCGTGGTGGTCCTTGTTGGCTGTGCTGGGGCAGCGTACAGGCGCGGGTGCCTGCCCAAGTGGAATTAGTTACAGGATTGGGGCCACACACTGAATTTGCACTGGATTAGCCAAAATTGTGGTTTAGATGGATTTAGTTAAACTCATGCTAGCCCTTGTGTGCCATGCTTTATAGGTCAGTCATAAACCAGTGGTGGTTCTGTTGTTGGCATTTAAACGCTCCCCTGCCCTGTTTGCAACCCAATTATTCCAACTTCCTGCTAGGTCATGAGCACCAGAAAGTGAAACTGCCTAGATTTGTAGATTTAAGGCTGTTCCTCTAGTCTGAGCCTCCCCAGCGGACAGGCCAGTGATTCCTGCCTGGAGCCCAATCATTTGTGGTTAAAATAGAACATCTCTGTTAGAACTTCAGACTTGATTTAGAGTCTCAAGTGATGGAGAATTTACCACATCCATTGGTCATATGGTCCAGTGGTAAATTACCCTCACTGTTAAAAATTTGCATTTGTAACTCCTGTAGCTTTGTCCGGGTGCACAACATAAGGACGGTACGTGGCAAAACATTGTTTAAACTCCTTGGGTGCTTTTAGCTATCGTACTCTAATGTGGCATTAGTTAACACAGGTATGGAGTTGGGGTTTTTACTACTTGTGGAAGGTGCTCAGATGCCGTGGTGATGGGTGATTAAAAATCTCGATAAATTACAGTGATTTTTTTTAACTTGACAGTGGCCCCCTTTGTAAAAGCAGTGACCCCTCCAATAATATCTAGTTGCATAGGTTGTGATGGTCTTCCCCAGCAAATACAATTTTTCCATTGCAATTATTTAGGATATGTATTGTGCTGGTGCCTTAATACATTCCTCTCATGTCAGTGCAGTCTTTGTTAAAGCTTTTATGTGTGTCATGCTTAAATCTTTTGCCCGTATTCAAAGCGGTGTCTGGGTTCGCTTGTTGATATCTCTTCCTGTTGTCACTGTGGCTGCATTAAGGTTTTCATGAAACTGTTTTGGAGGTGACTGAGTATTCCACATGGTTGGGCTGGTGATCTGCCAGCTGCACGGCTTCTCCAGAACTGGCACTTTTTGCTCTGAATTGCGGATTTGCCTTATTTTTAGCCTTATTCTTAATAAACATTTGTTTTTCGGCACCCAAAAGCCCCCAGTCAGGCTCAGAGCCTCATTGTGCTGAGTAATGTACAGAGAAAGATGGAGGCTCAGACCCTCAGCTGCTGTACTTCAGTGACTTCACTGGAGCTACCCGGATATACACCGGCTGAAGATCTGGCCCCGAATCTCTGCCTCAGAAGGTTTTAGAATCTCTGGATTTAGGATGTAGCTTATAAGATGGTTTAGGTTAAGAAATAAGTAAAAATTAGGTTGTTCTTCAAGTGATGGTCCCTGTGTGCATTCCGCACATGGGACATGCATGTACACTGTACTCCTGAGTCTGGAATTGTTTGTAAGCCCTGTCTGTTGCCTGTACATGGGCTATAGCTCTCCTTGTGCTCTAAACTGAGGGCATAAAAGGGGGTGCAGGCCCACACCTCTCCAGTTCCTTCTTAGCACTGCATGGTCTGAGTCAGAATCTTTGGTGTCCTCAGCTTCGTTTTTTACTGCTATCATTGCTGTAAGATATTTTATATAGTTAGTGTCTCCCCCCTACCTTTTCTTTCTTCCTCACTCAGGGACACCCCGCGCCCCAGACCCTCCTAAGAAGTCCGGAATTATGCCCATGGTCTCAGGGTTCAAAAACTGTGTTTCCTGCCATACTCCTTTTCAGTGAGTGACGAACGAACATCAATGCTGCCTGGGTGAGGCTCATATTTCTGCCAAGTGTGGTATCTGCTGCTCTTTCCCCCCAGAACTCTTGGGGATAGGGAACTGAGACTCAGAAAACATCTCATGGAGAAGACAATGAAGCCCCAATCATATCCGGGCTGGAGACCCCCACCCCAGCCCCCATCTTACATCAGTTTCATCAAGGGGACAGCACTTCTCTGAGCATGAGCTTGCGAATGGAGATGAAGACTGTTAAACCCAAGGAGAGGGCTTCACTTGAGAGCAGTGGACACTCCCGTAGACATAAGGACAAGTCGTCTTCGTCTAAAACTGCCCTGAAGAGAGAGGATACTTCCCAACCCTCCTAAAGCAAGCAGGCGTGCATGGCTGCTAAGGACATAGGCCTGAGTAAATCTTTTGGATAGGAGAAGGTGACACACATGGGTACGGATCTGATGGTTCTGACGTTGGGTCAGATGGGGAAGCCTTGGGATAAACAGCTCCTACTGCTCCCATCTGCTTCTAGAGCCGATGTGGTACGTTCTCCTAGGGCGCTGACTGCCCCGTTGACCAGGGGAGCGCCAGTTCTGATGGCTCTGCCAGTGGACTCTTCCCAGGGCGATCAGAGACCTACGTCTCTCTGGAGGCCATCTTCACGCTTTCCTATCTGCAATCACCCCTCCCATTGGGATCATCTATTCTGGGGTGTTGTGACACCAGAGGAAGAGACCATCCCGACGAGGCAGAGTCGTTCTCCCATCCTGCCTGCCAGCCTTGAGGTGCAACCATTGGTACCATCGGTTCCACTAGAGAGAAGGGATCCGGCTTTCTCTTCAGATGAGCCAGAGGCCTTGCAGGAGTCTCTGTGGCAGTGGGTGGAAGTGGCATGAGACAGGAGCCCCAGAAGGTTAGGGTTCCGGTCTCAACCAGATATGATTGGCCAAGAGACAGGTGGTAACCTATGCCATGGGGTTCTTCTCCACCAGTTGATCCATCCTACTGGCAATATTGGGGACTGTGGGAGCCTTACTCTAGATTCCCAGGATTAGCGTTGGAGTCCTATCTGCTATCGCCTGGACACCCACAACTGGTCCTGCCAGAATGTTCGGAAGAGGAAAGTGAGCTGGGTCTGATAGTTCCGGGAGCAGTCTGATCATCTTCAGATGAGGCGGTTCCTCCAGCCTCTCTGTCTCCGCTGGACAACTTTAAACAATATCAAGAGGTGATATCATGCCCGAGGTGACTGCAAAGCTACAGATTTAGCTTGAGGAAATCCAGGAGCCTCAGCACTGTCTACTAGACATTCTGCAGCCTTCCGGTCCCAGTCGAGCGGCCCCTCCACATCAACAAGGACATCATGGACCCAGCAAAGACAGCTCCCCAAGAGGGCTGAGAAGGGCGACTTTGATTTGCTCAAAGAGAAGAGTTTTTGTTCTCTCAGCCACCACTTAGGTGCAGGTGGCTACAGAGTGGTCCAAGCAATGGTATCCAAAGGCTACTCCTTCTGTTAGGGGTCACAAACCACTCAACCTTCTGTGGAGAAAAGGTCTTCTTTTCCACCTCCCTCCAGTTCAGGATCTCAAATTATCAGGCCCTCTTGGCCAAAGATGATTTTACTAATTACAATAAGTTTTTGGAATTTAAGGACAAGCTCCCTGAGAAAGGATAGGGCTGCTTCCAGGCCTTAGTGGATGTGGGAAATTGCTGGTCAAAACTTCCCTCCAAGCCATGGTGGACACAGCAGATACTGCATCTAGGGGGATGGCTATTGTTATGAGGGGATACTCATGGTTACAATCCTCACATTTCCCTAGAGAGGTGTAGAGTGCTATTCAAGATCTGCCCTTTGATACCATCAGCCTCTTCCACAAGAAGATGGATGTGTCTCTCCACTCCCTCAAAGTCTCAAGGACAATGCTTTAAGTGGGCGTTTATATCCCTTCTCTGAAGAGAAAACACCATAGAAGGGTAGAGGGTTAGACTACTGCCTCAGCTGTTTTACCTCCAATGTCCTTAGGAGTCGCCATGCAAGAGACAGAGGTTTTTTAGACCCAGGAACCCAGGCTCTGCAACATCCACCACCACATCATGCTCTAACCCCATGTGAAGAGCGTCTTTGGATGGGACTGTTGAGACCTTTATTTTATCCTTTTATTGATGTTGCTTCATTCCCCTCCGCTGATATTCAGAGGCTGGCTTACCCAATTTGCAAAAAACCGGAGGGCCCCAACTACAGATACATGGGTATTGGAGATTATTCATGGCAGCTATTTGATCGAGTTTCTGGTTCGTCCGACCCACAAACCCCCCTCCTGGTTCCTGTTCAGGGACCAATCTCATGAGGAGATTCAATGACAAGAGGTAAACGTCAGGGGAGCCATAGAAAGGGTTTCACCTCAACATCAAGCGAAGGGATTCTATCCCCCTTAATTCCTGAACCCTGAGAAGAATAGGGGATGGAGGCCAATTCTCTATCTGAGACAGCTGAAAACCAAAATTTTGCATGATCACCTAGATAATTCCTTCATTAGAGGAGAGCACGTGGTTTGTGGCTCTTCATACGAAAGAGACACATTTTCACATAGACAACCACCGAGCCCATAAGAGATTCCTCAGGTTCCTCTATGATCAAGAACATTACCAATTTGGAGTCCTCTCCTTTGGTCTAGCTACAGCTCCCAGGATGTGTACAAAGGCTTTTTCAGTAGTGGCAGCTTGGATGAGAAGAGAGGGATTTGCAGTCTTCCCCTACCTCAGCTGGCTTCTGATGGGCGGTTCCTACAGGGAGGTACAGTGGGCAGCCAGTGTTCTTCTCAGCCTTTCTGCCTTCCCTAGTTGTCTGTGTCAATCACAAAAAATCCACATTGGCCCCCATGAGGGTCATATATTTTATAGGGTCACACTGGACTCGACTACAGTAAGAATATATCTTCCCCCTTGAGCGGTTTCAGGCCGTGAGTGCTCTCCTACATCAGGTCACTGTCAGTGCCAGGACATCCATCAGAATTTGTCTTTCCCTTCTCGGCCACAGAACGTCATGCACACATGCGGTGCTGTTCGTCAGGTTTCATCTTCGCTGCCTATAAGCCTGGCTTCTCTCCATGTACTCACCAGAGAAGGGCAACATAAACGGCAAGGTCAAGGTGACAGTTCTGTCCGAAGTTTTGGACTTGATCTCATCTGGCAAACAGAACTGGAGAATGGTTTGGGTGGGGATCCCTTTCTTCACACCGACTCCTGATTCAACTTAACTGGGAACATTTCTGCATGAAGTTTACAAGAGATTACAAGAAGCAGCGGACTCCCAGTGGGAGGAAATGTTAACATGGTGGTGCCCACAACAGGCAGGAACTGTCTGTCTGCTATAGCACAATAGGACCTGGGGGTGGTCTTTGGGCACCATTGTCATATCAATGTCAAGAACGATACGTAGAAGTTACAGCAGGAACCAGGGATCGATCAGTTTAAATGCCAGGTACTAGTTTCTCCCATGGACCTTTTCTTACAGGGTACTTGAGTCACTGTGTTAACCCACTTCATAGCAGAAGGCAGACGGACCAGTTTTTCTCTTCTACACCCAACACTTCCTATTTAAAGGGTTGAGGTGTGTTGGGTTCCTGCCCTTTGTGATGTATACAGATGGCTGGAAAGGTTAGTTTTTCTCAGAGGGTTTTTAGGCTCCCACCCATCGTAAACGTCAGGATTGTCAAGTCTCATGTTCCCTTTTATTGGTGGATTGCTTCTTAGCTGACTTAAGTGCTTTCGGAGCTCTCTCAGCTGTTCTTAGAAGAGGCAGAAATGGTTCATCCTTAACTAAGAGCCTCCTTCCCTGCCTCCCAAGTGTTTGAGGTAGATAAATTTCAGTAAAGACCGTTCTGATTATGAATAAAATCCTTTCCTTTCTCGGTTAGGGTTATGTTGTGGCGGCACCTAACGGCTCAAACTGAATCCCAGTTGGGCTGGGCGCTGTACAGACATGAGAGACAGACCCTACTACAAAGAGCTCACAAAGGCAGTATTATCCTTTTGTTACAATAGATGGGGAACTGTGGCACAGAGGGATGAAGTGACTTGCCTTAGCCTCCGCAGGGAGGCAACAGCAGAGCTGGGAATTGAAACCAGATCTTTTGAGTCCCAGTACAGTGCCTTTGCCATTCTTCCTCTTTCCAGTTCTCCAGTCACCCGCGGAGTCTTCCAGAGAAGCCAACACCCGACTTTCTAATGTAAAATCCTCTTTTTGAGGGGTAGTCTGGGGACAGATTCAGGCCAACTTCATATCACAGAGCAGGGGACAAAGAAAGCACTAGCATATTCCTCACTCCCCCATCTTTGCAGGTCACCGTTAACACAATTGGAGATGTTTCAGAGTAACAGCCGTGTTAGTCTGTATTCGCAAAAAGAAAAGGAGTACTTGTGGACCTTAGAGACTAACCAATTTATTTGAGTATGAGCTTTCGTGAGCTACAGCTCACTTCATCGGATGCATACCGTGGAAACTGCAGCAGACTTTATATACACACAGAGAATATGAAACAATACCTCCTCCCACCCCACTGTCCTGCTGGTAATAGCTTATCTAAAGTGATCATCAGGTTGGGCCATTTCCAGCACAAATCCAGGTTTTCTCACCCTCCACCCCCCCCACAAATTCACTCTCCTGCAAAGAGTTGTCACTTTGGATGGGCTATCACCAGCAGGAGAGTGAATTTGTGTGGGGGGGTGGAGGGTGAGAAAACCTGGATTTGTGCTGGAAATGGCCCAACCTGATGATCACTTTAGAAAAGCTATTACCAGCAGGACAGTGGGGTGGGAGGAGGTATTGTTTCATATTCTCTGTGTGTATATAAAGTCTGCTGCAGTTTCCACGGTATGCATCTGATGAAGTGAGCTGTAGCTCACGGAAGCTCATGCTCAAATAAATTGGTTAGTCTCTAAGGTGCCACAAGTCCTCCTTTTCTTTTTACAATTGGAGATGATTTTTCACCCCTTCCCCCCCCCCCCCATGCATACACACTGTTTTTAAAAGCACTCTGCTCTCCTCACTTTCCCACTGCCATTCTCCCAGCTTCAAAAGGTTTACTAATTACCCTAATGAGGTCAGGAGAGACCAAATGCTTCTGTCACTTAAAAGAGGAGGGGGGAAAGAATATCTTGACTTCTGCCCAAACAGATCTATCTATAAGAAGATTGTGTCTGTCTGTATCTCATAACGCATTGCCTTCAACTCTCCCCCCAACTCCCCCATCTCCAAATCTCCAACAAAAAAAGAAACTATGGACAGAAGATCTCAAATGTATCAAACAGCTTTTAAAAAGAAATTCCTTTTGACTGTCAAAAGAACAAACAGATACACCAAAAACTGTCAGAATTAGTGTTGGAGTAATTGCAGAAGCTCTCCAAGGTTAATGCTCCATTAGTGAGCAGCTCTCACACAGCTAAAAGCCAGGAAGAGACAGGTTGTCAAAGGCTTGTTGGAGATTAAAGAGCTGCGTTCCCAGCCTAAACTCTCTTGTGTGTGTTGTGTAGGGAGGATGGGAAGATGAAGATAATAGCAGCGTTGGTTTGTGCTGTGTGAAGCCACCCAAAGTATTTGACAGCAGTGTCAAGGGACAGAAGCAGACTCAGAGCTGAATTAAGGCGCTCTCAGCCCATGGCTCCCCCTGGACCCCAAAGCTCCCTGGGGCCACATGATCATTGCAGGATCTTAGCTTTCATTACAGAGTAAATTTAAAAAAAAAGTTCTCTAGCCCTCATGGATGCAAAATTAAGCAAAGCTTAAAAACTTGACCCGAGGATACCTTGGTGCCTGTCTGGTTTCAGAGTAACAGCCGTGTTAGTCTGTATTCGCAAAAAGAAAAGGAGTACTTGTGGCACCTTAGAGACTAACCAATTTATTTGAGCATGAGCTTTCGTGAGCTACAGCTCACTTCATCGGATGCATACCGTGGAAACTGCAGCAGACTTTATATACACACAGAGAATATGAAACAATACCTCCTCCCACCCCACTGTCCTGCTGGTAATAGCTTATCTAAAGTGATCATCAGGTTGGGCCATTTCCAGCACAAATCCAGGTTTTCTCACCCTCCACCCCCCCCACACAAATTCACTCTCCTGCTGGTGATAGCCCATCCAAAGTGACAACTCTTTACACAATGTGCATGATAATCAAGTTGGGCCATTTCCTGCACAAATCCAGGTTCTCTCACCCCCTCACCCCCCTCCCAAAAACCACACACACAAACTCACTATCCTGCTGGTAATAGCTCATCCAAAGTGACCACTCTCCCTACAAAAAGAAAAGGAGTACTTGTGGCACCTTAGAGACTAACCAATTTATTTGAGCATGAGCTTTCGTGAGCTACAGCTCACTTCATCAGACGTATGATCACAACATCTGATGAAGTGAGCTGTAGCTCACGAAAGCTCATGCTCAAATAAATTGGTTAGTCTCTAAGGTGCCACAAGTACTCCTTTTCTTTTTGCGAATACAGACTAACACGGCTGTTCCTCTGAAACTCTCCCTACAATGTGCATGATAATCAAGGTGGGCCATTTCCAGCACAAATCCAGGTTTTCTCACCCTCCACCCCCCCACACAAATTCACTCTCCTGCTGGTGATAGCCCATCCAAAGTGACAACTCTTTACACAATGACAGGTTTCAGAGGAACAGCCGTGTTAGTCTGTATTCGCAAAAAGAAAAGGAGTACTTGTGGCACCTTAGAGACTAACCAATTTATTTGAGCATGAGCTTTCGTGAGCTACAGCTCACTTCATCAGATGTTGTGATCATACATCTGATGAAGTGAGCTGTAGCTCACGAAAGCTCATGCTCAAATAAATTGGTTAGTCTCTAAGGTGCCACAAGTACTCCTTTTCTCTTTACACAATGTGCATGATAATCAAGTTGGGCCATTTCCTGCACAAATCCAGGTTCTCTCACCTCCTCACCCCCCTCCCAAAAACCACACACACAAACTCACTATCCTGCTGGTAATAGCTAAGTACTCCTTTTCTTTTTGCGAATACAGACTAACACGGCTGTTCCTCTGAAGCTCATCCAAAGTGACCACTCTCCCTACAATGTGCATGATAATCAAGGTGGGCCATTTCCAGCACAAATCCAGGTTTTCTCACACACACCCCACCCCCATACACACACAAACTCACTCTCCTGCTGGTAATAGCTCATCCAAACTGACCACTCTCCAAGTTTAAATCCAAGTTAAACCAGAACATCGGGGGGGGGGGGGGTAGGAAAAAACAAGGGGAAATAGGCTACCTTGCATAATGACTTAGCCACTCCCAGTCTCTATTTAAGCCTAAATTAATAGTATCCAATTTGCAAATGAATTCCAATTCAGCAGTTTCTCGCTGGAGTCTGGATTTGAAGTTTTTTTTGTTTTAAGATAGCGACCTTCATGTCTGTGATTGCGTGACCAGAGAGATTGAAGTGTTCTCCGACTGGTTTATGAATGTTATAATTCTTGACATCTGATTTGTGTCCATTTATTCTTTTACGTAGAGACTGTCCCGTTTGACCAATGTACATGGCAGAGGGGCATTGCTGGCACATGAGTTTGCAGACAGCCTAGAGGGATGGCTCCAATAAGTGTGAACTGCCCCATTTATTTGTACTTTGCAATATGCTGCTGCCCCAAAGAGCGAGGGGCCCAGGCAGGGATGGGAGGCAGAGGGGTGTGCCTAGGGCCCTGGATTGCATTAATTAACCCTGAAAACAGACCACATGGGCACCACCTGAGCCCAGTGGGCAGCTCCAGTGAGCAGGGCCTCAGTTTTAAATGTCACTGGGGCCCAATTCCCCTCTTGGGCCAGTTTAATGCTGTTGGTTTTAAATCCAGGTGACCGTGCTGAATGACTGGAGCATTGTGCCCTGTCTCCCAGAGCACAGCCCCGCTGCCCCTAAATGCACTGTGGTGGGGGCTGGGGCAGCTGGAACGTGGAGGGCACGGCACCACCTGCTGAGCCGCCATCACCTTTTCCTGCTGCAGCCGCCGGGTGGTCCGTGGCGGTCTCCCAGTTCAACGGCAGATTTATTGCCAACACCGAAGACGAGCTCGACGTGTTACGAGAAAGGTACCTATATGAAAATGCAGCTTTCTTGGGAGCACTTTAGCCGTGGGGTGTGTGGATTTTGGATCGTCCAAAGAATTGGGTCTATGAAAACAACACAGAGAGACCCCAAAGTGCCATGCTACCAAACAGCCCCATTGCAGCTCCCCTTCATTTAAACGAACACGTGCTCAAAACTAAACCAGCAGACGTTTTCAGAGCTGCTGGTGAACTAAGCAGGGATGAGTCTGGTTTGACTGGGCTCTGGGGCTACTCCAGCGCCGGTGGGGGGTGGATTTGGGTTTTTAATTATTTATTTGTATTATGAAAGTGCCTCCTGGACTCCCATTGTTCTGGGTGCTGTACGCACCCACAGTGAGAGAGTCTCTGCTCTGAAGAGCTTACAAGATAGACAAAACGTGTGAGGGAAAACAGGCACAAAGGGTACGTCTACACTGCAAAAGAAACTCAGTGGCAGCGAGTCTCAGAGCCTGGGTCAACTGACTTGGGCTCCTGCCGCTTGTGCTGTGGGTACTAAAAATAGCAGTGTTGATGTTCCCACTCATGCCGGAGACCCTCCTCCCTTGCTGGGTTTCAGAGCCTGAGCGGGAATGTCTCTGCTGCTATTTTTAGCTCTGTAGCGTGAACCCCATCAACCTGAGTCAGCTGACCCAGGTTCTGAGACTTGCGGCTGCAGGGTTTCTCTTGCTGTGTAGATGTACCCTTTGTGCCTGTTTTCCCTCACACGTTTTGTCTATTTTGTAAGCTCTTCAGAGCAGAGACTCTCTCACTGTGGGTGCATACAGCACCCAGAACAATGGGACTCCAGTAGGCACTTTCATTGACCTGCCACATGACTTTGGCAAGGCACTTCCTCTCTTGAAAGTTCAAGGGGTGACTCGATCATGGTCTATATCTACGTGAGATGATTTCTGATAGTAAAGTGTTCTTTGGTCCAGTGTATAATGACATAACATTGCTAAGTGGCTGGAAATTGAAGCTAGACAAGTTCAGACCAAAAATAAGGCTCAACTTTTAAACAGGATCAGTAACCTTTGGAACAACTTACCAAGGGATGGGGTAGATTCTTTGTCACTAAAAGCCTCTAAATCAAGACTGGATAGCTTTTTATAAGAGATGCAGGAATCACTTCGTGGAATTCCTGCGTTCGTGCGTTACCTAGGGAGGTGGTAGAATCTCCTTCCTTAGAGGTTTTTAAGGTCAGGCTTGACAAAGCCCTGGCTGGGATGATTTAACTGGGAATTGGTCCTGCTTTGAGCAGGGGGTTGGACTAGATGACCTTCTGGGGTCCCTTCCAACCCTGATATTCTATGATTCTATGAATTACTAATATTTTTTATTTGTATTAGTGTGTCAGGGACCAGGCTGCCATGGTGCTAGGTGCTGTACAAACTCAGAATAAAAGACAGTTCCTGCCCTGAAGAGCTGACAATCCCTGTGGGGTGAAACTAGATGATCATAATGGGCCTTTCTGGCTTTGAACTCTACGGGTGAAATCCTGCTCTACGGATGTCAAATGGGGCTGGGATTTCACCCTATAAATCTTATGAAATAGTGAAGAAACCAGGTTTCCTGACTCCTCGTCAGGGGGTTCCATCTGCTGCACCATGTTGCTTCTTTAAAGGATCAAACATGAGGAGGGGGAAACAAACAATGTCATAATTAGAAAATTAAAACTTACTTATCCTTTTGCTGTCTGGATAGAACTTGTAATTATTAGACTTAGGGTACAGCAGAGCCAGGCAATGCAAGAATATTTTGGAACAGCAAAGCAAGACTGCTGCTCAGACCACATTGCTTTAGTGAGTTGATTTGCATTCATAATCTTCGTTTGGGATGATTATTTTTTCCCCTTGTGCTTAGCAAGTGATATTAGCATAAAGTCCCTTTTTTCTTGTTTTCTATACATGCTCAAGGTCAGAGACTTAGCGAGACACCACGGAAAACAATCTCTTCCTCACCCTCTTTTAATTCTTTGCAGAAATGCGTCCTGGGGATTTTAACATAACAATTGCTGGGAAAGGGGAAAAAAGGACCTGAACAGAGGGCCCTTTCTGTGTTGGAAACAGGAGCTGCCCCAAAAAGAGATGCAAATCCACCAGAGGAAGGGAGGCGGGATAGATCCCAGAACAGCGCCAGTCCTGTCTTATTTCTCTGACATGTGTGGGCTAATTTAGCGATTGGAAAGGCAGGGCTCGTAGCGCTGATTTGGAGCAGACCTGAGGCTGGTGGGGGGCACATGAGCAGCTTCTCTGCGGACAGCTTTGCTGAAGCACCTGGTTTGGAGCCCTGCCCTTGCTGTTCCACTGCTAGGCTTCCCCCACTTCCACAATGCTTTGCCCATACCCCTCAATCCCAACCCGCAGCCCTGCCCTTGCTATATCCAGTCCTGGGCTCTTTCTTCACCTCCCCGCCAAGCTTTGCAAATACCCCTCAATCCCAACCTGCAACTTTCCTATAGTTCCAGTCCTGGGCTTTCCCTACACGCACAGCTTTGCCAGTGCCCCTCGATTTCAAGTCACAGTCCTGGGCTCTCCACACACACAGCTCTGATGATGCCCCTCAATCCTGATTGGGACCTCCCCATACAACTCTCCTATCCATGATCCTTAGTCTTGACCTGCTGCTAAGACTCCACCGGATGGTTCCTGACAGCTCCTTGTAGCTTTTTAAGGTAGATGTCTTCCTTTTGGTTCTGCTAGTGTCCACCAGGGGCGGCCATTTCACTGGGGCAGGGTCCTTCGGTCTGTCCCTTTTCTCGCTCAAAGGCCGTGCTTGGGAGTGATCCCGCTGGCCAGGAGAGGCTAAACCAGGCGACCCGGGCATTCCCTCACCACACTGAGCATCAGAGCGATGGAATCAGCACCTGCTCCTTCTGCAGCTGAGCACACTTAGCCTGCCGCTGCCAGTCACTGTCGAGGTTTAGTGGTTAGAGCCAGGGCTCCTGCTGGGTTCAATTCCTGATTCTGGGAGGGGAGTGGGGTGGGTCTACTCACTTGAGCCATGGGCATCGTGTGCTGCTCATGCAGATTCTCGGGAGAGCGCTCCCCTCAACTTAATTACTCCAGCCCCTGTGTGCGGTGGTAGCTACGTTGCTGGGAGAAGCTCTCCCGCTGGCATAGCGCTGTCCACACTGGTGCTTAGGTCGGTGTAATTTATGTCACTAAGGGGGGGGTGGCTACTCAGACCCCTGTATGACATAAGTTATACCAACTAGTGTGATATAGCCGTGAACGCCTTATGTTCTTTTCATGCCTCTGCTGCCAATTTGCTGTGTAATGCTGGGCAATATTCGTAATCTCTCTGTGCTTCGGTATCCCCGTCTGTCAAACGGGGATAACACCACCAACTTAGGGGTGTTCTGGGGCTTCATAATTAATGTTTGGAAAGCAATCCAAAGGCAATAGCTTGAAAGGTCGTTTTTACTGTTTCACTGGGAAAGGCGAGGCAGCGGATGACGGAGCAGCATTGACTCTTCCTAGTGGTTCTTGAACAGAGTCAAAAGCACAGCATTTTCCAAGCACAGAAAATTAATCTTACCGACTCTCAACCCTGCTCAGGAGCCGGCAGGGGACTCCTGTGTGTTGCCTCTGGGTTTGTCTACACTGCAGCTGTGCCTCCCGGCCTGGGTAGACGGACACGAGCTAGCTCCACTCTGGCTAGCTGCCCAAATCCAAGCCCATCCCATCCCCTGGGTCCAAGCTTGGGAGGCCATGCTCCATTGTTCACACTGCTGGTTTTAGTGCACTAGCTCGAGCTGGGAGACTGTCTCCTAGCTTCATTGTAGAGGTACCGTAGTGCCCTGTGCTGCAAGAGACAGGCCCTAATTGGAGCCACACCCTAGGGCATGGTTTGTACATATATAGCAAGGCGCATTTCTTCCTGGTTTTAAGTCAGAACTGTATAATCAGTGAAAAGGGCAAGGAGGGAAGATTTACCTTTAATAGCTTGAGATAGTTAAGGTTCAACTTTTTTTTGGGGGGGGTGAAGGGTAGGAAATTGATTCTTTTTGTGTAGTCAGGCTGTGATGGTTTTAAAAAAGAATCTATATTTTATATAAATCTCCCGTCTTGGGTATAGACTTCAAGGCAGAATGATTTTCTGTTAAACTACATGTGGGGGTTGGGTTTTGGCAGGTGGCAGCTGCTTTTGCTAATGGCCCAAATAATCTGAGCAATCTAGCCATAGGAATATTGAGAAATTGACTGCAGAAGCTGTTAATTAAACTTCCAACGGCCAGTCTGGAAGTGGAGATGGGAGGGTTGCATGCATCTGAAAGCTCAAGTGTTGTTTCCTAGTGCTAAGAGGTTTTCATGTATATTTTCTTTTGTAGGATTAGATGGTGGGGTGCTTTTTTTTTTTTTTAAAGGATGCTCCGGGGGGTTTAGATGCTATGATATGCAGTCTGAGTGTTTTCATGGCCCCTGTAACGCGCCACTAAATAGTCTGAGATGCTGTCTCTTAATGCCCTAGTCATGCTGCAAATGCGGTAGAGCTGGGCAGAGCAAGCAAGAGAAATGGGAATCGATGAAAAATGAGCACAAGAGAGGTAGAGATAGAGGGGAAGGATGGTGGGGAAAGACTAAAACGGGAAGGGACTTCCTTTCCCATTCCCTGTTTAAATAAACCAGCCAACCACTTTGTCTTGTGGGCAGAGCAGTGGAGTGAGGGTCAGCACTCCTGGGGTCTGTGCCTGACTCGGGGAGAGGAGTGTTCTAGTCCACTGGTTCCCCGCTTTTTCCAGGACCCCATGTTATGGCAGAAGAAAGTTTTGGGATCCTCCTCCTGTGCAGTCATAAAAGAAGGGAGGAAGGTTGTGAACCTAAGGCTGAGAACCCATCTCCTGGTGCTTAGAACGAGGGAGTGACTTCTGTTCCTGCCTCTGGGAAGGAGCATGGGCAAGTGGTTAGAGTTGGAGAATTGGGAATCCGGACTTGTGGGTTCTATCCTGACTCTGGCAGTGATTTGCTAACCATGTCTAGCATTACAGGCACTCCAGCAGGGCTGCTAGAGCGTAGATGCTTTCAGCAGTGGCAGAAGGGGTTTCTCCGTTGCTGTAGTTAATCCATCTCTCCAAATGGCAGTAGCTGGATGGAAGAATTCTCTAGCCGACCTAGCCGCATCTACCCCAAGGGTTAGGGCGGCTTAACTATGGCGCTCAGGGCTGTACATTTACCCTTGAGCGATGGTGACCTGGGCCTTGTGACCTTGGGCAAGTCACTTCCCTGTTCTGTGCCTTGGCTTCCATCTCTGCATGGTGAGTGCGGTGAGCTGATGGGATGCTTGGCCCATAGTACAACACAGTATCGTTCCTGCTTGCTCAGGGACTCGGGAGCTGTCTGCTAGGCAGGGCTATTTTGGGTGCATATTTTTTTTAGAACAGAGACATTTAAAAGGTGGAGAATGGGGGTGGGAGGAGAAAGATGAAAAGTTTTAATCTAACAAGGTAAAGTTTGTGTCTCTTCCCAATGGCAACTGAGGGGAGTTGTTGGCTCTTGTGTTGTTAATTCAAGTCATTAAATTTCCTGCACTCTGTGTATTTCTCCACAGCACCACTTGCCCCGTCTGTTTGATCTGTAAGTACCAAAAGTACAGCCTAAGGCGGCGACATCAGCAACCTCGCGGTCGCCATAGGAACCAGAGTCTCCTGCTCCCGTGTGCCTTGGTCTCTCGTGGCCCAGCTCCTGAGGCTGTGCTGTAATGAGCCTGTGAAGTTTAGCTTATAAAGGCCTGGCTACAAGGCCCTGGAGGCCTGCGTGCTCTGCAGCAGGCTGTTGCGAACCTGAAAGGTAGACTTCCTTTCTAAGCAGAGCGGCACAAGGGCAGAGGTTATTAGCGTCAGAGAACTTGCAGATTGAGAGGCTAAACTGCTATAATATTCTCTTGACTATGGGGCGGGGAGGGAGAGGGAGAGAGCTCGCACAGCGAGGCCCAGCAGCCTGGAGCCAGAGCCCATTTCCTCAGGCTGGATAGTTCTCCGCCAGGGGAAGGTGATGAGTTATGATCTACAGTAGGCAGGGTGGTGTCATGGCCCTGGACTGGGATTCAGGAGGTCAGTGCCTGGCTCTGCCAGAGAGGTGTGACCTTTGGCAAGTCCCTGCTTCTCTTGAGTCGTCAGTGCTGTGCCTGTAAAATGGATGTAATGATCCATCCTCCCCCGCTTTGTCCATCTGGTCTGCCTAGAGTGTAAACTCTTTGACAGCCCTTGCCCTGTCTACTACGTGTATTTAACTGTGGCTAAACTAAGGGAGTTAGGCACCCAACTTCCACTGAAGTCAGTGGCTATTTGACACCCAACTCTCTTGGATGCCCTTGAAAACCAGAGCCCATTTGGTTTTCACTGGCTCCCAGAGGCCCTAACCAAGCTGTGCTCAGTTCTGCACAGACATGGAATAAGAGACGTTCCTGCCCCAAAGAGCTGACAGACTAAATAGACAAGACAGACAAAGGGGATGGGGAAAGGGACTTGCCCAAGGTCACCCAGAAATCAGTGGCAGAGTTGGGAATAAAACCCATGTCTCCTGGTTCCCCCTCTAGTTCCCATAAAAGGCTTAGTAAGGTAATCAGGTCCTAATCTCAGTGGGCGCTACCATACAAGTCATTGATGATGATGATAATAATAATCTGTGTATCATGGTACATATATATGGTCTTTGGCAGAGTAGTATCCAAGCTCTAGAGATGGTTGAATAATATTGGCAGTAGAGGGGGTGAATTTTTTCCATCCATTAACTAAATGAGGCAGCATGGTCCAGTGGATAGAGCACTGGGCTGGGACTCAGGAGACCAGGTTCCAGACCTGACTGTGTGACCGTGGCAAATCTCTCTGCCTCTGTTTCCCCTTTGTCTATTTACACTGTACGCTCTTATGGGCTGTCTCTTCGTCTTGTCATGTGTCTGTACAGCCCCTGGCACAGTGGGGCTCGGATCTTGGTTGGGACCTATGGTACAATGGTAATACAGATGATTCCTGCTAGTGACAGTTAATAATCTCCCCTTCCATGTCTTGAACAGTTCTGCTATATTTCAAACCCTGTGATGGCAGACCGGGCCCTGAGCAGGGCCCTGGTGGGCTTGCAATCCAAAGGCAGCTGTCACTCCCCTCCCTTTGAGGCAGCTGCAGAGGTGCAGTCCTCTTGGTCCAGAGCTCGCTGCCTCTCTCTCTCTCCCTAATTGACACCCCCGAGCAATCCTGACTCCCGTCTATAAACACATACACTTTCTAATTGCTGACAGTTATTTACTGTAAAGAAAGGAACGCATGCACCGCCAACCTTGACATTTCATGTCAAAACCCCGCAGGAAACAAAATAAATATATATATATTCCCTCTCTGTTCCAAACAGTCGGATATATTTCCCCCTTCTCTTTGTCTTGTTACCTTTGACAGGTGAGCTGTACCTTGGGGTCCCCCCCCATGATAAAATCCAGTCCTGGTGAGGTGCTAAGGAGGGGGAGGAATCTCCCTTCTAGTCCCTCACCCCCTAAGTCCATGGCTGACTGCTCTCTGACAGATGGGTGCAAACTTACATACAGTGAATTCTAACTCACGCCTACTTGTTTATTTGCTGTCTGTTGGACCCTCTGTGTTCAAACATAATTGGTTCTGCTCGGAGCAGTAAACAATGATGTGCAATGCATCACTAATCCCTAAACGGCACCTACATGCAATTAAAATAATTGGGCCCGTACCTAGGTCTGATTTCTCCCCCCCACCCCCCTTCTCTCTTCATCTGCTCTTTTTCATGCTTTCATTCCATCTTGGCAACGCATCACACAAACGCGCGCCCCCTACCCTTCTTTATTCCTTTTAGCCCTCTAAACCAGGTGCAATCACTGAATCCGTTTATGATTGGTGAGTGTGCAAGGAGGTGCATTGTAGAGCACGGGGCGGGGGACGCGCGTGTGCGCGAGAGTGTGCGTGGGAGGGATGGGGGTGCGGTTTGGAGGCTTATTCAGCTTGGCCTTGACACAAGTGCAAAGTGAGTTCTCGAGCACTGAGTGAGAGAAGATATTCCAGTCGAGGTCCATGAAATATAATGAAGGCCCAAGGGATTGTACCAGCTCCTTGGTTAAAAATGATGCTGTTATATTTAGACAAGGTAACTAGAGGCCCCTCTGGACACAGAGGAGTACAATTTTTTGTTTAATGATTCCATAATCTGATATAATGTTGGGTCTGTAAGACATAATGAAGACCTGGGGGAGTTTACATCTTCGCTGCTTTAAAGGGCCCGCACTGGGGGCTAAGCCAGGTGGAGGTTTGAACTTTGGTGCAGTCAAACATGTTTTTCTCTGGATTTGTTTGACGTGATTGAGAGAGAACCTGGCAGCTGTGGGAAGGGGGGAAGACAGCTGTAAACACGGGAATGCTTAAAACCAACCCAGGCAGCTGGTTTGCTGGCGTGTGGCTACACGTGGGGTGTGTGCCTGGAATGCTTTGTGGCCCAATTTGGAGTGTCCTAACCCCTAGGTGCTTAGGAACTCACAGGATCACCATTGTTTATGGTATGGTAGTGGCCCCAGCCGTGACAGGGAGAAGGGATGGGGAGTGGCAATGGCTCGGCGCGGCACAGACAGGCAGAGACAGAGTCCCTGCTCCAAAGACTTTACAATCGAGACAGGTAAGGAAAACCCTAAAAGGGGCTGATTATCCCCATTTTACAGATGGTGAATTGAGGCCCAGAGGGATTAAGGGGTTTAGCTTCACCAGGAAAGAAGGTGTGTTCTTAACTCAAGTTAGCCATACACCTGGTAAAATCCCAGTAAAGATGAAGCAGTTCGTAGTTTTCACATATACTGAGGTCTAGGTAAGGACTGAGGGGGATCCTTGGGGTTTGTCTCAAACTGCTCACTCCTGTGAAACTGACCAGCTGCCTTATCTTTGCTAGGATTTTACCTCAATTTAGCTAACATGAAGTAAGGACACCCCTTTTTTAATCAGTGAAGACCAGGCCTAAGTGACTTGATCCAGGTCACATGCACAGTCCATGGTAAAGCCAAGAATTGAACCCAGGACTCCCAAGTCCCCCTTCCGGTGCCTTTAAACACAAGACTACAATTCATTAATCAGGCCCCATGGTGGGAGGCAGCTGGAGGAGTCAACGAAAGGCAGGGAACTTGGTCCTGCTGTGTGTGTTATCAGCCCATCTGCAGGGTTCCAGCCATCTCATCATTGGGCAGAGACATTCCGTCACCGTCTCTGATCAATACAAGAGATGACCGTAGGCTGGGCCTGAGCCAAGTTTGGATCCAGACCCGCAAATTTGGGAGGGTGTGGAGGCAGGTTTTGGGGTTGGGTTCATCTCTAGACAGGTAAGGAATCGGAGGGGCACTGCAGTGATAGGTTATGCTGCACTTGTTACGCAGCGTCCCTGGGTGGGTTGGTGTCGGGGATTGAACCCTGGATCTAAGAGCAGGTGCTGTTACTGCCTGAACCCATGCTCCATAGCTCAAAGGCTGTGGGAGGGTCATGCCCCTGCACACATGGACTAGCTCCTAGAGAGGGGCAGAAAGAGAGGCTGTTTAGGGGTGGTGACATCCGCATCACAGCAGAGGATACAAAGTGGGAGACCTGGACAGGGACTGAATGGCTTGGGGAAATAGTCATAGTGCCTTTAGGTGGCCAGTCCGGTTCCAGCCCAGGGCAGTGACTGAAAGTTACCATTGGATAAGGGGTTGGTGGCTCTAGCTCAGTTCCTCAAGGGCCAGTGTCCATATCGCGCACAAAGATCCCCCCAGTTGGTTGGTCGCCTCAGCAAAGAGGCCGAGGGCTGCCTGGGCTACGAAGACTGAGCTCCTCTCCCATCCACAGAGGTGGTCACCCTAGCTCAGAGTTGAAGCATGAGGGCAGGATGGTGTGGGCGAGGGAGCCCCAGACCAGTGGCTAAGTGTAGGGCTTCAGTCTTCAGAACTGTCGGCTGGCCACCGTTCAGCAGCATTACGTTTGTTAAGGAAAAGCTTCTCACTAAAAAATATAAACAGGAAAGAGAGTGGGGTCTAATAGGGAGAGCTGGGGGAGAGGAGATTGGGAGCCAGGATTCCTGGGTTCCCTCCCAGCTCTGAGAGGGGAACAGGGATTAGTGTTTAGAGCAGGAGGGAACAAGGAGGCAGGGCTCCTGGGTTCTATTCCTGGCTCTGGGAAGGGGTGTTCTATTGTGGTTAAAGCAGAGGTTCCTGGAAGTCAGGATGCCTGGGCTCTGTTCCCAAATCTGCCACTGACATGTATGAGCTCAGGAGAGTGCTATGACCTCTTTGTGTCTGCGTTTCCCCATATTGTAAAGCAAAGATGATCTCTCCCAGGGGTATTGTACCGAGAGAAGGAGCAATGTGAGTGGCCAGTAGGATGATAACAGTGATATGCTCCTGGTCTGCAGGATCCCACACAGGCAGAGCAATCCTGTACTGGGAGATAAAGATGACAACCACCCTCCCCCACCCCGTCGAATATAACCAGTCTGTGCCATCTCCCAGATCATCTCCTCCCCTCCTTGTCAGCCTGGGGAGTGGGGATTTGGAGGGACACAAACAACATGCAAATGGCAAAATCCCTTTGCTAGGATACACTGTGATAGAGTGAGGAGCATCTTGGAAGAAGGTGAGGCTACAGCTAAAATTTACTCCCATGGATTATAACGAACCACCAGGTCTGCTCTAGTTAAGGCTAAAACCTACTATCTGTTTAAAGCACGACTCTTTTACGTGCTCTAAAGTCCACATGGATTTCAAGGCAATCCAAATAACCACTTGCAGCTTCTGTTTTCCATTGACACTCGTTCTTGGGGGGCTGTATACATTAAGCTGTTGTGCAGGGGAGCACAAGCCAGAGAAACTACAGTGATGAGCCCTATATAAGCTAGCCAGGGATGTGGTTGTAACATAGTCCTTGCTTCAGTGCTTGGTCCAGGCCAGGATTTAGGGATACCTAGCATGGCGGCACTGGGCAGCATAGGCTGTGTAAATCTGGGAACCAGAGAGGACCACAGGGTCTGTCCGTGTCCAACAGCTTATATAAAGAATCCCCGTTATATTTGTTACAGTTGTCTGTTCTTTACTGCTGTGGATGCACCAGGGCTAGTTTTGCAGCAGATTCTCAGCACCTATGGCCTAATCCAATGGCTAGTGGAATCCATGGAAAGACTCCCATTGACTTCAGTGAGCTTTGGATCAAGGACTTGGAGGTGATCATTAATCTGGAATAATCCCCCCTCCTTCCCCACTTTCACCAACCCCACTGATTTCAGCGAGAACCGGCTGCATGCTGGGGCTGAGCGCACTGGGCCCTTCTGAACTCTGGGGCTGGCTCAGGTTTCAGCATTTAGAAAATAATCTAATCCCCTTTAGGGTATGAGAGAGCCTGCAGATTCCTCCATTGGGAATAGCCCCTCTGGGGGGGAACTGTAATGAATTCCTATCATTCCAAGTTTTTCCAACACAAAGGCAGCTTGGCAGAAGATATGTGGGTCACTGACCTACTATCCCCTAGAGACATCAGTTGTACACCAGTGATTCTGTGCTCCTGACAGGCAGTAGCTCAGAGCTGCAGGGAGGTTAGTGGAGAGCGGAGAAGCAGGACTCTCACTTGCTGGCTCGCTTTCTTCTTCTTTCTTTTTTTAAAAAACTTATTTTCTGCCTAAACAAAGGTTATTAAGTACCTGACTGGTGCTGCATTTTCCAGCCCCCACCGCACACTCTGCTCTGCTTGCGAAAGTGCACCCGAGTTATCTGCACAACATGAGGTGGAATCTCATATACCGTGGCAAACTCATGGTGTTCCAGCATGGTGCAAGTTATGGTCATGTGCTGTTGTATTATTTATTTGTGTCCCAGTAGCAGCTAGAGCCCCTAACCAAGATCAGGGCTCCATAGTGCTAGATACTGTATAGACCAGAGTAAGAGACTGCCCTGAAGAGCCTACACTATGCATCGGCAAGGCAGGCAATGGGTGGGAAAAAGGAAGGATTATTATAATTGTTACTTTGGAGGACAAGTCACTTTGTCGCTCTGTGCCTCAGTTTCCCCATTTGTAAAATGGTGAGAATAATTGCCACTTCCCTGGGATGCTGTGAGGCTAAATCTGCTCCTGCTTGCAAAGTGCATTTGAGATCCTTCATTGCTATAGAACAGGGGTTCTCAAACTTCATTGCACCGGACCCCCTTCTGACAACAAAAATTACTACATGACCCCAGAAAGAGGGACCAAAGCCCAAGCCCTTCCACCCTGGGCAGGGGGTCCAAGGCCGAAGCCTGAGCCCCGCACCCCCTGGGGGGGTGTCAAGCCGAAGCTTGAGAGCTTTAGCCCTGGGTGGGTGGGGGCTGTAACCTAAGTGCTGAAGCCCTCAGGCTTTGGCCTCAGCCCTGGGCAGTGGGGCTTGGACTTTTGGTTTCAGCCACAGGCCCCAGCAAGTCTAACACCAGCCCTGGTGACTCCATTAAAACAGGGTCGTGACCCACTTTGGGCTCCCGACCCACAGGTTGAGAACCACTGCTATAGAAGAACAAACTATTACCCTTCTGTTTCATGTGGTCGTTGGGAATTAAGGGACAGACGCTCTGCCCTAGGCTGTTTGGAGAGAAGGCGCCTGTGCCCCTCCTTGTGTTGCTAGAAAAGTTACTTCCTCTAGAGCGCCAGGAAGTTCTCTGATCTGGACTATCAACAGCAAAGTAGTTTGATCCTTATTCTGAGCAAATCTGCCTCCAAGGGGGAAGGGAAAAATCAGATGCATAATAGAGGTGGTTGGTCTGCGAAGGTTGGACATTTCTGTGGATAAGAAGAGTTACAACAGAAAGGGTTAAAAGAGAAAGAAAGAGGCTATGACCCCTCCTGGGTGGGGACTATGAAGAAACAGCCCGTGGGTAGGTTATTCCATAGCCGTCCACTAGGGGCCAGACTTTCAAAAGTGTTCGGTAGAAGCAATGAGAGCCGGATTTTCCCAAATGCTCAACACTTTGCGGCTCCCATTGGTTCTCATGGGAGGGGGCAGTGGGGATTTTCCATCATTCCCACTGAGGGCAGAGGGGGATGGTCCATTGTTCTCTCCTGGGTGCAGAGCCCTTGTGAAAGTACTGAGCTGTTGGGTTTTCTTGCAGTGCTGGAGGCAGATATTGGCGAGGATAGACCCCTGCTCTGATCCAGAGTGGCAATTCCGATGTCCCGCTGGGCTTGATCCTATAAGGTGCCAAGTGCACGGATGTCTATGCGACATGCAGGTCCTACGAGTCATGAAAAATCTTGTCAGGGGCTTGTACAAACCCTGTGTCAGTCTGGGGCAGAGGGGGATTGCATTTCCCCACATATCTTTGGGGTCACCAAGCACATTCCTGCCAGCTGGTGAGCCCACAGTGCATGGACCCTGACCCCCCAGGGACATGCCCCCCCTCACTCAGGGTTTGTTCCAGGTCTCTGCTCTCCCGTTTCCTCCCTCCTTCCCCCCCCCCAACATGAAAATGAAATAATGAAACCTGTCCCGTCAGGATGCTCTTTAATATGGTTCCATGTCTCGGGCTTGGATGTTTCACCTCAGGAGCTGCCACTCCATCTCTGTCAAGCTGTCAGATGCAACGTTTGTGCTTTGGCTGAAGCCAAGTTGCAATTCAAAGTGGATTAACTGTTTGGGCTGCCTCCCACCCCCCCCTTCCAATTCCACTTGGGTGGGTTCTGGCCAAGCAGAATGTGGTTTTTCTTTCGCGGTTTCCATATTCAAGAGGCCGAAGCACAGAGTTAGACACCGGAGGGGCTGATTCTGCTCTCGCCTGTGTAAATCAAGAGTGATTCCACAGCAGTCAGTGCAACCCTATTAGTGTGAAAACAGCACAAGTGAGAGCAAAATTGAGCCCTAGCAGCTTCACTCCAGCATCAATTCTGCCCATTGTATCTTGCCATAGTCACACCCATCCAACTCCATGGACCATAAGAATTCAGTTGGAACGCTGGGATTACTATTCCCCTCCTCTTCTGATACATGAGGGTGAGCCTTTCACCTCCTACAGGGATGTTGAGCCAGATCCTCCAATGGTGTAAATGGACACAATGGATGTGCATTAATTGACACAAACGGAGCATCTGGCCCCGTGTTCCTATCCCTCCCTCTGTACGTCGTTCCTGGAGAAGCCAACCACACAGTTAAAAAGTTTTTGGTGCACAAACTTGATTGCATTTGGTGTGGGGATGGATAGGGGGAGGCAGCCTCAAAGGGGCCATCAGGCTTCTGGGGTCAATGCAGCGTTTGGGTCTGTCCAGGTTCATAGACTGTGTCCATCAGTGCAAGATCTGACTTAGACCTAGCCTGTTAACAGGCACATCCCAGCCATTGACACGGTAAGAGCTGAGAGGGTGGGAAAAGATCATGGCCACTGAGCGTGTGCGTGTGTGTGTATTCCTCATGGGCTTTCACATAGCAGTATCCACAAGTAACATTTCCTACCATCTCCGGTGGGCTAGGAGCCTCCGTCCCATCTTGGCGGATGATGACCTGGCCTTGGATATATATTGGCTGGCCTACTGCAATGCAGTACACCTAGGTACTTAGGAAACCCCACCTGGTGCAGAATGCTGAGGCGCATCGCGTCCATTGTCCGTGGTCTGTGCCAGTTCCCTGTAGGATAGCGAGTCAACTTCAAGCTCTCTGTCCTTATCTTCAAGACTCTGCATGGCTTGGGCCCAGGAGATCTAAAAGATCAATTAAAGCTCAGGGATGAAGACCACGTTGACAACTTCACTGCTCTGCCACAAAGGAATTCTTGGTGATACTGGGGAAGCTCCCAGAACTTCCTCTAGGGCCTGTCCGAGCCAGTGCAATGAACTCCCCAGGCACTAAGGCCCATCGCAAACCTCCCCCCCACACACCTTCCTCTCCAAGCGCAAGATGCATTTCTTTGACCTGCCTTCTCTGCCAAAAACATATAGCAAGGGGTGTGTCTATACCAAATAAATAAAATCAAAACACTCCACTGCATATGCTTCTCCCCTCCTTGCCCCCCCCCCCCCTTCCCTGGGAGAGGAGGAGGGGACAGACACATGACAGATGTTTGTCATATATACTAGTGGAAGGTGCTCAGATAGTTCAGGAATGGGTGCTGGAGAAGAATCTATAGAATGGATTTGTACCGGCAGGCAGGTGTTTAGAAAGTGGGGTTCAGGTCTCAGCCATCCTTGTCACATGGATTCCAACATATCCTGCTGTTCTGTGGCCTCCTTTAAAAAGGCCCTCCAGGTTCTTTACCAGAACTCTAATTCTGACAATGCCCCGTGTGCTACAGTTGATCAGTGTTATCCCCGTTTGACAGGTGAGGAGCAGAGAGAGGAAGTGGTTTCAAGTGCTCATGGTCTCACTGCAGGTCAGAGGCAGAGCTGGGAATAGAACCCAGGAGTCCTGGCTCCCTGTCCTCTGCTCTGCCACTGCTACCACAGACCCCCTGCCGGAGTGCGGCAATGTAGGTTTCAAATGTTAATATCCCCATTCACCCAAGACTGTTAGCGCCAGCATGGCAGCTCGCTTCCCAAACTTTGTGATCCTCTTTCCCCATAACTTTCAGTTCAGGTTTCCACAGCAAACAAACGAAATCTGCAGATGTTTGCACTTCATGGGCTGTTTGCCAGGGACAAACTCAGCTTAAGAGGGTGAAATTTGCATCCATAAATGCAAAAAGCCCCATGTGTGCCCCTCAGAGATTCCAGTCTCTTCCAGTGTGTGTTTACAAAGCTCCTCTGGACTGGAGAGAAACTACCTTCTGAGCAGGAGGTGGGGTATTCTCTCAGTGAAGCAATTATTACAAGGGGGAACATAACACAGAGCTGCCACTAGGGGGAAGTATTGTCTAGGCGATTGTGTATCTGTCAGTTACCCCCTGCAGAAAACCAAGGACAGGTTCTTTGTCTTCAGCTGCAGCTTTGGTTAAAAAATGAAATCAAAACTGTAGAAGAATATAACTTTGTATTTTATTTTTTGAAACAATTTAACATTAGTCAGGGAATCACTTCAGCTTGGCAAAGTACATTTAAAATTTAACTTTTTCTTTTTCTTTCTTTGTCGTATACCTCTCAAATTTTCCATAATACATTATTTTATATATAACTAAAACACCCCTCTCCTCTTATGAACTAAGATCTGGATGTGTTGCTGCGGAATGAGGGAGGTATCGCAAAGTCATAGTTTGTGAGACGAGATTAATTGTTTTCCCCTAATGACGGCATGGCAAATCGCAGTGTTTTGATTCCACCTTTGCTGCTGTGTATAGTGAAGAAGAATAAAAGTGTGAAAATCCCAGACTTGTTCAGTAAATTTGGGTCTCAGAGGATGGGACAGTTCGGGTATAGCTCAGGAATTGTTACTTCTGCTCTTTGCTTGTTCTAAGTGGCTGTTCTAAGTGGCGTTGCTTGTTCTAAGTGAGCGTCATGTAAAGAGCTGCTTTCATGAAGCCATTGGCAAAGCACATTTGATTGGTCTTACAAACCCCTTATCTTGAGCGCCCTGTACTGGCACCGTATCTGTTAATTTAGAGCTCTACATACCTCTCTCATTTAGAGACCATGTTCATCACAGTGGGCAGAACTTGATATGGGACCCTCTAAATCCCAAGGGAGGTGTTTCTGCACCCTGCCTACCATCGGGCACCGTATTTTATCCTGACAAGCTTCATTTGGTGCCGCTCCCTTTCAGGGGCTCCTGCAGCGTCACACACCGCTGTAAAAGCGTCCGGCTTGTCTGCCGTTGGTCTGAGTTATGCTCGCTAAACAGCGAGGATAGCCATTGGTTCCCTCCGCATGGCAGGGAGGAAAGGCCTCATAATTCTTGCTGTCGTTAAAATTAATTGGGTTTCTTCTGCCGTGGATATTCATAGTAAAACGCTCATAAAATCTCCACTTGGTTTAGGATTTATTGCTTCCCCCTTCAGAGAACCTTTTTAAAGAGGTGAGTCTAAGAAGGCTGAGATGGCGGAGGTCTCACCCGTCCCGTTCTCCAGGCCCCTGTCCCCTGGGAGCTGCCCAGAGCCTGCTGGAGAAGAGAAGCTGTGAGCAGGGCGTTAAATGGAGTGCAGGAAATGTCTGTCAGACCGTGGGCCCAGTGCATCTGCTACTTGGCCTTTGATAGCTGCTCCTGCCTTGTAATGATCCTGAGAGATGGTGCCATGGAGCCTGACTGCACATGTTTTAGCATCTTCAACTTGATCCTAAACTGGAGCAGCCTATCTGAACCCCCAACTTTGAACTTTGAGCAAGTTTTAAGCTAGAGCCCGATCAACACTTTGCAGCTTTGGACTCATCCTATAATGAATGGGTCAAAGCGTAACACTGACCCCCCCCAGCACCCCTGAACCTTGAGGAACTTACGGATCAAAGCCTCTTGGCTCTGATCCATCACCCTGTACAAGCCTGGTAGGGTATGTCTGAACTGCAATAAGAGACCCATAGCACATTGGATCAGCTGACTCAGGCTTGGGCTGCGGGGCTAAAAATTGCAGTGCAGACCTTCAGGCTTGGGCTGGTGCCTTGGCTCTGAAATCCAGCCAGGGGGGTGGGGCTCAGAGCCTGGCTGAATGCCTACGCTGCAATCTTTAGCCCCACAGCCTGAGCCCGAGTCAGTTGACCCAGGCTCTGAGACTCGCTGTTGTGTAGACGTCCCCTTAGTGACCAAACCCTGCAGGACGGGACCGGGAGCCCTGGATTCTTACCTAGCTTCTGAAACCTCTGTGGAGATTCCCAAAAAGAGGCTGGAGATTCCTACCCAGGAGCTGGGACAAGCCTTTCTTACACATTTAGACCCAGTGTCTCTCACTTCCATCCCATCTAGGACATGCAGGTGCAGCCTCACCCCTTTGTCCTAGGCTTCCTTATTGTCCCCAATAATGAATAATGTCACCCCTCTGCAAGTAGTTGTCATTTTGAGGTGGCCTTGCAGGTCTGTTTTCTGTTGGAGAAAAAACCAGTGATGTGGAGTCAGGTATTTTCCTAGTATAACTTGTTTGATTTACACAAATCCTGGGACAGAGCTGGTCACAAACACCCCTTAGGCACGCCCCTTGTTCTGAACTCTCCGCCCAAACACCAATGCCCAGTTCCCAGGAGGCATCTCTCTTGGACTCTCGCTAGAGATTAAGGCTGGGAGCAAATGCTCTTGCTGCTTACAACAGCTCCCCCAAAAGGGAAACTTCATCACAAAAGTAACAGCCCCATGCTCTCGCCATTAGACCACGTTTGAGTCTGAATCTTGGCGCTCCATAGGGCCTCCGGTCCTGGGCCCTTTTTCACCCAGGAGAATGAGAGGCACCCATCAGGCATTAATGACCCACCATGGCAGCACTGACTAAAGAGCGTGGCTCAGTGCCTCTGTCTCCCTGTTGAAATATAGTCTGAGCTGACCCCTCTGCCCTTTGTAACAGCTTGGAAGGATGGTCTAAAAAGTTGCCTTCAGTGGCTCCCAGCTTCGACAGAAGCTGCTGTTTCTTCTCTCCCAACATGCACCATTCAGCACTTTGTCTTAGAAACTGCAGGACACATTTGTTGCAGGTTTTGAAGCAGCCGCCCCATCTAATCTGGGTGGATGCAGGGAGCCCCAGTCTGGAGTGCTCGCACGTTCACTGCTCACACAGGCATTGCTAGCGCAGAGATCCCAAGTCTCTTGAGTCCCCCGGTGCTGGCTTCATGGCTACGCTTTCCTTCTGCTTTTATATTTTGGGATCAAATTAAGTGTCCATACCCTGCTCTGCACCTTGTTCCTGAGCAGTAGCCCTCTCAAGCCTGCTATTTCAGTTCTGTGCTACTCCTCCCAGCTCTGTTGATGCCACTCAGTCTTGACCCTTAGCCCCTCCCATGGGTGGTGGAACAATTTTTATAGTGGGGGTGCAGCAGAAGCTCTGATAAGCACCCCTAGTTCCAGCATCTGTGGCTCCTTCTGCTATTCCAGCCCTGGCATCTCTGCAAAGTCCACATGGTCTGTCTTACTGTGGTTTGGCAATGTGGACTAATGCTCACTAGATAAGATTACCAGAACAGTTTCACTTGTAATTTAAGCCTCATTTGAATCCCTGTCTCTGGCAGTAAGAAGGTTGCATGCAACCCCTGACCCCCAACCTCCCCACCTTACAGTCTCCTCTCTGCAGCCCTTAAAACACGTGACTCTTGAATTCCCTTCCATCCTCGCCCATAAAAACGGGGAGGCTGATCTTTTAATAATCCCTTTTACAGAACTTTTTATAAAATCTCTGAATTAAAGGGAACACCCCCCCCCCAACCCTCTTCAATGTTTTATGGAAATCCCTTATTGCATGGAGTAGACTGTCTGTATGTGCAATAAAATGCCTTTTACTGTCCACCTTATCCATAATGCATTATTTTATGTCCTGGGAAAATAGACCTCAGACTGCTATAAACTTCCACTGGCAGGAAGCCTTTGGATTAGGAGCTGGCATGGTATGGATAGAGCCTTCTAGCACAATCCATATCTGTGGGAGTTAGGTACCTTGTGTGCAGCGGTGTCACGTGGCTGCAGCCGCTGTTTTTGTGTGTTACTGTAGCACCTAGAGGCCCAGCTGAAACTGTAGCCACATTGCGCTGTGTGCTGTACAGACACCCAGTGGGTGTGCTGCCAACGCAGCGTTAAGTTGAGTTGTCTACACTCAAGCGGCTCCTCTTGTGTTAGCCTCGCTCGCTGCTAGGAGCCACACTGCGCAACAGCCCGCGAGTTGCTGCAAGCTTCGCTGGAGTTACTGCCCCCCCTTGGGGGTGGAGGCACGGCTTGCGGGGCACATTCCCTGGTTTGTAGCATGGCGCAGACGAGGCTGCCCTAGGATTTCTTTCGCAGTGGTTTGTGGGAGGACGTGTTTGTCTTTTCTGGGCACCTGGGAGGAAATGGTGTCGTCCCAGCAACTCCCTCAAAGAAAGTGCTTCTGGCTTGGCATACTGCAGATGGCTGTCTGTGACCTCCCTTCTAGCCGGTGGGTAGGCACAGCGCCTACTCTGAACAAAGTCTGGTGCTCAGGGCTAGCTTAGGTAACAACCTAGGTGAGTTTCAGTTTTGGGAAAGGAGGCTGATGCAGGGCCCAAGATGCAGCGGAGGGCATTGTAATCAAACCAGAGATGAGGTTTATTATCCCCATTTCACAGAGGGGAACTGAGGCCCAGAGACATCAAGGGACAGGTTTTCGCAAAGAGCTCAGCTCCCTTTTAGGCACCAAAGTAACTGGCGAGATTTTACCCCATGCTGAGCATGCTTTAGTTGGGGATTGGTCCTGCTTTGAGCAGGGGGTTGGACTAGATGACCTCCTGAGGTCCCTTCCAACCCTGATATTCTATGATTCTATGCTTGAAAATCTGGGGTTTATCTATGGGCCTATATGAGAATATGACCGTTGTGTGCTGAGCTCTTGCAAAGTTAGCCCTCGGGCTCTTCAGGCTTAGCTCCCATAACCTCCTTTGAGCCAGCCTAAGAGGTTTGCCCAAGATCACCCAGGCAGCCTGTAGCAGAGCCAGGAACTGAACCCAACTCTCCTGCGTCCCAGCCCGCTGCTTTATTCACAAGCCCCTTCCTCCGGCTGGAGCTCCCTCAGCTGTGGGAGAGAGGGGGTGTAACCCTGGTAACAACAAGACCTTCCTTCCTCTGTAGCCAGCCCTGGAATTTCTCAATGGCTCCTTTAGAAACTCAAGACAAACAAACCTGGGTGTATAGAAACAGGAAAGGCTCCAGAGTGTGCATCCTACGGGCAGCCAATCTGTACCCAGCAGCCCAGATTTCTCCCCCAGGTGACTTTCCTGTTAGGATGGGGCTGGATTCATGAGCAGATCTGATCCCAGCTCCGATAAGGAATGGTCTGGGGTTTGTCACTTTGTTGGGAAATTGTTGCTTTTAAATGAAGCTTTAGATTCTGAAAGTAACTGACCCCTCTAGGGGGTTTGCCGGCTGCCTGGACAATGCTACAGGGGCAGGAGATTTAAGAGCATTGAAGAAATGGAAGTGACTTTCATAAATAAATAAAGCCACACAGGGCTCTCTGAGCATGGCTGATGGACAGCAGCAGCGTACACAGGAAGGGGTATTTACTCGTGGTTAGAGAGCCGGACTCCTGGGTTCTACTCCCAGCCCTGAGAAACATGTGCTCTAAGGGTTAGAGCAGGGGGCAGGGAGTCAGCTTTGGGGCAGGAGAACACACTAATACATGATGTGGAACTGAACACCAGACTCCTGGTTCTACTCCCAGCTCTGGTACTGTGTGACCTTGGAGGAGTCACCGCCCGGTGCCTCAGTTTCCCCCTCTGTAACAGAGGGATTATGTATTGAATTGCACATACAGGGCGTCAGTCACTTTTGTAGCTAGGCAATATGGGGGGATAACTTACCTACCTCCCTGGGAAGGGGCTGAGGTTTAATTAATGTTTGCCAGTTGCTTGGGGAACTGCTGCTAAGAGGGCCTGGGATATTAGCAGTGTTTGTGAATGGCAAAGCTTTTTCTGCAGGAACATCTGCTCAGACGGAGATAAAACACTGGTTAATTTCGCTGCACACCGTGGGGGCACCATGCTGAGCCCTATGGAAAAGGAGCTTCGGGACAAATAAGGGGTGATCTTGATCAGTTCCCAAGGGACCACCCTCCAGGTGTCCTGGCTAAGAAAGCTTTGGGAGGGGGCTACGAGGCAGGGGGCTGGCTGCAGAGTTTCGGGGGTGAGGGAAGGGGAAACTGGAAGAGGGAAACCTAGAACTTTTGACCCCCCCCTCACCTAGAAAGGTAGGTAAGTCTGGGGATCTTCTGCCAGAGGCTACTCTCAGCCGTCCCCATCTCTGTCCATGAGACTCTGCCCTTCTTGCCATAGAGATGGGAACCTGACACAGCATTGCCAACCCCCAATGTTAAAAAACCATGAGTTGGGCTCACCACAAATCATGAGACTGGCTTTAAAATCAGGAGATGATGTAAAGAGAATGGATTTGGCGATCTTTTTATTTCCCTTCTGCTTCATGATCCTTTAGGGTGCGCCCAGGTCACATTTTGAAGCTTTCTCCACAGCCATGAGGGCTAGAAATGTACTTTTTCTTTAAGACTGAAGGCTGAAATCATCACTTGACTCCAGGAGCTGGGGCTTTAAGGAAAACAAGAATGATCATGAGACTCATAACAGATGGCAACGCCACCTACATTACCCCTTACTAAACTGAATTCCTGCTGAGCCTTCCAGCTCCCCCATTTAGCAGAGAGAGGCTGAATTTGCCAGCTTGGAAGGAAGCCCCACCACCTTCTCCTCCCAGAAGAACCCACTTCCCACCTGCCCATCGGCTGCCTGTAGACATTCTGCACCATCCACTCTCTCAGCTGGTGCTCTTGCTGGGAAGCCCCTAGTCTGGGATAGGAACTGACCACAACAGGGATGGGATCGTGGTGAACCCCTTCACTGGGGCATGCACTGATGCTGCTGCCTGGAGGTTTCCTCCACAGCAATCGCTCCCCTCGGGGAGCACATGGGGTCAAATGTATCCCTGGCTGACACAGATAAGCTTTGCTCCGTTGAAGTCAAGGGGAGCTATGCTCTTGCGCTTGCTGAGTCTGGCCTATGGTCTCTCTCAGCAGATGACGGAAGGTTTTATATGTAGCTGGATTCCTAGGACTGGCATTTTAATGAGCATCGGGCAGCACAGTTGCTTCCAGGTGCTGCATTCTGAGGAGAGAATCATAGAAGATCAGGGTAGGAAGGGACCTCAGGAGGTCGTCTAGTCCAACCCCCTGCTCAAACAAGACCAATCCCCAACTAAGAGAGAGAGCCTGGTCCTCACCCACTGCACTAGGACAGCAGCAGTGTGTTTCACTTGCTTCCCTCCTCTGGCATGGAGGCAGGCCTGTTGCCCCCTGATTACTGGGTCAGAGCTGTATTTTGTGGGCATTCCAGTCTGGCTCGCCTTTCTTCAGGAGGGCGAGGACAGCCTTGCAGTTAGGACTCCGGAGACCAGGGTTTAAATTGCAGCTCATGCTGCGGTGGTGTAAGTGGCAGGGTTTTGCACCGGGGCAGATCCCTACCCCTGTGGCTCACATTTTGTGCAGACCACTTGAAATAGTTTCATCAATACAAAGAAAATCACAGCCCCAGCGGGTGGGTGTGAACTCTCTCTAGGGGGATGGGACAGAGAGAAGGAGGCTGCCCACCCAGCCTGCCTTGGGAAGATCTGTTTCTTATGGCTTCTCCTGGCAAACTGCACCCAGGTGTTTTTTACTGCTGGCTGCATCCTGCTGTTGCCCTTTAAGTAGAACTCTCCTCTGAAAGCTCTGCTGCCAATGGCCTGGGGTTATTTGCTCCCTACTGCTGAGTCCTTCCTATGCAACAATCAGTGCAAATGTGTCTCCGAGGGAGTTTTGCTGAGTGCATTACACGTCTCAATCCGGGCCAGCAGCTCTGGGTCTCAGCAGCTGCTAGCCCCTTGTGTGCCGGGTCCCTTGTGGCAGCACGGGTACCAACTGGAAAAGGGAATCTCTCTCTCCAGACTGCAGGAGAGAGACAGATCCCGTGGCTCTCTCTGGGTTTCTAGTTCCCAGCCTGTGCTGCCTAGTGTCACCATATGGAGTCTCCCGAGGCTGGCACCCAGCTGTCATAGACAGGAACGGACCGCTCACAACCACGTGTGATGGGCAAAAAAGGCTTGTGAGCATTAGCGTCTGCCGCTGGCTGGCTGTGTTTTCCAGACTGTTACCTGGTCTGACCTCCTACATAACCCAGGCCAGAGGATTTCACCCGGTTATCCCTGTATCGAGCCCACTGGCTTGTTTGACTAAAGCATCTTCCAGAACAGCAGCCAGTGTTGATGTCAAGACTTCAAGAGATGGAGAATCCACCGCCACTCTCGGTAGTGGGTTCCGCTTGTTAAAAGTGTGGGCCTTATTGCTATTTGCCTTTAGGAGAGGAGGGGCAGTGGTTCTGTGCCAGCTGATCCCTCTTGAACTGGGAGTGCAGACACTTCTCGTGCTGCCCGGTGTGGAGCGAAGCTGTTACAGTTCAGGACAACTGGCCTCCCAGCCCGGCGCGGCTCAGGGGAGCGGACAGGCCTGAGCTGACAGGGGATGCTAATAAGCTGGCAGTAATGTACTTGTGGTTGTTCATTACTTTGGGTTTCCTGACATTTGGGTGAGTTAATGGATTTGTCTCTTTCCCTCTCTGTATTCCTCCCCCTCCAGTGTCTGCCTGGCCTAGTTGTAAATTAGCCCTTAATTTCCCACATGTGTCTTCACTTAACTAGCAAACTCCACCCCGCCCTGTAAACATTTTTGGGTGAGTTTGGTATTCATGAAAGTGAGGGACTAAGAGCATTGGATTAAAGCCAAGCCTAGTTTGGGCAGATGCTGGGAAAGCTACTCCCCCACTGCCCCAAATCACACACAGCCCTGCCAGTTGCAACAAGCCCCTGCTGTTTTGGTCCTGCCCTGCCTCCCCCAGCTCTGATGATGCCCCTCAGTCGTGACCCCTAGTCCCCCCTGATATTCCAATCTTGGGTTTGCTGCGCATACCCAGCTCTGCCAATGCCCTTCAGTCCTGACCTGCTGTCCCCCTTGCCTGCTACTCCGGTGCTAGGCCCGTTCCTAATACTCCTTCCAAAGCTTCTCTGTCCTGACTGCAGCCCCCCTGCTGTACCAGTCCTGAATCTCCCCCTCCGGCCTGCCAGCTCTGCAAATGCCCCTCAAACCTGACCTGCCTCACCCCTGTCATTCCCATGCTAGGCTCCCACACACACAGCTTTGCCAATGCCCCTCAGTCCTGACCCACAGCACCCCCTGCCATTCCATTTCTTTCCCTCCCAACTCAGCTTTGCCAACGCACCTCACTCTTGACCTTCTGCAGCCCTGGCTCTCGCAGTCCTGAATTTCTCCTGAGCAGAGCTGCCAATCACGTCCCAAATCTGCAGTCATTTTATGGTGCAGATCAACTCCTCTAGGGGCCGAGGCTCCCCCTTCCCCCACTCAGGCATACTCATGTCCTGCTAAGGATTTGAATCCAGGTTTGCAAAAACTCCCAGCAAGTCATAAGAGCCCTCTTTTAACTGTTGCGTCTAACAGGCAGTAGCCATATGTGTTATTAAAGAGACAGATTCGTTTCTGTGCCACATTTCACTTTCTTTCTTCCTTTTTTTCTCTCTTTTTCTTTTTCCCCACTAGCAAATATTTTTCCTGTTCTCTGGACCAGCTCTGATGAAGCTAGAGCAAAGAGGTGTAAATTACACTTCCTTACAACCAGCCCTGGCCCCTAGAGTAGCAGAAGGTTGGAGATTTGAGAACTGCCATAATTAAGGTGAGTAGGGGGTGTTTTTCTTAATTAGCATCGTTACAAAGAAAGAAAGAAAAAATCATACAACATGTTTTTCTTCCAATTACAAAGAACTAGCAGAGGGGAAAAAATATCAAGATATGAAAAGCTGTGGCTGAGCTTTGGGCCTGACGAGGGGACACATAGAAAGTAAAACAGAACCTCAGAATAAAGTAAACATTCGTCTCTGTCGGGGGAGACTGCTAACAAGGAGAAAAGATTACCAGGGCTGTTTCTTGTGTTCTCAATGCTTCTCTTCTTACAAGCCATTTTCCAGTAAATTTGATCCATGACTTTCCTGAACACTGGCGGAGCTGGGTAACCTGTCTGCCCAGGTGCGACCTGGCAGAGCTTCTCCGAACCAGTGTTGTCTAGTGGTTAGAGAAAAGGACTGGAAGTTAGGACTCCTGGCTTCTACTCACAGCTCTGGGAGGACAGTGTGGGGTTTAATGGTTAGAGCAGGGGACAGGGAATCAGGACACCTGGGTCCCTGTTCCCTGGTCTAGTAGAGCAGGAGATTTGGCATCAGGACTCCTGAGTTCTATTCCTGACTCTGCCACTGACTCACTGCATGACCTTGGACAAGCTGGTTAGCCTAAATTTTCAAAACTGGCCATTAATTTTGCAAGCTTTAATTTCGGGGTCTTAGCTGGGCACCCAAAACTAGTGGCCACTATTGAAAATATTGATGTAAACCTCTCAGTGCCTCTGTATCTGCAGCCACAAAAAAACAGATTAATCCCAAGGGATGCTGTGAGGCTTAAAAGTGTATTAAGTGTCATTATTAATGTCTCTGTTTAGGGGCCTGATCAATGGGAGTCTTTCCATTGATGTCCTGAGGTTTGGATCAGGCTGTAACTGCAGCTGGTACCATAGGAAGTGAAAATGTGCTGAACAATTGAGAGTCCCTGCCCCAGAGAATTTACAGGACAAACCACAGCTGCTGTAAGTAGGTTCAAATCTGTGCATGTTCTGTAGCGTTGCACCCTCACACCCCAGGTCTGAATTTGGCTCCCATCTAAGGCACCAGCTGGCACAAGGCAGAGTCCTGTGAAGCTGGACAAAGTGGGTGTGTGTGTGTGATCCTGATAGCTGGAATTCTGGGGTTGGGAGCAGGTACGTCTTGAGGAGGAAATGAAGGTCTCGGGGTGGCTATTAAATGGCCAGCTTATCCAAGCATAGCTAACGTTAGTGCGGAGCTGGAGATGCTGGAGAGGAAGATATTGTAGAAAGGCGGGCAGCTATCAGTAAGACCTGGGTCTTTCCACTGCTCCTGTGTCTTTCCAGACAGGGTTTCCCAGGTGCTAATGCTGCTGTTTATTCCTTCAGGGGCTCGGGTTACCTTCTGAGCATCACTGCTGGATTTTCTGTATGGAAACAAGACTAAGGCCTGCCCTCGCCCCCACTCCCCATTGTAACCATTAGCCAGACTCCTGCTGACGTCAGTGGATGAGAGTTGGGCTCCATGTCCTTTTCCTCCAGCTCGCTGTAGCCCCCTGGAGGACGGGGAAATGGGGCAGGTAAGGGCTGATCTGCTGCACCAAGGCCAGTAGGTGACTCAGCTTTTCGAGCAGCTGGTCTCCTGCCCTCAGCAAACCCTGAAGAGACCTTGCGTTTCTGCCAGGGCAGGGTTAGGTATGAACTGGCCTCATTTCGTCTGACCTCCCCGAGCCAGGGAATGTCTCCTGGTGATTTCTGCGTTGAGCCCCAGTCCCTAGGGCGTGACCCAGACCGAAAGTCGCTAGTCCCCATCGTACAGAGACAGAGGCCCAAACAGACCCGCCCGCCCCACCTCCACACGGAACTGTTCTTTTAGGGACCACTCCGCAAAGTGAGCTCCCCCTGCAGACATGACCTAACGAGACCAAGCAACCAGCTCCCCTTGCAGCCAGCCCTGCAGACCACTCTCCTGTATCCCAGGGAACGATTGCGCCAGAGCGAACATTTCCTCTCTTAATAGCTTCCTGCTGACCTTGTGGCCCCAGTCCTCCTGCCAAGGGAACACCTCCGCTCAGATGCCCCTAAACCTGCCCAGACCTATAAAGCAGCAGTACCCTCCTTGTTCAACCCCAGCCCCACTGACTCCACCAAACCCCCCACTCCTTCTGCCAACACCTCCACACTGAAATCTGCCAGAAGCACTAGCCCCTCATCCCACATCCTAGCCCACTCAGCCCAAATGTCCCAGCAGGATGGGCCTGGAATATACAGGGGCAACAAAGTGAGTAGGCTGAACTATTCAGGACCCCAGTCCCTCAAAACCAGCCTAGTTACAGTCCTCCTGATTCAGCTGCCTGCATACACCCCAGCAACCCTGGGGCCTCCCCCTCGGGTACTTCCTGCCAGCATCCGCTTCCCTCACCCATTGGCTGGTGGGAAATTGCTACCACACATACTTGTTTCCTCTCCCCCCTTTGCACTGGGTATTAGGTTCCTTTGCAAGCTGTGAGCAGTTTGCTGTGGACTCAACTATTCTTTACCCATCTGCTTGCAGAGCACTTAACCCTTCTCCTCTGCATCCCATTAGCATTTCTGTAATTGGAGCACCACCCAGCCAGCTCCAGGCCAGACCCGTGCTCCTAGACCTCACCCTGCTCCCCATCCAAACCACATGGTGGCTGACCATCTCTGTGGGCTTCTCCCAGACCACAGACCGCGGGTTCAATGGTGATTGTGGGGGTTTCAAGTACAAGTTTCAGGCCCTTTAGGGCTAACCAATATAGAGCAGGGACAGGCGGTATGGTCTAGTGGGCTCATCTCAGGGTATGGAGCCAGGACTGATGAGGTTCACTAAGGACAAATCCAGAGTCCTGCACTTAGGACGGAAGAATCCCATGCACTGCTACAGACTGGGGACTGGCTGGCTAAGCGACAATTCTACAGAAAAGGACCTGGGGATTGCAGTGGATGAAAAGCTGGATATGAGTCAGCAGTGTGCCCTTGTTGCCAAGAAGGCTAACAGCATATTGGGCTGTATGACTAGGAGCATTGCCAGCAGATCGAGGGAAGTGATTATTCTCCTCTATTTGGCATTGGTGAGGCCACATCTGGAGTATTGCATCCAGTTTTGGGCCCCCCATTACAGAAGGGATGTGGACAAATTGGAGAGAGTCCAGCGGAGGGCAACGAAAATTATCAGGGGGCTGGGGCACATGACTTATGAGGAGAGGCTGAGGGAACTGGGATTGTTTAGTCTGCAGAAGAGAAGAGTGAGGGGGGATTTGATAGCAGCCTTCAACTACCTGAAGGGGGTTCCAAATAGGATGGAGCTCAGCTGTTCTCAGTGGTACCAGATGACAGAACAAGGAGCCATGGTCTCAAGTTGCAGTGGGGGAGGTCTAGGTTGGATATTGGGAAACTATTTCATTAGGAGGGTGGTGAAGCACTGGAATGGGTTACCTAGTGAGGTGGTGGAACCTCCATCCTTAGAGGTTTTTAAGGCCCAGCTTGACAAAGCCCTGGCTGGGATGATTTAGTTGGGGGGTTGGTCCTGCTTTAGCAGGGGGTTGGACTAGATGACCTCCTGAGGTCCCTTCCAACCCTGATATTCTGTGATTCTATGACTCCTGGGTTCTATTCACAGCTCTGCCACTGACTTACTGTGCATCCTCAGGTAGGTCATTGGCCCTCCATGTGAGTGTTTCCTCATCTGTAAAATGGAGGTAATGGTACCTACCCCCCCTACAGGGGGTGCTATGACCTGAATGTTGATTCAGTGCTCTGGGTATGTAAAAGCACCCTAGACAAGCTGAGTAGTAGTATCATTGTATTCTATTTGATGTCTGGAAATTGCCGATAGGTCAGAAAAAACAAGCCACTCTGATGGGATTTCACACACAGCCAGTTTATTCTCCTGGGTCCCTGGCATTCTTTGTCAGTCTCCACTCATGTGACCCTCCCACTGAAGTGTGAAGTCAGTGAGTGTTTGCTTGGGTGAGAACTGAGCAGACGCCCCCGCTTTGGCCCCGGAGCACGGGAAATCAGTGCTGGCCTGGATTGAACAGTAACTATTCACTGGGCTGCGACTTGGAGCAGTTGGAAAGTGAAAGAGTTATTATCAACAGCAGCGTTATCGAAAGCACCAGCTGGCTGTTTTGGTGCCTTCGTTTTTGGGTGGCCTGGCCTGATTCACCCCAGGTCTGATTTTCAAAGCTGCTCAGCACCCACGTCTCGAGTGGAACTCGGGGCTTGGGGGCGGGTGGGCAGCACAACCCTTCCACAACGAGGCCCTGGGGGTTTCCCGTCGAGTGCCCAGAATCAGTGACCACTTTTGAAAACACTGGTCTGAACCCCTTCAGGCTTCATTGCTTTATTCAAATATTAGATGCTGCCAGGACTCCTAAGTTCTTTTCTTGACTCTGCCACTGACTCACTGTGTGATCTTGGGCGAGCCAGTGATGGTCTCCAAAAGTGCTCAGCACCCAGGAGCTCTCATTGGCCTAGATTTTCACCAGTGACGAGTGGTTTGGGGTGCCTGACTTTAGGTACCATAAAGTCACCCGATTGTCAGAGGGCAGGTGCTCAGCACTTTCCAGAAACCAGGCCCCCACAAGGGGTCTCAAGTTGGACCCCCAAAGTTGTTAGCTGTTTGGAACGTTTGGACAATGGGGGGTGCTGGCTGCTGAGCACTTTTGAAAATCTGGCTGCTTCAACCAAGTGCCTAAATGGAAACTGAGCTGTTCTGGCCAGCTGGCCGTTAATCATTCGGTGCCTCGGTTTCCCCATCTGCAAAATGGGATAATAATAGTCCACTGGCTTTGGAGAGCATGTGAAAGACCTATGGATTTAAAACACCTATAGAAAAGCTAGTGGATGGTTTCTGTCTCCAGGGTTATCCCCATATGTTGCTTTGATGGTTTACAGGGGGCAAAACTGTGCCATGAAGGGCCAGGGGCAGGCAGGGCCCTGTGCTGTCCTCCTTACAAGCCCTGCCACAGGTGGCATGCCAGGGGTGGTGCTAAAGGTGAGAGGGGGAGTCTTCGTAGCACATGCTGTCCTGGAGTTTCTGTGCTGTTCCAAACTGCAAAGTGACCTGTAGCCAGCTTTGGGGATCTTCCTGTACCCAAGAGCTCCCGGGGGGCTGCTTTAACTTATGCAGGGGACATGGTTACGCTAGAGCAGCCCAGAATGTTGCAGGCACAAAGGGTATAAAGCCCATCCCCACTTCTGCTTCTCCAGCACCTAAGTATTATTTTATTAGAGGCACCGCATGGACTGCACCACACCATCGCCACACATGAGCCACATACATAGGGACAAAGCATCTTGGATCATTGTTTCCTTCATATTGTCCTCCCCTCTCTCCTCCCAGCACTCAAGTGCGTGCGGAGCTAAATTCTCCCAGCACACAACATCTTCCCCCTGTAGGAACATTAACAGCACAGGGCCAGATCCTCCACTGGTGTAAATCAGCATCCCACCATTGAGGCTGATTTATACCAGCTGAGGATCCTGGCTCACTCTGTTTTTTAAAAAGAAAGAATACACCAAAAGAATAGAAGGAAAATACACCAGAGAAATCTGATGTCACTTGGTGATGCTCAGCACAACAATACGTACATGTGTGTTATCCGTTAGAGCCATAGGGCTTGGAATGGGAAGTCTCCTCCCTTACCCATTCCTTTATTGTTCATATTATAGTAGCATCTAGAGGGCCCAATGAAGATCATTGACCCCATGGTGCTAGGCACTGTACAAACACCTCGCATGAGACAGTTCCTGCACCAGGAGCTTGCAATCTAAATGTAGTTAGCTGCCCAAAGTCATTTAGCAGATCAGTAGCAAAGCCGTGAATAGGTGGCTCAATGCTTCCCATTATAAGATCCTGTTTTCCGTCACTTATAACTGCCAAACTTCAACCATTTGGGCTGACATTTTCCTTGCTGGGTGTCTGTCTGAGGCCGAATTACTCTGGAAAATTTCAGTCAAAACAATTAAGCCATTTCAAAGAATCTGCCTAGGGAAAAATACATTGTTTTGCCCATGCTAAAAAATTCTCGCAACCTTTCCTTTGAAAAGCTTTAATGTCCCCATACTTTAGAGCAGGGACTTGAAATTTGCCAGGCAGTGGCCGTTGTGTCAGGGATGTGCCTTTAACCATCTCTGTGAAAACCTGCCCAGATTTGGCCAAGTTATAAAGCTTTGAAAAATTGCAGTTTGCACATGCTCAGCAGAGCCTTCCTAGATTTTTAACTGCTAAGTTTCCCAAAGATTGTGTCTGTAGCGCACGGGGCATGCTCCAGCTCAGGGCTGAGCAGGACTTTCCCTGCAATTGCATCTCTGGACTGCTTCAGGCCATGCTGGTCTCAGTTTGAGTCGTGGCACCTGAACTGCGTGCAGGGAGACTGTCTATCCTGTGTTCTTGATGACTCTCCTGCTGGGCCCTGCAGCATGGAGGAAGAAGCTGTTTAATTCAAATATAGAGGGGACAAAGGCTGGACCTGCAGGGGAGGGAGTGGGGGAGGCAGATCTGATGAGGGGAAAGAACTGGGATTGAGTGGGCCAAGAGACTGGGACAAGGAGCTGGGGGGGGGGGGGGGGGGGAGATGTCGGGAAATGAAACAAACTGAGCAAAGACAAAAATCCTGGGGAGGGAAATTGGGACTGGAAGCCAGTGGGGATGGGGGAGAAAGACAAATAACGTGAGGAGCTGGGAGTGGGGGAATGGGGACTCTGGAGGGGTCAGAGATTAGGACTGGCCGGACAAGGAAACCGGGACTGGGATGAGATGCCGGAGGAGTGGAAAGTGGGACTGGGACAAGGACAGGGTAACGGAGACACAGCAGGACGGGTCAACATTGGAGGGAATGAGTAGAAGACTCTGTGCCCACTCGAGCACTCTCCCCTCCAGGGCCTGGAACGAAACCCAGGATTCCTGAGACTCGCCATTCCTCTGCTGTCAGCAGATATTGGTGTACCTCACCAGCGAAGTGTCCCCCCCCCCTCGCTGTCGGGTGCTTCGTTAGTGCCAGTAGCAGAGCTCTGTGTGGTGGCTCTGAGGGTTCCAAGCCTGCTGATGAACCATGTGGGTGTCAATATGGCCAGGTCTGTCCTGTAGAGTTTTGCTGGCATAGCTGTGTCGGCCAGGGGTGTGAAGAGGTGTCAGAGCTGGTGTAGGTGCAGTTACATCAGCAAAACTGCGCTTTGGCTGGCTTACATGGCCCTGGAACTGCACCCCTGACAGTGTAACACGGACACACCCCAGTTGTCGGTGGGCCCGATCAAACCTGGGACCTCTGGAGCTAAATGCATGAGCCTCTACTGCAGGAGCTAAAAGCCACAGGGCCCTTAGCTAAGGCAATGGAGCAGACTCATTAATCTCTAAGTGGTCTCGGTGCCACTAGATGGGACAGAACACCACCCCCAGGAGGTGTGTGGATTACACCAGTTTCAGGGGATAGGGGGAGGGAGGTGGGGCCTCGTAGCAAACATGGGCAGGGCCACGGCCTGGGCTAAGGAAGGCATAGCCTGTCCTGGCCTTGGATACCCACTGCCCATGCTGGCTTAGCTGATTTCACGCAGAGGTGGGGGGAAAGGGTTGGAATGAGCTATGCCAACAAAATTGCAGGTACGAGGAGAAAACGAAATATTGACCAGCTGTTCGTTAAGTGAACACTGTCCATTCTGTGCACTGAATGGGGCAGGGGCCCTGTGGGAAAAATAATACATGGGATCAGTTAATTGAAGACTGTATCCTAATGCACATCCACAAGTGGGCTGAGTTAATGTTGCTCCCACAACCTTAATTCTGGCATTTCCTAACATTCGAGGGCTTGGCTTTGCAACCTTAATAAAGTTCCTTTAATGTAGCTTTGTGTATGCCATAGATAGGGCATCTGAGAGGAGAGAAGGAGGACTTGTGGCGCCTTAGAGACTAACGAATTTATTTGAGCATAAGCTTTCGTGAGCTACAGCTCACTTCATCGGATGCATCTGATGAAGTGAGCTGTAGCTCACGAAAGCTTATGCTCAAATAAATTGGTTAGTCTCTAAGGTGCCACAAGTCCTCCTTTTCTTTTTGCAGATACAGACTAACACAGCTGCTACTCTGAAACCTGAGAGGAGAGAGAGTGTCCATTCCTGGGTCTCCAGGGCTTCCTGAACTCAAAGGAGATTTGCCAAATGCAAAACACATTCCATATCCAACCTTGAATCAGAAACCCCAACATCATGGATCTTAAATCCCTGACATCATACATGTGTGTGTGGGGGGTCGGGTCTCAATTTTTGCAAACACACCCCTGCCTTAATAATGGGCTGAGTCCAAATTCCAGATCCCATTGCCAGCGACTTTGGGGTGTTTGAACTCTGGATCCACACCTGAAACCTGCTGCCTGAGCCAGTGTCCGTAGATAAGTTTTTGGGTGCGGAGATGGGGGAAGAAGGTGCCATGAAAATGTATGGTATTGTTAATGATTATGATTAAGTTCCTGGATGTCTCACAGACACACACAAAGCAGCTGGGGAATCAAAAGCTGCCAGAGCATGGAGTTTCTCTTCTAATGCCTAGGGAAAAGTCTCTGCCTGACCACCCCTCCGAGCTCAGCTCTACCTTGTAAGTGTGATAGAACATAAGAGGAGGCCTAAATTTGTGACTGCAGGCGGTAGGGAAATGTGTCCTTCAGCTGATGTGCTGAGAGAGACGTTTCACCTACTTTGCCGCGTCCCTCTTATCTTCCTCTGCTGGAGCTGCCTCAGTTCAGCCTTCAGTGGAGCTGAGCTGGGAGGGGCACTAGCATGTGTGGCTCGCAGTTCTGTGGATCCAGCGGGGATGGGAAGTGGGGTAGTCATGGGGGGTGGGTCAGAAATGCAGGGTTTCCTTGGGAGCCAGCACCAGGAAGACGGGAAGGACCAGACCAGCTCAGTGGAAGGATATCTGCAGGAAATCACTGGCCCCAATGCCACCAATAGCTTTTGATCCCCCTGCCCATGTCTTGAGGTGGGTCCCACCAGCACCATGGACCCAGAGCAGCGCTGGAATTGGAGTGGTAGTGAGAAGGGAATGCCAGCTGCCTCCTGATGCCAAGCTCCCTGCTGGGAGATGGGGTTGTGTCCAGCATTTGGCAATCTCCTCTGAGCCCGCTCTGGGCAGGCTTAGGAACGCAGGGTGACGGAGGGAAGGCTATTGCTCAGTCCCTGCTGGGACTTGTCCTTCTGGTCTGAGTGCGATCCCTTCAGCTGCCACACAGGGCATCATCCTCTTTGGGCTGTAGCTGTGGCAGGCCCTCTGCTTGCTGCCAGCCTGTTGCTTTGCATAACTGAAGTAAAGTCAGCCTGGATCCAGTTGTTGGATGGGAGACCACCCCCCCATCAGTTTTGGTTGGTGCTTCAGTAGATGGCGCTCTTCCCTCTGAATACTGAGCCAGTGGGGCACGAGGGCTATTTTTTGGATGAGCTGTACAGCCCAGATCCTCCCCACTTGTAGCTGTCACCGACCCTGTAGCTAATAATGCTTTGCTCTGCTTTAACACCTTCCGCTGAAGGATCTCAACGTGCTTTGCAAACAGGAATGAATCAATTCTCCCTCAGATCCATGTAGATATTGCCCTTGTCCCTCCGCATCCCTCTGTCCAGAACAGAAAACCGAGACACAGAGCAACTAAGCAGTCACTTAGAAAGTCTATAGCAGAGCCAGATCTCTGGTCCCTTGACTATTGTGTGGTAGCCCCAAGAGAGGTGTTAACATGGCAGCTAGACTGAATATCCGAGTTGGAGTTTACATTCAGCCTCTCAGAATTCTCCTTCTTGCTCCAGTTGTGCTAGATATGCCATTTACCCTCTGTCTGTACGTTTTTGTGGGCAGGCTTGTAGGTTCTCAGTTGCTGTGTTCCACCCCAGGGCAGGCTGCACCTCTGTCCTTGGCGAAGTGTCCCTCCCCGTACGTGTAGCTTGGGATCCTTCAGGATCAGGAGCCCCACACAAAAATGTGAGCTGTGTCATTGTTGTTATTTTTAGAAGATGGTGTAGCAAGGACAGGGGTAACCCGGATGGGAGCTGGCCGTGAATTTAAAAGAACGCTCTCATCGTTCTGAAAGCTCCCGTGGGGGAGAAAACATTTCTCTCTGTGTTTCTGCTCTCTCGATTGTGTTTGAAGTTAAAAGTTTTTTGATCTTAATTGGCATTTGTAAGCCTCCTGCCAGCAGCCACCATCCAGCTGGGAAGTAACATGGCCAGGCAGCCCGGTGTCAGGGATTGACCATGGGAGGGATTGTGCTTTTTCTCTGCCTATGGTCCCACTAATCCCATCCATGTTAGGGGGGATCTTCTCTCTGTCCCATCAGTCAGCTGGAGGGGGATCCTCCAAGAACACGAGGCTCCCCCTGTCCTCGGATGTCCCAAATTCTGATTTCTGTGGGCCACCTCTCTGTGCTGCAGCTAGATGCTTGGGCAGGTCCAGGCATTTTTCCTCTTTTAGATTTAAAAAAGGGATTGAATACAGCCCTGGCGTAAACAGGTGCAAATTGTTTTGAAACCAAAGGGAGTTGAGAGGAAGGATGACCTTATGGAATGGGACTCAGGGGAGCTCAGATCCATTCCCAGCTCTGCCATGGACTCCCTTGGGCATCTCTCTGGGCCTCAGTTCCCCACCTGTAAAATGGGGATGCTAATCCTTTGTCTCCTTGATTTAGTTAGACTCTTTGGACAGAGACCATCTCTCACTATGTGTCTGTACAGTGCCTAGTACAGTAGGGCTCTGATCCTGACTGAGACCTTTAGGCGCTACCGTAAACACAATCAGAAAGAGGATTACCAGCCATGAAATTATACCCTGGAAGTGGTATAATGAAGTTGTCTCCCGTATGATCAGATGCTTCCTTCTCCGGTCCACATCAGAATCTGTAATATACTATATACCAAGCAGCCATCCTGAAGTGCTCGAGCTTTCTGAGCCACTTTGACCTGTCTTATCAGCACAAACGTGAGAGGCTTTCTATCAGAGACTGTTTAAGTGGCAAAGGTCATTTGCAAGTTCTCAGCCTGGGTACCTTTTCTGCCTGCTGTCCAAACATATAATGTTTATCCTGGGTTGTTTCTTCCTAGGGACAGATGCCATTGTTTGGCTCCAGCTTTTGACAGGTCAAAGTCATGAGAAGCTTTTCTCCAGTATGAAATCCCCTCTCCCCTTGTCACGGAAAGCTTGTTATCGTTATGGATCACGTGAATGCCATTCCAGAGGCTCGAGGCCAGAGTCAACCTATTCCCAATAGTTCTGCTTCATAAGCTCATTTTGGGCACCTCAGACCATGCTAAGCTATTGATGAATTTATGAGTGGCCAGAGTAACTCACTGTTCTTTAAAGAGTCCTCTCCTGGTTCCCAGCATTCCAATTCTAGGTGCTTTAAGGTCTTGGAAAAATCTCCATTCTAGCTTGACTTGGGGACTTCTCTAGTTTTTACTGAGCCTCCAGCTCACTTCTCTTGCTCTGCTGCTTGGACAAAATATGTTTTTGTTTGGTTTTAGTTTATTTTCCCCTCCTTTGCACTGCAGGCTGCAGTTTTACACAGCCCAACTGACAGCAGCCTGACACTACACCAACAGCGGCCGGTCCCCTCTTCCCAAATCTGTTCTCTTGCTGGCCATTGCCGCTGTGATCATACATGATGGGACCACGTGTGAGCCCTGTTGGTGTGGGGAAAAGGCTTTTAGTGGCTGGGCTTGATGAATGAAAACAAGTAAAACTGATGGACAAGTGGACAGCTTTATGATAGCTTCGTGCTGACAGGAAGAAAGATTGGTTGACAGTGGCTTGATAGAGAAATATCTTGATGGGAGTCAGATAGAGAGATGTATAACCTTGATGACAGAGAAGTCAGTTGCACAGGAGGAGGAAGAATTCTGCCTTTATTTTTGGGGGGTGTAACACCCACAGTTCACTAGCATTTTCAATTGAGATTTGCTAAATAATTATGCAAATCCGTATTGTATTCATACTGCACCTATCCAGAGAACGTATCCAAGGTGCTTTCTAACAGAGCTTGTTTTGTGTTAAAAAAACCACCCCTCCTCCAAAACTAAAGCAGTAGCTGAGATTAAGGGCCAGATTTAAAGAGGTAAATAGGTGCCTAAACATGCCACTAGCCACCTCGTCAGATGTACAAAAGCATCTGACTCCCACTGACTTCAGTGGGCAGCTCGTCATTTTTAACAAGCCCACTAGGCACCTATCTGCAGCTTTAGGTGCCTAAACACCTTTGTAAATCTGGAGCTTCAGCAATACTAGATTTGAGTGAGGGCATGGCTTTGTCATTTGAGTGGCTAGACTAGACTGGATGGAGCTGCAGGCTCAAATCCCCCCCAGCATTAGCTTATCCTGTTGAGGTGATGATTTGTGCTTTGGGATCTGAAACTATAAGGTGCTGCGTGCCCTCAGCTCTCACTTGAAGTCATTGGAAGGTGAGGGCGCTTTGCAGTATCAGGCTTTCATCTGAGGCCTGTTAGTGGCTCACCATATACTTTACTGTGTGTGGGTCTTTTAGAAGAGACCTTAAATAACCAAGCTCCTGTCTGCCTGCTTGGAATATAACGATCCCAAGGTGTTTTTCATACGGATTTGCTCCTGCATTCCTGGCTAAGAGTTCTCCTCCCCTGCACTGGTGTTAGAAAATTATCCTGCAGCAGTGGGTCGAAAACACCGCAGTTGACATCAGTGATTCTGCAGGGTTCGGGGCACGTCTTGCTCTGTCTCTGCTTGAAGGTGGGTGACTGCATGGCAGCAGGCCACCCCTGTGTTATACAGTCTGTGCGGGGTTTGGGGATGAAAGGTGCTGTGTATAATGGGATAGGGCTATGAATGCAAAGGGCCAACTGGTATTGCAGTGGCTGTATAAGTGTTAAGTATTATTATACATGTCCGTCTACAAGATCTACGAATGAAAGTGACCTATCAATGCAAACTCTCATATTATTAGATTATTATTTGATTTGATCATGGATGATCTAGAGATAAAAAGGGCTGTATAAACGCAGAGTATTGTATCTGATCTATCACCCCAGGTAGTCGGCCTGGCTTCCTACACCATATTTGGGCCCTTTGACTGTGTTTTTGTATGCTGATCCCTTGCAGGGATCACTCAAAAGACCCCCCAGGAACAGACGCCTAACTAAACCCACCCAAGCCTTGAGACAGGGCGTGAAAAGCGCAGCCCAGGTCCATCCAGCCCAGCCGCTCCGGCTCTCGCTGAGTGCCACTTCCAAGCCTTCCCGCTCGCCCCCCAGAGCTCAGACCGACTCGGCAAGAGACCCCCACCGGCAGAGGTGGGGCCAAGCCCGGGTGAGCTTGGTGCCGGCCAACCAACCTTGAGCCCGGCGCCCCGCCCCTGCGAGTGGGGGGCCGAGCCGCGGGTAGGGTGAGCGCAAGTGGCAACAATGTGAAAAGATCGGTTCGATTCCCCGGCACCCGGCGACTCCGGCCAAGGAGCCGCTGAGCAGCGGGCGGCCCGGGCGGGCGCTGCAGCAGCCGCGGGGGCAGGGAAGAAGGGGAGCCGTTCGCCTGCACATCCCTGCAACTTTGGACTGAGGGATGGGGGGGGCATAATTGATGATCATGCTGCTCTTGCATTAAAATACAAGGGGAGGGGGGGGGAGACGGGACGAGGAGAGGCCTCCTGCCCCCCAGCCCTCACCCCCAGCCGCTGCCTTTTGCACTTCATTTCGTTGCCATGTTGGGTCGCTTGGTTTCTGCCCAGTTCAGTCTGAAGTGAAAGAGGGGGAGGATCCTGGATGCAAGAGGGAAGCTGCATATTTCTGTGAGCAAGGGACTGCGCGGGAGTAACCTGTTGTAGGCTGGAGCTGATCTTGGCACACGCCTTTCAGAGCCTGTTCCCCAGATCTCCTCCCATTCTGTTTTTACAGGTGTGGGGAAGACACCAGGAAAAAAAACAACAACAACCCAGCAACTCTTTTAATGGGGAAAGAAAGGGAAGAAGGGGCCCTTTAAGAGAAGAAGAACTTGGATAAAAGTTTGCTTTGGCGGTGGGGGGAGAAATTATTCACTCTTGGAAATATTTTTTCTCTCTTTTGCTGGGCCGTGGAAGTGCTGGGGAGGATGGGTTGGCGCTAAGACTTTGAAGGAACCCCTTCCCCCTAACCCTAACCCTTCCCCCCTTTGCACCGCTAGTGCTGAGGGCCACGGTGCCCGCTCTCTGCTTCTTTCCCTCCTCGGAAGCCGTGGGCTGTGTCCGCGTGGCAGTGCTCTCGGGCACCAGAGGAGCCACACACTTTGCCTGCTGACTTCGCTCCCCTTTGGAGAGGGCTGGACCATGACTGCTCAGAAATGGTAAGGGGATCATTTGCAACCTGTCGCCTGATTCTGCCGACTGCTGCTGTTCCTAGCTCTCATTTTCCTTTACATTTGCACCGGTTGGATTGAAGATTTTTTGTTTTTAAAGACGTGGGATCCTTTCACTTCTCCTGCAGGAAAACCACCGAAAGAGTTGGAGAACCAGGGACTTTGGTGGTGCAGAGGGAATGCACGAGAACAAGGCGAAGGGAGAAAGTTATCCGTGAATTCCCCCCCAACCCCATCGGACTTTCATCACCGCTGGATTGTTTAAAACAAAAATTCCCACAGCCCCACCTACACCAATAACACCCAGATCATACTGAAGACTGTCAATACTTTTGTTTCCAAAAGATCCGATTGCAACAGACTTTGCAACAAGGGGCGACTGCACACAGGAACTGCACATGCTGCCTAGCAATGATTGCAAAAGGGGATTCACTGCTCTGAATGAATCAGGAGTGTTTAGTTGCATCAAGAGAAAGGGCAGCCAGAGGCTCTGGGAATAAATGAACCGGTTGCATTCTTGGTAAAGCGAAGCCTTGCAGATACATCGGAAGGTGGGGGGAGGGGGGAAGAGAGAAAAGAAGGAAGAAAGGACGATAAAATACGATGGTGCATTTGGAGGTGGCCGTGCTGCTGGTAGCCCTTGTCGGGGTTTGTGTCTGGACTGATGATGCTGGGAAAGTTATCTCGGATCGTTATGCTGTTTATTGGAACAAGAGCAACCCCAGGTAAGATGGACAGAAGCCAAATGCATGCACCCTCCACGCCCGCCCCCCTTCTATGCAAACCCAGGGCAGCATCAGAGAAAGAGCCAACATCCCAGTGTTCTCCTGCAGCCCTAGTAAAGAGAGAGCTGTGCTGGGGGGAGGGGGCTGGTGGAGGTGGGAGAGAGAATCTGGTTCACATCATCATTTTGCTGTTGTACATGTGTTTGTTTGGTGGGTGGTTGTGTTGGCTGGGACAAGAGGGTCTTTTATTCTCCAGGGATGCGCCAAGCCTGCAACAGAGCAGTTCCTCTTGGGAGATAGATCTCTCTCTATGTATGCATGTAGGTATAGATATATATACACACACACACACACATTTTCTTCTCCCTCTCTCCTCTAAAAAGCCCAGTGGCGGTGATCAGGACAGAATGCAAAGTTAATGATCCATTCAGGCTGAGTCAGGCTGAGGCAAATAAGGTGAAAGGTGCAAATCAGATGGTGCCTGGGTTTTTCTGTTTGTTCACGGAGTGGGAGCAGAAAGGGCAGGATTATCATAGACACTGGGGTGATTATTTTATATGAAAGTTGCCACCAACTTTTCAGCTCAGCCAAGGCCTGATTTCCCGAAGAAGTGAGAGAGATGCCTACCTGGAGAGTTTCAAACAGTCTACATTAATTTATTTGTCTAGTGTTTGTGTGTATGTGGGTGGGTGGGTGTTTATTGCTGACTTGTTGCAAAGCAAAGCATTCCTAAATAATGAATGGTGTCAATTTGCTCATTCAGTCTCCTCTGTTGTAAAACTGGGAGTGGCAGAAATACACATGCATACATGTGTATATAGACATAGATTTGGTCTAGCTATTATTTTATTTGGCTTCGCTTGCATAGTGATTTGATATCCTCAGGAAATCAGTATGTTTTATTAATAAAAGTATTTGTTGCAAAAAAAGCAATTCTGGGCAATATCCATTTGCAGTGAATAATGGATTCTTTTATATATATAATAGACTGCAGCTACCAGTAAGTCTCATATTTAACAGGAAAAAAAACCCCAACCATTATATTTTATTTTATTTACTGCTGCTAGTTTTAAGGGGCTTTGCAAGAGTTTCACTTTTAAACTTGTAAGCCCTTGTTGAAACAAAACTGATGCAAACCCAATAGATATAGATATTAATTTTACAGTTCTGTTTTTTGGCAGACATGGTTCTGGCACCAAATACCCATTCACCCAGAAGCCAATTCTGGGAAGTTGTGAGTCTGCTTAGCCAAGGTGAACAAATTATAGCAGTTTTCAGAACCACTGCAGACTGTAAAATCAATTACACGTCACTTTGGAACTCTCTTCTTGTTGAATTAAACACCCTCCCTCAGATGACAGTTGTTCATCTTTCTTTGATTACTGCCTGCTGGTTCAGGTATATATTGGATGCAGGTAAATATGGCTCATGCAGGAATCTTTTTCTCAGTTGCCTTTTTAAAGTTTACAAATGGCTGAAGAAGAAGCCTCGCTCCTGGTCTGAGCTGCAGTAGGTATAAAGATGAGGTCTGTGTGGGCAAGTAATGTTGTTATTACCTGAAGTGCAGGAGGGCTGCAGATTAGTGTGTATTTTTCAGTAGTGAGGATTTCCATTTCTCAGGAAGTCAGAACCTAAAAAGGCCACATTACCTTTAGAGATTCATATTAAGCCCAATAAGAACGCCCTGCCCTGCTCTACGAACCATACCTAGGAGTTCTGCAACCCATGGGTGTGTGTTCTTAAATTTGCCCAATTTCTGTTGTGAGATATTTAAACTCTTCCATATTCCTTGGTGATGAACTTTGGGTAAATTAAAGTTTTCCCTTCCATGCAAGATCCTGAGCTGGTACTATTTGGGGCTCTTGAAAACAGAATGGACCTTCCAGTTTGACTTTAAAAGAAAGCTTAACTGTGTGAAATGTATACTGTGGAGCCATGAACGTACTCTGTGAGAACCCGAAATATATAACAAAAGGCATCTTGTACTGCCACATGATTATTTAAAATAAACTCCCATGGCTGCTTCAGTGGTGAGACTAGAAAATGGGTTATCTGTGTTCAGAGGCTCATAATGGCTTTTGCGAAATATTATTCAGTCTACCAGTGTCTAATAAATAGACCACAAAACAGTGATTACATGTGGTGTGGAAACCTGAGAATTGGGAAACAAGATTTCCCAAATACTGTAAAGGAGGAAAAAAAATTAAAGTTTTTTTTCTCTTTTCATTGCTGTTGAAAAAAATGGTATTTGGTCACTTTAATTTGTCTTTGAATTTAATTCTGCTCTTTTAGAGGTTAATTTAAACAAAACAAAGTTTCAGGTTTGTTGTAATTCTTTTAAGTCTGAATTTTTTGGGAAAACAAAATAGTTTGAGTTTTAAATCAAAATGAAATCATCGTCCCCCTCACAACTCAGGTGACTAAGACCATAAGGATTTCCCCCTCCCCCCAAACTACTTGAAATAGACAAATAAGTAGACAGTTCCGTAGAAAGCCTACTTTTTACAATTAAAAAAAAAAAAAAAGTTCCGCTAATCACAGAAATCTTCTCTATATGGAACTAAATATAATGATTATTGAGTTTGGAGGAACAGTAACTGTACTAATTTTATTCACTAGATGGTTTATATGTGCTGTTTCCTTTAGATCTTGTTTTTTTTATTTGGGTAAAAAGCGTATTTTTCGGCTATCTTCAGAACCTGCAGAGCGTTAAATCCGCGCAAGTATGGAAACATGAACCTTAGCTGATCCTTATGTAAAGACCTGTGCCCCCCTTGTAATCGTGAAATAGACAAATAGGTAGCAAAATAGATGAAATGTTGCTTCTGACATGGGGAGACCTTTTGCGCTTCCAGTGCTAGAGATATTTTCCCCCCTCTTGCTGTGGGAAAGCTCCAAGGGGAACCTTTAATAGAGAACTTTTTATTTTCCAGTTTGGTTCCTGACAGTCTGAATGGACTCTTCATTCTAGAGTTGATCTCCAGTGAAATTTTTTCATTTTATTAGAGCTCTCCCAACTGTATTTCAGTGAGGATCTCTGTCCAAATGAGCGTAGCATGATGTACGAAGGGGGTGCTGGTGAGACAACTTGTACATGGGTCTGTGGTGCAAGTCGGTCTGTCTCACTAGTATGTCACTTATATAATGTATCTACAGTCACCTATAGACTGTTAGGTGCACACAGGGTTAGGAGAATGTTAAGAGTCTTCTTACGAGCTTTATTTATCCAGCCATCACATGTTCTCTTGGAGGGATAAACAGGATCCTCAAATGTACAGTTTCTTCCAGCGTCGTGTCTGCTTTGCTCATACGATAACCCTAAAGTTTGGGAATCCCATCCTTTTGTGCGTGCATCCCTGTAATGGCTTCTTTATGGGCCGATTTTGTTGCATATGGATTTTATTATCTCTCTCGCATTTTTGTGGGGGGTTGGAAAGGAGAGATTCCCCCCCACCCACCCACCCACCCTTACTAAGTTTTTGGTTACAGCTTCAATTTCTTCCCAGCTTCCACGGCCTTTGCTCTTTTCTTTTGTTCTGTTAAATGCCAAACATGTGCGAGGGCCCTTACAAGACAGAATGGATGTGGCTTTAACATATGTTATCTGACCGATCCAGCTTTAGGATCAAGGTCGTTGGAACTGGGGGACAGTATTGCCAGTTATTTTGGGTCAGTTTCTGTTACTAGGTGCTCAAGTATTGTTACAATAGTACTAAAAGCTGAAATTAATTGATGGTACTTCACTCCCCCTTGATATAAAGATCTCAGTAATGATGCTCACCTTCTGTTATAAGGCTCGTGACCTTTACCTCCCAACTTCATGAAACACCACTATAATTGCCCTTTTTGCCACAGCGCCTCTGTCCAAGCCCCGGGGTGGGGTTATGTAGGAGGGAGTTGGGGTATTTACCACTTAAAATAATGTTTCACAAGGAAAGTATATCTGTAAAGAAAAGAAATAGGGCAAGGGGGTGGAAAAATGAAAAAAAAAAAGCAAAAGGAGAAAAGGAAAAACGAACAATGAACAGCGTCAGTGGATTTTAGCGAGATGCATTAGCAGCATTTGGATCCAGTTAAAGGTGCCGAATTTTCCTGATGCGGTTCTGTCCCGCATTGTGGTGTGCCACACGTGTATGTCTCCATTCTGCGTGACTGAGTACAGGAAATTTAGGGCAGTTTATTAGATGTAGTAAACACAGACATTTCTGTTGAGTTTTCTGTTCGGTTTTTAAAAAACCAACAAGTGGTGTTTTTATTTATTTACCTCTAGAGATGGCAGAGGTTTGCTTCAACCTTTAAAAAAACTATTTTTTGTCCTTTTCCGTTTTGATTTATGTTCTTTTCCGTCTTGTTTAATAAAGGAGAAATGAGAAATATTAAAAAAGAAAGAAAGAAAAGGAACAAAACCATAATCCTTAAAACCCGCCCGCTTGGCTTTGCAATACATGTTTTTCCTTTCGACTTGTATTATAATTTACACTCCATAGAAGCCAATGTTAAATCTCACGGTCCACATGATTTGTCCGAGTTGCACAGTAATTCCACAATCGATAATTGTGACCAAATTAAAAATGAATTGTAAATTGAGACACTATGGTCTACCCGTTCTGTACACGTTTTTAATACAGGTAGTCTCAATAGATTGTGAGGGACGTATTTATAAGGGTATTGTAACCATGCATTTGGAAAATGATAGATAAATTTTATTAAATATGTCTCATATTGGGCAGTATCGAAATACCTGTAGGAGAGATTAGCTAGATCATGTATCTATATCTATATCTAGCTCTAGCTCTCTTTCTATATATATACCCACTTATATACAACATACATGTACTTATATACACACATTTATTTGTGTGCGCGCGCGTGTGTATGTGTGTGTAATATATACACAATAATACTTTTATATAGGCTTAAATGATGGCGGTAGCAGTTGTTCTCATGAAGCTGTCAACACCCCAATCAAGCCGCGTAAAATGGACATATGTGTTTCCCATCCATAGATGTATTTCTACAAATCTATGTCATACTATGTTACATGCATGTTGACTATAATATCTAAAAGGAGGGACTTTCATATTGGTTCACTCAAGCCATTATATGATTGCATGCAAACCCCAACGTACAAACCATGAATGTTTAATTTCTAGTGATGGAAAAGAACCTGATTTGGAACTCCAGTCCATTGCTCGGCCAATGCAGGATTGTTTGCTCCAGTATATTTTCTAGAGTGCTGTACCGTAGAGTTTTAAAGGTCCCGAGCGGGGGGTTTTTCTTATGCAGCACCCGCATAGACATTGCATATATTTTTAATCCATTTGGCAGGGAACCCTTATCTGTAGGGCTTGTGAGCCAATTGTTTGGGTTGAATTAAAAATACAGGCAAGGCAAAGCCGATGGAGCGTGGGGAGTTGAGAGAGTTTTGTGCGTGTGGCACGTATGTATCTCATGCCATCAGTTAGAACCAATACTGAAACGCTTCCAAAATCTGTCCTCCAGCTAGCTGGCTCACATTATGTCCGTCGATTGGAACTCACCTCTACGAACTCTGGTAGCTGCATTCGGAGTACGGCTGTTTAGTGGGAAGGAACGACTTCACTCCAAGAGGGCTCTCTGATACTGTACGGCCAAAAACCCCACCAAGCCCGCACTGTCCTGTGCATGATTGAAAATCTCTACAAAGGCAGAGGGAGGACTGTGGATTTAATATTTGTCTCCGTTCCCCACTCTACCTGCAACTATGTAATAGGCAGGTTATAGTAATTCTAGAGTGACAGCTTTCCTGCAGCAAATGCAGGTCCTGTGTATGCAGCCATATATTTATATATATAGAAAGGAAGAAATGTGCAGCGTATTACATATTTTCTCTCTCTGTTCCCAGTAGAGGGACAAACACCGTAAATGGTCTAACGTTTACCCATGCCCTGTATTTACCTGCCAAGTTGTTTCTTTGCCTCGGAAGATTTATTTTTTTTATTTTTATTGTGTGAGCGCCTCTGGGGTTTCTTCTCTGCTCTCCTGCACTCCCCCAGTTTTGTGGAAGTCTGGGATCAGCAAGCTGGACAAATAGTCCCCATCAGGGAGGTAAACCCTTAGGATGGGGCAGGCCACGGGGCAGATGACCAACTGCATGATGATGCTCAGTGACACTCCCCCCAATGGGAAGAGCTTTCTGGGGACTGTCCAGGCACCGATCTCAGCCCTGTCCAGAGTGGGGTTCAGGTGCTCGCAGATGAGTTGGTGAGATGTCAGAGTTCGTCTTGCTGTTTGGATGTGAGTGGGAGGTTCCCTTCCAGACAGGGCAGGTTTGAAGGCTGATCCGCATTCCCCTATCCCTCAGTGGGGACAAATTCCCCCAATCCACGTATCGTGCACACACTGTTGTCTGTGTTATTTCCCCATAAACGGTGGAGTCTCCTACCTGAAAAGCTTTAGCTAAAGGCATCTGGAAGAGGCACTTCTTTGTACTCCAGGGCGCTGGCTGCTGGCATGGGTTGTGCTTTACCCAGGAGTTCAGTGCATAGCAGCTATGAAGGAGACAAAAAACAAAACAAAACCCCAGAAACTTAGGTTCTTTTGGCTAGTCTGGGATCTGGATGGTTTTGCTCATACACAACTTAGGTGGCAATGGTTAAACTGTGATGGGCCAAATTAATCACCAGGATCTGCTGACTTAGTGGAGTTGCAGCAAAGGTGAATCTGGCTCAGTGAAAACACTTTTATTTAAAGTAGAGGAGCAAGGGGCACACGTCTTTATTATTCTGGGGAGCGGTCGATGCCAGGTAGAGATGATGGGGGATTGAACAGGGCAGTTAGAGCCCACTGGGAAAGCGCACGCATTCAGTGCCAGGCTTCCAGCTGGCCTTGTCTTCAAGATCTCTGCTTGCCAGCACTTTCCGTGGGACCTTGGGGTTGGCGATGGTCCTTTTGGATAATTTCTCCAATATCTCCAGCTCACGCCCCACACAGATTTTTCCAAGCATCGCACTGGGATTTTTGCACCAACCTCTCCAAGGAAAGTGTCTAACTCTACGCTCAGACCTCTTTAAAGCCCAGTTAATTTCAGAGTCCTTGACAGAGTGCAGATAATTGCCCCCACACTCCATTAATGCCGTGCACTGCAGCAGGCTGTCGTATTTTTTGGGGGTGTGTGTGAAAAGGCTTTTTCGGGAATGCTGATTTGAGATGCAAGACGCGACCGTCCGAACTGCCCCACTCCCCTCTGATACACGTGTCATTCTCCTCTGTTAGCCCTTTTTAGTTTTCATTTATTTTATTTTCCTTTTGTACAAAGATTGTTTAAAACCTTGCCCCCACCCCTTGCTCTCTCCTTTCCAGGCCGTTAAGCCCTGTTAGCTATTCTTCACTTATCGAGATCTGTAGCAAGCACAGTTAATAAACAGCAGATACAAACAGGTCCAATGTCTCTGACAAGATTTTCTCTCTCTACCTGTCTCTCTCTCTTTCTAGGGATTGCAATTACATTCCCCACTGGTTGCACATTTGGTATCCAGATGCTGGCTATGTACAGAATCCTAATATAAGGCTGGAGCTCGGAGGTTTGAGGTGGAGTGAAACTGTTCGCAGGTTCACTACTCACCTATGCACTCCACACATTAAATCCTCTAAGCCATCCACCTGGTCTTTGTGCGAGAGCAAAGCAATAGGGAAAGGAGCCAGAGTGGGAACGGTGGGGAAAAAGCCACTTTGAATTGAGACATGAGGGCTTTATATCTCAGCCAAACGTATATCTACATCTACATACAATACACATGCATATAGAATCTGTCTAGAGGCATGCACACATAAATTTATCTCTTTGCATTGATATATAATATATACACATTTATCTATAGCTATCTATGGGTGCACACTCATCTCTATATTTATCTATAATATACACACATGTATGTATATATAATGCGTGCACACGTATATCTATAGGCACACATACATCTGTATGTATCTGTAATGTGTATAACACATATTTATAACTGTCTGTCTATAGGCACACATCATATCTATGTTTCTCTAAATAGGTGATACTTTCCCACACATGTGTATATGGATATAGAAATAGTATGTTGTATAAAACAGCCCTTGGTCTCAGAAGGTGAAAATTTTGGCTCTTCTGCATTAGGAGTAAAGCAGGTTTTTAGGGACTGCCTCCCGCCAGTAGAATTAAATGAATCTTTTGGCAGGTGATCACATCTGAGCATTGTCACCCTCAGCACTGATGAGTGTTTTAACATTTTTGAGCTCATCACATCTTATCCCAGAGGCAGCCGCATTCCAAGCCCTGAATTCCACCATTCTCATGTGCCCGTGGCTTGTTAAAAAAAAAACAACCAAACCCACCTCCCGCCACCCCCACAGCCTTTTGTGTCTTCTTGGGTGAGAGGATGAGAGGCGCTTCTAGAAAGGTAAAATATTAATATAATTGCAGCATCGTGTAGCTGATCCTGCACATTCAAGCCCCTTGCTGCTTGGGTGCTGTCTGGCGCCATGCAGACACAGCTTGGGAGGTGAGGTCCTAATGTATCAAAATGGGGAGAGAGAGAAAGCAGAATTCTCCTGCGGCCTGTGACACGCTGATATTTAGTAGTTGAATTTGTGGAGCATCTCTAAAATCAGTTTTCAGAGTAACAGCCGTGTTAGTCTGTATTCGCAAAAAGAAAAAGGAGGACTTGTGGCACCTTAGAGATTAACCAATTTATTTGAGCATAAGCTTTCGTGAGCTACAGCTCACTTCATCGGATGCATTCATTGGAATGCATAATGCATCCGATGAAGTGAGCTGTAGCTCACGAAAGCTTATGCTCAAATAAATTGGTTAGTCTCTAAGGTGCCACAAGTCCTCCTTTTCTTTTTTCTAAAATCAGTGACATTCTCTGAACAGGTGTGGTGATTCACTATGGGGTGCGGTGGGGAAATCTGAACTCTTCAGCCGCGAGTTTGCCAGCGGAGTGCAGTTTGGAAAGGCCAGTCTAGAAAGGTCTGCTCCCACAGGCTGCGACTCCTCTTAAAATCTCCCACCATTGCACTATCACCAGGGCAGTGCTAGCAACTGCAGGAGTGTTAGTGTAGACAGGGCAGGGGTGACCTGGCAGTTGTGCTGCTCTATGCTGCGGTTGCGGTGGGTGGGAAATCTTAAGGAAAAAGCCTAGCACGGGCAAGACCGATGAAAGAAAGAAGGAAGAAAGGAAAGAAAGAAAGAGGAATTGTGTTAGAGTAATGGATAGGATTTATTGCATGCACTGCCCTGGCCTGCTTCCCTTGCTCTGAGTCATCCCAGCTCCATCCAGACAGTTAATCAGCATTTATTAGTAGGTGTTAAAAGTGACTTCATTTATTTATTTATTTCTCCCCTTTGGTTGTTGATGCTGTTGCTGCCAGGCTGCTAAACAGCTTGCCATTGTTCAAGGGCTAATTAGCTCTTAATGAACCTCCTTGCTCGAAAGCCAGAGAGGAATGGAAGGGTGTGCTGTGGGTTTTTTCCAGGCGCAAGAGTTGAGGGCAAACTGCGTGTCCGAAAGAAAGCATGGCAGGCCGTGAGTGACTGCAGCATAGGGGTCGATAGAGGGATGCCAGGGAAGGGCCGGGGGGCTCGGTCGGACTCCCAGTTGAAAGTCAAAGAGGGGCGTGCATCACCCCCCAAGATCACACCCTTCATCATTAAAAAGAAGGGGTTTAGTTTTGCACTGATCCAGGACTGAAAAGCTCCACTCCCCAGACTAGTGACAGTTAAAATATCCGTGGTGTTTACGCTATATGTCCTCTGCTCCCACTGCTTCAGAGCCTGTTCTCAGAGGGTAACGAGGGGAACAACCTGGCGATAAGTCATATCCTGGGCTTGAACTAGGGAATTTTCGTTTCTGTTTTAACTTCTCAGCTCCAAAGTGGGTTTCAGAAAACATGTGCAGGAATCACAGGGTGAGATTGTCTGGCCTGGGTTACGCGGGAGGTCAGACTAGATGTTGCTAACAATCCCTTCTGACCTTAAGAATCTAGGACAGACTGGGTCTGCTGTGAGGAAAATAACATTTTCAATGGTCGTCATTTATATGTATCACTATCAAGGACAATCATTTTAAAATGATCCATTTTCATTCATATGTGCAGCTGTCCAGGATGTTCTAAGCAGATTGTACAACGCCTAACACAACTGGGGCCTGGTCTATGACCAGTGGTCCTTGGCACTATGGTGATATAAATAATTAATAGCAATAATAATAACTTGCTTACAGCAGCCTCACATATCAGGGCAGATCCTCACTCGGTCCAAGTCCACTCAGCCCAACCCTGTTTTGGTTGACGTCGCCGAGCCGAGCCATCCTGGCAGGAGAAGATCAAGTAGGGCTGTGGCCCGTAGCGAAGCTCCGTTGATGGGGAAGTAGAATCAGTCGCTGTGAGTCCTGAGGAGTAGGGTGATGGGACAATGTTTGTATAGGGTAACATGGTTGCGTGTGAAATAAAGGCTTAGACGGTTCTGCAGCACACGATGAGAACGCATGTTCTCTGTGTGTGTGCATGTGTGTCATATCTAGCTTGGGTATTTGAACCAGTTTCTTAGTGGTTTCACTCTTGTTACCAAATGGAAGAGGGCAAGAACAAAATAAGGTTTTTAATGTTTGCTGTGTTCCTTTCACCCCATAACTAGCCACGCAGAACTGGATCAAGCCACTGGAGCTTCCTGCGGGTTTGAATGGGTATGACCCGTTGTCTTTTAAAAATAGCAGCCAAAGGGGGCCTGATCCCACAACCAGGAAACGCAGGCATTATCCCATTGACTTCGATGGGAGGTGGATGGGGGCCTTTGATTTCAGTGATGCGACTTGCGCCAGCAAAGGAGGCAGGATTGGGGCCAGGGTGGTATATTTCTGCTAGCAAATGTACCGAGATCCCTGAATCTGAAGCATGCTGCCCTCCACTGTGCCCAGGGGACTCCCCTGTGCTGCTTCAGGAAAAGAGCTGGCACTCATTGGAAAGAGATGGCTAGCGCTGAGGGGTGGCGCTTCCTAGCCATAGAAGAAAGTGTCTGGCCAGATCGCCAGAGTGGCGGAAGGAATGGAGTGAGTCCTCTTCTCTCTGCTCATTGGATGTGGAAGAGCAAACCTTGGGTATGTTCACATCGCGGCCCCATTCAGCCCGACTCCTCTCTCCCCAGCTTGTTCCGGCGGCTGGGGATTGGGAGCGGGTGCCATGGATGCTCAGTCGTGGCACGCCTGCAGCGGCTCACGCAGCTCCTCTCTCTATGAGTCAGCTGGCGAGGCGGACAGGGTTGAAGCTTGGCAGACTTGATGAGAAGAAGGGTCCTCTCCAAAGCGAGTTCGGAATCCACCCCCCTTCCCCACCCACCTCCTGGTCTGACTGAAGCTGGGCTTTGTGTCCTGCTGTGCCCCGGTCTGGGGGCGGGTAGGAGGCTCCGAAACATCAGATGGGGGGTGGAAGGTGGCCAAGCAACAACAATGGAAAAATAAAGGGTGGAAATTGACTTGCTAGAATAATAACTAAGACGGGGAACAACTTTTTATCCCCCCGCACAGCGCGGGGAGCTCCCGGTAATGCGGTCGGGCTGTGCGGAGGGTGGACCTTGCCTCTCCTGGATCTGACCCTATTCTCAGTCAGCCGAGTGTAAATCAGGAGTGACCCTATTTACACCAATGTAATTACACCAGTGTAAGCAAGACCAGACTTAGGCTAATCTGGGGGCGATGGGAATCTCAGGAGCTTCTTTCTAGCCCCGTTTTCCTGACTCGTTGTGGCACGGTGGGTTGAAGGGCCACATCATCTGCTGGGTTAAATCGGCAAAGCGCTGCTGAAGTCAGTGGATCCAGGCCAGTTTATGTCAGTGCAGGATCTGGCTCTAGGCTGGACGGAGCATGAGAGTGATGGGACAGCCCTGACCTCCCCCAGGCCCTTGGGTGGGAGATGGATTGTGGGAGCATTTCCCATCACTGATGCTTCTCGTCCGGTGATGGACAGCCCTGCGGAGATGAGTGGAGGGCCAGGGGAGGTAAAGGAGAGTCCTGCTGTGTGTGGATCTGACAGAATTCTGCAGCAAGGAAGGGTGTGCAGGAGAGAGGGGGGAGCCTGGTGTGCGTTTGATCTTTCCCCAGTTAGCATGTTAATGAATGCACCCTGGGAGATGGGGTGGGGTGGGGGCAGGGGAAAGCAGAGCTGCTGAGTTGGACAGGGCTTTCTGACCCTATAACGGAGATCCCAAGTCCAGAGGCCCTTGGGCGGCAAGGAGGATCCCCAGTTCCCTGGGTTTACCTAGTGCTGTCCAAAAGACCCCCTGAAGGTTTGGCGCACCCAGCTCCTGCGCTGTTGGCCAAGAGCAGATCTTGATGCCGGGAAGCAGGGCCCTCAGCATCGCTGGCTGTATTGATCCTGGAGAGAGATTTAAATGCCACAGAACAAGGCTATTGACATCTCACGGCCTCCTGTGAAGCCAAATCAACATCGGGGCCAGCAAGATCTGAGCTTTCCTTTCCCAGCTCTGCTCACATTTGGTTTGATGTTTCCGTTCAGGTTGTTAACTGAGGAAGGTGGGATGCAGCGGGAGGATGGAAATTAAGACTTTTTAAACACCCCCCCGCCCCAAGATTGGCGTTCCAGCACCATGTATCTCCCCTACATGCTAGATGAGACACGGCGCGGTACCACTTACAGGCAGATTTGGGAGCAAGATGCTGATCTCTGTCCTCCCCTGCTGTTTCAGGAACAGTGTTAGCAAAGTCCCCCCAAACTTTGGTCACTGAAAATCCCCCACTCCTCCAAGCAGGAGCTGTTCCCCAGAGTCAGGCAGCCTTGGTCTCTTTCAGCGCGTTTGCTCCACCCGACGCTCCGATTTTTTCTGCCCCTCTAAATTCTTTTTCCCCCCTGGGCCTGGCTCGGGCGTGCTATAGCAGTGACTCGGAGGTGTACGGTATTGAAGGGCATTGATCTGGCTGCTCCAAAAGGCCCTTCCGAACAGTCCAGGCTTCTGCTTACACTCAAGATTCCACCCGTCTTGCACTATGAAAGTGACAACATGCTGTACCCACCAGAGCCCATCTGTAAATACGAAGGTTATCTCCGCCGAATGCTGCAGTAGCATTCCTGTAAGTGGTAGCATTTAGGACCATTGCTCACGACTCCAGTACTTTTTATTTGAGGAAGAGAGCGTTCTTTTCCGTCCTTTGTTAACAACCTCCCAAACTCCCTTTCCCCCAAGGATGAAACCTTTTTATCTCTGGTTATTTTACAAAACAAAAATCCCTGTCTTTGAATTTTATGATTTTATTTTCTAGTGGGTCCGAGATCAGCTGCTTCTGTTATTGTAGGATCTATACCAAAGGCATATAAACGGCCAAGCTGATTTGTAACAATCAGAGATGGAAAAGACCTATTAGATTGTTTGGTCGGTTCTCCCTTCTGATGTATCAGAATTGTCTCCTAAGTGTGTTTTATTAGCGCATTGTCCAGTCTCATTTCAGAGAGAATATTTGCTGTTTCCCAACAAGTTTGAAACCAAATGTTGTAGGATTTTTGCAAAAGGGGAAAAAATATTTGTATAATCTTATTTGCTCTTTAACATTCTCTGAGGAGCAAACCAGACCCCAGTAAAAACCTCCCCATGTGCTAGGAAATAGACCAAGTGTTTGGACTACTAATACAAATATTTCTGATCAATTGGTCCAGCTACTGAAATTCCCTGCCAGGTGGGATTTCTTACTGTGCTTTCTAGTGGGTTTTTATTTAGGCTGGATTGGGATATTTTTTTAAAGCCCTATTTATGTTTGCAGTGAAATAAAATCCACCAAGCCTGACCCTGTAGAGAAGTTGGAAAATCGCAATTCTTCCTCTTTTCAATCTCGTTTCTACTGAGAAAAGCCACCAGCCCTCATGCCCTGCACCAAATCCAACCGCAGTGGAATTATTTCAGCGGCTGAGATTTCTGAAGTCAAAGGAACTGGTGCGTGTGTGTTGCAGGAGGCGGTTGGAGGGGTAGAATGGCGTCTCCTGATCTGTGGGAGGTGCGGACGTGGAGGATTCTTGGGGGGAATATGCAGGGCTTTTCAGGATCTACTTTCCATCTTGCCGATCTGCCTGTGAAATTCCTAGCGGGGTGGGTTGGGTGTGGAACAGGCAGCCACATAAAGGTCTTTGAGCCATAGACCAAGGTGACTAGGGCATCGTAATACACTTACCAAACCATAGTGCAAAGCACAGAGAAAACACAAAGCGACTGAGGAGTTGCGGGAGTCACAATAGATTCCCCGGCGGGCGAGTTGTGGCACATTGAGCTGGGAGAGTAGGTATTTCATGGCACGGGGGAACATAGATTTCCTCCATATGGATAAACCCGCACCCTCAGTTCTGCCGAGAGCTCTCCAGAACCCTGCCCCGGCATAGAAGGCAGGAGTCCTGCGTACTTTTAGCTTTATTCCCCCAGACGCATTTATATTTGTAAAAGAAACTCTCACATGTGTGATTTTTAAATGAAGTGGCCACATAGGTTCCTTTGATTCATTCTGCCCCACAACCACCCCACCCCAATCTGGGGTAGAGAGGTCGGTAAAGAACCCAATCGTGCTCTGTATAGATTGTGGCCATTCCCCCTTCTGTCTGCTCACCCTGCTTAGATCGGTGAGTTTTGGGGGCTTAGCAAATATCCCGTACTGGGCAGTTTAACTAGGGGTTTAGCCTTGTGACCTTGAGATTGTGGGGGGAGAAGGAAGAGACTGAATCAGGGGGTTCCCACTGTGAAAAACCAAGCTTGCAGTTATCTTAGGTACCAGTGAGGTGTCTCTCCCCGTGAGCCTCACAGCTGGGGTTGGCGTGGAGATGCCTAAGCCATACAACTAAGCCAGCTGCCAAAAAACCAAGAGATATCAGGAGCAGGGGAAGCTGTTTCCCAGCCAGCTCGATAATCCCAATTATTATCTGGTTTCTAGATCAGGATTCTTATTAAACCTGGCACAGTTGGATTTGCTGTTCCGGCCGCCTGCCTCAGCAAAGGGCTCGGAATGGATTTATCTCCCACAGATTCAGGAAGGAAATTGAGTGGAAAAAAAACAGCGCCCCACAGGAATGCTTGGTATTTTGGAGTAAGCAGAGAAAAAGTGGCCGGGGGTTGGGGTGGGGGAGTTAAGAGGGGTGTTTGAATTTGGGGCTGATGGCTTTCCTCTTTTGAAGTGACAATTGAAGCTGATCTGGTGATGGTGTGGGAGGAAAAAGCTCTAAAATGTTTGTGTGTGCATGTGCATAAAACCACATCACTATGGGCCTGACTCTCGGCTGCCCAGCTTCTTCTTGCAGTTATTTACACTAGTGCAAAAGGGGTGAAACAGAATCAGAACCCTGTCTGTGCACACGTATCTCTGTTAATATATGTACGTGTGTATTTGTATTCCTGTATGTGCCTGTCTACGTATAGAAATGTGTGTGTGTCTGTATACCTACAGCAATATGTGTATAGATACCTACAGCTATGTAATCAGGAACAGTTTTATTTCAGATTATTTTAAAAATTTGTAAATTGAAAAACGTTTTAAAAAACTTAGTAAAAAGTGGCCTTAAGAAGAGCGCTGTGTAGCTTGAAAGCTTGTCTCTTCCACCAGCAGCAAGTAGTGCATTAAAAGATATTATTCCTCACATTGTCTCTCTCAAAAGTTTTTCGCCCTCACTGATGAAATTATCAAATAACCCTATACTCTTTCTTTCTTTCTTTCTTTCTTTCTTTCTTTCTTTCTTTCTTTCAATAGAGAACACCCCTAAACATTTTTATTTAAACAGAGTTTTCAACCTCTATTTCCCCCGCCTTACATTATGATTTGTTTTTTTCAAATGCATGCATCAGACCCCTCCCCTCTGTTCATTAGTATAAGGGATTCATTTCATGACTGGTCGCAGGACTTTAGTTTTGCAGGGCAATGTGTTTTTATAAATCTGAGCCATTTATTTTGCCTCACAAGGGCCCTGGGTCCCATCCTCTGACTCACCTCTAATTCTCCATCTGCGAGTTTTCTCTACGTGGTACATTTGCAGCGCTGGCTTACAGACCCAAGGGGCTGAGTCCAAGTGACTGGAACACAGAGGGGACAGGTAACACTGCTGAGGGAAATGGTACAAATTGGAAAAGTTTTCCCTATGAAGTTTACTACTTGAAAATAAATCTAAATTTCCCTCCCCTGCTCCACTGAAAAACCAAGGACCTGAGCCTCAGCTGGTGTGAATTGGTGTAAACGTCAGTGCTTGCTGGGGAATTGGCCCGTTGGCTTCAGTGGAGTGACGCTGATTTACACCTGCTGGGGATCTAGCCCTAAAACACCTTTTTCTGGCAGCTGGGATTCCAAAACACAATCAACAATGTTGTGCATTCGCCCGTAATAATGAGGCTGACGATTCACGGCCAGATCAGAAACCAACTAGAGCAAAGCGCCCCAAAACCCTGAACCGATCCGGGCGCGGGGTGAGTGTAATTACGTGATTAGCAGCATGGCAACAAATGCAGCCTAAGCCTCTTAGCCCAACTCATTTACAGCACTGGCTGGATTGCAATCGGCACCTCGCACTGGGGCGAGCCGGGCTGCTGGTGCCGCTCAGCACAGAGTTTTGCTAGACCCTAGGCTGGGCTATTGACTCAAGAGGGTGCAGGTCCTAGACCTGTGTGGCCTGATCGTGGGAGGCACAGCTGCTGGGGGCATCCAGCACCTCTCCAGATTGCGCCCGAAAGCGGAGGAGGATTTCAAACTGGCTGCCGAAAGTCAGGGTCCGTAAATCCCCATGTTAGACCCCCGAGTCAAAGTGGCCGGGGGTCTAACATGGGGATTTACGGACCCTGACTTTCGGCAGCCAGTTTGAAATCCTCCTCCGCTTTCGGGCGCAATCTGGAGAGGTGCTGGATGCCCCCAGCAGCTGTGCCTCCCACGATCAGGCCACACAGGTTTTTTTCCCTAGAGGAGCTGGGCTCCTGCTGACCCCATCAAAGCCAGTGTGAGCAAGAGGGGCTCAGCACCTCTGGGAAAAGCCTGGCGCTTTTCCTTCAGTGCCTAAGCGCGGGTTGAAGGAGCGGAGCTTTAGGGATGGAAAAGTTCAGCCTAGGGTTTTTGTGGTTGATGGAAATGGCCTTTGCCCCCGAGACCCTGGCTCTAGATGCCCCGGAAAGTGGACTCTGTCTCATGAAAGAAACATCTGTGTTCCCTGCCCTGCACTGCTCTGTCGCCATGGGCTCTCTCCTTCTGTCTTTCTCGGCAACTGTGTTTCCGTCAGACTCACAGTTCTGTCATTTCCCGTCCTTTTTTAATCCTGTTTTATTGTTTCTCCTCTTTTTCTTCTCTCCCCTCTGCTTGGTCAGTTTTTATCTTCCAGTGTTTCCTCTCCTCCCCAACCCCATCCCAGTCTCCCGCCATCACCCCACTCCCTGTCCCACAGTCTTTCCCTCCATATGTACGCCTTGATCCTCTCTGCCCTCTGTTCCGAGCCGCATCCTTGGGTCTCCGTCCTTCATCCTTCCTGGCAGTTGCTTTTCTCTCCCCCACAACTCCTTTGGTCCTCTTGGGATGGAGGCTAGATCCCAGCCCCCTTCCAGATATAGATGAGGAGAGTGTTTTGGAGGGTGAGCAGGTGCCGGGATGAACTTGCTGGTCTCACCTGTCAAACAGAAGTGAGTTGACAGCCCAAAGCTGGGTTCTGGCCTCTGCAGTCACACAGCCTAGATACTGATGTGAACTATCCCTCTGCTCTGCATTGTTTGGGGCCTTGGACAGGGGATGAATTCTTAGAAGTGGAGTTTTTTTTTAGGTATTTTATTAAAATAAATGACTGTTATTCCTGATCTTGACGGTTCTGTTGTCTCGACAGCAACCTCACGCATTGGGGACTGGAGGCCAACTTGAAAATCCCCAAACTTCCTCCTTCCATTCCAAGTTTCCTCGAACTTAGAGGGTGCCGCGACTTACAGCTAAATGGAGTGTCTCCCTCCCCCCGCACCAAAAAAAAAAAATTTCTTTCCTGGCTCTCTCCTCTGCAGTATCTGAGTGCATTTATCACAATATTTCTCTCCCCAGGAGAGGTTCCTGGGCTTGTCCATATAGTCCCTCCCCTCTAGATCCTTGAGACAGAGGGAGTTATGGAAACATTACACCTCTCCTGTGCCTGGAGCCTACCTCGTACTCCCTCTCTTCCTGCATGCATCTCCATTACTGCCTTTCCCGGCGCGGTGAAGCACTGGGGATCTGGAATGAAGCTGTATCCCAGTTGTGCCGCATGCTACTGCATCTCAGATGTTGGCATTTGGAAGCAGATGATTTAAGTGCTCCTGTTTGGACACCTGTTCTCACTCTTTGTGGCTTGTCCTCTCCAGGGACATCGTCTGTAAATACCTGAGCCCCTTTGAGCTGAGCATCGCTGTTCCGGTGCAGAGTAACGCAAAAGTCCTGTGGGCACTGGGCCCCCGGAACTCCCCTTAAATACTGTGCCAGCTAAAACTGTTTCTCAGGCCAGCCCCAGTTTGGCTTTTTATTTGGCGCAGGGCAGTGGAATCCAAACCCAGCTCTGGACCTGGATTTGCTTTCAGCTGTTGGGCCTGAAACGGTCTGAAGCAGAACCCCAGGTCCAAACAGCCCTCTGCCTGGGATCATAAACTAAATCTGACTCTGTTATTCCTGGTTCTGACACTCTCTGGTTTGGCTGGTGCCGGACACAGGTGTGTGCCATTCGGACCTTTAAAAACCCCAGGGCCTGGTTCTCTACCTGTCTTGTAGGAGCAGTCAGGTACCTTGCCTGTCCGACCCAGCTGGAGCACCTCTTGGTTCTGTCCATACTGCGCTAGAGACACTTTGACTGGAACCCTGGTTAAACCCAGTTGAAACCTGTCTCCTTATCTCGGTGTCCTGGCTCCAGGATGAGCCGCAAACTCTCGAGCAGAGACTAACCCTACAAGTTTAGTGGGTATTGTGGGATGGCGTTTGGGGTAGGGTAAACAGATGGACATAGAGGGCAGGTCTGTTTCCACAGCATGGGAATGTGGTATGGGAGGTCATGTTCATAGGGGAAGTCGGGCTCTACGGGGTTGGATTTTGCGTGCGCTCTCGCGCTTCTTTTTTATAAACCAGTTACTGTCGATCCAACACGTTTTGGAATTCTCATTTACTCTTTAAATTCCTTGTATAATTACCTTTTATGCCTGCCCAAACTGGACTCTGTTCCCCCTTTTCTGCTGTCCCAGTTGGATGTTAGGTTCTCACGGGCTGCGGTTCTGAGCTCCAAGCCCCAGTGTGGTTTCCACCTGGTCTGAATTCTCTTTACGCCCCATGAGCCCAATGCCCAGCCCCGTCTAGAATCTTCATTTCTGTTTTCACTCTGGGACTTCACTGATTTGCACAGATTTCCTGCGAACCATGAACTTCAGGGAAAGCCGCCCGTTGGGACAGATCCTTCGCTGGCAGAGGTCACAACAAACCTGCATCAGTTGACACCAGCTGCGGATCTCGGCCCTGTGTCTGTGCTGTAGAGAATTTTTTTAAGTTGATTAAAAATCATCATAATCTCTTCTAACAAAATCAGAAAGTGAGACTTTCAGACAAGGAGAAAAGATGCTCGCCTGGTTAATAAAGACACAGGGCTGGGAGTTAGGTCTCCAAGGTCCTATTCCCAGCTCAGTGCATGAGCTCAGGCAAGTCACTTCTACTCCGTTTTCCCACCGAGAGAGTGAGGGTTCCTCGCAGGAGGCTAAATCAATTAATTAACGTTTGCAAAGCGCGTGGCGAGCTGGAGCTGGGTGTTGCTATCCAAGTACAAAGCACTGCACCAGCTGCAGAGAGATGGTCCTTTCTGAGCGGTGTAGGTGTCTTGTTCCGTATCATGTCCTCCCACAATTTAGACGCTGGCCAGACCTAGATTCTGTCGTCAGCACTTGGGGTTCAAGCTGGAGCCAGGGGGGCTGTGGCGCTTCTTTCCACAAAGCCTGGCTGGGAGAACTCCTTTATGGGAGCTGGAATCTCCAGCTGTAAGCACTGGGCTCGTAATCCCACCTGCAGCTCCAGGAATTCCACCATTCCCAGCCGGAGGGAGAAGGCTGGCTGGTGAAAATTGCTGACATGCTTTTAAAAATGCACTCTGTAAACGGCATGCTCCCCTCCCCGCCACTGTGATCCCTGCAGCCTCCGGTGCCCATGTACACTGTAAAACTGGGGAGCCAGTTACAACAGAGGGGCAACTTCCGGCGTGGTTAGAACGTTGGTCAGTGTAGCTGGGCCCTAACTGTGTTTTACCCCCATTCCCATGCTGCTGCCTGGGACAGATTGTGTGGTTAAAGCCTCTCTAAGCTGCACGGCCGGGCGCGTTTTAACAACAGCGGGGCTCAGCTTTATTAGAACTCCCCAGCCCGGCCGACATTCTTGCTTCTATGCTGTAGATGGGATCTTCTTGGATCCTGGAGGGAAGAATCTGGGCTGTCTGTTTAGTGGATGAAGGTATCCGATTGCAGAGGGTCACCAGGAAATGCCCATGTGCCAACGGGGGAGGAGGGCACAGTTACTAAAGTCGAGCCTCTGGGGTGCAGGGGAGAGGCATCCGTCTGATTTTTTTTTTTAAACCATTTAATATTTGTTTCACCTTATAAATCATCCCACCCAGCCAGCTCGGATTTATGGGCCCAGGTGTAGCTGCAAGGAGATGAACTCGGTTGCTGGCGACCAAACTGGTTTAATGTTTTTATAATGATGGCATTGCAGGAGCGATTTCGTTTAAGCGAGAGGTCTCTCTTGGCCATAAATCCTTCCCCAGACAGGCTGGGAGGCACTGCCAGCTGCCCAGGGAACGTGTGAAAGGAATAAGAATCGGACTCATGGGGAGGGACGGGCCCCGGCAGGACAGAGTGAAATCCACCAGGCCATATGGTTTTGCACTTAGGTTTGTTTCTGCGCTGGAACCAGTTACGAAACTGACACCCGGACACAGCATGAGGCTGTCGGGTCTTGTCCAAAGCCAGCTTTCCACCTTGCTCTGGATTCTGGGCCACCTCCCCAGTTGGTGTCAATCAGGATAGCTACAACGGGGCCTGCACCGATTGACAGCATGGGGCATCTGGCCATAGATTTGAAGTCGGCCAAAAACGGAGCCGGTTTTCCGACTCCCGTACCCTCCATTTTAGGGGTTTGGATAAAACAGTCCCTGGATCAGTACCGGCACTGGTGGGTTGTTTTTGGCTTGGCACCCTGACTGCTGTAGATTTGCAAAATCTCAAACGTCCCTCTGAGTTAGTCCTGCTCCTAAGTGTGTCTCTGTTTATCCCCATATCTGTGACATTGGGGGCCAGATTCTCACCCGTAGCTATGTTGAAGCAGACTGCCCCGCAAGCTGTGACATTTATCCAGGGGGAAACAGACATAAACGTCTCCTTTAATTGTATTTTTCGCTCTCCCCTCAGCCTTGTCCGCTAGCTGGAAAATGGCGAATTTAGGGGGAACCTGTCTGTGCTGATTGGGGTTATGAAGAAAGGGATGACAGACACTCTGATCTCATGCTGATTATGACCCATCAGTGCCTAGACAGTTAGGATTTCCTAATGGCTTCAACTTTCCCAGCAAAGAATTTAGCTGGTGTAAATTGACATTGCTCCGTTGTCTGTACTGGGAGCGACACCAGTTCACACCAGCTGAGGATCTGGTGTATAAGTGGAGTGGAAGTGGCAATGTGACTGGCTCTGTCAAATGGTACCAGGAATCCAAATGGGATGATGATTATATTTACTAACCGTGGACTGAGACTGTTGGGAACTCTGCGTTACCACTAAAGAACCAGCCACGCATAGGTGCTGGAAGTAGAGGTGCGGGGGGTGCTGCTGCATCTCCTGGCTTGAAGTGATTTCCATCATATACAGGGTTTACAGTTTGGTTCAATTGCTCTCAGCCCCCCCCACTTTACAAATTGTTCCAGCTTCGCAGGCGATGTAAATCAGCAGAACTGTGCCAGTTCACGCCAGCTGCGGGTCTGGCTCTATGAATTAAAACAGCCTCAACGACAGCTGACTCAGAAGCGGTTGTGCTAAAAACATGCGGGTTGTGACGGTGACTGGAGCCGCAGAAATATCCTGGGGAGGGTGGATGGATGGACAGAGGCATGTTTGCGGGTGTGGTTGAAAAACGGGGAGCGAATGACTAGGATCTTGCTTGGAGGGCTGGGACCCCAGGAGTGTGAGTCTCACACCAAATAAACCAAACCAGAAAGGGGCAAAATTCCTATAGGGCGGAGAAAGGCTCAGTGGGATTTCCCTTGCGCAAAAATTGGCTCCTACACCAGCACAAACGAACCAAGTAATTGACGAAATTGTAACATTTCGTGCTCATTAGACAGTGGGAAGCAGCGGATGGTAAAGCGAGCCCTGTCCAAAGTGAGCAGAGGCTGGGGAGGAAAGAAGGGGGAAGGTCTCCCCCTTCCTGCACCCTGGGAATGGGCTGGGTGGGAGCTGGTGGACTGGAAAATTGCAAACCTATGGCAGCGAATGCAAAGCCACTGCAGCTCCATCTGCCGGGTTGTGGGGTGAAAGTCCTGGGGTGATTTTAAATGCATGGCAATATGCAAATTGCACTTATCCCTGAGCCGAAGGGAAGGGTCTCAAAGCACCACACTAACTGTGCAGAGAGGATTCCTGCAGCTACCTCTGGGGTGGAGAGTGGCAGCTAGGCAGACAGCTGTGATGCACAGGAGGGAGTGAGATTGGGGAGCCCCATGTTAAAATCCTATCACCAACTCCGAGGAGTGTGGGAGCGGATGGTGATTCCCTTCTTGCTTTCCAGGACACAGAGAGGGTTGGTTATTTGCCCTTCCTTCTCTGGATACTGTTGAAATCCCGCTGCCGGAGGCAACTAATCCCTGGGGGCCTTGTTAAAAAAAAAATTTTGTCTGAAGCGGGTGGAATGGGCCAGATTGCACCAAGTGTCAGGTATTTTGAAATAAATTCCTGAGGGGAGGATCACCTCCCCTTGGGCTCTGTAAACCTTCCCTTCCTCCGCAAGCCAGGCACACTGAAAACCACATGTCAATAGCTCAGAATTCTTCTCGCCAACAAAAGTCTCCACATTCCCAGCAAGTCACTGGGACAGAAGTTTGTTTGCTCAGTGATGCTGCTTCCCCTCCTGGGTTGCAGTTAGGGGAAAGTGCTTTCTGACTGGGAACCAGAGGACTAGAGCCCTTCCTCCGTTCGCACCCAGGGCTTCATCACAGGTTAAGGGGGGTTAATTTTTGTCAGAGCCCCTTATAATATCTACAGCACATCCCCTGCTGTCCAGCCGTTCAGAAGGGGCGGGGGGGTTGGCTCGCAGGTGCCGGGGAAGGCACCATGGGGATCTTTAAGGCCTCAGCTTGCCAGGTTTTAAGATGGGAGCTGAGTTTGCTGGAGGAGGTTGGCGGGAGAACATCTCTGAAGTGGGGTCCAGTCTGGGAGCTTAAAAAAATCCCGATGAGCCGAACTATGAGAGCGGCTCAGTCAGTCAATTGATTTGCTGAATGCAAAGCGCCGTTGGCCCAGCTGTGCTACTGTGTGTGTGTGGGGGGGGGAGTGGGAGGGGGGGGAGGTGGTTTTTTGGTTTGATTTTAAGCATCCCAGCAGTGCAGCACCTGTGGAGTTAAAGTGTGAGGAATCAAATCGAGGGCTGGAGGGGAGGTGCAGGGGCTAGAGCGGACAGATTTCAAAGTCAGTGGCTGAGGGGCCCAGGCTGTCACTGAGCGCTCTCTCCTAACTACCATAAAGCCGATGGATTAAAACTTGAAACGGCGATTCTCAGCCACCAGCTTTGAACTCCTCCAACCCAGGCATGTGTTGCTGCTAGTCTCCAAGAGGGGTGTCTAGGGGACGCATGAGAGCTCAGTAGCCCCTCTTGGTCCCATCTGGTTCCTGCCTTACAAAAAGAAACAGGGCCTGATTTCCAGAAGGGGCTGAGGCCTGCAGTCTGCCCTCTCGGCGCTGCGGGTGCGGTGTAGTCTGGGTGATCTGGCCCGAAAGGCGGAGGAGGGAGCTACAGGTCTGGGGAGCGAAGCTGGGAGAGATTGCCCCCGTTCTGTTCGCGCCAAGCCAAGGAATTGCTCCGGAAGTCTCAGTTCAGGGCTGGGGAGGGGCTTTATTTTTCCAAGCCCACTGGGTGGAGGTGTCCTTAGCAGCTCGGGAAGCTTGGAGGGATCCTGGTGGGTGTGGGAACATCACTCGCCTGCTGGAAATGGCGAGGGAATAGGATGGGGAGATGGCGGAGCCAAGAAAGGAGAGGGACCTGGGGGGCTGTCTGCCTGGCACTAAGGACAGCCTGTAGACAGAGGGAACAAAGGGGAAACTGATGGGAGATGAGACCTCAGTAGCTAAAGGGAAGGAGAGGGGATTTAGCTTGGTGTGTCTGTCTGGTGTGGGGAGGGAGGGGTCTCCCCATTGGTTGGGGCCCAGTGAAGGCTGTGGTGACGGGGCAAGGGGAATACCTCCAGCCAGGGGGAGGGGGACAGGGCAGAGCTAAGGGTTGCGTGGTGTTGGGGAGGGCTCTCCGACCAGTTTGCAGGGCAGGGGCAGTACAGCGAGGGAGGGCAGAGCGGTAGCCAGCATGGAGAGCCTGAAGTTCTCCCTGGCTGGGATGCAGAGAGGTCAGAGGGAAGGGACCAGTGGCTCCTTTGCTGAGGAGCTGCAGTCGGTTTACATTGAAGCTTCTGAGCTGAACTACGGATTCCCCGGCTCAGACAAGGCCTCTCTGTCTCTATTCATGCACAGACCCTGATCCAGCAACGCACGTAAGCGCCTGAGAACCTCGGGGCTTCACGTTAAGCACGTGCTTTAGTGCTTTGCAGGACCGGGGCCTGAGCCCTCAGCGGTGCCCTTGGCATTAACACCGAGAGAGGGGCCTCATCTGAGTGGCTGGGAAACGCGGGGCCTGTAACTTGCCGGCGGTGGAAGCTGCAGTGTGAGGAGAGCGCTCGGGCGTGTTCTCCAGTGCGTGGCTCGAGGAAGCAGCCGTGCCTGGGCCACTGTGGCTGCCTCCGGTGGTGAGTTACGGGCCGTGTTGCTGTTTGCGTAGAGACCAGTAAGAGCACGTGAGCTTTATGACCGTTGTTCTAGTGGCTTTATGATATTGTAATTGCCTATCATCATATCATCATATTGTATGATATGAGCAATTGCCTGCTGTTATCTGGATCGATGCAGCGTGATTGAGACCATCCGGCCAGGCCCCTACTTGCCGTTAAACGGCACAGGGTCATTTTCACTTTTGCTAAAACCCCTCGGCATCTTCTGTTTTAATTTTCTGACAGTCTCCTGCTTCTGCCACCAAAACCACAAGCTGCTGGGCTGGGGTTTCAGGCAGGTGTGGAGAATTGGGTCTCTGTGCTCCCATAGGGGGTGTATGCGTGTAGATGGAAATAGGTCGGTGAGAGGTTAGGAGATCCTGGATTGCCCTCTGGACTACAGGGCATTGGCCCTGTTTACTATCGCCGTTACTCACTTGTTTGCCCTGGGTAGATAATGGGCCCTTCCTGGTGTTATGTCCCTGACCCGCCTAGGGAGGCAAACATGATGCAGGATAACGGCATAAAACAAGGAGGGGTCAGGAGCGCTGAGCCCAGCTCTGATAATGGCCACTTCCTTGTGTGTGAGCCAAGCGCTTCCTGTTGCAACGAGACAGGAGAGCTGCGAGTGAAGCGTCCCTGGTATATTCCTGAGGGGCTTGCTTTGCCTTCTGCCTGGCAGTTCACTGGTGTGATGAGTTTTCTGGGTCCTCTGCAAGGGTGGGATCAGTCCTCTGAGGCACTAGAAGAGGGGATTGGGAGCGTGGCTTCCTGCCTTCTTTCCCCAGCTCAGGGAGGGGAGCCGGGCATGCTGATAGGCAGGGCTCCTGGGTTCTATTCCCAACTCCTACGAGTTCAGTATGTGCCTTTAGGCAAGTCGCTTTCATTGCTGTGACTCAGTTTCCCAGCTGTAAGATGGGGATCATAACACTGACCTACCCCACAGGAGGGATTGCGGTGGCTAATTTAAAAAGTGTCTGCAAAAAGCATGCTGAGATGCCCCAGCTCATTAATGCCCCATCTGCCTGGCGCCAGCCATCCCTTGTGCCCGTGCTTGGACTTCACAGGCACCTTCCCATGGAATGTTATTACTGTCCCTAGTCCTGTTTATTCCAGCCGTCCACTTTAACTCTTTCTTCTTTTGGGAGCATTAACAATTCAAGCTGAGGAGTGGGAGACAGGCCCCGCGGGTTCTATTCTGAGCTCTGGGAGGGCGCGCGATCTCGGGAGTAGAAGAGGAGTGGGCTGCAGGACTCCTGGGTTCTCTTCCCAGCTTTGCCTCCGTCTTGCGTTATGACCTTGGGCGAGACACGTAAACTCACTGCACGTCATTTTCTGCAGCTGTAAAATGAGGACAGTGCTACCTTCCCCACCTCGCAGAGGGGTTGGGAGGCTTAATTAGTTAATGTTCGTAAAGTGCTTTGAGGATTAATTAATACTGTGACTCTAATTTCTCCGATGGTAAAATGCAGTTTAAATATCTCAGTGACGATACGTTTGCTCTGACCCTATAAAGCGAATCCACAGAGGGTCTTGCCTCTCGGCAGGAGCTGAATGCAGCTCGGTTTCGTTTCTCTCTCTGCCCTGGGTTGCATCATCTCCGCGGTGCTGAGCTGGGAGGCTACTGGTGCTGGTGAAAGAGGCAGAGCCTTGCCTCAGGAGAACAACTGGGCTGAACAGCAGGACGGCCCAGTTATCAAACACTGCCTGAAGCTGCCCTCCCCCAGTCAGCGCAAGGCCACGCTCCCTCACGGAGCTGGGCCTAGAACCCAGAAGTCCTGGCTCCCTGAGATCTTCCTCTGGGCTGATCCTCCTTCCCTGCAAGGCTTTCCTCTGACCTTTAAAAATTACAACTCACAAATAAGGGACTCCTCGGGTTCCGCCTCTGAGTGACTCTGCTAGAGTTCGAGGGGTGGCGTGGCTGTGGATACCTGCAGCAACCATCTTGTTCTGTTCGTCGTTGCATTCGCAGTCGTGTCTCCAGCAGCCGGGGCTTCTGCGGCGCCACCCAAAGCCCAGAGAGATCAGAGCCCGTCCTGAGAAATCTCCGACCTGCTGTGGGGTTTATGGCAGGCACAGCCGAACGGCGAATGCTTTCTCTCCGTCCAGGGCTCCCAGGTGTTTGTTTCTGGTTGAAATGCTGGGATGTGGATGAGCCCAGGCCCTGAGGCTCCCTGTGTGGTACCAGTGTGGTGGTGGGTACCTCACTGGGGCGTGGTGGGTCGCACCCTGCGCCCTGGTGTGCTCTGGCCTGTATCTCTGTCCTGTGCCACTAGGAAAGGAAAAAACCAGCTCATCAGCTTTTACAGGCAGGAATCCGTCGTCCTTCCCTGTGAAAACACGCTGTTGCAGACACACCTGCCTGGGAAGCTGCTGGCAGGGACAAGAAAGTATTTTCTGGTGTCTTAATTCCCATATGCTATTAGCTAGATCGCTGACAGGCAAGTTTTGTTTCCTCTGAGATGGTTTCACAGCCGCTTCTGTGGCTCTGCAGAGCTCTCTCCTCTGCCTGCACTCCTGCTCAGGTCTCTACCGGGTCAGGGAGCATGGGCCGGCACCTGGCAAGCGGCAGCTGGGTTTCTCTATGGATCCCAGGGAGAAGGATGGCTCCAGCAGTCCTTGGGCCAAGCTTCAAAGCCTCAATACGGATTCAGAGAACGAAGGAACTTCCAGTATCCAAGCCCGCATCTCCCACTCGGGGCCACTGAGAATGCATCTGCAGTGCACAAAGACCTATTAATAACAGCTGCAAACGGGACTGCTGGTTCTCCTGACCTCCCATCTCTCAGCTCAGTTAATAATCACTTCCCCAGCCCCATCCATCCGAGGAGCTCAGAGCCTTTCTGCTGAGGTTAGTGAACTAAGACTGGCTGCCCACTGTGATAGCACTATCATTTGCCCTCATTTTCAGATGGGGTGCAGGGCATGGAAACAGCAGAGCTGGGGGATAGAACTCAGGTGTCCTGGGATCAGCCACAAGGCCAGGCTGGCTGGGGTCAGCTGACTTGGGCTTGGGCTGCGGGGCTAAAAATCACTGCATAGACTCTTGGGCTTGGGCTGGAGCACCCTCCCCCTTCCCTCCTCCCAGGATCCCAGATGCCAGCCCGAGCCTGACCTTCTACAACGATTTTTCAGCCCCGGAGCCTGAGTCAGCTGATCTGGGCCAACAGCCAGTTTTTTATCCCTGTGTAGAAGTACCCAAAGGCACTTGAGCTGGGACTGAGGTTTTACTGGTCTCTGTCTGCACAGGGGCCCCTGGGTTTTTCCAGCCATTTATGCACATGACACAAGTAGTGCTGTTTTTCGGCAAAATACATGGTGATCGGTTTCAGAGTAGCAGCCGTGTTAGTCTGTATTCGCAAAAAGAAAAGGAGTACTAGTGGCACCTTAGAGACTAACCAATTTATTTGAGCATAAGCTTTCATGATGCATCCGATGAAGTGAGCTGTAGCTCACAAAAGCTTATGCTCAAATAAATTGGTTAGTCTCTAAGGTGCCACTAATACTCCTTGTCTTTTTGCACATGGTGATCGTCGGGATCCCTTGCAGCCAGGGGAATCAATTGGCTCTGCAATGTGGCATTTCAGCAGTTGTGACGCAGAGTCACCCTGTGAGAGCACGTATGTCCCTTTGCCAATCCCAGCTGCCCTGTAACAACGTGGACACAGGTAGATTCCATCTCTGCCTTTCGAGAATGTTACCTCTCAGCGCCCAGGGGCTCCAGAGCAGCCAGGGAAACTCTCCGGAGAGCTCTCTCACCTGGTCAGTGGCTGCCCTGGTTCTCAGCTGCCCTGCACCTTGGGTGGGCTTTTATGCCCAGTGCGGAGCGGGTGTAAGGATCGGAATCTGCACCTACGGCCAGGGGTGGATTTTCGGACGTGCTCGATGCCCAGCCTCTCCCGCGCTGGCACTTACGGCCAGAGTTTTGGAAGCGCTCAGCATTCAATCTGCCAAGCTCTGTTGAAAATCCAGCCCTGTGGTTTTGCACAGCAGCATGATGCAGATTTCGACAGGCAGAGTCATACGTTTCGAAGGCCAGGAAGGATCGTCGTTAGGATGGAGAACTCCAGATTCCTTCCCCCCAGTATCCAAATCTCTTTCTCACCCAGAATTCGTATCAAAACTGGAATATTTTACAAAGGCTTCAGATCTTCCACCCAGCCTTGGTAAAACCAGGGTTTCATTGTGTGAGATCCAGAAGGCAGTTTATTATTCTTTTGTATTGTGATTGTTGCTCATGTATTAGTATTGATTTTTTTTATGCCTCACCGTTCACCTGCCTTGAGTCCTTTCCACACATATTTAGGGGTCACTTAGCTCACCCTCTCTGCGGTGGAAAGCAGCAGCTACTTAACTCAACACCTCCAAGCAGAGCTGCCCCACAGGAAGGAAATGTTGCATTTACTAAAGCGACACAGGCGACGAATTTAATTCCTCGCAGTTGATTTGCCCAAAGTGGAATTTGGCCAGACAACAGGCTGAACCCCCCAAAAATGCCGGGGTGTCTCGGATGACTGAGCCTTCCAGGCCATAGACTTCTCTATGAAATACAGAGCCTCCAAGCAGCATTTCCTTTGGCTTTCCCTTGAGGGGCTCCCATATGCAAGTTACTGAGGGGGCCTGACCTTCCAAAAGCCAACGTGCCCGCAGCCCATGGCAGTGCCCGGTCAGCTCACGCCCTGCAGGGGCTGGATCCAATCTGTTATTAGCATCAGCACGAAGTGGGGCTTTTCACCGGTGCAGGGAAGGGGGCTGTTCCAGAAGGCTCAGACAAGGAAGGCGACTCGCAAGAAGCAGCGTGAGCATCGATGGAATGAATTTCTGGAGCAAAGTGGAACTTGATACCAAATAAATAAGTGACTGGAGGGGCGTTCTCCTCTCCTTCTGGGGCCCCTAGTTCTCTCCGGGTTACGGGGGACTCACTATAGACCTGGAGAAGGAATGTGGCATGCTGGGAACGCTCACTTTTCCTGGCTGTGGGAGAGCCCCAATTTGTGATTGTTTAAATGAGCCAGATCCCTCCCTCCATTCCTCCCCCCCCGCCCCTCCCCCCGAAAAAAAATGCGGAACGAGAAAACCCTTCATCAGGAGAGGGAGAGGCTTTAAACTCCGGAGCGAGCGAACGAGCCTCAATCCATCGGAGCGAATCTTGGCAGGCCCCATGGCTCATCTTGCTGCTCGGGAGGCCCAGCCAAGGCCTGTGGCAAACACAAACACACGCAAGAGGCAGGAGTCCCATGGACTTCAGTGAAATAGGAGATGAGATGCTGAGAGAAAAGGTCCCTGGAGCATATTGAATCAAAGAGGAAGCTTCGGCCCTTCAGCTATGACTTTGCGGTTGTCTTTCTCCTGCAAAATGCTTGGTTCTGCACCCTTTGGTCAGGATGTGAGCTGAGGTTGGAGCCCTGATGGGCCAGCGGGCACGGCTCACGGTCCGTGGGGCAGATTCATGCTCACCTTGCCCCTTGTGCGGCTGGTGGCACGAGGGCAAAGCCAATGCACATTGTTACTTCTGATTCAGCAGCGATTTGTACTCGCTCGGCTCTGGCGTGAATGACCACATGAGGTGTGGGCCCCGGAGAATGGAGCTGTACGTCAAGTTCTGGATTGGCTTGGCTCCCACCCACACAAACTGAGACTAGCTCTGCCCAATCCACTGAGTATGCCAGGCAGATATTGGCCCTGGGGCTGCTGGAAACATGGGATCTCAGACTTGGAGTGGAGCCATCCACCGAGCCAGCCCAACCCACAAGCCCTCAGCTCAAGCGATGATTGGACTCCAGGCAGGTTTCCTGGTTTTACTTGAAAACTATCATGTCCCCTCTCAGTCTTCTCTTTGCCAGATTAAACAAACCCAATTTTTTCGGTCTTCCCTCATAGGTCATGTTTTCTAGACCTTTAATCATTTTTGTTGCTGTTCTCTGGACTTTCTCCAATCTGTCCACATCCTTCCTGAAATGTGGCCCCCAGAACTGGACACAATATTCCAGCTGAGGCCTACTCAGAGCGGAGTAGAGCAGAAGAATTACTTCTCATGTCTTGCTTACAACACTCCTGCTAATACATCCCAGAATGATGTTCGCTTTTTTTGCGATAGTTTTACATTGTTGATTCATATTTAGCTTGTGGTCCACTATGACCCCCAGAGCCCTTTCCGCAGTACTCCTCCATAGGCAGTCATTTCCCATTTTGTATGTGTGCAACTGATTGTTCCTAAGTGGAGTACTTTGCATTTGTCCTTATTGAATTTCATCCTGTTTACTTCAGACCATTTCTCCAGTTTGTCCAGATCATTTTGAATTTTAATCCTGTCCTCCAAAGCACTTGCAACCCCTCCCAGCTTGGTATCGTCCACAAACCTTGTAAGTGTTCTCTCTATGCATTATCGAAATCATTGATGAAGATACTGAACAGAACTGGACCCAGGACAAATCCCTGCAGGACACCATTCGTTATGCCCTTCCAGCATGACTGTGAACCACTGATAACTACTGTCTGGGAACGGTTTTCCAACCAGTTTTGCATCCACCTTATAGTAGCTCCATCTAGCTTGCATTTCCCTAGTTTGTTTATGAGCAGGTCGTGTGGGACAGCATGCGCTGACTCAGTGGGAGAGCTGAGAACGGAACCCAGAATCCCTGACTCCTGGTCCTGTGCGTTATCCATCCGATAGTGCCTCCTTCCTAGAACTGGGACTGGAACCCAGGAGTTTCCAGCTCTGCCCACTAGACAAATTCTGTCCCAGGGCTAGGAATAGAACCCAGGAGTCCTGGCTTCCTGTCCTTTGCCCTCCTCACTGGACAGCCTCCCTCCCACATCCCAGTCCTCAGCCCTCCGTACTCCCTCCTGAGCCGGGGTGAGTATTTAAGGGGTGAGAGGCTGGTTCTGGGTAGAGGAGCTGAGAGAGGAAAGCCATGGCGTCTCAGGGTTAGGTGGCTGGCAGATCACTCTGTCCTCAGCCCTGTGAGCTGGGAGCTTTTCTGGAAGTGGAGTGTGTGCAGATCTGAACAGCAAATGAAGTGGAACAGCTGGTTGGGGCAAGCCAAGTGGCTGGGCTGCCTGCTAGGCTGGTTAATCGAAATTTACATTGCAAAGTGACCAGGGAATTGTCGGAGGGAGAAATCAGGGAGGCAGAAAAGGTGAGCGAGGAAGGTGACAGAGAAAGGCAAACTAATAACTCGCCTCCCCCCACCTCTGCAGTGCCGGCCAGAAGAACCCATGGCCCTGGTGTGATGCCAGGACCTGGGAGAGGGGCCTGCAGACAGGGTCCTACGTAGGATTTTCTGGAGAGAGGGCTCCAGCCGGCTGTCTCTACCTGAGAGAGGAGGGATGGAAGGGAGAGGCCGAGAGCGAGAGGAAAGGAAGGCTGAAGGAGTGGGAGGCCAGGCAGGTGAGATAGAGAGAAGCAGGGTGAGGAGAGCTCGAAGGACAGGAGTGAAGGGGACAGACCCCCAGCAGGGGTAAATGGGCATAACCCCATTGGCTCCGGTGACAGTCCGTGACTCCAGTGGAGCTGCGCCGATTTACACTGGCTGGGAATGTGGCCCGAGAACTAACTAACTAGCCTGTGCCCCCGGGCCAGTGCAGCATTGTGTCTGCATTGTTCCTAATGGCGTCCTAGACAAGTCCTTCTGAAGTCACCCCCACAGTCCGTGCATCTCCTAGGGGCCAGGCTGGGGAGACGGGGGAGTTTGCCTTGTTAACCCTGGTTTAGGAGCTAGCTGCATGAGTGCACAGGCGTCAGCTGCAGCTGAATCCACTGGCCTTGCTCACCTCTTTCCAGGGTCCGACAGAGCCTGCTGTGTCCCCTGCCTGCCTGAAGAGGTTTGGAGCCATTAGGGATGGAGAAGATCTAGCCAATTGTAGAGTCCCAGCGGAGCGGGACAGGCTGCACCCCAACCCAAGAGGGAGGAGCTGTGTCAGCTGCGGGAAGGACCCTGCCCTGGGGCACAGCAGAGAGCCGGGGTAGTCTGGGCTGGGATGCTCGGGTTGGGTCTGGAGAGCTGCAGGCTGTTACTGGCCCAGCCGCTTGCCCACCTCCCCTGTGCTTCCCCGGGGTTCAGGTGACCTCCCGTGACGCAGCGATGACATGGCTCCCAGGGGTAGCTCTCGCCAAGGTGCGCTGATCCGCCCTGGGCCCGTGGGCTCCAGCGGAACCACGGCCGTCAGTGAAGCTGTTCGGCCTCCGGCCAGCTGGGAACTCGACCTGTAGCATTTGGAGATGGGAAAGTCCCCTGCTCCCCCTGCCTCAGCCGCGACGACAAGTGGGACGCAACCTGCACAGTGACGTCTTTGCGGGAGAGAGGATGCCAGCCCTGGAACCTGCTGCATGTTACCGGGCAGTGAGGACTGGCCTACCACCGCCCCCCGTCCTGGCTGTTGGCCTTTCCCTGCAGCGGGTCCTTGTGGACTCTAACCTGCCCTACGGCTCTGCCGGGGGTGAGGTGAGGCTCTCACGCCAGCCCGTGGATCTCAGGGAACTGCCAAGCTTCGTTTAATGGGGCAGCACCCTGAGACGGAGTTGCATTCAATTCGGGCTGGTTTAATCTGCCTGTCTCACTCCACCCACTGCCCGGCTGCTTGGCTTTCCCAGGAGCAGGGCGTTGCAGCCCTGAGGGGCTGAGAGGGGCAAGGGCTAAGCCCCCTTCGATGGGAGGTGTTTCCAGGGTTTGGTGCTTCTGTGTGGTTGGCAGGGTGGGTGGGGGGAGGAAGAAGTGGCTGTGTGGCTATGAGATGCCACGTCCCGTCTGCAAAGGCAACGGCTGCCTCATTTGCTGGACTCAGATCCGGGAGCAGGGAGGGCCCCAAAATTGCAGCCTGGAATTTGTAGGCTGTGGGGGTGGGTCTGAAGCTGTGGAGAGTCTGGGCGCCCGGATCTTAAATCTCAGGCCAGTCTCCAGCGCCCAGGATTACGGTCATTGGGGAAAGCCCCTTGGTTCCAGCGATCCCTTTCCTGACCTCAAAGCGCTGTCAGCATGTGCCCTGCCCAGCCCTGCGCCCTGCCCCAGGCCTGTGTTGTGTCACTTGCCGTTCTGTCAGGTTCCGTTGGCCGCTTCTCTGGAGGGGAGCTCCGCGGGCAGCAGGGCAGGGCTGTCATCACGGACTGACGAGCAGCCACTGCCCCCCGCGGCTTAGTGGATCCCTCAGCCCGTCTGGCTTCATTTAGCTGGCAAAAGCAGGCAGCTTAATTGGAAGGTTCTTGAGCCCCCTGCTCCTGCCTTGCCAGGCCCTGTGCGCCCCACCTCTGGGAGGGGATGGGGTTCTCCAGCCACTCTGCTCTTGGCCTTTGGTTGCTGAACTGCACTGTCATCGCAGCACGCTGCTGGGGCAAAGGAAGAATCTGAAGGAACAGTGAGAGGTGAAGTGGCTAGAGCTGGCGGGAGAGGGGCTGGGAGTCAGGACTCCTGGGTTCTGTTGCCAGCTCCAATAAGAGGGAGTGTGGTGTAGTGGTTAGAGCGGGGCTGGGGGGACTGGGAGACAGGACTCCTGGGTTCTGACCCCGCTACTCTCTCCTGCTGGGCAAGTTGGAGAAAGTCTCCAAGCCTTGGTTTTCTGGCTCTTTGCAAAGGGGCCGGCTGATGCTCACCTCCCCCATGGGCCAGCCGTGGGAACCAGCGAGGGCTGGTGAAGAAGGTTGGGGTCCTTGGATGCTGAAGGGGAGCCTGCCAGCTCATCTCACAGGTGCACCCCGTCAGTCGAGCGATCAGCCACCCTGAGACTTGCTTTCCTGGAAGGCCCCGAGGCTGGGAGTCCTGGTTGTCAGTGGGGCTGCTAGTTTCGCACCAGCCCATGTTGACAGGTGAAGAATAGCCCTGTGCTGACGTATCAGCCCATCAGGGCTGCAGAACAGCAGGAGCCCCAAGGCCAGAGCGCCTTGGCAGAGGGCTCTGGGGCAGGAACACACATGCCTTTGTGGGGGAAGCTGTAAAGGGAGTGTGTCAGGGCTGAGCGCATCCGTAGCTGGCGTGGGGGCACCCCCAAAGACGTCGGTGGCCGGCAGGAACGGTGATTCTGGCACAGGCCCAAAGGCCTCTGATCGCCCAGCTGCATTTGTGGCCGTCTCCGAGGGGAAGCTTCTGCCCCTCCTTTGCCCCAGCTGCAGCAGTGATGGAGGATGGGTCGGAGTCAGACAAAGCTGCGACGTGCCTCTCTGCAACTGGCCACTGGGGGGTGGTAAATCGCTGCTGACGTGCTGTGCCCCCCCCCTTCTGAAGGGGGTTGGGGTGTTCCTCCCCCCCCCATCACCCCCAGCAGCAGGTTCTCCAGGTGCCCTGGGACTGGCTGTGGCCCCCATCGTTCCCCCCACTCTCCATTGTCTGGCTCCGTATGGCTCTGAGGGGACCGATCAGATGGCATCTGGTTCCGATCAAGGCTGGTCGAAAGGGCTCTGGGAAGGGGGCTGAGTGGTGGCTGTTTAACGGTTCCCCCGTGGGTGGGGGGGCAGAGCAGTTTCCTAGTTGATGGAGAAAACATGTGGATCCAATCGCTGGCTCCCTGTGTGGGGAAACTTCAGGTGCTGGGCTGTGGGGGGGTGGGGCTGGGTGGGGCGAGGAATCATGTCCCCCTCCTCTATGGGCCAGAGAGGCTTTTTGTAATAGAATCGCCACATCCCCCATGTCCCTCCTCTGCTGTCTGATGGAGGCATCTGGGTTAGGGGTCTCTCCTTAATGGCACACAGTGGGGACCCATCAGCCAGAGTGTGGGACCCCATCAGTCCTGCGGACAAGATCGCACCATGTCCTCAGCCCCAAGAGTGGTACCCTCACCTGGTCAGCTGGACCAGAGCTCTGTTCTTTAACCATGCTGAGCCCACCCCTGACCTGTCTCAAAGCCCTGCCCCCATCCTAGTGCCCAGCTGCCCTTCTGGGTCGAAGGGGCATCGCCCCTGTTTCTTCTCAGCCTCGGAGAAACTGACCTTGAGGCTCGCTGGAAAGATCCTGCAGCTAATCACGTTCGGAGGTGCCTGACTGCAGCTTCTTGCCTACCTGAGTGGCATTAGCAAGGGGAGACACATCGCTCCTGCTCAGGAATGGGTGTGTTTTCTTGGCTCCCCCTTCTGTGAAAGGACAGTGAAGGGACTCGAGGGCCATGGCTCCTGGGCAGGGGGAGAGGAGAGAAGATTGGGGCTGGCTGGTGTCTTATCGGCTGGGCGCCAGAGTGATGCCGCTGGGAATGGGCCGTCTGCTCACCAGATGTTGCCAGGCAAGGGGACATTGCTGTAGCAAGGCTGGCAAGGGAGTCAGCCACAAACCATGTGCCAGGATCCAGAATGGTGGCTAAGGGGGTCAGCCAGGGTCTAGAGCCCCCTCCCAAACAGTGGCATTCTGCGGACAGACAGCTCCAGGATTAGGGGAGTCCCCAGTTCCCCTAGCCCGCAACACCTACATGCGTACACGCATGAACACACACTTGCACACACACACGTGCATGTACTCACAAGCACACACGTGCAGATACACGCCCAAGAACACACGTGCACACGCACAAGCAAATGCCCCAGCCCTTTGACTGCTGTAGCAGGATGGCTGCTAGATTGGACCCTGGCTGCAGTGTTAACACACCCAGCTCTGTGGACACCTGCCAGCACTGGGGTGGGGAGAGCTCCCTACCCCAGAACATGTAATTGGCCCAAGGGGGACAGTGAGGACTGGGACAGGGTGTATGTGTGTGTGTGGGGGGCTTTTATATTTCTAGCTAGATCTGCCAAGTGGCGTAACTAAACCCATCCCTGCTGACCCCCTCCGCTCCTTCCATGGTAGGCTGCTCTTTTAAGGGGACTTCCAGTGAAACTATTAACAGACTGTCAGTGTATATCCAAGTGGAACGGAATTGGAGATTAGGACTCTTGGGTTCAATTCCTGACTTTGCCACTGGCCCACACTAGCTGTGTGACCTCAAGTGACTGCATTCCTGACCTCCTGCGTGCCTCAGTTTCCCCATCCACTAAACAGGGACCCTCCTCAGCAAAATGCTTTGGGATCGACGGATGACTAGAGCAGGAGGAGCATGTCTGCCTTGTGTAGCTGAGTGTTAGTGTGTTGTTCCTTACAGACCTCTCTGGTTCACAGTGAGACAGGGATAGACTCTAGAGAGAACATTAACTCTAGAGCCACTGAGGACAGGGAGGGGACAGGTGTGACTCAGATTAGTTATTAACCCCTGGTGTGGAAGCCAAAGGCCTTCCCATATGAGATGCTTGTGAGAGCCCAATCACTCCTGCACCTTCTCTTGGGGGGTCTCCCGTGCCTCCCCCCAGCTCTGTTTCATTGGGGGTCATGCCACAAGAGTGGGTGTCACTGTTCTTCCTGTCCCCCAGTGCTGGGTGAACCCGCTGGGGCCACATGCATCCTGGTACCAGCAGCCAGTCTCCAGTGCTGGCAGGCCTAGCGCTGCGGTTCCTCTCTCTCTCTCGTTAACCCCCCCTCCCCATCATAAAAATGGACAGGGAAGGGGAGAAATTGTGACTTTCTGCCTGGACCCAATTAAAAGGTCTCTCCGCAGAGACGAAAGCCCCCGTGCACCTTTGTGTGCTGCCAGTGGGTGGAAGAAAGCCGAGGCAGCCTTTGAAGGGGAGAAGGAGGTCTCTCTGTTGGGACCCCTCCAGGCTTTCAAAGCTGGTGTGATTGCTTTATTTTTAAATAGCCAAATTAAAGAGGCTCCCGGCTTCCTTTCCTTCCCGTTAGCAAATCACGCGTTAAGTGCGCAGCCCCAGCGAGCTGCGGGGAATTCGGCCCTGGTGAGCTGCGGCGGCAATGTTTGGCATGGAGGCGGCTGCTGGGCAGGGCTGGCATTAGGAGAGCAGCGTGGCCCAGTGGTGAACACTGGGGAGAGGGAGGCTGGCTGGGTAGATGAGCCACTGTGCTGGGACTCCGGGTTCGATTCCTGGCTCTGCCACTGCCTCCCTGGGTGACCTTTAGCCAGTCACTTAGCACCAGGGTTTTAATTGCTCAGCTGCCATTTGGGCACCAAAATGAAGTTGAATGAGATGATTAAATGGAAGGTGAACTTCTCTGAAAGGCTAAATTTTAATCTGTCTGCACCTGACTTCCCCAGCTGTAAAATGGGTGTGATAACTCTCCCTTTGCCCCACCCTTTGTTCAGCCTGTCTATTTCGTGTCAAAGGCAGGGCCTGGCTCTCACTCTCATTGGGGCCCTGATCTCGGAGCTACGAGGCTATAAATAACTGATAATAATAAAGTCTGGGGTCTCTTCCCGGCTTGGCTGCTGACTCACCGAGTGATATTGGGCCAGTCACCAGTTGGCTCTGTGCCTCAGTTTCCCCATCTGTGCTGGGGGTCGGAGGGTAGGGGATAGTGGTACTGATCCAGCTTTGTAAAGCACTTTGAGAACCTTGGCTAGAAGGGGCAGTATAAAGACAAAGGACCTTTATAAATACCCCACCCCTGAGGGAAGCAGGCTTGGGTTTGCTCTGATGGCCCCTGCAGCTTTCTTTAGGGACAGGGGGGTCATGAGGAGTGGGATGGGGTCGTTGGCCAGGGAAGGCTCTCCACAGCGGAGATGTGCCCTGCAGGTCCTTGCACACAGAGCTGGAAGGGGCTCAGCCAGCTGAGGAGCTAAGGCCGGTGGGACCCCAGGGGGTTTGGGTGGCGGGGCCCAGGGGCCTGTCCAGGGGTGGGTGAGGTAGGAGGTGCCCTGGCTGTGTGTGGGGGGTAGTGTGTCAGGTGCGGCGGGGGAGCGCAGATCCCAAGCACAGGAATGCAGAGCTGGATTCCAGACCCCTCCCCGAATAGGCTGGGATCAGCCCTGGATTTGCTTTCCTCCATGGCGGAGCCAAGGGGCTGTCAGCAAAATCTGGAGCCAGGTTCCATTCTGGATTTCGCCACCCAGCCCCCTCCAAAGACCAGACCCCTGTCCTGTCTTGAGGTGGAACCTGAACTGTCAGCATCCGGCCATTGCCACGCCACACTGCCCAGCCACGGCTTGTCCATTGACATGAGGCTTATAGGACTGATGGATGGCTCAGACAGACACTCCTCCCCAACCTGGGGCTGTGGCAGGGAAGAAACAGCACACATGCACCCTGCAGGGCCTGGTGGCTTTGACAGACGCTTCCTCCTCCCCTGGGCTGCCTTAGCACACCAGCTCCTTGAACTCAACCAGCCGAATGGATGAGTGGGTTTCTTCAAAGGGACCCCCTTAAAGATCTCCCTCCCCTCCCCGCCTGCCTCCCTTGTCCCCCCACGCCACCTCCTTAAGACTTCAGTGAAAAGGCGACCAGAACAAAGCACAGGAAGGATTTAAGGTGGTTTCCGCACAGACCTGAATATCAGATTGTTCAAGGGAAGAAAAAAAGTCTCTCAAGCTGGAACTCTTTCATCCTTTGACAGGAGACTGGCCAATGGGGTGAAGTGGGGAGAGATCGGAACCCCCTCAACCCTTCCTGACACCCCCTTCCTCCCCAACTCCATTCTTTTCTTTTCTTTTCTTTTCTTTTCTCTTTTCTAATATATAGTCTCTGATTTATTTTTCCACAGTATAATTCTGAAAGACAGCGAAGTATGAATTATTCATTGGCCCCTAACTGCCTTTGCATACAATCCCGGGCTGGGGAGAGTGCCCGTGTCGAATGCATTTGTGTGCTGAGCAGGGCCCCGTTGAATTTCAATCATTTTTGTAAGTTTGGTGGTGGGTATTTGCTGTAAGGAGGGACATGGGCATGGGGGGGGGGCGGGGTTTAAAGCAGTAGAGTGGGGGAGAAGTCGAGAAGTTTGGAGATGGTGGAATGTAATGCACAACTTTCCTCCGTCCGTCCGTCCCATCCCGCGGATCCCTCCTTTTGCCAGAGACAGTTTTATTCCCACCCTAAAGATTCCCTTCTATAGGGTCTTGTTTTAAAAAAATCGGAAGTTGCAAAGCCTAGCTGGCCTTACGTGAAAATCTCCTTGATAAAATACAAGCCCTGGGGTTCCCAGGGATAAACTGGGGGTGTGACCTGGGAATATTGATTTGGAGGTGGGCACTGTAAAAGAGGCCCTGGGCTTTTAAATAACAAACCAAAAGTCTGGGGTGTCTGTGGATATCCCACTATCTGGCTGGTTATTCTCCCCAGAAATTCCCCATTGCAGCAAGAGTACCCTCCGCCTCTTCACCTGGGGCACTGGCCACTGAACTGGCCCTGAGCCATGCCCAGCTTTCAAGCAGCCATCGCCCTTACCCTGGTCTGGAGCCAAGCCAGCCGCTTAGCTGTGAAAGGCCCCCCATGCGCATCGCTCCTCTGCTGAGCCCCTCGGAAGTTGAGCCTTTTGGGTCCTGGTGAAGGGACCTTTAGGTGAAACAGAACCAGGGACAGAGAGATGGGAGGGGAGCGAGACAGCCCAGCAGGCGGAGAGGGATGGGGCTAACCTGGTCTCTCCCCAACATTAGACCCCTTCTCGCTTTGGCCCAGGAAAGCCTAGACTCCGTCATGCCTCAGGACTGGAATCTGGAGGTCAGAAACCCAGTCGACTCGTCTAGCTGTTAGAACAGAAGCATCGCCCCCCCACTCCCAACGCCAGTGGGTTGATTTATTTGCTGATGGTGCCAGAGTCCCAGCTGGCGAGGGAAGAGCAGAACCGCGAGGAAGTTGGCGGGGTTAAGGTCACAGCCTCAGCTATTTCTGCTTCTAAGGAAGCTGCCTGTAGCCTTCAGCTCGGAGCAGTTTGGTCAAGGGCAGCTGCTGGGAAGCGGGAGTTTCTGTCTGGAGAAAACTCCTCTTGGGTGGAAAAAAACATCCTTTTTACTACATTTCTTCTGTTCTTAGATGATCCTTTAGCCTGACTTGAAATGTGAAACATCGCTGAAAAGAGGGGAGGTATTCCCCAAAGAGAGAGTGTTAGGCTTCAGGAGAGGGCTGGCTGCCTGGCTCTTTCTTTCTTTCTTTCTTTCTTTCTTTGTTTTCTTTTTCTCATTGTCACTACCTCCCTTTGCCGTACTTTATTGATGCCCTCTGGCACTCATGGCCCATCCTCAGCGTCTCTCGCCCATCTTGGTTGGCATCGGCCCATTCCAAGCAGCACCAGCTTCCTACCCTCTTCCCCCTGCAGTCAGGGCTGCTTCCCCCAGCCTTGCTGCCACCCCCAACGGGGTCAGCCCAGGCATGCTCCACGGTGGACCCTGTTGCCAAGGGGGATGCAAACACTGTAAGGAAGGATGAAGTTGCACCTCGAAGCTGAGGGAGCTCTGGCTGCCAAGGGGGCGGGGGCGCAAAGACAGAGCAAGCGAGAGCGCACCTTTTGGAAAGTCTTTAATCTGATTAGCCTTTGAGTGAATGAAGAAAGCGAAAAGACTTAAACCCCAGTGAAAGAAGCAGGGAGGGGGGCTCGGCTGCTGTTGTGTCCTGTGAAGTGGAGACCCCGATAGATCATGCCAAATTAGGTCAGATTTGGCTGGGGGATCATGAGGGGAAGAAATGAAAAAGGCAGGAGAAGAAATAAGTGTGTTTCTGTTGGCCCTGCTGACCTCCCCCAGCTGTGGCCCGGGCCAGGGAGCAGCACGGAAAGTGCAAACAGAGACACTGGCATCTCTCTTGTGGTGGGGTAGGAATTGTGAACAGGGTCTGCCTTGCCTCTGTCCTTAACGGGAGCTGCCTTGGCAAGCAGTGTCCACAGTGCCACACTGTGAAAGGGTTTTTGCTGCTCATTCAGGCCCTGAATGGCCGACGTTGCAAGGAGCGAAACTCCCCTTCTCCTCTGTCTGTGCCCCCTATTTATTAGACCCATTAATTAATTGGAACAAGAGGAGTGGCTTCCCTCACTCTCGCCCTCTTCCCAGCCCTGATCCCCAGCCCAGTGGTTGCCAAAAGGAACATAGGCATCACAGCCATGCCAGAGTAGCTGAGCTGATAGCGCTGTCAGGCCCCCTCCGGCTCCTGCGGAAGCTATGGAAGAAATGCTCTTTGACTTTCAGTGGGAGCGGGGCTAGGGCTTGTTGACACCAAGCTAAGTGTTTCCAGATCTGGGCAGAAGCTGCAGGAAAAGGAAACAATCTTTTGAGTGTCATGAAAAGTTGGAGAGGAGGGAAATTGAGTTTTAGGGAGAGTTAAGAGCCAAAGTCGTGGCTGGCATTTTATTTCCTCTGAGCCCCGTTGGCGTGCCCTTAGGAACTTGTTGAGAGAGGAGAGCAGTTGCTGCTACTGGAGAGGAACATCGGTTGGTAAAAACCAAACCAGCAGATTGCTCCATGAGGAAGGATCTTGTGGTCAGGAAAGCATGAAACAGACCCTTCCCCTCTCTGCAGGCTGCTGCTTTGAACAGGGAACGTTCCAGCCACAGATCAGCCTGGGGAATTGGTAAAACAAACCGCGTATCTGCTCACCACTTATTGATTTCTCATGCTGTAATAAGGAGCCTCCTGACCCCGCTGCCCGAGCGCTCTTTGTGCCACATGGATCTGTAACATCATATTTTTATTATTCATATGACAAGAACGCCTAGAGGCCCCAAACTGACTCAGCTCCCCGTAGTGTTAAGTGCTGCACAGACGAACAGGGAGAGCCAGGCCCCGCCCAAAGGGTACGTCTACACTGCAGTCAGAGGCGTGACTGTAGCATGGGTGGGCAGACCCGAGCTAGCTTTGATTTAGTTAGCTTGGGTACGAGCGGCAGTGAAGCTGAAGCAACACAAGCCAGCCAGGGAGCCTGGGTACATAGTCAGGCTCCCAGGGCTGCTGCGGCATCCCTGCTCCTGGTACCCGAACTACCCAGATCAAAGCTAGCTCGGATGCATCCACATGTGCTGCAGTCACGGCAGTGTAGACGTACTGGTAGAGCGTACAATCCAAAAAGATAAGACAGGCAAAGGTGTGGTGAGGGGAAACTGGGGCACAAAGCAGGGAAATGACTTGTCCCAGGTCACCCAGCAGAGCCAGGAATAGCACCTTATCCAGTAGCCCATTATGGTATATGACTCGTTTTACAATAGACTGATCTGTTATAAGGGCACGTGAAGGGCATTGCCTCTGCCTGCACTCCTTCCTTTGCTCCCACGGCGGGAGCTGTGCTGGGGCTGGCAGGGGGGTATGTTTTATACTACGGACACGAGGTTTCAGATCCACCAGGGTTGAGAAGCCAGGCAGGGCTTGGCTTTAGTTTCATGGTCAATTGCATCTATTCCAAGGCCAGAAAGCACTATTTGCTTGTCTAGTCTGACCTCCTGCATAACACGGGCCAGGGTGTTGAGCCCAATAGCTTGTGTTTGACTAAAGCATAGCTTCTTCCCATGGAAACACTCAGCCAGAGCTGGAGGGAGTGCTGCATTGTACCTCTTGTACCAAGTTTGGGTGCTGGTGGCTTTGCTCTCCTAAGGCTATGTCAAACCTGGCAGCCTGCCCACCCGCCTTCCCCCTTGCCCCCCAGGCAGCCAAGTGTCAGTGCTCAAGGGCAGCAGAGCCCAGGGGTGCGGGAGGGTCCCCTGGCGATTGTGTTCAAATTTATGCCGGGGTTTCCACCCTCCCTTTAATTATTTCCTATTGTATGGATCCCGTCCCTGATCAATGAGCCTTTCTATTCAGGGATGGGGAGCCAGGATCGAGGGGGGGAAGTGAGTGAGAAATGACTTTTCAAAAAGCCTTGAACCAGTTCCAGCATCGATCACTAGGCGAGAGAAGAAGCTCGTCGGAGATCAATTAGGCCAGTCATTAGCCGTGTCCAAATGTGGAACCATAAGTCTTGCTTGTGTTTTAAAAGAGAGAGAGAGCAAAAAGAGTTTAAGGGATGGATGATGTGGGAGGGACTCCAGCTGGCAAGGGGAGGCGGCTGGGCGGGCTGGGTAGATGGGAGAATGGGTGACTGGCTCTGTCTTTTGTTAGCCATACAGGGACTGGGAGACGTCTAAGGCAGACCTTGGCCGTTGTGGCTGGCAAGGTAAATGTGCCAGGTTCTCAGCAGGCGTAGATCAACACAGCTCCGGTCAGCTCGTGGGAGCTAAGTTGAGGCTCTGGCCCAAACCTGTATTGTGCCGACTCAGCAGCAAGGTGTCCGGGGGGATGTGCTGCAAGCTTCCGAGCTCCACAGAGCTCTTCCTCGGGTCTGGGAAACGGACTCAGAGAGTCACCACTCAATACAATGTTTATTTTGTTTAAAAACGAAATGCTAAACGATCTGTTCCGTCTTGTGTGGAGCGGTGACACTGGTTACCTTTCCCAGACCTGAGAAGAGCTCCATGGAGCCCAAATGTCTCTCTCACCAGGAGAGGTTGGTCCAGTAAAAGATGTTCCCTCCCCGACCTTGTCTCTCTAATGTCCTGGGACCAACATGGCTACAACAATGCTGCATCCATAGAATCATAGAAGATCAGAGTTGGAAGGGACCTCAGGAGGTCATCTAGTCCAACCCCCTGCTCAAGCAGGACCAATCCCCAACTAAATCATCCCAGCCAGGGCTTTGTCAAGCCTGACCGTAAAAACCTCTAAGGCAGGAACATCATAGAATCCTAGAATACCAGGGTTGGAAGGGACATGAGGAGGTCATCTAGTCCAACCCCCTGCTTAAAGCAGGACCAATCCCCAATTTTTGCCCTGGATCCCTAAATAGCCCCCTCAAGGATTGAACTCACAACCCTGGGTTTAGCAGGCCAAAGTGCAAACCACTGAGCTCTCCCTCCCCCCCTCTTTCAGAGTTGTTAAATGAAGGTTCTGGTCCCTCAGGGAGGAAGGCCAGCCTGATGACTAGAGGGCTAGGTTGTGATTCAGGAGCCCTGGGCTCAATTCTTAGCTCCGTCCCTTAGTTTCTCTCTGCCTCGGTTCCCCACCTGTACAATGGGGTTAACATCACTGCCCTGCCTCTAAATGCATGAGTGTGTGCAGTGCACAGGTGCTGCGATAACAGGTGCTGCCTAGGCACTTGGATAGACGTCGCCAGTATCCGTGGCACTTTGTGCGGGGTGTGAGCCCTGGCCTCTCCATCAGATTCCACTCGACATCATCCCATTCTCCCGAGCTAGTTTCTCCCTGCAGTTACAGAGAAGGATGGGTGAGGCTCTTAAACTCTGGCTGCCTTCCGCCCCAGGGGAGGCTGCCCTGCCGCATGGGCAAAGTGCATGATCAATAGTGTTTAGAAAGCACTTGGGGAGCTGTGCAGATGGAAGGATCTGCATCACTAAGAGGTAACTTTTATGATTACAGCAGCTGCAGAGCTGCAGGGAGGGATGGCAACCAGACGTTTTTTTCTCAGATTTTTTAATAGCGGGAGTTGACAATTAACGCCCGGATGCGGCTCACAGTCAGACATGTGCCCAGTAAAGATCAGCAGGTCTGCCACCTGTTTGTAGTTCAGGGCCTACATGAACACTGACCTGGCCATGGGCTTGTGGAATAAGAACACCACTTAGCTCCAGGCACTCTGCAAAGACTGGACAGTGCCATTGGCCCCATTTAATAGGTGGGGATGCTGAGCCCACTCTCACAGTCCAGGAATTGAACCGGTCTGTGCTGTATCCCAAGGCAGTTCATAGTCTACTGGGCCACAGTGAACATGAGGTAGGTATGGGGAATGCAGTGATTTGCAACATGGATTGGACACTCCCGTACTGCAAAAACAATAAAAAGTTTAGAGGGGAGACAGGACCAGTGTCATCTTCAAGGGTTTTATTTTTTCAGTCTGAAAACAGAGGTGGGCTGGAAGCTCCTAACATTTCTACGAGGACAGATGCACCTCCCTTATTAAGAATGCTCCTGTGTTAAAAATACCAGAGTGCTACATATGCAGTCAATGATTCTGCAAGGTTACAGTAGTAAATACCCTGTCGGATTTTTAATGCACATTGAAACAGTTAGCAAGGAGAAAAAAAGAACCCTATAGAATTAATTCTGTACTTTTGATCATGCATGTATTACAAGAAAGATGATCTTTTGGTGAGGGCTCCAGTGACGCACATTCCTGGCCCTGCTAGACCCCGTGTGTGACCTTGGTGAAGTCACCGCATCCCTCTGGACCTCAGGTCCCCATCTACAACGTGACCCTTCCTTTATTATTATCTGTATTGCAGTAGCGCCTGGGAGCCTCAGTCCAGGACCCCACTGTGCAAGGTGCTGTACAAACACAGAACAGAACAGTCCCTGCCTCGAGGAGCTTTGTTGGTCCATTCTATTTTGACAAAAGCTTATGCTCAAATAAATTGGTTAGTCTCTAAGGTGCCACAAGTCCTCCTTTTCTTTTTGCGAATACAGACTAACCCGGCTGCTACTCTGAAATCTATTTTGATTGTAATTGCTTTCTGGAAGAGGTTTGGGGGTTTTATATTATGTGTATGTGCAGCGCCTGGCACAATGGTTCCTCATCTCCGTCTGAGATGCTGTGCACTACTGTATAATAATATCTGTTATCTGTTAATGTCACTACCAAATAATAATATCTGTTACCCGAGGGTTTTCTGTAGTGCAGATCACAATAGTACTTAAGCACTTGACTTTCATAGTGGCAAAATCTCACCTTGTTAAGTATATAGTAAAAATACCGCCTAGTTATGTAGTTAAAAATACAGAGTATTCAGTATATAATAAAAGAATAAACCAGGGTACAATATATAGTGAAAATGCTGCACTAGTGGCCCAAATCCTGCAGTGACACTAATGTGAGCTGTGGTGTTCGGATTGCTGTAGTATTTTTTTAAGGACTCTTCTCACCAGTGATTACTTATCCAGATCTGCTTTAACCGACCCAGGTGCTCAGCCTGTGTACGTTGGCCTGGACTATCACAGCACCATGCTGAGGGCTTGATCTGCAGTGTTCTTTCACTGGGGAGGCTCCCGACTAGAACCCGTTGGGATTTTTTGAATAGATTTTGTTGTTGAAAAGTGGTGTCTTTCAGAAAATGGAAAATGTTTGTTTGTTTTTCCAAACTTTCAGCATTTTTGCAATGAAAACAGAAACATTGTCAGGTTTTGGTTTTTCCTTTTTAGCCCTTTCTCTCCCCTCTTTTAAGTGGCAAAACGGATGGAAAAAGGGGAAAGAAAGAAAGGGTCAAAAAGCAGAACCCCAATGTTTTGAACCAATTGGTTTTACTGGGACTCTCTGGCAGCAGTTAGTATTAGGGCTTATCTCATGCCTGCGAACCAGCCACTAGGGGGCAGCATGATCTCTCACACCCACAGCACGTTACACCCTGGGCTCATGAGAGTCAGGTCGAAGTAGAACCGGAGCAGGGGAGTAAGCTGCAAAAGCCCCCTCAGCACTCCTGGACCCAGGAGTCCCGACTCCCAGTCCACTTCTCGAACCCTAGAACAGCCCTTCTCAACCTTTTCAGGCTCAGGACCCATGATGATGAGGGAGGGGTGGCTGGGCCAAATGTGTGTGTGTGGAGTTGCAACCTGGAGCGTGGGGTTGCAATGCCGTTCCACCAAATTTGGCCCAGCTGGCCCCCATCATCATGATGGAGCGGTGGCTGGGCCAAAGCTGAGGGCCTTGAGGGACCAGAGCTGCAGCAGCCCTCTGCAGGGTGAATGTAGGGTGGGCTCTGCAATTCCCCTCCATCCCAGTGCCTTGCCCTCCCCAGGACATGGACCCCAACTTCCCACATCACCCTTTGACACATTCTGGGGAGCCAGTTCTGAAATGTGACCCACAGGTTGAGAAACCCTGCGTTAGAACACAGCCCCTTCCCAGAGCTGGGACAGAGAGCAGGAGTCCTGACCCCCCAGTCCTCCTCCTTCAGCTGCAGCGGTTAGCCAGTGCGTGCCTGGGTGGACTGATTTAAGTCCAAGCGATTTAAATCACCAAGTGGAAAGTCTCGATTGAAACCAAGGATTTGAATCAACTTTTCCATTTGTACTTCAGTTATTTTCTCAAGAAAGGTGCATTCTCATGGGTTGAGATAATCATTAAAACATGCTGATTTATAACTAAATAGAGCCTTTTCACTAGATTTGGTACATCTATTTGCTATTTAGGAGCGTACACGATAACTATATAGGTCTGTTTAAGCAATTATATAGCTTAACATTTTCAGATTCTTTGAATTGTACATTTTTAGAAGATGGTGAATGATATATTGTTTACTTACTAGCTAGTTAACTCTTTCCTCATGATCTGTGTCACGCTGCATTAGGATGGTAACTGGAATTTAATTCAACTCACAAAACCGCATATAAAACTTATTTTTATTAAACAAAATAACCTCAAATGTTTTGGATACATAAACTTCTCTTCTCAAAGCATGTTTCACATTTACAACTAAATCATACTAAGTTTAGGCCTTCACATGTTTTGTATCAAATTCAGATTCATTTTAAGCAGGCTGTTTTTTAAAAAGAAAAACTCACGATCGTTTAAATAAAATTTAAAAAATTGGATGGCTTTTTTTGAACAAATCACCGATTTTTATCCACCCTGCTTCTGCATGGAGACCCTTGCCTGTCATGCTCACCAGGACAGTCCCTTTGTTTCCTTGGACTCCCCCGCTGATCTGTTGTCTCTTGTCTTATGATTAGACTGGACGCTCTTGTGGGCAGACACTGTTTTTTTGTTCTGTGTCTGTACAGCACCTAGCGCAGTGTGAGCCTGGGCTGTGACTGAGTGCTACGATAAGAAGAATAGAACACTCTACACCTCTTCAGTGCAGATTGTTAAAGCACAGAAGGGATGAAACGGGAGAAATGGAAGGCAATGTGGTCTGGAGGAATGGCTTCTGATACAGACAATCCTGCATTCTGCTCCCAAGCCCTACCACTGACTTGTCAACCTCAGGCAAGTCACTTCTCCCTTCCGAGCCTCGGTTTCCCCCTATAAGGCAGGCTTGGTAAGTTCCTCTTGTGCGGATTAATGAGTTAGAATGGCGTTTTAAACACGGTAGGGGATATTAAGTGGAACACGTGGCAGCAGAGGCGGAAATAAACATACTTGAGAACCAGAGAGACAATAAACCTTCATGCATGAAGGGGTGTGGAACCAGCAGGGTAGTGGGTTCAAAATCCACCTTGCATGCTGCTGCCCTGCAATTCTTTCTAGTTCTTTAGTCAAAACCCAGCTGGAGAACCAAGCAAAACAAAACAGGCCCCTGGGTTAGGAAAGAAATAACCCAGAGCAGGAACCTTCAGTGACATCAGCCTGCTACCCGGGAGCTTCAGCTTCCAAGAAACAGAAAATAAGGTTTAAAAAAAAAAATACGGTCCCCGATTACATCTGGTGAAGTGACAAATCTGCCAAGCAGGTGATTATTCTGTGTACAGACGTGCTGTACACAGATGCTGGAAGGATTAAAGGGGAAGGGAGGAGGGGAAAAAAAACCCACCCTGTTAAACCAACACCTGATAAAAGAAGAAACCAGCCAGAGGAATAAATTGCCTGAACTGCCAAGGTCACGCGCTTCGAGATGCCTCTGCTGTTCTGCGAAGCAGGGGTTCTGAGCTTGCTAACCACCTTTGCCCCTGGTTGCAAGCCGGCAGACAAAAAAACACCGCATCCCTTACGCTCTACACTGGCCCCTTTCCCACTTGTCCCCGGCCCCTCTCCGTGCCTGGCATTCCCACTCTGAGTTCCCTTCCTTCCCCCAAACCACCCTCCGTACCCGGCATGCCCTGGGCTCACTGGTTACTTTCCAAGCACGTTCCGGGCATCCCCTTGGGAAGGCGCAGAAAATTAACAGCAGTTCAGATCTGAGGAACTTTATGACACGTGTATGATAGGACTGAACCAGGGCATAATTGAATGACGGATGAGCTTCCAAGAGCCACATTTCCAGGGAGTAATGAAAAATAGAACTGATATTGACTAAAGGAGCTTTAACTGGCTGCTCTGCGCTGGGCTGGGATGAGCAGGCTGCCGGCAGGGGGAATGCATCAATACACCAAGTAATGGCTCAGTTATTATAACTCTGAAAATGTCATTCAGGCCTAACCAGAGAACACTAGCTATTAACCAGCCTTAAACAGAAAGGACAAGGGGGTGGGGGGGGGGAAGATGAGCTGGGAGCTCTCCGTAATTATTTTACTTTTGTTCACTGCTCCTTAGATGTTTGCTTCATCAACCCGTTTTCTTCCCCATGTCCCAACAGGGGCCGAATGGTCCCTTGGCCTTCTGCAGAGACCACTGTCTGCTCCCTCTGGGGGTCTGGCCCCCCTGCGTGTAAGCAGAGTTCACGCCCACTCCATCCTTGCATAGCTCCCACTACGGGTCAGATCTGTTTCAGAGCAGCCTTCGCTGGTTTTACACCCCTCCGTGGATGTGTGCTGGGTGTGATTTGCCTCTCTCTTTGCTCCACTGGCTTTGGGGGGGATTGGCTGCTGATTTACACCAGGGTATGGGGCAGGAGGAACCAAGCTGCCTTGTCACTCCTTGCTCCCCCTCTGCTCACCTAGCAGCGACCTTCTCCTTGTGCCTTCCTGCTCTGGGTGCAAGAGCCTTCTCCTTTGCAGCCCCTTGACCCCTGGAATGGCCTTGCTGTACCCCTCCTCCATGATCCCTCTCTTTATCTTTTCCAACTTCTTACGTGTCTCATCTGTCTCCCTTTGCTGTTGTTGTCTAGCGCTGGGGAGCACTGTGGGGGCAGGCTGCGTGACAGAGGGTAGGTGAAATAAAAACACGAGTGTGTTGTGTGGTCCCAGAGCCTGCATGGGATGTCAGTGCAGGGGGCTAGACTATAACATGTGTGACTCATAGGATGTTCCCAAATCCCTGTGCATGTCAAAGCATGCTGATTGCTGAACTGCATCAGAGCTCAATGGCTTTCGTACAGCATCTTGCATCCAGCCAACACCCGATGCTTTAGCAAGAGACAAGCTGCGTTCCCTCACTCCACCCACACATAACGCACCTGACCAATGGAGGTGTTCCTTCCTGACAGCTACAGGTGATGGGTTTGAGCCCGGAAGCATGCTATTTGATTACCCTTTCCCTAGTCAAGTCCTGTGGTCAGTGCCATTACATTCAGATCTGGGTCCAGACTCCTCCAGAGGTTCAGGGTGTTTGGAGCCAGGGTTCTGGTATTCTCGTCGTTATTGACCCCCCCAGTTATCCAGGCCTCTTGTTCAGATTGTGGGAAACCCTTCTTCCCAGGAGGGCCAGGGTCTCCTTTGTGGGCAGAAGCGGGTGTCTGTCTCCCTGACAAGGCAGTTTGCTCCCTGCACCCACCCACCCTCTGCTGAAGGTGCTGAGGTTACCAGCCAGATGCCATCTGTAATGGACCAGGTCTTGTGTTTCTTTCAGGCGAGCAGGGCATGTGCCAAACCCCAGTGGGATATTAATGTTGCTTTTGCCTCCTGTGGCTGCGAGTTTAGGGCTAAAACACCACTTTTGCCACAACAGGCAGGTTCTGCTTCCCTCTCGAGTCTCTGCAGAGAGACAGATAAACGGTGGAGATTTGATCTGGGATTGCACAGTTTACCCATATCAGGGTATAGTGCACTGCAGACCCCTGAGGTGTAATGAAAGCCTGTGGGGAGAGTATCGAGTGAACCTAAATGGATTTTCTCCATTAAGACAGACCTATCATCCAGTTATCAGCTCCTCAGTGCAGCGCGCCAGACCTGTGGGCTGAATGGCTGGCACTAAAGCACTCTGCCGTGGTACAGCAAACAACTGCACACACCTGTTCTCACACATGTCCACACTCAGCCCCCCTCTCTCCCGCACGTGCATACGCTCATGTTCTCCCCCTGGTTCATCCATATAAATGCACTGGATCACACATGTGCACACTCGTGCACCCTCCCACGCACGGACATACACGCTCATGTCACACCGGTACGCACGCTCAGTCTCCGACATATATAGACACACACGTTCTCACCTGTGCGCGCTCACACGCACCCAGCGATGCACATACATGCCAATGCCAATGTTCTCGTGCGCACGGCCCTGTACACATGTTCCATTCAGCACATTTTGAGCTGACTTTTTTGGGGGTAACAGGAACAGCGGCTGACCCCAAAGGGCCGTGTGTTGGCTCGCGACCAGCTGACTGACAGGGACGATGGGGCGGGAGGTGGCGTCTGGTTTCCCTCCTTTCCAGGCAGTAAGAGGAGAAAGCAATGTGGTTTGGAGTCAGTAACAAAGGGCTCAGCTCCCGCTGCGCTGGGTGCCCGGTGGGTCTCTGGGACAGGCTGTGGCCAACATACAGATGGAGGGGAAATAGTCTAGGACCCAGTGTTGTTCGGGTTGCAAACTCCAGTGACATATGGCCAACCTTCCCCCTTGCTTACCAACAACCCCACCCTCACATCGGTTCCACCAGTCCTTGGACAACCCCCCAAGTATGGGTGTGGGAGGGCATGTGTGGGCAGGAAGGCTGGGGGGAGAGAGAGAGGCAAAGGAAACTGGCATCATTCCTTCACGCAGCCGCTACCTGCTTTGCAAGTCAGAGTTCATCATTAGCCAGGAAATAATTAATTGTCAGGCAGACAAAAGGCATTGCTCACCCCCCCCCCCCCCCCCCCCCGGGGACCCTGTCAAAGGGAGCTGTCAGGGGCTGGCCTGACAAATTATGGCTCCTTTGACTGTGCAGTCCATCAACATCAGAGCTCGGAAGCAAGTCTCACATTGTCCTTTGGATTTGGGGGTCATCCGGGCTCAGATCACTTCCCATCGGCGTCCCCTTCAAGATGCAAGGGAGGCCAGTGGGGTGGGGTGGGGTGGAGGGACAGCTGAGGGGTGTGCCGCTGAGGTGGAGCGTGGCATGGAGATGGGGGGATAGGAGTGGGAGCCCAGCTCTGGGCCGCCAGGCTCTGTGATGGGAGGGAGCAGGGAGGAGGGATCGTGCGGGTTCAGCTCCAGGGGAGACATAAGGGGGGTAGGGGAGCACAGAGGCCACTCCTCTGCTTTGAGTCGAGGGAAGCTCCCCCTCCTCTCCTCAGCTGCGGTAGGAGGGGCTGCCCCAGAGCTCCCCCTCCCGGCTGGAATGGTGTGCACCCCCCTCCTGTCTTAGTCTGTGTGACCTCTGAGTCGCCAAGCAAGAGGCCTGGCTGGGACACAGTCTGTTCTGCCCAAGCAGGGGGTGTTGAGATTAGGAGGAGCGATCCTACTCTTCCCACAGTGCCCTGCGGGGAGGCTTGCAATGGCGGTGACCTTAGGGGATGAGTCAGGGGACGGGGAGGGGACTGAGCAGCATCGGCCTTGCTCCATAAAACACAGCTGGACTGGACAGGAGAAGAAGTGGCAACAGCCGGGTTGGCAAGAGGGTTACATGGAGCCACGTGCTGCAGGGCGTAGACCTGGGCAGTTCAGGAAGGGATGCCACTACCTGCGCCCAGGGAGAAAATTGCATAATTGGAGCCCGTTCCTGATAGGCTCTGAGTGCTACCAACTCCCACTGTCTGGCAGACAGACAGTCAGTCAATCAGTCTGTCATACATGCGCATCTATCTATCTATCTATCTTAAATACATACATATACTACTATCTGTCTGTCTGTCTGTCATACATACATACCCACCCCACTATCTGTCCATCCAGTTATCTATCCACTGAACTACTCATTTATCTAGCTCCATCAACTCCCATTGACATAACCACGCCTTGCTAGGCAGAACCTTTAGGCAGCTGATTTCCACGTCTGAGGCATTATCAGCGTGATTGCAAAGCTCTGGGTCTGGGACGCTTTCTATGCTTCCTGCCGATCAAGTTACCGCAGGGCGCATTTGATGGCCAACACATTTAGAAACTACTCCTGTTGCTTCTTTGAAATTTCCTTCGAATTAAAGTGTTACAAGGTTAAAATGTCACCCGTGAAACACGCTGCCCCTCCGCCTCCCACAGTGACCAACCGTGACAAAAGACCTCCCGACGATAAAGAAACCAGCAAATGAAATAGTAAAAAATGAAAAGCAGCATAAGCCAGTGGAGAGCAATCTCAGTGCGTCCCTAACAGCTTCGTCTGTAATGGGAGCATCTTATCTGTGTCGTATCCACTAACATGGACGAAAACCAATAGCTCACTCTCAGGGAGAGACCCAAATTCAATCAGTAGCTCATAGGCCAAATAAGTATGAAGAAGGCCATCAGATCAGCCTCAATAAATCCCACACGCTCTCAGCCATGTTCATTTATGTGCTTAAAACAAAGCGAGATGGTATACTGTTACTTATTATTCATATTATGGTAGTGCCCAACCAAGATCAAGGTCCCACTGTGCCGAGTGCTGCAGACATAAAGTGAGAGACAGTCCCTGTCCCAAAGAGCTCACAGTCTGAATAGATGAGATAGAGAAAAGGTGGGAGGGGAAACCGAGGCACAGAACAGGGCAGTGACTTGACCAGGGTCATCCAGCAGGTCAGTGACAGAGCAGGGATTAGAACCCACGTCTCCTGGTTCAGAGTAGGAGCTCTATCTTTTCTTTGCTATAAATGGATCCAAATCCCACTTCATCCCACGCCAGAGGTAGTTTTTACCCAGGGATCCCATCAGGGGGGTATTTTTTAAAATTCCTTTAGAGGATCCAGAACATCAGTGGGATGGCCAGACCACTTCTGAGACCCTTACGCTACTAACCTGTGCCATCACACCTGTCTCCCCGGCTACTCCGATCTCTCCCCTCTTGTCTGCGTCATTCACTAAGCCCTGATTCAGCAAGTGCGTAAGTGACTTCAGTGTGGTAGGGGCTTAAGCACAGGCTGGACGTTAAGCACAGGCTTAAGTGCTTTGCTGAATCAGGGCCCTGGTGCCTACTGTCTAAATCCTAGTCTGTGAGCTCTTTGGGGCAGGGTCTGTCTCTGGGTTGTCTATATGTACAGCCCCAAGCACTCTGAGACTATAGACAGATCAGTGCATCCTGGCTTCTCCCTTTCCGCTTGTCCCCCAACGCTGCTGTTAGTTGGAGCGAACACAGAGGAGCTGGCATGGTTCTGTACAACACAAGCAAGAGCGCTGGCAAAGGGGGCACTGGCATTGCTGAATGAGGGGATCTTGGTCGTTATGTGTCTGGGAGGGCAGTGGTTTCTCCCTGGATCTGCTGGTCCCTGGATGGTGGGTTGTAGGTGGGCTGCTGGGGAGCAGTGGGGACCAGGGGATGGAGGTTAGGCCCAGGAAGCAGGAACTCCATCTTGCTGCCTAGGTGCAGTGCTGCATTTCCCCATGCACATGTGACTCTACAGTTTGGTTGTGTGCCATCCTCACCCGCCTACCATCCCTGCCTATGCCCCCTGCCCATGCTGGGGCTGCCGCTGCATCTCTGGCTCAGTGTCTCTGCAGCATTTGGCAAAGAGCTTTGGCCATGTCTCCAGGCGGCGCTTTGCTTTTCCAGCCTGCTGGGGAGATCGGAGATGGCTTGGCAGGGGCATGTGTGTGGCCCAGGGCCAGCGGTGGCCCAGCGTCCACGAGATCCTTCCTCTGGTGTCTGCGTCCCCCTCCCAGCCCAGGAGCCCTGCACCTGTTAACGTTGGTGCGAGTCCGAATAGCCAAGGGGCTCTGCATTGTCAGGGATCATCCCAGCAGGGCACAGGGCACTAGCCATGGAGCTCCAGGGATGGGCCCATCCGAGCAGCATTAACGAGGGCAGCCCCTGTGTTGTGGCACTAATTATTGATTTCCAGCGGGATTGTTTACTTGTGGGCCCTCCCCCATTTTTGGACAGTCCCAAAACCTGCTCCCCTCTCTCCCTTTCCTGATGGATTCCTAGTGAGATGCTGTTCGGTGTTGAGCAGCTGTGGCCTGGAGGGGTCCCCAGCCTGCCTCCGGTAGATAAACTCCAGCAGCTCCCAGCCGGTGCCAGCTATCAACACCCGCTTGCGTTGCCAGACACGTTAATTAGGGCATGCAGCATGAAGAAGCTGGGCTGAGCCAGTCCAGAGGCTGGGGAGGAGTGGCGATGGGGCGGGCATGAATCTGACGTACCCTCGAGACCCTTTATCTGCCCTAGATGCAGACGAGGGGGCCAGCATGCAGGGAAGAGCTGGGACCAATGTGGAACATGTGGTCCATACAGGGCTACTCCAGATCTCACGGGTGAAGCCTGAAATGCCTGATCAGTCCTGTCACTGGGATGTCCTGCTTTCTGTCCCCTGGATCTTCCTTGGGGTGAGGCCCTCTGCCCCTTTCCACGTTGAGCAGCGGGGGGGGGGGGTGTGTGTGGTCCAGCAGCAGTGCCCTTGCAGCACACCCAGGTTGCGTGCATGTGCGAGCGCCACACCTGTGAGCGTGTGTGGACGGGAGCTTGAGTATGCGTGCACGTGGCCTTGGGAGCCTGCATGTGGTTGTGGGAACCCATGCACAGGTGTGAGCCCATGTGCACGGGTGTGGGTCAGTGCACATGTACAAGCATGCACATGCGAGGGGCACATGTGAATGTGCATGCACACATATGAGAGTGTATTTGTGCGGTGTGCGAGCATGCATATGGGTGGGTGCACGTGCACATGGAGGCATGTGTCCTGAAGCAAGGAGGGAGACTTAACCCGAAGCAGGTTGCCCCTTCCCCCCCCCCCCCCCCCCGAGCCCAGCTCTCTCCCTAACCCTTGCAGTCAGCTGCCACAGTGAACACCTTCTGCTTCTCCTGAGCCATCTGGCCACCTGCTTTTGCAATTCCTCCTACACTGTCCCCCGTCCCTTGCCATGCTCTGAGCTGTTCCCCTCGCTGGCAATGCACCCGCCCCTCTTCACCTTTCCCAGGGGATGGTCTGCAAGACACATGGGTCTCCAGCTGCACTTTTGCATGTCTAGTCCCCCTGCGCAGGAATATCAGGATCCGGGAGTTCATGCTTTACAGCCTCTGCTCTGGGAGCTACATCTCTCTCGTCCTGTGCCTTGTCCCATCCCTCTGTGCATCTCTGCCTTCTAGGAACGTCAGAGTGACGAGGAAACGCAGCTGACAGCGCTAACGTAATTATCATTAAACTTCCCAGCCACCATCTTTCTGACAATGAATTTCTGATCTGATTCAATTTGCATGGATCCCGACTTCACATACAAATGGCTGATGCCATCCTCTGAGCAAGGCAGCCTGGATTCCCCCAGCATTATCAACAGAGCCTGGCCCCGTCCCTGGACTACGGGCATGGTGGAGTGGGGTGTCAGCAAGGGAGATGGGCAAGATGGGATGGCATTTGTAATCCCTAAAGCCTTTCGATCCAGAGGAGGAAAATAAACGTTTTCCTCTGTGATTTGGGCTGACACAGGCCAGCAACAAAATATTTCACTGTGTTTACAATTAAAGATACAAGCAACTCCTTGTGTGTAATTATACTGATGTTATTCCAAGTCAGCAGTAAGCATGAGTGAGATCAGTTTGGCCAGCTGTGGAGGGAGAGCTGCCCGGGGGAGGTACCTACTGGCAGGAGCAGCCACCTGAGCCTTACGGGTGAGCCGTGGAAATACCCATAGTCTGATATCACTGGTGCTTCGTAATCCAGCGGATCGACCCGCAGGGCAGTAAAAGCGGAGGTGGGGGGAAGCAGCACAGAATTGACTGGCCACGTACCGGATGCAATGATTTAGACTGTTCTCGGGTTCGGAGCTCCCAGGGGATCTGGGAACGGAGCGTGTCTGAATGGTTAAAAATACGGAAAAGATGGGAAGAAAGTGCCCCAGGAGGATATCAAATGGGAGGAGAGGTTCGGGGAGACCTATCACGGCATCTGGGGAATTGGCCAAGAGCCCAGGGCTGGACTAGTGTGGTAGGGTTGGGGGCTCAGGTCGCAGTTAAGGGACATTGGCAGATCTATGTGCGGGAGAGCCTGGGATGGAGCAGCAGAAATGAGGGACAGTGGTGGATGTGGGCTTGTGGGGGCCCAGGGTTGGAATAACACAGAGTGGCATCAGGAGAGCTGGTGGCAGCCAAGCAGGGGGATGGCGGGTCAGGATTGAAGTGCATCACAGGGGATCGAGGGGCGGGCAGTGTAGTGTAATGGAAACCCCTTTGCCCATGCTGTGCCTGATCACATGGCTGGTATGACCCGGTGGTCACCAGGGGCAGCTGCTCAGGGAGAGTTGCCTGAGTCGTGGACCCCGCTGCTTATTTCTATCCCCGCCAACAACATCAACAAAAAACGGGGGAGGGGAGGGCCTTTATTCCCCAGTGAAGCCAGTTTGTGCCCACCCCTGTCCGTTCTTTGTGCCCATTGAGATGGGCACCATGCCTGGTCCCGGCCTCTCCCCTGCTCCTGAAAGTTGATTGCACGTATCATTCAATTGTCGGCTAGTCAAGCAATATTTATAGATGGGATTAGGTGGGGAGGGGGAAAAAATTCTCTCTTGCTTTATTATTGAGTTTAACCTACAGTCTTCCTTACATGCCACAGTGCCCGAAACTAGTCCAGAGGCTGCTTTTATGTGCAAATGAGCCCTTTTTTTGGGTAATCTTTGACAGAGGATGTGCTGTGTTTACATAACAGAGAGCCCTGGTACTCTGGAGAGGGCCACTGACAGCACTGGCAGGAGATGTTAAGAAAGATCTAACATTTCTGATCTCTGTGTAGCCAGAGGCTGTAAGAGGCAGCCAGGGAGGAGTAGGGGAGGGTGTGGGAGAGGCAACTCTGTAGCTTGTTGCCTTTGGTGCCTTCATGGATTGAGGTGGAGGTACCAGGATTTCTGGGCTGGGGTGGGTGGTCCCTGTCTGTGGCACTCCAGGGGGCGGGGGCACAGCAAAGGCTCATTAAGAGCCAGCCTGGCTTGGCACAGGAAGGATGAGGAATGGCAGATCTGCAAGACCTCTCCCCAGGACCCTCCAGAACAGGGGTAAAAGCTGCCCCTCTCGGGGGGTATTACTGTGTTGTGTTCCTAGGCTAGGGTCTCAAAGCACTGTGCAAACATAAATGAATTAAGCCTCACAACCTCCACTCTCACCCCAGGACAGCGTCATTATCCCTGGTTTATAGATGGGGGTCACTGAAGCACAGAGAGGAGAAGGTCTCAGAGCGAATGAGTGGCAGCATCAGGATTAGAACCCAGGAGTCCTGGCTCGTGAGCTTTACCCACTAGGGCAGATGTTAGCAGCTGCAGAGCCTGTGTCCACTGGGACTTTCCTCCCTTGGCTGTGGAACTGAGGTCCTGGCTTTTGGATGCTTGTGGTGTCTGTGGGTTGGATGGTGCCCAGAGGTGCAGGAGCAGTTGGCGATCAAAGGCCAAAGCTGGATATAGCAAAGCATTTGGAGATGAGGGCTCTTTTTAGCTCCATTTGAAATACGCAGCCTGGACCTTTCCGAGATGAGTAAACATCTCAGCTCTCCTCTTCATCTGAGTCACCTCAGACTTCTCCCGGAAGTCCTTTCCTCGCCTGCCAGCACCCGTGTGAAATTCGAGGGGGGTCGTTTTTCAGTTTGGGCAAAGTGAGAGGACAGAGTGGGCTTGGGAGGGGAAGGTAACAGCTGGGTTTGTGTTGGGAAGCTGGCTTCTCTATACGCACCAACACACACTCCCCATCCTGGTGCCTCTTGGGGTCTGCAGAGGGTTCCCCTCACTCTGATGCAGCTTCCCCTTTTTCCGGATCCCTTCCCATGTTGGGCAGCCTGCTGTGAGAAGTGGGATGGTGTGCCACCCCCAGCTGCTCACAAATCAGTAGTGAAAGGGGAATGAATCAGGGCAATAGGACATCCGTGCAACATCCTATTGCCCTGTCCTACCCTATGGAGCAGACAGGGGCCGGCACGCTGCCTGCTACGGGGGGACGAGTTTTGGTGCTGCGGCTAACCTGGATCTTACAATGCCTTTTGCCGACTGTCGGTTACAGATCAGCGACTGAACTGGGAGCAGATATCCTTGGATCTTACCGCCCACCTGGGGGCCTGGCCAGAGGGGGACAAAACCACCCAGATTTGTGTCGCAGTCAAAACAGTTGGGATCCTCCAGGATAGGCCTGGATTCCATGTGTATCACGGAGGTTGCAGAGCTCCTCTGTACAGTTTCGATGCAGGGCTGGACTGAGAACCCATTACGTGAACGGTGCCTTGCAAGTTGGGCTGAAGTTGTGTCATGACTCCCCAAGAGAGGGAGATGTCCGAGACCTTTTCAACGCAGATGTTGGAACTCAGAATGTAGAACATGAGAACGGCCACACTGTGTCAGATCAAAGGTTCATCTAACCCAGTATCCTGTCTTCCAATGCCATGTGCTTCATAGGGAATGAACAGAACAGGGAATCATCAAGTGATCCATCCCCTGTCTCCCAGTCCCAGCTTCTGGCAAACAGAGGCTGGGGACACCATCTCTGCCCATTCTGGCTAATAGCCACTGATGGGCCTATCCTCCATGAACTTATCTAGTTCTTTTTTGAACTCTGTTATAGTCTTGGCCTTCACAACATCCTCTGGCAAGGAGTTCCACAGGTTGACTGTGGAATCTAAGGCACTTCGTCATCATTACTGACAATCTCTGTCTGAGCCTTCTTCCTCCTCCTTTGTACTGCAGAGCCCCAGTTGTGGGCCAGGACTCCACAGTGCTAGGTGCTGTACAGAGTGCCCCAGAGAGCTTACAGACCCCAGGAAACCATTAGTCTGGACCTGGTAGGGAAATGGGAAAATGATGTAGCAAAACATATCCAAATCTCGCAGCTGTTTCTGTTTCGTGGGATTCAAACCAGACCGATTTTTCACATCATTTTCTGTGACAGTTATTTTTCTCCCAAAAATAGATTGAAATAATTTTTGAAATGTTTTGCTGACTGCAATCAGTTCTTCAGAGCAAAAAACCCTTTATTCAGGGGTAATTTAGCATCACGTCACCTCTTTGCACCCTGCCAGGGATCAAGTCTCTTGGAAGATGGAATGTGAGAGAATGAGGTGCTATCTGACAGGGAGTTGCCCGGTGGCAGGAGCCTCGTGGTTTGGGCTCCGATTCAGAGAGGGCGTGTTAAGAACATGCTGAACTTTTCTGAATCAGGGCCTCAGTGAGGCACTTGGGGACATGACAGCATCCAAGTTAGTCGGCAAAGGGAGCTCTGGCAAACAGAATGGGTATACGGCCACCACACACAGCTAAGGTTACGTTTACACTGCAAAAAAAACTTACAGCAGCCAGTCTCAGCGTGCAGGTCAACTGACTTGGGCTTGTGTGATGGGACTAAAACAGCTGTCTAGACATTCCCACTTAGCCTGGAGCCCGGTTCTGAGAACGTTTCCCCTTGCTGGGTTTCAGAGCCTGGGCTCCAGCCCAAACAGAATGTCTACCTAGCTCTTTTTAGCCACAGAGTGCGAGCCCTGCAAGCCCGAGTCAGTCGACCAAAGCTCTGAGAGTTGCTGTGTGCACATACCCTGAGAGGGCAGCAATCCGACCTAGGAATCTATGGCAACATAGGTTGGGAAAGGGAAAAAATAAACCTTTTTCATGATCCTAAGGCCTGCCAGGTTACAATGCATTAATTCAGGATAGTTCGTTAATGGCAGTATTGATTAGTCTCAGTGCTTGACTAACGAGCATCCATGTTAATGAAGGGTGAGTGGTGTGAATTACAGCAGCTGGTACAATTCCAGGGAGCTTTGATTGTGGGAGCTAATGATAGCTCAGCTCAGAGAGGGGCTGCAGGTTCAATTACCGTATTTGTGTGGCCTCTTATAGATTTTCTACCTTCTCGGGAAGAAAACAGCAACAGGGGGTAGGGTGTGGAGGGCAGAGAGAAATGGTTAAAAAGCCACTGATTGGCTAAAGGAACTTGGACATGTCTGGGGTTTTGAGAGAAATGTTTGGCATTTGGGAGGCTGATTATTTTTGCCAAAAAAATTATTTTGGGTTTTGTTTCTGATTCTCTCACAGTGAAGCAGGCAATCTTATGAGACAGAGGAAAACCAGTATCTATCTGCCATTAGCAATATATACCCATCTATCTGTGCATGCATCCATCTATTTTATACTGTGCCATGACAGCAGTATCAGACGACAGTCTGATCAGGGCTTGTGTTAAAGGATCTGTGCTGTCAAATCAAATTTGGTCCCAAAATATGTTTTGTTTAAAACAAAAAAGAAGTCTTTATGGGACTTCAGACCAATGGAAATATTTCCATGAATTTAAATCCAATGGAAAGGGATTTCTTTCTCTTTCTTTCTTTCTTTCTTTCTTTCTTAAAACTAAAACCAAAACAAATATTCCCCTGGAAAAGCGTGTGACCCAAATACTGCAGCATGATACTAATGCAAGAGGCCCAGGACATGAAACGAAGCTTGAGGCTGATTTCAAAACAAAACAAAAAACAAACAAACAGAGGCCAATGAGGCTGTTTTCATGAGATTAAAAAATGTAAATGATGAGCAGGTAAAAACACCATTAGCTTTCGCAGATCCTTTCATGGTTAATAATCAGAGCTCAGGCTAGGAAGCCAGTGTTTGGTGGACCGGGCACTGGGCTGGGAGTCAGGAGATAGGGGTTCTTGTCCTTCTATGAAAATGTTGTATGTCTTTGGGCAAGTCTGTCTGCCTTCCCCCTCTGGGTTAATTCAGGCCCTGAGCCTGCAAACTCTTGTGCGTCTGCTTAACTTCACTGCTGGAGCACCCACGGGGAAAGTTAGTGCTCTGCACCCACCGGCCCCGCCTCACCTCACCACCTCCTCCCCGGTCCTCCGCCTCCCTCCCAGCGCTTGCCGCCTCCAAACAGCTGTAGCACGCTCCGGGAGGGAGGGGCAGAAGGCGGGGAAGAGGTGGGGCCAGGGCAGGGATTTGGGGAAGGGGTTGGAATGGGGGCGGGCGGGCCAGGGGTGGAGTCGAGCACCCACCGGTGCCAGAAGAAGTCGTCGTCTATGCTGTGAATAGTTCCCTTGATTTCAAGGGGGCTACTCACAAGAGTAAAATGGGGGCCTTGACTCTTTGGGACAGCGACTGTCTCTCACAATGGGCTGGTTTACATGTATTTTTTGTTCTGGTATAACTGTTGATTAGGAGTGTTTAACCAAAATAGTTAAACCAGTTTGGAAGCAGTTCTCCCTCTATAAGGGTGCCTCCTACCAGTATAGCTTACTGCCCTTCCCTCATGGGTCTAGCTGAACTGGTATAAGCATATTTATACCAGTATAGCAGCATCCACACTAGAGTTGTATCATTTTAACTATACCGATGGAGTAAAAACATTCCAGCTTTTGTGGGTAGACAAGGCCTGCATGTGTGTAGCAGAACTAGTCAACGCTGTTTTCCTATGAAAAGTGGGGGGTTCCCCCTCCTGCAACTGAAAATTTTCATGAAAAGCTTTTGGGTTTTTAACATTTTACAGTTTTTCTTCAAAACTGAAAATTTTCAGTATTTTCGACATTTCAGATTTTTCTTTTTTTGTTGTTTCCCGCTTCCCCCCTTCTATCCTTTATTCCTTTTCCCCACTGAATGCCACTGAATGAGTTATGCCTGGCTTTGTTTCACCTCCCCTCTTTCATTATTTCATTTTTCCTTTTGCTGCTGTGTCACGTTTCAAAAACCTCCCCCGCCTTGGACAAATTTAAAGTGGCAAAAGGAAGAAGGGAAGTCTGTGACTCAGCCATGCTGTAATTTTGAAAATTCAAAATTTAAAAATCTGAACATTTGTAATTTTTCACACACAAAAAACAATCACAAAAAATGTTGAACCCCCACCCCCAAACATTTGTTCTGTTTTGAACCAATGCAAAATCAGGGTGCGGGGGGATTTCAATTTTTTGAAAATTTTCACAAAATTGTTTTATCATTTTTTAACCAGCTCTGTCTGTCTGGCTCCTGGGACAAAGGGCCCATGACTTTGATCATGGTTGGGGTCTCTCAGCGCTATTATGTAACACAGAGTGATCTAAAGGAATAAAGAATTTTCTAGGAGGTTTTTGATTTATCCGTGAAGGACCTGATCCTGCAAACACTTAAGCATCGGCTTAACTTTACCACTGAGGCAACGTGGGTGAGGCAATACCTGGTATTGGACCAACTTCTGTTGGTGAAAGAGGCAAGCTTTAGAGCTTAAGGGTCTTCAGAGCTCTGTGTAAGCTCAAAGGTGTGTCTCTTTCACCAAGAAGATACTACCTCACCCACTTTGTCTCTCTAATATCCTGGGACCCACACGGCTACAACAACACTGCAAATACTTTCACTGCTCTGAGCTCTCCCGTTGAAATCAGTGGTACTGCTCATGGAAGTTAAACATGAGCACAAAAGCATTTGCTGCATCAGGGCCTCAGCCCCCAGAGAAGAGCCTCTGGACATACTCCCCTTCCAGGGCTGAGAATAAAATGTAGGACTCCTAGTCCCCTACTCTAGCTCCTGGAGCAGGGGTTGTCAACCAAGGGTCTGTGAGCCCCACACCCCTCCACCACCTGCCCGGCAGCTGAAGCCCAGAGCCCACACACTGGACCCTGGAGTTTTTATAGCATGGGGGGGGGGCAAAGGGGGCTCAGAAAGAAAAAGGGTGAGAGCCCCTGCCCTAGAGCACACTTTCCAGCTTGGGTTGGGAACAGAACCCAGGAGTCCTGGCTTGTAGCCCAGGCTCTAAGCACTGGCTTGTGCTCCCTCCTGTTGCCTGAAAACCAGTCATGAGGGAAGAGACTCCATTACGGTTTGGGGTGCCCATGGATTTATTTCAGGATCAGGACTGTGGCCGGGGAGTCTTGCTCCATCAGTATACAACACACAGCCTGGAATCCTCATGCTGGCTGTGTCTGAATCGAAGGAGGAATAATATATGTATAAAAGCCCATTGGAAGAGTTGTTCCATCCAAGTCACTTTGTAGCTTGTCTCAGACATCCAGAGCTGGTCTGCATGATTCAACTCCAAATTAATATGTACGGTTGAGGGCACATCTTATCAGATAAGTGTGTCGTCTGGAGAGCATTTGAGATGTGAGAACGGCTGAGTGCTTCTCTGGGCAAATGAGACCAAGCTGCGATAGGACCCGCCTGGAATTGTTTAGATTCTGCCTTATTATCAATCACCACAGATTGCCTTGGGGTTGTTTTTGTATAAAGAGCCCTATAGGTTGGGAAGGGCTGTTTTCTTCTGTTGCAAGAGAACCGGTGACCTGTGACGCCTTCAAGAAATGCAAGAGCTTAGGGTTGGTCTACATTTCAAAGTTACATGGACGTAGCTACGTTGTTGGGGTGTGAAACAGATACACCACATAGCTAAGCCAAAAAAACCCTCAGTGTAGACGCAGCTATGTCCACTTAAGAGGGCTTCTGTGAGGCTTGGTCTACACTACCGAGTGAGGTTGATGCAAGGCAGCTTATGTCAATCTAACTATGAAAGTGTCTACACTTAGCATTTTGCTCCCGCCGATGTAATAACTCCACCTCCAGGAGTGGTGTAGAGTTCAGGTCTGTGTAGTTAGGTCGATGCAGTGTCAGTGAAGACCCTGCGTTGCTTCTGTTGACCGTTCCTGGCTTTCAGGAGCCTTCCCACAATGCCCCACACTGACGGTACAATCGATACAAGTGCTCCTGGTGAGGACGTGCACCGCCGACACACGGAGCAAAGCGTAGACACGCACAAGCGATGTCATTACTGCGGCGGCTGTGTGCTGACGTAAGTTAAGTTGACATCATTTTGCAGAGTAGATGTGGCCTAAGTGTAGCTAATGTCGTCCAGAGAGTTGGTGTTCCTACACCAACAGAAAATGGTGTTGTCCGTGTCTATGCTAGGGGAAGACGTAGGTGCACGCTGTGTCCGTCATGAAGACGTAGCCTTAAGCTGGGTTGGTGGAACAAGGTGCTGAGTACCTTGTTCCAGGTTTCCCAAGCCACTTGGGGCTGGAGAACAAGGCACTGATAGAATCCTCCATGAGTGACTTAGCCCCTTACCGTTTGGTATGTCTACACTGCAAAAAAGTTGTGTTCTGAACTCAGGTTCAAATAGCAGTGAAGACACGGCAACTCAGGTCAGCACAGGCTTGAACTCAAGCAGCCGAGCCGAGTTAAAAGTCAAGTTGCTGTGGCTTCTCTGCAATTTTAAGCTGAGTTAAAACACGCACTTTTCTCTCCCCCCGCAGGGTAGATATTTCCTCTGACAGAGTCGGGAGTAGGGGATACGACTGAGACGCAGCGAGACCTCCGCCTTTCAGTCACAGATTCCAAATCTGTACCTGGCCTGTGAGTGAATCTGATTGGTTGTCCGGGGCCCAACAAGCTGCTCCTGGGACGCTCAGACTTTCCCAGTGGGCCCCACAGATCGTGTACAGTTCAAGTTTTCATTAAAACAAAATGTAACTTTCTAGCCCTTTTGTTTGTGAAGGAAATCTGAGCATGACTGATACAGGGCTGTCTTTCTAGGACTGCCAACAATAGCTCTGGGAGATGTGAAGGGCTTCTTTCTTTCTATTGTGGTACCCGTTATTCTAGCATATAAGCATCCCCCAAAAGATGAGGCTGAAAATGAAGTGTAAGTTGGGGCGTTAGCTCTGGAGTGTAATGATGACTATTTAAATTCCAGCCTTAATTGTTCCGCCACTGAGCACTGTAACCAAAACATCCAGCTCCTCTGGAACCATGGACAAAGCTTGTGTGAAGTTGCCTTCGCTCTTCGTTTTCTTTGCCCTGCTTTTCCTTGCAAGTCATTTACAAAAAGAGGAAAAGTCTGTGTGTCAAAATCTAATGGCCTCTTGGGGGCGCGGCCAACCCGGCCTAGAATTGGCATGGTGCTGATAAAAACGGAATGCTTAGGGGGTCTGAAGGTGCCAGCAGGACTTGTGCTGGTATGAAGGGATAGAAACTGAGCTAAGTTGCATGATTAACAAATTCTCATAGGGAACTCCCAGTGCAAGGCAGGACTTTACCAGCCTCATTCAGGATCGGGACATTTTTCTATCTTCTGATTAGATCTCACTTTTTTATTTCTTGTTTGGGGGTGGGGGAGGGGGAAGAGCACGACCCGCCGCCAGATCCTTCAATGTCCCCTCATCTGGTTCATTGCCCCCCCCCCCACAGATCCCTTGGTGGCAGTTTTTGTACAGATTTCCCTGCAAATTTTGCACGGCGGGCTGAAAGTGATTACCTTCAGCTTGGGAAAGTAATCACCAGCAGGCGAGTGTCAGTTCTGCATGATAATTTGCATACCATTACCCACAATACCCTGCCCCTTTCAATTCTACTTTGAAAGTGTGTGCGTCTGCTTTTTTTTTTTTTTTTTTGCGCTCAGGCTCGCCATAACCTCATTGTGTCAGTGCTAGATAGCTGATGGCATTTATATCACCCACTGGAAAGTTTAAAAAGCAATTTAAAATAAAGTAAATTTAGGAAGTGGTGGGGGGGAGAAGAAACCATTCCTCGCCACAAGTGTGTGAGTGGTGCAAGGAGTGACCCACTGCCTGAAGGTGCTGGCCTGGGGATATGTGCATTATACAGCCAGCTCTGCATTGCAAGCTTCCTTTGCTGTGGCTGTCCTAGGGAATCTCTGCTGGGTAGGGTGCTAACGCTTGACTTTCAAGGCCAAGGTTTCCAGCCCGTTCCAGAGGACGGTTGGGCTTGTGGTTAAGGCATGGGACTATGCCTCATTTTGCCCATGAGTGACCTTGAACAAGTCTCTTTGGCCACCAAGCAGACCAGCGATCTTGGGTGGTACCTGGAAGAGGCCTGAATCTGAGAAGTGCAGAGCACCTGCTCTCTGGGCTGCAGGACCCTCAAAGGTGTCACCAGTTGCTTTTGAAGATCTCAGCCCATAATTGCAACATAGAAGAAGAGAGGGAAAAAAATTTCCCCGCTCTCTCCTTTCTCCTCTTTGAGATGTCATGTTGAGAGCTGGTGTTGCCTGAGGCGTGACTGCTCGAGAAACTCAAGTATGCTGGAAGAGAAGTACCAAGGCAACTGGGGGTATGACTTAGTGGTTTAAGTGTCTAGTATGCCATCCTAATGCTGCCTGGAAATGGACGAAATCCTGCCTCAGCCATGTCTTTTCAACTTCTTCTTTGTGTGAATAACCAGGGACACAGGCAGTGTGAGGGTCAGTTTCTTAACACTTCTGCATGAACCAGAGGGCTCTGTTTGTAAGAATAGGGGACAGGGGGATCAATACTCCCCTCTTTCCCACACTGGCATGTCCCCCTCAGAGGGGGGCACTGTGTCTCAGTGGAGTGATCCCCTAGGGTGGCAGGCAGCCTTCTGTTATTTCTAGCTACGTAAACTAAGCTAACAAGGCGAATGGAAATCTCATGCACCAGGGCATAAACTCCTTGCTGCAGAGGTCAGGAAGGAATCTTTTCCCCCTGTGCATAATTATCCAAGTGCTTATGGGATTTTGGAGGGGTTGTTTTTATTCTCCTCCAAAGCATCTGTTCCTGGCTACTGTCGGAGGCAGGATAGTAGGGTAGATGGACTGATGTTTTGATGTGGTCTGGCAGATGCTTTGTTACCAGAGAGGGTGCGAGGGCAGGGCCTGTGAAAACTGCTGACTGCAGAGAGTCCAGACTCCTGTCTGTTTCACTTAATCACCCAGCGCTGCCTGCGCTTCCGCTTCCCGGATGTTGTGCGCAACCCCCCAGTCTGGGTAAGTCTCGGGGCAGCCTGGGGTGCCTGGAGCAGATGTGGCATGGGGCTAGGGCAGCTGGGATCCTGGCAGCAAGCAGGTGATACAGATAACACAGGCAGAAAGTCGAGAGGGCCCTGAAGGACCTAGATCTGGGTCTGTCCGAACCACTTTGCAAACTCCATCTTTAGTTAGATTAACGAGGCAACGGGGACATGCTGCTCACACCAGCAGCCTGGTGGCATCTTCTTGATACTCAAGTGCCCAGAGGAACCAAGCCAGAGGCTTTCGCCTTGGATACTGGAGCAAGCAGATCCCTCCTTCCTGCCTGGTCCCCTCTGCAACTGCCAGGAAGGAGGCAGCTAATTCTTGGATGCTGAGTCCTTGTCACCGTCATGCCTCGGAGGGCCTGTGTAGGGTGAGCAGCCCCCCTCACTGTGCAGCTGTGCGCCGCGGGAGACCCGTCTGCACTGCGACACACGTGTTGTGGGAGAGTCTGGGGAACCCGGGCGGGTTGGTGCATTGCAACAACGCAGGTGCACGGGTAACACTCTCGCCCCCTGCACGCACACAGGGGATACAGGCTACGGGATGCAGCAGCCTTGGAAACTGCTGCAGGAGGAGCCTCAGAACAGCCTAAGATTCGGCCTCACCTCCTGGTCCCCAGGAGAACTCCCCAGCTACCTGGATGTGCATATGGAGGAGCCAGCCCTAGGGGAGTAAAAGCCACAACTGTGCAGAGCTGGAAGCAGGATAAGGCAGGAAGCAGCGACTGTATGTTGCCTAGATTTTAAAGCAGATTGTTGGGGGGCAGGACTCCTGGGTTCTATTTGCAGCTCTGCTACTGACTCACTGTTTGATCTTGAGCAAGTCATTCTCCTGCCTCAGTTTCCCCATCTGTAGAGCAGACACAGTGATGCCCAGTCCCACACTGGGGTGTTGCGAGACGCAGTTACTAGTTTTTAAAAGGACACTGGGACCCTGTGGAGGAAGAAGCCTGGATCCTGCTGCCAACAGCTCATTTTTGCCAGATGGAAAAACACTCTAATGCTGAATCCATTCGTGATTTACTGATACTGAAGGTGGGTGGCACAGGATGGGATCGAGGAATGAATCACAAAGGCAGGAAGCAGATTCTGATGCCAAGCTGGGGCACGTCAGGCCGACCCTTGTGACTAATGAGATGAGTGTGGCCCTGGGAGCAGGAGTCCAGGCCCTGGAGCATGTTGTAGCAGGCAGGGTTGGGGCAGGCCATCCACCCAGCTCAGAGCAGAGAGAGAGAATGGGAGAGATATGGAGGAGGAGGAGGAGAGAAAGGGATCAGGACTCGAGAGTGAATGTGCCAGAGGCTCTATGCAGGGCAAGAAGGATGAGAAGAAACTCAAGGTGATAGATATAAACTTCTGGGGTTGGAAGCACAACATATTAAATTCGTAGGTGTCCATAAGCTGTGGGATCCATCAATTCCAAGGACAGAAGAGATCATTCTGATCATCTAGTCTGACCACCTGCTGAGCACAGGTATGGCAGTGTATGCACACCCCGTCACCCGCTATGGTGGATAGTGGTTGTGTGCATACCGTGGTTACTGTCTACCCGACTGTCTCGGACCTTATCACCCTGAGGTTCAAGGGTCAGAGTGAAAGCAGTGGTCCTTGGGTCTGGTGCTGCATGGCCTAGCGGTCAGAGTCAATACAGCAGCCCTGGTGTTCAGGGCAGCGTGGCCTAGCGGCCAAAGTCAATACAACAGCCCTCAGATACAGGGCAGTGCAGCCTAGTGGCCAATACCCAAGGGGCTGGCACTATGGGGGTGGTGGCCCAGGTAAGGGGGCATGGGCCCACGCAACTCCACTGGGTCAGCAGAGAATCCCACCGAAACATGCTGACCTCACACGGGTGGAGATACCACTCGTTCACCCTCCCTGGGTCACTTCCATGCTTCCTGAAGCTGCAGTCCATGGGGTATCAGGGTCGCCAGGTTCCTCAGCATGGGCCATTCCCTGGGGCGTCATTGGCCACAGATCTTCAGTCCCATTCTTGGGCTCTCCAGCTCTCATAGGCAAGTGCTATAATTACTCCTCAGTTGGAGACTCCACCAAAGGTCCTCCCCCTCTGGCAGTCAGCCCACACTGAGCTGGGCTGCTCCCTTTTATACTAGCATAGCACTTGGAGCCTGCCCACTATGGTCTGAGGGGCGGGACTTCCTCCGCCCATAGTGTGATGTTAACCCCTTCCGGCCCAGCATGGGGTATGCACACCCTGTCACAACAGCCCATTGTATTTCACCCAGCGATCTCTGCCACTAGCCCAGTAACTCGTGGCTGAACAGGAGCGTATCTCTCAGAGAGGCGTCCAGCCTGGATTTGTGAACTCTGAGCTGTGGGGAATCCAGGGAGCGAGTTGGCTGAAAACATTCCCTCTAAGTGCTTTGGAAACTGGCTTTTTGGAGAAAAACAGACATTTTCTTGAAAAATATCTGTTTTTATCAAATATTGTTGGGTTTTCCTAGAAAAACCAAAATTTTTTTGTTTACAGTTTTTCGACAAATACTTGAAGAATGCCATTTAGACATAACCAAAATGATATTTGCTGATTTTTTGTCATGGGGGGAGAAAAATCATTTCCCACCCTGCTCTACCGTGGTCAGCTGTCCCAGGGGCTAATTATCCTCAGTTGAAAAATTGGCCCTTAATTCCACTTCGAATTTTGCTGGATTCAGCTACCAGCCACTGGACCTTTTTATGCCTTTGGCTGCTAGGCTAAAGAGCCTATTACTATCAGACATCTCCTCCTTACGTAGGCTGAGATCAAGTTGCCTTTTAACCTTCTCTTTGATAAGCTAAATACACTACGTTTCTTAAGTCTCTCATTAAGTTTTCCAGCCTTATATCATTCTTGTAGCTCTTGTGGGTCCAGTATTAAAGGATAGCTAGCTAGCTAGCTAGCTAGATGTGTATGGAGGGAGATAGAGAGAGAAGCAGAATTCCAGGAGTATCTAACTACCTGTGCAGATACTGAGTGAATACCAAAGACCTCAGAATTCGATTTGTCATCAACCGAATGCTAGTTCCGCAATGGTTGCTAGTTAAGATGTTGCTGGTCTATCATTTCTCAGCCTTTGTGAATCCACCACTGCTTAGGCCAGTGGTTCTCAGCCATCTGCTTAGTGTGACATCATGTTACAAGAGGCAAAAAAATTCAGGGCCCCTCCGACCTCCTGAGGTTCCAAGCTGAGTGCCCAGGACACGTGCCCACAGGAGCGGAGAGGTGTCCTCCATGGGTTTGGTAAGTGTGCATGTGCTTTCTCCCGCTTGGACCTTAGAGGTGGCTGTGATGGTGAGAGGCTGGCATATATTTAGAAGCGTTGGGGGGAGAACAGGTGTTATTCTGACGAGTCATTGTGCCTGTGGATTTATCCTGCACCGTCAGGGAACACTACACCCTGTGGGATTGTTAAAGCTTTACCTGAATGACTTGCCAACAGTGGAAGTCAATGCAGCGTCCTTGCATTAGTGCCACAGGGTGTTTCCTGCTCCCTCTAGGGTCCATTCCAATGCCGTTCCAGTTCTCCTCTTCTCAAGAACTCAAACTGGACTCTAGTGGTGGCCACAGAAATTCAGGTCAGGATCTTTGCTTTGGGGATCCATTTGCTTCCCAGAATCCACTGCAGTAGCAGAACCTTCCTCCTCTCAGAGGCGTTAAGTCGTGTCCATCCAAAGTGGGCACAGAAATTCTGGCTCTTCTTTTGCTCTTGGATGGGACCCAGTATCCCTTGCAGTCGGACACTGCAATCACCTTGGGTTCTGCCCTGCTCTGAACCCAGGGCCTGATTCTCAGTGGTTCTGTTCTTGTGTTAGGGGAAGTGATGGAGGGGAGGAATCAGGGGAACATTAGGGTGGCTTTAAGCTACCTTTGCACTCCTGTATTCTGGGACTGGGCAGACACCTGCCTGGTGTAACTGGAAGAGCCTCCAGGCTGCTCTAAGATATTCTCTGCACCCCATTGCCTCCTATGGGCACTGGCCAGCAGAGCATAGCCAGAGAACAGTGCACCGTGGACACCCCCTCACCTGCCTGGTGCCCCTCTACTCTGGAGAGTGGGTGTGTAGCTCCACGCAGGCCAGGGAAGCCTCCTGCACAGGGCGGATTTTCAGGGGGCCACTTCCATCCATTTTAAGGCCCCTTCAGGCCTTACGGGCTACCAAAGGAGGCCTCACCATCACTGAGAATCAGGCCCCACCCCGACGTCTATTCCAGCAGAGCCCTGGTGGCCCAGTCCCAGTTCTCCTGAGCCTCTGGGAGCTGGCGGAACACAGAGGCCTGTCTCTGGCTGGCTCCAGAGCAGCCCTTTTACCCAGGCCAGGGTTATTTATTGATTTACCGGGCGATTCCCTGGAACTGGTGCTGTCTGGCTCCAGTCGTGCTGAGCGGAGCTCCTGGCCACGAGCTACAGCAGGCAGGCCTGTCAAACAGCATTAAGCCTAAACTAACCTCCCATCTATAGAAGCCGTCACAATCATTTCAGATAACTGTAATCGAGTTGCTGAATATGTAGCTGGGATCAGAGTTTTGTAGTTGAGATAAATATTGATATTAAAGCTGTCAGGGCTGGCGAAGTAATGCTTGACACGGGTTCTGCAGGTGTCTAATCGCCTGACCCTGCCTGTCAGCTTCCTCCAGGCCAGCTGGCGGAATGGCACCAGTGTCCCCCCAACTACAGGGAGTGGGACATTTGGGGCCCATCTTTCTTCCCAGAGCAGCCCCCTGTTTCTCCCATCCTTTCCCCTTGTGTGACCCCACAGCTGCTGAGATCATCTGAAGCAAGGGTCTTCCTCCCCTCTAAGGTTTAAACGGGAAGGCGTTTGCTTCCTGGTGATGGCCTGAAATTGGTGTCACTGGTGTATTACTCCAGGCACAAAGCAGAATGATCCTTTTTTATAAGACTAAGGACCGGATCCAAAGCCTAGCAGACAGAACACAAGTAAAGTCTCCATGAGAGTGAGAGCACAGTGTGTGTCTCTCCTCTCTTACAATCTGCACTGAGCCACACACAAAATGGTTACATGGCTTCCCCAGATGAAAGGATCCATAAAGATTTAAAGATATAGTACCCTGGACAACATTAAAGCCTAAACACGTCACACAGCGAAATACAACAAAATTGCCAGACTTGTCTCTTTCCAAGGGGGTGGGAAAGTTTTGTGTTGTCAACTCTTGCGATTTTACCACGTCTCACGAGATTTAGTGTTTTTCTTAAAGCCCCAGCTGCTGGAATCAAGAAACAGCATGAGTATCTCGGCCTTCATTTACAAAATAGGTACATTTCTAGCTTACATGCAGCGGGAAGCTTGAACATGGGACATGGCGGCATTCTAAAAGCTCAGACACTAGAAGGCTAGTAAAAAGAAATCTATTTTAAAAAATTCTCATGAGCTTTGAGCAAAGCTTGTGATTTTGGGGGCCTGACCCGCCATTTTTTGAAGGTTTGGAGTTGTGGGACTGAGGAGGAGGGTGGGAATGTCATTGTTGGGGCATCAGGAGGGTTTTTAATCCAGGTATCTATCCCATTTGATTTTTTAATGAGTTTATATTTGCAGGGGCTCATAAAGGCATGAGATTTTAAAAATATTTTAGAAATCAAAATTTAATAAATGGGCCTTTCTTTCTTTTAATATTAACCAGCAGATTTGCTGACCTGCTTTAAAATGGCTTTTAAAATTTCAAATGCAAATTCCCCCATCCCATAAGAAACGTCATGAGACAAACTTAGCAGGCTTTTCCTAAACTCATGTGTGTGTGAGAGACCCTCCATTACTTCCGGCCCTTCACGAGGCGGGGACTTTACACGTGGCTTTCTGTCCTCCTATTTTGATTTCTTTTCCCCATCCAGACACCTGTTTTCTCTCTCTGTGTCTCTGTCACACACGCTCTCTCATTCTTTATTTTTTTAATTAGCTGATTTGCTATCTCATGTCGAACTGCATTTCCAGGCACTGCACTCAGGAAACCTCATTAACACAGATCAAAAGCAGCTTTTAATGATTTATAAAGGTGCAGCAGTTTGGAGAAATTAAATAATTTACGTGGAGTGTGTATGGCAGGTCCCTCAAGACCACATTACAGACTTGCTGTGAGATCCAGCCGCACACTGATTTCCTTTCCTCCCTCCGCCTGCCCCAGCGTCCCCTTTTCCCCGCCCCTTGTGCCGCACCTCCCACCCTATGACTGCCTAGGCAAGGCAGTGTCATGCTGATTGACAGCTGGTCTGGCAAATCCTTGGGTGATCATCAGACTGGTGAGTGGAATTCTGGGAAATTCCTGCATTCACCCCATTCTGATCCTGGAGGCACGGGACTAAATCCATCCCTTGGCTTTGATGACATTTGTGTTACGGTAGAGCCTCAAGACTGGAGCTCATTATGCTAGGCGCTGTGCTTTCGCATAGAGGAAGGCTCACAGCCTAAACAGACAAGGCAGAAAGGAAGGATTATTGTTCCCATTTTACAGATGGGGAAGCGAGGTATCAGAGAGATGAAGTGACTTGCCCAAGGTTATTCAGGGAGGCTGTGGCAGAGCTAGGAACTGAGCTTCGCTCTCGTAAATTCCCAGCCAATGTCTTAATCACAAGGCCAGCCTTCCTCTTCAATGTGAAATGGCTTCCAGTGGAGACAGGCATCTCAGCCCCTTTCCCCAGTAGTAGCACGTGAACTCTCGGGGGCCAGGACTGCCCCTTCCAAAATGCCTGCACAGCACCCAGCATAAAAAGGGTTGGGACTTGTAGGTGCTACCGCAGAGGTGGGTAAACTGCAGCCCGTGGGCCACGTCCGGGCCACAGGACCGTGCTGCCCGGCCCTTGAGCTCCCGGCCGGGGAGGCTAGCCCCCAGCCACTGCCCTGCTGTCCCCTCTTCCCTGCAGCCTCAACTCGCCATACCACCCACGCTCTGGCCCGCCACTCCTGCCGGGCAGCGCGGCTGTGAGCTCCCGCCACTCTGAGCAGCATGGTAAGGGGTAGGGAGCGGGGCGGTTGGATAAGGGGCAACAGGGGCAGTCAGGGGGCAGTTGGATGGGGCGGAGGGCTGTCGGGGGATGGGGAACAAGGGGGTTGGATAGGCGTGGAAGTCCCGGGGGGGCTGTCTGTGGGCAGGGGTGTGGATAGGGGTCGGGGCAGTCAGGGGACAGGGAGCAATGGGGATTGGATGGGGCGGTTAGCGGTGGGGGGTCCCGGGAAGGGGCGGTGGGTCCTGAGGGGGGCAGTCAGGGGGGTGGGAAGTGGGGGGGGGGGGGCGGATAGGGCTCAGGGGCCAGGCTGTTTGGGGAGCCACAGCCTTCCCTACCTTGCCCTCCATTCAGTTTTACAACCCCAATGTGGCCCTCGGGCCAAAAAGTTTGCCCGCGCCTGTGCTACCGAAACACACGTGATAAACTGCCGTCAGTTTTATTCTGATCTCAGTGACGCTACTGTCAATAACTACTGGGAATAACTACTGGGATTCCCATGGGATTACTCCAGATTGACACCCATTTAACCGGAATCAAAGTTTGCCCCCCTCCCCCGGCCTCAATTTGATTCATAACCCAAGGCAGAGAATAACAAGAATCAGTGTTGTTATTGTGCCTGGAGGGCCAAAGCGAGGTTGGCGTGCCCCACTGTGCTAGGTGCGGTATGTACACATAGTGAAAGACGGCTGTAAACACGGCTGATTGAGCTGGTACCTTGAGGATTCTCTTGGCAGCTAAGTGTATCTATAGCTGGACACTGAAACTGGAAGGAATATTTACTCCACTTCCAGTGTCACACACATGCTGAGAGGAAGGAGGAGAGTAATATCCTCACTCGAAAGGTGCGGGTTGAATCTGGATTGGGTTCCTAGAGCCTCTGCTAAGCAGTTCCATGAGCCCTCAGATTTCTGTCTGCTGTGCCCTCGGTGCCCCATCATAGCGATACCCCTTCCTCATCCCCCAAGGACAAGGCTGCGCCCGGAGAATCCATCCTGGCTTTCAGACTGAGTGCAGTGCCCCCCCGCCCCCACCTCCAATGGTGGCCTCCACCTGATGTTTCCAAGGAAACTCTCCTGGGCCCTGGTTAACAGGGAAGTTGTGCAGCACTGTGTGAGTGTGTGTGTGTGTGTGTGCGTGCGTGTGAGTGTGTGATTCAATCCCTCAGGCAATGAGCATACACAATACAGCAAGCAGTACGATCATCCCTATTGCAACATGGACAGCTACACACATGGTTATTGCTCATGTAACCACCCAGCCGTGTCTACAAACCTGACCCCCAGTATCTGACTCTCCGAGCGCCTGGGGCTGTGAATTCCACAGGCTGAGGCATATGCTAGGTCCCTCCACCTTTACCAGTCATTAATTTCACTCCGCAGCTCCTTGGATCTTTTGTTGTCAGGCGCTTTGTGCCACCTTCCCCCCTGCTTCGCTTCCCCACATTCCTGGCCTCTTTAAATACAGTCGTGGGGCCTGATTCTCTGCTCTCCAATTTGATACCCCTCGTAGTTCTGTTATGAGCCTCGTTCTCTGGTGCCCAGCAGCATGGGTAGTTATTTCCACCAGTGCAGTTCAGAAGAGCAGCATTTCACACCTTGCTTTGCGGCGGGATAAGCCACCTCACGAGCGACAGGAGAATGGAGAGGCAGCCCCACAGACTTCCGCGGTGTTACTCCTGATTAACTCCCAGTGCAAGTGGAGGATCAGTCTCTTAAAGAGACAGGGACCCCTGGAGTCCTGATGTGGATCCAAACCCTGGGCATGTTGAGAACTGGAGATTTTAGGGGTGGAGAGGAGCCATTTCCAGATGTACAGTGAATATATTTATAGCACCCCCACTTTTTTTCTTCTTCTTTTTTTACTTCTATTGCTTTTGTCTTTAATGCTCAGTCTGAGCCAGTTTCTGTCCTTTGATACAGGCCTCCGGTTACCACTGAGGGCAGGGAAAGACCCTGCAGAGCCAGCAGCAGCAGTGTTAGAATCATAGAATCATAGAATATCAGGGTTGGAAGGGACCTCAGGAGGTCATCTAGTCCAACCCCCTGCTCAAAAGCAGGACCAATCCCCAATTAAATCATCCCAGCCAGGGCTTTGTCAAGCCTGACCTTAAAAACTTCTAAGGAAGGAGATTCTACCACCTCCCTAGGTAACGCATTCCAGTGTTTCACCACCCTCCTAGTGAAAAAGTTTTTCCTAATATCCAACCTAAACCTCCCCCACTGCAACTTGATTTTTTCTAGAAGATACAGATGTTGTTTGGTCAGGACTCCAAGTGCCCAATAGGAAAGAGGCAGGGTTCTCATTTACCCAGCTTCATGGGGTTCTTGCTCTAAGGGAGAAAGAGGGGAAATCGTCCTGTTCCCCTCGCCTCCACCGTACTGCGTTGTTGCTGTAGGAGGTGTAGGAATAACGGTGGTAATTCACTGAAGTGCGTTGCTGCCAACAGCTACAAAATAACATTTACAGGAGCTGCAGTGGAACTAGAGAAACCGTCCCAGGTAGGAGGAATAACAACAGCGCTTTCCCTTTGTAAGGTGCATTTCGTGTAGGTGCCTCTGCCCTGGAAAAAACAAACCTCAGTCCCCCTGTTCCCACGAGGCAGGCCGCTGTTCTCACCCCATTTTACAGATGGGGAAATGAGGCATGAAGAGGGCAAAGTCGGGAATCAGAAGCCCGATTGTTAGACTCCTGCACTAACCACACTCCCTCCTGGAGCAGGGAGTAGAACCCCGGAGTCCTGATGCCCAGGCTCCTGCTCTAGCCACTACCCCTCACTCCCCACCCTGACAGAACCCAGGAGTCCTGACTTCCAGCTCTGCCTCTGTCCACTTGACCACACTTTCTCCCAGAGCCGGAAGAAATGGTGATTTCCAGCCTCTGTTCTGAACATTAGCCCATACACTCCTCTCTTTCCTGGCAAAGCAAAATTAACTATTAAGCAAAGAAAATTAATCGGTATCCAGGGTATTTTCATAAATACAGAACTAAAATTAAAAAAATCGACTCAGTGTAACCTCAATGGGTTCCGGTCACCTCCTGTCGTCTGTGCAGCAGCATTAGCATTGCCCACAGACACAGGATTTAGCTTCACACAGGACAGGGCTCCAATCCGAGGCATTTTAATACAGACCGTCCAAGGAGAAAAAGAAACAGATGGGATAACTAGCTTAAATGTTCCCGGCATGAAGTCCATTGCGAGCTATGGACATGCCAGGAACCAACAGAGCAACAGGATTAATGGAGAAAAAAAGCCTTAATATTTCTGAAAGAAAGCACAGGCACATACCTCCTCCCACGGGAGTAATTCCTGTGCAGTCCCACATAAGAAATGAGGAGCTGGATTTTGCATACTTACTCGGGGCGGGGGGGGGGGGGGGGGGAAGGGGACATGCAACATAAGCTGGGAGGGCGAGTGTTATCTCGCATTTTCATTTTCATGTTTAAAAGATGGTCAGAGTGAGTTGGGGGGGTTGTTTTATTTTTCTTTACAATAGGCTTATTACCCACGATCAAGCTGTGACAATTTGAATGAAGGAGTTTTCAGGAAAGGCAAGTGTAGGTAAGATTTTTAAGTGTCTCAGTGAAAGATATAGCAGAATCCACGGTTAGCGGGGGCCGCTTGGAAGGAAAAAAATGTCTTATTTAACCCTTGGGACACTGGCTAATCCTGTGAGGTTTAACTAGGGATCAGGAGACGTCTACCCAGTGTTCTGGTATCATGTTTTATCTTCAGTGTCCCAATGTGCTTTTTGTTATTCCTTGTTTTCCAGAAGGGGAAACTGAGGCACAGAGAAGGGAAGTGACTTGTTATGAGTTAGTGGTGAAGCTAGGACTAGAAGCCAGATGTCCTGAGTCCCAGTCCCTCTGCTCTAACATCTCCCAAAGTTGGGGATAGAATCCTGGAATCCTGTCTCCCAGGCTCCCATTCTAACCGCTAAAGAATACTCCTTGAGCTGGGAATAGAATACAGGTTTCTGCCCTCTTTCTTTAGCCATGAGCCCATACGCCCTTCAGCAGAAGGGAAGCAGAACCCAGGTGTCCCGACTCCGTCTTCCAGACCTATGACAAAGAGATTGTGTTTGGATCTGGAGCAGGCACGGGTGCAGGGCTCTGATTTATGGCCAAAGCAGGGTTCACATTTGAGCGTGGATTCAGTGGGGCTAGTGGGAAGAGAGATGGGGCCCCATCCCCAGGACAGGGTGGGCCAGTGGCAGGGAAGAGGGAGGATTAGGGTTAGAGAGTGTGTAGGGAAATCATTGATTCTCCATGGAATGCCTTCTCCCTAGTTGTTGATTGTGAGGGAATTCCGGGTGCTGGCGGACTGACCCTTCCTGTGGGTGTTGGGAGAAAGGTTCTTTACTGGAGTTTGCGTCAACTCTCTGGCCCCTTTGTTTGGTTTTGAAGCTGCTTCCTAGTGCTTGGAGCCAGCTGGAGATTTTCAGCCCAAACGTTTTTCCGTTGGGGAAGGGAATGCACCTTTGTTGAACAAGAATGGTTCCTTCCAGATTAACAGTAACCACAGCAAATGGGACCGTGTGTGTGTGTGCATATGGAATAAGCCACCGAACACAACCAGGACCTAGTGGCAGAAGGGAGGAGGAAGCAGGGCTTGGAGGGAAGCAGTATCAGCAAAGAGATTTAAACCTTATCTGCCCTGGGGATTTGCCCGAATTCCAGGCTTTGGTGCTGACCCTCTGTGTAGACAGGGTAAACCACTGTTTGCACTGGCGAAGCGCACCTCTGCTTAAAACGTAAGGTGCAAATCGTGGCTTGCACTAAGGTGGGTTGCACTGATGCAGCTAGTTTGGTGGCAAACTCGTACTGTGGGCAGAGCATTAGACAGGGAGATGAGCCTAACCATGTTTTGCAAAATGTGCTCAGTCAGGCTTTTAGTTTGCAAAGTTAAACCCCAGCCCAGGGATTGCATCCCAGTGTAGCCAACTTCTCTGTTGGCTGCTAGCAGGCTGGGGCTTGGGCTTGTCTCTGCTTTGAGAAGTAATTGATAAACTCCTGAATGGATCAGCTGTCCGTGAACCCATCATCATCACCGGAAGTCTGATTTCTTCTGTGCCTGGTGGAATTGTCCCTCGTTCGATGAGAATGATGCTCTGTGTTTAGAAAGTGAGTGGTTTATTCCTCTTTCTTGCGAAGGCACGCAAACATTTCTGATTCAGTGCAAACCCAATGCTGTGTTGGGCGAACAGGAGGCTTCCATCTGCAGATCATTGCAGGGGCCGTAGGAGCGCTTGGTGACAAGTGCATTTCATTTTCCATTTCCTGAGCTGGTTGGTGAGTGTGCGATGGGCGCTCTCTTGCTCAGGTCATTTTAGGTTCAAAATGTGGGCCAATGCCCTATGTACCAGACCATGCTTTGTAAACCAAAGGTGCAAAGTGAATGGGATTATTTTTTTAGGGCCTTTCCTGTTTCGATCACAGTAGCACATGTGGCCTAATTCCGGTCCCCTCAAAGCCAATGACAAAACTCGCTTTGGTGGTGCAGGATCGGGCCCTCGAGGTGATACTTTTTAGCTTCCCCCTTTTAAAAATCACAGCTGTTGCTTTTCCGGAGACTTGGTTCCATTCGCCGAGTCAGAGACGTCATTATTATGACCGAGGAAGAGTCAGACGCGATCAGACTCTTGCCAAAATTACTGCGAGCAGCCGCTGAGAACGGAGGGTTCTTTCAAACAAATTGGAAGTAGATGGAATATTTATTTTCTCAGGGTATTTAAAAAAAAAAAAAGCGGTGGAAAAAAATAGAGAGAGCCAGTTTGAGCAAAGTCTCCCACGAGGGGCCTGTATAATAGGAAATGTTCTTAGAAGACTTTTTTTTTTTTTTTTTGGTGAATATCTGAGAGTTAAAAACGTTGGAAGTTAAAAGCTCACAAAGCAATCCCCGAAGAGGAGTTAATTTCCTGCCCCGAGTTTAACACAGGGCTGGCATATAAAGAAGCATCTGTCAAAGGTTGTGTGTAGCGGGGTGGGTTGGGGGGAAGGGCAAGCAAAGTCGGTTCATTAGTTCTAATATTTTATTCTAGGCCATTTCAGTCCAATAGATTTCTGCTCTTGTCTGCAAACGGGGGAAGGCACATGACAGCTGGGCCTGGCGCAGGGAGAGTTATCTCAGAGGGACAGGCCGAAATTGCCCCGGATGGATTAGAACAGGGTCCACAGCCGCAGTGAGTGCTGTTAGCATCCCAGCTGACAGCCGCAGGCCTGCGGGGGAGAGGTTTGCATGTCGAGGATGTGGCATACCTAATAATGCAAACCTTGGTCTTTGAGAGTCTTTCGTGCAAACTGGGGGGGCTGGATTTATCCCTGGTGTCACTCCAGGGGTGTCTTAACAGGTGGCACTGGGGTGGGGTGTCCCCACGGCCTGGAGAGTTAACGAACGGTGGGCAGGAGCCAAAGAAGTCATTAGAAATGAGATGAAGAGTCAATCCAGGTGGGAATACCTGTTATTTCATGGCTGCTGTCTCTTTCTGATGCAGTCTTCTGGTTGCATAGTTCCTTTGTACTGTAGCAAACTAGCATATATGGGCAACAATCAGAACTGCTCGGCTGTGTGTCCTAAGCCCTACACTGTGCAGTTAGCATGGATTTTCCCTTAGCCCAGGTGGTCTGGGCCCGTGCTTTTGGAACAGGAAGATCTGAGCTCTGGCTGTGGTATTGGTGTGAAGTCTTGTCAGCTGGGCAGAGCTGGGAACAGGTAATCAGGACGCGCCAGTTGCAATCCTGGTCCTGCTGCAGACTTGCTTTTTGAGTATGGATTGGCTGTGCCTCAGTTTCCCCATCTGTAAAGTGGAGGTAGTAACACTGACCCCACTCCAGGGAAGAGGATCATGAAACCGGATTCATTAATGTCTGTAAAGTGCTGTGAGGTCCCCTGGTACAAAGCCCTGTCAAACTCAGAGGATTGTATCTACCTCAAAGCAGCGTTCTGTGTCTGTAGTCAGCCTTTACTCTGAATACTTTCCTCCCCTGACGTGAGTGCAACATGGGAGACCAGAGTTAAAATCAGCGAAAAGCCCAGATGAAGCCCAAAGGGAACTATCCGTAGCCGATTCCCTTGTGGGGGAATGACGTGCCCACACCTGACTCAGCTGCCATCTCCATCCCAGCTTGATATTTTTAAATGGAGACTCTGGCAAGTCGGATGCCCCCCAGTTTATTGATTTCTATGATCGTTTTTTTCGTCCCCATCAGACTCGCAGCTGGCGTAAATCAGCGTAGCTCCAACTGACTTCAGCTTACACCAGTTTTGCACCAGCTGAGGATCTGGGTCCATAAAAGGGTCCCAGGAATTTGGATGGTTTCCTGCTGATAATAAGTAACCCACACCGTTCTGTTTGTTGTACCATGTCCTGCAGGTGGCCACACGTGGGTTCCAGCCACCCTGCCCACTCCCAGGACACAAGCCCCGGGGCAAGATAACCCAGGCCAGGTGCACCTGCAGGGGGCAGGGCAGAAGCGGGAGGGGGAACGTGGATATTTCAGCCCTGGCGTAACTGTGCCAGAACCAAGGGGGCTGCATAAGGGGTATGGGGGGGGGCTAATGCTGACCTCGGGATAGGCTGCGCTGTCTGCTCCCGTCACGGCGATCACACCTCCCACACCCTCAGTCCCGGTCCCGGTCCCAGGCCTGCAGGGATCCGAGGCCAAGTGCAAGCCATCTGGAGGAACATGATTAGAAAATTTAGTGCATGTCAACATCCTGGCTGCTGCACCAAGGCCGAGCTGGGGATTATTTAATAAGACAGCTGGAAAACTGCCACGGAAGGGGTAGGGGGGCAGAGAAGAGAGGGTTCATTAATAAAGACATGAGGCACATGGGCCAACGTCCTTCATGCCTTCCCGACCCCACCCGAGAGGGGCCTTGGCAGCCTGCGCCTGAGCCAGGCAAGGGAGGAAAATCGGGCCCCACGGGAAAGGCTGCAATGCCGCTGCCAACAACCTCCAGCACCGAGACCGCCTCCCGCCGGGGCTGGCTGTGCCGAGGCTGCTTCGATTTGGCTCTCGTCTGGATCGAAAGCTGCTGCGCGCTGCTCGCACTTCACTTCGTCGCGTGCTGCAGCCTCTGCTCTCAACAGGTGCAGCCCGAGCAACAGACAAGCTCTCCCTGCGCGGCTAAAGAGCTGGAGCAATGGGACGGACAAGCCTTTCTTACGGACTGGGCCTCAGGACATCTGCTAGGGGATCCCCCGCGTGAATTTGGGCGAGTTGCCTCAAGCCAGAGGTTTCTGGGTGCTGAGCTCTTTTGAAAGCCTGTCTGGAAGTGTCACAGTGGCAGCTGAGCAATCTCCCCTGGGAGGTGGGCAGTTTCATTATCCTCCATTGTACAGATTGGGAAACTGAGGCACAGAGCAGGACGTGACTTGCCTAGGGTCACACACTGAATCAATACCAGAGCTGGGAATAGAACCCAGGCGTCCTGATGGCTAGTCTCCAGCTTTAACCACTAGACATCACGCCAAGCTAGCGATAGAGCCCAGGAGTCCTGAAACCCAGTCCCCAGCTCTTGCCCCTGCAGTGATCACACTCCCTTTCAGACCTAGGGCTAGAACCCAGGTGTCATGATCCCCAACACCTTGTTCTTGCCACCAGACCACCTTCCCTTCCAGGAAAAGAACCCCGGAATCACTGGAAGAGAGGAATTGCCAGACTGAATCAGATCCCTGGTTCTTCAAGTCCAGGATCCCAGAGTGACCTCACCAGATGTCTCAGAGGAAGGTCTAGAATCCAGCAGGAAGCAGATGTGGGATAAGCTGCTCCTATGAAAATCTCATCCTAACTCCAAATAGTTAGAATTAGGCTTAAGCCCTGAAGCACGAGGGGCAAGTTTAATCCTTCCTGAAACTTTGTGAGCATCAGCTATTATGGTTCTGGAAATTCTTGTTATCCATAGAAACGTCCAGCCTGCCTTCAAATTTTACTTATGTTCTTGACATCAGCAACATCCTGTGGCAATGAGTTCCACAGTCCAGTTACCCATTGAGTGACTGTTTCCTTTCCTGATTCCCAATCCTTTGCTCTCACCACTAGACCATGTTGCACCATAAAGTTGGGGGCTGGAGTGGGGGGTGACACAGACATGCCTCAGTGAGATGGATGGAGAATCCTTCCTTCCTGGATAAGAACTGTGCAGGGGGGCTGGAGGGATGGCTTCATTCCTTCATCTGAACAGCCATATGCAGGGGGCAGGATGTGGGGGAGGGACACGTGACACAGTGACTTACCTGCCCTCAGTCCTCCAAATGCTGACCCAGCGCTGTCTGAAACGCACGCGGCACAGGGTTAGAATTCGTCCAGGTGCCTCACCCAGCGGGCTCTCCGGAGAGTTTGAACGCTCCAGGGTTGCATTGCATTGTCTAGAGATGTCAGGAGGGGTGGATTTCCTCCAGATTACAGCCCCTGGGTGCCCTGGCCTGTATCGGGGGGACATCGTCTAATGGACCTGGGCATTGAGGGAAGGGATTGAAAGGATCAGGAGCTGGTCCTGGTCTCCACCCTATAGGGGAGGGAGAGAAGCCTGGTTGTCAGCCGGCACTAACAGTAAAGAATGCCCCTAATGAAGCACCCAATTAGCCAGGATCCCAGCCTTAATGGTAGCTGACAGAGCTGAAAGCTGCGAGTAGTCAATTGTCAAGCGGAACATCCCCTTGGAGTGAAATGTGGAGGCTGCTCCATTCATCTCTGTCAGGAAAAAACAAAGCAGTACACGTTAACCCCTTTGGCGATGGCCAAGCCCTGCTGGAGGGGACGCTCTGGGGGCCTGGCCATCAGGGGTGGGGGAACAGAGCTCTGGGGAGCTGCGGCAGGCCAGGGCAGCTAAGGCCCATCCTTCCCAGGGAGACGGACTGAGTCCCACGTCTCAGTTCAGACTGTAAAAGTTAGGGCCCCGTCTGCACATAGAATCATAGAATATCAGGGTTGGAAGGGACCTCAGGAGGTCATCTATCCAACCCCCTGCTCAAAGCAGGACCAATCCCCCAATTTTTGCCCCAGATCCCTAAACAGCCCCCTCAAGGATTGAACTCACAACCCTGGGTTTAGCAGGCCAATGCTCAAACCACTGAGCTATCCCCATTAAAGATCCCAGGCTGCTTTGCCTAGTATGGGTCTGTCCTGAGCTTCTTGACCCAGACTAGCCCTGCGTTTGCTCATGCTGCCTGTTGCAAGGGTGGAGTGAGGGGGGCTCCTGTATCATGAGACCTCATCAAAAATCAAGCACAGTTACCCCTGACTCAAGCAGGAGTTATCTAGTGTCCATCAAATGCCTTGCCCGAGGTCACGCAGCGCATCAGTAGCAGAGCTGGTCCTAGGAACCCGGCAGCCTTGGCTGCTGCTTCGCTGCTCTAACCACTAGACAGCAGTCCCTCTCAGGGCCAGGCATAGAACCAAGGGGTCCTGATGGGATTTGATCCCCAGACCATCCTTCCTGCCTTGTGTCCCGGCACACTAGGGTGACAACACTAGCAACATTGGGACCCATGGCTCCCTATTGCAGATGAGGCTCGGCTGCTTCTCCCGCCCTGTGGTCTGGGCCTGCTCTCCACGAGTCGGTCCAATGGGACTACCACCAGGGCAGGGTGACGGCTCCTGCTTTTCTTCGTGCACACAGGGCCCTGTTGGGCCCCAACTCTCAATTCCTTCCTCAGTTCCCAGGCGAAACACTGTCTGGAGTGAGACCCAGCCCAGGAATGTCAGGGGTCCTTTCTCCCCATCCTCTCCTGTGGACAGAATATCACTTTGTGAGCAGCCCCCAGGCTTCCCTGCGCTGAAGACATGCAACAGATGTGCCCCAGGGCAGCCCAAGGCGATTCCAGCATGGGATACTGTGTTATACATCGGGCTGGATAACAGCCACTGTCCATCTTCAATCCCCATCTGGGAAAGTGCTTCACAGAGATGCGTTTAGAGGTGACTGTTGTACCCAGCTCTTACACTGGTAGATGGCAAAGCACTTGACAAAGTAGGTCAGAATCATTTCCTCCCCCTTTGACAGATGGGAAACTGAGGCACAGAGCAGACATGAGTTGCCCAAGGCCTCCCAGCAGGCATGGGGAAGAGCTGGGAATACAGCCCTGGTCTAGTGCACTGTCCGTTAGGCCACACTGTTTCTCAGTGCATTTGGCCCCGTGTGTTGTGTCACTCGCCCGGCAGGGGCTAGGGTGCTGCGTAAACTGTCCAATCTGACACCCTGCTGTCGTTCATGACGACGTCCCGCGCTGCAGTGAGTGGATGGCCTGCCCCGTTTTCCCCCTCGCTGGTATTGCAGGGCCCGCGATGCGCTGTCCTGATCCAGCAGCGTGAGGCCAGGAACAATGAGCCTTTCCTCTTCTGATTTCTCCATTTGCACAGGGAGTAACTGGGATGGTAACAAGGGGCACCGGGAGCCTGGCTCAGGTCCTGCCGTCATTCAGAAACTGCTGGTTTATTGAGGTGAAAGTGAGTTGAGCATTTGGGAAAGGTGCCACGGGGAGGGCTTGGGAGACCAATGGCTGCTACCCCATTGATGCAAAGGCCACCTTGCCCCACCTGGTCTCTTGCACTTTGCATCGCAACCCGGAGTTGGAGGGACCACGGGCTGGGGGCAGCTCTCCCTTGTGCCCCTTACTGCAAAGCCCTTTACTGTAGGGATGCAGGTCTGCCTCAGCCACACCCCCTGCTCCCACCAGCCTGCCCCCTCAGGGCTCCTATGAAGGTGGCAGAGGGGGCGAGGGGCAGCTTACATTTGTCTCGTGGACCCCTTTGCATCAGACTTGCTAGTGCCATTGGGCACAGCAGCAGAGAAAGCTCCATGCCAGTCGTGCCTCTGAATGCACTTAGTACTAGAGTGCTAAGGGGGGGCATGAAACCCTGCATGGAAGTGCTCATCCCGTCTTCATCCTTGTGTAAAGTGCGGGTAAAATGCCCCAGGCAGAGATTCCGCAAACTCCTTTTGCACAGGCTGCCACAAACAGGTAACAGATTCCAGACCCTCCGAGCCCATCCTGGATTTGAACCAGCAACCTAGAGATGAAACGTCCCCTCTCCCATTACCAGTCCCCTGGCCACTCACCTCCCCTGTAAGTTTCTGACTTTATTTGTGTAAGACAGGGATAATCATCTTCATTATACAACAACACAGGAGCGGTTCCATTTCCAAATGTGGCCTGCACAGATCCCCACACAGGGGCTGTGGGGGAAAATTTGGTTTCCATGGCCAAATGAAAATCCCAAGAAGCCATGGACTGGACCTGATTCCTTGGAAATGCAGGGACTAGGCAGTGTTTCCCTATAGCATATCCTCATGCAACGATGTCATGAGAAAATTCCTTCTCAAAGTTGTGAGGTTTGTGTTATCAGAACCCTAGCCATAAAAATAATACTTTAATTCACTGGTGTGTGGGTGTGTATGTGTAGATCTCATTGCCCTCTGCTGGAGGGAAGCAGAACTACTCTATGGTGTGTCATATGCTCTGTATTGCTGATAACTAAGGAAGATTCTCCTTCAGCTCACGTGGCAGGGGCTTGTGCTTTTGTAGAAGGAGACCATTTTGAGTTCTTTCCCTGCTATCACTCTGTGGTGGCCCCAGGATACATCAGAGTGACAGCTGTGAAGTCTTAATTGGCCTCGATTTGTTACAATAACAATATGTCCTTCCCCAGGCTGAGGATCTCAAAGCACTTTACAAACAATGGGATAAGCCTCACGACCCCCCACTGCGAGACTGAAAAATAGTATTATCCTCATTTTACAGATGAGGAAACACGCAGAAAGAAGAGCATGTGACTGACCCGAGGTCACACAGCGAGTCAGTAGCAGAGCTGGGGAAAGAACCCAGGCATTCTGGTGCCAGAGGTGGCGAACAGCAGACTGCATGGCCTCTAACTGCAGCCATAGATGGGAGAGCTGTGGGTATTTACTCTTCCTCTATGAGAATTACATGGTTCTCCTGTTCAGTTAACAGGTCAGCGGTAGCAAGCAGCTCGGTAATTCACCGTTGCGAGAAATCTTGTCATTCAGGGGTGCGGTGGCACAAGTTTAACTGGACATGCTCAAAAAAACGGTGATTGAAAGTGAAAGTGCAGGATGCAGTCGCGCGTCCGGCCGGGCTGTGATTAAAGGCCGGGAGGAGGAGCATTTGTAAGAAGGGTGGAAACGGTTCCACTCTCGAGTCACTGGGCCAGATCTTTAACTGGTGTAAATCGACATCGCCCTTCAGTGGAGCTGGGCCAATTTACGCCGTCTGGGGATTTGGCTCCAATTTGCTTGACACCAGCTAAGGATCTAACTCTCTATGTTGCTTTTCTGCTGATTAAATATTCCCTCCATTGAAGTGTGCAGTTGGTTTCTAGGTAGCAGGAAGAAACACCTTGAAAGTCTTAAGTAGGTTATTACCGTCTGGGATCCCATTAGCCTTATCGCAGGGCACTTGAGCTTCGTCCTGATCCTTTATATCATTATCTGCCTCCCCACAAACCCGAGCAGCTCTAAGCTTTCAACCAGCAGCCCCATGTCTATTAGTCCAGACCCTCCAAAATTCAGGTGCGTGCCATTCGTGATCAGTGGAACCGAATGAATATATAATAATTTGCCCTTCTCTAGCAAATTACACCAAGGAGTTCAAAGTGCCTGGTAAATATTGATGATTTAATTCCCGCGATTCCCAACTCTCCCAGGATACGGAACGTCATCTTTATTTTGTAGAGGAGGGAACCAATTGGAGAAAGAATGTATAAGAGGAAGGGCACTGGGCTGGGACTCAGGAGATCTGGCTTCAATTCCCAGCCCTGCTGCTCGTTCCGTGTGTGACTTTGGGCCAGTCACTCTCTTGCTCTGCACCCTGTGTAAAAGAGGGTAATAATCATTCATCTATCAGTTGTGTTTATTTCGAGTGTAAGTTCTTTGGGGCGGGGACTGGCGCCTATTATGCATCCGTACAGCGCCTGGCACAGCGGGGCCTCTAGATACTACTTCCCTACACATAGTCATATGGGGAAAGAGGTCTGTCCGAGGTCAAAGGGTGAGTCAGGACTAGAACCCGGGTGTCCCACCAGCGTCCCCCAATGAGCTCCCTTCACACCAGCTGGTGCGACTGCTTTTTCGAATGCTAACTGAGATCCCCACCTGGGCTGGTGGGAGAGTGCTCCTGGCAGAGCACGAAGTGCATTGCTCCTGGAAAACAATTAGAGTCCCCTTGAGTTGTTGCAGGCTGACCCATGGAGAGATTATAACCCTGTTTCCAGCACATCCTCTGGAGCACACATTATTTCTGTTTTCATGAGCATTTAGCTCGCGCCGTTGAGGGGCTGGTAATTACACCTTAACTGCTGGCGGAGCAAGGCATAATTACCTCGCCGCTTTCTGGAGTTCCGCAGACCTGCATAGCAATTGCATCTCCGTGGGGCCGCGGGTGCTGAGGTACGGCGTGTAGGGAATGTGCCCCTGTGCTTTCCCCGGGGCCTAGTGCGTTTCTGGGGTGCCAAGCACCCCCCGCTTCCTGGAGTGGGACTTGAGAACTCGCCCCACCCTTACCTGATCAATAGACACCTGCAAGGGCCTCGCCCCAGCAGGGAGAGCCAAGAGAGTGACTTAGAGGAAATGTTCTCTAGCAGTTGGGGGGAGGTGTCAGGACTCCTGGGTTCTATTCTCAGTTCTGAGTAAGAATGTGGCCTAAGAGATAAAGCAGTGGGTGCTGGGAGCCAGGATTCCTGGGTTCTATTTCCAGCTCTGGGGAGGGAGTATGGTCAAGTGGGTAAGAGCAGCAGTGGGGCTAGGTGCCAGGACTCCTGGGTTCCATGCCAGCTCTGAGAAGAGGGCGAGGGCTCTAGTGGGCAAAGCACAGGTCTGGGAGTTCCTCTGTCCAGCGGTTAGAGCAGTTTATGGGGTGCCAGGACTCCTGGATTCTGGCCAGATAACCGTACAGGGGGACAGGCAGACCCTTCTCCATGGGGGTCAGTCCTGGATGGAGTGCAGACTAGTCTCCTCTGCAGGTTTTATTTTTTCATCCACATTCAATGGACTTTACCAGCTCATGTGGCTACCCCAGCCCTGAGTGCAGTCAGAAGAAGCCCCCTCTCCAGGCCCAGCTTCTCCATGGCCCCATCTGAGCAGCGAGGCAAAGAACAGCTCCCTTTGTGTAACCCGGGCAGACCCCATTCTCCGGCCAGGCCCGTCTGCAAGAGCTGGGAGCCCGAGCCGGGAGCCTGAGCCGACCAAGCACAGAACAAAGGGAGGTGCTGTTTGTTGGATTTGGTAGCTCGTGTATTTGGGGTGGCAGTTAGGATTGCTCTCTGCCTGCCGTGGGAGCGCCCCGACATGACTGTTGGTGCGATTGGCCCCCCCGTCCCCACGGTTACATTCATTGTTATTAAAAATTAAAGACATTTGTCTCCTTGGGGAGCTGGGAAAAAGTCTTTTGGCAGAAACGCAATGTTGAGGGGGCAGAACAGCTCCCCCATCCCCACCCCGAGACAAGTCCCACGGCACCAGAAAAGAACGGCCGAGTGTCTCATAGGAGGCTGGGGGAAAAGGGTGTGGAGAGTTGTGTGTGGAAGAGAGAGACGGGTTGTGTGTCCCTCTGAGACACAGAATGTATGCTGGGGGGGGGGGGGAGTGAGGGCCTGTGTGTGTTGTGGGGGTTCGTGGGGATGTGTCTGTGATACAGTGATTTCTAAAGGAAGGCCCATGCTGGTCCACGTCCCCATGCAGATGTCTAAGTGCCCTGATCTCGCCTCTCTCGGTGCCCCTACTACACAAAATTATAAAACAGTGATGAAACAAAAAAGCCTGGTGCCAGCCAAGGCCTCTCCCAGCCCACTCGCTAGCCCCCCACCCTGCTTGGGAAACCCCAGGACAATGGGCCGCCTTTGCAGCGTCACCAGACCTGGCCGCTGGCCAAGAGGGAGGGCAGGAGATTCCAGAGACAAAGACCCCTGCCAGAAGCCCCCCTCCCTGTAAGCCATGGGACCACGGGTTAGTGGCAAGTGGGGAAGGTGCACTTGTGAGAACGTGTGCGTGTGCATGTGGGTGTGTGTTCATCCTTTGCTGCATGGGCTAATGCATGTGGGTGCTTATGCATAAGTGTGTGGGGGTGAACTTGGGGGGGTCAGAGTGTGTGTGCATGGTGCCTGTGTGTGTGTGGGGGTGCAGGCCTGCATGGGTGCCTGCAGAACTGGGCGTGTGTTTGTGGGCGCATATGGGCGTGGGCTCAGGGTTGCCTCTGTGGTCCTTGAATGAGTGTGCTTGCAGGGAAGCCTGCCTGTGTGCATGGGGCCAGTCAGGGAAACTCACCAGGCTTGGTTAATAACCCAAACTCCCCCCACCCTTTGCAATTGGCAGGACAATGGGGGGCTGGGGCTGGAGCAACCTTGGGCTGATATTTTGTTTTCATGGGAGGGGTGGGGAGCAAAATCTGGTGTTTGCTTCAGCTGCCTTTCCCTTCACCGTGGGGAGCTTGACCAACATGTGCTCCAACCCCTCTGGGAAGGCCCATCCCAACGCCGGATGGTCAGCAGCCCCCTTCCCTCCCCCAGCCTGTCTCGGAAGGATGGGCAGAGCTGAGGAGCTGGTGTGTGGGAATCAACCAAGGGAAACAAACAAAGAATGAAGAAGAAATTATTAGGTGGTGGGGGGGAGAGAAAAGTTCACATCCATCGCATCAGGGAGGAGCCGAGACGTTCCTGTCGCCATCTGGGAGGGAGAGGTTTGCTGCTGCATGGGGTGTTTTTCTGGTTTTGTTTTTTTCTTGTAAAGGAGCTAAGTGGCATGAGATTTATGAAGCCCAGACAGGGGAACACTCTCTCCCTCGCTCCTTCCAAAGTGCTCCCTAATCACAGGTTGTAGCTCTGCTCTGGAGGAGGAGGCTGCATCTTAGCTGCTTGATAAAATGCAGCCCTGAGACAGCGCCTCGGCTAACCCAGCCCTGATGGCAGATAATAAAGGGGCCATTTGACAAAGGGCTGCCGCAATCCCAGCGGCACGATCAGTCTCTTTCACTGCCTGGGATGGCCATGGGCGTGTGCCCACGGGGGCGTGTGCATGCGTGGACGTGCAGGATTGCATGTAAAAGCGTGTGTGTTTACCTAGGTGCATGCACATGTGAACACGTGTGTAGGTGAATGTGGGTGCAAACATAGCCTCTGTGTTTTTTTGGGTACGTGTGCGGGCATGCATGTGTATAAATGGAGGGTGCACATGCCTGTTTGCTTGGCCGCATGGGCATGTAAATCTGTATGAGTGCACGTTTACATGATTACATGTGTGCATATATATGACTTTGTGCATGCATGAGTCCATATATCTGGAAATTGGCATTCATGCATGTTCGCATGGCTACCTATGCATGTATTTTGTTCAATATCTTCATAAATGATCTGGAGGATGGTGTGGATTGCACTCTCAGCAAATTTGCGGATGATACTAAACTGGGAGGAGTGGTAGATACGCTGGAGGGGAGGGATAGGATACAGAAGGACCTAGACAAATTGGAGGATTGGGCCAAAAGAAATCTGATGAGGTTCAATAAGGATAAGTGCAGGGTCCTGCATTTAGGACAGAAGAACCCAATGCACAGCTACAGACTAGGGACCGAATGGCTAGGCAGCAGTTCTGCGGAAAAGGACCTAGGGGTGACAGTGGACGAGAAGCTGGATATGAGTCAGCAGTGTGCCCTTGTTGCCAAGAAGGCCAATGGCATTTTGGGATGTATAAGTAGGGGCATAGCGAGCAGATTGAGGGACGTGATCGTTCCCCTCTATTCGACATTGGTGAGGCCTCATCTGGAGTACTGTGTCCAGTTTTGGGCCCCACACTTCAAGAAGGATGTGGATAAATTGGAGAGAGTCCAGCGAAGGGCAACAAAAATGATTAGGGGTCTGGAACACATGAGTTATGAGGAGAGGCTGAGGGAGCTGGGATTGTTTAGCCTGCAAAAGAGAAGAATGAGGGGGGATTTGATAGCTGCTTTCAACTACCTGAAAGGGGGTTCCAAAGAGGATGGCTCTAGACTGTTCTCAATGGTAGCAGATGACAGAACGAGGAGTAATGGTCTCAAGTTGCAGTGGGGGAGGTTTAGATTGGATATTAGGAAAAACTTTTTCACTAAGAGGGTGGTGAAACACTGGAATGCGTTACCTAGGGAGGTGGTAGAATCTCCTTCCTTAGAGGTTTTTAAGGTCAGGCTTGACAAAGCCCTGGCTGGGATGATTTAACTGGGAATTGGTCCTGCTTCGAGCAGGGGGTTGGACTAGATGACCTTCTGGGGTCCCTTCCAACCCTGATATTCTATGATTCTATGATTTGTGTATGGAGGTAAGATGTGTCAGGAATCACTTGTTCCCCTGGGGATTGAGGTGGCCCCCGCTTCCCTCCCGACCCCCACATTCCTCCTGGCAGCGGAGGGGTCAGGGAGTGTTGTGCCCTGTCCTCAATGGGGCAAACTCTGGTCACCACCCTTTAGAGCAGATCCCAGCACTGAGCCGACAGCTGGTGTGGTCGGCAAGCGAGCTGTCATGCGGAGAGCAGTGATAGGGCCTTGGGGGAATGGATGAACGCTATTTATGCCCTTGCTCCAGCATCTCCCTTCGCGTTGTCCCAGCTCCTCCTTGGACACTGAAATGCAACCATCTACACAGGGCTTGGTCTGCCCTCAGTGAGGTGAATGGAGGGGCATGTGCACCTCGTGAGGGGGCCAGAATTCCTTAGTATGAGTCCCCCCTAACGCTCATCCACGAGCAGGAACATGGGCCAGTAGTTACAGCAGGGAACAGTGAGTCAGGACAACTGCATTCTATTTGCAATGCCAAGAGGGGAGAGTGGTCTAGTGGTTAGAGCAGTATCTCCTGGGCTTCTGTTCTTGCCCTTGGGCGGTGCGTGTGGGCTAGTGCTTAGCAAATGCACTGGTAGCTCAGGACTCCTGGGTTCTTTTTGCAGTGGTGCCTCAGACCCCCACATCTCTAAACTGGAGGTAACAATATAGAATTGTAGGACTGGGCAGGACTTCTAGAGGTCATCTAGTCCAGTCCCCTATGCTCATGGTAGGACTAAATGTTATCTAGAGCATCCCTGACAGGTGTTTGTCCAACCCGCTCTTAAAAGTCTCAGTGATGGAGATTCCACAACCTCCCTAGGCAATTTATTCCCGTGCTTAACCACCCTGACTGTTAGGAAGTTTTTCCTAATGTCCAGCCTAAACCTCCCTTGCTGCAATTTAAGCTCATTGCTTCTTGTCCTAGCCTCAGAGGTTAAAGAGAACAATTTGTCTCCCTCCTCCTTGTAACAACCTTTCGTGTACTTGAAAACTGTTCTCATGTCCCCTCTCAGTTTTTCTCTTCTCCAGACTAAACAAACCCAGTTTTTTCAATCTGCCCTCATAGGTCATGTTTTCTAGACCTTTAATCGTTTTTGTTGCTCTTCTCTGGACTTTCTCCAATTTGTCCACATCTTTCCTGAAATGTGGCGCCCTGAGCTGGACACAACACTCCAGCTGAGGCCTAATCAGTGCGGAGTAGAGCGGAAGAATTACTTCTCGTGTCTTGCTTACAACACGTTCCGACACCTTTCCCACCACGGCACTGAGATGTAGCCACCTCTGGGCTGGAGCCCGTGGCACAGCAAGTGCTTGGCCAAGACATCGAGACAAACCTTTGGTGCCCAGTGTCCCCAGCCTGGGCCTAGGCCCCATTGTACAGCTTAATCAATGAGTGCACAGGGCCTTGGGAGCCGGGGCTGAAAGGGGCAAGAGAAGGGCAGAGAATTACACTCTCGTTATGCTGCAGAGGAAGGAAGGGTTTGCCATTGTGGTGCTGGCCTGGGGTCTGGAGTTTGGGGTTCAAGTTCTAGCTCTGCCACACGTTTTCTGGGGGACCTGGGGCAAGCCACTTCCGCTCTGGTTTTCAATAGCTCAGTTCCACCAAGATACAGGGCCAGGCTTTCAGAAGAGCTCCGGGTGTTGGCTCAGGAGCTGTAAGTGTCCCAATGAGCAGGGTTGCTGAGTGGTTGAAAGTCTGGCCTGTAGCCCCCCTCAGCCTCAGTTTCCCTGTCTGTAAAATGGGAATAACATCCTTTTCTTTGTCTGCTTAGCCTGTAGGCTCTTTGGAGCAGGGCCTGTCTCTCGCTCTCTGTGCACAGGGCCCTGACCTGGGTCAGGAACTACTATAATGCTGTTATTGGGAGTGTTTTCAAGCTAGTTGGATCAAGACATTTGGAAAGCGAAAGAATAGAGTGGGAATTCCCCCTCTCCTCCCCCTGCCAGTTCCAGTACCAGCCCCACCCCATTCTCATTCCTTCTGGCTGAGTTTTAAAGCAGATGAGTTTTTTTAGCAGACGAATTAGTGATGTGCCTCATTGAGACAGTTCAAATCCCACTCATTTTAATTATCGCAGCCTGGCAGCCCTGCTGTGGGTATCACACGGGGTGACAGGGAGCTTGCCAGGTGGGGGTTTTATTTTAAACGCTTTTGACATTTTACAAACTGAATGACTTAAATGATAACAAATGAACAGACGGCTCCGTGCGTGCAGGTGAGGCTGTGTCTGTCTGTCTCTGTGTGTGTCTCTGCGTGCTTGTGTGTGAGTCTCTGTGTGTGTCTCTTTCCCTCTGTGTCTGTTGCTCTGGGTGTTTGTGGCTGGGTATGTGAGTTTGTGTCTGTCCCTGTGTGGTTATGTTTTTTTCTGTGTATGTGTGTCTCTCTCTGTCTCCACATGTATATACGCACATGTGTGTGTGTTTCTGTATGTATCTCTGTGTGTGTCAGTTTATGGGTGTGTGTCTCTCTCTCTGAATCAGTGTATGTGTGTGCATGTGTGCCACTCTCTGTGTTTGTGCATTTGTATGTCTGTGATCCTCTGTATCTCTGTGGGTCAGTCTGTGTGTGTCTCTGCCTCTGTGTTTGTGCATTTGCGTGTGTTGTGTGTTTGGGTGTCTGTGTTTGTCCGTGTCTCTGTCTCTCTCTGTGTTTGTACATTCATGTCTGTGTCTCCGCCTCTCTCTGTGCCTGCGCGTGTGTGTGTCGGTCCATCTGGTTGTGTGTGACTTTCTGTGGCCTGGAAGGCCCTGAGCTCTGGGCAGGCAGCACGGATCACATTCTTTCTCCCTGTTACTACAGCGTTAGGGTCCTGGTGTCATTGCAGACTTCGCTCCCCTAACAAGCTCTGACGGTGCCTTCCAAACAGCTGCCTTTGCAATCAAAAGTGCAGTGAGGTTATTTCATACACGCAGACAATCCGAGTAATAAATCCGAGAGTTTCGGGAGTGGAGCTGAAGAAGAAGAAAGCTTTTCAGTCCTCTGGGGGACCCAGAGATCAGATACGTGAGAAAAGTCCAGGGCATGATCCCCCTTGTTGCAAATTGATCTGATAGCCACTGGTCTGACATGGGAATGGCACAGAGATCTATCAGAAAGTCTGAAGAGCCTGCCGAGTCCACGCTGCACAAGCCCTGGCTGAGCATGTGATGAATGCAGCCATATCAGCTCTTCCTCATGTCTCTGCACCCTGGCAAGAACACTGGACGTCGGTGAGACCTTAGGGAGTGCCGCGCCGAATGGCCCTGGGAGTTTGTTCAGAGTGGTTAATGCCAGAGTACCGCAGAGTATTAGTGTATCTTCCGGTGTATTCCAGCCAGACATACTCCGTGTCACTCTGGCATAAAGTATGTCTGGCTGGAATACACCGGAAGATACACTAATACTCCATGTTACTCTGGCATAAAGTATTAGTGTATCTTCCAGTGTGCTCCAGCCAGAGTGACATGGAGTATTAGTGCATCTTCCCGTGTTTATTCCAGATAAAGGTACTTAATGCTGTAGTAACAGAGAGTATTAGTGTAACCTCTGTTTGTATTAACCTATTTGTAATATAAACCTCTGGTATATTCCAGATTAAGGTACTTAATGCTGGAGTAACACAGAGTATTAGTTTCAGAGTAACAGCCGTGTTAGTCTGTATTCGCAAAAAGAAAAGGAGGACTTGTGGCACCTTAGAGACTAACCAATTTATTTGAGCATGAGCTTTCCTGAGCTCCAGCTCACTTCATTGGATGCATTCAGTGGAAACCTCTGGTATACTCCAGATAAAGGTGCTTAATGCCAGAGGAACATGAGGTATTAGTGAATCATTCGGTATGCCCCATGCCAGAGTAGCGTGGTGTATTAGCATGCCGTCAAGTATAGTCCAGCCAAATGTACTTAACGCTAAAGTAAGTGGGAGTATTGTATCTTCTGGTGTACTCCAGCCAAATGTACTTAATACTAGAATAATATGGGGTTTTAGTATATCTTCTGGTATATTCCAGAGTAACTGGGAGTATTGATGTGCCTTCCAGTGTACCCCAGCTAGCGGTACTAAATGCCACAGTATTGCAGAGTATTAATGGAAGGGTCACTGAAACTCCCAGGACTCCCTGGCCTGATCTAGCTCATGCTGGAGCAGTGTGACGTGTAAGTGTAGATGAAGGTGGAGTAACAGGAAGTATTAGTGTCTCCTCAGTTCATTTGGATTTGGTGGTGGGGGCAGGCTCGCTCATGACTGACTGTCACCCCAGCTCTCTGTTCTGTTCTCAGAGGGAGCTGGGTTCCAAGCTGCCTGGGATCTGCATGGACACTAGTCCCATGAGATTCTAGTTTTCCATGTGCTGCTCCTCTCAGTGGCCAGCGGGAGGCGTTGTTCCCAGATAGGCTGTGTCGGGGAGTGGGGACACCATGAGTGACTGGGCTCTTTAGTGGTCCCCCCTGTGAACACAGTGCTGGCTGAAATAGCAGCCCTGGGACTGCTCATCCCTGGAACCGGAGAGGCACGCCTGGTGCTGCCCTGCCTCGGTGCCTCACCCTTGCCCTGGAGACACCGTCCCATGTGGTGCTAAGATTGCTCAACTCTGCGGGAGGGCCTCCCTGCTGAGGCTGTTAGCACCAGCTGGGCCTCTCACTAAGCCCCTGCGGCTAGTGGCCAGCCTGACTGTCTGGATCGTTTCCATCCACAGGAGCTTCCAAGCATGTTGGTGCTTCCTGAGGCTCCTGTATTCAGCGCCATGCTCGGCAGCCTGGGCTAGACCCCAGGCCTGGGCGCTGCATTGTTTACGTTTGCCCTTTGCTCCCAGGTGAGCAGGGAAGCAGCTGAGCTCGAGGATCAGGCACAGGCCACACATACACACACACAAAGAGAGAAGCTGCTTTTAAAAACCAATTGGGCCTCTGGAATGTGCTTATTGCAGCGTTCAGCAAAGCCATTGGGAGGGAATATTTGATCAGGCAGAAATGTAATATTTATAGGAGGGGGCGAATCAGCAGGGGGGAAACAGGTACATAAATAAAAATGCGCTGGCAAAGAAAAGTCAGGACAGACACACTGAAAGCATGCACACAACCCTGGAGAGGTCCTGCAGCGGCAGAGGCCCCCACAGGGACATCGCCTCCCCATCCTCAAAACCCCCTGCAGCTATTAGCAGTGGGGGCAAAAGACCTATCTGGCTTCAAGATTAAGCTCGATAAGTTTATGGAGGAGATGGTATGATGGGATAACATGATTTTGGCAATTAGTTGATCGTTGCTTATTCATGGTAAATAGGCCCAATGGCCTGTGATGGGATGTTAGATGGGGTGGGATCTGAGTTACTATAGAGAATTCTTTCCTGGGTATCTAGCTGGTGAGTCTTGACCACATGCTCAGGGTTCAGCTGATCGCCATATTTGGGGTCAGGAAAGAATTTTCCTCCAGGGCAGATTGGAAGAGGTCCTGGGGTTTTTTTGCCTTCCTCTGCAGCATGGGGCACGGGTCACTTGCTGGAGGATTCTCTGCACCTTGAAGTCTTTAAACCATGATTTGAGGACTTCAGTAGCTCAGACATAGGTGAGAGGTTTATTGCAGGAGTGGGTGGGTGAGATTCTGTGGCCTGTATTGTGCAGGAAGTCAGATTAGATGATCATAATGGTCCTTTCTGATCATAATAGTCTATGAGTCTATTGGGGTGCCCTGCTCAGACAGAGACCATCTTTCGTCTCTGTAGCACTTTCTGGCTTCCAGGGATGCTCAGCACCTGGCAGCTCCCCCTGAGGACAATGGAGCACATTCCTTGCTTATAGGATGTTTCTAATGCAACAGGCTGGGAGGGGTGGATTGGACCCACAAGTGGCCGTGATAAGCTTTGAGCATGTGCAAGGTACGGGAGCCCCGGGGCAGCCCTGCGGGTCTGGTGCATGGCCCGTTTCCTTTGGAGTGTGCTGTCCATCTGACCTGTCATTCCAATGGTTGATGGTCCAACTGGGCATGCTAACAACTGAAGAACAAGGGTGGCTAGGGCTGCTCGAGAGAGGGCACTGTGCATCCACCAAGCCACACCTCACATCGCGGTGCCTCTGATGTGGCCTGACTTCCCAGCACTGAGGGGACATGGTTCAGGTGAGTCCCTGGCCTGAATGACTACCTGAGCTTAAGGACCTCTCTGTATCTCTCTAGGGTCTTAAGTTGCATCTGTTCTCATGGGGACTGAGTGCCCGTTGCAGCTGGGTATCTGGCTTTTGGCTTGCATCTCCATGGATTCCTGCTGGGCCACCTGGGCTGTGCTTTGGGCAATGCAACCTGAACCGTCCCAGGAACCAGTGGAATTGGTTTGCAGCAGGGTGGGATGATCCAAGGAGCTGCGGATGAGGTTGAATTTGCTGGGAAGCTTAATCAATCCTCTCTACTGTACTTTATCATGACATCCCAAGGGGCCAATTAATGTGTCTCAACATCCCAAACCAATACGAATCATTTCAAAACCACCTGGACGCCATCTGCCACTCAGAGCCCTGCGCCACGGGTCAATACTGCCTGTCAGTCCCCAGCAAACGGGGCATCACGGCTGATGGTGCCGGGGGCAGGGTACGGAGAGGGTCATATCTGCTGGGGTTGGACTTAATAAATAATCATAATGCATCTGGCTGGGTCCTTACATGGTGTAAATTGGATCAGAGCCACTGAAGTCAATTGAGTTATGCTGTTTTCCATCAACTGGGGATCTGGCCCATTGACTCCCATGGAGCTGGGCTGACTCACGCCAGCCGGTGTTCTGAGCCCTTCACACCACTGGCGCTCTCCTGATTTACACCAGCTGGGGATCTGGCCCCATTCTGCCTTTCACCGGAGGGTCCTGACTCCTGTAACGTAAAGTTTAAGTGTCATTCTCCCCAGCGTATGTTTCAGTGGCGGTGAAATGACTCACCAAAGGATCAGGGCAGCACGGGGAATAGAAACCTGCCTCTAACCAGAAGACTGCACTGCCTCCAAAGCCTGGTAACCTTTCCCTAAAGCAGCTGGGGCATTTAGGCTGTGTCCTGGAAGAGCACCGCAGTGATCCAGGGTGTGGGGAAGGAGAGCGTGAGTTACACACACTAGGCCCCGGGAAGACAAACCCCAGCATAAGGGGGAAGCTTTTGGATCAATGCTGAAGCCTATAGGAAGGCTGGGCTTGTGGTTAAAATGCTGCTTTGGGCTCTGAAGGGTTAGGGGCAGTTCCCAGCTCTGTCATAGATTTCCTGTGTGACCTTGGGCAAGTTGCTTATCCTCTCTGTGCCTCCACTTGCCATCTGTAAAATGGGGGTAACCCATCCTTTATCTCGATTGCAAGCTCGTTAGGGCAGGGACTATCTCTTACGTGGTGCATGGTGGGTGCCTAGCACCCTGGGGGTCTGATCTCAGTTGCGGCCTCTAGACGCTGCTGTAGAAGGAATACTCCTGAAGCCCAGCTGACATCTGGAAGCCAGATCCAGGAGCGCTGGAAAGAGGCTCTTTTTGCTGTGTTGAGCCAGAGGTACAGCATTCCTTGGCCTCGTTCGTGGTCCCTGAGAAGAAAGGAGTGAGCTGCAGTAGAACAGGCTAGGCAGCTGCCTCCGTAAGTCCCCACCCTGGCTTTGCCCCATTAGCCCTGGGAGATCCTGGCTGCTCCCACCTTGTAACCCATCGAGGTTCCAAGTTAGGGCAGGGACTTTGCTTAAAGGCTCCCAGTGCTGCGGGACTGCGTTGGGACCAGATGACTGGCAGTTACCTATGAAATCAGTAGGGCAGTAGGTTAGATGTCGGGACCTCACAGGGACCATGCTGGAATGGGATGGAAACGCCCACATTTGGTTGTCCTTCTATGGCTGGAAAACCAGCGAACCTGGTTTCCAGGGCTTCCACCCCTTGATGAAGGACTGGATCCCATAACCCACAGCTGCTGCTACGCTCAGGATCCGTAGCAATGAGAGGCCGGGCAGGGTACCCAGGTTAGGAGCAGTGTTCATACCTGAGGGAGGCATCTGGAACACAGATGGCTTTAAACTCAGGGAGATAAAGACAGTGTGTGGCACTCCCCTGGCTGGCTGATTCACACACTGCAAGGGCATAGCTCTGCGAAGCCTCTCTGAGGAAAAAGCCTGGAGAGAGACATCTGAAGGGCCAAATGCAACACATGGGTGTAGGGAGCGTGTGCAGTTGTAAGTCACAAGTGTACCTGGCATATATGCACACATGGCATGACAGACCGTGGGCTTTTAGTTGTGCGAAGGGATGTCAGAAGTCAATAGCTAACAGCAACAGAGACAGGTAATAAAAAGTATAAGGAGGTGGGGGAATGGGTTGGGTTGTGTGATGTCCTGAATGATAGACAAGGCCTCGTTTTTATGCCTAACGTATAGGGCTTAGATCATCCTTTCGCTCTTCCTCACTGTCCTATCGGAGCACTGGCAGGATTTATATCCTTATGAGGTTGGGAGATATTATTCCTGTTTTTCAGAATGGGGAAACTGAGGCACAGAGAGGGACGACCTGCCCAAGGCAATGACAGAACCAGGAATAGAAGCCAGGAGTCCTGCGTTCTTATGCCATTTGGAAGTCAAAGAGCTTGCTACAGACAGCGTCTCCCCTTGTAGGCAGGGGCTAGGGGAACAGTGACTGACCAGATCCCTTCTGCGGGCCGTATGTGTCCGTCCCAGATGCCGGATGTGGGTAAATGGAAACAGGGTGCCAAGATCAGGACGGGGTGGCTCAGGATAGTTGGGATGGTGAGTCTCACCCCTGAATCACTGCCCCAGCTCCTGCCCAGGTTGGAGTGACCAGGAACCGTTCCCATCTGGTGACAGGTTGTGGAGAGTAGGGGGGGGTCTCAATCCAGCTTCTAGTGGGCACTGAAAGCATCATCTGACTTGGCATGAACTGCCCCTCCACACACCATGTGCCCTGTCTTAGCAGAAGGGACTGAGAAGCCTTTGATGCTATTCCATGCAGCGGGGTCCTTCCAGCTCAGCCTTGGCTGGGGGCAGCGTGGCCGGGAGAGATCTGCAGGTGTGGGAGCATCAGCCCACTTGCAGCCTCAGGATCAGCACAGCTTCCCAGTTGTGGTGCTCCCCTTCCCCTGGACTCCCTGGGCGAGACGCAGGCTCCGTGTGCTTGCCCCTGGGTTTCTGCAGCTCCCTTTTCCGAAGGGGGGGCTGCACCCCGGAATTTGAATGTGCAAAGGAAAAAAAAAACTAACAAGCAAGGGCTCCATGCCACTGACCCGCTCGTGTGGAGAACCAGACAATGGGCTGTCTGTTGTCAGTGCGGTTTCAGGCTCAGATCCCAGCTGCAAGATACAGGCTATACAAGGCGGGGAAGAATGTTATCAGGCGGCTATCTGCTGGCTACACTGAAATGTAATCCTAGTTTGGGGTGTTGTAAGAGACATGAATAGAATCTGAGCGAGGGAAAGGACAGAGCTTACCAAGCTCTGGGAAATTTCAGAGATTCACCTTTTCTCTCTCCTGCGGCGTGGAGGGGGGAGCGGCGCGCAGGGCAGACATTAGATGCATGCAGCCGACTAACGGTTAGACATTAATAAAGACAAGTGCAAAATACTACACTTAAGAGGGAAGAATCAAACGCACAGCTACCATATGGGGACGAACTAGGTGGTGGTACTGCGGAAAAGGGGCTTCTAGGGAATCACACATTGAATCTGAGCCAACAGTGTGATGCAGCTGGGGAAAAGGCTAATATCATTCTGGGGTCTGTTAACAGGTGTGTCGTATGTTAGACACGGGAGGTGATTGTCCCCCCCTCTAAGCAGCACTAGTGAGGGTCAGCTGGAGTCCTGTGCCCAGGTCTGGGCGCCGCGGTTCAGGAAAGATGTGGATAAATTTGAGAGGTTCAGAGGAGAGCAACAAAAATGATCAAAGGATCAGAGAAGCTGGGCTCCGAGGAAAGGTTTAAAAGAACTCGTCATGTTCAGTCTCGACAAAAGAAGACTGAGGAGGGACCTGATGACCTTCTGCACATGCACTGAGGGCTGTTATCAAGAGGACAGTGAGGTCTCCATGTCCCCTGTCGCTAGGACTAGAAGCAATGGGCTTAATCTACAGCAAGGAAGATTTCAGTTCAATGTTAGGAATAAGGGGTCTCTGGAACAAGTTCCGAAGGGAGGTTGTGGAATCCCCGTCACTGGTGGTTTTTAAGACCAGGTTGGACAGACCCCTGTCAGGGATGGTCTAGGGTTACTTGGTCCTGCCTCAGTGCAAGGGGCTGGATGCGCTGTCCTCCTGAGGTCCCTTCCAGCCCAACATTCCTGTGATTCTGTGATCAGATGCCTGCAACTGACTGAGGATGAAGCTTGTCAACCGCCTCATTCCAAATGCAGTTGGGTCCCTTTAAGACCCCGAGCGGCCCCTCCTTTGCCCAAAATACACAGCATGATACTAATCAGGGCAGAAGGCCTCCTGCTGTGGGGAGTGTTTGGCAAATGGGTCAGGATAGAAGCAGGGGGAGGGGAATCCAGGGAGGGACTAGCCTTTGGCTATCTCAGCAAAGGAGCAGAGAGCCTCCTTCTCACTGTGTTAGTCCAGGACAAACAACCTCTCACTCATCCCTTAAATCCACCCTGCCCCCTCCAGAGTGCTCACTGCCCCATTTAATATTGTTCTGCTGGATGGGATCCCTCCTTCTCAGGGAGCATCTCATTCTAATATTGGAGAGGAAGGAGAGCACTGGCGTGGGACTTAGGGGATCTGGGTTTGGACGCCCTGTGTGACCCTGGGCAAGACATTCCACCTCTCTGGGCCTCAGTCTCTCCATCTGTAGAATGGGGATAATGATCCTTCCTTTCCCTCTCTTGATTATCTCAGCTCTTTGAGGCTGGTACCATCTTTGTTTGCACCTAGCACAGTGGGATCCTGGTCTGTGATTGGGGCATTTAGGCACTACCGTAATCCATCTAGAAAAGGAGTACTTGTGGCACCTTAGAGACTAACCAATTTATTTGAGCATGAGCTTTCGTGAGCTACAGCTCACTTCATCAGATGTTTACCGTGGAAACTGCAGCAGACTTTACATACATACAGAGAATATGAAACAATACCTCCTCCCACCCCACTGTCCTGCTGGTAATAGCTTATCTAAAGTGATCAACAGGTGGGCCATTTCCAGCACAAATCCAGGTTTTCTCACCCTCCACCCCCCACCCCCCCCAAATGGCCCACCTGTTGATCACTTTAGATAAGCTATTACCAGCAGGACAGTGGGGTGGGAGGAGGTATTGTTTCATATTCTCTGTATGTATGTAAAGTCTGCTGCAGTTTCCACGGTAAACATCTGATGAAGTGAGCTGTAGCTCACGAAAGCTCATGCTCAAATAAATTGGTTAGTCTCTAAGGTGCCACAAGTACTCCTTTTCTTTTTGCGAATACAGACTAACACGGCTGTTCCTCTGAAACCTGTCGTAATCCATCTAATAAATCCTCCTCCTCATAATCTTATAAAGTGCGGGAGGGGAAGGCAGTGTAATGAGTAGGGCCTTGGGCTGAATTCCCAGCTCTGCCGTGTGACATTGGGCTAGTCCCTTCCCCGGTCTGTACCACCGCTTCGCCCTCTGTAAAATGTGCAGACTGACCCCCCCCATTTGTAATGTGCGTTGAGTCCTGTGTGTGGAGCGTGCTAGAGAAGCCCTGAGTGTTATATTAGTGAGCAACACCAGTCCCGGGGGTGGTTCTTGGTACATTGTCCAAACACCAGAGAGCTGCGGGGAAGAGAGAAAGAGCCTCAGGCCCTCACCTTTCCAGCAACCTATCGTGTTGTGTGACGGAGCAGGTACTGTCTGCTTCGAGGGAGCCGGGGTTTGGAAACTCAGCGCCGAGTGGCAGGTCTCCAGGCAATGAACAACCCCTTCCCTGGTTTTTAAGGTTGGGGCACGTCTCTCTTTAGTTTTTAAAGTCTTGAAATGGTCCAAGAAACCAATGTCAGGGGGAAAAAAATATCCTTGGCTAAGCCTGGCTTCCCGTCCTGCAGCCCTCGTCACCCTTTTGAACGCTCTAGGAGCCCACACAGAGGTCTGGCCAAACCGATCAGATTGCAGGGGGGCCCACTCCTGCTGCCAACTCTGCCAGTGTGGTGCCTCATTGAAAACAAAGGATTTTTGCACAGGCATGGGGGACCCCCCACTTCTCAGAGCCAGCTGCAGGATGGCCCTCGTCAAGCCATGTCCCCGCCCCATTCCTCAGTTTCCCCTTCTGTAAAAATGAGGATCATGCTACTGAGTTGGTTTGCAAAGCCCTTTGAGATCCACAGATGAAAAGCTCTAGATAAGAGCCAGGGATTACTGTTATTTTCACTTGGTGATTTCATCACCTCCACCTCAGACCTGAAGGCTAAACCTTTCACACACACACCCTCTCCCCATACCCATCAATCCTCTCATCCACCCCCAATTTATCACAGCTGATCGGTTCTAATTCAGTAGCTTGTCATCCAGCAAAGGCCCTCTGCATTATTTGGACTTTTTTTTCCAAAAACCCCATAATAATAATTATTCCCTGATAATCCTGTTTTCTTCCTTTTTTCCTTCGGCTTTAATAACAATCATCAAAATAAATAAATAAATAAATAAATACCTTAAAACAAAAAAACAAAAACAAAGGGAGAGAGGAGAGGTGGGATTTTTTTCCTTTATTGTGTGTGCGCATTTGAAAATTGTTGCCCAGTGAATCACGGCCCTCGGTATTAATTTTACATTTTAAAATGTTACCTTGCCAGGGGCAGGGCTGGCACGACTGAATCGGAAAAGGAGAGAAAGAGAGAGAAAAAACCCTTCTCCTTAATTAGCGTATTTCACTGTGTGATCAGAGTGCTTATGAAGCGAGTAATGAGGTGTATAGTAGCTTAAAGACTGTAAGAGAGCTGCTTCAGTGATATTCAGGGAACAGCCTTCCCCTTTCCTGCTCTCCATTTGTTCTCTCCTTCCTCCTTTTTTTTTCATTCCCTTTTTCCCTTTGTGATGACTGCATGTCTTTTATGTCATCCTCTTGAATCCCCTGATACATTTCCTGGTGGTTCGGGGGGTTGCGCTCACACACACACACACACACACATCCCTATCATTGTCCGTACATTTCATTTTTTTCTTACCCTGCTAAGGCTGTGGGAATCACAGTGTCACCAACTATCTTGCCAGTCTATCTAGTTACGCGGTGTTTGGTGCTTTCCTTAAAGCCCCACCTCCTGGAGTCATGAGATTTTCACAAGAACCTCAGCTTTCACTTACATTTTCTAGTTGTCTGAGTTGCAGAGCTTGAAAATGCCTTTGAGTGTGTGTATGCCAGAGAGTGCAAGAGTTATGGAGTGTGTGTATGCATTTTCTTTGTGTCTTTGTGAACGCATTGTGCATGAGTGTGTGTATGTGCCCGTGTGTGTGTATGCCTGAGCATGTGCATAGTCTGGTGTGTGTGTGTGTGCATTGTGCATGAGCATGTGAAAGTGTCTCTGTGTGTGTGTATGTATATACCCGTGTGCGCGCATCGGAGGGAGGGAATGGGTGTGTATATGCTTCTGAGTGTCAGAGTGAGTGACTGTGTGTGTGCGCACACAACAATGGGAGAGTGCGTGTGTGTCAGAGAGTGTCTGTGTGTTGCATCTCCCTGCTGCCCCACAGAACTGACCCCTGCCACTGCCTGGATTTCCATGACACACACAAATCAGCCAGACACACTTTTGTGCAGACAGCAGGGCCAGCCAGGGGAGCTCCACTCGCCTCCTGCTGCAGGCTGACCGCTGGGCCAACATCTCCCCCACACCCTGCCCTGTGGGAGGGAGGATGGCCTGTCCCTTTAAACCTTCCCACTCATTGGCCCCATTACCATGCAGCCCCTCTCCCTCCCCCTGCCTGGCTGTATTACACACACAGCAGTGTGTGCTTGGCTCACTAGCAGGCCAGGGGCTTGGAGAAGGAAGCTAATCCCACAGCGCTGAATTGCCACTTAGAGACCCCGTGGGGCTCTGTTTGTCCACTGGGCCATCTCCATCTAAATGGAGATGCAGCTGCATCTTCCCCCCAGGAGAGGGGAAGCAATTTGTCGATTGGGCAGGGGAGGGAGAGATGAATTATCCTCTGAAACCGAGGCTCTTTACCCAGTTGCTGCAGAGTGGCCACCTTCCTGCACCTCCCACCACACACACCCCGGGGCACAGCATGGGGGAAGATCAGGGAGATGCGGGAAGTGGAGATGCAAAATTCGGAACGAGGTCCGGATCCTGCAGCTCAGATACTGCAGGGGTGAGTGCAGGAGAGACAGAAGGAGAAATTTCATACACCAGGGTTTGGGGGGCAGAGGCCTGGGGTTTTGGTTCAGGCCCATTATGAAGCTGGGAGGCCACTTGCAAAATTCAGATCTGTATCCGGATCCAAATTTCGAACCTCCCTAGACTTGGGAGTGCTTGGATCTCGGGCAGAGCTCCTGGCCTGTGTGTAAACAGTTCTGGGGGCTCTGTCCCACCATTTGACCCCCAGCCCCCCGTCTTCCGTGACAGTTCCACCCCCACTTCCCAGTCAGTAACAGTGTGTGTGGTTCAGTGGCCCTCATGGGATGAGTTTGATGGGTCTCAGCCCAGCTCCCTGTGGCACAGGGGCTGGGTCGCAGTATCCACTGTTGCATTCAGTGGCTGTTCCTGGTGGACAGATGTGGCAGAGAGACTACGGACTGAGTGGGCCACGGAGAGTGAACTCCCTCCTGGCCCCCAGCACGGGCTCCTTTGAGGCAATATGGACCTAGGGATGGAGGTCAGTGCATATAGCTCGGCCTCTCTCTGCCGTACAGAAGAGAGGCCCCTGGGCACATCTGCATCACAAGGGCTACAGTGGCAGCTGCAGCTTCCTTCAGCGCTGGAAGGGGTTTTTCCGATGACGTCGGTAATTCACCTCCCCAGGCGGTGGCGGACCTAGCCACATCTACACCGGGAGTCAGGCCAGCTTACCTACAGCACGCAGGGGTGTGAATTTTCCACCCCTCTGAGCAGCGTAGCTAAGGGTAGACCAGGGCTCAGGCCTCATCTTCACTGCAGACTTAACATGGGTTCAAACATGGGCTTTGCCTTTAGCCCATTCTACATTCACACACTCACATGCCTCTCTCCCTGCCCCACAACAAAGCAGCCCTCACGCCCTGAGCTACTGGTCAGACCCCGAGTTAGCTCATCCTGCGTGTTGCTAGCCCGAGATAACTGCAGTGAGAATGTGCAGCCAGGGCCACTCACAGGAATCAGTACCCAATGGTCCTCCAGGACGCCCCTTCCCACAAACTTTCTTGCCATCTCCTTTGCTCAGACCCCTGACAGAAGCAGTCTGCCTTCATGTGCCTCTGCTCAGCATCCTCACTCCCACCCTGCTCGCGGTTCCTTTAGCCTCCCCATCTCCAATGCCCAGCAAGAGGCCCATGTACCAGCGGACAGGCTCCGGGTGCTTTCCACCACTGCTGAATTCACAGTGGCTGTAATAGAGCCAGACTCCCCAACACAGATCCTCACGTTGCTGGCCACAGGGAGGTTCCAGGGGGTGCAACCACCCTGTTTTTAGGGCTAGCTAGGGGTGGGGTCCTTGAAACACGTGGAGGGATCCCTGAAAGTTTTCTGTTGTTCCACAGGAATACAGTCTGGAAAAGGCTGGCTACCACAGGCAATAGGGAGACATCCGGGTTGTTAGCCCCTAAAGAACTATGGGCCAGATCCCCAGCTGATAGAAACTGGTCAGTGGAGTGACGCTCATTGAAACTGGCAGAGGATATGGGTTTTATAATCTGGGTTGGTTTCCCACAGCTCTGGGCCCCCTTTGCAGCCGAGCGCTTGGCTCAGTAGCGGTGGGACACATGGTTCCCAGGTGGCTCTGGCCCAGCTGTTGGTCATGTTCCATCGGTTCCAGTACCAATTCACCGGCTGCCTCCCGGCCCCGGGGCTGCACCAGGTCCGGCATGCATTGCAGCGGGGCACAGGCTGGAATCTCTCACACTCATGCTGCCCTCCACTCACAACCCCCCAAACTTTTGTTGTTTGTCTTTTAAGGCTCCTCCACCCGGCGTTCATGAATAATTCCTCTTTTGGCTGCCTGAGTGTCAGTGACCTGCCTGCTGCCTTCGCAGAGGGGTGTCTGCCCGCTTTTTTGTCTGCCGTGTTTTAAAGAGAGACTGACAGCTGACAAGGCTTCCCGTAGTGCCCGGCCCCCTCCTGTCCCTCCCACAACAGGGGGCCCATGTACTGCTGTCAGTTTCACCAGATGGGGAGTCCTGGGGCTGGAGGAGAGCAGGCCTGAGGAACTACAATGGGGACTGTTCTTGGCCTGCTCTTTGCTTCAGGGGGCCCTAGAGGTTCTGTGAGAGGAGGGCACACCCAGCATCACGCTGAGCGGCCAGTGCCCCAGGTGTGAGCCTCTTGGTATCCCTTGCCCCTTACCCTGGTATCTGGTACCATCCTGACAAGGGAAATCTTCACTGGTGCCAGGACAGCGATGTAGCAGGTCAGGGTCGAACTTCTAATGGAGACACACTGTGCTAGTCGCTTCTTGGGCTCAGTAGCATCAGTGCAGCGTGTTTACACCGGCGGGGCTTGCGCTGGTGTGGCTACTTCAGTGGAAATCTCCCCCCCACTCCTACCCCAACACACACTACAGACCAGGCAGGAGAAGTGACTCACCCAAGGTCACACAGCTGGGCAGTGGCAGAGCCAGGGAGAGAGCCCAAGAGGCCTGGTTCCCTGTCACCCGTCACCGCGCGCAGTCAGTGCAAAGAGCCGCGGGGGTCGTGTTTGCCACTGATTTTGGCCTGCTTCAGATGACTGCAGCTTGCCCTTCGTGGCTCTCAAAGCTCTTGGAGCACTGCTGTCCCTGGTGGGGAGACTGAGTCACAGAGCGGTAGATAGAACGCAAGCACGCTGACAAATACAAGCGGAAGAAGGAACAGTTTTACGTTAAGTGTCTCCTGGCATCTCGTGAATGCCCATCTGCACGCGCGCACACACACGCATCCACAACGGCCCCAACTTTTATTCCAGATGTTCTGTGCTCTCTCAGCAACTTGGAAGTGAATCAGTCCCCCACACCTGCCCTAGCCTTGCTGATGTCGGCAAGAGAATTTCTATTTGAGGGCAAGTGCCTCTGTAGGAACTTCAAATTAATTAGCAGAGAAAACCCATTCGGTGTGGGGAGAAGTCAGGATCGCTCCTGAGGGGCTCATGCATTTGACAGCAGAGTCTTCGTCAAACACGAGGGCCAATCAAATCTACACAGCAAGTTATTTTAAATTTCCCCAGAAGGCGGGCATGGGTTTGGAAGGTGGCAAACGGAGCTGGCTGGTCTTAGGGGACTGTGGTGTATCATGGTCTAAAATGGGAATTGTTGAGGTATTGTGGAGTCATTTTCTAGCTCTGCTAATCCCTTAATCTCTCAGATAATCAGTACCAAAAAACATAAATTACAATAGAATTGGAGCGCACATCTGCAGTAATACCAAAAGGGTTTGATGGTATCGCAATGCATAATGATTTTTTGCTACTTATTACCAAGTGTTGCCAGTTTATTCCTCTTAAAACAATGAGGTACTGAATTTAATCTTGTAGAGAGAATGCGGATTCAGGGTGTTTGACTGGTGATTAGGGCAGAGGACCTGTGTGTCAGGATTCCTGGTCTCTGCTCCTGGCTTTGGAAGGGAGCGTGGTCTAGTGGTTAAAGTAAAGGGGAGTAAGAGTCAGAAATCCTGGGGTGGTTGGATGGCAGTTGTGGCCTATGAAATACAGGGGCTCAGACTAGAAGATCTGGTGGGTCCCTTCCAGCCTTAAACTCTATTCCCAGATATACCACTAATTTGCTGTATGGGCTCAGACAAGTTGCTGAAAGTCTCTGTGCCTCGGTTTTCCTTCTGTAAAATAGGGTGAGTCAAACTCCCCTCCTGGGGCTTTTCTTGGGGTCCATTAATTGATGCTTGTAAAGCGCTTTGAAATCTAGGTCAGGAAGCATTGGATAAGGGAAAAACTCCTTTACTGTCTGTTTCCCTTTTTTTCTGTGTAAGGGATGGGTGGTTTGACACAGTGAAAAGTAGAATCAGAAAAGAAGAGGTAGGTTCTCTATGCTTGTTACAGGTACCAAAAAGGAAGAGGGAAAAAATTTAGGGCCCGATTCTCCGTGGCTTGGCCCCATGTGCAGTTGTTTATATATGAATCAGCATGGTTGTGTTCTCCACTCACTTTGCACAGCTGCCAGTGGCTGTCCAAGGAGAAGGGTAGCAGAGTCAGGCCTTAAGGTCAAGCTTTTTATGAGTGGCTAGTGATTTTTTTGGTGTCCAGTTTAAGACACCGAAAAGGGTAGTGATTTTCAAAGGGTGGGAACTTGGCACTGTCTGGAAATCAGAGCCCTTTAAGGTGTCCCAAGTCAGGCTCCTGGAGTCACTAGTCACTTCTGAATTTCTTATGCCCGAAGCATCCCATGACTCATTGCATGGACCCCACAAAATGAAGCCTTGGCAAGGCATGTAGTCCGCTGGTTCGTGGGAGCCAGGACTCCTGGGTCTTCTTCCTGGCTCTGCTGCTGGCTTGCTGTGCAGCACTGGGCATGTGGCTTAACTCAGAAATCTTTCAGAAGTGGACACTGCTTTGGGTTGGTCCACTTGAGCCCCTTCGGGGTCTGAGAGTCACAGGTGCTAAGCACCTGCAGTGCCAAGCAGGCACATCCAAAGCTCTGCTGCCAAGGGCCCCTGAGCTGTCATCTTGCAGAGAGCCTGATGTTCTGACTGACACATGTCAGGCTGGCCAGTCCGCCGCGGTCCTTCCCTGGATCCCCTGCTTCTCACCCCTGCTTCCTCCTTCCATTCCCTGCAGGTTCCATCGCGGGGACTACACGGTGGAAGTGAGCATCAATGACTACCTGGATATCTACTGCCCTCACTATGAGGACCCCTTCCCGGTGGACAAGATGGAGCGGTATATCCTGTACATGGTCAATTACGAGGGCCACGCTTCCTGCGACCACCGGCAGAAAGGCTTCAAGCGCTGGGAGTGCAACAGGCCCGACTCCCCCAGCGGGCCCCTGAAGTTCTCAGAGAAGTTCCAGCTCTTCACTCCCTTCTCGCTAGGATTTGAGTTCAGGCCAGGGAACGAGTATTACTACATCTGTGAGTATCCCGCGCTGCAGACGGGTGGTGCCCTGCACCCTCTTGGGGAACGACCCTTGTGCACATTGCTGACCGTGGCACTTCCTGTTCCTAACAGGGCGAGGGTGCCTTGAAAAGCCCGGTGGAAGGCCTGGTGCAGAACGTGCAAATTTGCACAGTGAGTGGTTAACAGAGCTCGGTGTAAGCATCTCGCTTAGCAGCCACCCAAAGACCAAGGTGGAAGCACATTGTAGTGAGCTGGAGGGTGGGTATGTGCAGCCCTGCCCGCTACTGGATACAGTCAGAACCGTTCAGCTGTGTGTCACATCCCGGACACTGCTAGCAGCTCTAGTGGCAGGGGCTGTAGCTTTGGAATAGGACAATTCGGGCTCTATCGCGGCTGTCCCGGTGATGTTTCAGGCGGCTTCTGCGTGCCGCGTAGTCCCAGCCGTGACGCGGCAAGCTGGCTACAATGTTGTTTCCTTGCTGACTCGGGGCTTTATGAAATAGCTTGTAAAGCCACAAAATCCACAAAATAAACCATGCAAAGATTCAGGGAGGGCTGGGACATTTTGCTCTAGGTAGAAATTTCCACTGAAACACACATATTCCAACAGAAAAACACATCGGTAAGGCAGCGATAGGTCTACAGTCTTGAGTCTGTACTTCAGTGAATAATACTGTTCAAGAATCTTCGAGTTCAAATAGTCAGTAAGTAGCCCCGTCGCATCAGGAACCCAGGGTGCTCTTGTCAAACCAGGTGCTCAGACCGCTTTACCTCTGCCCCCATGAGAGGTCAGCTGACCACCTGCCCTCCTTTGCTGACGGAGTATTGAAAGCTTGGCCCATGCCTGCGTCTCCAACTCTCTGCTTTGTCACCGCACCCACCTTTGCCCTGATTGTGCTGTCCAGACACATGGAGTTTTTATATGGAGACGGGCTGGCTCTGGGTCTAATGACACTTAGAGAACTGTCTGCCACATGGAATCCCAGGCCCGGATCCCCTGGGAGCACCTCCTCTGAGATACTCAGTTCTCTCAGCATCTCCCAGGATAGGGCTCTCAGGGCTCCATCCTGCCAAGTGCTGAACACTCTGGCGCTGTCCCAGCAAAGCATGTACAGACACGCTGAACTTCAAGCACATGAGAAATCCTATGGACTTGGGTGACGGACCCAGCGCTTAAAGTGAAGCCCGTGCTTGATCAGGGAACTGTTCGTTGTGGGTGGATAAGGAGTTTTGGATCTTCCCAAGCCATAGCTATGGAGGCAGAGCACAAGGATGGGGAGTAGCATTGGCAGGGAAGCTAGCAGCATTGTGGTGAAATCCTGTCATTTGGGCCTCTTCCCTCCTGCAAGGCTAAAATTCCTTTTAGAAAAAGAAAACACCACCAGAAAATACACAGTCTGAACAGGAGCCAGGTTCTGCTGGACGTGGTCTGTCTGCTCTGTGCCGCTCCGGTGATGCAAAGCAGCTGTGAAGCCATCTTAAGCAACCTCTTCTAAACCCTGCTTTATGGCTGCGTTGCAATACCAGAGGTGTGCAATGGAACCGGAGTGTGCTGGGCGAATCTGGCTCCAAATGTCTCAGCTGAAATCTGGAATAACTCTTAGTGCTTTTCACTGTCAGAGCACTTAGCCTAAATACTGCCTGATAGCCCTTTGCAGCACTCCTGCTAGAGGAAGGTGAACAGGGAGACAGGCAGAGCAACTCACCCAAGGTCACAGCCAGAATCAGAGGTCAAGGATCAATGGCTCCCCAGTCCAACATTCATACCCCCACTGACTAGAAATCTGGGTCAAGTGAAAACCTAGTGGGCTGGTCCAATGGGAGCCTTCTCATTAACTTCAACAGGCTGGGCTCAGAAGAAGATCCAGGGTCAGGTTTGAATGGACCTGTCCGTAGCATTCTAGGAGGAATTCTGAATGACTCCCTGGTCTGCTGGCTGTACGGTAACCCCAGACCTGAAATCTTGCTGGGGCTCTTCCTTTCCCTTCAGGATGGGGCCTCTCTTATTTCCATGCTGTGTTGGTGTGCTAAGGTCATGTCAGTCGCCTCTGGGACCAGTGTAACCACTGCCTGCTTGGGTCTGCCGAGGTCCTGAAACAAGAACCCCAAGAGGTGTGAACTGCCCCAGTCTTCTTAACTCCGGGGACGGCTGTGAGTGAGCATGCCTGCGGTCCTCGGTTGCCTTCATTCTGCCTCTCCCGGGACACAGCAGCTTCCCGTGCAGCCAATAATAATACCCAGCTCTTCCCTAGCGCTTTTCATCAGTAAACCTGAACATGCTTTACAAAGGTGGGCAGTATCATTAGCCTCATGTTACAGATGGGGAGACTGAGGCACAGAGCAAGAAAGCATTCCTCAGGGTCACAGCCAAGACTAGAACCTAGGTCACCTGAGGCACAGCCCAGCACTCCAGCCACAAGGCCCTGCTGCTGGTCAGAACAAAGCTCACCTTTTTGTGGGGTGATGGAGGGTTTATTATGGTTTAAAGCAGCCACTCCGTTTACTCTCCACGGATCATGCCAGAATCTGACACACTAAAGCTGGCATTAACTGAGCCTTCATTTAAGACCTGGGCCAGCTGAGTGCTCTGAAAAATAGTAAACCAAACACCAAACACACAGAGAGGCTCCTGGGTGAGTCAGTTTTCCTCCCCGAGAAGCCAGGGATGAGAGCATCAGAGCTCATTCTGCCCCTGCCCCATGGACCGTTCGCCTTGTAAAATTCAGAGCTCCAGCTTCCTGGGGGGTCTCCCCTGCCGGGGGCTCCCAGCAAGCAAAAATAATCAAGTGACTGTAATTAGCCGCCCGACCACCCATTGGGGAAGCTGGTTTATGTCTCTGTTTTAACAGAGCCCCACTTATCTTGATTAGAAGCAGGGCTTTTGTCCTGCATTTCTTTTAACGGAGGCTGGAGCGTCGCGGAGAGGGACACCTAGCCAAACTAAAGACACTGCCCTTGGGGCTAGGACAGAGGAGAAGGTTCCATCCAGGCCTCCTCATTCGGAGGGCCAGGTTGGGGGCGGACGCAGGGGGAAGCCGTTGAGTCCCTAGTTCAGTTGGAGAACTGATCCCTGGTGGAACTCCATTGATTCCAGCCTGGGAAATTCCATCTGCACTGGTGGGGGCCTAAAATTGGGGGTCTGAGTCAAAAGCGTCCATTGAGTCAGGTTCCAAACCAGCCCCCCCATCTGTATCTCCCAGTGCCGTCACGGCTGGTGGGGTCTCCAAGGACTAGGAGATGGGGGTACAGCCTCAAAGGGACGTATTTGGCCTTTGAGAAGACACAGGAGGCTGATCTTCCTCCTTGGCCAGAGCTGCAAAGTTTTGGTGGATACAGAAAGGCTGGGTCTTGGTTTCCAGGAGAGGGTGAAGAGTCAGAGGGTCATGTGGCTCCCCAGTATCTGTCGTCAAGGAGGTGGTACTAAGGGCTGTCTCTCGCCTTCCTCCTGTCCCTTCCCTTCGGGGTGCTGAGAGCCATTAAGCCTGCATATAATGGAAACCACTTCAAGCCAGGGGGTGCTGTAGCACCCCTAGTCCTAGCACCTATGTTTCCTTTGGATTAGACCCACGTAGCAGAGAGCAGGTTTCAGCTCACCCGCACCTCTGGCCCGACCAGCGCTATATAGAGCGCTGCTGATTTAGGGGCTGCTCTTGCCCTACACACCACAGGAATGGCTGAGATCAGCTGCAGCTACGTTGGCTTGTGGCCCTGGAAGCACGTGCTTGGGGACTGGAGTGAGGCCATTTTCAATAGAGCATCCCAGGTGTGAAAAGTTTTAGATAAGGATATAAATCCTCATTCTTTACGGCATGAGCCAGCCTAAATAAGAGGATCAGGAGGGAACTTTCTATGGAGGCAGGTTACCCTCTCACTGCCTCCTGCAGGATTTCTTACACCTTCCTTTGAAGCATCTGGTGCTACCCATTGTCAGAGAGAAGACATTGGGCTAGATGGACTTCAGGTCTGATCCTGTCTGGCAATTCCTACGTTCTTGTGAATCTCATTCTTTTTAGAGGTCTGGCCACCTCCAGAGTTACAGCCTAGCCCAGTTTACAGCATTTAGCACCCTGACAGGTCCTTTACAAACAGCCCAGAGAGTTACTCCTGATTTGCCCCACTCCAAGGCCCCAATCCTGCAAATGTTTAACCACATGCAGAATTTGACTCACATAGTTAACTGAAATGCGCTGCGGGACTCCCGTTCTTAAAGCCAAGCACACGTGTACAGGATCAGGCCCGAAACAAGAGGAGAATTGGGCCCATTTTTAATTTTCAACCTCCAGAGTGGATGTACACAAGACAAAAATCAAATAGGGAAAAGAGTTGCATGATGGGGCCTGAGCCAAAGCTGATTGGAGCCAGTGAAACAATTCCAACAGTTTTGCAATTAAAGGTTAAAATTAAAAAAAATTAAAAATCGTGATCCAAAAGCACTTGATGGTGTCATTTGAAGCCAGGCGCCCTTCTCCTTTTGTGTGGGAACTACCAGCACCGTTATCTTTCTTATTATTTTCCCCCTTTTTCTAAAGCATCTGTTTGGAAACCACTTAATTTGTTCCTTTTATCTAGATTAAATTACCATTCTCCCTTCCCCCATAAAATGTCACTTGTGAAATAACTGCGTCTACAACTCTCTCTTTTCGTATTCTGTTTTTTATTATTATTTTATTTTTTAATGTCGTTAGGGACAGATTACACAGGAGTAAATGGTGAAACTGATCATTGCTAAACCAGTTAGAATTCATGTCATGCGGAACATTAGAAATTATGCCTCTTTGAGGAACCATATTTAGCAGACATGAAAGAAAAGAAATTACCTCCTTCTAGAGCTCACAAATTGGAATTCCATTAACCTCGCAGGCATAGAGATGAAGCTTTGTGTTCCCAGTTCTGGGTCAAGGTTAAGAGCCGGCGCTGGGGACACGAGCAAATGGTGAGATCCATTTGCCGATTCGTACTGGATCAGAATTTACAGCAGGGGTCAGAAGATCTGGAACTGGGTTACTTGGTCTCTCCCCAGTTGAGGAGGTTAGTTCATGATTGGGATGCAGCATGAATGAGACAATGTACTGTATGACTCCTTGGGAAAAAAATCATTAGGCATGGGAATCAGAGTGGAGTCGAGAGCAAGAGTCAGATGCTTCAGGATTTCAGCCCCCTGTTTGTTTCAGTTTAGGGTACCTGTTATTCCATTTAAAACAAAGATTCATGGGTAAGGAGAGAAAAGCAAAACTATCGAAGAGGCCAAGAGACTGACACATCTTTCCCAGTTGGAGACAGGTACTTGGATGAAGTAATCAGGTTGCTAAGCCAAAGAAAGGTGATTTGGGGGCCTGGGGGGAGAAAACGATACATGGGCTGAAATAGGAAAGTCAAGTTAATGGGGAACTTTGCAAGATTGGGGGAGACCAGAAGTGTGACCTGACTTCAACGCTACGTTCAGTTAAACATTATGGTTAAAATGGTTAATTTGTGTTACAGTAAGACACAGGCCCCAACCTAGATCAGAACCCCATTGTGCTGGATGCTTCACAGGCACATAGGGAGAGGGAATCTCTGCTGCAGAGCAAATCTGAATAGACAATGGGTGGGAGGGGAAACTGAGGCACAAAGAGGGGAAGGACCTCACCCAAGGTCACACAGCAGGTCAGAAGCAGAGCTGGGAAGGGAACCCAGGTATCCTGAGTCCCAGCCCTTATCCACTAGATCAAATCCGCTGGAAGCTGCAAAGACAATTTATTTGCTGAGAACAGATAAACAACATGAAATGTGCTGGACCCCGTAACAAGAAAGCAACAAGCAGGGGGCCTGGCAGGTACGTTACAGATGAGCACTAAGAGCTGGAGCTCTTGGTAACATTTCACTCTCCCGCCCGCAAACAAGCCTGTGGAGCAGACAGGCCCAGCAGGGGGTGGACAGGAACATGCACACGCATTCACACACACACACACACACACAATTACAGGAACGGCAAGTAGGATGCCGCTTGGTGTCTTACGAAGCTAGGCTGCGTCCCTTTAGACTGTGGAGTTAAGAAATAGCCAGTGACTCGGAGGCTTTGTCTGCGCTGGGGATTTCAGCCATCGGCGGCCAGTTGTCAGCGTAGCTGCATCATTGCAAATCCCTAGTGTGGCTAGACAAAGCTGCTACAAGCCACATTTCGCCTTGGTGCTGTCTGGCCCCAGCCTGTCTGCACTTGAGGTTTGCACTGATGCTGCTATGCCAGAGGCTGGCTACCAATGGTTGTGACAAGGGCAAATTCCCAGTGTAAATAAGGGCTAAGTTCAGTCTGCAGGGTCTTTTACTCCTTCCCTCGGTCCGTGATTTCAGTTTGGATGCAGGGTTGGAGTTCAGGCTGCATATCAAAGAGACAGTCACGAGTCCCAGAATTCAATGGTGGGACTCTAAGCAAACAGAGATTATCCATGCAGCTGGGGCAGGCTATGGACACTCCATCTGGGACCCCGCCCCCCTCCATGCATCCTGCCACCTACCAGCATGTGGCTCCCGCCTGGACCTTCCTTCTCTGGTTTTTGAGGCTCCACAGCATCTTGCGATGCCTCTTAGCTGACACCCCCTGACAGGGGGCAGCAGCGGAGGAATGAACTAGTTGGATCTATTCCCAGCTCTGCCACTGACCTGCTGGGTGACTTGGGCACATCACTTGGCCTCTTGGTACCTCCATTTCCCTTCTATCCTGATTTCACCTGGGGCCTGTAGGTCCTCCTGTACTACAATAATAATGGATGTGAAGTGAGTGATGAGAATCAGACAAGAGAGCACCAGAACCTGGACTAGCATGAGAGGAGATCCAGAGGGAAGAACAGAATCAGGGGGCAGAGAAGATGGCTGGACAGGACTGTCAGGGTACGTCTGCACTGCAGTAGGGAGGTGTGATTGTGGCATGTGTAGACACACCCAAGTTAGCTTTGATCTAGTTAGCCTGCAGCTTGAGTAAGTACCCAGCATTGTGGGCTGGGCTTATACTCAGGTGGCTAGCTCATATTGTCGCCCGTGTGGCCACAGCTTGGCCATTGCTTTTAGGAAGCTAGCTAGATCAAAGCTAGCTTGGCTTTACCTACGTGTGCAGCAGTCACCTCTGATTGCAGTGTAGACGTGCCCTCAGTGGCACTGTGTATATTCTGAGTATGTTCATGGGTGTGTCTGAGTGGGCAGATCCCCAGGTTGTGTGGACAGAGTGGTGGATCTGCACACTCATTACCGTTCATTTGTCTCCTCCACCTGGCATGTCTTGTCTTTCAGACTATAAACTCTTTGGGACAGAGTCATCGGGTCACCAAGTCTTGCAATAATTTGGGGGTTTTCTTAAAACTCCAGCTCCTGGGGTCATGTGAGAATCTCAGCTTCCCCTTACAACAGAAGTATGTGTCTAGCTGTCATGACTCCAGACGAACGCTTCAAAACGTGGTGCCTTGAAGGCAATAAAATCCAGAGGACAAATAGAAAGGAACCCAACCTTTAAAAAAAACTTATGATTTTTAAACCAGTCTTGTGATTTTGAGGAGCCCGACTCAGGATTGTTGAACAGTTGAGTGAAAGATAGTGGGACAGCCATTGACTATAAGTATCTACAGCGCCTCGCGTAATGGGGCCCAACCGAGCTGACTTCCAGGCAGTATTGTAACAGATGTTAAATGATAACCATTAACAATTATAAACAATGCTCCCTCTCCCCATCAGGTTACTCATGAACATGCTATTTATTAATTCATAGTTATCAAGGCCCCAGCAAGCATGCCCAATGCACACAAGACACAACCGGTCAACCAGTCCTTGTGCCACAGAGCTTACCACCCCAGCTAGCCAGCCCTACAACAGGCTGGGAGCATGGTCATGTCTGCAATAAGATACTGCTCATAAAATTATATTGTGGCTTGAATGGAGAGCGTGCCTGGCAAGACATAACAAGGGAAGGGAATTAAGATGAGGCTGCGTGTCTGGTGCTGAACAATGGAAACCACTAAGGGGTAGTAATGATTTTGAGCAGTTCCTCTAAAGCGAGGGAGGTGGGCAGAGGGCCCAGTTCTGAGCTCACCGTCCGCAAGTTTAGATCAGTCAGTCGAGTCGCTTCTGAATTATACTGGGCTGATTGAGATCAAACCCAGGCCCAGAGACAGGATGGCGGGGGGCGGATCCAGAACCTCAGCCCTTCGCAGCCAAGGCCCGGTCCCTGGCGAAACGCCCTGGCAGTCGGGGTCAGGGTGTACGTGCGTGTGGATTGCCTTGAGTACATGGAGCAGGAGGAGGAGAGCTGGAGCGGGGCCTGTGCTATTAAGAGCTTTCAGAGCCACTGGGGAGAAATGAATCAACCTAGCACTTTGTGGGCAGCCAGCAAAGAGCTCAGAGGGCAGGAACACTGGGGATTGCCCCTGCCAGAGATGGGCTACTGCAGCGTGAGCGAGACGTGGAGGGGCAGCTGCGGCCAGTGACACATCCCGAAGAGTGCAACGCTTGGGATGTTCAGCCAGGGTTGTCAGGTTCCCTCCCTAACAGCTGGCATCTGCAGGGTAGCTGCCGAGCCCATGTTAGTTCACCCTTGCAAACAGGGAGGGGCACTTGGAGGTATTTTCCTCATCAAAGTTGGGGCAGGGGAATCTCTTTGGAGAGGAGAGGGGTGTGGTTGTGTGCCCTGGAGAGGGCTGTACATGTCTCCACCTAGAAGGAGATGGGGGGATCCATCTGGAGAGGGGTGTGTATGTTTCCCCCGCCCCCATTTGGAGAGGAGAGGATTGTGTGTATGCAGGGGGTGGGACATGAGAGGCCCATTAACATTAGCAGTTGGGAGAATCACACCTCCTAGGTCCATCTGCTTTAACTTTTAAATTAAACTTTATTGAGAATAATTTTCCCCTTCCCTTTTTAATTAAAAAATAAATAAGTTCTTTTTAAAATGCACATAAAAAATTTCCATTTTCCATTTGGAGAGGGGAGTTTTGCCAAGATAATTATTGCAATTACGCATTTTATCTCTCCCAATGAGTATTATTTTTATTAGGTGCTTTTATCTTCGTTTTCTCTGTTAAGGGGGAAGGGCACACAGACCGCCACTCGTAACAGACAACAGCATGAAGCCCCCAAGGAGTCATTGCAGGGGTCGAGTTCTCTCACCTCCTAAAGGGAAGCCCCTCCCTGCTAGAGGCGCCGGAAGGGCTGGGAGGGAACGGAAGGGCTGGGAGGGAATGACGAGAACTCTCCTATTGTTAATAAGTGTCATTGTAAATTATCAGTGTCACCGCACAGGCCACTGAACAATATTGAAAGGTACTGGCAACAGCTGGCTTTGGTCATGTCACACAAGGGGGCAAAGGGATTCATGTTGGCTCAGCCAGACCCACACTCTCTGCTCTAAGCGGGATACTTTGCAAAAATGCAGACTGATTAAGTTTTTCCATCACCACAACATTCACACATCACCAGCCTCCTTCCACTGCAGGGGACACAAAAATTGGGGGGTGATAAATGAGGAGGAGGACAAGTCACTGCTGCAGAGTGATGTGCATGGCTTGGTAAGCTAGGCTCAAGCAAACAGTGTGTGTTTTAGTACATGTAAATGTACACCTCTAGGAACAAAAAGACATAGGCCGTACTTAGAGAATGGGGAACTCTATCCTGGGAGGCAGTGACTCAAAAAGATTTCAGTATTGTGGTGGATAATCAGCTGAACATAAACTGCCAGTGCAAAGCTGGCCAAAAGAGCTAATGTGATCCTTGGACATACAAACAGAAATCTGGAGGAGGCGGAGAGAGGTTATTTTACTTCTGTATTTAGCACTAGGACAACTGCTGCCAGAATACCATAGCCTATTCCAGTGTCCACAACTCCAGGAGGCTGTTCATAAATCAGAGGAGATTCAGAGAAGAGCCATGAAAATGAGTAAAGGATTAGAAAACCTGTCTTATCGCAAGAGACTCCAGGAGCTCAGTCTATTTAGCTTAACAAAAAGAAGGTTAAGGGGTGACTTGATCACAGTCTGTTAGTACAAACCTGGGGAACAAATATTTGATAGTGCAGGATTCTTCAACCTAGCAGCTACAGGGTGAAGATCCAGTGGCTGGAAGTTGAAGCTAACCAAATTCAGCCTGGAAATAAAGCTTTAACCAGCAAACCACATTCATCTAGACTTCCTTAGGGCCCCAGCAGAGAAATGTTTCATGTCTCTTCCTCTACAGCCCTTAATACCTGCCTAATCACTACAGCCCACAGCCCCACCCAGCAGCAGAAGCCTGGTTGTACCTAGAGCCAGCTTTTTATAGCTTTCCTGGGAGTGAGTGTGGTCTGAGGCATGACTCCACCCCCTGCTTCCTCCCTATATAATAGCCTTTGCACAGGGCCTCTAGCTTTATAGGGGTGGCTATTTAGAATTTGTAGGTAGATGGTCTCCTATGAACAGTCCTGCCTTCTCTCTGGAAATTGGGTAGGTTTTTGGGGCCCATGAATCTACTCCTGCTTTTCCTCAAGCAAATGGAGTTTCCTCTGGGTTCCTGGCCCTAAAGAGCTGGCTGCTGTTTCCTGGGTATTAGATCGCATTGCAACCTCAGGCTGAGCTGTCCTCCAGGCTGTATGGGAGCCAGCGTGGCTCCTTCCTTTCCCAGAGCAAACAAAGAAGAGCTTGACACTCAAGTGCCTCTCCTTCCTGGCATTGCACAGCAGCTCTGGTAGCTGCATTTTCAGGGTCTCAGCTCTGCCCCTTGAGCCCTGGTTCAGGGAGTGATGAGCAAACCATGCCCCAAACACACCTACCTTCTGATGTTCTCTTAATCCCTTGTTAGTAGAAGGGCCTTTCATTCCCACCCTGCCCCAAGATCTCCGGGGGGCATTTGACTAACCTGTGTTTTGGGGGCTGCCCTCCCCTGAAATGCTCCTGTCTGGGATTGGGGAGGGCAGGGGGGCTGTCCGGTCCTCACTCAACTCTGTTTCAATTGTTGCTGCCTTGGTCTTTTGACCCACTCCTATACTCTGAGTAACAACATCCTGCACAGACTTCTCTGGGGTGTGGGGGAGGCAGTAATTCTGAGGAACTGGGGTGCGGGGCGGCTTCCATCCCCATGTGCCAGGAGGAAGTGGGACAAGCATATCCCAGGCTGCACCTTGGGGCAGCTGGATGGTCTGTAGGCAGAGCTAAAGCCTTCAAAATATTTGACTCCCCAGGCCCTTAAGAGGAGCCCCCTTTGGGGCACCTCCCTGGAGTTCCCAGTCTCTGGTTTGGGAGGAAGTGGGGAAGATGGAGGGGAGCTCCTGCCCCTGTGAACTGGGCTGCTTGGCTCTACCCGGGGTCTGCGTGTTTCGTCCCCTCCCCCAGGCCCAGGTGACTTTGTGCCTCAGCGACTCAGCAGGGCCAAGCACCCACACAGACCCCATCCTCTCACCTTTTTCTGTGGGCTCTGATTATTTTGTTCCTGGCAGCCGCTTGTTCCTCTCCCCTCGGCGTGAAACGTGCAGCGCTGGCTCCCGGCTTTGTCGAGCCCACACAATGGAGAAATGTTGGTCATTTCCTGCCTGTCTCGATGCCAGCTCCCTCCCCTGCCATGGAGGAGGCGACTGGGGAAAGGCTCAAGGCGTTGCTGCGTCCCCACGGGGCACTGAAAGCACACACGCACGTCCTTAGCTGAGCTCTTGGGGAGGCTGCGGTGGCTTGGCAGCGCGGCTCGTGGGGGGAGCCTGTGGGTATAACGTGGAGAGGGAGAAATGGCATTCATTAGGGGCTGAAAATGCATCACAGAGTCAGCTGCCGCCTGCCCTCTCCAGGTTTGGATCGTAGACCTGGGGGCGGTGCTGATGTAATATCGCTCCTCATGTGTACAGGGCTAGCCAAGGAGCCCTCACAGCAGGGGGAAGCTTGGGGAGTGACTCGGCCGCAGATTGGAAGCCGGCGACAGAGGTAGGGTTAGAATCCAGGGGTCCCTGGATCCCAGGTCTGTGTTTAAGACGCTGCTGCTTTCAGGCCTATGTGGCATGTCATTCTGTGCTCTGGCCATTCATTCAGATCCTAGAGTTTCTCTGCTTCCTTTTTCCAAGGTCCAGAGAAAAGGAATCCAGGGTTAGCTGGATGGGAGCCAGTTTCCAAAGGGAAGGGAGGGCTGCCTGCTCCGGGGAGTTTGGGGAGGGGGGGGAAGGCGTGGAGAGACTGTTCCACTGGAGGCCACTTGTTTACATCCTGCCCATGTTGGCAGTAACTGCAGGTTGTTCCCATTGGATGGGGCCATTCAATGCCCTATGTGAAGTCAGTTGCATGGATCTCATTCCCTAACGCAAAGGTGCCCTTCTCAAAAAATCCACCTGCCCCTTTAGGGCTGATCCTTTCATACCTGATCTCAAAGAGAGGGCGTGACTATGCTGCCATGAAACCCGGGAGTGGCAGTAAATTGGGAGGAGTTTGATCCTGAAGCAACTTCTGTATCCAGTTCTGGTCCCACACTTCCAGAAGGGGGGTGGTACATTGGAGAGGGCTCAGAGAAGAGCCAGGAGAAAGATTAGTGGGTTAGAAAACCTGCCTTGTCTCAATCTATTTCGCTTAACAGAGAGAAGGTTAAGGGGTGACTTGATCACAGTTGATAGTTTTCCCCCCATGTAGGTACCTATGTGATAATAGAGGGGGCTCGTCAGTCTAGCAGACAAAGATCTAAGATCCACTGGCTGGAAGTTGAATGGATTCAGACTGGAAATACGTTGCAAATCTCTAACAGTGGGAGTAATTAACCATTGGAACAACGTACCAAGCGCTGGGGTGGATTCTCCATCACTGGCCATTTTAAAATCAAGATTAGGCCCCCTGCCCCCCTCCTCCCTCAAAAGCTCTGCTCTAGCTCAGAGGAATTAATTCAGGGAAGTCCCATGGCCTGTGTTATACAGGAGGTCCGACTATGTGATCACAGTTGTCCCTTCTGGCTTTGGAATCTCTGAATCCATGAAATGCTGATGAGGACAGAGAAACAATAAAGTGCAAAGGGACACTGAGAGATTAGGAATATGGCCAGGCAATGACCAAATGAGATGTAGCTTGGGAAAATGCATCAGAGAAAAATGAATTCCTGACACATGGAGTTGAAGGCAGAGCGGAACTGGGGAAGCAGTGAAGAGGAGAACTGAGAGCAGGTTAGTCAGGAGGTCACAATGGGATATGGCTGCAAAAGAATCCAAGGCTGGTTTTGTGGTTAAGACACTGGACTGGGATGCAAGACCGCATCCTAGCTGGGCCACAGACTCCTAGCATGACCTTGAGCAAGTCACTTGTGTCTCTGTTCCCCAGCTGTCAAATGGGGATAATAGCACTTCTCTCCCTCTCAGGGATGAACTGATCAATGTTTAAGAAACGTTTAGATGCTGTGGTGAATGTAGATAGAGACATACATAAAAACATCATCTTCAGTTAGTCCCATGGTATTAATGCGATCCCGCTTGGGACAGTGTTTGTTTTCTTCACACAATGCACAGTCAACCTGTGGAACTCCTTGCCAGAGGATGTTGTGAAGGCCAAGATACTAACAGGTTCAAAAAAGAACTAGTTAAATTCATGGTGGATAGGTCCATAAATGGCTATTAGCCAGGATGGACAGGGATAGTGTCTCTAGCCTCTGTTTGCCAGAACCTGGGAACGGGCGACAGGGGGTGGATCACTTGATGATTCCCTATTCTGTTCATTCCCTTTGGGTCACCTGGTATTGGCCACTGTCAGAAGACAGGACACTGGGCTAGATGGACCTTTGGTCTGACCCAGTGTGGCCACTCTTATGTTTCTGGGCTCCAGAAAGTTATTGACAAAGTGCTCAGAGAAGAGCAGTGAAAATGATCGGAGGAGTGGATTACAAGGCTCATGTCTCTGGCTGTGTGTTATGCAAACAGTTCCCTTCCTGCTTGTGGCTGGACCTGGGAAACAGAGGGGTTCAATTCCTAATGGATCATAATACCCTTCCTGGGGGAGTTTCCCTCTCCCATGTTAAAAACACTGCTTGGTTTTGCTGGCATAGTATGTAGGGTGTGGGCCAGGTGCAGAGAGGACAGTCCTGGTGCTGGTGGGAGGAATGTCCACACTCAAGGGCCCTGCCCCCCTGGTGAACATGCTCACAATCAATGGCTCAAGCTGCTTTAACATTTATTTGAGATGACCCCGAGAGCGGGGGGACAGCAGGCTTTTCTCATCAGCACAGCTTGGGGTCGGGGTTGTCAGAGAGGATCAGTTTCAGAGCGAGTTAAACCCCCCCCTTACCGTGTTCGATTCTGCCCCTCCCCCCAACACACGCTCTCTACTCGTCACTCTGGCTTAACCCCCTCCCCAACCTAATCTCTTCTCCGCCTCCCCCCACCCCCATGCTTTTCACATGGCACCCTTTTAATTGCAAACTGTTCCCCTTCAATAGCCACTCAGACCAACTTCAACGAGGCTTTGAGGTGCCCCCTGTATCCACTGCGTCTGTAGTTCTCCCGCAGCAGGGGTTTCACACACAACTTCCCTTCCCTTCCTTCGGATTGAAGGAGTCTGTAACAAGCATGAAATCTGGCTTGGCAGACATTTTTTTGCAGTTAGAACATGTATCCAGGGACAGTGCGGCAGAAAGGCACAGCCCGGGGTCGGGCAACTTTTGACACCAGTTAAGTGTTGATCAAAGAGGCGGTTTAAGTGGCGGGGATCACTTCAATAATGCAATTGATGCCTTCAAACTTTTAAGCTCCTTAAAGGGAGCTGGGAACAGCTGGAGGTCAAGCAGAGATGGCTGGGTGTGCATTCTCTCTCCCAGACTAGCTTGTCTCCCCTTTTATAGCCCTGGATTCCAACCCATATGGAAGCTCGGTAGGAAGCCCCATTATCTCAACGACTTGAGAGCCAAATAGGTTAGAGCCAGGAAAGCACAAGGGAGACCGGACCGCACTTCTGTGAGGTGTTACTTTCTACTGCCTGGAACCTCTCTGGAGCTGCAGACGCAACAGCTGCTGTGACGACACCAAGCCTAAAAAAGATCAAGTCAAAAATTAAACTCACTGAAAGATTTCACTGCTGCATGCACAAAAGGCACGTCAGGGACACAGGGACTAACCTACCAGAGCACACCAGCGGTCAGTCTGTCTGAGCCCTCTGACCTGTCTCCAGTAGTACCAGAGCAAGGTGCAAGAAATCCCACAAGGGGACAGGCTGCCCGAGTGAGTCAGTTGTTGATCCATCCTCTGAGCATGAGGGTTTGTCCCATTTTACATGTTCAGGCTATGCAATATAATTGTGGATGTTTTTATGGTCTGTATAAATGTCAAATCCCCCTTGGAATCCCTCTAAGCCTCCATAATATCATGTGGCAATGAGTTCCACTGGTTGATTAGGCATTGGGTAGAACACATAAAGTATTTGACTTCATCAGTTTTTAATTCGTTGCCTTTTGAAGGCAAGTTCCTTTGCTGGGAGAAAGGAAATAGGAGAACCCAGATGTCCTCCTCCACTCAGTAAAAAGCCACAGAAAAGGCATTTCTTACACACACGCCCTTTGCAGTCGCTTTGCAAGTGGCAGTTTTAAAGGAAAGTTGCACTCTGTTTTGTATAGTGCCGAGAACCTCAGATTATGAGCAGCATCCCTGGATAGTCTGTAAACTGCCGGATATTTGAAAAACATCCTGGCCCTAGAGATCCCAGCTCTGATCATGGCCTTGTCGTGCTAGGTGCTGCAGAGACATACAATGAGAGACAGCGCCTGCCCAGGAGAGCTTGCAGTCCAAACCAACAAGGGGTTGGGGAAAGAAAAGACGCTTACCCCCACTTGACAAATGAGGAATTTAGGGAGATTGAGTGATTTGCCCAAAATCACACAGGGGAATTGGTGGCAGGTCCAGGCCTCCTGAATCCCACTTGCCAAGACCCCATGGGCTGGTGCCTCAGCCCCTTTCCCAGCTGTCCACCTCGCAAAAACCGGCACACAAAGGAGCACAGGGCCCCCGCAGCAGAGAGGCCAGGGCTGGAAAAGGGTGGATCGTTGGCATTCAGAGACCTCAGCGCCAGTCTTTTTGAGGTCTGGGCTGAGCCGTGTTAATGGGGCTGGGTGAGGGAAGTGGGCCGTGCTCTAAGCCATGCTTGGGTGACCATATTTCCCAAAAGGGAAAATGGGACACCATGTGGCACTAGCCTGAGGTCCATCCCCCCCCCCCCAGCCCCCCGTGTGTGGGGCTGGCCTGAGCTGCTCGCCCGAGCCTTGCACGGCCCCCCCACCGCCCCCGGCTGCTGGCACGGAAGCTCTGTCCTGGGGACTCCAGCAGCACCGGAGACAGGGAGAACATTGCTGTCCTGTGTGGATACGGGCGTAGCGACCTGATTGCTAAAGATTGAACAGAAAAGGGACCCCAGGAGAGTATGGATTCCCCACCTCCCAGCTGGGGTACAAAGCAATAGCAACAGCTCAGCAGGTGCCACAGAAGGAAAATCTGTGTGCTTAGCTGGAACTGCTAATTATAGGCCAATTCCGGAGGGGTTAGAACTAGATCAGTGATCCTGCAGGCTACTGCCCTCTGCAGATACCTCTCCCACGCCCAGCTCTGGTGCGAAGCCCCTAAGAAATCCGCCGAGCAACACTGGCTTGAGGGGCAGGTGGGGGGCGCTAGCCCTCAGTCGTTTAAAAATTGCAATGACACGTATGTCTATAAAAATCGCACCTGCCTGACCATCTCCCTCCTCCACCCACACCCCTCATTTGTCGCTCGTCTGCTTAGGATGTAAAGATCTTTGGAGCAGAGGCTCTGTCTTTATATGTGTTAGTCACACAACCAGTTCAACGTGGCCCTGATCCTGAGTTGTGCCTCTGGGAATGATGGTTGGGAGTTGCAAAAGTGCCTAAGGGAGTCAGGTGCCCTTCTGGCCTATATTGTCGTCAATAAACTGGGTTATGTTCAGTCCGCCGCAAGCCGGGGGAGCTGCAGTGAGAGATGCTGCTGATTTAATAGGTAGCACTGTGCTGGTTTTTGTTAAGGCAAACGGGACGGGATGTCCCGCTCCTCTTCTAACACCACTGTGTTTTCTCTCTCTCTCCTTTGTGTTTCTTCCAGCTGCTCCTCCCCTTAACATGGTGGACAGGCCCTGCTTAAAGCTGAAGGTTTATGTTCGACCAACGAGTAAGTAGCTCAAGTGTGTTGCCTGCTCCCATGTGGGCGATGGGAGCTGGGAAGCTGTGTATGCAGGAGGGGAGAACTCGTCGTACAGAGCTTAGAACCCATGGGTTCTCGACATAGAACCGGGCACGGAGTCTGCCGAGCTTCCCGTTCCATGTGGCTAGGGCGAAATGCAAGCTCTGAGCAGCTGTGAGTTTATTCATGGTATTTCCCTGACCAGGCTAGGAGCAGGGTGGGAATCTGCCAGTCAGTGATCTTTTGAGTTTGCCCAGCGTGGAGCGCTGGGGGGGTGGGGATTTTACTAATTAAATTTCCCTTCAAGTACAATGGCTTAAACGAAGGGAAAAAAAGATTTGGCAAAACCCCATGCTAGAGACGGAACTGAGCCAAGTGCTCAGATCTAAACAGCCCTAAACTTTGCGCAAGTTCTGACCCAGCCCCAAACGTTCTGGCTCTGCCCCACTTCACCCCAATTCATCGTTGGCTCCTTCAGTCCCTGCTTTGTAAACTCTTTTGTTCTGCCCAGGCTCTTTGAATACTGTAGGGGGCTGTCCCTTTGTGGGGTGCATGATCCACGCCAGGACTTGGGCAACCCCCTGTGTGGTAACATTGGGCAGCCCAGGTGGGAGCTAGAGAAGTAGAGGGGACCGCATGGTGGGTCTGTGTCCAGCACCCTCGAGAAAAGAATCCCTGTCATGTTCATTGCACCGGAGCCCTGTCTCTTCCCTGCAGTGTGGAGATGTTGATCTGGCCCCTTGTACCAGCACAGAAACACACTCAGGAAATACTTCAGAGGATCCTGAGAAGGGTCTGATAAACCTCCCTGCCATTCTGATGCGCGGGGAAAGCTCCTGATCCTGCCTTCCTGGGCCAGATCCTCCTCTGATGTAAATCAGTGCTGATTTCAGTGGTGTTACACTGGTTGACACCAGCTGAGGAGCTTGGCACTGTGTAGGTGCGATGGGTGCTTTGCTCTGCATTCGTTTGCTCTTCCTGGTTTCATTTGCAATGTAAAAAAATCCCCGCAGGTCCTCAGGGCAGCCTTAAAAACATTTGAAGGTGGTGGCGAGAATAAAGCCATCCCCATATATCGACCTTGTGCCCACGGGTCACTCGGATGCAGTAGGTTAAAACCCTGGCTATTGTCACAGCTTTGAAGGCGCACCGATGTCACCCTTTTGCCAGGATTTTTGTGTAGGAAGAACGCTCCCGCAGGAGCTCGTCTACCAGCTGAATGGCACCTGAATTCCCAGCACACCAGCCCCGCCAAAGCCTGCAGGAGGCTGCGTGGTACCGCATTCATGCCAGGCACATAACCTGCAAGATGGACGTTTGCCGCTGAGTTCCAAATGAGGGGGAAAAAACAATAATCTCGGCACAGGGGTGACTTTTCAGAATCGAATAACTCAGGCGTTTCAAAAAACAAATTAATAATTTTCTTCTCCTGTTAACATGTAATTAGTGCATGGCAGCAGCTCTCGCTGGGGAAGTGAGGGACCGGCTGCCCTGGTGAAAAGGACATCGTTTCTCTTTGTCATTCGAGCGGCTTTAAAATAAAACCCCAAATAGCGAAGCCACCTAAAAACACATTCTCGTTTTTGGTTGACCTTTGTAGAATGAAAAAAATCTCGATCGATATTGTTAGTATTTTCTTATGCTACCACCAGGGAGCCCCAGCTGAGATCGGGGACCGCACCATGCTAGGCATTGGACCGGTACTTAGTCAGAGACTCCCATTGACTTCAGTGGGCTTTGGATCAGGCCCGAAGTCAACCCTTTAGTTATTGTTAAGCGAGATCAAATGAGGATCTGAACTGCCAGCTTGTGCCACGGGGTCCTGATCCCAGCAGGTGGATTCTGAGCCCCTGTATGTTCAGAAGCAGCCACAAAGTCTTTGAATGCTTCTGTTCTCTGGGAGGCCGACTTGAGGCAGGGAGCAGGCCTGATTTTTGAAGAGGTGCTGAGCTCCTGAACGTTCCCCCTCCCGTTGATTTCAGGTGGCGTTATGGGGGCTCAGCAGGCCACGTGCTGGGCAGCCCAAAACTTTACCTGGCTGAAGGCTCCCCACTAAGTGGGAGTTCGCAGGGCAAGGGGAGTACTCAGTGCTCGCAGGACAGCACCCCGCTGCATGCCGACTTGAGTTACTTAGACTGCAGACTCATGGAGGAAGAACCTGTAACTAGGTGTCTGTGCAGCATCGAGCAGGTGGGGGCCCTGCACTTGCGTGGAACCGCGAGGCGCTACTGTAACCCAAACAATAATGGCACAAGTGTGTAAAACCCTGCAAAAGAGCAGCAGCAAAGGAAGAAGAGCAGAGGAAAAGAAGAGACACAAGAGGGGGAAGGAAATAAGACAGCCAGGAGCAAGAGAAAATTGCACCAACGGCTGGGGAAAGCTCTGCTTTTCCTGGCTTCAGGTCTGTGAGATCTTTAATCCAGTAATAAACATAAGAGAGTGGAGCCCAGGGAACATGTTAACAGCTTTAGTCATAATTTAACTTATTCCCTTTAATGCACTTCGCTTTGCTGCCTGACTAGGGTTTTGGATGCTGGATTATTGGAGTGTTATTAAGCAATTGCCCTTTGACCTCCCAAACGTTGGTCCAACTCCAGCTCTGGCCAGAATTACAGGGTGTCAGTCTCCCAGGCTTCTTACAAGTTGGCAACAGCAGTCGGATCTAATCCATCCTGCACAATACCACCCGCATAGTTGGCATACCCTGCTGTCAGGGAGAGGCTTAGGAGAGAATCGGGATGAAATGCCTTCTAATCCCATTTACAGAGCAATAACCCTACCCCTACCCCCAGGGTCAGTGCGGGGAGTTCCCGGGCCCCCTCTCCCACACTGCACGGAGGCTGGGAACAAGAGCAGATAAGAGCATGCCCCGGGATTCAAAGAATTTGCCTCCCGATTACCTGTTATTCAGCTGTTTATATTACAATAAAACATGTGGGAAAGACAGATGCATCGTACTGCGTGTGAAATACAGACAGACACATGGCCAGGGATGCATCGTACTGCGTGTGAAATACAGACAGACGCAGGAAGAGAGATAATGGAAATCATAGAAATGTAGGGCTGGGAGGGGCCTCAGGAGGTCATCTAGTGCAACCGAGAGGCAGGATTAAATAACCCTAGACCAGCCCTGACAAGGGTCTGTCTAATCTGGTCTTAAATCCTCCAAGGACAGGGATTCCGTAACCTCCTTAGCTAACCTGTTCCGGTGCTTCACTTTCCTTACAGTCGGAAAGTTTTTCCTAATATCCGATGTAAATCTCCCTTGTTGCACATTAAACTGATTCCTTCTTATCCTAACTTCAGTGGACATGGAGAACAACAGATCCTCCTCTTTATAACAGCCTATTACATAGTTGAAGACTGTTACCAGGTCCCCCCTCAGCCTTCTCTTCTCCAGACTAAACCTGCCCAATTCTTTCAACCTTTCCTCACAGCTCAGGTTTTCTAAACCTCTGATCATTTCTGTTGCTCTCCTCTGAACTCTCTCCAGTTTACTCACATCTTTCCAAAAGTGCGGCACCGAGAGCTGAACACAGGACTGCAGCTGCGGCTTCACCAATACGGGACAATCACCTCATGTCTTGAGCAGTTACCTCATATGTTTTGAGAGGTTGACGGCTGTCCGGTTTGTGGCTTTTTCTCAAGTCCTCAGATCACCAGACTGACAGTCCAGCACCCAAGACCCAGTTGGACACCTCTGGGTCCCAGCCAGCTTTTGAACAACATCTTTGGCGTTGAACTCCATGGGGCTGTCGGGGACTTCATTCCGCAAGGCTCACTGTGCAGGCAGGCAGATATTCCCATAAGTCTGTCAGCCTGGTTTTAATGAAGCAGAACAAAAACATCCTGCACCGCGCACCTTGAGAACATCAGCCCATAAAGGCAGCGACAGAGCCCACCCAGGGCTGAGCTTTCATACCTGCCCAGCTGGTATTTTCATTTCGCATCATTCCCTCCAGGCCTTGCTGAGTGCCCCACTTTCGCTGTCCTGTAGCTGCTGGCTCCAGTCAGCCTCCAAACTCAGCAGCTGCAGTTCCTCGCTGTGGTTTAGCTTAGCTCTCCCATCTGGCCAATGTGCACAGAACTCCCTTTGCAAGGGCCTGTGTTTGTCTTGGAACTGGGGGTTCCTACGCATGCCAGCATTGCTGCCGGGACTGCACAAGAGTAGGACCGGGTCTCTGCTTCGCTAGCACCTGTCTTCACGCTGCACCGAGAGCCCGATTCAAAGCCCTTCCAAGGAGAGATTGAAAAGACTGGGACTTTTCAGCTTGGAACAGAGACGACTGAGGGGGGACGTGATGGAGGTCTGTAAAATCATGCCTGGTGTGGAGGAAGTGAAGAAGGAAGTGTTGTTGTTTATTCCTTCACATAACACGAGAACCAGGGCTCACCCAGTGAAATTAATAGGCAGCCGGTTGAACAAACAAAAGAAGTATTTCACACAACACAGTCACCCTGTGGAACTCATTGCCAGGGGATGTCATGAAGCCAAAGGTATAACAGGGTTCAAAAAAGAACTAGATACATTCATGGAGGACAGGTCCATCCATGGCTATTGGCCACGATGGGCAGGGATGCAACCGCATGCTTTGGGTGTCCCTAAACCTCTGACTGCCAGAAGCTGGGACTGGACAACAGGGGATGGATCACTCGATAATTGCCCTGTTCTGTTCATTCCCTCTGAGGCACCTGGTACCAGCTACTGTCAGAAGACAGGATCCTGGGCTAGATGGACCCTTGGTCTGACCCTTGCTCTTATGCCCATGGTCTTCTGTGGGCTTTGGATCAGGCCTCACCTCAGAGGTTTTGCAGAACCTGGTTGCATGGGGAATTAAGCAGCGAGGTTGACTACCAACACGGGGACTAAGGTGCGGAAGGAACCGTTATCATTCAGTGATGGTGCCCAAGGGCTAGGCAGAGCCTGTCTCGACTAGACGCTGTCTCCCATTCCTCTGGCAAGGCTCCAGTGCCTCACGCCATTTTTACCCGCGTCTCAATTAAAGGGAACTGCTCTCAGGAGAAAAGTTACTCACCTGCTTAAGCGTCCCCAAGAGCAGAGCCATAGCTATTTTCTGGGCTAGCACTTGCCAGGTACACGTTTGCAACCCCCTTGATTTTCTGTTTCTGTGGGCCAGATTTTGCCACCTTTACTCAAGCTCAACAGATCTTTCCTGGCTGAAATCAGTGAGCGAGGATGTCGGATCTGGGCCCATTGTTTCCCCTCTTGGGTCTCATTGCTGGTGCCGGGCTCTTACTATGGAATTGCTTTTCCATTCCTTTCATCCAGCACTGCCAGTTCTCACGATTTTACCACGAGGCTCACAATGTCTGAGGTTTTTCTGATTCAGAGATTCCTAGGCCAGAAGGGATCATTGTGATAACAAAATCTGGTCTCCTGTGTCTAGCACGGGCCAGGGGACTTCCCTGAATTAATTCCTGTTTGGTAAGTTGCTAGTGTGGTAAATTACTCCGGGTGTCATATGATTATATGAGGATGTTGGCTTTCATTTAAAAACAAACAAAAAGACCCGAAGCTAGAATTCCAGCCCCCGTGGTGGCAGAAGAAAATTAGAAGACGGGACCTGTGAAGTTTCCGGCACAAGAGGCCAAATAAAAAAAGAGCCTAGCGTGCGTTCTTCTTTTTTAAATCTTAAGAGCGTTAAGCCAGTCTCATGACTTCTGAAGGCCTCGCTCTTTATTTTTGAATGCTTGAGGTTGACTGTATTCTTGCTCTACAGCCTAATCACTTTCCGCATGCTGGTTGTATGTTCCTGTTCCCTTTGTTGGTATTTCTATGGATATAATAAATCAAATGAAACAAAGAATAATAATAACTGACCAAACGAAGCCAGGCGAAAGTGGCAGGTGAAGGAGGGAAGCTCCATTGAAATTAAATGCGGGGGAAGGGAAGGGATCAAGGTGTGAGCAGCTCTAAAATGCAGCAGCCGTATTTTCTCTCCTTTTTTAAAGTGAGTTTAGTTTCCCGGTGTGGATATGATCTGGAACGCCATGTGTCTGGATCTCTTGAAGACAACAAAATCAGTTGGGAAGAAGTTTTCTTTTGATGTGCCCAAGAAGAAAGGATTAGAAACTACAGTGTGTTATGCACACAGCTAGCTACTGACCTTCCTAGATGAAGAGCATGTCTTTGATTATGCAAATTGATTAATGACGCCAAAAATTTCTGAAGGGACCATCAGCCTTCAGGGCTTAAGCCAGTCACCTGATGTAGGGAGCAGATTATCCCACATCATTAACCAATGTCTGGGTTCCTACATCTTCCTCTTATTGTCTGGTATTGGCCGCTGTGGGAGACAACATACAGGGCTAGTTGGCTCTTGGATCTCTTCCTGTCTCGCAGTTCCTATTAGGATGATTTATTCTTTCACGACATCCATAAGTATGTACTAGGCTCCTCCCAGGGCAGCTAGAAATGCTCATAGTCCCAGCTCCAAAGAGCTTTACAATCTCAGACACCAATTCTGCAATCTCAGTGTTGCATTTATCGCCACTCTTCTAATATTTGGTGGGTTTCTTTAAAACCCCAGTTCTTGGAATCATATGATTAGGCAAGGTTCTCAACTCATTTAAACACCCTATTAAAGTACGGTTCTCACGTTGCTAGCTATGGAAAAAAGCTTGTAAATGTGTGTCACACACACACACACACACACTGAAAAAAGAACCTAATAGTTGTTACTTCAAAATTTCATGATTTCTAAGCCAATCTCAAGATTTGTTGGGAGGTGGGGGCTGACTCCTCATTTCAGAACCCAGGGGGTTGACAACCTTGCAGTTGGATCAGGTCTCTGCAGGCACCACGGATACGATCCAATGCAAGAGGAGCACAGCTCAGACCCCTGGTGGGCCTGATCGTGGGAGAGAACCAAACAATTCTTTGAGGTGCCAAGCCCCCCCTGTTGACCACGCTCAGCACATTGCAGGATCAGGCCCTACAGCTTCCCAGGTGGGCATTTTGTGGTCTGACATGTCTCTTTTCCTCCCCCTTCACAGATGACTCCCTGTATGAATCTCCGGAGCCTATTTTCACCAGCAATAACTCCTGCTGCAGCCTCAGGGTCCCGCACCTCATCCTCGTGGTACCGGTGTTTTGGACTATTCTCACCTCCTAGCCCCGAGAGGAGAAAACAAAGGAAGAGGGGAGTGGTTTGGCAGGGAAAGGAGGAGAGAGATGGGGACACGCAGGAGAAGAGATGCGTTCTCTCTGCCTCCGGGGAGAATGAACCCTCTCGAGCCAGCCTTTTGCTTTGTTTTTAAAAAGTTTTCTCTTTTTCACAATAACCTTTGAACTGCGACTCCTGAGCTGGGAGGTGGGTTGGGCAGGGACACGAAGAAGGATTTTTTTCCTATCCCGGCCTTATTCCCAGCTCGGAGAATTTTTGTTCCTGGCGTGGATTCACTTGGAAGAAGGCTGCAAAATTTCTACCAATGTACAAAATAACACCCCTGCCCTGCACCCCAGCACTCTGGTTTGGAGGTGGGGAATGACAAAATACCAATGAAAAAGAGCAGTGGGGGGATCGGCGCTGCTTTCCTGCTTCCGGGATGGCCCACTTTTCATAGTGCTGGCGCTCAGCTCACTTTGACCCTCCTTGTAGGACTTTGCTTTTGAAATTTCTAGACCAAATATTAGAATCCTTATTTTATTTTTTATTTTTTTTTAGTGCTTTTCTCGCACTTCTTGAGACTTAGCCACACAACGAGACCCCCTCCCCCATCTGTGGTTCAGAAATCTCCATGAGCAACGTTCCCTTCCAAGCCGTCAAGGAATGCAGGATCAGGGGCTAGCTTGGGCTTTCCTTCCCAGGTTTTCCGTGATGCTCAGACAGATTCAGTCCCTGGCTGCAAGCAGGGGAGCTGGTGGCTGGCAAGCAAACAAGGTGCCCGGACTCTGGGACATGCCGGATGCAGGCCGAGAACGGCAGTGCTTACACTGCATTGGAGTCTTTCCCAAACTAGCCCAGCTGTTTGCCGTTGCTCGTACCGCTGGACTCAGGACCACCTGGACAGAGCGGTGCTAATACCTTAATGCTCCTTTCAGGCTTATGTTTTGGAGGCAGGGGGCCAGGATGGAAACAGGCCATCGAAAGCTTTATGGAGGAGCGCTGACCTGGCTTGGTTGTCAGAACCTTGTGGGACGACTGTACTGTTTTCATAGATATGTGGGTTGTTTCTTTGGGCGGGGGGAGGGTCGGTTTTCTTGTGGGAGGGATGGGCAGGTATACACCTAAGCCAGCCAAATGTAATTGACCCTGCAATTGACGTCCTTGGAAAACCAAGGAGCAACGCCTGCAGAAGGGTTACTGGGCCCAGTGAAGAAAGTGGGTGAATGCGGGGGGAAGGGGGGTTGCCACTGAGGTCACTGAGAGCAGGATCAAAAATCTAGTTTGGGAAAGGGGCATCTGGAAGTTGAGCAGAAAGGCTTGGGGGGGGGGGGGGGGTTAATGTCAGGAATGTAACCAGTCTCGGGTGGGGCTAGAATTTAGAAGAGGCTCTGGCTGGTTACCACCTCCCCATGGCGCAAAGGGGAATTAAGTGGGCAGGGGATGCAGAGGGAGCCTGGGGCCTTCGGAGGGCATCTGGGTTGAACTCACTCTTGGGCGCAGAGCCCTTCCATGGCTCACGCGAGCCACTAAACTAGGCCGTGTGCAGGTGAAGGTCACCATCCTGGGTTCCCAAAGCTAAAAATTCCGCTGGTTGACATCAGCATCGCTCCACTGACTTACGTCCGTTTACACCAGCTGAGGATCTGGCCCCAAATCTTTGCCTAGTACCTTCCTCCTCTCACATCGCTGACTCCGTACTTAGGTTTTAATTCGCTCCCAGCACTGACGGCAACCTTTCCCTCTCCCCTCCCTGCTTCCCGCAAGTCCCTTTGAGAAAGCAGTGCCCCTTCCTCCATAACCCCGCTGATCCATAGATTCATAGATAGATATTTAGGTCAGAAGGGACCATTATGATCATCTAGTCCGACCTCCTGCACAACACAGGCCACAGAATTTCACCCACCCAGTCCTGCGAAAAACCTCTCACCTATGTCTGTGCTATTGAAGTCCTCAAATCGTGGTTTAAAGACTTCAAGGAGCAGAGAATCCTCCAGCTAGTGACCCGTGCCCCATGCTACAGAGGAAGGCGAAAAACCTCCAGGGCCTCTTCCAATCTGCCCTGGAGGAAAATTCCTTCCCGACGCCAAATATGGCGATCAGCTAAACCCTGAGCATATGGGCAAGATTCATCAGCCAGATACTACAGAAAATTCCCAACACGGATCCGCATCACCAGTGCTGCCATTCCAATTCCCTCTCCTGTGGCCACTGCTTCTAGACATGTGGAGCAGAGCAAGCCCATCTGTCTTGTCCTTACCACCCAGCTCAGTGATCCCCGGCTGTATTACACATGCAAGCGAGCTGCTAATCAGGCTGAGACAGCAGTAAAGAGAATGGAGCTGACCTGAGGGGGTGGATCTCTATGAAGTTTTCCCTGGGGATCCTTCCTTCCCTTTACGAGTCTCCTTCGATCCTGCACATCCTGATGGCTTGTTCCTCTGTTGCGCTGTTACTTGCTTGGAATAACTGCTGGCTTGGCTTTCTTTGCTTCCTTCTCCGCTTTCAAATAAAGCCGCCGATTGGCCCCACACTTCGGAATTCAGATGATTAGATGGGGCCCATTTTGCAAAATTCAGATCCCCATCCAAGCCTGGATCTCAGCCTCTCCTGTCCTTACATCCGGGGACAGTCTGTCTGCGTCTAGTGTTTTGGCACAAGCCCATCTCCTAATAAAACCCCACTTCCTAATTTCTGCCCCTTCTCCTGTGCTCCAACCCCTAATGGAGGCTTTTGGTGACAAAAGGAAGTTACATTCCAGGGAATAAGAACTAAGAAAGCGGGACAAGCAAAGGAACATGGAAGAGGTCGTGGCAGTGGTGGGGGAAAGCGAATGGCTGATTCTTCCTTGCACATACCAGTGCCCATTAGAGAGGAGTCCAGCAAGGTGCTGGCAGAATGCTACCGTCTCTCTCCAAGGGATGCAGTGGGTGGGTTTGGGGTGGGGGAAGAGTCTTTGGCTGGGAAGAAGGGGCCGGGGGTGAGATTTGCATCACCTTCTAAAGCAGGAGCCCTATCTGCAGGTGTCTCCATTGCTGCCCGGCTCGCCCCACCATGAGGGCAGAACTCGAGTCGTCTCCTCCATTCCAGGAAATAAAGCTTAGATTTAAAATCACAATCCTAATAATAGTACAAAAAACGGTCTTTCTACGGATGTCTTTTTCAAACGCGCACGGAAACCGTCAGTTTCTACAGCATCTCTCCGTGAGCCCCAGGGACTGAACCAGAGCAGGTCTGGTCCTTCTGTAAATATGGCCAGCAGGCATTATACTGTGACAGGTTTTTTTTTTTAATGTATCGTTGAGAATGAATTTTATGGAAGGTTTTATGTTAATTTTATTTTGTTTTTATTTTTTAGACTAGGAAGCTAAAAACTCGCAATAAGCTTATCTTGACTATCAACAATTCCAGCTCCGCTTCCCCTCCCTCCCGGCCCCCCCACTGTATCTAGACCAGGGAACGTTTCTTAAAGGCAGACGAAAGCACCACATTTATACAAGCGTCACCCTCCTCCCTGTCCGTAGGGGCCAGACTTTGCTTCCCTGGCTCAAATCGAGTAGCCTTGTCCCAGCAGTCAGCCAATGGCGTAAAGAGGGAAGGGAGGGTGGCCTGGCACCCAGGAGACCAGATTCTGGTGGGACCTTTGGACCGGATTCAGCAAGCGACGTAAGCACATGAGTGGTCCTGGAGGCCAGTGGAACTACTCATGTGCCCGTGTTTAAATAACTTGCTGACTCAGCTGGGATTTTCAAAGGAGCCAGAAGGATTTTACGTGCCCAGCTCCCATGGACAGTCAGTGCCTCCTTTAAAAATTCGAGCCTCAGTCCCCCAGCTGGTAAGAATACTTCCTTTGTCTATCTTGTCTGTTGGGGCTCGATCCTGGACAGACCAGCTAACCCAGAGCCTGCTTTCAGGACAAGGGGCTTTGACTGTAAACTCGTTGGGGCAGGGACGGTGAATGTCCAGCATCTAACACCATAAGACCCCCATCTCGGTTGGCTCTCGTAATATAAATAATCTTGGGACCGCAGGCAGTGCAACGGTGGCAAAATCGGGCCTTTGGTCTGTGGTATATATGTTATATATATATATATAGTACAGCGACGGTGAGAGAATAAAGAAAAAGCAAACAAGGAAGCAGCATTTAAGTGAAGCTCTAAATTTAAAAAATGGGGTTTTTTTGTTTGTTGGGGCGGGGTTGGTTTTCCATTCGGGGATGAACCCATCTTACGGGAACTGTTTTTCGCTTGTGGGTTTCAGCTCAGCCTAGCTTGGTTCTTAGACATGCAGCTTTCGTTCTCGACGTCGTGCTGATGGTAAACCCGATCCCTTCATCTGGAGTCTGTATTTTTTTATAATAAAATAAAAATAAATGTCGTGTGAGTCCGTTGCTTTTGAGGCCTCCTGCCTTTTCCTCCACACACCTCTTCGGCATGTCCTGTTTTCTGCTCCACTTGCTGACAGACAATATCTGCCAGGGCCAAGAGTAAGTGAGTGGGAGTCAGACGTCCTGGGCTCTTTTCCCTGCTCCAGTGGCCAAAGCTGGGAACAGGGAGTTAGGATTCCTGTGTTTTATTCCCTGCTTTGGAAGGGGAGTGTAATTGACTTTTTTGAGCAAGGAGTTTGGACTCGGGGCTCCTGGGTACTGTCCAAGCTCCCACCCACCCCTTGACTTGCTGTCTGACTTCGAGCAAGTTACTTAAAAGCTCTGTGCCTCAGTTTCCCCTTCCCCCAAGGTGCTCAGCTTTTATTGGGCCATATAAATTCCTTAGATATTTAGGGATAATATTTCCCGACCTGGGAAAGGGGTGGAATGATTGACTGTTAAGGGCTTTGAGATCCCCAGGTGGGAGGAGCTTTGAGCAGTGCAAAGTGCTGTTGTTTTCTAGTCGATCCCTTCACGTCACAATGAGCTAGCGCAGTTAGTTAATTAGACTTCGAAAGCCAGAGCCACTGGATTAGCCAAGAAACGAAATTCCCAAAGGATCAAAGAAACCAGGAGCCCACGAGAGCCAGTGATATTGCGGGAGGCAATGAAGCGGGAGTGACGCAGACGCTTGTGAAGGTCACACTGACAGCAGCCATCACCTGGAAAGGAAATGACTGCAACTCCCGTGCTGATGGGCGCAATGCTGTGAGAAGAAGTGTGGCCTTGGGGCTAAGGCAGTGGGTCCACACTCAGGAAATGTAGGTGCAAATTCCAACCCTGCCCCAGGCTTCCCAGGCAAGTTTCTTTGTGGCTCTGTGCCTCAGTTTCCCCACCTGTAAAAGAGTGCTAATCTCCTGTCTTGTCCACAGAAATCGTAAGCTCTTTAGGGCAGGGTCTGTCTCTCACTGAGGGCAGCACCTGGCACAAGGGGGCCCTGCTCTCGGGGGAGCCTCTACAGTACGAATGACAAGACAGTCCCAGGCAACTATACCAATGCTGTGGCTCCTGCCTCATGGGGGTGCTTTCTCCAGGACTTGGCTCCTGAGGGAGCCTCCTGCCTCTGAGCTCTAACACGCGTCCCTGCAGCCTGGGAGCCCTGGTTCTCTTTGGCATCCCGTGTTTTATATGGTAAAGAAACACAAGGAGCTCTCCTTCCCCACCACAGACGCATGGTTACATGTGGCCTCCCTACCTCATTTCCCTTCCTCTCCCAGTCACTGACACGTCAGTTACCATCCAAGGCTGCTTAGCCCTCATTAAACACTCCAGAGAACAGTGCCATCCTGCAACTCACGGGTCACGCAGCACAGAACGTGCCCCGTCTCCTCCCCACTGCCTGACACTGGGGCCGGGAGTGGCCATCACCCAGGGCCCAGCCCTGCCATCCTTGCTCAGGTGAAATCCCTGCCAGGGCCCAATTCCCTTTGTGTTTACACTGGTGTGAATCAGCAGTCACTCCACAGAGGTCGACAGGCCGGATTGCCCAGCCTGCATTGTCATTTACATCTTCGCAATGGGGTGGGGTGGAGGGTGGGTGTTGGAGTTTATGACAGCACCGAGTGCTGGAGACCCCGTGGTGCCAGGTGCTGTACAGACACAGTAAGAGGCAGTCCCGGCCCCCCAGAGACTTTTATTACTTGGATTTGTTTCAGAAAGAGCTTATTTCATTTACCTAAAACTTGTTCTCATTCAACTCAAGCTAAACCAAAGCAAGCAACTCTTCAACTGAAACAGGAGCGTCCACACAGGGCTTGAATGAAACCAGCTTAAATTCCCATCCTTCATTAAAGTGGTGCAATTCTTCATGTAGGCCAGGCCTAAATAGACAAGACAGACAGACGGTGGGAGCAGGTAAATTGAGGCACAGAGCTGGGACGTGACTCCTCCAAAGTCACACAGCCCTACGCAGTGATGTAAATAGCGACACAAGAACCAGGGCTGTTTCAGACTCAAAGCCGGCTGCACCGTCAAGAACCTGCTTTGCATTGGGACGCCAGTTCCAGCCAATTCCCTCCTGCAGAAAAAAAATTGGGTTTTTTTTTTTAAGTGCTAAATAATTTTTTTGTGCAGCCCATGTTAATTTCCAGTGTTTAATGCATATTTCAGCATAATTAGCAGAATAGGAACAATCCGCTGGTAATTAATTCAGCCTAATACAGCTGATCCGAGGCTCTGAAGTTTGCCACAAGAGGGTGAAAGACTAATTTTGCTTTTTAATGAGGGCCATCTGTGCGCCAAGAGTGGTGAGAAATAATAAAAATGCCTGGAGAGCAAGCGGATGGAAAGCCAGGGTGGTACGACTTGCTGAAAACGTGGCTCACCTGCCTGCCTGAGCCCTGTTCTGAGGGCGGACGCTGTGCGGGCTCTTTCCTCCTGCCTTTGCTGCCCCTGGTACATTTGCTGGCACTATTGGCTTTTGTTTGCTGTTTCATTCCGCTCTTAGCCTCTTTCAGTGTTTTTTTCAAGCTGTTTGCAAGCCCGGATTAGCTGCCAGTTTAGGTCCGAGGCCAAGATTCAGAAGCTGCCATGTATCTGGACTGGAGCGGAGCCTGTCTGTGCAAAGCACAATGCAAAGTGGAGTTGAGACGGGGAGGGGGTTCATAGCATGATAGCCCCCACCCCGCCCCTTTAGCCCTCGGGGATCCAGCAAGCTTAGGGAATAACGCAGCACGGTTACGCACAGGCTTGATGGATCGCTTCCTCTTCGGGCTGGCTGCAAACTGGGTGGCAGCATCATTTGCGAAGTGGTGGGGTGCAGACAGCAATCCCCAGACTAAACAGGGGTGAACGCTTGGGACCCGAACCCCCGCTCAGCACATGTTTCCAATGGCAGCAGATGCTCAGCACACGCTCCTTCCTTGCCCTGCTGTGTGAGAACAAAGGGCGTAATTCAGTGACTTAGCGAACAAGGTTCCCTCTGGTTGGGAAACAGGATAATTCAGGGGCTGGCGCCCACCCAGCCATAAACGTGAGGGGAGGTTGGTGGGCACTCTGACTGCACAAGAGGGGCTGTTGTTGGGTGTACCCCAAAACCCACCCTCTTCTGAAGAGCAGAGTGATGGGGCCAAGCTGCAAAATTCAGCTGGGGCTCAGGGATTCGAGTGCCCCAAGGTTCAGGGAAGGCTGGGCCATGTGTGTGTGTCTTTCAGTCCAGCGAGAAGCCGGGAGGCATTTGCAAATGTTGGAGCTGGATCCAGATTTTGCACCCTTCACAATGCAGAGGTATTATGATCCAGGGTTTTGCTACAAGTCCAAACATAGCCAGTCTCCACCCTATCAAGGAACCCTGATTCTCTGTGACTGCATCCTGTGCTTGGGACAAGGACCAAGGGTCGGCAATTAAGGTAGCTTTAAGCTACATTTGTGCTCCCTGCATTTGGAGGGTGTTCAGAGGCCTGTCCGTTCCCCTGGTGTAATTTAGAGCAGCCCCAGGGCTGCTTTAATGTATGCTGCTTCCCGTAACTCCCTTTGGGGCCTGGGAAGCATTGACTTGCCAAAGAGCAGTGCGCTCCAGCCTCAGGCCAGGATGGGGAGCTGGGCTTCCACAGGGGAGGTTTTCAGGAAGCAGGTTTCACCCTCTTTAAGGCCGTAGCATAGCAGAGAATATACAGGTGCCTCACAGGTAACAGACATCAGTGGGCTAAGCTTATGGCTCAGTGCCCCAGACCAGAGACTAGCTCTCGAACAGGGCGCATCCGCACCAGCTGGGGCCCCATCAGCCGCACTCTTCTGCTGCTATTCGCGTCCCTGCCAGCTCTTCCACGGGCTACCACCTGGCCCCACAGATTTGGCAGCAGGGACCCACTTTTCTGGGTGAAGATGAGGATTCCTATGGCTGTTGTGCCTCGCCTGTCCCCACCGAGGGCCTGCACGGCCATCTGTCAGGAGAGAGGCTGCGGCGAAAGCTGCCCTGTCCACCCCACTCCTTCGCTGCACTAGCTATTCCGCTCTACCCGCTGCCTCGCCTCCCCTCCCCACGGCAGGCAGCGTCTCCCAGCCAGAAATACAGTCTTTGGGCTCCCCTCTCCCGGGCTGGCATTAAGCGCTGCTCAGTTATCTGTGACCTGAGACGTCCTTGGCACCTAGTGCCGGGTGGTGGTGCTGACTAATCCCAGCCTGAGGGCTGCCACCTGAGGCGAGGGTTTGAGGGTGCTGGTGGGTGTCGGGGTGGGGTTGCCCGTCAATGGGCTGCCTTGGGGGAGGGGCGTCATGAAGCCTGAACTCTGGTGGCGCTGATGAAACCCCAAGCTAATAAATGTTTAATTATGAGAGACTCGCTCATCAGCGGGGGAAATTCCTTTGAACCGTTTAACTCTCGCTGCCCTGGATTACAGGGAGTCACTGTCGGAGCAGCAGCCGCCCCCCACCCCCACCCCCGAGCTCCTCTTTGATGCGCTGAAAGAGTCAATCACCGAGACCATCTGCAGCCCCATGTGCTCCCAACGCATCGCTCGGAACAGCTGCAGCAGAGAGGTGGAAGCAGCCTCGGCCAGGAGCAAACACGTCTGCGTGACGCCCAGCCTGCCGTGGCCAAGCCGCCCCGCTGGCCCCCTCTGGCATGAGGCAAGCCGACGCTGGAAGTTATATGACGCTGCCCTGGCTGAGTGTGGGACCCCACGGTGCTGGGCGCTGCACACGCAGCCTCTGCCCCAAAGAGCTCACAAGAGAGGGAGGGGAAACAGAGGCAGATGCACTCGCCCGCGGTCACCGACACAGCTGGGACTTGACCCCTTGAGCCCTAGACCTCTGCCTTATTTAAGGGACTGGAGCAGGGGCACAGGCCCCCCCCTCGGGCTTCCCCTGCCCCTCTCCCAGCCGGGCTGTCACCGCAGCTCCACCTTGTCGCAGGTCTGGAGGCTGCTGCTGAGCGAGTCCTGTGGGCAGAGCAGTGGGCTGCTGGGGGAGGGGGCGAGGCGGGGCCGCCCTGGTGCCCGGCCACGGGGCCAAACCTGCAGTTAGGCGGCCAGGGCTGCTTGGCCTTGCCGCTGCCGTGGGGCCGGCTCCTGCACCAGATGTGCGAACTCCCTGCCCCCGCCCCCTGGCACTGAGCGCCAACAGGCACCCTTGGCATGGCTCAGTGCCAGGGGCAGGGAGTGCTTTGAAAGGTGCCCGTGTAACTGGCTTCCTTTCCTGATGGTGCCTCCCCATTGGCCTGAGCTGCCTGTCTCAGAAGTCTTGGTTTCGGACGGTTCGACAGGGCCCAGGGTCGAATGGCGCTTGGCTCCCATATGCTGATGGTCACGCTGATTGGCCCGGGGAGGGCCCGGAAATGCAGCCTCTCGGCAGAGGGTTTAAACTATTTTGCCTTGATGGAGAATGGTAAACGAGGAGCAAAACAAACAAACAAACTCTGCTTCCCTTGCAGTGAAACATTTCAGAGGCTTTTTATCTTGTGGCGAGTGCCACAAAATTCAGCTGAGATTGATTTCCCTCTGTGGGAACACACTCCATGGAGGCTGGCTCCAGGGCTGGGTGTTTTTGGTGGGTGGGGTGTGTTTATTCCCCCAGGGGTGTATTATCTTTATTGCTTCCTCTTGAAATGGCATGTGTCATCAGGCAGGTCTCCAGTGGCCTTAATCAGAGAGCCCGATAAAAAATGAACCTGGCTGGCTCCTTTGCTCCAAACTCTCGCTAATTTCCAACCACAAAGGAGCTGTGTGACGTGCCAAACAATAGGGCAGGAGGGAGTGGTAGCCATACGTACTTGAGAACACTAAAGGGCGCTTCGTAAGGGTAGCTGCTGGTGGAGAACGGGATGGAGCCTGCCGCTGTGTCCAGTCCAGTCTCACCATGACTGGGCCACATTTTTGATCTTCGTGGCAGTGAGTGAAGCAGCTCCTAGCCCAGTGCAGCTGGCTCTGTGCCGGGGCTCCTCCCTGCTGCCAACAGACAATCCAGGGCTCAAGTCGCAGCTCTGTCAAATCTTTGGAAATCGAGACATGTGGCAAGAGGAGTGGGGTTTGGCCAGCTTTTAACAGGCTCCGGGAGCGGAGGCAGCCCGGCTGAGGGACCCACCAGGAGCAGAGAAGGGGTCGAGTTCGGGTGACCTTGGCTTGATGGGCGTCATGTGGGAAGGCAAACGGCTCCAGCGGTGAGCCAGAGACTAAGCCAGTGCTGCAGCTCTGACCGCCTCTCTGCCTGGGCGGGATGCTGACTCCACAAGTCAGTGTGAGGCAGGGTGGCCTTGTGGGACAGGCTCCAGCTGGGGACTCAGGAAACCTGGCTTCAACTCCCAGCTCTGCCACAGACTCCCACTGTAACCTTGGGGAAGTCACTGCCTCGCTCTCTGCCTCAGTTTCCCCCGTGTAAAATGGGGCGAATCAGCCTGCCTTTATCTTTCCCACTGGGGTTGCTCAGAGTTGCACGGAGGACATTGCTGCAAAGGCACCACAGCAAATATTGTCAGACCTACTAAACCCAGGAACCTGTCGATTTACTGAGCCCCATCTCCCGGCACCTTATCAACAAACTATTTACACGTACGCAGGCCTCTGTCCTGGAACTTTCACGTCTTTCACCACGTGCGTTCGCAGCTGCTAGCAAAATGAGGCCCTGATCTTGATTCAGAGACAATACGAATGAATCGAGGGCTGGCTAGAAAAGTGAAAGAAAACAGCCAGGGGAGGGCGCGCTACGTACAGTGCCTAGCACAGAGGGGCTTCCGACTCGGGCTCGTGGGCTTGAGCTGCGCTACTAACACTAGCCGTGTAGCTGTTTGGGCTCCCAAGCCCGGGGGGGAGGGGTGGGGTTCAGAGCCCGGCTGCTTTTAGCGCTGTAGTGGGAGCCCGAGTCTGCAGACCCCGCCTCTGAGGGGCACTGCCGCGGGTGGGTTTTTGCTGTGTAGACGTACCTTTAGGGCACACTTACACTGCACACTACTCCTGGGCTCTGAGTCAGGTTGGAGCCCAAACCCCACTTCCGTCCACACACAACTCAGTCTGACTCAGGTCAGCAAGCACTCGGGATCTGGGCCCTAGGATCCGGCTAGGAGGAGGGGCGAGAGTTAGAGTCCTGCTGGGTCCAAGCCCTGTCATTGTGCAGTGTGGACACTGCTCAAGCCACAGACCTGAGTCAGAAGAGCTGCGGAGTGCAGTGTGGATTCAGTAGTCCGGCTGTAAGACCTGGGGGCTGGCAATCGTTAACCCGGCTTAACAACGCAGTGTGGACGCTCAAGTGCAGGCCTGGAAACACCAAGTCCACAAGCCCGGGTCCCACAGGCAGGGTTTAGTGTGCAGTGTGGACACATGTTTTGGCTATGTCTATATTGCAATAAAAGCCCAGGGGTGTGGCTGTGGCCAGCCCAGGTCCTCTGACTCACGCTTGTGGGGCAAGTTAAAACCACAGTGTAGACGCTTGGGCTCAGGCTGGAGCCCAGACTCTGAGACCCGACGAGGGGACAGGGTCTTAGAGCCCAGGCTCAAGGTCTACGCTGCAATTTTATAGCCTGAGCCCAAGCCAGCTTACCCGGGCTCTGAGACTCTGTGCTGTGGGTTTTTCAATCGCAGTGTTGATGTCCCTTAGTGGGAGACAGTCCCTGCCTTGAAGAGCTCATGGTAGAAACAGACAAAGGGCAGGAGGAGAAACTGAGGCACAAATCAGCAGCATCACTCAGCGGCTTCTCCTCCCCCTCCAGATGGGGCGTAGCAGTTACCAGCACTCAGGGGTTCTGTCTAGAACCCAAGAGTCCTGATTCCCAGTGTCAAATTCCCCTAGAAATGAAGCGGAGAGGCTGGGCTGCTGGTGTCGAAAGAGCTTCCCTGCTCCTGTTGTTTATCCCCATCAGGATTCCCTCCCCCACCTCCCCCGCCCCCCCCAGTCAGCATCACAGCCATTACCACGGCAACGCGCTGTACCTGTGAATTTGTGAAGGAAGGGGGGGTCACGGTTCGGAGGGGGGCAGAGGAGAGGCCAAGGCGTCTGGCGTTTGCAGGCCCCGCGGCCTGCGCTTGGCAAGGGACGCGCCTGCCCCAAGCTGTGGGCTGCTGTGCGCTTGTCTCTTCGCGGCTGCTGGGCAGCACACGCGCCTGGCCTTAAAATCCGCTGTCACCTCGCGGGAGCCTTCCACAAAGACGCTCTTTGCCAAGCCTTCTCCTGCAGCTTTGCCTCGCTTGGTTCTTTCGGCTCCGGGGCCTTGTTTATACCTGGGATTAGCCCTGCCGCAGCCCAAACTGGCTGCCTACCCCAGGGGTAGCTGCGGACGGGGACAAAACCAAGTGCAGACGAGGACGGTTCCATTGGCTCCAGCTGAGCTTACAGCTGGGCGATGTTTTTTGGAGGAGCCCCATGCAGATTCGGTGACGCCGCCCTGACGAGCGCGACCGTGTCCGTTTCGCCAGGCTAGCTGGGGAGAAACAAACCAAATGCCGAAAATGTCACAGTTGTTTCAGTTTTTCGGGATGAAACGACCTTTTTGTTTAGAAATGTCTTTCAATGGTATTGAAAAGAAATGCAAAAACCCCTCAAAATCGAAACAAAATGTCTTGTGTTGGGGCAAATGAAACATTTCGTTTGACCAGAAATGTTTTGTTTTCTTTGGTTTTTTTTACTCTTTGATTTGTTGGAAATTTGGGGAAATTCCATTCCTGGGTCGATCCAAAATGCTTCCCCCCCGATTTTGTGGCACTTCCAGAGAAGCAAAAAATCTGTCTTTTGCCCAGTTGTAGTTGACCGAAGCCCAGTTTCGCGCAGGGGTCAGGTCATCCGATAGCCACGTGCCCAGGAGAACCAGTTCTCATTGGCGGAGGTGGGAGAGCCTATTATGTGTTAAATTAGGGTTTTTTCATCTTCAAATGTGGGTGGCATTTGCACCATTTACTCCCCTCCCTCCTGGTGTTCACGATGCTGGTGATCACTGGCGGTAGTGTTATACCAGCCCATGGTCCTTATTCAATTTTTACTCAGTCCTTATCTAGGCAAAACTCTCATTTGAGCCTAATTGTCCCCTTATTTAAAGGAGCAAAGCAAATGTGTAGATCACTGCTTGATGCAGAGGCCACACCGGTGCCAGAGGACAACTGGTTCCAGTGAGAGTTGGGCCTGAATAAAGGCTGGGTTAAAAATTGAGGCCCAGATCCACACAGGCCTTTAGGCTCCTAACTGTCACTGATTCCAGAGATTGACTGGCTTACTCGCTGTGAGTAGCAACTTACACTGCACATGGTTCTCCTTCACATTAATGGATTTAGGCCTGGAAGAAAAGTGCTATTCGGTATAAAGGAATCAGAATCTCGCACTGAGTTAATTGGTTATTTATTATTAAGGCCCTAAAATTTGTCTCATTTACACTGGTGGAGTAACTACACAGAGTCACTCCAGATTTACACTAGTGTAAACAAGATCAGAATCAGTCCCTTCGAAAATCACATTAAGGGATATAATTGAGGCCAATCTTGCTGCCCTTGCTTATTTGAGGAGAGGAGTCCCATAGAATGACTCACATGAGTAAAGACGGAGGCTCGGACTTTTTCCTTCTTCTGGGTTAGCTTTCTGTGTAGCCCTCTGCCTGAATCCTTGCACCCTCCACCCCCATCTGTGGCATCGGGATTGTTTTGCAGGGGAAATGAATGCCATCCCATAAACTGAGGATTGTTACGACCCCAGCTGGGGAAGAAACAGCAGAAGCCGATGGACTTTTAAGGAGCAGACCCTGTTTCCATGTCCCTCTCGTTCCTTATTGAAAGGTGTCTGGCTCTGTTGGGAAACAAAGAATTCTGCTCCGGAACGACCTGGCGAAATGAAACACGTCTTAAATTTCGTTTTCTCTTTAATGCCAAACCATATATAGGACCACAGCCTCAGCTAGTGTCAAATCAATGTCACTCCCTGTTCTCTAGAGCCCCGATTCAGGGAAGTCCTTAAGCAGATGCTTCTCCTTGCACATGTGAGTAAGCCCATTCCTCTTCAGCGTAACACTAAAGCCCGTGCTTCAGTAGAGGTGCACACTAGAGTGCTTTCCTGCATCCTCTGCTCCAGGTGCTTTGCTGAACCGGGTCCCAGACGATTTCAACATAAGGGATTAGACTCGATTCTCAGTGACACTGCTGTCCATCTAGATTTGACCAGCTGAATAGAGTCACTCCAGATTTAAACAGGTGCACTCTATACCAGAATCTGCTCCTTCTTACAAGACAGGGGGTGAAACTCCCCCCTAGCAAATTGGGGCCAGTATGAAATGTATGCACTGCTTAAGTCCCCTTTCATCTCTATGGGATGTAAGTGGTGGCTGGTCTTTTGCACAGAGGGGAATTTCCCCCAGATGCAATGGAAATGAAAGGGTAGGGGGCTAAACTCTTTGCCATAAAGCCCTTGGTTAATGGGGAGGCCAAATTTTGTCCTTGGTCACAGAACTATCTCTCTGTCTCAGAGTCGTTTTCTGCTGCCCATCACCGTGCTATCTGGGTGCCTTCTGTCATGTTCAGTGATCACAGAATCATAGAATTGTAGGACTGGAAGGGGCCTTGAGAGGTCTTCTAGTCCAGTGCCCTGCACTCAAGACAGGACGAAGTAGTATCTAGAGTCCATCCCCCACTATTTTCAGGAGATCTGGTTTGTTCTGTGTCTGTGCCTAACAACCAGAGCTTCACAGTGCTCGGCCCCACACTCTGCCTGGGGAGCTCAGCCCTTAAAGGCTCAGTCCCCGACACCACACCTTCCACTCCTGTCAGGGTGCACCATGCAGTCTTCCCCCCCAGTGCTCGACTTGAAGGAAAGTTTTACTGGACAAGAGCAAGGGTTTTTGACCTGCTGGCGTACAAAGGATTTGCACGGGTGGAACCAATGGCAAAATTTGGCTTGTAAGCTATTAACCAGGCAGACAGAGATCTGTCCAGCAAAGTGCCAATAGCTTTGAAACACTCCCACAAACACACACTCGGATCTGCTCCTCAGAGGAGAGGAATTCGGGAGTGACAGCCATTTCAGAAGAAGGGGGTAACCCATCCCACTACTAAAACACCCACCTTAACAGGGGCCGGCAGCTTCTGGTGAGGCACAGCTGAGCCGAAACGCCTCAGAAGTTCTTTCAGTCCCAGCATTAGCTTTCATCCAATGTTTCTCAGCGGGTGTTAGACCCCAGCCATGTGATCAAAAGGACCCCCTGAAAATTATTACCACTGGCTCCAATCTGGATTTCATTCTAGCAGCGGTGGTCAGGGCTCTCAGCTGGGCGGGCAGGGGGAAATGAGGGAAGGAGAGGTGTGGGCGGGTGCAGAACACGGGTGGTCCTAGGGGAGAGCCCGCTGATGGCTGACCACTATGAGGATCAGCAGTGACTCCTGCTCTGGGGACTTCAGCTTTGCTTCTCTCTTTGAAATGACTTCCAGATGTGAGGGGCAGCATCTCTGCAAGGACATGCCAAGAAAGAAAGAAAGAATTCCCCCCCCCCCCCAAAAAAAAACCAATTAATCCTTGGGACCTCTCTGTTCCCATTACAGAGACGTTCAGCTGGGACAGATGAAAAGTGCAATTACCCTTTGAAGTGGTGATGAAATGCTGCCAGGGTGAAGGCAAAACCAAAAAGAAAAAGAAAAAAACCCCAAAACCCAAACTCCTTTTTACTGATTTCTTTTAAAAACTCTTCTTTTGTGAGATGGACTTTTTAGGAGCCATTCGCTCCTCTTTTTGAGGGGGAGGCCGGGATTTGTATGTTTTGATCCTTCTGCCCTTAGTTCTTCCTAACACTCCCCCCGCCACTCCCCCGTTTATTTAGGACACCTCTCTGATGCAAGGCAAGGGCAGAATATCCCCGGACCCTGTCTGCAAGCTGGAGCGGACCCCGTGCAGTGCACCGTTGCCAGGATGAATGACGGGATGGAATGCCCCATCATGGAGATGCTCCCATTTCTGCTCTATCATGAGGAGGCTGGCGGTTGTTTTGCAATATATGGCCCAGATGTGCATTAGTCAAACACAAGCTGCTGGGCTCAAAACAGGGGTAAGTGGGCGAAATTCTCTGGCCCATGCTAGAGAGGAGCTCAGACAAGATGATCTAATGGTCTCCTCTGGCCATAAAATCTACTCCAGTTCTTTTTATTTATTTTTACCAGCTGGGGGGGAACCCCCATTTTTTACGTGTTCATTGATCAAATAGTGGGATGTGGGATTATTAGTTAAACCCTCTCCCAAGGCCAGAGCTGGAGGCTTCCATGCTTGGGATGTTTAAAACATGGGGCTAAGATGCTCTGGAGGAAAAGATCCTGCATTGGTCTTGCACCTTTGGATTGGAGGCAATTTCGTGGGGCTCTCCTGTCTCTCAGTTCTGGGATCGTGCAAACAGCCATGCAAGAATATACGCTTGAGGTTTTCAAAGGGACCTCTGGCTCTCAGAAGCTGGAAGGGAAGACGGGGGCCAAAATTGCTCTTCGATCCCAACTAAAGTGAATAGGAATTGGGCAGCCATTCAACCCACATAGGTGAGTCTCAACATCTGAGACTAGTTGTCTGTCTGGTGCTGGGACTAGCTGATAACGTAAAGTGCTGAAAACGCTCTAGCCCGTTGCACTGGGATATTGTCTTAGCTCCCAGAGTAGCCATCTGAGCAATCACCATGAAGTCCCTAGCCTGGGCTGGTTGGCAGAAGAAACACATCCAGTGTCTGGCAGCGCTTGAAGCATGTTTGTAAGGGCCTGATTCTCCTCTCACACCAAGTGCAGGTCCGTCAGTGTAAATGGAGTCACTCCTGATTGACACTAGTGACAGCTGCGCTTCTTTCCCTCCCGCCCTTTGTCTAGCTTGTCCGTTTCATTGCAAACTCTCCCGGGCATAGACTGTCTCGCCCTCTGGGTTTGTTCAGCACCTGGCACTGATCTTGGCTGGGGCCTTTCCGTGCTACTATAATTCAATAATAATGACAATTAGTAATAGGCCTGGTATGGGGCCCGCAGTGAGAGGCGGATCAGGCCCTGTGAATGCCACGGGCCTGATTCTCGTTGCCCTGCATCTCGTGCAGTCACTGACACCACTGTAAAGTGCTCTTCTAACACGGTGGCGTTTTACACCCCGTTTTTTCCTGGGGCAAACAGCTGCACAGGACACTCAGGCTGTAAGACAGCAGGCTTGACGGGCCCTGGCTTTCAGGTGACCTTTGGCAGGACGGTCCTGCAGTTATTGCACTGCGGAGACCGGGCTTTAACCCCCTGCTCTGCCACAGACATCCAGTGTGACCGTGGTTCCGTGCCTCGGTTTCCCATCTGTAAAAGAGGGGTAACAGCACTGCCCCGCCTCCCAGGGGGGTTGGGAGGATATATACATTGCAGGCTGGGAGACGCTCAGATACTCTGGCAACGGGGTCCAGGTAAGCTCCGAAGCTAGATGGTAAGAAACAAAGGTGGGCCTGGGGATTGTGACCCCGGTGGGTGGGGATAGGTGAGCGGGTGGCTCTGAAGTTTCTGCACATAGCAGAAATGGTGGGATTCTGGGGGAGCGGGGTGAGGGGGGGAACTTAATGGAGAGAAATCTGTCTGGCTTTCTGCTCCTGGGCCCGGCTGATGTGAGTCAGAAGCGGTAATGGCAGGAGACAAGGAGGGACTAGCAGGGGTCTGAGGCGTGTGGGCTGAGCAGCATATATGTGGACCTGCTGCAGAGAGCGTCCTGATTGACAGCCTTCATTCCTGATGGGTGTGCACAAAAGCCTGGGCCCGGGGGGGAGCCCACGCAGCTGAAACCGGGGGCTGCTGCTTCGTGGAACCGATTTGATCACAGTCCAAGCAAAGCCTATGGGCCAGATCCTCAACAGGGTGTAAGCTGACAATAGCTCCTTTGAAATCCTGGCCCCATTGAAGTCATGCCCATTGAGCTGTGCCAATTTTCACCAGTGGGGGAGCTGGCTCCGTGTCCTGTTAGAAGCTACCCTGCCCTGCTCTATCACGAGGGGCAGAATTAACCTTTGAAAGCGCTGCAGGGCTGCATTTGGGGAGGAATATAATGATCGGCCTTTCTAAGGCACTTTTCATTCCCAGATCTCAAAGCATTTGACAGCGGGGAGCACGGTTAGTGCTCCGTTGCCCAGGCGCAGCCCGGCAAAGGGACATGACTCACCCGAGGTCGCGTAGTGAGGCAAGATAAGAACTCAGGCATCCTGACGCCTCGAACACGGCCGCCCCCGCCCCACGGAGCAGGCATCCCGTTAGTGCCAGGGACATGCTCTGGGGTAGGAGGAAAAGTGGGGCAGTTGTAATGTGATTTACTGCCTAATCGGGACCCTCCCTTCTAACCAGCAGCAGTTACCTGATGTGGTAACTGTGGGATGTGGAATTCCGCTGGTCCGTTTCATCTCACAAGCTATCAGAGGATCATGGAATGACTGTTCTGAGGGGGACGCGGACCCAAGGTGCCCAGAGCCGAGCCAGAGCCACTTTCTTGCCCTCCAGACCACATGTGTTTAAGAGCAGGTTGGACAAACACCTGTCAGGGATGGTCTAGATAATACTGAGTCCTGCCATGGTTGCCGGGGACTGGACGAGAACTAGATGACCTCTCGAGGTCCCTTCCTGTTCTATGACTCTGTGTTGGAGAATCAATCTGGTAACTCAGGGCTTTCGGGACTGGTTCTGTGTTCTAGCTTCCCCCTTCCCTACTGCGTGCTGGCTCCCAGAGCGCCACCTCTACCATTTGCCATCCCACCATGCACCTGGTAACTCCCCACGGCTATTGCTCTGCCCATGAGATTCTGGTCTGGGATGATCCGCTCTCCATGGTGCCCACAGCTGCGTGGCAGACACCAGCCTGGCTCTGCACAGACAAAACCTGTCTGGTTGCCTGATAAAAACCCTGGGAAGGGTTTCCAGCTGCACCAGCCATGGCAACGCCGGAGGTTTACAACTCCCATTAGGCCCCATGGTGGAGATTTCAAGGCTGATGGATATATGGCTTCCACCTCCTCTGGCCGCAATGAACGATGATTTACGCTGGGAGTAAAGCTGGGCCAATTAATCAGGACCACACCGCTCAGCTTGCTGGCGGTACGGTACGTGACCGACAAGCCCGCTGCTGTTATTCCAGATGTTAGGGTGCCGGCAGAACGAAACCAACGTCTCCAAGGCTTATGGAAACAAAGCCAGTTTAGACCCCAGGACCTCTGCTTTCTCCACGCACCATAAATCCTCCTCTAATAGGCAACAGGGACTCTCTGAACACAGCCCGGCTTGAGCGAACACTCTCTGTTCTGTGCCCTCGTCCCCGCCCTCCCTGAGGACGTACCAGGCCTTCCACGCTCTTCATCTTCTTCTAATTGACGGGGTGTCCCGTGTGAGTCATAAGTCTGGCTGCTGGGGCTGCCCTATTAGCTGTTGATGGAAAGTGCTGGCGACCGCCGCACATAATCCAGCCACCCCCCTCTTGCCAGGCAAGCGGCCACCGGACAATTAGCAGGTAGGCGCGTCAAGGGGAAGAGGGCTTGAAACGTGTCTTCGGTTCATGGGTGGATGGACGTCGGTAGCTCTGCAAGGCAGGCCTCGTACAGGGATAGAAATACGCCCACACGCGCACCGTGTAGATCACACCCGTTCTGCTGGGCCAGGCACCGTCTCTCTGGCCATGGGGGAGGAAGGGGAGGATTATGCCCAGGTAGACCTGTGCACTCTGACCAGGATCTGTAGGGAAGGGGCTGGCGGGGAATAGGAATCCAGAGCTTTCTGTTTCCAGACAGATCTGTGGGGAGAAATGCAGCTGTTGAGGCCTTCCCTCCCTTTGCTCTGTGAGTATGCTACCACCCTGGGGCTGCCAGTCCCAGCAGGAATGGATCTAGCTCTGATCGGGGCCATGCTGGATTCGCTGCACTGCCTGTGTGCCCTGGAGCAAGCCACTCCCTTGCTATGTGCCTCAGTTTCCCTGCTTGCCTTGTGAATTTAACTGTGAGCTCTTTAGGGCAGTGACTGCCTCTCGCCCTGTGCATATACAGAGCCCAGCACAACAAGGCTCTGGTCTCATTTGGGGCCATGACGGTGGCTGGACTGCTGACGTGTCAAGGCCACTCACTGCCTGTCAGTCCTACGGCCCAATATTGACTCATTGGTTCCTCATCCTTCCCTGACTGTCTGCAGCCGTCTGACTCTTGTCTTACACGTGGATTGTCGGGTCTTTGGTTCTGTGTTCACACAGCACCTCGCGCCAGGGGGTTCTAGGCCGCGACCGGGGCGCCTTGGCAACACAAATGGTAAATCAGCATCATAGTAATATCAAGTCGCCCTTCATCACAGTTTGCCAGGATAAATCATAAGCGTCTTCCTGCACAGAGCGTGTTCCAGGTGCAGCATCCCTCTCCATGCGCCTTTCTGAGAGGAAACAGCTCCTGTTTGTTCTTGAACAGTACGTAGCTACTTGGTCAATTTCAACATCTCGGCATTAATTTTTTTCACCCTTTTAATCCCTTAAAGGAACTAAGCACATTACGCTCTGCTGGCAGGAGGACTATCCTGTCTGGCATGAAAGGATGGTGGGTTTTGCATTACAGGTGCATACAACATAGGGAACCTGATTCTGATCTTGCTTATCTCTTGCTAATTCCGTTGACTTCAGTGGTATTAGCTACAATTCGCACCAGGGCAACTGAGATCAGGATCGGACCCAGCGGCTGTGCTCTGCTCACAAAGACTTTTATTTTTCTTCGCCTGTCGGAATTCATCAACAACAGAGTTTTAAATGACGTTCACCAAAATAAAAGCAGTGGTCCCGATCCTCCAACGGTGCAAAGCCATGTATGATTTCAGTGCCCATTTGCACCAGCTGAAGATTTGGCCTCCAATCCTGAAGGCTGGGAATGAAATTTCAGCCCCTCCTCCGAGCAAAGTTTTTGAAAGCTGGGGTTTAAATGCAGGGCTGAAGGGAAGCTCTTAAAGCCATGTATGATAATGGAAAGGCTCACAACTCACAGAAAGAAGAGCTTTCCTTTCTGCAGCTGCTTTCAGGAGAGGATCTCCAAGCACTTTATAAACCTATTTGTGAAAAGTTATAGTTCCCCCCACCCCGGAGGTCAGCGATTCATTTTATACAGAGAGGTTAAGTGACTCACCCAAGGCCATACTGTAAGTCAGTGGCAGAGCTGGGAACAGCACCCAGGAGGCCTGATACCCAGTGCCTGCTGCTCTAACCACTAGACACCACTCCCCTCCCAGAGACAAGGGGGCGGCGTAGAACCCAGAAATCCCTATGCCTAGACTCCCCACCCCCATTCTCTACCCACTAGACCCCACTTCTCTCCCAAAGCTGGGAATGGAACCCAGGAGTCCTGACTCCCAGCCCTTCACTCGAACGCATTGCTGCTGCTACTTTTTGTTTGTTAACACTCATGCGTGTGCTGAGCAGCTGCTTAGAGAGCGAGCCGCCCCAGGGAAAGCCTCAGCATAAAGTATCTCTCAGTGTGAGTAAAGAACTCCGAGTTTGGCCCTCGGTGATTGCGTACCTCTGCCTTTCCCAAGCACAGACTCCAACTCCCCCTAGCCACAGCTGCTAGGCCCCTTGTAACAGCCCATTAGGGGCCTGGAAAGAAAGCAAACCTGACTCCTTTATGTAACTGTTTGGATGGGGCGGGGGGTATAACACACCGACCAAAGTGTGGATTTTGTTCAGTGCTATAAATATCCTTTGTATCCAGGCTGCTTGAATCCCCAAAGTTCCCGGCGCTTTGAATCCCACTTGCTATGCTGGTGCGTGGGTGGGGAGTCAACGTGGCGAGAATTCACGCCTCGACCTGTTTGCTGTGCTGAACCCTGGCGGATGTTAGCTTTGCACGGAGGCAGTTTTGACGCAGTCCCCTGGGCATACAGAGGCAGCGTGGAACGTAGGCTGGGGCGGGAGAGGCGTTTACCCACGATCCCTCCTGCGTGCCACTGGGCTAATGCGCCCCAGTGTGTGTGTATGTGAGCCATGGGGCAATCCTTGCTCTGGGAGAAATTCACCCCTGCTCAGAGAGGCCTGCCCCCCACTTACGTCCTTTTGCTTCCCAAGGGTGACCTTCATTGCCAAGCAGAGGACCCAACGCCAGGTGTAGGCCCCCCTTAAATCCAAAAGTTTGGTTCCTAAGCCTCATGCTGGCCAGCCAATGGCATAAGCCTTTATGCTAATTCTCCAGGGGGGCATTTGATGCCTGTGGTGTATAACGTTCACAGGGGTTGCTCAGAATGTACAATAAACGGCTTGGCATGTTTGGCTGGTTGCAGTTTGTGGGCTCGTAGCATTTGTGATTCGTAATTAATATAACCACTGGATTTCCGGGACATCCTGCCTGTCAGCCTCGCTGTCACATCTGCTCACAAGCGGAGCCCGTGTAGCAAATGAAACCCAAGAGGGCGGGGAAGTTAGAGGAACAGGGTCAGATTCCCAACAGGGCCGTGGCTCGGTTGGAGTTTGGACGGGGTCTTTTTTTAGCCAAGCCTTATTGATTATTTGTGGAAGCCAGAGTCCCCCAAGCCCGGGTTAGGGCCTCCCAGATACATGTTAAGAGAGCGTCCTTGCCTGGAAGAGCTTTACAGTCTGAACCGACAGGACAGACCCAGCCTGGGGGAAAGGAGGTATCATAGAATCATAGAATCATAGAATATCAGGGTTGGAAGGGACCCCTGAAGGTCATCTAGTCCAACCCCCTGCTCAAAGCAGGACCAATTCCCAGTTAAATCATCCCAGCCAGGGCTTTGTCAAGCCTGACCTTAAAAACCTCTAAGGAAGGAGATTCTACCACCTCCCTAGGTAACGCATTCCAGTGTTTCACCACCCTCTTAGTGAAAAAGTTTTTCCTAATATCCAATCTAAACCTCCCCCACTGCAACTTGAGACCATTACTCCTCGTTCTGTCATCTGCTACCACTGAGAACAGTTTAGATCCATCCTCTTTGGAACCCCCTTTCAGGTAGTTGAAAGCAGCTATCAAATCCCCCCTCATTCTTCTCTTCTGCAGGCTAAACAACCCAGCTCCCTCAGCCTCTCCTCATAAGTCATGTGTTCTAGACCCCTAATCATTTTTGTTGCCCTTCGCTGGACTCTCTCCAATTTATCCACATCCTTCTTGTAGTGTGGGGCCCAAAACTGGACACAGTACTCCAGATGAGGCCTCACCAATGTCGAATAGAGGGGAACGATCACGTCCCTCGATCTGCTTGCTATGCCCCTACTTATACATCCCAAAATGCCATTGGCCTTCTTGGCAACAAGGGCACACTGCTGACTCATATCCAGCTTCTCGTCCACTGTCACCCCTAGGTCCTTTTCCGCAGAACTGCTGCCTAGCCATTCGGTCCCTAGTCTGTAGCGGTGCATTGGGTTCTTCCGTCCTAAGTGCAGGACCCTGCACTTATCCTTATTGAACCTCATCAGATTTCTTTTGGCCCAATCCTCCAATTTCTCTAGGTCCTTCTGTATCCTATCCCTCCCCTCCAGCGTATCTACCACTCCTCCCAGTTTAGTATCATCCGCAAATTTGCTGAGAGTGCAATCCACACCATCCTCCAGATCATTTATGAAGATATTGAACAAAACCGGCCCGAGGACCGACCCTTGGGGCACTCCACTTGATACCGGCTGCCAACTAGACATGGAGCCATTGATCACTACCCGTTGAGCCCGACAATCTAGCCAGCTTTCTACCCACCTTATAGTGCATTCATCCAGCCCATACTTCCTTAACTTGCTGACAAGAATACTGTGGGAGACCGTGTCAAAAGCTTTGCTAAAGTCAAGAAACAATACATCCACTGCTTTCCCTTCATCCACAGAACCAGTAATCTCATCGTAAAAGGTATCATTGTTCCCATTTCACAGAAGGGGACCCGAGGCCTGGAGAAATTAACTCTTTCAGTCTGTGTATTGTCAGAACAGTCACTCCTATGCCTTTCACTGCTACCTCCTATACCCTGATCCCTAGCCCTGCCCAGTTGCGTGTGTGCACACACACACACTTGCATGTGTACACATGCATATTCTCACACTACGCACTCCCATGTGCACACACACCCATTTTCCCCTCCCCTTCCAGCAATGCGCGGCTCCCATCCGAGCTCACTCCTTTTGCCCCAACTCCTTTCCCTGGACGCCCCCTTACGCTCTCTCAAACAGGCTCTGTGTGTAAGCCCTGGAGCTCCGTCTCTCTGCAAGCCCAGTTCCACCCAGCCAAGAAGCTGTGCCTGAAGGAACAATTCCTAAACATCTGTGGTGAATTTCCTTCACTTAAACTCCCATTTCTGCTCCCCCCATCCCAGCCTCGGCCCTGTCAGTTCTGCTGAAGGCTGAGCAGGGCTGACGTGGTGTCTCTATAATTCAGTTTAATCGTTTAGCCCTTGCTTTGCAGGCTATTTAGGCTGGAGTTCTCAGCATGCACCTCAGAGCTGCGACTTCTGAGAACCGCCTCAGTGTCCTCTGGAGCCCTGCAGAAGCAGCTATTTATACGTCCGCGGTTACACTCTGAGAGCTGGTCTTTGTAATCAGAAAAGTCCTAAAAGCCAACGGACTGGTAGGAGCTATTTGGAAAGGGATAGACAATAAGACAGAAAATAGCATCATGCCACGATATAAATCCATGGTACACCCATAACTTGAATACTGCGTGCAGTTCTGGTCACCCCATCTCAAAAACAGAGTGGCAGAAGTGTAGAGAAGGGCAATAAAAATGAGTAGAGATATGGAACAGCTTCTGTAGGAGGAGAGATTAATAAGACTGGGACTGTTCAGCATGGAAAAGAGGTGACTGAGGGAGGATATGACAGAGGTCTGTAAAATCATGACTGGTGTGGAGACACTGAATAGGGATGTGTTATTTACCTCTTCACATAACACAGGAACCAGGGGTCACCCAACGAAATGACTAGGCAGCACGTGTAAAACAAACAAAAGGGAGTATTTCTTCACACAACCCACAGTCAACCTGTGGACCTGCTTGCCGGGGGATGTTGTGAAGGCCAAAATTATAACTATGTTCAAAAAAGAATTACATAAGTTCAGAGGATAGGTTCATCAATAGCTATTTGCCAAGATGGCCAGGGATGCAACCCCATGCTCTGGGTTTCCCTAAATTTCTGACTACCAGAAGCTGGGACTGGCTCACTTGATAATTGCCCTGTTCTGTTCATTCTCTCTGAAGAATCTGGCACTGGCCACTGTCAGAAGACAGGACACTGGGCTAGATGGACCATTGGTCTGACCTAGTATGGCTGCTCTTATGGTCTTATAATCAAGAACATAGAGGATTGGTTTTCTTTCCCCTTATCGGCTCCTCATCCGTAGTTTCGTATACTACACACCCCGTCTTCCTATGCCAGGTGCAGTCTGCCCTGAACGCAGCCTCAGTGCAAAACTAGGCAGGGCCCAGTCTGTGCTGTTCCATGTGCACCTCTAGGGCTCCCTCTGGTCAGTTTCCACCTTGACAGGCTCTCGGTGAATATCCGTAAATCCGTGGAGGAACTGCTGGATCCAACAGTGTCATGATGGGGTCCTCCTGGGATATTCTGCCTTTGCCCTCCGGGTAGCTCAGCAATCACTTTGTCCCTTTGGGTAGGGAGCTATGGTAACAGGGATCATATAAGAACCATGTAAGAGCATGGGTAGCTATACAGAGGGATCTCTGTGGAGATGGATAGATAGATGATAGTAACGACTATGCAGGCACCAGGCTGTGATCACTTCTCCTGCGAACTCTGCACTCCCTCTCTTTTTTGTTACCCTTTGTGTCACCCCCCCCCCCCCCCCGTCCTCCCCACCATCCCGATCTGCTTGCTTGTCTCGTCCACCCGTTGGGCCTTGTCCCGTAGCCTGTCATCTCTGTGGGGCAGGGACTGTCACTTTGTGTCACAACAGGGCCCTGACTTGCCTGGCCTCTAAGCAGTACTATAATATAAAATGTTAATTCCTCCTCCAAACAGACAGACAGACAGACAGACTGTCGTCTTGGTGTGTAAGTACTGGTAAAGGTAATGGAAAGGCAACCCACTGCCCCCTTCCCTTTATTTCCCGTAAGCCTGTTGTCTCCATCATTTTGATTCTATACTTTATCCCACGACTTCTCTCTCTCTTTCTCCTCATCCTTATCTCTTGATAGGTACAAGTGATACAACCAGAAATGTTCATGTAACAAGCTGCCTGCTGTTAAACGCCCAAGAGAACACCAGCTCAGTAGGATGATGTATGAAAACAGAGCGAGGGGAAAGCAGGGAGCGTAGCAGTGCACAAGTCATAGGCAATAATGAATGCCAGGGCCACAGCTCCTCTGGCAGAGCGGCGAGAGCCCCTTTGAGCCCCAGCTGATCTGAATGCACAGTCTCCTGTGCTGCCAGCAAGCAGATGAAATATGCACCGGCGGGGCGAGGACGTTCTCACACATCATGGGAGACCAGCCAGTGTGTGATACTGCAGAGCCCCTAATGCGATCTCCCTGCGTGGCCATTGATTTCCATGGAATAACCCAGCCGTGTGTGTAATTGTGTGCAGATATTGTAGCCTCTTTTACATGCTATTCTGCAGGGCCCTCGCTTGCAGGAAATGAAACTTTTCAGGCCATTAGACATTTATTTTGTTTCTTGAGCTGTTAATTTTTTTTTCTTGAAAGACAGATCCAGGGGGAAAAGACTTTAAAAAATATGGGGGGAGGGTCACACTTCATAGGAGATTCCCTATGTAAGTGGTTTATAAAGGGTTAATAGCTGTTATAAGCATGTTATGGGCGTGAGTAGTGTGTTACAGATGGTTCTAAGCACTTCAGTAGAAGTTGCTATATAGATGGTTATAAACCATGATGCAGCCGATGAAGTGAGCTGTAGCTTATGCTCAAATAAATTGGTCAGTCTCTAAGGTGCCACAAGTCCTCCTTTTCTTTTTGTGAATATAGACTAACACGGCTGCTACTCTGAAATAAACCATGATTGTAAGCAACCTATTGACCTATTCCAGGGGTTCTCAAACTTCATTGCACCGCGACCCCCTTCTGACAACAAAAATTACTACATGGCCCCAGAAGGGAGGACCGAAGCCTGAGCCCCACTGTCCCAGGCCGGGAGGCCAAAGCTAAAGCTCAAGGGCTTGAGCCCCAAGCCGGGGGCCTGTAATCTGAGCCCTGCTGCCCAGGGTTGAAGCCCTGGGGCTTTGGCCCCTTGCGGTGGGGCTCGGGCTTTGGCTTTGGCTCCAGACCCCAGCACCTCTAAGCCAGCCCTGGCGACCCCATTAAAATACGGTTGCGACCCACTTTGGGGTCCCGACCCACAGTTTGAGAACTGCTGACCTATTCTATTCTATTCTGCGCTTATCTGAGCACTTTCCAGTCATGTATTAACCATGTAGTAAAGCGTCTCTTACTCACGAAGTAACCATTTATACCATTACTATGCCATACTATCATCATTATCTTCATCAAGCCAAATCCCAGCGGGACATAGTTTCCTTACAGACTGAGCATGTCCTGGCTCCATCTCTAGCTGGGTCCTTAGGTCTGGCTGGATGGTCCGTCTGTGTCCACCATTGGCGATCCTATGGTGCCATTGAAAAGTCTGGCAACCATGTGATCACTGGCCATGTAGCGCCATTCCTTGGTAAAGACGCTTCGTAATTCGCGGGTCTTCATCCGACTGTACTATGCTATTTATAAATGGGTCCATAACATAAAATGTGACCAGGTTAGGTGTATATAATGTGTTGACCACATCACCCCACTTTGTGTATCCCTCTGCTGGCTCCACCACTTCAAACACCAGCTACTTGTCTTTGCTTTTAAGGCCCTTCACAGCCTACCCTTGTGCTGTGTTCTCTCTCTGATAGTCTGCAGCCCATGGCCTATCCGCCAATTAGGTCTCACTCAAGCTCATAGGCCCATGTACCACTCAAGAGCCACTTAATCCCAGAGGTGTTAAGTGGGACGTAAGTGGCGCATAGACCTTGGGCAGGCTCTCTGCACAGCAGAGAATTTCTTCCCCCAGTGATTGTCATGTTTCCCGCAGACGCTTGCCCAGCACAGGAGCTAGAGACTGCCGCAGCCTGACAATGTTTGGCTCCGGATTTTGCTCAAACCCAACTCCTGACGGGTCTGGATCTCAGGGGTGGGGTGGTTGAGGCTCCTCTGGATCATTGTGGCCTTTTTTTTGGTCTCCTGCTCCCGTAGCCTGGCTGATATCAGGAGACTTGAAGAGGGGGCATCAGAACTCAGTTCTCCCCAGGGGATGGGGTCATGCATTGACTTTGGGGTGGGCAGGGCTGGCCAAAAGCTTAGTGTAGATGGAGCCTGCTGGGAGAAATTGCCAGACTGGATCAGAACCCAGGTCCATGTAGGATCCCGAGAGCCCCAGAGCTTGGGATCCAGCCTGAACCCAAACGTCTACACTGTAATTTTATAGCCCTGCGGCCACTGACCCGGGCCAGCTGCGGGTGTTAAATTGCAATGTAGACATACCCTGTGAGTCTTTTTCGCTCTCTTTCTCCACCCCCACATCCGCCTGTCCTGCTAGAGTGACCCGCTCCCTTCAGCCCACAATCTTAATGTAGCTCAGCCCACGGTGCTTTGGAGAGACGCAAAGACCCATTTGTATCCACCTCCACGACTCCGAGCTGGTACTTGATTCCAGTCCTTTTCCAGCCCAGAGAGCTTTAATAGGGAGCGATTTCTCTCCGAGTCAGAGAACGAGCCTCCATTCTCCCTTTGTGCGCTCCTCTCGCTCTAGGTAACCGGCATTATATTCGGACCAATTGCTCCAGCATGAACCTCATGAAAGTTGCACAGCATGGACGCGGCGTGTTATGTAAAATACATGCCCCTGCGCAAACCTCTTAATAGGAATGTCTCCTACCCAACCAGGTGGGGGGGAAGCAACGCTCTGGCATCTCGATGGCAGAGGACGATTGAACCAAGCTAGGGCTCTCCATAGGAAACACCCCACTGAGGAGAGCAACGTATTTTCATTTCACTGCCAGGTAACAAATGAAAAGAATTGCAATGAATGCTAATGACTGAGACCGCCATGGTCCTTTTCCGGTGCATTCAGTCGCAAGGCGGGGTCTGGGGATGGCATGACGGAGCTGGCAAGGGCCTGGCCATACAGGTTTGATGCAGACAGGAGGTGGCCCTGAGTCAAGTGCCCAGATCCAAACCATTGAGACTTGGATGGAATCTTAACGGCCAGCCCTGGTGAAGTCAACAGGATCCTTTCCAAAGAACCCACCTGGTCTGGAGGCCAAGGGGAGTCAGCAAAACTTACTGCATCCCAATGCAGGGAGCTAGATCCTGTCTCCTCATCACACAGAGTAACCTAGGATCACATGTACCTGAGATGGACAAGGCCCTCTGTGTAAGTTTAGACTCTGCTTTCCTGGCCAATGTTAGGCTGCCCCAATGCAGTCTGTTCTCCAGCACTCGCACCGGGCCAGCTTGAGCCCCCTTTCACTGTCTCATGTATTTATTTACACACGCACTGGTCTCAGAACCCAGATCCAGAGCCATGACTCATGTCCTGAGCAAACACATGGTTTTTCTACCAGGGCCCAAAGGCCAATGAGCTCATGGTTCTGCCAGCCCCAAAGGGAAACAAGGATTCCCAGGTCAAGAATCAACCACTGAGAATATCCAGCTGTGGCTGCAGCACTGGGATGTTAAAATCAATGGCAATATCTCATCAGCTGACCTCCGGTCACACAGTGCTGAAAGGGCAGACTTCCATCGCTTTACTCCTGGCATCAATGAGAAGTGAATCAGAACCAGCCTCTGTAACCATTCAATAAATTATTCTCTTGTCCCATGAATGAGTAACGGGACTGGGGTCAGGGCTTCTGGGTTCCATGCCCAGCTGTGTTGCTATCTAACTCTGTGACCTTGGGCATATCACTGCCCTGCTCTGTGCCTCGGTTTCCCCATCTGTGACGAGGGAATAATAATTACTCACCCTCGCAAGGCTGTTGGAAATCTCTGGGTAAAAAGTTGGCATGAAGTGATATTATTGTCTGCTTAGTTCTCATGCTATTTGGGGCACAAGATAGTGAAATGGGTCAAGTTTGGCCCCAAAATTAGGTTTTGTGAAAATAAAAAAACAAAAACAAAGAGCAAAAAAAAAAAAAGTGTTTCCATGACTTTATTGTTTAATTCCATAATTTTTGCCTGGATTGAAATTTATCTGCATTTCCAGCCAATACCCCAGAGAGAGATTTCTCATAAGAACCTGAGAAACAGAGATCGAAAAGCGCCTTGCAGGGTTTACAGCTAGCCTGGTGCCAGTGAAAAAGAACCAGCAAGTGAAACTGACGACAAGTGAATGTGACTTGTCTCTTTCAATCATTCCAGATGAGTGACCTACAAAAAGCAAACAAACAGTGGTAAACAAACCAGGGAACAGGAGAGTGGGATTTTAAAAATTCGTCCAGGTTTTTTGGCTACGGTTAGGGACAGAGCCAAAAGCCGTTTGGGGATTTTTTTTGCTTTTGTTTTCGCTTATTTTGAAAGATAGCGAGCCAGTGCCGCGGCTGGTGCAAATTCTACACTAGGGGTTTGCTCTGGTACAATAAAATCCAGTTAATCCCTGCACTCAACAGTGTCCTTCGAATGTCCGGCTGAGTCAAAGCTAGCACGCGCTCAAATTCTACATTCCAAACACACGTTTAAGTCAATGGGATCAAAGTTAAGTATGTGCTTAAATGCTTGCTGAATTGGGGTGGGGGAAAGCGGGAGGGAGATTGGGGGGGGTGGGGGGGAAGAATGTGAAAACGGAGCAGGTGAGAGCGTCCTTACAGTTAAAGAACAGTGTAGCTACAGGAATACGGTAGTATCACTTTAAATAGCTTGTGAGGCTTCTAGTGGTGCTCACTGTGTTCTATGGGAGTAGCTCCAGCTGAAGTGTCTCTGTATTTCGTAAACACACTGTCCCACGTTGTCTTGGTTCTACAAAGAGCAAAAGATACAACCAAAAGAGAGACAATAAATAAGCAAACAGATAGGTTACGTCAACGGGGCTCAAAGTTCAGTATGTGCGTAAGTGCATCCCGAATAAAAGCCCCCAAAGAAAAATAAAATACAGCAAAAATATTTTTCCTTTCGCAACACGCAAACCAGCTTCCGCCACCCTCCCATGCAGCCTCCAGACACTTCGCAGTGGAAGCTACACCTCAGCTTGTGTTTATTTCATTTAAGGCCCCCCCCCCGCCCTTTTCTGGGGGTTATATCCTCTCCTTCACAGCCCCGGCTAGGCAGGGAGCTCCGGGATTTTAATGGATGAGCCCTGCCACTTAACCACGTCTTCTGCCTGGACACCTAAGGGCTGTGCCAAGCGGAGCTATTTGTAAATGTAGCCGGTTTGCTAAGCGGGAGGGTAAACACGGATGAGCAGCCTTCATCCACTCCAGTAAATATTTTATGTCGTGCACCAAGAAAAGACACTCCTATTTAAATGATTTATAAAGGAAGATCATGTAGAGGTTTCTATAAAATATGTAGGGCTCCTAATCCTGACAGCATCAAGCAAAGAGGACTAGACTCATATATTACCTTCTGGACAGGCTTGCAAGCTGCAGGGATACAACTGACAAATAAAAGTGTGTTTACAGCTTCTGGGCGACTCCGGGGAGCAGTAAATCAAAGTGAGGGTGGGGAAGGAGGGGCGGGGGGAGAAAGCTGGAAATTAAGTGGCAACTTCTGTCCGTCACAGTCCTCAACGCTGGGGGCAGGGGCCAGATTCTGAGCTTCCCCACGGTTGGGATGATGGCATCGCAGCGCTTCCTGATTTACACCACTGCCAGGGAGCACTTTGTTTCTCCAGGAGGGGAAGGCTGGCTTGTTAATAACTAGGCTAAGGGCCAAGTTCTTACTCCACTGACGTACGCAATAGTCTTCGGTCTGGGTTTGTAGCGGGGGGGTGGGCCCTGGGCCATGACCGGGGCTCCCAGCTGCCATGGTAACACACTCGATAAATAATAACACTAATATTTACTATAATGGCCATAGCACCCGGAGGCCGCAGTCAGCATCAGGGTCCCACTGGGCTGGGCGATGCTCAGATGCATAGCCAGGCACTGTCCCTTAGAGGCTCACAATAGGATTGCTGGCCCCATGTCACCCAGGGGGGAAGGAGGCCCTGTGAGATCAGCCTGTGACGAGCTTGGGTGCTTGTAGCAGAGCCGAGCGCTGACCGCAGCGCTCCTAAGCCCCAGCTCAGTGCTCGAGCCACTAGCCCGACGTTCGTCGTCTCCCATTGCCTGTTAGGGCCGGGGGAGGTCTGGAGCCAGGGGGGCGGGTTCGATTTGTTACGCAGTTGTGTGCCTGGTGTTTGGTTTTGATTTGCGTTAGATCATGCGGATTTTACACTGCGACTCCCCTCGCTGGATGACCACCACCGGGCCTGCTGGAGCCTCAGCGGGGGGCCGCGCGATGGGGAAGGGCTGGGCTGGACATGAGGCGCCGGCTCCTCGGCTGGGAGAGCTCTGAGAACAACTATGATTTACACCAGCCGAGGATCTGGCCCTGAGTCCTAAGAATTGACTGAGGGACATGAGGGACTGTTGCTATAGATCAGCCAGTTCCCAGCAAGCAGGGAGCCACCTCTCCTCCACGGCTGGCATTGATTGCTCCCTTTGCCGGTAGGCTCAACGGAGAACCCCAGTGCTCAACTGGCCACAGGGCATGAACTCCCCTCTTGTGCCTCAACGGAGCCTGGACGAGTGCTGCAGAGGACAGGTGCCTTGCTTATGTCTGTTTCTTGGATAAATCAGCAGACGCGACTGGCCGTGCTGGTGACATGGGCCCGTGCACCTGCTCAGAGCTGTCCCACGAAGTCCTCATTCAGTTTTCACACCAGCAAAACTCCCAGTGACTTTCATCGCAGGCATGTCCCAAGAGCTGCTGAGGGCCCCCAGCTCCCAGTGACGTCAACGGGGAGCTGTTGGCTCTTCTCAGGATTTGACCCTTGTGAAAGGACCTGTCCTGTTCTCACCAGTGTAAATCAGGAGCGACTCTACCGGCACCAATGGAATTACACCAGGGTGAAAATCTGTGCCTGGAAGATCCGGAGCAAGCCAGTTGGCATTTACATCAGTGTGAAAGGGGGATCTGAACCAGGTTCGGAGTAAGGGTTTCAGGCCTATTTCTCCTCTCACCACAGATTTAAACCAGGCTCCGGGTGTGATCCTGCTCTCGGTACGGGTGGTTTTTGCTCTGCTGGAACGCCGTGACGTCACTCGCGTTGCTCCTGATTTACCTCTGCGTAGCTAAGGTCAGAGGCAGGTCCTTCCTGGGCGGCAAAGCCACGGCGTGCGTTGCTTTTAGATTGGACGGTCACCTGCAGAAATGGCGGATTCGTAGCCCCAAGAGAACGCAGCACCCATCTCCTTCGGCCCCCTCGCAGTGGGTGCGTCCCCTCGGCTGTCTCCGTCCTTGCTCCCAGTGCTCAGGGAGCCGGGCCCGGGAGGCCCAGACAATGGCTCACATCGCCAGTCATTGCTTAGGAATTGCTGACAAAAGAGCAGCAGCTGGAATAATGCACCCGCACACACGCACACACAGACAGAGAGCGAGACAGACTTTGGCAAGCCAAGTAGCAATTTCACAGGCAGCTGAGGGAGCCCCGAGAGCTGCCAGCCAATGAGGCTGGTGATGTGGCATTATTAAGGGATTAGCAAGTTGTCTCGGCTCTCAATTGTAGATAAGTGCCCCAGTTTGTATTATCTTTTCACGCTGCACCGGGAAGGATGACAAAGAAACAACATGGGTGTCATGGCCTTCAGAATATTATTAAGCGTAATTTGACTTGCGGGGGGAAGGGGGGGGGAGAGGTGGAAGAAGGAGAGAAAAGGAAGAAGAGGAGGAAGAGGGAAACAAAACCAGCCCAGGAGGAGTGAGTGGGATTAAAACTAAGGAGAGAAGATTAGGAGTGAAATATGAACTCTATTCAGAGTCAGTCAATCAGGGGAAACGAAAATCTAAGAGGGGGTGGCTGGGCCCTTCGGAGAATGCCAAAGGCAGGCTTAAGCCACCAGCAGCTGTTCTGAGCCACACGAAGGGCTCTTAGCAGGTAGCAAAAGCTCTGCTGTGCAGATGATACCCAGTGGCAGCCACAGATTTGGTTTTTGTGGCTCTCATTCGGCCCCCTTTATTTTTAGTAAGGGAGATGGGGGGGTTCGTTTTCCCCCCGTGTTGGGGCTGGGTGGGGATGGACTGCGTCCAAATTGCCAAGGCAGCCCCATGGAACCAGGCAAGGGCTAGATCCCCATGGCAGGCAGGGGAATGGGACCTGATCCTATGTGCTCACTTAGCCAATGTCTCACTGAGATACCTGGCCTGACCCGGCCGGCACCCTGGGGTAAATCTGGAGTAACGCCCCGGAAGGCAGCAGAAGTTACCAGGGTGCCAGAGAGGAGGCTCAGACCTGAGCCAGGAGACCAGCCAATCAGCCAAGCACAGCGGTGACAGCAGTGCCGCTGTTCGGATTCTGGGAGCTCCGGGAGGCCCCGTTGCGCTTGGCGCTGCACGTGCTAGAGAGCTTGGAGAATGCCTACAGAGGGGGAACCACTTAGCACTTGGTACCTAGGGTTCTTACACTAGCATCAGTGCTGGGGGCCCCCAAGTTATCTCCTGGGAGACTGATTCTGATCACACTCATGCCACTGGGAATCAGTGTGGTCACACTGGTGTAAAGCCAGGGCAAGGCCCCAGAATCAGTTCTGATGAGTTCTCTCGGGTCTCAGCCTTTTCCCTATGAGCAGGTTCCTGCTTGGAGCAAGGACAGAGCCTAAAACAGAGCCTCAGCTGGGGTAAACTGACTTCCATGGAGCCAGGCTGATTCAGGATCTGACTCTCCGTTTTGTTCCTGTCTTAAGCTGATGGATGGATGTTTGTTTTTTAAGTAGGATTCTGACTCAAGTCAACTTCTGGTGAGGCTCAGCTCAGTGGATGGATCCCAGCCTGGATTTATTAGTCACTTTCTGATGTGATGATGCATCCGATTCACTCACCCAAAGATAAGATCGGGCACAGCTGGTGGGATGGATAAAGGCTGCACGGCCCTGGGAGCTTTTTTCTTCCTGGCATAAAAGAATTCTGAATCCACCCTCAGCCCCATACCGCCTCGGCCTCAGTCGTACGTATTAATCTATAATAATAAGCAGCCATTCTGCCCTGTGTCAGCTGCAATAAGATGCACAACAGAGAAATTGAGTGAAGCCATTTTCCCCTTTCATGACTGACTAACCATTTTCATCATTCAGGGACCCTGGGGTTTGGCTGAATTTGCAGCTGAACAGGACAGCCCCCTCTTGCAATCCGCAGGAGCAACCCAGTGTGAGTGGCCCTCCGCCCGGAGATGGGAAAGGAGGAAGGTCTCTCTCTCTTTCTCTCTCTTTTCATGGAGGTTGAGGTGCATCTTCACTCCTTCCTCCTGGGATGATCAAAGGGAGTTAGTTTTTCTTCACAAGCACCTGTTGGGGATGGTCTAGATATTAATTAGTCCTGCCATGAGTGCAGGGGACTGGACGAGATGACCTCTCGAGGTCCCTTCCAATCCTACGATTCGATGATTCTATGTGCTTCAGTGACTGGGGTGTGACTGGGAAGTGTTTTGTTTTTTTAAAGACCACAGTCTGCTCTCATTCTGGAGTGACTCTACTCAGTTCACTGGGGAGTGACTCTGGATTTAGTGGTGTGACTGAGAGCAGTATGTGGTCCATGATTGCAATCTAGCAGGCATTGGACCTCCACTTACTTATTTCAGTCACTTACTCAATAACTCCACTGACTTACCTGGCATTATTGTTACACTTCACTGGGGTGAGTCAGAGGAGAATCAGGCCCATTAATCTCAGTGGAGTTACTCCTGATTTACACCAGGCTGAGTGAGAGGAGATTCAGGCTCCACATGCCCATGGAAAGGCAACAATGCAAATAGGATGCCGATTGCTCAAAGACTGGCAAGACGCTGACCTGGCGAAATCAGACCTGCCTCCGAATCTAAGGACTGAAGCAATCGTGTCTTCTGCCTGGGGGCCATCGCGCCTGAACTCCGCCACGCTGAGCGTGGTGTGCGAGCCAGGCCCTGCCCCAAAGGGTCTACAACCTAAACCACCAAACCCGAGAAAAGGCAGTCTGCTCGTCCCCCCTGGACGCAGAGAGGCCACTGGTGCCCTTTTCAAAAGCGCCTCCGTGACTTAGGAGCTGAAGTGCAATTTTCAAAGGAGACGTCGGCATTTTTTGAAAGCGCCTCCCAAAGCTCAGGCCAGCAGACCGTGCTAGAGGTGAGAATTTAACCCAGCTTGCCAAGCCCGAGGCCCAGTGCTTAATTTGTGCCAGGGCTGAGCCCCGGCACCTCTAGGCTTGGCAGTTTCTAGCCTTGGCACTTAGGCGGTTCATAGCCCCGGCACCTCTGGGCTTGGCGGTTCCTGGCCCTGGCACCTCTGGGCTTTGCTGCATCAGTTAGGAATGTAAAAAAATTACTTGAGCCCTGGCACCTCTTTCGTTACAAATTAAGCCCTGCCAAGGCCAGTGCCCTAATCACCAGCGCTCTCCCCGCTAGTAATTTTCACCCTACCTTGCTGACCTGGGGAGGTTTGGAGGCAGAGGCAGTCAGCTCCTGCTGGAGAGACACGGCTGAGGACTTGCCAGAAGGTCCTACACTGGTGGCTGCAGCTGCCGGGAGTAAGCAGTGGGGGTGGGGGGCAGGTCAACAGCACAAGACCCGGCTTTGGCAGGCAGAAAAAAAAAATTCCTTTTTTGTGTTCTCCCCTCTTTCTTCTTCATCTTCTATTTCCCCCCCACACCCCGCCCCTTCCTGGAGCTTTATTGTAGCCACGATGTTATTTCAGCGTTTGCATATTATTGGCAGCAGTGGCTCTTGGCTTCCCCGCTTGTTAGTCACAGCCTGACAATGCGAAATCAGTAATGAAGCATGACAGGTTTCATCCAGCTCAGAAGCGGTCATTGCAGCTGCAGAGTTCCAAGAACCACACGGGGGAGAAATACGTGCCCAACTTCTGGCTTCTCCTAACTTTCCTGCCCGGGCTTGGCAGGTTGAGAACATGAAGGAAGCAGCCACAGATGGAGACCATTGCAGAACTGAGCCCCGAGCAGGGAGGGTAGATGGGTTCCTAAGATGGGCAGTGGGGTGGGCCATCAGGCAGTCAACAGAACGGAAATGATGTGCGGTCTGTACATGCTGCTACCCCATGCAAACAAATTGGCTGGGGCCAGGAGCGAGGCTGCGCTGAAGCCTGCAGCCATGTCAAGAGGAACGTCAACCAGGTCATAAAAGTTCTTTTGGGAGGAGTCATGTCCCCCTTCATCCCCAGCCAGCAGCTTGTTCTCTGTCGGCCTCGTGTCCTCGTTTGTATAGTTGCAACGTGATGGGTGAAGCGCTACCAGTCTGAGCTGGTTGCATTTTGTGCCCAGTGGAGCAAAGGACTGCGAAGTGCAGGCCAATGGTGAATTACCCAGCTGGCCGGGGAGAGGAGCTCAAGAACCCAGGGCCCTATTCTCTGTTGTCGTATGGCCCCTTTGCGCCAGCTAGATTGGTGGAAAGAGGCTGTAGATGAAGCATAAGGCCTCCCCAGGGGAATACCCACCCCCTGGCGCATGGAGCCCCTGAATTGTCTCTGCAGGAAGTCCAGACACATGGGGCATCCTGAGGCAGAGGTGGAGTGAAGATGTGGCCAGGACAGACCCAAGTCCTTGCAATTCTGTGTCTCTGTAGTGGCCCCATAGTGGTCACCAGAGTTGCGGGTGCAATGTAGGTTAGTCACAGGGGCAGCTCTCTCCTATGCCAGGTGCCACACTGGTCCTCACAGACCTAAACAGGGGAGGTGCAAGCTGGCACCTCTGCCAGCACAGTGAAGGGTCAGCTGCCCACCCCGTGCCTATGTTTCCAAGTGTCGCCGCTGAGCGGTTCTCTCTCAGCAGACTCAGACAGGCCATTGCAGGATCAGGCCTTCGACTGCCAGCGGGCTTGACTTGAAGCCAGGGATTCAGGGCGCTCAAGGATCTGGCCCAGTGAGCAGCCTGACATGATCAAGGTGGATCATTTGCCAGGGGGTTGGGGCGTTTTACAAGCAGATCAAATCCAGCCCCTTCCCCCAGGAAATATAGGCTAGTCTGGGCACCCGGCCAAAAAGGGGGGAAAGCCATAAGTTACTCAGCCTAGTTTTGGAAGCTTGGGTTTGATTTCTGAGTGACAATTCACACCGGGCAGAGCTTAATCCAGCACTAATTCACATCAGCTGGCATTCAGAGGAGCCCAAGAATTTCGGCACCCAACTCTCATGGGGACTGAATTGCTTGCTTCTGAGTTGCCATGGCTGGCAACTCCTAGATAACTACACCGTTGTAACAAGTGATGAGCCTGACCCAACCCACTACCTCCCCAGTCCGAACCCCTACAGGGCTTTTTCACACCTGGACCTGGATCCAAATTCCACAACTGGAGCCTCTGTCTGAGTACAACAGCTTGTTTTGTTGTGTGTTATAAAATTACTCCACCCCAGGAGCTCTGACGTCCTGTGTGCCTTCCTCTCTCTTCCGCCATGACCTTGGTAGCTTGCTTATTTCTCATGTCTTCCAACGGGCGGGCCTCCCCTTCCACCTCCACCCAGCTTCCGCTGCCTGCATGGCAAATGAGGCACTCAGGCTGCCTTCCACCCCTAGCCTGCCTCTCTCCCCTCAGGCAATCCACCCTTCCATCAGCTGAGAGCCGGCGGTTCTGATTCCCCGTAACCGCTTTATGAACCGGTGAAAGAACTTAATTGAAAACGTTTTGGCTCGGACACAGCAGCCTGCTTTCCGTGGAGCTTGTGAGGGCTGATTTCGTAGCTAAAATCCCTCCTCCTTTCCCCCGCAGATCCCTGAGGCAAGAACCTTCTGGTGTTTGCTGTCATTCGTACTTGCTTTGCGTGGACAATTATTTTGCATTCCATCCTGTTAGGTGCTTGGAACGGTGCCTTGGGAGCTTGGCCTGTTCTACACAATATTTAAACCAAAAATAGAACAAAGGTCCCCAGCTCTAGGAAACCACAGGGCGGCTCCATGGGGTTTTATTATATCGGTCAATCAGTCAATCAGGAAATAGGAATTTAGCTGCAGCTGGAAAATAGAGGCCCCGGTATTGATTGGGGAAGATGGCTTTGCAGGGGCCGGGTAATGGAAATATGCATCTGGAGACACAGTCAGATGGAACAGCTAATACCGAGATCACTGATATGAGAAGATGAGGATCTTATTTGCAGGAGGAGAAATCCTGTTATGATATTTTACATTTAGCCAAAATCCATTTCAGCTGGTGCCTCCTTCCCCCCCCCACAACCTCCCTCACACCACAAGCCTCAGTGTGGCAAAGCCGCATGATTGTTATAATTGGAGTTGAAAACTTTTCACAGCCTGATCCAAACACCGTTGGAATCAATAGATGAGATTCCCATTGACTCCAGTGGGCTTTGTTCAGGCCCTTACGCAGACAGAGAGTGAGCAAGACGTGGGTATAAGAGATACATGGGTATTCAGCCCAGTCTTGCAGTGGGCACTGGCAGACGGGTGTGACCCGCACAGGCCATCGCAGGATTACAGCCTTAGACTACAAGCGCTCAGGACCTGGCCAATGTCACAGGGGTGGTCAATACTTCATGGCTCCAAATATCTAGCTCTCCACTCCCGAGACCTGCATTCTCTGCCTGCTGGGTGACCTTGGACTAGTCATTTGCCCCCTCCTTGCCTCAGTCTCCCCATCTGTAAAATGGAGATTATGATACTGACCCCCTTTGTAAAGTGCTTTGAGATCTATGGCTCCTAGGGGTTATTAGTGCACACGCACACGCGCCCCCGCTTTCCGAGCTGAATTTAGGGCCCCCCCCTTTTATAGTCGAATTATGGATCATTTTGCCGCTGCCCCAGAAGGACATCACAGCTGCAAAGAGAGGGGTTTACCCCATCCTGAACAGAAAACTGGATTTAAAGGGCCATGCATTCATTTTTATGCCTCGGTTGAGCAGGCATCTCAGCCGGGCGGGGGGCAGGTGGGGGATGCTGGGGTGTCCACATTTCCATCAGGAAGCCCCACCCTGCCTCCCTCCCTCCCCCTTTTTTTTGATAATCCTATTTTTGAGCCAGGGGATTACGATCGATACTTCACTCCTAATGCTGCGGTAATACAGTGTTACACTGGGAATGCCAGTTCCCCGCTGAAACACTTAAGGTAGTTTAAACCCATTTGTGCTAGGCAATGCAGTGAATTCACAAAGAGCCTTCTAGCAGCTGACACAGCCCAGCGGTGGCTGGGAGGGTGGGGGTGGCGGAATGGACCAGCCAGGACAGCTGCACTCAGGGTGGCTGATGAGATCATAAAATCATAGGACTGGAAGGGACCTCGAGAGGTCTAATCCAGTCCCCGGCACTCATGGCAGGGCTAAATATTATCTAGATCAGTGCTACTCAAAGTGGTGGTCTGCGGACCGGTGCTGGTCCGCAAGCCATCAGCTGCCGGTCTGCGCGCACACTGGGGAAAAAAATGCTGGTCCCCCACATCAGATAGCTTGAGAAGTACTGATCTAAGACCATCCCTGACAGGTGTTTGTCCAACCTGCTCTTAAAAATCCCCAATAATGGAGATTCCACAACCTCCCTGGGCAATTTATTCCAGTGCTTAACCACCCTGACAGTTAGGAAGTTTTTCTTAATGTCCAACTTAAACCTCGCTTACTGCAATTTAAGCTCATTGCTTCTTGTCCTATCCTCAGAGGTTAAGAAGAACAATTTTTCTCCCTCCTCCTTGTAAGAACCTTTTATGTACTTGAAAACTGTTCTCATGTCCCCTCTCAGTCTTCTCTTCTCCAGACTAAACAAACTCAGTTTTTTCAGTCTTCCCTCATAGGTCATGTTTTCTAGACCTTTAATCATTTTTGTTGCTCTTCTCTGGACTTTCTCCAATTTGTCCACATCCTTCCTGAAATGTGGCATCCAGAACTGGACACAATTCTCCAGTTGAGGCCTAATCAGTGCGGAGTAGAGCGGAAGAATTACTTCTCATGTCTTGCTTACAATACTCCTGCTAATACATCCCAGAATGATGTTCGCTTTTTTTGCAACAGCGTTGCACTGTTGACTCATATCTAGCTTGTGGTCCACCATGACCCCAGATCCCTTTCCGCAGTACTCCTCTGTAGGCAGTCATTTCCCATTTTGTGTGTGTGCAACTGATTGTTCCTTCCGCAGTGGAGTCCTTTGCATTTGTCCTTATTGTGCTGGGCCTGTGTTTTTCCAGCAGTGAGGTTGCAAGTGAGAATCAACACCAGAGACAGAAGCTGCATTTTCTCTCTTTGCTGCTCTTTTCTCTTCTGTATGTTTGGTTTGTTTCGTCTTCTAGGAAACAGGATTGGATTTTAACAACCACTCCAGCTCATCTCATCTAACTTCTTCTCTTTTCCCAAAGGCACAGTAATTGCCATCTTTAATACTTTGTAAGAGATTCACAAACAAGGGTTTTTTTCCTTCTAAAAACTCTCCAGCTAGAGGGAAAGGAAACAAGGGATGTTGGTAAAATGAAAGCCTGCCTTAATACTTTACATTTCAGATGCTTTCATTGTTTCCCACTCTGTTCTGTATCTTTAATAACAGGCTAAAAGGAATGTGTTTGCCATGGTACCAAGCAGGCTGAGGTCCCAAATCCCAAACCTCGTTTAACACTGGACAGGGTTGGACAGTTGCAGTCATGTTAACAGCTTTGACTCTGTGGGTCCCTTAATTCCATCTAAATTAAGACAACAGATTTTTGTTCTGCCCAATCTATCAGTGGCTGCTTCCCTTCTTCATCCTCGCCCTTGCAGCTGCGGATGCAAATGTTGGACGGGCGATGCGCTGGGGAAACTTTGCCACCCGCCAGAGCTGTCCCTTTGTGTCTCTGCTCACTTTTCTTTGGTTTTAAACCTAGGAACGCCAAGCCCATGGCAGCCAGCTGGTGAAAACCAGCCCCTAAGATATCTGCAGAAGCCTGCCAGGCTGGAGGGCACGGTAAGGACCCTAGCATGATTCAGCGTGGGTTGGTAATAAGAATCCACGTGTTGCAGAAAGAGACAATTGCTGGCAAAAGCAGATGTGCCTGGGGAGTCGGGCTGGGACTTCGGATTCTTGCAGCCTCAGAATTATAGGCCTCTTATAGAATCATAGAATCATAGAATCTCAGGGTTGGAAGGGACCTCAGGAGGTCATCTAGTCCAACCCCCTGCTCAAAGCAGGACCAATCCCCAACTAAACCATCCCAGCCAGGGCTTTGTCAAGCCTGACCTTAAAAACTTCTAAGGAAGGAGATTCTACCACCTCTCTAGGTAGCGCATTCCAGTGTTTCACCACCCTCCTAGTGAAAAAGTTTTTCCTAATATCCAATCTAAACCTCCCCCACTGCAATTTGAGACCATTACTCCTCGTTCTGTCATCTGATACCATTGAGAACAGTCTAGAGCCATCCTCTTTGGAACCCCCTTTCAGGTAGTTGAAAGCAGCTATCAAATCCCCCCTCATTCTTCTCTTCTGCAGGCTAAACAATCCCAGCTCCCTCAGCCTCTCCTCATAAATCATGTGTTCCAGACCCCTAATCATTTTTGTTGCCCTTCGCTGGACTCTCTCCAATTTATCCACATCCTTCTTGAAGTGTGGGGCCCAAAACTGGACACAGTACTCCAGATGAGGCCTCACCAATGTCGAATAGAGGGGGACGATCACATCCCTCGATCTGCTCGCTATGCCCCTACTTATACATCCCAAAATGCCATTGGCCTTCTTGGCAACAAGGGCACACTGCTGACTCTTCCCTTTCGAGCTACTAGAGAGCTGCTTTAGTGGGGAGAAGCAGACGGTCACATCTGTTTTCTGTGGGTCCAGCCAGAAGAGGTGCTTTTTTTCATCCCCCTCTCTCGCACGAACGCACACACACGGCTAACGAGTACATTGCAACGTCGCACCCTTGCCACACGCTTCTGGGCCAACCTTGGCAGGGTTCACCCAGTGCCGTCTGGCATGCTGGGCCAGGGACAATGAGGAGCTTCAGGGCTGGGGCTGGGGCTACTCTGTTCACCCCCTTCTTGTAGCGCTGACAGCAACCAAGCGACATCGCCTGGCACTCACCTGACAGCGAGGGAAAAGTCGGTCTCTGTTCGTGCCTCAGCCTCTGCTCAATAGGCCAGTCGGCACCAGCCAGGGCCTGGTTTTAGACGGGAGGACAGAGCACCTCTCATGTCACAGTCAATGCTACGGCGGAGACTTCTGCAGCGGGAAGGACACTGAGTCATCACAGCCATGGCCGGGCCCCCTTTCCGTCCAGCACCGCCCACTCTCTGAACTAGCCTGCCCCCTCTCCAGCTGCCCCCCGTGGAGCCAAAGTTGTGGCCACTTTCTCCCACCTCCAGCCTCCTTCCCCCATGTTGGGTCTTTGGACCCTGCTGCTTTTAGCCAGGGCAGAATCTGACCAGCTATGACTCTCTCTATTCATGATCTACCCGCTGGGATCCCTCCCAGTCCCAGACCCAGACCCCCATCACGGTAAGCTCCCCACACAGCCTCTGGCGACTCGGGCTGCCGGCACAGAGGTGGGGGAAGCCCGGTGGTAATTTCACTCCAAATTGGCTGAGGGGCTTCCGAGGCAAACTCCCTGGGAATAGAAACACAAATATTTCCATCCAGCGCTATAATTATGAATTAGCGCAAAGCTCTGTCTCTATTAGGTGTTAATAGAGACAAAGGGGGGGGTTGGGAATGCAAGGCACAGCTATATAAATGCTAATTCACCCAGAGACCTTCCTCTCTATCCAGGACACAGAGAACGGAGGTTTCAAGGCAACTTTCAAGCAAACTCGGGGCAAAGCCATTTCAGCCACTGAATTACGTTTGTGTAAGGATGCAGCAGATTCCCCACCCCACCCCACCCCTTCCCCGCCCTGTGGACGGGATAATGGAGCACCCTTAATGGCTCGTGCTGTATCTCTTCTCCCAGGCTGGCCTGTTACAGCAGCAGCAGGTAGGTGAGCAGCCTGGCCCTCAGAAAGAGGAGAGGGGTGCAAAGGTGGGAGCTTCTGGAGATTGGAGGGCCAAACACTGTTGCCCACTGGAGCCAAAAAGAGCTTTGAAATTGGGCTGCGCTCTGGTGCAGCTCCACAGTGACTCCAGGAACGTTGGTGGGGTCCGCCTGGATTCCCACGGGTGCCAGTGAGAGCAGGGGGCAGGCATCAGACCGGCTGGATTTCCTCCGCTGGAGCTGAGCAGCCTGATTGCTGAGGTCAGCAGTGAAAATTCCAGGTCAAGAATTGACCCCAAAGGGCCACCGGGAAGCAGCAATGGAAAGACAAGGGAGAGCATCACTCGGGCTTTCACATGGATACTACAGAGCTGTATTCAAGGGGGCAGAGGAGTTGGCCTGGGGGGCCTACTTTAGGCTGAGAATAATTAGGCTCCAGCTCTGCCCCTGGCATTACAGTGACATAGGCCATATTTGACTCATACATTTAAAATCCCAGAAGGGTTCTTTTAGCAAGTCGCCCTGCTGAGGGCCATGCTGAGGTCCACAGGCTGAAGTCCTGCCAGACCAAATTCTGGTCACCACTTTGCATGCAGGAAAGATCTCAGACACTTAGCAGCTTGGTTCCAGCTTCCAGCAGCCAGCATCAGGGCTCAGGTGGTGTATCTGCTCCAATTTTCCAACCCCCCGCCCCAGCATCTCATTCATACTGAGGGGAGTGGTATAAGAACCATGGATGGATGGCTAGATAGATAGACAGACATCACTTGGAGCACCATGGATATCACAGATCAGAATTTCCCCTCTTATGTTGCTTATAATCATTGCCCAAAATACTCAGTGGGGTTAAATAACAAACATTAGGAGAATGAGGGAAGAGCTAAGAGCTGTAGAGAGGGGAAAAAAGATCCATGAGATGTGGAGAGAGGGACTGGGGAGTCAACGAGGCGGAAAGTGACAGGCAAGATATACTTCCAAGTATAAAATTTGCTCTCTAAACACATATGCCGCACTGGTTGGATGTAGCTCTCCAGAAAGACCTATAAAGCAAATCACAGCACAGGGCTGCACCCAGTCAGGTCCTACGAAGCCTCTTTCCGGTAATAGCAGAGCCTGGGTCACAGAATCCTCAATTTACTGTAGCTTTCGGATCTATAAAGCTGCAGGAAATGGCTTCCCTTCCACTTCCCCGCCTCTCTCCCTGGCCATGCCATGCTGACATATTTATTGACCGATGACTCTCGAGGTCTCGCGTGCAGGCTGTGTGCCTCACGGCATCTATTTCACGCACACACAGGCTCCGTATTTGCCTGGCTGGCTAATGATCTGATGCTCCCCGGCCCATACTTCACATAGAGCATGACTTACACTTGAATCTACACTCACGTTGTAAGGTGTGTTCATGAGCGTAAACGCTAGTGTGGACGGGAAATAGACTTTTGCCGCTAACTGCATTGAACTCTAGGCTGAAGGCCAGTGGAGAGGGCACTGCCCCCACTAGATAGAAAAACTGGCTTCTATTCCTGGCTTTGACCTTCTGGGTGAGCTTGGGCAAGTCACTCCTCCAGTCTGCACCAGTTTCCCCTCCCAAACTTGGTCTGTTCACATTGTCAGCTCTTTTGGAACAGGGACTGTCTCTCACCAGGCCTCTCTGCAGCGCCCAGCACAGCTGGGGGGAGAGGGGTGTCTCAAAGCGCTGCTATAATCCAGATAATAACAGGGTTCCACATGACTACAAACAAACATTTATATCACGTCTACCCTAGAATTTACAGTTGTGTTTAAACAGGACTACACATTCCAGCTTTGCCCGATGCGCCCTGGCGGGCTGTTGCATTCACCTGCTGCTTTGGTGAAAGGGATGTTTTTCAAAAGACTCCAAGTCACGTAGGAGAATGAGTCCCACGGGAGTTCAATAGAACTCCTAAATCAGCTGGTGCTTTGGAAAACACCTCCCTCTTGTCTTAAAATTAGGATTGCAAGCTCTGCAGGCAGGTCAGAGATTTTAAGGCCAGAAGGGAGCATTAGATCAGGTAGCCTGGGCTCCTGTATAGCCAGAGAATTTCACCCCGTCACCCCGGTGTTGACCCCAATAGCTTGGATTTGGCTAACACATCTTCTAGAAAGGCACCCAGGCTTGATCTGAAGATTTCAAGAGATGGAAAAGCCACCACTTCCCTTAGTAGCTTGTTCCAGTGGTAAACAGCTCCTCTCTGTTCCAATGGGAATATGTCTGGCTTTTCCTTCTAGCCATCGAGTCTTGCTATATCTCTCTCTGCTACATCAACGTGTGCTTTCCATGGTATATAAGTATACAGCACCTAGCACAATGGGACTCAGTCCCTTGCTTAGAGCCTCCAGGCACCATCACAATACAAATAAGAAGTTAGAAGAACAAAACCATTCATACGGACAGCATTCTGCAAACTCCCTTTGGATACAGCTGCGTCTGCTACTGCGGACACATGCTAATTCTCAGCCTCAGCCTTGTCCTCTCATCTTTTGTTTTTTAACTTTACAGCAGTTAGAAGAAGAAGAAGAAAAATCCCCTCCACCAGGGCCTGAATTTCAAACACCCGTTTATCTCACTACAGAGGGAGAGGCAGAGGGGAAGAATGGAGGGAAGGAAGGAGGTGGACTTGTCCGATGAGTAAAAGGAGAAAAAAACAACAACCCAATTTTAGCCCACTGCTGATCTAATCAGGATTTGATTGGGGAAAAGCAGCAGACCCTTAGCAACAGGCTCATGCCTTCAGCAGGGCTCTAAGTGCTTAAAAGCTTTCAGGGTGGGTTATTAGGGAAATGAGTGGCATGGATCCTAATGAAGGGAAAGGGATGCTTTATAGCCTTCATCCCACTTTTTGCAATCAACCCATCGATCTATTACTTCCTTTTTACTTCCTGGCTTCCTCCTTTCTGGATAACTTTTCTGGTGGGTGGAAGAGAAAATGTAATGTACTTATTTATTTATTGGCTGGGTGTAATAAACCAGTAGCAATTAACCCCATGGGTCTGGCTCTGGTTGAAGTTTACCCTCCCTCCACGCCCCCCAAATATGTATTTTTCAATTTTCTTTTGTATTGATTTTCAGTCTGCTACAGAGAAACAAGACTATCCAGGATGAAATATGCCAGCTTTTGCCTCTGGTCAGCGGAAAACTAATCACTGCAATTAGCGGCTGACCTAGATGGGCAGTTAACAGGTCAGCTTTCTCTCCAAGCCATGGCTTCCAGCACCAGCATGTCATTATCACTGTAGAATCTCACAGTCATTATTTATCTGAGTCTTAGTAGAGCTGAAAGGCTCTGACTGAGATCTGGGCTCCATTGTGCCAGGTGCTGTGCAGACACATGGTGAGAGATGGCCCCTGCCCCAAACAATTTAAATGGACAAGAAAGACAAAGGAAGGATCGCTACCCCCATCTGGGAAACTCATGCATGGAGTTTAATAGGCAGCAGGTTTAAAACAAACAAAAGGAAGTACTTTGTCACCCAACACACAGGCAACCTGTGGAACTCATTGCCAGGGGAGGTTGTGAAGGCCAAAAGTATACTGGGGTTCAAAAAAGAATTAGGTAAGTTCATGGAGGATAGGTCCATCAATGACTATTAGCCAGCATGGGCAGGGATGGTGTCCCTAGCCTCTGTTTGCCAGAAGCTGGGAATGGATGACAGGGGATGGATCACTGGATGATTACCTGTTCTGTTCATTCCCTCTGGGCACCTGGCATTGGCCACTGTCAGAAGACAGGATACTGGGCTAGATTGACCTTTGGTCTGACCTATGTGGGCATTCTGATGTTCTTATTATGTTCTTGTGGAAAGATGAGTGACTTGCCCAAGGTCACCGAGGACATCAGAGGCGGAGCCAGGGATGGATCTTAGATCTCCTGATCCCCCAGCCAGAAGTGCAGGAGGTGGGGAAGGATGGACCACCATGGCCCAACCAGATTGTGGGCTGCTGTGGTGGGGCTGATAAGGTGCCTGACAAAATGGAAAACAGCTTCTGGGACTGCTCTCACTGACAACAGCCTCCTCATGACTGTCTATGGACATGCCCCCTACCATCCTTGCCACTGCCCCTACATTGAAGCCTATGTGGTGACAACATAGAGCTGGCCATGTTGACATCTGCCCCATGCTATTCAGGGGTAGAAGGAAATCTCACGCTGCCCATGGTGGCTCAGTTTATAGGGGTAGGGACAGGATCAGACCCATGGTTTTGATCCAGACTAGGGATCCTGTCTCCCAGTGCCATTTTCTCATCCAAGACCAGGTCCTCATATGCCCGAGAGCAACTGGCTAGCTGTCACTTGTCACTCCTGGCTCCGGTCTCTCTCTCAGTTCCTCTTTGTTCTTGATCCATCCGATCAGAAAAGCTGAGAGGTACATTAGTGGCCACACTATAAAGACATCTAACAAGGTGTTCCAGTTAATTAGTTTTGTCTTTCTTCCCCCCTCCGTGAATACAATCATTTTCTACCTGCAAACTGAGATCGGACTGGAGGGCAGTGATAAAAAACACAGCCCTTGATTGATGAGACACCTCTGCCTTCCAATTTTGCTTTATTAAACAGGGACAGAGAAAACATAGCTGGAAAAAAGAAAAGGAGTACTTGTGGCACCTTAGAGACTAACCAATTTATTTGAGCATGAGCTTTCGTGAGCTGTAGCTCACGAAAGCTCATGCTCAAATAAATTGGTTAGTCTCTAAGGTGCCACAAGTACTCCTTTTCTTTTTGTGAATACAGACTAACACGGCTGTTCCTCTGAAACCTGTCATAGCTGGGAAAAATTTTCCTATGGAAGGTTGAGATCCCAGTGTTCCCGACAGCCAGAGTCCCTTGCAAAGCAACAGTATAAGAGCTTCAAATTAAAGATGCGGGCATGATAAACGAATGCGCGGGGTATGAAAGTGATGAATGGAATTACAGGGTTTGAGAGAAGACAAACGTCTAAGGGAAGAGACACCATTCATCGTTTATGCATCGATAAGTAGGGGCATAGCGAGCAGATCGAGGGACGTGATCGTTCCCCTCTATTCGACATTGGTGAGGCCTCATCTGGAGTACTGTGTCCAGTTTTGGGCCCCACACTTCAAGAAGGATGTGGATAAATTGGAGAGAGTCCAGTGAAGGGCAACAAAAATGATTAGGGGTCTGGAACATATGAGTTATGAGGAGAGGCTGAGGGAGCTGGGATTGTTTAGCCTGCAGAAGAGAAGAATGAGGGGGGATTTGATAGCTGTTTTCAACTACCTGAAAGGGGGTTCCAAAGAGGATGGCTCTAGACTGTTCTCAATGGTATCAGATGACAGAACGAGGAGTAATGGTCTCAAGTTACAGTGGGGGAGGTTTAGATTGGATATTAGGAAAAACTTTTTCACTAAGAGGGTGGTGAAACACTGGAATGCGTTACCTAGGGAGGTGGTAGAATCTCCTTCCTTAGAGGTTTTTAAGGTCAGGCTTGACAAAGCCCTGGCTGGGATGATTTAACTGGGAATTGGTCCTGCTTTGAGCAGGGGGTTGGACTAGATGACCTTCTGGGGTCCCTTCCAACCCTTATATTCTATGATTCTATGATTCTATGATTCTATCTCCTGCAACATTAAAGCTCCTCGTAACTGAAAGAAGGCAAATGAAACCCATCAATGAGCTCTCTGAGCTTGTATTTTAAGAGACAGACGGCTGGCAGAGAGGCAAGCAGCCTTCCACAATTCCCAAACTCTATATTCATGGTTTGGGGGTTTTTTTTTGTTTTTTTCTAAATAATAGCTCTTGCTGGAAGGCAGGGGTCTGTGAGACACACAGAGATAGATTTGAAATGCCCAGGGCTCAAGGGTTTGACCTGCTGTAGAGAAACTGTTGCCAGCCCCAAACGTTAAAAAAAAACCCACAAGGCCACAAAATATCATGAGATTGGCTTTAAAAACATAAGAATTCTTTTGTTTTTTAATAATATACTTTGGTTCTTTTTCTTTGCCATCTGGATTCAGAGCCTTTAGGCTGCCCTTGAGTCCCGTTGCCAAGTTTTTCTCTGACACTAGGAGGGCTAGAAACGTACTTGTTTAAAAAAACGAAAGCAGAGATTCTGATCTCATCACCAAGCTCTAGGAGCTGGAGCTTTAAGAAAAACACCTTGTGAGACAATCGCAGGAGTTTGCAAAATTGAAACAGCCAGGGTCTGCTGCAAGATTTGGATCCAGATTCAGACTTATTCATGTCTGGGGGGCTTGATTTTTTTGTTTGTTTGTTGGTGGTTTTTTGGTTCACACTCATCTCAAATGCACAGTTAAAGGAGAGGAAACCTCTCGCCAGCTTCTCTCCTACTCTCCGCAGAGTTAGTAGTCTTAGTAATATATGTATTTGTATTTTGGCAGAGCCCCCCCTGAAGATCAGCCCCATTGTACTAGGCCCTGTTTATACACAGAGCGAATTTGTACCATGCCACAATTCCCCTTCCCCAAAAGCAATCACTCCTCCCTTCAGGTCACTTTTGGTTCCGATTTTTAGCCTTAAGGGAACTCCCTGCCTCCCCTTCCATTTTTGCCTTTGCACTCTGCTCCTCTCCCTTCCCATTTCATCCGATTCCCTCCTCCTGGCTCGTTCGTTCCCAGGTTATCTAGTACTTTTCCCAAGCTCCACACACTCTCCCCTTCTCCAGTAATTTATTCACTGCAATCAGATCTGAATTTTAACTAGGAGCAGCAGTGATTTTGTAAGGGTCCTTTCACCATCCAGGCTCTTGGCAAAGCTCTCACTGGTGCAGCCAGGAAGGAAACCTGTATTAACCCCCCAGATTCCATCAAGGTACAAAGCGCTCTTGACTTGGGCTGGAATTGAGGCTGCTCAGCACCCCATAAGATCTGACATCAATCGTCCTTACTCCCAGGGCTTCAGCGTTTGCAGGATCAGGCCTCTTATTTTGAGGGGAGGGAGGAATATATTGGGTTCATTTAACAGTGCTAATTAAAGGAAATAGACCCGTCCTTGCAAACTTGAGTGACTCCTGCATTCAGGTCGCGCCTGGGTCCCAGTCTCCAGCATCAGGCTGCCTAGATGAGGGCTTTGGATGTGAATGGTTTTTAAAGGTCCTGTGGACAGAGCACAGGCCCGGGACTCAGACTATGTTCCTGGGTCTGCCGGGTGACCTTGAGCAAATAATTTAATCCCCCTGGGCTGGTTTCCCCTGCACCCTTGTCTGTCTTGTTTATTTAGCCTCTGAACCTGCAAAGACCTAATCAAGTGCTTAAATTTAAGCACGTGAGTCCTTGTATTGACTTCAGTGAGATTATGCATGTGCTTAACATTAAGCACCTGCTTAAGTCTTTACAAGATTAGGGTCTTAGACTGTAAGCTCTCCTGTGGATGCCCAGTGCCTAGCACCCTGGGGACCTGAGCCTATCTGGGGCCTCTAGGCGTTACCATAATGCTACAACTGAAACTGCATGTCCGAGAGAGAACCATTTTTTTGCTAGTGACTGACTCTTGGATTTAAACATGGGGGGTGGCCTGGAGGATAGCGCACCAGCCCGGTATGCAGGAGACCTGAAGTCTCTTCCTGGCTCTGCCAGTGTCCTGCTGGGTGACCTTGGCCAAGTCACTGCACTGCTCCGTGCCTCAGTTTCCCCATATGTAAAATGGGGATAATTACAGTGACCGCTTTCATAAAGCGCTTTGAGATCCATGAATGACAAGTGCTAGGTAAGAGCTAGGTGTTATTACTTTACAATCGATAACAATAGCTCTGGGACTAATACAGAAGCCATCAGCTGTGCAGTGGGGGTTATGAAGCAATTTCCACCCTTCCCAGTCTAGTTCACCTGGCTTCCCACCCCATATCTACCTGAACACAACCGTGCACAATTGGCCACCTGTTTTGGCAGGGATTGGGCGAGCCCTTTTTTCCTCCATGGCATCATGGACAGGCTATTGCCATAGGTAGACAGTGACCAGACTTAGGCACTCAACAGCCCAAACTGCTACTGGAAAGCCAATAGCTCGTCTTTGCTGGGGTTAAAATATCTGTCCTGGGTGCACTGGTGTTTTCCTTTCCAAGGGTAATTCTGTTCTGAAAAGTGACTGTAAAAATGCTCCCCTCTGACTCAGTGGATTCTGCACCTTTGCGAATGGGAGTCCGATCTGCTGACTTCAGTGACAAAAATAGTGGCTTTTACTTTGCTGGATTTTTATTGCAATCCCTGCAGAATTAACATCCTGGAGAGGCAGGAAACTGGGCTCTGGTCCTGCTTGTGCATCAGCACAATTGCTTACGGCCCGTTATACCTGTGCGAACCCACTGACAGCAATGGACTCACACAGGTGTCACTGCGGACATCTTCTGAGCTACATAGCCTCTGTTACTGGAGGTGATGTGTAGGAAGGAAAGAACCAGCTTGAATGTCAGATCCCAGGCTACGTTAGCAGGCCTGCCATTAGGAAGAGCAGACTGGATCCTCAGCGTCTGTAGACGGGCACAGCTGCCTTGAACTCATTGGAGATATACCAGTTTACACCTGCTAAGGATCTGCTCAAGCACCTTTCTATTTATAAATTGAACACTGGCTCTGGAGTCTTACAATACACCTGGAGCCCCTGATGCCACATTTACAGTCAGTTTTCAGAGCAGAACTGTACTTTTAGGCTCATCACCTGCCTGATTTCACATCTAACCAAGCTCCATTGACTTGCTTTGCTAAAAAGCAAATCTGGAGCAAAGGCTATGTCTGGCCTCTTTGACACGTTTGCATTTGTCTATGGCCAAAAGTCTCCTGAAATAACTGGCCATCAACCCCCCACTCTTCTGACTTTGACACTGAGAAAATTCCCCAGGGGTCACCATGGAACCAACGCGATGGCACATATATTAAAACCTGTTAACTGCAAGGGGTCCCATATTGATCTCAGTGACACCAGTGTAAAACGAATTCCAACTAATGGAGTTAATCCCGATTTTAACCACCATCACAGAGAAAAGAATCCAGTTCTGGGAGGGATCACTGGCTCCCATGCAGAGCTGTGCACCGTCACTATTTAAATTTCTATTTCTTTTTGCCAGCCAGGAGGGGGTGAGCCGCTTAACATCCTGCTATTGTACATAGTTTCATCTGAGCTCACTTGAGCTATTGCTCAGTGGCATCCAACTTCCCGATCGGTTAAGCCGTAGCGAGACTCATGGGTGCAGAATGCCGGGAAAGGGGCAGTGGCAGAGCCGGACACAACAGGCCGCGCTTTCCGCTAGTGGAAATGGGCATTGGTCTATTGAAACTGACAAAGCGGTGCTGATTTACTCCAGCTGCGGATCTAGCCCCTCTGAGTTCGGAATAGTTTTCAATTAAAACGAAAATATCCTATAATAACCCTCTGAGGGTTGTTTTTTTTTTTTTTTAAATAAATCCATTATGAAGAGCTTATAAATGTATGTAAAACCGGCCAGGGACAATTCGGGGATTAGGAAGCTGAACTTTCCACGTGTGACAAGCAAAGAAAAGAAAATCCTGCTGGGGGAATAAAAAGAAGAATATTGCATCCAGTGAGAGAGGGAGGAGAGATACCTGTCTCTGGCGCGGAACAGAAGGGTTCAGGAGAGGTTACAAAGAAGGAGATTACTCCTTATAAAAGACAAAGGAGCAGCAGCCCCTACCTCCGCTCCTAGCACCGGACAGAGCGCTCGGAGCACTGGAGAAGCTGGTCTCCGCCCAGGGTGGGACAAAGAAAAGACGGGGGAGGCGTGAGTGACAGGTCAAAGAGTCACAAGCCCCCGCCCTCCGTACCTCACACCCCAGGGCCTCCTATACCCCACATTGGGATATTGAGGGCTCTGCAGGGAGCAGATATATAGACCCACCTGCCGTGTGTGAGAGGGGGCTCTGTGGGGTGATTCAGACGGAGCTCTGAGGGTGAGAGGGGCAGAGACAACCCCTTCCAGTGTGGGGCAGAGAGGGATCTGGGGGGTAGAGGGCATGAGGTATGCATAAAGCGCTTCCCAGTGTGTGCTGTTGAGTTCCAGAGTGGAAACACGGGGAGACGAGGCCACATCTGCCCCTGGAAACAAGCCCACCTTGACAACAGTTTCCAAGCACAGCTCCTCCCTGCTCCACCCCCTGCACTATACTGGGCCATGACTAGCTGGCCTGGGTAGGCTGGAACCTAGTGAGGGTTCGAGCCTTTGTCCACAAGTCATTCTCAAGACCTAGTATGGGGCCCAGGGTGGAACTGGCTGTGAAACATGGTTGGTCCAGTTTATGTGGGCCTGGCCAGCCAGCCATGGTCCAGTTCGACCTATTCCCAAACACAAACCATTTCTGGAGGCAGACAAGGCACATGAGCCAGGTTGGCTCCATCTCTGGTGAATCAGAAAGCGGCCATCTTGGGACATAGACACCCGCCACCATCCTCCAGTGCTCCCTTTCCTCCCCTGTGGAAACCAGTCAGGCTTGGGCCCATTCAACGGGTAAACAATTAGTCATAGACTCATAGAAATGCAGCACTGGAAGGGACCTCAAGAGGTCGTCTAGTCCAGCCCACTGCGCTGAGGCAGGATCATGGCTGCTTCTGCAGCTCTGAGGAAGGTAGAGGATGACTCCAAGCAGGGCAGAGGATTAAGACAGAGGAGAATCTTTGGTGGACGTGGTACGAGATGCATCCCCACTTTCTGCCCCATCTGTTAGACTCTCTGACGCTTTCAGTGCCCATCTGTGGTGAAGGAAGGGGATCAAGTGTCAGAGCTGACTAATGTGCCACTCAGTTGTCCTTAGATGGAAAGGAGAACAACGTCTCCGTCATTCCCTTGGTCCACAAAAGCAGTGATTGAAGGGCAGACGGGGTGAGGTCCAGAAGTCAGGGGCAGGGTGAAGGGCAGTGCTTAATTTGTAATGAAAGAGGTGCCAGGGCTCAAGCAATTAGGTGCCGGGGCTCAGCCCTGGCAAGCCTTGGCACAAATTAAGCACTGGTGAAGGGGGTAAAGACATCAGCAGTGGGGAACATGACAGATGCATCTTAAATCACTGGCTGTGCCCTGAGGAGCTATTCACAGGATGCCGTGTGGCACAAACCTGCCAGCAATACAACATGAGGCTTGCAGTGCAGCATGGGGTGGGATGTGTGAGGTCTGCTTGTGATGACCAAGGAACATAACCTATTGTGGCATTGTTGCTCAAAGCCAACCCGGCAAAATCAAGCCCAGGGTGACCTCAGGAGCTAAAGAAATGCCCCTACATACACATTCCTGATCTTTTGATTGGCCTAAGAGGACATGAGGTTTCTCTTTGCTTTGGGTGGAGAGAATTCATCACCCAAAACTGGCCCAAATTGAAATCCTGCAGCCAACCACCCCTACCATTTGAAAGTGTCCAGAATCAGAACACCCATCTAGAGTTTGCAGCTAGCCCCTTATCTGTCATGGGCTGAACCAAAACCCCTTGAGCTTTAAGGCTGTCAAGCCAAAGCTAGCTCCAGATCTGGATATTGCAGCTGGCCCCATAATTCTCAAATGGACTGAACCAAAATTCCAGATCTGAACATGGGGTGTTCCAAATCTGGGTGTTCTAAGGCTGGATTTTTGCAGCTGGTTCTTTAATGGACTCAGATAAAACCCCACATCCGGATACCCCTCAGTGTTCAAAACTTTGGGCCGAGCTCCGAATCCTCTTCGCCCTTCTTTTCTGGGGAACAGAGATGGGAGGGATGAAAATGGAAAGAGGAGAGGGCAGTCCAGCTGAAGCTAATTCCATCCACGTTCAATCTGTTCTTTCTACCCGCTAATGGAGAGCAACGGAAATGCCCAGCCAAGGAAAAGTACGTCATGGTCTCTTACATGGGCTTCTAAACTTGCTTTCTGACTGAGAACATTCAGCAGCACCATTTAGCATAAAAGTAATTTTAGTTCAGGCCCCCTGTCTGCTACTCACTTATTTACAGGCGGATGATAACTTTCTTGAACATGGAATGAAACCCACTGGCTCGGTGCAGATAGCTGTGCAGGGTGAAACGCATTTGACCCCCTCCGCCAAGTATAATCGGCTTGTTTACCATTTTTCTGACCCCCAAAAAGACAATAACATTGTGCAAGAAACCAATAGATTTTAGCCACATGCCTGTGGTGTGAGTGGATATATAAATAAAATATAAGTACAGAATTGTACGGCAGGGATGGATAATGACTCCATAATGTTCGCCGTGGAGGGGGCAGTCGGTAGAGCTGTCTGTTCCCTGGAACTTCAGTCAGCTTAGCTGCCCAGCACAATTCCCCTCCTTGAAGCAATTGCCCGCTGGAGGTGCCATCTGGGAGAATGCCCCTCGTGCACCTTTGGGTGTTCCGATGGGGACGCTTAAGTGTGGACATGCCAAAGACCTCAGCTCCCAGAATCCGCCACCAGCATTAGTGGCTGGATGCTCAGCTGACTTATGTTGGTGCCTACACAGCAGACAAACTCTTGGGGGGAATCTTGCCCCGTTTATGGGGGCTGAGCACTTGAAAAATCTGGCCATTGAGATTTTATCTTGCAAAGTGCTGATGGCTCCCACTGGGGGCCGAAGATGCTCCTCGGCTCCAGGAAATGCTCCGGGTGCCATCCTGTAAGGTCCCAGGCCCACATCTCCCATCGACTTCAACAGCAGGAGAGGGTGCTCAGCACCTTGCAGGTAGGGTGACCAGATAGCAAGTGTAAAAAATCGGGATGGGGGTGGGGGGTAATAGGTGCCTATATAAGAAAAGGCCCCCAAAATCGGGACTGTCCCTATAAAATCGGGACATCTGGTCACCCTACTTGCAGGAGGCAGTGAGACTGATCCCCAAAGGCATTTGGGTGCCTCATCCCCATTGAAATTAATGGGAGCTGGGTACCCAAACCCCTTAGGGGATCTGGGCCTTAGTGTTTTGCTGGGACCAAGGCCTCACCATGGGAGGCGCTGAGCACCTGGCATCAGTGAGAGCAGCAGGATCCTGAATAGGGCCCCCAATGCTGCGTCAAAGTCATTAGCAACACTCCCATTCGGGGCAGCAGCAGGAACAAGGGAGACCCGATGGTTAGGGCACTAGCCTGGGATGTGGTTCAACTAATTCAACTCTTTGCCGCAGGCTTTCTGTGGGACCTTGGGCAAGTCACTTAGGATGGAAGTTAAGAACCTAGCTGCTTGGGGGATTCTACCCGTAGCCTCTCTCTGCTTCAGTTCTCCTTCTGTAACGTGGCAATATCCCCCTCTCTCACGAGGGCGGTGTGAGGACAAATACATTGAAGACTGTGAGGTGTTCTGGTAATGGGGGGCCATATTAGTAGCTTAGCTAGGTCCTCAGCAACACCGTGTTAGGCAGATACAAGCAAAGATTAAGGAACAGGTGGTGTCCAATGGCTGCAAGAACTAGTCAGGACTTTGAGGAAATTCCAGGGGGAAGAGGCAAAGCATTTGTTGTGAGCAATGGGAGAACCAACCAGAGAGTTGGCTGGATTTTTTCAAGTGTCTACATTTCGAAATTTGAAATTGAGGGAAGAAAACTTGAAAAAGAATGGCACATTTCTTTCCCTTCCTCTCCCCCATCCAGCTCGAGATATTATGGCGTTGGATGAATCTGAAATCCACAGACAGAGCATTGACGTTAGACAATTAGCCTTGATTTCCTCTTCCTATCCACAGCAAATCCGATTTTTTTATCATGCTATTGATTGTTTTAGTACATTTGCCTCCCTGGCTCTAGCTGCTCGCTCTTGTTCATAGAACACACTGTTAAGGGAAAAACCCTGGCACGTTTTGTTTTTTTGGCTTCCCACTCCTACCCTTACAAAGCAGTGAACAGGGACTTTCTGGTGTTGTCTCCTATTAGAGTCCACGGGCCATTATGTAGCTAAGTCCCTGTGCGCTGGCTGGAGAACATTTGTGGGTAAGCCTGAAAAACTATAAAGGCACGGTTTTAAGAATGTTAAGAACCTAAAAATTTTTCCAGATGAGTCAAACCAATGACCCACCTCGTCCAGCATCTTGTCCCCTTCAGTGGCTAATGATGAAGGCATCAGATGAGGAGTAGACCAACATCCATCTGCGCTGCACAGAGTCTCATCTCAGAGGGGAAGGATGGTCTTATGGCTAAAAGTGTTTCCAGTGCAGCATTCAGTTCCTGGCTCTGGTATTTATGTGCCGTTTGACCTAGGGCAAGTTGCTTGGTCTCCCTGTGCCTCAGTTTCCCTTCCGTAAAATGGGGATAATACTCTCCCCTTTGCTTTACCCGTTTAGATTATAAACCCTTTGAGGGCAAGGATCATCTCCGAGGCCCAGATTCAGGAAGGCCCTGAAGCATGTGCTTAGCTTAAAGGACAATCCTCTGCTGAATAGAAATGGATTTAACCACATGCTTCAAGTTAAGCCAACACTTACGTGTTTTTCTGAACCGAAACCTTGCTGTGTCTGTACAGCGCCTTGCACAACGGGGCCTTGATCTCAGATGGCACCTCTGCTGTAGTAATGATGCTAATCTATGTGAGGTGATGAGGGTCAGATGAGAAGAGAGAGAGCAAAATATGGGCACAACTGGAGTATTAATACTAGACTGTGAAATCTCATACCCTGAGGGTTACATTTTTCCCAGAACATGATGACCAAGAGCCATTATTAATTTAATCCAAGTGTATGTGTCTGCCCGTGTTATTCTAATAGCATCAGTTTCATTCTTGGGAGGCTCTATGGGCAGATGGAAACTTGCTAGAAGTCACTGTGCAGCCCATTATCTGCTGCTGGAGTCCCCATGACCTCAGGGAGAGCACTGGTGAATTACACTGGCAGGGACGCCGTGCGTTATCGCAGCGAAGCAGCGCGAACTCGAGGAGGCAGTGTTTGGTGTGGAAGCCCCCTTGGCGTCCCACAGAGAGAACTGGCCACTGTAACAAAACAAAACACCCTGGAACCACACACGCACAAAATCAGGCAACTCTGGACGGAGGGTGGGAAGATGGGAGAAAGTGAGCCTTCTGTGTGCTGTGATCTATGAGAGCTGGGGAGCAAGAAACATGATCAAAGGGAACTTGTTCCATATCACTTCCCTAAAGCAGGACTCGGGCAGATGGGCTGCATGGTTCAGGCTAAACATCTTTCCTCCAAGTCAGTGGCTCTCAGCCCTTTCCCCAGGCACTGAGAGATCCGGTGACTCGCCCTCGGTCAAAGAGCATGTGCGTATCAGAGCCAGAAACTGAACTGTGCTCTCCAGACTGGCAGGCCAGTGCTTCTAGCCACGAGATCATCCTTCCCCATCCCACCTCCTGGGATTCCCCTGCCATCCATTGAGAATCTCCTCCAATCTAAGAGCAGGAGATGGGCAAGATGACTGTGGCCCCTGACCCCATGCTCTAAGTCACCAGTTCAACTCCAGCTCAGGGGAGTCGTTTATTTGTAACCCACGACCTCAATTGTCACCTCTCCTGCCGCCATGGCGCAGATGGGGAGAATGTCCCACATCTCTCCCCCGCCCCACTGACCTGGCTCTAGTCCCATGGCTAGTTCTGCCCTTGCCTCAGTTGACCCATCTGTAATGTCGGCATAACAATACCGACCCGCCTTCGTACAGCACAGCTGGATTGTGCTCTGAAGGCGGCGGGGCGGCGTGCGCGCGACCAGCTGTGTTGTGGCATAAGCCACATGGGAGGGAACAAGCTTCCCCGTCGGCTAGAAGGATCCATGAGTTGGGAAGGCCAAATCTGATTAAATACGGCTATTGATGGTACTGTATGGCCCCAACACTGTAGTATCTCAGAGTCCTCAATGTGTTTATCCTCCTAACCCCCCCCCGGAGGCAGGGCAGTGCTGTTAGCCCCACTTCCGACAGCGAACTGACGTACAGAGAGGCCACAGTCACACAGCATTGAAGTGGGTCTCTATAGTGCCAGGCTAGCACCCGAGCCATCGGCAAGATGCTCTCCTATTCTCACCTCCCTTCCTGACGTAGACAAAGCTGGCCCAGGCCTAGGTGTGCCACAGGGGTGCTCATGTTGCGGGTCAGTCACAGCTTAGGGGGGACACAGTGCATGTGTGTGTGTGTTTGTGGGTTAGTGTGTGTGTGTGTGTGAAACTCACCCTGCAGCTGGCTGTCTTGTACCTGTCCTGGGGTTATAAGAAGCTGCAGCTCTCAACCTAATGCAGAACTGGACTGGAACTCCAAGACCTATGAACCTTGTCATGGACCGGGAGGAGTGGCGAAGGATTGTGGGCACCTCCGATCAGGGACGCCGGGACAATTTGTACAGTGGGGGGTGCTGAGAGCCACTGAACCAAACTCTAAACCCTGTCTGTGATGGAAACCACCTCAAGCCAGGGGGTGTGGCAGCCCCCCAGTTCCATCACCTATGCCTCTGACCCCGTGTAAACAGGGAAAAGGAGGCGAGAAGTGAAGTGATTGGAATAACAGAGACTTGGTGGGATAACTCACATGACTGGAGTACTGTCATGGATGGATATAAACGGTTCAGGAAGGACAGGCAGGGAAGAAAAGTGTGGGGGAGTTGCACTGTATGTAAGGGAGCACTATGACTGCTCACAGCTCCGGTACGAAACTGCAGAAAAACCTGAGTGTCTCTGGATTAAGTTTAGAAGTGTGAGCAACAGGAGTGATGTAGTGGTGGGAGTCTGCTATAGACCACCGGACCAGGGGGATGAGGTGGATGAGGCTTTCTTCCGGCAATTAACAGAAGTTACTAGATTGCAGGCCCTCGTTCTCATGGGAGACTTCAATCTCCCTGATATCTACTGGGAGAGCACTACAGCGGTGCACAGACAATCCAGGAAGTTTTTGGAAAGTGTAGGGGACAATTTCCTGGTGCAAGTGCTGGAGGAACCAACTAGGGGCAGAGGTCTTCTTGACCTGCTGCTCACAAACTGGGAAGAATTAGTAGGGGAAGCAAAAGTGGATGGGAATCTGGGAGGCAGTGACCATGAGTTGGTCAAGTTCAGGATCCTGACACAGGGAAGAAAGTTAAGCAGCAGAATACGGACCCTGGACTTCAGAAAAGCAGACTTTGACAACCTCAGGGATGTGATGGGCAGGATCCCCTGGGAGAATAACATGAGGGGGAAAGGAGTCCGGGAGAGCTGGCTGTATTTTAAAGAATCCTTATTGAGGTTACAGGGACAAACCATCCTGATGTGTAGAAAGAATAGTAAATATGGCAGGCGACCCGCTTGGCTTAACAGTGAAATCCTTGCTGATCTTAAACACAAAAGAGAAGCTTACAGGAAGTGGGAGATTGGACAAATGACCAGGGAAGAGTATAAAAATATTGCTCGGGCATGCAGGAGTGAAATCAGGAAGGCCAAATCACACCTGGAGGTGCAGCTAGCAAGAGATGTTAAGAGTAACAAGAAGGGTTTCTTCAGGTATGTTAGCAACAAGAAGAAAGTCAAGGAAAGTGTGGGCCCCTTACTGAATGAGGGAGGCAACCTAGTGACAGAGGATGTGGAAAAAGCTAATGTACTCAATGCTTTTTTTGCCTCTGTCTTCACGAACTAGGTCAGCTCCCAGACTACTGCACTGGGCAGCACAGCATGGGGAGGAGGTGACCAGCCCTCTGTGGAGAAAGAAGTGGTTCGGGACTATTTAGAAAAGCTGGACTAGCACAAGTCCATGGGGCTGGATGCGCTGCATCCAAGAGTGCTAAAGGAGTTGGCAGATGTGATTGCAGAGCCATTGGCCATTATCTTTGAAAACTCATGGCGATCGGGGGAGGTCCCGGACGACTGGAAAAAGGCTAATGTAGTGCCAATCTTTAAAAAAGGGAAGAAGGAGGATCCTGGGAACTACAGGCCAGTCAGCCTCACCTCAGTCCCTGGAAAAATCATGGAGCAGGTCCTCAAGGAATCAATTCTGAAGCACTTAGAGGAGAGGAAGGTGATCAGGAACAGTCAGCATGGATTCACCAAGGGCAAGTCATGCCTGACTATTCTAATTGCCTTCTATGACGAGATAACTGGCTCTGTGGATGAGGGAAAGCGGTGGACGTGTTGTTCCTTGACTTTAGCAAAGCTTTTGACACAGTCTCCCACAGTATTCTTGCCAGCAAGTTAAAGAAGTATGTGCTGGATGAATGGACAATAAGGTGGATAGAAAGCTGGCTAGATTGTCGGGCTCAACAGGTAGTGATCAATGGCTCCATGTCTAGTTGGCAGCCGGTATCAAGTGGAGTGCCCCAAGGGTCGGTCCTGGGGCTGGTTTTGTTCAATATCTTCATTAATGATCTGGAGGATGGTGTGGATTGCACCCTCAGCAAGTTTGCAGATGACACTAAACTGGGAGGAGAGGTAGATACGCTGGAGGGTAGGGATAGGAAACAAAGGGCCCTAGACAAATTAGAGGACTGGGCCAAAAGAAATCTGATGAGGTTCAACAAGGACAAGTGCAGAGTCCTGCACTTAGGATGGAAGAATCCCATGCACCGCTACAGACTAGGGACCGAATGGCTCGGCAGCAGTTCTGCAGAAAAGGACCTAGGGGTGACAGTGGACAAAAAGCTGGATATGAGTCAACAGTGTGCTCTTGTTGCCAAGAAGGCCAATGGCATTTTGGGGTGTATAAGTAGGGGCATAGCGAGCAGATCGAGGGACATGATCATTCCCCACTATTCGACATTGGTGAGGCCTCATCTGGAGTACTGTGTTCCTTAGAAGTTTTTAAGGTCAGGCTTGACAAAGCCCTGGCTGGGATGATTTAGTTGGGGATTGGTCCTGCTTTGAGCTGGGGGTTGGACTAGACGACCTCCTGAGGTCCCTTCCAACCCTGATATTCTATGATTCTATGAAGTGAGCGGGTCTCGCTGCCTTTCTTTGAGGAAGGTAAGAAAAGAAACAGCCCGGCCGCTGAATCCTTCATCTCAGAGGGGAGAAGTGGCAGCAAATTAGCTGGCACTCAAGCTTGGAGTGGCTCTTGTGCGGCTGGGCAGAGGCCCGAAAAGCCTGATAATCATACATAATCACGCCATGTTCACAGCCACCGCCGGGCAGGGCAGCGCCAGGGCCGGACACAGCGTTTGGGGATCTGTGTGTCTGTGATGGCAGGGACCGGAGGAACAATGGCTCACTCAGGCTCTTCATGATCCTTGATGACTCCTCTTCCTCGTAAGCTGGAGGAAGGCTCGCTGCTTGTTCCAGGTGACTGGGGCAGGGGAAGGGGGAAGAGGCTGGTTTTTGCAGTAAATGCTGAAGAATGATCTCAGCTCTTTGCAGTGTAATGACCTTTCCGGCCTCTCTGATGAGGTGTGTGTTGCTTCCGGCTCTCAGACAGGCACTGCCCAGCTAACCAGAGGGCCGGACTTACGAGCCAGGGTAGAGCTGCAGTCAGCCAGCCCAGTGCTACCTGCAGCATCCAGGGGTATAGAAAGCCATTCCTACCTGCTGCCCTTAAAAAAAAAAAAAAATCCCCAATCAGGTTTGCTCCTTGCCAAGTCACCTTTCCCCCATTGTCAGGAAATACCTCGTTTTCTTGCACGACAGCTGCTTTGACGACCTGAACGTGAGACATTATACGGCGGGTGGCCTTACGGGACCGTTGCTGCAAGCCTTTGCTCAGCTGAGGAGACCAAGCCCTTCATCACCAGCCCCTCTTAGCAGACTGGTACAAGCAGCTTCAAGTGATAGGCACACTCTGCAAAGCTCCAGGATAAAAATAAGTGTGCCTGGTTGTTTTTTTCAGAGGTGGGTGGGCGGGAAGGCTAGGAATACACCAGAGAGTAATAAACCAAGGAGGTAAATGAGAAGGATAGGATGGGGCGGCATGAAATAGATATTACAGTGTCTGAAACTGACAGAATTCGGGAGGAGGATGGGAGGGAGGGGGCTCTTCAGCAGATATATTTAAAGCCTATTTGAAGTTAGGAAGGCAGGATGGGAAAGTAATGCAATGGGTTCATATTTAACAAGGGACCTAGAAGAACCTTAGAAGAAAGAAAGAAATGCAGCACTAGATAGATTAATAATAATACAGAGCTCTTATGGAACACTTTTTCACCCACTGATCTCAAAGAGCTTTACAAAGGAGGGCAGAATCATTACTGCCCATTTTACAGATGGGGAAACTGAGGCAGAGAGAGGGGACATGCTAAACCCAAGGTCAGTGGCACAGCTAGGAATAGAGCCAGGGATCCCGCATCCCAGTACAGTGTGTGAGCCACTGGGCCTGATGAGTGTGCATGGAACTAGATAAGCTCGATAACTCGCTCGATCTGTACAGTCAAAGGGACACTGTCAAGAGACGAAACATTTTAAATAAAAGCTCCTTGTGGATGATTATGGGACTTACGTGTTGCCGAGACATTTGCTGGCCTTCTGCCTAGGGCCAACGTGCTGGATCACAAACCACCCCCCCCCCCGCCCCATGCACATGTCTGGGGGATGACGTGAACGCTACTAGAATGTCTCCAGCAGCGATTTGGCTGTTGAGTGAAATATGGCTCGAGAAGGATTAATTTTGCTCACTTCACATATCAATGGCCTGCTGATGAAACCCACTGATGATGCAAAACTGGGGAGTGGCCCCGATCAATGGGAAGGAGGATGGAGGAAAATTCTAATTCCAAAAAGGAGTGGGGCACGGATGGAGGCAAATGTGCTTCTTGCCCTCTTTCTGCCCTAAATCTTGCTCAGGTCTTTATTTGCAAATGCATCTTTAAGGCTCTGAGGCTGGCATTCGCCTCTGGGCACAGGCATTGCCTAAGACTAGTTGAACCTCATAAGGCTGGTGCATACACCTGGGCTTAGATGACACATTCCTTTTGCTGGCCCCTCTCCACAGAAGGGAATTTCGCCGTCTGTGTGCAAAGGAAAATGAAGTTCAGAGAGTTAATCATCCACCTCTTCCCTTCGTGTAATAAACAAGGGTCCCTCTGGCTGGATAGAAATAGGAGCAGAGAAGCATTCACGAGCAGCACAAAAGGGTTCCTGGCGCCTGCTAGCAAACATGCTTTTGCTGCTCACTTGGACGGCTACCTGAGTGGAGCCTCGCTGCGGTTCCCTGGCTGTGGAGCAGCATTGTTCTCCCACACATCACCTAGGGAGGACATTGAAAGGGCTTGCCTGGGCTGCTTAACTAGCGCCATAAATCTACCCAGTGACTAAAGCAGCATGTTCAAGCAGGGGCAGGCCAACAGTTAGCGTAAGGCATTGCTCCTCTGACGCATCGTGATGGAGTGCCTTGCATAATCGTTCCCCTGGAATTCTCCATGTCCAGATTTGCTAGGTCAGGGGGCTGTGTCAGCCCACGCTGTACCTATCCGTCACCACGCAGCAGAACAGCGTCGGGCCATATACAAACCAGTGCAAAGCAAAGGTGCTTTCTAGTCCCCACCTGTCTTTTCCCATCATTTATTTGTTACGCACAAACACACACAGGGCTGGAGACAGCAGCTCAGTCCTGACCTCTGCCATAAGACAGGGGCATTAACCTTTCGTAACCCAGTCTGCTGTCAGGTAACCAGGGCCGGGGAATAAACTTCCGTCTCTTACCGGCATTTCTGTGCCACTTTTATTACAGGAATCACACGAGTAGTCTTTACTCCCGGAAGTAATCTCATGGTTTAAATAAGACTGCTTGTGTGAGTCAGAGTTGAAGGAGATCAGATAGATAGATGGGTGTGGGGAGGCTGGATAGATAGGCAGGTAGGTAGATACAGGCTATAATGTTCTTAGTTTACAATGGTACAAAATATTATTATAAGAGGTCAGGTTAGACAAAGATTTCTAGGTGTTTGTAAAAGGGTTTCAGCATCATCTCGCAATGCCGAGTGCAGTGAAACACTTCCAAGTATTCCCAGATTTACCGCCACCTTCTTGTGCAGGCGAGAGAGGCTCTTCTGGAGATTAATCAAATCGGAGTCCGTTAAGAATCGCAGCATTACTCGTGTGACTACAGAAATGTGATTCATTGAGTGCAAATGGTAAAGTTTACTGCAGGAAAGTCTGTTTCTTATTGGCAACTGAGTGCTGTTACAAAGCTGCGTTATGCCAGCTCCCTGGTGAAACACACAGCACTCAAGCTTCTGCAGTACATCTTTAAATTACAAAGTTGGAGGGTAGTTTATTCTCTGCAGAATGCAATTCAGAGGGGCCAGCGTGAGGCCTCTACCTCACTGAAGTCCTAGCGGAGTCCTCAAAATAGGATTTAAGGGCTGGCCCTGTGATATTGAAGACTGTAACTTTAAGGGCTGAGCTTCCCAGACAGAGTCTGGACATGGTGCTGTGAAGCTCTTGTTGTGCACAGCCAGGTGGAACCAGATACAGACCAACTCGATCTCTTGCAAGCACCTCAAGCACTGAGACATGAACACCCCAGGCCCTAGGGACTTGTGCTACCTTGCTACACAGGGGTGAATTCCATCTGGAACAGGTGAGGGCCAGCAACACAAGGGTTAATTAATCAATGCTTGTGGGGTGTTTTGAAATTCTTGAATGGAAGCTGCTATGGTAGAGCATTCTATCCATCACCATCAACCTCACCACCATCATCATCCTTTAAAACAGTCGATTCACACTTGCTTCCCTAGGCCCCAGCCAATGGGAGCTTGGCCTGAGCAAAGTGCCTGGTATAGAGCGGGCAGATCTGATGCTCTCCATCCTTCCTCAGACTGCAAGAACAAGGAGACGTTCAGTGAATGGCAGCAGATATAGAAGTGATAAAGAAAATCTATTTTTGCTCTGTTAGCCTGTGGAACTCATTGCCACCAGATAGGGGGAACCAAGAGCTTGGCAGGGATTCAGAAAAAGGCTAGCCATTTCTATGGATCACAAGAATAACTATCGATGGTACTAATGTGGCCCTGCCACCATGGCATCTGGGCATGTCACAACTTCTAATGTATTTTCCTCACAAGGATCCATCCCCCCAGCTCTGGGGCAGGGCACTGCTATTATGCCCATTGTACAGAGGGGGAACTCAGGCCCCAGGGTATATACCCTACCTGGCTCTCAACAAGCCCAAGCAGCACCTCCTACACCTATACTGATATTTTTAGCAGCGTAGTGTCCAACTGCCTCCCCCATCCCTGCCGCCTGCCTGAGCCTTTCACCATGGCAGGTAGCTACTCAGGTAGGCCCTGTATATTGCCACACCAGCATAAGTGTAGGCAGAGCCTAAGTCACAGCCCAAAGCCTTAACCGCTGCACCTCCCTTCCTCTCTAGAATTGTCTAATAATGAAGCGTTTAACAAAGGAAGGGCTATAAACCCTCCCGCTCTATGGCCTGGACCCAACCACTGGGAACTGGGAACTGGGAAGAAACTTCCCCTGGGACCAGGTCATCTGAACTACCTACTGCAGGGCTTCTTGCAGCTGGGCTGCAGCATGCGACGCTGGCCACTGTGGGAGCCAGGCTACCACGTTAGCGGGACCACGGGGCTGATCCAGTCCAGTGAGGCCTGTGTTCCTCAGAGCAGAGACACTATTATCCTTATTAGGGATGACGCAAAACGAAATGTTCCCGTGTCATCGGAGGGAGATCCATAATCAGCTCCAAACAAGGAGATGTGGCAGGGGGAGGAGGGAGGCAGTTTATTCTTGGAAGGTTTCTTTTCTTCTCCCATTGATGAGAGCAAACAGAGCTGGGCTACCCTGTGCTGTCATCCGCCATGCTCCGAGCTCCTTTGCTCTCTTGCTTTAATGCACCACCTCTATTTATTCTGCTCCTGTAACTGTAAAATTGATTTTCTTGCAACAAGACGCTTGTCTTTCACCACCGAACGCACCCAAATGCTCCAACATAAGACACTGGCAATTTTTAATTAGTTTCCTTTATACCTCCTGCCTCCCAGAGCAGGCGTGTGGAACCAGAACAGGGAGGCCAAGAAAGGAACAGAATCCAGAGATGACAAAAGCACTTTTTCATCTAGATAGGATTATTAATAATACAAGTCGTTTACCTAACAAGGCAGACAAGCTGCTTGGGAGAGAACAGTGGGAGCAGGGCAGGGGATTGGTGTGTGTGTGTGGGGGAGAAGTAATTATTGTATCTTTCGCTGTAGGGTTTGAAAAGTGACTTTAACCACTAAGGTAATCTTTAACTAATGTTTCGAACCAGCTAGTTCCCTCTTGGCACCTTCTCGTCCTCCCAATGCACAATTGTAGCCCAATTTCCTTGCCACTGGTTTGCCCTTCCTCAGAGCAAATGGCCAGAGCATGTCATTGATTTTTTTGTTTTAAAGCAGAGCTCCTCATTGAAATCCAGGGCGGGAAGAGCCTCCAGGGTCGATGACGTTGCCCAGTGTTGCTTAACAGGTGTAATTACCCCACTGCCCATGTCAGTGAGCTTTGGGCAGGCACCTCCGTGGGGGTGCAATTTTTCCACACCCAGGCAACAGGCTGTGGGCGTGAGATGCCACAACCCTCCACGTCCTGGACTGGAACGTTGGCCAAGACCCATGCCCAGGTGGGAATTTATAAACACCTACCAGCCCACCCACAAACCATCCCCTCACCCTCCCTCTGCACCTCCTCAAACCTTCCCTCTGCACTGGCTATGGAGAGTTGGCAGCATCCAGCTCTACCTCTGCACCTGGCCCCTCCTGTGCAACAGATTCATGGGGGTTCTGCTGCAGTAGGAACCTTTTGTTGCTTTTGGGGGAGTGGTTAAGGCACTGGGTTGGGACTCAGGAGATCTGGGTTTAATTCCAGCTTCCTGGGCAAGTCACTTAACCTCTCTGGTCCGCATTTCCCCGTCTGTAGTCTTCCTTCCTTTGTCTGTCTTGCTTATTTAGCTGGTAAGTGCTTCAGGGCAAGACCGTCTCTTACTCTGGGTTTGTACAACATGAAGCCCAATGGGGCCCTGATTCCAGGTGGGGCACTTAGGGGCTACTCCAATACAAGTCATCAGTAACAGTAATAAATTGGCAAACGTAGATTTGTAGATTCCAAGGCCAAAAGGGAGCACTGTGATCATATGGCCTGACCTCCTGCATAGCACAGGCCAGAGAACTGCCCAAAAATAATTCCTACAGCAGATTTTTTAGAAGAAACATCCAATCTTGATTTAAAAATGGCCAGTGATGGAGAACCCACCATAGCCCTCGGTAAATTGTTCCAGTGGCTAATTTCCCTCACTCTTAACAAGGTACACCTTATTCCCAGTCTGCATTTGTCTAGCTTCAACTTCCAACCACATACCTCACTGGCATGACCCCATATTATACCAGCTGAAGACCTGCTCTCAATTGGCTTTCATATTTAGATTGTTTTGCCCTCTCTGCAAACTGAAATTTAAAAATCCACATGGCTGCTAGTAACTGCTTATTGGACAATGAAATGGTGCTAGTCGTGGGTGCGCTGTGGGACAGGATAGTGAATTATTGTTTACGTCTCAGTAACGCCTACAAATCCCCATCAATGCCACTGTGCTAGGCGTTGTACAGGCAAGTAACAAAGAAGACAGTTCACACCCCAGAAAACTCACACGCTGGGTTCCTGATACAATGCTACGTGCAAGCAGAGCAATGGGGGAACGTGTATCTTCCACGGGAGGGTTTGTTTTATTTTGCCCAGTGTGAATTTTTGAAACCCTAGTGTAACCAATGAGAAGTGATGTGTGAAAAGCGCCTCTGGACAGGGACCAGGACCGGGCTCATACGTGCCGCTGCAACAGAAATAACAAATAATAATGTTAAAATGCTGCCCTAGGCATCTAGGTATGCTGTTGCTGCAGCATGAACTAGGATGGAATCAAATTCCAGCAGGTGCTGGGTGCTCCCGCTAGAAAATCTGCATCCCCATGATGAGAGGAGGAGGGTTAATAAATCAATGTTTGGAAAGTGCTTTGACGTGCCCCAGATGAAAGGTGACATATGCCTGCAAAGGGTGATGATGAATAATTAAAATGGCCGACTGTTTGGTTATAGATTCCTATGGAGTCCAGCAGGTCAATAGGTGGCTGATTACCATCTATCACCCCTCCTCCTTCTGTGCTTCTGACCATCTCTGCTCTTTGTGTTGAGGTAGCAGCTAGGAGCCTTAGTCATGGCCCCAGACAGCACTGTGCTGAGCAAGTTCTCAATCTCAGTTACACTCCGGCTGCAAACGGAGAGACTCCAAGGCCGTCAACAGGCCAGCTGGGTCTTCAGCTGGTTTCAACAGGCTATTGCCATCGGTGAAGCTATGCAGGTTTACAGCAGCTGAGGTGCTGGCCCAGTTTAGTAAAGGCATTAGAAGCATTAGCAGGTGTCCTAAGCATTTCTAGACAGGAGCAGGCTGTGTTAGAGGTGGTTATACATCCGCACCGATCCTGCCTTAAAACGCTCCTTGGAGGTGATGCTACAAAACTGACAACTTAGACCTCTGGTGGGCTGAGGGACTGCGCCTCACGCTGACCAGCACTGTTGCACTGGTTCCTTGGGCTGCCCTGCCGGTCTGGATCCATCTGTTGTCTCTTGCCATCCTTAGATTGCACGTCCTGCATTTGTACAGCGCCTGACACAATGGGTGCTGGTCTGTGACCAGGGCTCCTCGGTGCTGTGATCATCTAAATACATAATAATAGTGATAATGTGGCCTGTTGTGTGTATGCATGCAGTGTCGGATCCTGACTTAAAGGCTTCCATATAGATTTACACCAGGTAAGGATTTCAGTCACTCTAGGGCGGTTGTTTTGGTTTGGGTGTCATGCTTATTCTGTAAATATGTGACACCCAGAGTAACACCTACAGAGAGCTGCTCTTTTTGATCTCCTCATGTCGACACCAATGCAATCCCTCTAGTGAAAACATAAATAACTCACTGCAAACAGAGGGTGAAATTGACAAACAGCCAGTGATGCAGCTGCTCCCGGATCTGAGGCCTGCTTCTATCATTCTTAGAAATTAAATTTGGACAAATCAACGGTTTGGGTGAAATGTATTAAAAGAGTTTCTAGTGGGGTCCTGGGGGGGTTTCACTTTCCCTCTTGGCATTCTCCATGCCCGATTTTTTAAATAATACTTGATCACATGGCATGTGCACCTTTATTGAGGCCATTAATTTCAAGTGCCCACTATAATTCCTAAACTCTTCTTAATTGTTCCATGATACAATGGCATTGTAGCTTCAGAGCGTGCATCCCGGCCTGCAAAGCTTGGAAGTTGCGCCCCCAGCAGGCCAATTTAAATGACTACTGGTTAAAAAGCTCTGAGGACCTTAAAAATAATATTCTCTTCAGACGTTTTTTTTTTCCCCAATGCTGACACATGCACTGTTAGCTTCTATTCAAGACTATTTTCAGATCATAATCAAAGCCTATCTTTTGTGGTGGTGTTTTCCACAGTGAGAAGCTTAACAATAAGGTTTGTTGAGTTTCACACCAGTCAGGTCCAGCTGAGGATTTGGCCCATTGAAGTCAATGCATCACATTACTCCTGGGCTACCCCATTGGATATGACAGGAGACTCACCCCCAAAGATTCAGATTGAGATCTCCGTTTAACTGGTGTAAACCTGAAGTGACTTCACTGGTATTGGCACCTGCATAAGAGAGATCAGAATCTGGCCATCTGTGTTGCATTTCCAGCTTCTTTTCCCAAAAAAGTTTATGCAAGTGTTGCATGGAGAAACCCTAAATCCACTCAGCTCCCCAGAAATATCCAGAGAGCTCCCAGCTGTGAATATTTCCGGCCAGTCTCACTCTCTCAATCCTTGTCTCTGTAGACAGACACTAATAAATAAATACAGAATTAGCTAAGTGCTGAGCAATTCTTAATAGGGTAGGAGCCTGAAAGCCAGAGAGTGACCAACGCCCTGAAGAACTGGCAGTGAATCCAAATGCCCTGATGGAGCCATGGAAATAGAATTATAAAGGGAAAGTGGGGCAAGTCTGTCTGTGCTTTTCAGGAATCCAGACCAAACAAAACAACTGACCTACATGAAATCCAGACTTGACCAGGCTGCATTTTGCTAAGTCAAAGGACTCAAGATCAAAAAAATGTCCTTTACATTCATTCTAGACTAAATCTTGGTCCTGTAGTAATTGAAAACAGCTTTGCCACTGCCTTCAATGGGAGCAGGATTAGGTCCAGAACAGACCTATTAACTTCTTACTCTTTTCTCTAAGTTTAACAGAGAGATTAACCAAATGATGATGCACCAAATAACATTTACTGGATGCATTTCAGTGACAAGTGCTTGTAGGTGCAGGAGCAAATTCTGCTCTGAGCAACTCTGGAGGAAATCCAGAGCAATTCCCCGGTCTCCAGTTTATATGAGTGTAAACTGGGATCACAATTTGACCCACTAGCTGAAAAGTGCTTTGGGATTCATCGGGGGCTGATAGGATCTCTATCTCTCTATCTCTCCGTGAGACGGCTAACCACGATCTTAAAACAGTTCTAGCCCATTTTCCCTGCATGGTGTGGCAAGGGATCATGCTATGGACTATCAAGTGGCAACTTGGTGACATGGCACTCAGAAAAAAATCCATACTGTACCAAGCAGGGGAGCAGAAGTTAAAACCCAGGCAGCAACAATCACGTTTACCTTTCTGCACATACAAGAAGACAGTTGCGTGCTCTCTCACCCGTTTTCCCCATCCCCATGCGTTTTTCCTTGCAATTATCCTTTTGCACATGCCCAGGTACCCATTTGCACAGTTACCTATTTGCACAAGCATGTACCAGTTGACTCATACCCTCGTGAAGGTAATTTTTAATGGAGAATATCAAACGTGCCTGATTCCAAAAGTCTCCGGGGCATGTGCCCCTTTTAACGCAACAAGTGCATTTTTAAGCAAAAGCAAATTACTCCCCTCTGACCCTATCAGACCCCTCACTCCCTCTCCATGAGAGAACCTCAGAAAAGACATAGCCCTTGCACTGCAAGATCAGCAAGCTGAAGCTTGGACCAGTGGGGAAAGGACAACAGCAGCCCCACGGAGACCACTAAACCGATTTAGACGTGTCCACATTCAGCGGTCGCACCAATTTCGCTAAATCAGTTTGGTTGCCCAAACTGTAGCGCAGCTCTCAGCTTAACCAGTCCGACGTAAGCTATCCCAGTGCAACGGCAACCTGCGAATGAGTCCAGAGCCGCCAGTTCTACTGTTCTGACTCAAAAAGAAAAGGAGTACTTGTGGCACCTTAGAGACTAACCAATTTATTTGAGCATGAGCTTTCGTGAGCTACAGCTCACTTCATCAGATGTTGATCTGATGAAGTGAGCTGTAGCTCACGAAAGCTCATGCTCAAATAAATTGGTTAGTCTCTAAGGTGCCACAAGTACTCCTTTTCTTTTTGCGAATACAGACTAACACGGCTGTTCCTCTGAAACCTGTTCTGACTCAGTTACGTTTTGGGCATACTTTGTCCTGATGGCAATGACTGCCCAAGGAGCCAGGCAGTGAAGAATCAGGCCCATTGACTTGAGCAGGAGTGGGCCCCGTAGCTGAGAGTGTCTGTTCAGCGAGTGGTAGCTGCCTATGCCTGCGTGTACTTAGGCAGTGCATACAAAGATTGCACCATTTAGTGGGTATATAAGAGTAATAGCATCTCTTGTATTATTCATTAGCTTGTAAGTTCAATAAAGTTGTTGCTATTAAGCACTGCAAAAGGTTTCGAGTGCTGCTCTTAACAGTAACCACTCCCCACTTTGGTGCTGTAGAGGGGGCCTCACCTTGGCTTTCCCAGTGTGTTTTATTGCCTCTACATTGGGTCTGGCACCTCCTGGCACTGTTCTCTGCCCGAGACTCACTCTGCTCCCTAAGAGCTGCCCAGCGTGTGGCTGCACAATCACGTCCTCCTGGCAGAAACAGCGAGGGGAGCCCAGGGCCCCGAAGCGCATTTGCCAGCTGGGGGCCAGGTCCTCCGCTGGCGCCTGCCCATTGGAATCCCCATAGACAATCCCCACTCAAGTCAATTGGCCAACTTCCTTTAATTTCTCTCTCCCGGGGTGGGTGCAGCCACTCACTGCTGCTCTCTATGAACTAGTGTCTAAGGACTAGAGACCATGGCCTTTGAACAAGACTGATGCAGAGTCTGGAGCAGAACCCAGGAGTCCTGACTCCCATTCCTGTGCTTTTAATCACTAGACAATGCATTCCAAAATAAAGCATTGTGAGTAGTGAAACAGCTCAGAATAAAGGACTCCCAAGGAATGGGGCTTGCACGTTTACTACATAAAGCTAGACTTCAATGGTCAGTGTTATTACAGACTTTGGATTTTGTACAGCGCCTTTCACACAAATGATCCCCAAAGACTGGTCCAAATTTTGCCTTGGTTAACCCTCGAAAGTCACTGATGTTTGCATGGGTTTGACTAAGAAGAGAATTTGGCCCCAGGGTCTGGTGATGTTGCATATTTCTTTACAGAGTATCTATATGTAAAACAGAGTTCTCTCTGCAGGAGGCCATTGCTACAGTTTTATTAACTTACCTGCCCCCCAAGGGAGCCTTAGATGCAAAGAAATGAAATGTGCCTTAAAAGTGCTAAACAAGAACGACATGCCAGGCAGAGCTGTGTCCATGATAAAGCGCCTCCAGGACAAATCTCCCATGTATGTGTGAGAAAACAAGCAGCCCACCTAGGAGAATGTAGTTGTCAATCTGCAGCAGAGAACTCCATGGGGCGAGAACTCAAACTTTTGCTCTGAAAGCTCAGCCCCCTCCCCCTTGAACTCAATCCAATTCTCCTTTAGCAGCATCAGGCCCCGTTCTGACATACAGCTGAGTTGTTACAATTCAACTCCACAGTGCACACGTACCCCGACTTTTTTACAACACTTTGCACTCACATGGGACCGGCCACCCAGTGATCTCAACCCGCCCCACCGACGTTAGCCTCACAGCTGAGGACAGGAGAGTCTCCTCCCCATTTTATAGACAAAGAAATGGAGCCCTGAGGACAGGCGTCTGTGGCAGAGCTGAGATCAGAGCCCATGTCTGTGAACCAAAAGACTCTTGACCCTTCCTAATGGTGACATCTCGTGTAATAACTCTGGCTGCGTAACGAATGGGTTGGAGGCCATTTCTGTCCCTTGTGAGTACCAAGCATGTATCAAGCATCTGTCCCCGGGTGTAATAAATGGTCACGAGGTACAGTTTATGGCTCGACACGGCAGCATCCTCACCTCCAGCCATGCATGTGTTTCAAAGCGCTGTTGTCTGTAATATGTAATACATGTAAGTGGGGCTCAGTTCTAGGACTCCCTCCCCTGACACAGCAGACAAGTTGGGTACAGGCCTTCGACCCTTAGCTGCCGTCAACACGTGGTTCCAGATGTCATATCCACAGGCGAGGTGCTTTCCCCTCCTGCCGGCACTTGCTAAATGCCGAAGGATTGGCAGGTACAAGTCCGTTCCCCGAAGGCACGCCGAGCCCCATGCCGCCTGTTTACAGCCATGTATGTTTCACAGGCCCATGGGTGGAAGTAGCCCCGGGACAAGGAAACCCAAAGAAGCAGCCTATGTTTGAAACTGATGATGATGAGAAAGATGCGAAGCGGGAGGGGAGAGAAGGAAGGAAAGATCGAAGATTTTTTAAGCAATAAAAGCCATTACATTATTTTCCAGGATGTAGCATCCGAATGCTCGCACACCCACCCACCCATGCAAACACACACACAAACAAAAAAGTTACCCGGGAAGGGGGGAGTCCTCCAGGCTCTGTGCCTTGTCAGCGCTGTGTCTGCTGTCACTCAGCCGCCGAATTCTCCTTCAAGTTGTCATAGCAAGGCTGGAGGGGATTATGCTAAGGCACTGTCCAGAACTGATTCATGTGGAACGCGTGCTTGACTAGCGGAACCGCTGGTGTGAGCGAGAGCCGTTGAGACCCCCGATTTTCCCACCTTCCTTAGACAATCTGGTATTGTTCGGCCGCAGCCCCAGTGATCCCTGTCCCGGGGCCGTGACTGACACAGCTTTGAGGCTCTAAGACGTATTTTGAATTTCTAAAACCTCTCAGGAAGTCCCCATGGGTGCCTTCTGCCATTGTCTTGTTTCTCTTTTTGGCCTTTTTCTCTCTCCACCCCACACAGCCCCTCCCTCCTTTTTTTAATTTCTAATTCCAGGCCTTAAGATCCCCTAACACAATGTTTTCTCCCCCCCCCCCCCCCACTCCCCCGCTTGCCCTGTGTTAACACTCTCGCTGTCTCTGGGGTCGCTCAGCCAATTCGCAAACATGTTTAAAAAAAAATAAAGAGACAGAGAACAAGAGAAAGCTTTAAAACAGTGATGGAAGACCTCGATCCTTTATTGATAAGAAGGGTTTTGTTTGCTGTTAATCATCTGACATACATTCAGGAGCTGTTGGAAAATAATAACAAAAATAACACTCTCATCTTCTTTCTCTAGTTGTCACCACCCATACCCCTTGCTTGAGCCAGGTTGTAAAGCATTCTTCATTGGGATTGATCTAAGGAGAACTTGTTGCCCAGAAGTTGTTCCTCTGACAGAGCTGGTTCTTGCCATGTTTCACTGAGAAGATCTGTGGCAAGTTTCTCAATCGCTCGTTTGATTTTCTGGTTTTTATGGCCATTCACTCTGACAGACAGAGGGTGCGTCGGGTGGGGGGTGGGGGAGTTGGACTGGAAAGTCGCCCCACACCTTCCTCTGCCACCGAAGGAGATAGGACCATGCAGCCTGGAAAGGCTCCACTTGGCAGCGTTCTAGAAATAAGCCAGGTCTCCCCGCTCCAGGGAACGAGGAGTGAAATCTCCACCCCAAACCCCTTTAACACATGCAACTGCTGCACTCGCTCTTCAGGAGTGGACTTCAGGAGGTACCTGCCCAGGGATGACTGTAGACTAGTGGGTGGAGCTAGGAGCCAGGCTCTCTGGGCCCAGCTGTTGATTTTAACCTCACCAAGGCCCATCGCCGCTTGGACTGGAAATTGGTCTTGCCCCTGCAATGACGAAAAATCCAGCTAACTTCCAGTCTATGAACATCCATTGTCCCCAGCGCTCCTAGCCGTGGCTGGAAAGGTGCAATGCAACTGACAGGTGTATTCCTGTACACGGCTGTGATGGCCAATGTTACGTCAAGGCATATCCCAAAAGAGTGCCTTCCTTATCAGTTCCCCACAGGGCACCATATCCCTCTGCCGCTGTCAATTACTTGCATTGTTTGGCTTATCTTCTGCCTTCACACCCCCCCACACACACAGCCCCTCCCGCGCTAGACTCCCCCTGGAATCCCCTTCCCTTCCATCCTACTCAGCACTATATAACCATTTCCCATTGCCAGTCTTAATCTTATAAGAATGAATTGAGAATGACCAGCGTAAATCCACAGGTGCCGCCGGGAGCAGAAACTACTCTTTAATCTCCGATATGAAAACAATTCCCTCTGCTTCTCGCTAGCAATCAGCAAGTGCTATCGGCCCCCCACTCTCTCTGGGAACATGGGAGCTTATAAATATGAATTAGTGGGGAGCAAATCTACTCTCTTACCTAAAGCTAAATGTTATCTGGGTCCCTTTCCAGCCACGGCTGACATTTCCAGAGGATTTTAGTCACATCTGCTGGAAGACAACTCATTTCTCCCTTGGCAAGAAAGCAAGAAAGAAGGAGAAAGGGGTTGGGGCGCGGAAGGAAAATGTTGCCTTTGTTTAAAGGGAGATGCTCTAGATTTTCTGAATCCTTCCCAGAAAAATTCACCGGGGGAAGGGGAAACTTGGCTAAAATTAGGGTTTGGTCCTGTGCCCCAGCCCTCCTGTTAAGGCAGGGGGAGCTGCCCTAACAAGACTATTGGAAATTCCCCTGATGTAAGGGAATCCCCAAGTGGCATAAATGGTCCCTAAGAAGAGCTGGGGTCAGGAGGAAGCTATTTGAGGTAATGACGCCCCAGGATGGGTCATCAGCATGGACTGAACCCCCAACTTACAGATCTAAATACAGGGATTTCTATTGCTTGACTCTCTAAGCATGTTCCAACCACTAGTGGGGGACAAAGAGCCACAGCATGTTGGCATGGGTTACAAGTGCGTAATAATGACTTTATTGAACCTACCAATTTATGACAATGCTACATAGTCTCATGTGACGGGAGGTGGCACTCTTTGTACTATCTCACCATGCACATATCCACATCTATCCAGATAAATCTCCTTTATAGCAGCCCTGGGGCTGCTCTAAATTATACTGTGGGCTTCCAAGATCAGGGACATAAAAGTAACTTTGGTTCTGCAATGAGAAGAGCTTGGCTGGACCTAAGGATCAAGTCCTTAGACTGTGAGCCCTTTGGGACAGGATACTAAACTGAATCTGTATTTGTACAGCACCTGGCACAGGTCTGGATGGGGCTTCTGGGTGCAACCAGAACAGTTACTGCAGCAGTTATTATTAAGCGATAGTCGGATAACATTTCCCTGGGTGACAGGGCTTGCAAAGACCAGCTGAGGCTGCATCTCAGGGATGCTTTCCCCAGGCTTTGAGCTCTCATTAGGTGTTGTAGCCGCCTGCTTGGAAGTGAAACACGCCATCTTGCTTATGGCATTTCAGACTGGCCTGGATGAATACAACATAGGAAGGAAAATCCAAAGAGAGCAACTAGATTGTACTAAATATACTGCAGGGCTTTCCCACCTCTGATTTCCCTGGGGGGGTCAAGTCCTGAAATCCCTGCACTAGTGAAAGTCCTATGGAATGCAATGGAAGCTATGGCTCAGCAATGACAGAAGCTGATTTGGCCCTCATTTATGCCAGTGTAAATCAGCAGTAACAACACTGATGACAGCAGAGTGATGCAAACATGGGCAGGAGATCAGCATAAGGCCGTGGCTTGGGACTTGCCCCCAAGGGAGCAGAGGATGCACAGAACCCCTCGGGATTTGGCCTACGACAGGGTAGCACTGCTCAAATATTGATTCAGAAAACCTCGGCGCACTGTGTCAGCTGGGCAAACAGGACCGTTCCCATTTTAGGCAAAGGCAGCAACTCGCCCAAGGCCGGATAGAAAGAGCCAGGAATAGAGTACCAGGAGTCCTGGCTCCCAGTCTGTGCTGTTCTAACCACTAGGCCCCACTCTGTTCCCAAAGCTGAGAATAAAAGCCAGAACTCCTGATTCCCACCCACCCTGCTCTAATCACTAGACCCCCACTCCTCTCCCAGAGCTGGGGATAGAACCCAGGAGTCCTGACTCCCAGCCCCCCGGCTCTAGCCCCCTAGATCCCTTCTCCCTCCCCAAAGCAGAGAATAGAACCCAGGAGTCCTGACTCCCAGCTCCAATCACTAGACACTCACACTGTCATTGCCAGCGCTGCGTTCTCCCGATGTCACACATGTGCTTTGCAGGGACCGAGAGGTTCCTGGTGGGAAGATAACTCTGAAAGTGATGGGTGGTGGGAAGGGAGAGCCGGGAACCCAGGGAAAGAGAAACGCTGTGTACCTTTGTGCTCGGCCTCTCCGGCAGGAATAGGAAAGGGTGTGTGTGGCAGCCGCTGCTCCCACGCTCCGCTAGGGCACACGAGATGCCCCCAAATGGTAGCAGCCCAAAAAGGGGGGCCTGTTTCTTGTTTATTCATTGCGTTGGGCAGAGCCAAGCCCACCGCAGCACAGAGGAACCCCCACACCACATCCCCCGATCGGCACCCGGGCCTCAGGCCTGACCTGGGTTAGATGGGCAGCTGCTGAGAGGGGCCATGGGGACAAGATGGTTCAGTAGGGTTGGCAGATGCTCCCTTTGCCAACTTTGTAATATTTAAAAACTGGACACTGCAGCAGGGATGCCGGAAGCTCCCCTTTCCTGCCTCTTACCCCTGAGGCCCCGCCCCCTGATTGCTACTCTTTCCCGTGTCTCCGTCGCTCACTGTTTCCCCTCTACCTGTGATGACCTAGCGCCTCCCGGCCTGCAGTGACTGGACCAGATCCTCTACCGGGGCAAATCGAGGGAGCTCCACTAACCGCAATTGACTTCTTCCTCCAAGCCTATTTACGCCAGAGAAGAAACTGGCCCACTGTTGTCACAATCAGTTCTCCAGCCTGTGTGGTTTGAGGGACCACAACGCTCCCTTCTGGCCTTGGACTCGATGAATGGGCCAGACCCAGAGGTCTTTACTCTGACCTAGGAAATGTACTTAGAATTGAGTAAATACTGAATAAGGGTGTCAGGATCTGACACTCTATTAATTATTAGGGTTCTTTCTATTATCATAGCACCTAGGGATCAGAACCCCCATCACGCTAGGCACTGTACAAACTTAGACCAAAAAGGTAGTCCGTGTCCCAAAGAGCTTGCAATCTAAGCGCAAGACAAGAGACATCCGATGGGCACTGACCGTTGGGGGAGTCCAAGGAAACAACGAGACAACACTCGGCAGTGTGACAAGCAGCAGGCTCAGTGCCCCAGAAGCTGAGTTGTTGTCAAGTTTCTTTGCAGGCCTCATGTCACAGCAGGGTTTTAAGGAGGGCTTTGATAATGAGTTGGTTTTTTGGATGTTTATGGTGCTTCTCCCAAGTGGGAAGGGGCCTCTTCAGAGCAAGCTGTTCATGGTTGATCTCCACTGGAACGTAGGAAAGAAATTCGTAAGTCTGAGCAAAGGTGGGTTTTTTTTATGCTCTTCAAAGATCTGAGAATCCATTTCCCCACATGTTAAGAAATACTCGTTTCTCTAGGTAATAAGTTACCCGTATTACCAGGCTACTTGAATGACTATCCAGTAGGAAAGGATAGGAAAGTCTCTCCCTGCAGAAGCTGGGGAGGTGCTCTGCTTGGTGTAATGGTCATTGAGAGTCAGATTTTCACAAGGAAAGAAGCAAAATTCTTCTGACTTCTCCTTGGTCGTAATCCACCCCCCTATGCAGGAAGCCAGCGTAGGGCCTATGTCCCACTCAAACCCCATTTAAGCCTTCAAACTAGGGTATGTGCAGTGCACGTGGCTTGTGCTGATCCTCTGCACAGCGGAAAATTTCACCCTCAGGACGTGTGCTTCCTGTTTATGACCTGCTGCTGCCTGTGGGGTGCAAAGCTGGACTGGCTCTCGCCACAGGCCATTGCACCGTAAGCAGGGGTGGAGAAGGGATAATCATGTGATTAAAGGGCAGGACTGGGGGATCAGGATGCCTGGGTTCTAGTCCATTGACTTGCAGAGGTGCTGTGGCCAAAACATTTCAACGGTCGGGTCCTCCATTGCAAAACCAGGGCAGTATTACTGACCTGTCTCCAGTGTCACTCATATTTGTTGAAGGAGCAACAAAGCAGGAGTGAAGAGACTTGGGTTTGATCCCCAGCTCTGCCAATGACCTGCTGTGAATCCTTGGCCAAGTTACTTCCTGCTTCAGTTTCCGCTTACACCCTTTGTCAGCCTTGTCTATTTAGTCTGTGAGCTTTTGGAGGCAGAGACGGTCTCTTTCTCTGTATCCAGGCAGCGCCCGGCACAACAGGGCCCCGAGCTCTGAGTGAGCCTCTACGTGCTACAGTACTCACAGTAACTAACCAGCCTCATAATGAAGTTATGTAAAGAGCTTTGAGATCCTAGGGTGGCCAGCACAGCAGAGAGGCAAAGTCTCATCAGCCCCCTCCCTGCCAAGGAGCCGTAAGAAAGATTTGGATTGTGTGTGTTTGCATCGAAATTCATAACTTGCTCCCTGGTGGGGGGAATCTGCCAAGCACCCTCAACAGCCAGGAGTAAAATGCAGTGACAGCACACTTGGCAGTGGGGGTTCTACCTGAGCGGGCTGAGTGGCCAGGTCCCAGGTTTGCTCCTGAGATCAAAGAAGAAGCAGTCTAGTAGTCCAAATGCCTCTTTTATTTTATTTTTTAAGCAGGTACCGTATTTAATTCAGGTTCCCAGCACTGAATCGATGCAGGTGCAGAAGGAACGAAAGAGTCACCTCCAAGATCTAAGCCCTCCTTCCCCACTCTCCCGCAGGTAATGGGTAAATCGAGTCGCTTCCTCGAACAAGCCACCCGGCTTGTTTGCCAAGAGGGTGACATGAAAGAATCTGGCCCTGCAGCCGGTGATGCCAGAAATGTAAATGTTCCCCTTTTTCCTCCAGACATTTGGCTGTGATCTCCACTACCTACACACATTGGCCTCTAACCACACAAACATATCTGGAAGGGAAGAAACTACAGAACACTGAAGTCTCTAATGGGATGCTTAAGCTGTCTTTTAGCTTTTTAATGAGCAGTTCATGGCAGGAATGCTAAACACCAGTAGGTAGACAGACCTGTCTTGCTATCAGACAGCGCTATGTGTTTCAATGCCCTTGTCTGGCTTGAGTGAGCTCTGACCTCATTGGCTTCATGCCATTCAATTAACAGGGAGAGGCATTTGTGTGTGTATAGGGGAAGCGATGCCAGGGGGCAGTTTAACCATATGTATTAATTGTCATTTTAAGTTCCAAGCAATTGAGCATCCCACAGGGATGGTATAAACCTCTCTGCCACCCCTAGCAGGTACTGACCTATCTAGCCAATTAGTATTTCTGATGGCTGCCATTTCTCCCCCACTTGCATGGAGAATATATCCCCGTAATCAGCTGAGGGCCCATGACACAGCGGGATGCGATCAATAAATCAAGGGCAAGGGGCGGCTGGGCTGCATGTCAAGTAATTTTGCCACCCAACCTGCTGCAGAGCGTGTGGCCATGGTTGGGCCTTTCCATTTCCTCAGCAATGAATGAAGGACCGACAGACGGGGCTCAACATAATTGTGGAATAACCCAGTTCTGGCCATTTCTCCTCAAAGAAGGGAATGGAAGCAGGGGACTGAGTGAAAAATTCCCTCCTCGAGATTCACTTTTGTCTCCGTCTAAGGACATTTGTGCTGAGGAGAGAGAAAGTTTCTCCTCCAGTCTGAAAAACAATATTCTCTTCCAGAGAAACTCATTCAGGGGTTGCCCTCTTTCAAAATGCCTGCCATCTCTTATTGTTCTCAGTGGGACTGAGGCCACAGGCTGCCCTTGGTTTTGATGGCCTTCTTAACCCAGCCACCATCTCAATGAGATGGAGGCCAGAGGCTATCCATAGCAAAGATGGTCACAGCCTCCATTCACCTGGTCGTCTCAAGACACCTCTCTGCTTCCCAGCAGCATAGAGCGCCACCATCTTCCTTAAGGGCAACTGGCTTCACTCTCGTAATCACCAGTCACTCTAAATAATCTTGGCCTAGCTGGCCTCACCAGCAGTCTAGTAGACTCATTAGCCACTAGACTGGGTCAAAGACACTGCCACCAGGCATATCTCTCTACTCTTCATTCTGAGGGACATGGCTGCAGCCCCAAAGGTGTCTATCTTCTACACACGTTAGGTGTCCCCTCGCTTGCATCACTGAAAATTATTTGCTTCAGAAATAAAGACTCCGAAGTGAAACCGAAGTGACGGAAAGAGCTACTTACACTAAAACAGGGGCTCGCAAGCTTTTCCATGTGGAATCCCCATCACTGGAGGTTTTTAAGAACAGGTTGGACAAACCACCATCAGGGATGGTCTAGGTTTACTTGGTCCTGTCTCGGTGCAGGAGGCTGGTCTTGATGACTTCTCGCGGTTCCTTCCACCCTGACATTTTTATGATTCTATACCACGATCCCCTTCTCCACCCCGGGCCCCTGACACCCTCTAGCTCCGACCCCTTTTCCATTTAGAAATATAGGGGAGTGGAAGGGAGGGGGTCACAACCTCCTGATGCCTGTTTGTGAACTTTCCGGGGTATCAACTCCCAAGGCCTGAGAGCCCTTGCACTAAAGCAGTGAACCCGACATCATTTTAAATTTCCTGCATGAAATCCTACTTTTGTGCCTCTCACTGTGGGGCTTTGGGTAAAATTTTCAAACGTGTCTAAGTGGTTTAGGAGTCGTTTTCCAAAAGTGATTTAGGCTCTTAAGAGTTGACTTTTGATGAGACTTAGGCTACTAAGGCCCAGATCCTCAAAGGTATTTAGGCACCAAATGCCCATTGGAATTAGGTGCCAATCTGGGCCTAGGCGCCTAAGTCACTTTTGAAAATGGGACCTAGGCTTGTTTGGGAATTTGCTTCATCACCTCCCCCATCTGGGCCTTGGCTGAATGAAAGGGATGGCCTCCAAACCAGTTCAAGATTCTAGAGCCCCTCCCAGACAATGCTCGCTAAGGTACTTAGACGTCCCATGTGACTGTAATGTCTGAGCACCTCACAATCTTTACTGCATGTACCCTCACAACCCCCACGGGACCTACAGAAGTGACAGTACCAATTTTATAAGTAGGGAATCGAGGCACAGGGAGTACGTCTGCACTGCACACTAAGCCCACACGCTGACTCATGTTTGAGGCCAACCCTCCTGTCTGTCCACATACAAACTATCTGACTCAGGTCAGTGAGCACTCAGGGTCTGGGTCCTAGGAGCCTGCTGTGGGGTGGGTCAGAGCCCGAGTCCTGCTGAGACCTGAGTCCAAGCCCTGTCATTTTGCAGTGTGGACGCAGCTCAAGCTGCAGACCAGAGTCAGATGTTCTGAGCAGTGCAGTATGGATGCATGAATGTAACACCGACAGACTTAGGTCATCAACAGGCAGGATTGAACCTGAGAGCTAAACGCATGAGCAAAAGGCCACATGGCTCTTAGCTAAGGCTGTAGCAGACTCGTTAATCTCAAAGTGGTCTTGGTGCCACTAGAGGGGACAGAGCACCACCCCCAGGAGGTGTGTGGGTTACATTAGCATGGCTGAGAGACCCAGGTCAAGCAATGTAAACCCATGATTACAGTGCAATGTGGCTGCTCAGGCATGAGCTTAGAAACACCATGTCCAGAAGCCCCAAATCCACAGACCCGGGCACACACTGCAGAGATTTGCCCCAGGGCACAGGGAGTTGGTGGCGGAGCTAGGAATTAAACCTAGGTCTCTGGCTCGCGAACTAACCGCTTGTACCATCTGCCCCTCAATTCCCTACCTTTGCCTGGAAGCCAATTCTTCAATTGCCCGAGTTTTAAATCAGTCTCTTCAAACCACGTTAGTTCATTTTTCTCTCTTTTGTATTTCATCAGAAACGGCGACAGCCAAGCAACTAAATACAAATGGCTTAAAAAAAGAGCGAGATGGCGAGAAATGTTTCCCGGGATATAAAAAGTGATTTCAGGCACCAAAATTTATGCTGCTCTAAAATGCATTTTATTCCAGTGTAATGAGAGAACAAAATAATTAATTCCTCTCTCAGAGACAAAAGGGTAAAGGTCGTCTTCCAGTGTCTTAATTCAAACCCATCATCCCGCCGCTTCTTGGGAAAGGAATGGACGAGAGCCAGACATGTGCCAGGCAGTGATGCCGAAGGAGCATTATATTTTCTTTAGAAAATCTGATGCCTGGAATTAGGCCTAATAACCCCCACTACAGTAAAGCTGAGATCAGCAAATGCTCAGCACGCTTCCTCAGACAGCTCCGTCCAACTACTTCAGTTCTGACCTGCATATCACCCCCTGCTATTTCGGTCCGTGGCCTAAGATAGCTCGGTCCATGCGCCTTGCTCCTGACAAGCAGCATCCCCTCATAGACCAGTTCTTGGCTCTGGCTGATGCCCCCTGGATCTTAACCGACCGTCCCTTCTGCTATTGTCATGCAAGTTCTGCACCTCACTCTGTGAGATCACCTCTCCCTGCTATGTATAAGACAGGTCTATGTGGTCTACTGGGCACACCTGCAGTTTGTTCCTGGTGTTAAATTTGCCAATTAGCGACAGGCAGGCATGTTGTGTGATGGGCCAGCACCTCTGGAGCAGACTTCCTGTGCCACAACCCGAACAAATTTCACGGAGCAGCATGAGACAGTGTCTCTTTAGCTGAGCTTTGGGTTGCAGTTTGGGTCATTTCTTGGCCCTGTGTCTGCCCGGGAGCTTTTGGGAACTATTGTATTTTGAGCCCCGATCCTCAGCGGGTGTGAGATACCCTGATTTGCACCAGCTGATGATCTGACCCCGAAGTGTTCATTTGCCAATCGAATATAGTATCTAGGATAATCAACATAAGCACAGAAGTGATAAATGGGTTAATCCCTCCTCTAATGATCATTGATTTGTTAAGTGCTGACAATATGCTTGAAACACAGACTGAGATAGTCCTTACCCAGTGAACTTCAGTGTAGTGTGTTGTTTAGATACAGGCGGTAAACAGTCCCTCCCTACAACAGCCAATCGTTAGCAGAATTTCAAAGCTGTTGAAAAGAAACAAACCAACCCATATTACCATATTTACAAAGGAATAGGCACTGGGCCTCTTCAGATATAACCTATAATTGTGGGGGGCTGTGGAGAAACAGGGGGATGGTGCTTGTTCTAGATGAAGTGATAAATAATAATTATGCAAACTAACCTTCTCCAATCCACCCTTATCTCTGCAACATAACAGGGCACAGGCAGGATTTGTATAAATTGAGGCAAAGTCAATGTATCCAGTTAGCAGGTCGCTCCCTTTAAGAATATTCTTCCAAAGGAGAGTTGCAACTTCACTCGATCAAGCGGGCCTGAGTTTGCCTCTCTCAGATATGATAAAATATTCTAATAAACACTTAGGAAGCCCATTACAATGAGAACACTGCATGCCAGCAAGACCTGCTTGTCAGTTTCTTTCGGGAAGGCTCTGCCAATCCAACAGCTGATTACACTGGCACAAAGAGCCAATCCAATGTGCTGCACTCCAGTTTATAGCACCATGTGTCGAGCCTTCTTATCTAAATCTCCCAGTTACCTGAAACTCAATGAGAAATCCCTTTCCTTTAACAACCCCTCTGTGCAACTCGTAGACTCCTAGAGTTTAAGGGCAGAAAGAACCATTAGATCATCTAGGCTGGTCTTCTGTATAAGACAGGGCAGTGAATCTCACCCATTTACCCCTGTATTAAGACCAATAACTGGTGTTTGAGTCCCCCAGAAAGATATCTAGCTTTGATCTGCTTTGCTGGAGCTCAGGCTTTCAAGCCTGCCTCGCCCCTTAGGCTTGAGAGCCCAAGTTCCAGCTTAAGCCATAATGTCTACACAGCTGTTTTTAACATGCTAACGTGAGCCCCACCCACACAAGTCTGTGCACCTGGCTGGGTGGCTCACTCCCACATGCAGGGCAGACATGCCCCAGGTGATGGAGAACCCACGGCTTCCCTTGGTATTTAGTTCCAATGGTTAATCACCCTAATGTGGAAGAACACTTGGCTTTGGGGGGAAGACAAGAGGGAGAGTTTTCATTATGGTCTCAACATTTCCCAGTGTGGCTTCTTAGCAGCAGTAGCCGTATTTATAAGCCGCAATGTGGTTTGGCTCCTAAATCCCTTTTTAAGCATTTCAACTGGGATTTGAGCCCGTACCTCCCATCACTTGCTCATTATGCCCCTTAGAATCATAGAATCTCAGGGTTGGAAGGGACCTCAGGAGGTCATCTAGTCCAACCCCCTGCTCAAAGCAGGACCAATCCCCAACTAAACCATCCCAGCCAGGGCTTTGTCAAGCCTGACCTTAAAAACTTCGAAGGAAGGAGATTCTACCACCTCCCTAGGTAACGCGTTCCAATGTTTCACCACCCTCCTAGTGAAAAAGTTTTCCAACCTAAACCTCCCCCACTGCAACTTGAGACCATTACTCCTTGTCCTGTCCTCTTCTACCACTGAGAACAGTCTAGATAGATCCTCTTTGGAACCCCCCTTTCAGGTAGTTGAAAGCAGCTATCAAATCCCCCCTCATTCTTCTCTTCTGCAGACTAAAAATCCCAGTTCCCTCAGCCTCTCCTCATAAGTCATGTGTTCCAGACCCCTAATCATTTTTGTTGCCCTTCGCTGGACTCTCTCCAATTTATCCACGTCCTTCTTGTAGTGTGGGGCCCAAAACTGGACACAGTACTCCAGATGAGGCCTCACCAATGTCGAATAGAGGGGGACGATCACGTCCCTCGATCTGCTTGCTATGCCCCTACTTATACATCCCAAAATGCCATTGGCCTTCTTGGCAACAAGGGCACACTGCTGACTCATATCCAGCTTCTCATCCACTGTCACCCCTAGGTCCTTTTCCGCAGAACTGCTGCCTAGCCATTCGGTCCCTAGTCTGTAGCGGTGCATTGGGTTCTTCCGTCCTAAGTGCAGGACCCTGCACTTATCCTTATTGAACCTCATCAGATTTCTTTTGGCCCAGTCCTCCAATTTGTCTAGGTCCCTCTGTATCCTATCCCTGCCCTCCAGTGTATCTACCACTCTTCCCAGTTTAGTATCATCTGCAAATTTGCTGAGAGTGCAATCCACACCATCCTCCAGATCATTTATGAAGATATTGAATAAAACCAGCCCCAGGACCGACCCCTGGGGCACTCCACTTGACACCGGTTGCCAACTAGACATGGAGCCATTGATCACTACCCGTTGAGCCCGACAATCTAGCCAACTTTCTACCCACCTTATAGTGCATTCATCCAGCCCATACTTCTTTAACTTGCTGACAAGAATACTGTGGGAGACCGTGTCAAAAGCTTTGCTAAAGTCAAGAAACAATACATCCACTGCTTTCCCTTCATCCACAGAGCCAGTTATCTCATCATAGAAGGCGATTAGATTAGTCAGGCATGACCTTCCCTTGGTGAATCCATGCTGACTGTTCCTGATCACTTTCCTCTCATGTAAGTGCTTCAGGATTGATTCTTTGAGGACCTGCTCCATGATTTTTCCAGGGACTGAGGTGAGGCTGACTGGCCTGTAGTTCCCAGGATCCTCCTTCTTCCCTTTTTTAAAGATTGGCACTACATTAGCCTTTTTCCAGTCATCCGGGACTTCCCCCGTTCGCCACGAGTTTTCAAAGATAATGGCCAATGGCTCTGCAATCACAGCCGCCAATTCCTTTAGCACTCTCGGATGCAACTCGTCCGGCCCCATGGACTTGTGCACATCCAGCTTTTCTAAATAGTCCCTAACCACCTCTTTCTCCACAGAGGGCTGGCCATCTATTCCCCATATTGTGATGCCCAGCGCAGCAGTCTGGGAGCTGACCTTGTTCGTGAAGACAGAGGCAAAAAAAGCATTGAGTACATTAGCTTTTTCCGCATCCTCTGTCACTAGGTTGCCTCCCTCATTCATTAAGGGGCCCACACTTTCCTTGGCTTTCTTCTTGTTGCCAACATATCTGAAGAAACCCTTCTTGTTACTCTTGACATCTCTCGCTAGCTGCAGCTCCAGGTGCGATTTGGCCATCCTGATTTCATTCCTACATGCCCGAGCAATATTTTTATACTCTTCCCTGGTCATATGTCCAATCTTCCACTTCTTGTAAGCTTCTTTTCTATGTTTAAGATCCGCTAGGATTTTACCGTTAAGCCAAGCTGGTCGCCTGCCATATTTACTATTCTTTCGACACATCGGGATGGTTTGTCCCTGTAACCTCAACAGGGATTCCTTGAAATACAGCCAGCTCTCCTGGACTCCTTTCCCCTTCATGTTAGTCCCCCAGGGGATCCTACCCTTCCGTTCCCTGAGGGAGTCGAAGTCTGCTTTCCTGAAGTCCAGGGTCCATATCCTGCTGCTTACCTTTCTTCCCTGTCTCAGGATCCTGAACTCAACCAACTCATGGTCACTGCCTCCCAGATTCCCATCCACTTTTGCTTCCCCCACTAATTCTTCCCATTTTGTAAGCAGCAGGTCAAGAAAAGCTCCCCCCCTAGTTGGCTCCTCTAGCACTTGCGCCAGGAAATTGTCCCCTACGCTTTCCAAAAACTTCCTGGATTGTCTGTGCACCGCTGTATTGTTCTCCCAGCAGATATCAGGAAAATTAAAGTCACCCATGAGAACCAGGGCATGTGATCTAGTAGCTTCTGCGAGCTGCCGGAAGAAAGCCTCATCCACCTCATCCCCCTGGTCCGGTGGTCTGTAGCAGACTCCCACCACTACATCACTCCTGTTGCTCACACTTCTAAACTTAATCCAGAGACACTCAGGTTTTTCTGCAGTTTCGTACCGGAGCTCTGAGCAGTCATAGTGCTCCCTTACATACAGTGCAACTCCCCCACCTTTTCTGCCCTGCCTGTCCTTCCTGAACAGTTTATATCCATCCATGACAGTACTCCAGTCATGTGAGTTATCCCACCAAGTCTCTGTTATTCCAATTATGTCATAATTCCTTGACATCACCAGGACCTCCAGTTCTCCCTGCTTGTTTCCAAGGCTTTGTGCATTCGTATATAAGCACTTGAGATAACCTGCTGATCGCCCCTCATTCTCAGTATGAGGCAGGAGCCCTCCCCTCACAGACATTCCTGCCTGTGCTTCCTCCCGGTATCCCGCTTTCCCGCTTACCTCAGGGCTTTGGTCTCCTTCCCCCGGTGAACCTAGTTTAAAGCCCTCCTCACTAGGTTAGCTAGCCTGCTTGCAAAGATGCTCTTCCCTCTCTTCGTAAGGTGGAGCCCGTCTCTGCCCAGCACTCCTCCTTCATGGAACACCATCCCATGGTCAAAGAATCCAAAGCCTTCTCTCCGACACCACCTGCATAGCCATTCGTTGACTTCCACGATTCGACGGTCCCTACCCAGGCCTTTTCCTTCCACGGGGAGGATGGAGGAGAACTCCACTTGCACCTCAAACTCCTTTATCATTCTTCCCAGAGCCACGTAGTCCGCAGTGATCCGCTCAAGGTCATTCTTGCCAGTATCATTGGTGCCCACGTGGAAAAGCAGGAAGGGGTAGCGGTCTGAGGGCTTGATGAGTCTTGGCAGTCTCTCCGTCACATCGCGAATCTTAGCCCCCCGGCAAGCAGCAGACTTCTCGGTTTTCCCGGTCAGGGCGGCAGATAGATGACTCAGTCCCCCAGAGGAGAGAGTCCCCGACCACCACCACCCGCCTCCTTCTCTTGGGAGTGGTGGTCGTAGAACCCCCCATCTCAGGACAGTGCATCTCATGCCTTCCAACCAGCGGAGTCTCCTTCTGCTTTCTCCCCCCAGACATATCATCTGGTCCACTCTCCGCAACGGTACCTGTGGAGAGAACATGAAAGTGGTTAGCTACCACTTAGTTAGTGGTTAGTTAACCACATGAAAGTGGTTAGTTGCTGGAACCCAGACATTCCCCCTTCTTCTTCTGGAGGTCACATGTTGCCAAGCTTCTTCACTGGACTCTTGGCTCCGCTGTGCAACCTGCTCTAAATCTTTAGAGCTTTGTGCCCGTAGAAGCATATCCTGACTTTTGTCCAGAAAATCCTCAGTTTCTCGTATGCAACGCAGGGTCATTATCTTTGCTCCAGACCTTCAATCTTCTCTTCCAATATGGAGACCAGCTTGCACTTTGTACAGACAAAGTCGCTTCTGTCCTGTGGAAGAAAGACAAACATGGCACATCCAGTGCAGGTCACAACAGCTGAACCCCCCCCCCTTCCATATCACCTTCCTACTATGAGCTTCCTCAGAGAAGTTGGCAAGATGTAAGCCTCACTGGGCTTCTAAACACAGTTTTTGTGCCAGTGTAACTATGTTGGTTGGGGTGTGTGTGTGTTTTTTTACCAATATAATTATAGCGGTAAAACCAGCTTTTGTGGGCAGGGACTGTCTTTTTGTTCTGTGTTCACACAGTGCCTAGCATGGGGGTTATTCCTTGGTAAACACACTCCATAATTAGCTGGCCTTTCATCTTAATAATCCATCCATACCAAGAACCGCAGACTGAACCTCCAGCCAGGCTGCCGTAGGGATCTCTCTGGACAGCAATCTGGGTCATGCTCCATCTTCAAGGTGGCCTCACCCCATGGTGATTTGTCTCAATGAGCTGAGGATCAGCTCTGTGCAGAGGTGGATTAAGGTTTCCTGAGGCCCTGGGCCAGAGCAAGTGGGGAGTCCCGCCCCACCCCTTCCACCTGTGGTCCCGCCCCCGTTCTGCCATGACAATGGGGTCCTGGTCCGTGACTGGGGCTCCTATGTGCTACTGTCCCATTAATAAATAATAATAATTAATATGGACAGAGTTATACTGGTACAAAGGTGCCTAATACCAGGGTAGCTTATTCCCCTTCCAGTAGAGGAAATGAGCTATACCGGGTGTATAAACACCTTTATACTCATATAACTACATCCACAATAGGGGGGTACCTACCTATAACTATAGCAGGACTGGTTTCAGAGTAACAGCCGTGTTAGTCTGTATTCGCAAAAAGAAAAGGAGTACTTGTGGCACCTTAGAGACTAACCAATTTATTTGAGCATGAGCTTTCATGAGCTACAGCTCACTTCATCGGATGCATACCGTGGAAACTGCAGCAGACTTTATATACACACAGAGAATATGAAACAATACCTCCTCCCACCCCACTGTCCTGCTGGTAGCCTATTTCCCCTTGTTTTTTCCTACCCCCCCCCCCGATGTTCTGGTTTAACTTGGATTTAAACTTGGAGAGTGCTCAGTTTGGATGAGCTATTACCAGCAGGAGAGTGAGTTTGTGTGTGTATGGGGGTGGGGGGTGTGTGTGAGAAAACCTGGATTTGTGCTGGAAATGGCCCACCTTGATTATCATGCACATTGTGTAAAGAGTTGTCACTTTGGATGGGCTATCACCAGCAGGAGAGTGAATTTGTATGGGGGGGTGGAGGGTGAGAAAACCTGGATTTGTGCTGGAAATGGCCCAACCTGATGATCACTTTAGATAAGCTATTACCAGCAGGACAGTGGGGTGGGAGGAGGTATTGTTTCATGGTCTCTGTGTGTATATAAAGTCTGCTGCAGTTTCCACGGTATGCATCCGATGAAGTGAGCTGTAGCTCACGAAAGCTCATGCTCAAATAAATTGGTTAGTCTCTAAGGTGCCACAAGTCCTCCTTTTCTTATAGCAGGACTGTTAAAGCAGTACAACCTTTACGTGTTGACAAGGTCTAGACTGAGGGGGGGAGGGAAAGCTCAGTGGTTTGAGCATTGGCCTGCTAAACCCAGGGTTGTGAGTTCAATCCTTGAGGGGGCCATTTAGGGATGTGGAGCAAAAATTGGGGCTTGGTCCTGCTTTGAGCAGGGGACTAGACTAGGTGGGACTAGATGACCTCCTCAGGTCGCTTCCAACCCTGGTATTCTAGGATTCTATGATGTTCCTGCCTTAGAGGTTTTTACGGTCAGGCTTGACAAAGCCCTTGCTGGGATGATTTAGTTGGGGCTTGGTCCTGCTTTGAGCAGGGGGTGGGACTAGACAACCTCCTGAGGCCCTTCCAACCCTAGGATTCTATGGGATCCAAGCACCCTGACTCCTTTGACCACCCCCATCTTAAAATGTAGCCTGATCTTCAGAAGTGTTGAACACCCACAAACCCTACTGCAAACCGGGGTTCAGCATGTCGGGACAAAATTGGTGGCCCTGACTGTTCCTTTTTCCCACCCCTCCCGCCTGTGGTTTGCACGGTCCCGGTAAATACAGATGATTGAGTATTTGTCATTGAGCGGAAGCCCGCGCCACTCAGGGCCCTGCCCGAACCACCGCCAGCAGTTGCTCCGAACACGGCACAGCATTCCCAGCTCCCTAGCTAACAAGGAGAGAGAAATGGAGCGTGTTATGAAATCCCCACTGCACACGTCTTGCATATTCGATATCAGAGCTAATATTGCAGGGGCCTGGTGCTTGGCGCGACCTGGAGACGCGCTCTTGGCCAAGTATTAATTTCCTTCCCTTGTACGTACAAGAGAAATCTCACGCTGGAATCCCTCGCCGGAGGAAGGATTAAGTCCACCAGCTTAGAAGCGCTTGCCTCAGGAGCCAGCCTTTGAGGGCACATCTTGTCCTAATCATTAGGGCAGCAGTGGTAATGGTGGACCTATTAGACCCGCAGAAGAGATTCCCTTTTGATGTTTGTATCCTGAGGTCCTCTGCTTTGATGAAGGCGGTGGAATCTCAGGTTTTATTACCCCAGCATAACCGTCATAACTTCATAGGAGATTTTTATCTGAAGAAACAGTTCCTCAGCACTATCCTCCCGTCCGGAGAGACGCCGTTTAATGGGGAAAGTAGCTCAGCCACCGGGTCGTGGAGGGCACAGCTGATTCAGTTCATTGCACCAGGCTCCCATGATATCCGCAGATGATCTGGCCTAGAGAATTGGAAATTGGAGAACCCCTGCCCCAAGACGGGATTGGTCCATCGTACAGTCTATTCCCCTGTGCTGTTTTTAAATGGCACACTGCCAAGGGGCTCCGTGGTGAGATTTTGCCCCAGGCCTCGCGGCCTGGAATGTTTAGTCTGGCATTCGGCCAGTATGAACCGGTGCTCCACATTATCCAATTCCTCCCGGTTATGTCGCCTCGGAACACCCACCACCATCACAGAGTCTTTGGGCATGGCCACACTGCGGTCAGAGACCCCCCGCACAGCCGCTGGTGACCTGGGTCAGCCGACGTGGGCTTGCAGGGGAGAGAGGCCTCCGGCTGCAGGGCTAAGAACTGCAGCGGAGATGTTCAGGTTTGGGCTGGAGCCCAGGCTCTGTGACCCCGTGGCAGGGGGGGGGGAGGGCTCAGAGCCCAGGTGCCAGCCTGAGCCCAAATGTTTACAGTGCAATTTTATAGCCCTGAAGCCCCAGCCTCATGAGACCAAGTCAATGAACCTGGGCTCTGAGACTCGGTGCCGGGGGTATTTTGGTGCGGTATAGACATACCCATGGAGTTTAAATCGCCTCCAGATCATAGGCTGACCTGCTGTATGGCTCAGGCCAGTGCCCGCACACTAAACCCAGCCCCCAGAATGAGACCAAAGTGTTACAGCCCGCAGGAGAGTAGGCTGCTATGGGCCACGGGCAGCGGACAGGAGGCCTCCCGCCCCCCACAATGCTGAGCAATGATTAACTAGGAAACCCACACATTGCAGAGGAAGGTGAACTCCGCTTCTGCCCCCACCCCCACCCCCCAAAAGTCCTGCCAATCTGACCTGGGGTGGGGGGGGTTCCTTCCTGACCCCACAGATGGGGATCAGCTAGGCACTGAGTATGCGAGCAAGGACCAGCCAGCCGAGCCACCTCAGAACCCCCCCGGCCCACTCCATGTGGTGTCCTGTCTCCAGGTGCCGCCATCCCTGGAGCTTAAGAAGGAGAAGGATCCCTCCGCAAACCCACCTCCATCACTCTGCAGAGGTGCCTTGGGAAAGGAACCCTGCTCTGTGTCCATATGGAAGGCAACAGCACCACCTTGAGGCAAGCTGCTGACATGGCAATAGCCATGGTGTTTGGGTCTGGTACCCAGCAGACTCCATGGGAGAGGACGGAGACGCCGCAGACCCCCGGTACGCCCGGTGCTGAAGGAAATGGACCAGGGTGCTGCAGATAACAATGCTCCAGCCCACCAGGCATCAAAAAGCAGCTCTGAGATAGTTAGATAACAAGAGAGCCAGGGTGGGGAATGTGCAGAAATATTGTACATTACACCCGACAGCTGATCAGTACCAGGGCTGGTTACTGGTCTGATCCCAGAGACACCAGCATTGTGTCTTTACACAGACACTAATTCAGCCCCACAGCTGATAGCAGGGTCCAGAACCCTTCCTGTAGAAAAGCCCCTGGCATGTTTAATGTCGAAGCAAAGGATTCTGGGAGCCCCAACCATGGGGCCTAGGCCTGGGCACACAGGGGAGGGGGGGGATGGGACAAATTTCACCCCTTTTCATGGTGTTGAGCAGGTGTTTATTGGTGCTTTCATTGGGGTTATGTTTGGACCAGCTCAGGCGTGAGACTCTATCGTTCGTAACAGCTCTGGCCCATCAACAGAGGAACCTCTCAGGAGTTCTGGAGGTCCAGTGGCCAAGGCAGCCTCTCTCTCCACCTCAGCTGCCAGCGGTCCTCCCTCATCCGCAGCTGCCAGGCCGATCGCATTAACGTGCGGTGTTTAGTGAACACATTGGCAGGGCCTGGCTCGTGGCTGGCTATGTCAGTTCTGTGCAGATGGCAGTAGGTTGTAATATCTCAGCAGTAGCCATCTGTCTGAGATTGAAGATGCCAGCAGCTAACCCTCGTTGGAGGCAAGGGGGTGAGGGCAAACAATGTACTGTTTAATTAAAACTGTATCCACTGCAAATATGCTCTGCTAATCAGACTGCCTCCCTGGGATGGCATTACGGAAGATTTAAACTGGCAAAGGTGCTTGCCGCTTGGCTGTTTTCTGACCCACAAGACAGAGGGAGCTTATTTCATGCCCCTTTTAAGATCTAGAGACATGTTGATGGTGGACTTGAGAAATCAGGCCTTGCATCCATCTGGTTTAGGGACATTTTCTAGCTCAGCAGTGGGAGGGTCTCGCATTCTCTGTTCCACAGGGTTGACGTTTGACCCAGGATGGACACTGCCCTGCTGTGAGTTCTGTATGATGAGGTGGGCAAAGCCCTGGTGTAGGGTGGAATTCACTCCTGTGCAGAGAGCTCGGGCAAAGCCGAGGCACCGCTTAGAAGTGGTGTCTGCATGGTGGGGGTTGTGAAATGGTTAATGTGGGACAGAGAGGCCAATTAGCACACCCCGTTGCACCCGGAGGGGGCGATTAACGAGGAGTCAGCCCTGGGGGGTGAGTCTAAAGAGAGAACACACGGAGCAGAAAGGGCTGAGCTTCCATGAAATATGCCCAAGAGTTGAGAATGCCCAGAGAGACAGAGCGATGCGGCCCTGTTTAGAATTGTGACTGGCCATTGTGGCTTAAATAGAGATTTGTGTCTAAGAACCTAACACGGAGCTGGATAATGTGGGATGGGCTCGGTCCAGGAAACAGCTGATCCTCTCCTGTGGGAGTGCAAACAGTGCACAGTGGAAAGGGGGTGGGATCGCTAGGAAAAACATAGAGGCCATAAAGTATCCACATTTTTGCTGCAACACCAAATAAGAGCAGCAGGCGAAAGGGGCCCGATAATAAAAGTCAACATTGCGATTCTTTAAGAATACTGGGAAAGGTGAAAGACTTTCATTCTTGAAAGATCTGTGGTGTCCAGGGCTTGGTGGTCTTAACCTCTGCAAGCCCGGGAAGTGAAACACTGCAGGGAGCCAACTGGCGGTAGCCCTGAATTAAGGGTTGCCGTGGATTGAGGACTCAGCCAAGGGCAGGAACTGGATCTTCAGGGGAAGCTCTGGGAGGCATTGCTCAGTATGAGAGCCTAGAAAAAACCTGGGAAGAGAGCCTGAAGAAATTGCTCCGAGAGGTTCCCTTGCCCCTTGGACTTCTGACTCCTTGGAGTCATAGTCATGGCGTTTAAGGCCAGAAGGGACTCCCAAGTCTGACCTCCTGTACATCACAGGCCACTAAACACCAGCCAACCACCTCCACACCAAACCTGATCCCCAAAACTTCTTCACCAGAGTCCCTGCTGGAGCTGGAGTCCAGTCTGGGTTCTTCTGTTCCTCAGGGCATGGCTGAGACTCTGTTCTAGGTGGGGTGTAACCAGTTCGGGTTATCTCCATCCTCCAAATGCATTTCAACACTCAGGGGGAGTCATATTTCACCTGTCCCATCTGAATGCAGATCCTGTTAGGTAGATAGATGGGTGTGTATGGGGATGGATAGACAGACAGACAGATGAAAGGCATTCTGGATGTGGTATATCTTAGGCCTGCTCTACACCTAAAGCTTAGATCAATCTAACTACATCACTCAAGCATGGGAAAAATTCACCAGTCCTGAGATACACAGTAAAGTGGACCAAACCCCGGAGCCAGATTTACACCTTACATGCCACTAGGCACAGCATCTTCAGCACCCCCCCCCCCCCCCGACTGCAGCTGACCTTCGTGTTTTCCATAAAAAATGAAACTTTTAACCCACTTTTAAGTTTTAGGTGCCCCTAGGACGCCCCTAGGTCTGTGCCTACTGTGACCTAATTGGAAATCTGCCCCTGACTAACCACCAGTGTAGAAACTGCAGGGTGGATGGAAGAATTCTGCTTTCGACCTAGCTACTGTCTCTCAAGACGGTGGGTGAACTACAGGAAAGGAAAGGCCCCTTCTGTGGGCACAGCTGCAGCGCCGTAGTTGTGTGAAGCGGCCGTAGTGTAGACATCCCTGTAGGCAGCCAGAATCCAGAATTCCTGACACCAGGGCTAACCCCGTGACTGACTCGTGGTGACCATCCGAGCTGCAGGCTGAGCAGGGCTGTTGACTGGGTTGAACGCCCTGTAATGCTGGAAGATATCTGGGACATCGCCCAGCAAAGGGATGACCCCCCGGGCAGCATCCACTTCGTGCATTTCAGAAAAGCAGAGAGAGCCTTGACCAGTGCGCGCCCAGGAGCGGGATCAGCCGAAACGTTGCTTAGCCCAGGTAACTGGGAAAATAGGTCACGAAGGAAGCATCTTTGTCTTCAAGAAACATATGCTGCAGATAGACGCCTTCCTTTCCCCAGACACCGAAGATGCAGGGGGATGCCAGGGAAAGGATTAGGGTCCACGGCGGCCTTTGGGATCAGAGCTTCTCACTGCCATATGGGCCCAGTCCCAAGTTTCCTGGGACACCAGGTCTTGGGTCATGGTGCAGGTGGCACGTTAAACCCAGGCAGCGGGAAATTCGCCCCTGTGGAAAGGGGCTAGCACAAGGCCTAGGCAGCATTGAAGAGGTGTGCAGTGCTGGTCCGCTCACTGCAGTGCATTTCCCCTTAGGACCACATCCATGTTGCTCTGCACTGAGCCCCATGGGCAGGCTAAGAATAGCACTGGCAAGCTCGAAAGGAGACTCCAGATAGTCCTTGATGGCTAAGGAAGGTCACCAAGGAAGTGGACCCCGCAGCAGGAGGGGAGAGTTTTCCACTGGGGCATTCTCATGTTGCAGCGTCTCCTCTGGGCTAATCCAGATTTGCCTTTTCCTAAAGCACTCTCTCTCCTGGAAGAGGAATGTACCTAGTGCAACCCGATTGCATGAACAGAGGCAAACTCCAAACGGAAATTCCACTCTAGTGACAGCTGGCCAATCTGAAGTTACAGGGCCAAACCCCTCAGCTGATGTCAGTGGGTGTAGTCATTGGAGCTACAGAGGATCTGGCCCATGGTCTGCTGCCTTGGGGGGACGGAATTTGGTTCACTCCTTTCTGCTCTGCACTGGATCAGAATCACTGACCTTACCGTGTGCATGGCTAACGGCCATGCATGAGGCTGAGGCTGAGGCTGTAGCTAGGCTTGGGAAGATTCATGCTTCAGTGTTAGTGAACCCACTTCTCACCCCACGCAGGAACTGCCAGGCATTATTTTCCATCCTTAAGAACTGGAAGGCAAAAGCACAAATCAAAACCCTTCCTATCTGTCTCTGGCTGTGTAGGGTGGGCAGGTGGGCCCAGGGGGCATGGGGCTGTCAGGATAAATGGAACCACAAACATTAACAAACAGGTTTCAGAGGAACAGCCGTGTTAGTCTGTATTTGCAAAAAGAAAAGGAGTACTTGTGGCACCTTAGAGACTAACCAATTTATTTGAGCATGAGCTTTCGTGAGCTACAGCTCACTTCATCAGATGTATGAAGTGAGCTGTTAGTCTCTAAGGTGCCACAAGTTAGTCTCTAAGGTGCCACAAGTACTCCTTTTCTTTTTATTAACAAACAGTTAGTGCGGGAAGCAGCCAGACACTACAGCCAAACAACCCTGCTTCCACACAGATGGAGTTCCAGCTTTGTCCCTCTAATTTACCAGGCACCACCCCTTTCCTGGGGCTCAATGCAGCACTGTCACAGGGTGACAGGTTTGAGCACTGGCCTGCTAAACCCAGGGTTGTGAGTTCAATCCTTGAGGGGGACATTTAGGGATCTGGGGCAAAAATTGGGGATTGGTCCTGCTTTGAGCAGGGGGTTGGACTAGATGACCTCCTGAGGTCCCTTCCAACCCTGATAGTCTATGATTCTATGACACCCCTTTCAGGGGAGATGGGACCAGCCCCACCTGTGCCATAATAATTAATTAGCTGCTTTCCAGCCTGAGGGGGTGGGACTAAGGGGAGGGGCTAGGTGATAGCTCAGTGGACACCTGAGCCTCATACAAGGGCTCAGAGAGAGCAATTTGGGGCGCATGGAACCACAGGGCAGGGGTAGGCTCCCGTGAAAGGTCCTGAGCCAGGGACAGGTCTGCAGGGAGCTGGGAAGTCCAGGAGAACCAGCCAGGGGACCAGTGCCCTATACCGGACCAGGGAAGGCTGCAAGGAACAGAGCCCAGTAGGGGCTGAGAGCGTTCTCCAAGGGAACCAGCCAGGGGGCTTAGCGCTGTAGACCCGAGCAGGGGAAAGACTCAAAAGTAGCTCAGACAGGGCCTGATAATGGAGCCCAGAGGGTGGCTGAGAAGCCCATGAAGGGGGGAAGAATCTTTTTGTTTGCCATGACTCTTTAGTTGGATATTTGTAACCCTGGAAGGGGTTAAGTTTGTTTGCAACTTGGCTGGAAGGCCAACCACATCTCCAGAGCTGACCTGTGTGGGGAAAGCTGAGGAGAATCGCTGGGGGAAGCTGGGGAAATCGCTGGGAATCGCTGTGTGGGGAAAGCTGAGGAGACCCCCCTCAGGGAAGGAAACTGAGGCAGGGAACACTGGTAGTGCCACACCGGAGCAGAAGGGGGAGCTGTGCCACCCCCAGGACAAGCACACCGGGGAAGTGAGCTCAGCAGCGCTTCATAATGCTCCGCATGAGAGAAACAGCTTGTTCTCCCCTTTCGCATGGCTTGCCAAAGGCAGCAAAAGCCTGCACTACCCAGGCCCTTAAATTAGCAGACACTTAGTTCTAAGCTGTGCCAGGAGTGAGTTATCTAGCACTCCGGCCTAGTGCTCAAGGGAATCCTAGGGCTCATCCTGCTTACCAGCTGTGTGGTGCACTGGGCTGGGATCCCACCCAGCTTGTGTGCTGCAGGAGAGGTGAGATCTGAACTGGAATCTCGTCTGGCTGCTCCACGGTTTCCCCAGGGGAGAGGATCCCACATAGCTGATCTAGCCCTGAATCACTGACATTAGAGAAGGTAAAGATCTGTCACACAATCTGTCCCCTCCCTCCCAACACAGGGCTTTGTCTGGTCTCAGGTTAAATGTCTCAGAGGATCCAGGGCTCCCTCACTCCCCATGGGACATTTAGGTGTCTAGCCTCAGGTTATAGGGCAGGGCCAAATTGCTGAATTGGTTTAATCTCAGCTCCATTCCCAGTGCCCTTGCGACAGTCGTCCTCACAGCCATGAGCACCATTAGGTGATCATCTTTCACTTCTCCAGCGCCCATCCCCCACATAGATTGCAGATCCCCACAACACCCCTGTGAGACAGGGAGGTGTTATTAGCCTATTGCAGGTGGGGAAACTGAGGCACAGAGAGGCACTGTAACTTGCTTGAGGTCACAGAGCAAGTAGATGTCAGAGTCAGGCATAGAACCCAGATTCCTTGACATCCAGGCCGGTGCTCTAATCACTAGAACCCGTGCTCCCTCTACGTGGACACTTCTCCTGGAGAACTCAGTGTGTTGATGGATAAATTTGGCCTGGATCCAAGATTTGCTGAGCATCTGAAAGTCAAGGGGCTCAGCTCCCCTCAGCATCAGGCCTTAAAGTCTCCATCGCCCTCCGGCTAAGCCCAGGACCCATTTACAAGCCAAGCCTGCCCATCCTAGGGGTGCTTGGCTATTGGCTGGGTGAAAGTCACAGCCCAGCTGGGTGGGGTTGGGACTGGATTGGAAGGACAGTTTTGTGCTTAGGGCACCAGCCAAGGATGCATTTGGTCTTGTTTGAGGCACGGCCTGCGCGGTCAGAACATAAAAGGACTCCATGCTTGGCAACTCAGCTGGCTGTTTAGTAAGAGGACTATTTGCTGAGACACTGCAGCTAGCATGCTAGCCCTGTGCACACAGACTGGCCTCTTGGTACCTCTTCCAAACACTTCCCTCCTGCAACCTGGGCTCCTCTCTCCAAGTTCCATGCAGGTAGCTACAGATCTTTGTTTAATTCCTGACTCCGCCACATCTTGAGACCCTGGGACAGCTCACAGGGGCTGGGGGCTTTCAGAAGGCCTAGCTCTCCTCCCATTGCAACCAATGAGGCTTTTATCACTGACTTCAGCGGGTGCAGAGGTTGATTAATCCTGAGTGCTTTTGCAAAACTCACCCTTAAGCTCCCTGAACCTCAGTTTTTACAGTGTAGAGGAATTAGAAATCCCCCTTTAAATAGTGTGTGAGCCCTCGTGTGGTGCCCACTGTGTTCTGTGCTTTACAAACCAGCCTGAGCAGCCGTATGTGTATGCAGCTAGACCACGGATGTGTAGCTAATGAACATGGTTATTGGGACTGTGCCTGTGTGGTTGTGTGGTTTCTACATATTATTTGGTTGCATAAAGAGCAAGAGATTGATGAAAAGTGCTGAATCAGAGCTAGGTATTATCTGTAAATGTGGCATAAGAATCCTTCCTTTCCCCCAGCCTCCGTAAACTCATCATGGGGCTCAAATCTTGGAGGTGGGGATGTCTCTATTTGTTCCTATCATATATACTATTAATATGAAGGCACTGGGTAAAATGACTGGGGTTATTTAAGGAACCAGCTGTCAGGCAGGGTTTTTTGTGCTGGGCAGGAGATTGCAGTGAGAGCAAAGAGCCATTTGGTGGCACAGGAGAGCCACTTAGAAAGGAGGGGCTAGAAATCGTTGGTGTTTCTCATAAAGGTCACTTGTATGCTGCAGCTGCCGGGCGTGGTGTTATGCCTTCCTCGAGCCCCACAAGAATGACACAGCAAGAGAGAAACCCATGCGCTGATTTTTGAATGCCGTGCTGAATTGCTTGCACAGATGCAAAACTGCCTGCGTCTCCCTAGCCTTCCCTTTGCGGACGAGGGAGGAATCTGAAACGTGAAATCCTGGGATTTTCCATAGCCAAGAGGGCTGGGATCACTAGCTGCAAATATCAGCGGATCAGCACATATCGGAAATCTTCCAAGATTGCAAATCTGGGAGTTGCTCTGGGATGGCCCAGGCAGTTTGGGGCAATTTGCAACATGGGCCTTGAGTACTGGGTCAAAGAAGCAGAACCGTAGTAGAACAGAAGTGAAGGTGCAATCAGAGGCGGGGGTATCTTTCTTGCCAACTAACCCAAAATGTTTGGAACTTTAAAGAGCAAACGTTGAATCAGGGACAGATGCTTCAATATGCAGCGATTCCTTCTCTGCGGTTATGTTCAGTAATGAAATCAAAATGAATATTAATCAAGTTACAAAGAGCAACTAGCTGAAAGGATTCAGGATGATGCAAGCCACCGGCAGAAGGAAGCATGTTCCAGAAATAGAGGACACCACTGATGTCTTGATTTCTGCCATCTCCTGAGAAAAATACCAAGACACAAATCTCCTGAAGTGACCATCCTCAATGTGCAGGACTATTTGCTGTCTCTCCTTATGTGCATGGAGGGAGCGTTGCTGGCAGAGTCTATGAAAATCAGCTTTGGGCATTGAAAAGACATGGAGGGGCAGAAAAAATAAGGGGTGTGCAGAGGCATCATGAAAACCACAGGAGGGAGGAATCAATCTGACTAAGCCCAGTGTGCAGGTCTGTCAGGACAGAGATTTGCGGATATAATTTTATTCCACCAGAGAATCCTGAGAACTGCTTTTTAGTCCATCTGCATGTTTGACACTGGAATAGGTGGGGAGGGTGGGAAGTCACGGCAATATTCCAATCTCTGTCCCGCGTCCAGCAGGAAATTCCTTTCTGCGGCCCCTAAACATGCCTACCTCCAAACCCGGAGCGGAGTACTGGATTGACGGGTCCCACCGCAACACTGCCCTGGAGGACTTCTACACCATGGGCCTGGAACTGGGAAGGTAACGGTTTGAGGTTATCGGGATTTGATTCATCGCGTGTGTGGGCTTTGCGTTTCTTGCTCATAACGGTGCCTCTTGGAGTTGGGGCTCAAGTGCACGTGATGGGCAGATCAAGAGCCTGGAGTGAAATGTGGAGAGGGTCTCCCAATGGATGGGAGAGAGGGGCGAATTTGTTTTCATTAGGTCATGCAAACCAACCCCAGAACCAGGATTATATCTGGTAGGTGATGGGGCAGTTCGGTTCAGGGTTTATAGGACTGGGCCTTTCCTTCTCCGGCGCCTGATCCTGTAAAGGGTAGAGTGGCTTCAATGGCTCTTGATTTATGTTCAGATTATTCCCCCTCTCACCCCTTCTTCTGGCCCAGGAGTGATTTAGGCATATCAAGAAATGAGCTCTACCACGATTCACCAGGCGGAGCAGTGCCTCCTCTCTATAAAAAGGGGTAAACAGGGAGGTGGCAAAGTTTGCAGACGATAACTAACTTGAGTAATTTTGTAAGTCCAAAGCTGACTGCGAAGAGTGACAAAGGGATCTCACAAAACTGGGTGACGGGGCAACAAAATGCAGGATTAAATTCAGTGTTGATAAATGCAGTGTAATGCGCACTGGAAAACAGAATCCCAACTCTACATACAAAATGATGGGGTCTAAATGAGCTGCAATCACTCAAGAAAGAGATCTTGGAGTCATGGTGGCGAGTTCTCTGAAAACATCCACTCACTGTGCAGCAGCCGTCAAAAAAGCCAACAGAGTGTCGGGAACCTGTGGAAGAAAACAAGTCCTCACTCCGCGTTTGTCAGCAACAAGTCAGGGACACATTATTACGAGCAAATGCAAGGGAAGACTGCGGTCGGACAGGGGGTCCCCCGTCCTTAGGCAGATCTTCAAAAGCAAGCAGTTTAAAGACAAGTATTTATACTCTCCCGTTACATACATCAATGGTTCGTTTCTGTTTACACATGGGTTTTTGTATATATTCTGCTTATTTAAAAAAAACAAAAAACCCAGCATCTCTTGCAGTCATTCTTACTTGCACAAGTCCCCTCTCCCCTTGCTTTGTCTCTAAGTTAACCAAGATGGCTGCATTCAGGCTCTCTTTTTCTCCTTCCACAAATCATTAGGAAAGGGATAGATAATAAAACAGTAAATACCATAACACCACTATATAAATCCATGGTATGGCCACACCTTGAATACTGCGTGCAGTTCTGGTCACCCATCTCAAAAAATATATATTGGAATTGGAAAAGATACAGAGAAGAGCAACAAAAATAATTAAGGGCATGGAATAGCTTCTATATGAGGAGAGATTAATAAGACTGGGACTGTTCAGCATGGAAAAGAGACGACAAAGGGGGATATGAGAGAGGTCTATAAAATCATGAATGGGGTGGAGAAAGTGAATGAGGAAGTGTTATTTACCCCTTCACATACCACAAGAACCAGGGGTCACCCAATGAAATTAACAGGCAGCAGGTCTGAAACAAACACAAAGAAGTATTTTTTTCACACAACACACAGTCAACCTGTGGAACTCCTTGCCGGGAGATGTTGTGACGGCCAAAACTATAACTGGGTTCAAAAAAGAACTAGATAAGTTCATGGAGGATAGGTCCATGAATGGCTATTAGCCAAGATAGTCAGGGATGCCATCCATGCTCTTGGTGTCCCTAAGCCTCTGACTGCCAGATGCTGGGGCTGGATGACAAGGGATGGATCATTTGAAATTGCCCTGGTCTGTTCATTCCCTTTGAAGCGTCTGGCACTGGCCACTGTCAGAAGTCGGGATACTGGGTTAGATGGGCCATTGTCCTGACCCAGTGTGGCCGTTCTATTTCCTTAAGCACCAGATAGTTCAGGAACTGATAACAAGGACCAGAGCTTCGGATTTGAATCTGCCCCATTTTGCAAAGGAAGTTCTGTAAAAGTGGTTACTCCTGTCCAGGCCTTGGGGGCTGATGTGCAATGAGCGTGATGTGTCTCAGTCCAACTCCTACCGGGCTTTTGTCCACCATCGCAACTGATGCTAACTGGCTGTCTTGTCAGTCTGGACGATAAAGCTAATGACTCAGCGGATGTGGAGAGCTCATTCGGTGAACAGACATGCGACTTACTTCTGATCGGTCCTACGTGGACCTGTGCTTTCATAATGGGCAGGGCACGTGCCCCGCTGTGTGTATGTCGGGACTTGCGCTAAACCAGGCCAGGGGTGAAATTTCCAGACTCGTCTCTATGTTGGAGAAAAATGAGATTTTAAAGTAAGCCAAATGTTGCGCTTCAAACCCTAGAATGTGTCTTTTTGAGCAATAGTTTTCTCCAGCGAGGGTCACTTATTCTTATTATTTCTGATTTGCATTGCAGTAGCGCATAAGGGGGCCGCGCAGTCAGGGATTCAGGCTCTGCGATGCTAGGCCCTGTGCAAACCATAGATAGTCTCTGCCCCAGAGAGCTCTCAATATGCAAAGGACTCTTTGATGTCAATGGAAAGGCTCCCCTTTACTTCAGTGGGCTTTAGATCAGGTTCTAGGTGACTCAATAGACAGATGGAACGAAGGGGGCGGGGCAGAGGGTGAGAAGACAGAGTGATGGGAGAGACCGGTGTGGTTGTGTAAGTTAGTAGACACAGAGTTTTTCTGACCCAGATCCCACTGAAGTCAGTGGAAAGACTCCTGCTGACCAATAGCAGGCCCTTGGTTTGGGCCCTTACAAAGAAATGGGCAATTTGCAAAACCCAGATCTGGAGCTTGGTTCAGATTGGAAGTACCCCTTAAAGTTCAGGAGAGTTTGGAGCTGGAATGTTGAAGCCCTCCTGTGGTCTCAGCCTTCTGGACCAGCTCTAGAAGTCGATTGTAAGTTATTTGCATTGCAGATATCCATATAACATAAAAGTCTGATGGAAGCATAGGCAGGAAATGCAAAGGTAAAATGAAAAACCTACCCTTAATTTAATACGTGTTGCAGACTCTCTTGATTTTATCATGAGTCTTGCAATATTTGGTGCTTTTCCAAAAGCGCCAGCTCCTGGAGTCAGGTGATTAAGTGAGAATCTCAGCTTCCATTTAAACAAAACAAGCTTCTAGCCCTCATGGCTGCAGAGAAAAGCTTGTAAACATGAAACTTAAAGGCTCAGAACCCAGAAGACAAACGTACAATCTTGGGGCCATCTTTCTGGTTCGTGTTTGCACAGCACCTAGTGCAGGGAGGTTCTGGTCCATGAATGGGGCTCCTGGACGCTACTGCAACAGAAGTAAATAAAGAAATAGAATAAATGCACCATAAACATCATCATTATCCTAAAGAGGATTTTTTCCCCTCATAATTTGTAAGCCAAATACATGAGGCTGGAGGGCTGGGCTTGCAATTTTTGCATGTTTGGGGGTGGCAACACTGTACCCTGCTGTGTCTAGCTGTTGCAGCTCCCATTGGTTAAGAACAATCCTCAGGGCCTGATTCCCTAACGCACTCGCATGCTGATGTCAGAGGAGGTTATGAATCCCTGACACCACTGAGCACCAGGCCCTCCGTGCTTACAGAGCCCTGTACATCTACCTGGGGGTCAGAACTTTCTACGGATGGGGGAAGAGAGCAGACTAAGGCTCCAGTCTCTTGGGCCAAGGCTGTATAGTCAAGGTCTGATCCAGAGACGTGCTGAGCACCCACAATCCTCATTGCCTCAGTAGGGTTAGCAAACACTCTGGGTCTCTCAAGATGAGACCATTACAATCCAGAGCAGGGCTCAGGTCACCCTTGCTGAGACCCTTAGACAACTCTGCTATGGTTAGGGTTGTGTAACGAAATGAGACTCTCTGGGTATTTCCACACTGCAATAAAACGCCGGCAGCTGGCCCGGGTCAGCTGACTTAGGCTCAAGGGGCTTGGGCTGTGGGGCTATAAAATTGCAGTGTAGACATTCGGGCTCAGGCTAGAGCTGGAGCTCCGAAATCCTGCGATGGGAGAGGGTCCCAGAGCCTAGGCTCCTGCCCTAGCCTGAATGTCTACACTGCAATTTTATAGACCCACAGCCCAAGCCCTACAAGCCTGAGTCAGCTGACATGGGCCAGAAGCGGGTGTTTAATTGCCGTGTAGACATATCCTATGAGAATGGACCATATCTCATATCTCCACAACAAAAAGAAAAGGAGGACTTGTGGCATCTTAGAGACTAACCAATTTATTTGAGCATGAGCTTTCGTGAGCTACAGCTCACTTCATCGGATGCATACTGTGGATACTGCAGAAGACATTAATGTATGTCTTCTGCAGTATGCATCTGATGAAGCGAGCTGTAGCTCACGGAAGCTCATGCTCAAATAAATTGGTTAGTCTCTAAGGTGCCACAAGTCCTCCTTTTCTTTTTGCGAATACAGACTAACACGGCTGTTACTCTGAAACATCTCCACAACGGTAGCTCTCCACCTATTGTTTTTGGTCCATGCGCCACAAAATGGCCAAAAAATTCATCCCTTGATGCACCATATATTCCATGGTCCTTTGTGCTTGCAGAGGATTGTGGGATTTGGGTCATGGGAAGAAACAATGAGAGATTTTGGGCCGCGGCTGGATCTACAATAACTGGATGCTACGAGGTAAATTCAGGACCAAATTTAGGAGCCTTCAGCTTAGTGCTGGTTGGAAAACTGGACTTGGTTCCATGAACATGTCCAACTTTTGCCAGTTGGAAAACGGTCAGAAAAACCCACAATTTTGGAACAAAATATTTCAAAAATCCATCCCCCCCCCCCCCCCCCCAAGATTTCGAGGTGAAAAAACTTCCAAGGGAAAATGTGACCAGGTCTATTGAAGACAACTTTCTGTCAGCGGGTGGTGGAAGTCAGACTTTGCTGTCATCCCAGTGGCTTCTCTTGGGAATTAATTCTTCTTTGTTGTTTGATTAAAACAATGAGCAATCTCCAAGGGCTTTTTAGGGAAGGAATCTTTGTATTTTTAACCAGCTAGCTTGCTTGCTTCGTGAGTTTCCCTTTCAATGCTTACCGTTCATTATTAAACAACCCAAAATAAAAATGAAAAATCTGCAAATGCACAAAGAAAATTCTTTCTTGTAGTGGAGGCGAGATTGGAGAGGTTTAAAACATGCGTTAAGATTGGCGATAGGGCTGTTCCAATAACAGTTTAGGAATGTTTTAAAGCCCTTATATTTTTATCCTGATCTGTGCAACAAACATAACTGAGCCTGTGTGTGTAAATCCTTAATTAGGGACTCTTTTTAAAAGCTGATTCTTTTTTCTTCTTTGTGACCTGTTGAACCCTATCATGGCCACAAGTACAGAAGAGCTTTTAAATCTGTTTGCTTTACTCAGCTATCAGCTATGAGAGCTCAAGAGGCTCAAGAAATGTGCAAGGAGTAGAAAGGGGCAGGAACTCTAAGGTGCCACAAGTACTCCTTTTCTTTTTGCGAATACAGACTAACACGGCTGTTCCTCTGAAACCTGAGGTAGGATTGTGAACTGATTAGGGCACCTAACTTCAGCTTTAGAAGACCTGAATTTAATTCCCTGCTCCGCCACATACTCTCTGTGTGACCTTGGGCAAATCACTTAACCGCCCCCAACCTCAGTTTCCCATATGTAAAATGGGGATATTAGCATGGCCCTGCCTCCCGGGGGGCTGTGAGGGTAAATGCATTGGCAGGTTGTGAGGTGCTCTGATATTATGGTCACGGGGACCGTAGACATACCTGAGAATGGCATCTGTAGAGAACTGGAAATGAAATAGCTCAGTCGGGTTTCAGTTCATATCCCTGCCCATCCACAAAGGTACCAGGCTATGTTAAGGCCTGATCCAACACCTTTTGGTGTCAACACCCACTGACACCAGTGACTTTGGATCAGGCCCTTAGACAACAGCGCTCTGCACAGCCACAGACAAAATACTTTCGTGTCACTGGAACAAAAGCTCAGCTATTTCTTTCCTTTTTTTTTTGCACTCATAGCTCTTCAATATCCGGAGCGTGAGCCAGCAGTCTTTCACACACACAAGTAGCCTTTACTCACGTGACTAAACCCATTGATTTAAGGCCCAATCCTGCACTACTGAAATCAATGGGAAGTTCGCCACTGGACTGGTGATGGGTGTGATTCACTCCCCCCCTCCCCCCTCCATGCACAGGGCCAGTATAAGACGTGCAGCCTTCAAGCCCCACTTAAGCCTTCAGAATAGGGTATCGATGTTGCATGGGTTTTGCACTGGCCGTGTGCATGGGGCATCAGTTTTGCCCCCACGTGAATGAGGGTTTGCAGAGTGCCCCCGTTGTCTCCAGCTGCTCTTGATTTAGCAGGTAGCTACGTTCAGTGCTTTGCTGGGCCTAAATCCTGACGGATTTCCCTGCTTGACCCCATTCCATCGCTGTGGTAGAAATTCCATTCCGTTGACTTCCCTGGGAGCAGGACAGGACCCAGGCTCTAATAGAAACACTAACAAAGCTCTTAACTGCAGCACAGATCAGATGCCCTGCTAGACAGAACTGTGCAAATAGCTGGTTTTTCGGTTCACTGGCAGTTCGGCAAAATTGGAGGGAAAATCATAGAAGATTAGGATTGGAAGAGACCTCAGGAGGTCATCGAGTCCACCAAATCATTTCAGGATGATCCAAAATGAATTTTTTAAAAATTTTCAGCCAGGCAAAAAGCCACAACAACAAAAAAGTTTCCAGTCAAACTAAATGTTTTGTGTAGATTTTGAGCTTTTTAAAATGTTTTCTAAAAGTAAAATGGATATTGACAAATCAACTCATTCCCTTTTGAAAATATTAAAACAAAACATTTTGATTTCTTCAGAATTTTGTTTGTTTCCTGACCAAAACAATTCAGCAAATTCTACATGAATTCATGATGTATTTCAGTCGACCCAAATCTGCATTTTTTGCCCCCCAAAAAGTTTTGGTTGAAAACTTTTGCCCAGCTTGAATGCTGTATTAATGAGAAACCCTGGCAGGGCAGAGGAAAAGCCCCAGGTTGCCAGTAAAAACCAGAGGTAAAGAACAAGTGGAGTGTCTGTTAGCTCTTGGCTTTGTGTCGCCAGATATTAATACCGCAGACGTGTGGATTTTATTAATGCGTTGTCCGAGAAAAATAGCACAGCAGTCAGGATGAATGAGTTCCAAGGGAACTGAGTTTAAATTTAATTTCTATAGACTTTGGGAGGTTGTTTTACTCTCTGGCAGATCATGTGAAGCTAATACTTGAAGTTGAAAATCCATCTGCATTAAGTTCCAAGGGCTCTTCAAGGATCATAATAACAGACAAGGCTATAGCTGGCCGCAATGGAGATTCCATTCCATGAGTCAGTTACCCTTCTTGTCAAAGACTGGGAGTCCATTCCCAGTTACTCCATTCCTGTGCTTGGAAGGTAGAGTTGGGAGATTACGGGGGCTTTCAGATACTTTTGTGTTTCCTGTATTCTTGCAACATACAGGCCCTGGTGTAAATTAGAGCAGTCTCAGGGCTGCTGTAACTTATGTTGTTTCCCGGGGGCCCCTGTGGGAAGCAGAGAACATCTGTAGGGCTTTGCACTCCATACATATTCCCAACACAGCCCCCATACGAGGAGCTGGGAGCAGGACTGATGCAGAGTCTTGACATCAACTGTGCACTGGCAAGGGGTATTCTCAGGGGGTTTTATGGATTACGAGAGGACTCAGGCATACAGAGGTGGGTTGCCGAAGTGGCAGTCAAGGGGTTAATTCCCCCCAAACACGTGTTCTGCCTTCTGCAGGGGGGCAGATAGAGAGGTTTGGTGACAACTCATCAGGGATGAGAGAGGAGGGGAAAAGAGCCCGGACCATGTGTTGAGAAGCTACCGCTCTCAGCGGAGTCCGTGGGAGTTGTTGCCTGGGCTCAGCACAGTCTCAGGATTTGGCCCAACAAGCCAGGTCCAGGGCCCAGTCCTCCATCAGGCTGCCCCTCACACACACAGTTGTTCCCCCCAGCGCAAAGTGGATGTACAATCCTCCCAGTCGTACCTGGGTCGTTCTCACTAGAGCTGCTCGCTGGAGTGCGCAGCAGACCCAGGTTCTGTTCCTATAAACCAGGGATATGCAGACTGCGGCTCACGAGCGGCAAGTGCCTCCTGCCGCTCTTTGCAGCATATGATAATAAAATGCTGTGTGATTTAATGACTAACGAAGCTAAGTTATTAACCCATCAGGATGCTTGCACTATGTTATTAACCAATTGTAGGTGATAAAATAATAATGCTTAGTCATTTTGCTGTGAGAATTGTGTGTGTATAGAATTGTATATTTCCCCTGCCATCCTGTTTAAACACGAATATATCGTACGATAGACAATGAAACACTGAATTCACACTCCTGTGGCTCTTTGGGGTAACGCTGATGGCTGGTTTGGCTCCTGAATCTCTGAGATCTGCGTATCGCTGCTTTGAAACAACAGCACAACTAAGAAGATCTGTTGTGTTCTGTGACTGTCCTTATATCACACTCAACTCTGCAGTATCTGAGAGCCTTCCGATAGTGTCCTTTGATTTCATTAAAGCATTTGTAACACCGGCCTTTGTAAGAGTGGGATATTGATAGCCTGCTCCAGCCTTTGTTTTTATTTTACCATGATGTGTTTCTTTGTGTTGTGACAGCACCAAGGAGCTCCCAGCCGTTGCACAGTGGGCTGCACGGACACAGAACCAAAAATCTGCCTCTACTCCCAAAGAACTTACAATCAAGGATGTTTTATTTATCTAGCAATGGAAGCTTTCTTCGGCCCACTCCGCCACGGCAAATCCGGGGCGCTGAGCCGGCTTTGTCACCTCCTCGCCTGCACATACCAGTGCAGCCACTAGAGAGAAATAGCAACGGGGGAGGGGGGGCTATTCAAAAGTGGGTGCAATTGAAACATCCAGATTTCAATCAAATTAATTTTGTTCCTTCCCAACACCCCCCCCCATCTGTACTTGTCAGTCCTTCGCTTCGCTCTCTTTTTTTTTCCTTTCACAACTTGAAACGCCAAGTAGTGTGTGTAATCAGAGGTGATAGAAAACCATTCTCCACGTGCATTTGTCACTTAGTACCATGCTGCCTCTGGTGCATTGAAAGTGACCGAGCAGAACGCCTTCCGCAGACTGATTTGTAGCCAATAGTTTCTTCTAATCAAACAGTGAATCACAGCACTCAGCTTAAAGGAGGGGTGGGGGCGAATCCATAAAGCGGGGTTTCAAGGCCATTATCAGACAAATGAGCACAGACAAGTGATATTTATCAGGCGCAGGGGAGGAGGGCTTTAGAATATTGCACAAATCAGTTCTAAAGACAGACTGGATTGAACAAAAAATGGCCAACTAGGGAGTGAGGTAATAGTTTATTCCCTGTAAAAATTAATTGCTGAAGGATATTGCAGTGAAGAACAAAAGATAGGCCCTGAGTCTGAAATCTGATCTAACTGGGTCCCGGGTCTACCTGATGTGACTTGCAGGATTGGGGTCTTAAATCCCATATATGTTGGTTTGATTATTGGTGGGGGAAATGTGGATTTTTATCCTGCTTTCAGTGTCATATAAGTATAAAATTAAAATATCTACATCTCAGTGATGTAAGATGAGCAATTGCAGCTGTATTCTCGATCAGCATTGAGTACAACATGACAAACCCAGAAGTGCCCCCAGGTGAGAAAAGGTGCAGGGAACCTCTTCAATTACATCTGTGCATGAATGGGGTGAATAGAGTGCTTTGCTTGCATGTTAGATGGGAAGGACCTAACAAAGGGGAGGGGGGGCCAACCAGGCTGGAGGTGTGGCCATCCCTTCATGTATGAGGCCTGATTTGCAGTTATTTTGGACCTGCTCTTGGGGCAGGGATGGCTTTCAGCCATCTTTGTGCTCACTGTATTCTGGGGTTATGGAGGCCCTGGGAATAAGTTAGAGCAGCCTCAAGGCTGCTCTTATTTATGCTTTGTTTCCCTTGGCCCCTGGGAAATAGAGCAGCTGCAGGGCAGTACACTGGTCCAGTCACAACCCCCAATCCAGTCCCTCAGCTAGGGGCTGAGAGCAGGGTGTGCATAGAGCCCGCAGCACACCAGCCAGGGGAGCCCTCTGCACTGGTAGGATGGCCCTGGAATGCCCTGGACCCAGGAGCATCTCACAATAGCCAGGCCAAAACTCAGCCTATAGTCTTTGGCTCCTCCTCCATAAACGATTATATTGGATAAAGTTAGGATGACCAGACAGCAAATGTGAAAAATCGGGACAGGGGGGTGGGTGGTAATAGGAGCCTATATAAGAAAAAGACCCAAAAATCGGGACTGTCCCTATAAAATCGGGACATCTGGTCACCCTAGATAAAGTGTACACTCGCATTAGAAGCAAATCCAGTCTTTTTTCAACAAATTCCGTCGTTACACATTTTCCAGTCATCTGTAAAACAAACACAATTATATATCCATTCACAGTCAAGGTTGATTACGGATATTTATTCAGAGCTTCAAGTAGAAGTAGAAGATGACTCTTCTGGAAGCTCAGAGACTGGGTCAGCGATACAGACTGACTGGGGGTAGCTAATTTGTCTAAATCCTGCCACTGCCACTGATAATGTTATTAGAAAACACAAAGGGTAAGAGGCTCTTGCGTGTACATTGACACGCAAAACTGAGCATCTCTTAAACTTCGAGCTGATTATTTTTGAATGATTATACTAAATGCAGGATTTGGGCTCTAAAGTAGCCATGCAGAACGTTCACCTTGAACGGCAGCTGGATGAGACACATCGAAGTCTGGTTTTGGATTCAGACTTTGCACGGGTGGCGATAGATTCAGGATGCCTGGGTTCTGTTCCTAGCTCTGCCACTGACTCACTGCGCAACCATCTGTGCAATGGGAGGAATAAATACACACCTTTGTGTACACAGCTGAAAAGGGGGGTTTGGGGCAAAGAATCAGAACTGACACTTGATCCCCCAGGACAAGAAAGTCAAAGAGTAATAAAATGTGTTCGATTGCTCAGAGCGGGAATTAACCTGCATCAAAGATGAAATTGCAGGGTCGTGCCATGGTGGCTTAAGCAATAGTGGATTTCGCTGTCCAGGGGTTAGGAGATGTTGTGAACTAGATCTAAAAATTACTGGCAACTGACTGAGACTGCGGGGGATTTTAAACGTAATGATTCCTCTTTAGTAACTTGAAGTGGCTTAACTTTATACACTGGTACCTTTCCTGGACCATTTTGCTGATCCTCAGAAAACTGGAAAAGCATTTTGGGGGTCTAGTGGTTAGAGCAGGTGACAGGGAGTCAAGACCCCTGGGTGCTGTTCCTGGCCTTGGAGGGGAGGTGGAATCAGGACTCCTGGGTTCTATTCGCAGCTCTGCTACTCGCAATACTAGGTGTCCTTGGGCAAGTCACCTCTGTTTTCCCTGTACAATGGGAATAGCAGCAGTTATCTGCCTCATACGCCTGCTGTGAGCCTGAATCCATGTGTGCAAACACTATGGGTGACAGTGTTTGCTGCCCTTCCCAGAAGCCCAGCACACCCAGACCAGAGCCCAGGTGTCAGAGACAGAGTTGGCTTAAAGATACAGCAGAGCTTGTTACGCGGCGGCCACTGCCCTCACCCGCCTTGCTGACATGGAAAAATAACCCACATCAGTCCCAGAGGCACAGCTCAATCCATGTGGCTTCCCCCCGCCCTCATCACTCTGGCACGTGCTGTCGCTCCCTATCCTTCCTGACCCTGCTCGGCCTCTTCACATTCACTCCCTCCCCCGGCGATTAGGGTGGCCTCCCAGCAAAGCACAACCACCCCAAGGAGCCCCATTGGAGGGGCTCCAGGTGGGACTCCCGGGAAGAGGACTTGTCTGCAAAGCTGCTTGCCTGGCATCTCTTCCTGCTTAAAGGATGGCGGGCGTGTCTTTCACGGCGCAGAAGCCATCTGACTCCTGGTCTCGGAATGACGAGACCCACTCCTGGCTGCTGTGTAAGTGGTGAAGGTGCAAAAGAGGGGATGGGTGGGAATGACCAAGGGCTAGTCCTCCCTGATAATCCTCTTTACGATTTAGTTATTATTTCTGTAGTGCGCTGGGCCTGAAGAGCTTAGAGCCTGGCCTGGTTTGCAAACTGATGCAAGCCTCTGTATGTTCGCTCTCCCTGCAGTTTAATACACAGGTTTTTGTGCCAGTAGAACTATGACAGGAAGGGAGGTTATTTTTTTTTTATCAATGTAATTTTATCGGTATGCCCCTCTGCGGATGGGTTATACGGATATAAAGGTGTCCTATACCAGTATCAATTACGGGACCTTGGGGGGTTTTGCCTTCCTCTGCATGGGAGTGGATTTCCTGCTGGGATCATCTGGGCATGTCTCACCTAATCAATTCCCTGCCATTGCAGGGGCATTGGTGCACCTCGGTCCCTCCTGTTCTCTGCCTGAGTCGTGTAACAGTGTGGTCTCCTGGGGACTAAAACGCGTTGGATTAACTGCCGTCATTGGGCTCAACATGACATGTGATGGGCTGTGCTCTGCTCTGTTGGTCCCTTTTGGCCTTAAATTCGAGGCAGCTATGAAACATCTGCTATAAGCGCCTTTACACCAGCATAATTAGTCCACACTAGGAGTGTGCTTTAATTACATCATCTCGTTAAAGCCATGCAACTTCTGCGTGGAGACAAACCCTAAGAGGTGCTTTGGGCCTGGCCTAAACACAAAGTTGCATGGATTTAACTGGAAGATATGATTTTAAACTGATTTAGTTAATCCAGTTCAAAACCTTGTGTGGACGCTTAATGTGATTTAAACCTGGCTTGTATCCATTTCGATTCATTCAAAATGGAGTTCATCACAGTGGACATAAGCCAAGTGTAAACGACATTGAGGGTGTCCATCCAGGGTTTTATACTAGTTTGAAATAACACTTTTAGTTAAACTGATGCAATTTAGAATGTAGGCAAGGAGGCCACATTTCCAAAAGCATCTAAGAGACTTAGGATCCTAAGTCCCATTTTCAAAAGTGCCTAAGGGCCACATTTTTAAAGGTATTTAGGTGTCTAAAGATGCAGATCAGGACCTAGTTGGAAGTGGATTAAGCTGAGCAGGAATAAGTGTGTCTACACACGGAGGTATTCAGGAAGAGCTATTGCCGTTTTAATGCACACACTGTCTCAATCTGAAACAACTTGCCAGTGTAGACAAGCACTTGGACTCCTAAATGCTCCTAAATCTTGAAAATGTTACTCTGCATTATCTGAATGGTGGGTAATTAGGGCTCAGGGTTTGCTTGTAGCACGAGGTACTCCACAAGCAAGGGAGACACCGCGGGCTCTGGTTTCCAGATGTCTGAGCACCCCCCACACTCCAGCTGAAGTCAGTGTCCTGGCGGCCCTGCCTTGGAGCTTACAGTGTCAGTAGAAGACAGTGGCCTGCCAAGGCCCCAGAGGGCCCTGATACAAAAATAATTTAGGGACCCCCTTCCCCATTACGAAATCCACTCCCTTTGAGCTTCCCCACAGCCCCAGTCCAGTCTGCTGTACATCTCTGGACCCTCAGCTGTGGCCTGGTTCCCCCACAGCCGCAATCCAGATCTCCCACACCTTGGCCCCTTCCTGGCTTCCCTCCACCTCTGAGGGGCCACATCTTCCATCTCTGCCCCCACCCCTCGCGCATTCCCTGGTGCTGCTGTTTCCCCCCACACCTTCTCCATACATCCGTGCTGGCTGCTCGTGCCCAGGGTTGCCCTGGACGGAAGGGCCCCCCCATCCCAGCCACCCCTGCCACTGGGGACCAACAGGCCCTGCTCTCACCCAGTGCCCACTCTGATTGGGCCCCCATAACCTTGTGGGCCCTGGTGCAACTGCCCCACTGTAGCTATGCCCCTGGTAGAAGAGGTGTGGGCCAGGTGTGGGGTTGGAGGGTGACGGACTGAGCCTGTTCCAATTTGGAGGGTGAGGGGATGTTGAGAGACAGTTGCCTTTTGACAAATGAGTCCCCAGGCAAACCCCGTTATATAAACTTTAGCCTTTCCAAACAGCCCGGGCGCTGGGATGCAGCCTCTCTCTTTCTTCTGACACAGACAGCACTGGGTTACGACTGCTGCCTCCTTGTAAGGAAAGCAGTGCCAGGGCTCAAGCAATATTTTTACATTCGTAACAGATGCAGCGAGCCCAGAGGTGCCGGGGCTCTGAACCTTAGGGGGTGCCGCCCCTCCTCACCTTAGGGGCTGGATAGTTTGAAGTCACAGTTCAGCAGAGCCCGTTCACCCCCTTTGCGAAAACATGATGGAAGAGAACAGGTCGGCTGTGGCCCGGAGACAGCTTGCTCTCTGCAACCGAAGACTAAGTGGCTTTGCAAATGGCCTAATGACCAGGATCCAATCCCGCTTGATTGGCTTTGTTTGTGAGGGGGAGATGGGGAGTTTGGGTTTGTTCCTTGGGGTGACCGTTCATGTCTGCAAGAGGAGAGGGGCTGAATTGAAAAGATCCTCCAAGGCTGGGGAAAGTGGTTGATCAGACTCTGCGGTGTGCATAGCCTTCCTCGTGTCGGTCTTCCGGGCTGCTGGCCGTGCGGTGAGGCACAGCCCTGTGCAGAGAGCCAGCTAAGGCCCACGCGGTGCACAGAGCAGGTGTCTTGTTATGTAGGGATGTGCGGTGTCGTGGGAAGCAGCCTGCGGCGAGTGGAGTGTGGCGGGCCGTGGCTGCCAGGAGGCCAGATTGCTGTGTGACTGTTAAATGAAAGCTGCTTTAATGCAAAGAAGAACACACACATCATGACAGGCAGCAACTGCTCAGTCCTAGGGTACATCCACACTTCCAGCTGGAGGTGTGAATGGTGGCTCAGGATTGTACTCAGGGCAGCTAGCCCCTCCCAACTCTTGCACACCCACTATATTTGTAGCATGCTAGCTCCTACTGCAGGTATGTCTCCTCCAGCTCAACGTGGGGACATATCCAAATAACCCCAGACTTTCCTGGGCTCCAAGCACTAGCCGGGGAGTCAGGAGACCTGTGTCTAGTCCCAGCCGTGCGCCTGGATGGCTGTGTGACTTGAGGTGCAGGTTGCTAATAAGAATGCTCTGTGCCTCAGTGTCCCCATCTGTAAAATGGGAATGATCACACCCACCTATGGGCTGGGCTATGGGATCTTGCATGCTGGATGTCATGTGCATTGTCAGCACCATGCTGGCATTAGCATCCCGGTGCCAAGGGAAAGTGGGGGGGTTGGGGGGAGCTTGTGGCCCTGGAGGCTTGTTCAGAGAACCCACGTGCCGCACACTCTTGCGAGCCTCTCGTTCCGCTCCCCACAAGGATGTAATCTCTTCTTAGGCCTCTGCTTGCAGCTGGTTCACTTACTGGGGTGTGGGGGGAGGGGATGCTTCTTTCTGTCTTAAAAGCAGCTTAAGGATTTAAACTGCCTCAATATTCCATTTTTAATTAAAATGGTTTTACCAAGGAAAGCCGGAATCGATTCAGGGGGGAAATGTAAGCCCCTCGCACAGCTGAGCACGCTGATCCTGGTGCAATCAAAGCTCACAGTCTCTGCATCCCCCTCGGGCTGCACGACAGCAGCAGAACGAGCAGCAGGTCCCAAGTGCTCCGTGACGGTGCCCTCAGAGCTGACAGTGAGACGCCCACGTAGCACGAGCTGCAGCTGTGAAAAGTCCACGGGGGTAGCGTGGTGAGAGAGCATCCCAGCCCCTGCCACAGAGGGCCCAGGTGGTGCCCTTGCAGTAGTGAGCGTACACCCACAATACCTAGCTCTACATAGCACGTCTCATCTGTAGATCTCCGAGCGCTTGACAAAGGAGCTCAGTATCATACCCCCATTTTAAAGATGGGGAAGTTGAGGCACATAGAGGGAAGTAACATGCCCATGGTCACCCAGAAGCAGAGCCAGGAACAGAACCCAGATCTCCTGTGCCCCACTCCAGTGCTTTGTCCACTAGACATCACTGCCTCCCACATGTGCCCAAGGTGACTAGACGTGCCTTAAATCAAGGCACCGTGACTCCATAGGGAGGTGCATGACTCTGAGCCACAGAGCTCAGGTCTGCACTGCGTGGGCATCCGCAGAGTGCTCAGAAAAGTCCTGCCCCAGCTGGAGTGTCACCCCCAGGGAGGGGTTGTCCAGTCTCCGCTTTGCCTGCCCCACAGTCCAGCTCTGGGATCTGGAAAAGGCAACCTCAGCACAGTCACAAGCGGCCCTCAAAAGGAGGTGTGTTAGAAGCAGAGACTGGGTGTATGTGATGGAGCTGGAAAGCCGGCGTGAGCACCTTAGCCCTTGTATAGACAAGGACCATCTTCCAGGCTGGCCAAGACCTGAATCTCGAACTTCACAAGCAAGCAGCAAACCACCCTTCAGTCTCCTTTCTGCCTTCTTTATCCATCGCAAAGAAACGTTGAAAAGTGCACCAGCCCCCCTTTGCAGGTTGTCTCTGAATGGCCGTGGCTTTTTTGTCCGGAGGGCTGGTAACACGGTTGACCTCTCCTTTTTCTGTAGGGGTGCCACTTCTGTGGTGTACAGCTGTGAAGAGAAAGGAACCCACATGCAGTATGCAGCCAAAATCCTGAAGAAGACGGTAAGTACCTGGGACGCCATCCTCAATGATTTCCAAAAGGTTCTGAGCAGGCATTAGCAACACGTGGTAAGTAACGGGAGGAAAAAATCCTAGTGTAGACAAGGCAGTCTGTAATCTCAACATGAGTTAGCAGGTTGAGGTCAGCCTGCTAAATTCCCTCATAAGTGAAGAAGCCCCCACTGAGGTCTGGATTTAGGACTGCATGGTTACAAATTTCAGCTGGACTGCAAAGGATCTGCATTGATCCAAGCAGATGCCACAAAGAGGAAGAAATAAGCAGCCGTGTGGCTGGGGGAAATGGGAGAATCCCCTGGAGGTAGAGGGTCAGTGTAGTCCTGGGGGAGTGAAGGCATGCATGGCTGGGGAATTTCCTGGCCCTGGGGGAAAATGGACCATATACAGGAAGGATGGGCTCCACCTTAACCAAAATGGAACCAGATTGCTAGCTCTTAAAATTAAAAAGGCCGTAGAGCAGTTTTAAACTAAGGTCTTGGGGAAAGCCGACAGGTGCAGAGGAGCATGTGGTTCGGACATCTAATGGCTAATGTGACGCCAATTTTTAAAAAGGTCTCCAGAGGAGACCCCAGCAATTACAGGCCGGTAAACCTGACTTCAGTACCAGGCAAACGGGTTGAAACTTTACTAAAGAACAAAATTGTCAGACACGTAGATGAACATAATTTGTCGGGAAAGAGTCAACATGGTTTTTGTAAAGGGAAATCCTGCCTCACCAATCTACTAGAATTCTTTGAGGGGGTCAACAAGCATGTGGACAAGGGGGACCCAGTGGATATAGTGTGTTTAGATTTTCAGAAAGCCTTTGACAAGGCCCCTCACCAAAGGCTCTTAAGCAAAGTGAGCTGTCATGGGATAAGAGGGAAGGTCCTCTCATGATTGGTAACTGGTTAAAAGACAGGAAACAAAGGGGAGGAATAAATGGTCAGTTTTCAGAATGGAAAGAGGTGAATAGTGGTGTCCCCCAAGGGTCTGTACTGGGCCCAGTCCTATTTAACATATTCATAAATCATCTGGGAAAAGGATAAACAGTGAGGTGGCAAAATCTGCCGATGATACAAAACTACTCAACATAGTTAAGTGCCAGGCAGACTGCGAAAAGCTACAAAAGGATCTCTCAAAACTGGGTGACTAGGCAACAAAATGACAGATGAAATTCAATGCTGATAAATGCAAAGTGATGCACATTGGAAAACATAATCCCAACTATACATATAAAAATGATGGGGTCTAAATTAGCTGTTACCACTCAAGAAAGAGATCTTGGAGTCATTGTGGATAATTCTCTGAAAACATCCACTCAATGTGCAGCGGCAGTCAAAAAAGCTAACAGAATGTCGGGAATCATTAGGAAAGGGAGAGATAATAGGACAGAAAATATCATATTGCCTCTGTATAAATCCACGGTACACCCACATCTTGAATACTGTGTGCAGATGTGGTCACCCCACCTCAAAAAAGATGTATTGGACTTGGAAAAAGTTCAAAAAAGGGCAACAAAAATGATTCAACGTATGGAATGGCTTCTATATGAGGAGAGATTAATAAGACTGGGACTTTTCAGCTTGGAAAAGAGATGACTAAGGGGGGTACGATAGAGGTCTATAAAATTATGACTGGTGTGAAGAAAGTAAATAAGGAAGTGTTGTTTAGTACCTCTCATAACACAAGAACTGGGGGCCACCAAATGAAATTAACAGGCAACAGGTTTAAAACAAACAAAAGGAAGTATTTTTTCACACAACACACCATCAACCTGTGGCTCTCCCTGCCAGAGGATGTTGTGAAGGCCAAGACTATAACAGGGTTAAAAAAAGAACTAGATACAAATTCATGGAGGATAGATCCATCAATGGCTATTAGCCAGGATGGTCAGGGATGGTGTCCCTAGCCTCTGTTTGCCAGAAGCTGGGAACGAGCGACAGGGGATGGATCACTTGGTGATTCCCTGTTCTGTTCATTCCCTCTGGGGCACCTGGCACTGGCCACTGCTGGAAGACAGGACACTGGGCTAGGTGGACCTTTGGTCTGACCAGGTATGGCCATGCTTATGTTCTTATGACCATGGCTGGGGATTCTCCACCCAAGCAATTCCTGGTTGCTGGAATGACCCCTTACGAGCCACCAGGAATAACTCAAAGCAGACTTGGATGTTATGGGGCTAGCCCAGCCCTCACCAACCCCAGGATTTGGGGAACAAAAAGATGGCTTAAAGCAACCTTTGCCAAACCCCCTCAGCTGCCCGACATGTTTATCGCCTGCAGCTGAGGTTCAAACCTTGACTCTCGATTACAATTCCTCTCTCTGTACAAAGGGTCATGGCCAGTCAACTGATGGGCGTGGAAACCCTGCTCTCTTCAGCTGCCTGGTCTTCCGCACAGCTGTGCGGCTCTCCGTTCTGAAGTGCTGGAGCTGCTTTGAGAGGCTCCAGCTCTTGGGGGTTTGCTTTGGAAGAAGACGTCCCCTCACAGACACGTTTAGAAGACCTGCTTGAGAGGAAATGGGAGAATGTACGCGCGGTGAATACGATCCAGTTCAGAATTAATTCCAACCTGGTTTTAAAGAGCAGCAGAGACCTCTGTATTTATGCCCTGATCAAGCCTGACGTCCAGAAGAGTTCTCAAATGTAAAGATTTGCATCATTGTTCTTATTTTATTTTCTTGATTTTTAGATTGACAAAAAGATTGTACGGACAGAAATCGGCGTCTTACTGAGGCTTTCGCACCCCCACATTGTGAGTATGAGCCGTGTGGCTGCTTTGTGACTTAAATCCACCCATGTGCTCCCCAGACGGGAGTCCGCTATGAATCTGTCCCGAAGTAAATAGGCGTAACATTTTGAGGGAGGACAGCACAAGCCAGCGGAATTAGGAAGGGTGGAAGCAGTGGATGTGCATAGCCCTCTAGCTCCTGGACCTCCTGGTATTGCACCCTAACCCATGCTGGGATTCCCAGAACCCCATGGCCCCACATCAGGGGTGCCAGTCCAGTTGTTGCCCAGAGAGAAACAGAAACACACACACCTTGTTTAAGAGGGGAAGGAAAGTATCTTCCCAAAAGAGTGCAGTTTTGATTTGTTGGTTGTTATGCTGTAGATTTCTCTAGCACATTTCACCCAGGTGATGGGCACTGGTATCAAACCCTAAGATAACAGATGGGATCCCCAACTGCTTCCCCTAAGCTCTCTCCATGCGGCACTACTAAAATGCAGCCACCTCTGGGGCAAAGGGCAACGCCAGGCACACAGTGGGCAGCAAAACAGGGAATCTTTGGCCAAAGATGCTGGAGCAAACCCATATTTCTTGTAACGGTCCCTTCTGGCCTGTATCTACCCTGACCTCCTGCATAACCCGAGGCGTTGTGTTTCACCCAGTGATTCTTGCAACCTGCCCATTAACTGATGGCTGAGCGAGAGCATTTGTTTAGTCCCAGCCAGTCTTGGTACAGGATGGGATCTTCAGAAGCACCTAAGGGAGCTGGATGTCTAGCCCTCTTCCGAAAGTTAGCGGGAATTAAACTAAGGGCCTAACTCCCATGAGCACCTTCGAAAAATCTCACCTTTCAAGGCAGCAGATGATGGGGGACTTCGCCACCCCCTTGGGGAAGCTGCTCTGACGGCAAATCGCCTTCATGCTTAAAAATTTGCGCCTTGTTTCCAGCTGAAATTTTTCTCATGCCTGCACTCACCCACTAGGCCTTGTTCTTCCTTTGCTGGCCAGGTTAGAGCCCTCTGCCCTCCGGTCTCATCTCTGCACAGGGGAACTGGCAGACCGAGATCAAGCCGCCTCTCGACTTTTGATAAACTATGGGCAGGTCTACACTACAGTACAGAATTACTTTGGTATAAGTATGTTGCTCAGGAGTGTGAAAATCCACCGACCTAACCCCAGTGTAGACTGCACTATGTCATAGCTCTCGGGGAGGTGAATTAACTAAAGCACTATAGCAGCGTGTCTACACCTAAAACGCTACACCAGTGGAAGGGCTTCCCCTGTTGGCATAGGTAATCCACCTCCCTGAGAGGCAGCAGCGAAGTTGACGGGAGGCCTAGTGCTGTCTACACCAGGGGTTAGGTCGGTATAACTGTGTCGTTCATGCGTGTGGATATTTCACACCTCTGAGCGATGCACTTATGTTGGTCTAATTTCCTAGTGTAGACCAGGCCTTAATGAGCGGCGGTCCTAAGTCTCTCACTGTGAGATGTGTTCCCCTGACTTCTCTGTGCCATGATTCCTCTCTGCACAAAGCAGATGTGCGCTGCAGCTTGACAGCCTTCCTTGTCCGCCTGGGAAATTATCAGCCATGCTCAGATCAGTAGTTAGCTTTTTCCTCCAGGCCCAATTTATTGTCTAAACAGCCACCAAACTCTCAAAAGGAAAACAAAACTTCCAGCTGGAGCTGTCTACCCAGCCATGACTCCCAGAGCTTTCAACCTGCTGCCTCCCTTCTCCAAGGACACCTACGAGAGACAGTCCCCTTCTGTGATCCCACTCCGCTTCCTGGAGATCTTGATCTATCCCCTGCTCAGCTGCGTATGATTAGTGACCAGGACGGCTGGCCCAAGGCCTCTGGCCCTTAAAGGGGCAGGCGAGAGCCCTGTGCGGGACTATTTTTTTAATCCTGCCCCACAATACCCACTCCCACCCACTCCTACATTGTTGAATTTTTATCCCATTCCTGCTACTATGGCTGCAGGACCCACGGGGTCCCAGTCCTGCTGTAGGGCAGGCCATCCTGTTCCATGTGGTTTATTTTTATTTTAAAGGTCTCATTCAAAACACCCACCAGCAGCAAAGTGCATGGAACTCACTTTACTCACTGCCTTGGGAAGGAAAGGATGTGAATAAGCCCTGCTGGGGTTTGCCACTCTCTGAGTTTCCAGGGGTCTTCCAGGCATTCCAGCTCTGATATTCAGGCCACCAGACTACCCCCTTCGAGGGTTTCCATTCGGTAAGCGATTTCTGTTGAGGAGCTCGAATGAATGCCAAAGGAAAGTGCCTGTTTGTAACGAATCCTGCAAAGGAAGATAAGGTCGAGAACGCCAGGCCATCTCTTGCCAACAGCTGAGCTCTCAGCCGCTCGCCGGCATGAGCAGAGCAGCACTGATATAATGCAGCGCTCAGAAGATAATGACGGTTGAACTGGAACAATTTGTAACACACAGGAACAGATATAATTAGGGAAGGAGTCAGCCTAGACAGGACCTTCTTGTCAGTTTCCATGTAACTGACGCGACACCCTGCTCTGTCTGCTCTGCCCAGGCACTCAAGCTGCTAATTCTACCAGGGGCGAAGCACCAGCGCTTCCCATTGAGCTGCAGGGGCTGTGCGCTGGGCAGGATTTGGACCCCTTTCCCTGCCTTTCTATCTCCAGAGGTTTATTCCTGGCTGTTTACTTCTCCGGCTGACTTGGAATTACCAGGAGACCAGATGGCTGCTTTCTACATGCTGTGTTGTAATGTAATTCCTGGAAGAAGAGCGCCCTCTTGTAAAATGGTGTTTTTTTCACAGGTCCCCAGAACGCCAGGCAACCTGAGTTTTAGTTTTGTTGTTGCAGGGTAACCCCAATGTCCCAGAAATGCTGCTTTGGGCCCCTTTCCCAGGTGACGGAGCTTTCAACAGTCCCCGCCCTCCTCGTGGGGATGAGTTTGAGAGTGGAAGTCTTGCCCGCTTGTAATCATTAAAGACCCTCCTGGCAAAAGCAAAGCCAACAGTACAGGGAATCGTCGGAAATCAGGCAGTTGGGGCAAAATCCAACCCCAGGGTAACTTCACTGACTCCAGGAATGGATTTTGTCCTTTGTCTACCCTGCCACCACCCCTCTCCTCCCCAACACACACACACAATTCCTGGTATGACACATTTCCTAGTGCTGTAAATGCCCCAAGCAAAGGGAACTTGCAGTACTTTCTCATAGAGGCTATTTCACATTCTTATCTCCCTGCCAGGAAAGCATCACTGAAAAGATGTTCACACCCCTTGTTAGAGGACTGGAGCAGGCTGCCTGGTCTGAGACAGCTATATTCTTTATTTGTATTTGTTCTTTGATGGTCTCCATTAGGAACCGTTGGTGCAGGGAAGCATCCCCTTTCGGAACAACTGGTAAGCAAATGAACTGGAACAATTTGTAACACCCAGGAGCAGAGATCATTACAGAAGGGGACCACTTCAATGGGACCTTCTTGTCAGGTCACATGGAACATGCGACACACAGCTCTGTCTGCTTTGCCCGGGCACAAAAGCTACTGATCCTGCCAGGGGCTGAGCTCCATCCCATGCTAAAAGATCGGCTGCAGGAATTATATTGGGGAAATTCTATGGCTTGTATTACACAGGAGGTCAGACTACGTGATCACAGTGGTCCCGTCTGGCCTTAGAATCTATGATTCCATATGCTTAAGTGCTGTCTCGAATAGGCACATACTTAAGCGTGTGCTTAAGAGAGATCCTGAATTGGGGCTAAAAGGCTGTGTATGGCCTTATCTGTTAATGTTGCTGGTAAGCTTTGAGGGTCTGATTCTTTTCCACCTGCTTTCTAGACTGATTTCAGCATTCAGTTCTCCTCTTTTGATGCGTGTGAATGACTGGCGAGCTGTATTTCATTAAGGGGGAAGTTTTTCAGAAGTACCTAAGGCCTGTGTGTTGCACCTTAGCTATGCCAGTACAACCCTGTAGTGTAGACGTAGCCTACAGGTTTTCCTCACTGTAGGAACTCCACCACCTCCACCTCCCTGAGCATTCTTCCGTTGACTCAGCCACGTGTACATCAGGGATTATGTGGGCACAGCTACTGCACGCAGGGTTGTGGATTTTGCACACTCCTGGCCACCGTAACTATGTCTATCTAAATGTTAAGTGTAGACCAGGCCTATGTCCCACAGTGACACTTCAGCTCCCTAAATCACTTAGGTTTCGATTCAGCTCCTATAAAAATCAATGGTGAAACTCCCATTGACTTCAGTGGAACAAGATCAAGCCACTTTTGAACCTGTTAGCCTACATCTTTTTAAAAGATATGGTAGAGACCGAGGCCAGATTCTCAGTTGGTGTAAATCAGCCCAGCGGAGGAACATCAGCTTATACCAGGTGAGGATCTGTCTCACATTTGCTGTAGATGCATCACATGGTCTCTGAAGTCTTGTTTGTGTAGAGTCTGGGGGAGAGGCAAAGGAGAGATTGCCTCCGGTGTGTTATAAAGAGGATAGAAAACTTACTTTGCCCACCCTAGAAACAGGCGCCGCTACAGGCCAGCTACATTGACGTAACCAATTGGACAGCTTTAATATTTTAAATCAGAATGGTTTCGGTAAGGTTCTGCTCCCTCCCTAGTTCAAATGATTTTTTTTTTAAATGATGCTTCCTGTCATTATGCACACTGGTGACATCTGTACACTCCTTGCTGTCATTCAGCACCGACCTCAAGAGCAGACGATAATAGGATTGTAAACTTTTGAAGTTAATAGGAAAATTATAGCACTTCTGTGCAGTATTATAATATAGTAAGCTGCCACTGTGTCTCATACGTAGGTAATGATGAAAGCCCCATGAAATTCACAGTGTCACGGAAGTCTTAAGCCCTGTGAAATTTTCTTTTTCCCATTTAAAAAAAAAATGCACATGGATGCATTTTTATGAGACCTGTTAATTCCACGTTTGCTGCGTTGGCACAAAGGGCCAATGCAGGCATCGTGGTTTTTTTTAATTTTCAGGAAATATTATTTCTTTTCTGCTTTCTTCCTCACAGAGCAGCCTGTGCATCACAGGGGACCTTTTCAGAGTTGCCTAACTGACTTAGGTGCCCAATGTCACATTTTGAAAAATAACAGAGCTGGTCTTTTATTCCTGAAAAAAAAATGTATACAATCGATAACTAAACATGAGAGGTTCCTAAAACATCAGGCTGTAGCAAAAGAAATTTGCTGGGTATAGACACATGGGACCCAATTGTGTATCTTCTACACACTCTAATTCCTCATAAAGACATTCATTTAATTTTCTCTTCCTTTCCTTTTTGTCCTTTCATGATCTAAGGATACTGCAAATAAAATACTGGAATAGTGGTCCAATTTGTTCCAGTAAAGGGCAGATAACTCACCTGCAGTTGGCAATTCCAGCATAAATGCACTATGGCCCATTCTGGCAATTTTAATGTGGGTCTCATGATATTTGGTGTTTTTTCCTTAAAGCCTCAGCTCCTGGAGTCATGGGATTATGTAAGACCCTTGGCTTACATTCTTTTTTTTTTTAAGCAAGTTTCTAGTGCTCACAATTGCAGAGGAAAACTTGAAAATGTGACATCACAAGGCTCAAAGATCAGAAGGCAAATAAAAGAATATAAAAATCTTGTGATTTTTTAAAATGATCTCGTGATTTTGTTGAAGCCTTGACACTTGGGATTAGCAGGACTGTAAATGCAAACACCCTTATTCTTAGTAACACTAAGGTCCCTTTCCATGGCTGTGGCATCAGCAAGCAGCCTTAGAGTGGATGGAAACAGTCCCCGGAGCTGAGCTGGCATAAAGGAGCTACTCCAACCTTGCTCCCATCCTCTGACCTAGGCAGTCAATTACGGATGTGACCAGAATGCAATGCTCCATAGCTGTGCTTGCTTCCCATGGTGGGAACCAGAGCATAAATTAGAGTAGCCTCAAGGCTGCTGTAACTGACCCCAGCAACCAGGCAAGCCTCTGAACAGGGAGAGTTTGCATCTTCTCCTCTCTTTGATCCAAGTGCAGGAATGGAGTAACTGAAGCCAAGTCCACCCTAGAGGTGCTATAGTGGCATAGCCCAGTATAACTCTGTAGTGTAGACACAGCCATACAGCACTGTGAGGGGGTTTCCTGTAACTCCACTTTCCTGAGCGACAGTAACTAGGGCAATGGAAATGTTCTTCCATCAACCTAGCAGCAGCTGCACGGGGGCAAAGTCGGCACAGCTCCAGAGCTGAGGGGTGTGGATTTTTCCCACCTCTGAGCACCATGACTACGTCAACCTACATTGGAAGTGTAGACCAGGCATGAGAATCCGGCCCAAGAGCTTCAAGCTGAAATCCCGGCCCTGCTGAAGTCAATGGCAAAGCTCCCATTAACTTCAGTGGGCCAGGATTTCACTCTTGGGGTAAAACACTCCAATCAGCAGAACCAGCGGTTGAATGAAAGAGCCAAGGACAACAGGCTTTGCAAAGCCACAGGAATGTGTACAGCAGAGGTTGCTCGGTCATCCTGGCAGGGATGGAGGGGCTGCTAAATTAAAAAGCTTTCATAGGATACCGTACATTCCACTTACAATAATGAGCTTCAGGATCTGGAGAGAATAAATGTAGGGCTTGCAGGTCGGTTTCCCTGCTCTAATTTGCAGGTGTTTTTTTTTTTTAAATGCGGATTAAGTGAGCAAACCTGGTTTGAACAGTTAAAATGCCAGGTTCAAATAGAAAAAAACGAGGCATATTTGCTACCGGCAGCCCTGTTATGATGATGCTAAACTTGTTACATCTACGCAATCTGTTCTGCATTTATTTATTCCTCTCTCCATGACGAGCCTCCTGGCATGCATCTCGTGAATAAATTAACCTGTTCTAGGAATAAATTGACTTACAGTGAGGACAGGGCTGGCGGAAAGTTCCCACTGTGTCTGGCTTATAATTAACATGGTTGGAAGAATGGCCCCGTTCTGGCAAGGGAGCAGGGCTGCCAGTGAACTGTTCCTGTTCTTTTCAGATCAAACTGAAGGAGATCTTCGAAACGCCCTCCGAGATCGTGCTCATACTTGAACTAGTGACGGGAGGAGAGCTCTTTGACAGGTACTCAGTGAGACCTTCTTTTAACCTGCCAATTCTAAATAAAAGGAGACACATCTAGTCCCACCAAAAATGTGGAGGGTGGAAGGAGGATCTGAGTGGCTCAGGAGCTAAATTACCAGTTTTCCGTCTCCAGGCTCATAGATCCCGTCAGTTCAGGAAACCAGATGATTTGTAAGTGGCCAACGAGGGACACAAGACCTGATTCTCTAATGCCCTACATTTACATCTGGGAAAAGCCAGCGTCAGATGAATGATAACTGCTGAAAAGCAAAGAGCTGGGCTTTATTATTAAGAGGTCACTGTAATAAAGCCTCTATGGAATGGTTAACTTATAAATGGTGTAGCCAGGACTATTTTGGGGGTCTAAAACTTGGTGTGAATTGATTCCAGGGCAGGCTGTAAGCCACCACGGGATGTGCCATTGTTACACGGGCTTCTTTGTGACCTCTTTGGTGTCTTCACCTTACAGGATTGTAGAGAGGGGATTCTACAGTGAAAGAGATGCAGCCCATGTGGTCAAGCAGATCCTAGAAGCTGTATCTGTAAGTTTGCCACTGTTTCTTGATCTTTCGACGGTATTTTGGCCTCTCTGCCTCTGTCAGACCCTAGGAGTCATGGACAGCTGTCAAGGGATCGTGACCATTAGAGCCAGGAGAATAACGGATGTAACTGGAAAAGTTGAGGGGTGGGGGCGGGAATTGTGTCAAACACAATGTTTTGTTTCATTTTTGTTTCTTTTTTTAAACTTTAAAAAAAAAATAACGTTGAGGTAAAATTCAAATTGCAAAGTGGTTTTGAATGGAAACGTTTCATTTTTTCCCCCAGACTGAAATAATTCAAGGGGATTTGACATGAATTCACACCATGTTTCACTCGACCTGAAGCTGCATTTTTTGGCCCCCAAAAAAGTTTCAGCCAAAAAAATTTCACCCAGTTCTAATGACCACCAGGCCCCAAGAATAATAGATGGGAGGGAGGTGCAGCTTAATGGGAGGAGGGTTCCTCCATTAGGGAAAAGATTGAGAACCAGTGGTCTGCTGGTTAGACCAAGAGATAAGCCGTCAGGACTTTTGAGTTCTAAACCTGTCTCTAGCACTGTGAGACCTTGGGCACCTCTGTGCCTCAGTTTACCAAGGGGATACTAACTCATTTACCGCTGTGAGGCTTCATTAATGTCTCTAAAGCTCTCTGAGATCCAGGAGCAAAATATTATATATCGTTTTTCTGATTCTTTTTATCTTTCTCCCTTTCTCTATCCTTGTTTCCCTAAAAAGAGGACAGGATGACATGGGGGCACCTGCTTTGTACTGGATCACGGTGCTGTTCAGAGAGGACAGGGGCTTTGTGGTTAAAGCGTCATGGTAGGACTCAGAAGTTTACGTTCAATTCTTGGCTCTACCGCAGTCTCCTTGCTTGACCTTGGCCAACTCACTTAGCTGTGCCTTGGTTCCTTTGGCTGTAAACTGGAGATGATGATGCTTCCGTTCTCCCACCCTTTGCCTGGTCTATTTAAGTTAAACTCTTTCAAGCAGGGACTGTCTCTCACTCTGTGTCTGTACAGCACAATGGGGCCTAGAGGCGCTAAGATAATGTAATGAAATATTATGCATATTTAAGGCATTTTGCTTAGAAGAAGCCAGTCTCGTAAACCTGCTGCCAAACGCCATAAGAAAGGAGTGGGTCTCTGACTACCCGAGAGAGCAGCCGCAGCTTGGCTTTTGTTCTGTTAATGGGTGGCCCCTTCCCGGCCTTTTAAGGTCACCCGTCTCGGGGATCCGCAGTCTGTGAAATGAAGAGCACGGCAGCAGTGCCGCGGATTCAAGCACAATTACAAGGGAGGCCTGTGGCCTGTGTTTGTGGAGGAAGGAGAAATCTGGATACCTCCCCACTGTAGTGGAGGGAAATGCCACGTACTCGGAGCACAGCCCAGCTAGGACCCCTGCATATGAAACAGAGGGGCTCCCCTTCCTTATCCTGCCTCCATGACTTCCCTAGCGGGGAAGCTTCTACATCAAAGCAAGATCTTTCCGACAGCCAGCACTGACCTGGCATCTAAAAATAAAGCTGCATGCTCTCAGCCTCAGGCAACGGTCCGGAATCAGAACGTCGCTGGGGCCACTGGGCTGCTGATGCCTGAGACAAGCGAGATCAGAGTTCGCTCCTCCACTGTCCACTACTGGATACTGGATCCTCTCCCCCAGTCCCTCCTCCATGTGAATTATTGCACAGTTAACCAGATGGATTATAGGGTCAAGCTCCCCTGCAGGGACTGGCCACTGCTAGAGGCAGCTAGTGAATTGGATGGCTCTGATCCGAGGCCAGGATTAAAACAGATACGTGCAGGGCCAAGGGGCCATTGTTACAGGGTCTCTTTAATGGGACACAGGGTAGCAGCCGTGTTAGTCTGTATCCGCAAAAAGAACAGGAGGACTTGTGGCACCTTGGAGACTAACCCATTTATTAGAGCATAAGCTTTCATGGGCTACAGCCCGCTGCATCGGATGCATAGAATGGAACATATAGTAAGATATAGAGATAGATATAGATATACAGAATGCATCCGATGAAGTGAGCTGTAGCCCACGAAAGCTTATGCTCTAATAAATTTGTTAGTCTCTAAGGTGCCACAAGTCCTCCTGTTCTTTTTAATGGGACTGTTTCTGTGCTGAACCCTGGGACAAGGGGGGGCATCAAAATGGCTTTGTGAGGGTGGGGTGGCCCTAGATATGCTCAAACGAGGGTGATCAGACAGCAAGTGTGAAAAATCAGGACAAGGGATGGGGGTAGTAGATGCCCGTATAAGACAAAGCCTCAAATATAGGGACTGTCCCTATAAAATTGGAACATCTGGTCACCCTAGCTCAAACTGTCCCTGGGGCTGGTTATTAGTTCAATGAGTGGGGACTAAGGCTTTGGGACAAGCCTGTCATCACCGGGCCTGTTTCTAGCAAGCGCTGTCAGCCTTCACAAACAAGTTTACAACCATCACAAAATCTGCTAAGCCGAGGAAGCGTCTCTGTGTTTTTGTGCAACTGAAAAATCCCCGCAACTCACAAAGGAACCCACGATGCATTGTTCAGAGGAGCTGCCTCTTCAGGTCTGTGCTCTGGAAAGGATAAAAGAGACGGAGAGAAAATACCTCGGATTTGTATCAGGAAGGTCACTGTTTCTCTACATGAAAGGTTAGCTGAAGACAGTCTCTATGGCAACAGAGGGTTTAAAAATGGAAGCTCATAACAGAAAATCTCCCGTGTGGAAATTGCACCTCCGTCCATGTAGGCAGGGAGAGAGCAACAATGTACCCAGGAGTAAGGTGTCCAGCAAAGGAGGGTTTAAAGGAAATCATTGGGATTTGGGGATCTCTAGGAGCTCTGCGTCACATGGCAAACCGGGGCAACATGCTGCAGATCCCCAGATATGCTCTTCCCGGCCCTTAGGTCAGGTTTTAATAAAGAAAGCTGATTAGCAGGTCAGGGTTAAGAGGGGAGCAGGTTACTGTAGAGGGGTGGTGATTTCTGTAAGCTAGCTGTGCTTGGAGGAGGAGTGTTAGATTCCTGTAGTTGATCAGTACAAGATAATACAACAGCTGATCAATATGAGCCAAGGGGAACATTTTTCTCTCCCCTGCTGCCGCTGTCTGTGGCAACAGCCATCCGCATAGTTCTGGACACAGCCAGGGTGCCATTATTTATACTATAGAAGCATTGGGGCCCTGTTGTGCTTGGTGCTGCATGTAGTGAGAGACAGAGCTTACAATCCAAACAGGAAGAGAGACCAAGGGTAAGAAGGGAAACAACTTGCCCATAGTTGCATGCTAGGTCAATGGAAGAGCGGGGATGGAATTCGGGTCTCTTGGTATTTGGGGTCGGTTCCCAGCTATGGGGCCATACCATCTACTCAGTGACAGTGCGTTTTGCATTCTGCCTCCTCTGCTCTCATCTTAGCCCCCTCTCATTCCTCCATATCCTCTCTCCTCCTTGCTCCCTTTGGCTCCTTTCCCCACTCTCGTGCATCCACTTTACTGCAAGCCACCCATGAGTTCTCAAAGACCCTCCCTCAGCTCCTTCCAATCATGTCTTATAATGGTTAGATATGTGCCAGGCACAATATCTACTTCAGCCACTACTGGGTGACTTATCTCTGTGTCTGCTGCATATGGATTAACACCAGGTGACTGTGTGTTCCTGTTGACTAGGAGTGTTTGGTGCACACAAGCATGATCCATTGTTGCAAGAATGTTCCGATCTTCAGCTGTCTTTGTCTGCCAAGAACTCTGTCTAGAACTGAACAGAGACTGGGGGCCTGATCTTCATCTCACCAAGGCCCCTTTACACTGCCAGAGCCATGTAAAAGAGAGTAAGGCCCTATGTGATTGGATAGTTCTGTCTGTGGACTCTCATACTCTGTTTAATACAAACTAAGCATTGTGGTAAGGAAATCTAAGTGCGTGTTTCGTGATTCTTCAAGACACAAATCTTCTTCTTTTGCAAAGTCTTCATGGGTTGATCTACTCAGTGAAGATGTTCTCTGTGGCCTCTTCTATACAAACTGATGAGCTGTGTCTGACTCAGACTGCAAAGTCACAACTGAGGCATTGGGCCGGATCCCGCCCTGGTGTAAACTGGCATAACTCCATTGACTTCAGTGGAGCTACACCAATTTACAGCAGCTGGAGATCTGGCTACTGTTTTCTGACATGTATTTTCTAAGGACTGAGTGCACTTAGTAATAACCAGGGTCCGTCACTTGGGGCAATCATCATACAATTTGCTAAGTCTCACGCTATTGATACAGCGTAGAGGCTACCGAACCGGTTATGCGCCTCCATGACATTTTATCCGAATCCAAGTCTGGCGTGTTCCGGGAAATCAGTCCTGCGAAGGACAAGTGTCCATTGATGCCGTCCAGCCTTCGGAGTTGAGGTCTTCCGCCGGGTCTTTTCCATCCTGCTTTCTTTGGGTCAGAGTCAAAGAGGGTTCGTGCAGGGAGGTTGATGAGCATTCGGAGTGATGACCACGCCATCGTAGAGAGCACTGGGTGACCGTTTGAGGGGGTTGGAAACCTGAGCTCGCCGTTCAACTTGAGTTCGTGCCATTTGATGTTATGAGTCATTCGGCGATGCTTCCTGGTCATACTATAAAGAGTGAACGGTGATTTGTAAGTAATTCACTTATAAATGGCAAATACCAGTAACGGTGCAATTACTCTGGCCAAAAACAAAGGGTCAGATACCCTTATTGACATTGAATGATACCTTATTCCTAGTCCCACGGATGTCAGTGGAATGAGACGTCACTTGTGGAGAAAGTTGCAACTCGATGTGAATAAAGGTATCAGAATCTGGCCCTGAGCAAACTCTCCAGGGTTTGGCTCAACGTAATTAATACTCTGAACGCTGCCGTATTACCAGTTATCATCCCTGCGTTTTGTCTGACCCTGAGTTGGCTTTTTCTCCCCCGCTTCGCATTCTCTGTCTCTCCAGTATTTGCATGAAAATGGAGTCGTCCACCGGGATCTGAAACCAGAGAATCTCCTGTATGCAGACCTTTCCCCAGATGCCCCTCTCAAAATTGGTACGTTTGGGGGGCGAGCAGCAGGGTTAGGGTTTCCTGTGCAAAGGCAGCTATCGTCTGCGGGGAGGGTCCCGTCCGACAGGGAGTGGGAATTTGGTTCTTGATTTCAGTGGGCTAGAGTAGACTATACTCTTTCAGCCTGCTGTGAGTAAGGGGGTGGTGTGGAGCTGCATTGTCCCAGGAGCAGATGAGAGAAAAAGGGTAGAATGGCCCCATTTACATCCATAGTGAAACTCCCATTGGGGCAGGATTTCACCCTAAATTGTGACTCAGTTCCTTCCCGGCTTTCCCCTTTACTCTAGGGAGGGAGGAAGTTACTTCCCCCTTTTCCTGGCTGGGACAGTAATAATTCAGTCTGGGATTCTCCAAGAGATTAGGAGTTATGCACTCACATCCCACCGAATTCGTAGCTCCCTTAAACGGAGGCTAGGATGTTCAAAGAAGCCTATCAGCTGAAATATGAAATCCCATGCTGGCTGTGGAGCATGCCATGGTACCATTGTCCCTTTGGCATGAGTGGTTAGCCAACAGTTGGGGCCTTGCTGGGTTGTTTACAGTAGGAGGGGAGATCAGTGCTATGAGTCGTGTCTATTCTTGGCTGTAATCTTATTTACAAAAAAATGCTCACACAGACCTGTCTCCCTGATCACAGTAGAAGCTAAGAGCAGGCAGTTTCCTTGCTCAGAAATCCCTGAGTCTGCCCCTCCAGTGAGCTCTGTGCCCAAGAATCTCCATCTCAGGGCCATGCTCACCAGTCTTCTCTTTCTCTCTCTCAGGAATTGTCTGCACTTGAAAGTTGTTTTGGATTAACCTCACTTTTTTGGGGGGATAAAGTGTCTTGTGTCTACATGCAAAAGATTTTCTTTAAAGACATCTGATGTTTCAACCCATGCTAATAAACCTACTGGGGAAACAAGTTTGCTGAGATCTGGGATGAGTTTTCCATCCCTGTCCTGAGTCCACACCTGGCAGTCCTCCCTCTGGATCCCACACTACTTGGCTGACTACCTGTGTCAACCAGTTTGCTGACCTGTGTGTCCTCTACTGCTCTGGGGTCACTTTGACTGGATAGCACCTCCCCATTTAAATTCTGGCTTATTAAAGCCAAATGAAGGTAGGGATGCAATGAGCTAAATGAATGGGAATTCTTCAGTTTGACCCCGGGTCCCAGAATTCCAGTGCCTTCTGGTAGCTATCCCGCAAGGTGCCGCGAGCCCAGCTGAGACGCGTGGGATGCCGGTCCAGGCTGCTGAGTGCTGATTTCAAAACAGCCCACCCCTGTGGAGACAAAGGGGAGCAGCGTAACCCAGGATAACAGGGCGGTGCAGATGTACTGTTTGCGCAACAGCTGTTCCGGGTCACTTCACGCGGATAAACACTCCCCAAACCAACTTCCAAGTATGGACGAGCCCTCGTACGCACAGGTTGCAAAACCCGTGTGGTAGCTGGGGCAACCAGGGCAACCCCTATTAGCTCATCTGTTGAGGAGTGGCTGGGCAGTTTGGTGCCCCACGTGGTAGCCTCCAGCGTCTGCAGCTGTTCTGCCTCATAAAGGGGCTGAATTGCTCCTTCCACTGAAAGAAGGCCGCTGGGCACGCCCAGTTGGCTTTAACAAGGGCTGTGATTGTCTAGGATCAAAGACCCGACCCGGAGGGCAGCCACCGGGCACCTGTCAGTGTAACAGTCCTTTTCCTGCCCATCTGTTCCCTTACAGGTGATTTTGGATTGTCCAAGATAGTGGATGAGCAGGACACCATGAAGACTGTTTGTGGTACTCCAGGATATTGCGGTAAGGGGGTGAGCACGTAGGAATCGCTTAGTGGGGAGCTTGGGGAGGTGGGAGTGGAGGGGGAGAATCACACAGGGTTTGTTCATGTTAGCAGCGTGTATCTTAGGAATGTATCTTTGCATATTATGATAGAAACCCCTAAGGGTTTGTCTTCATTGCACAGGGGGTTTGGGCAAACCCCCACTACTGACCACACAGAAAAACCCCTGACCTGGAGGTGCTTTAAGACCAGGGTATTTTACCCCTCTTGGGAGGGGAGGGGGAGATTACAGCCTGGGCTCTGCTGTAATTCAGGCTAGAACCCACCCACTTTGCAGTTAGGATGCAGACAAAATCGGTGTCTCTCGTGCCTTCCCCCAGTTCTCCCTGGGGAGGGCAGACAAGTTTTCCCACAATTAGCACAGTGGACTGGGAATGAATCACAGAACATCTCGGTGCAAAGAACCAGGGGTTACACTCCAGGCACACACTGATGAGATCAGGGACAGTGAGGACATAGTAACGTGGCTGGGGCTGTGTTGTGGGGACACTCAGACCTGGGGTAGGCTAGCCCAGCTGCTCAGATGCAGCTGCTGATCACCTAGGTTAACTCTGCAGTGAAGACATGCCCTAAGAATTGCAATTCAGCTGTGTTAAAGGGACTCTCGTAATATCTTGAACTCTAAAGACAGGGAGAATATTTTACAGTCTAGTTTTCAGGGCAGGTTCCCTTGTGGGTAAAGCACAGGATTGGGACTCAGTAGACCTGGAGTCTCTTCCCTAATCTGTCACAGACTTGTTCAAGTCACTTCATCTTTCTGTGTCTCAGTTTCCCATATCTCTATTATGGTTGTAAACTGCCTTGAAATCTTCAGCTGACAATGTGCTATAGAAGTGTGAATTTTATTTGTAGGGTTTATTTAAAACGTTGCTGTTCAAGCCACTTATTGCCTCTTTGCGTCTTACTGATCTTAGTCCACAAGATCTAGATGATTCTGCTTTTCTATATAACCAGTTTTTAATCTGCTTCATTTTTGGTTCATCCTGTACATTGTCTAGAAAGATGCTGTCTTATCCGTGTTCTAACCTCTGCAAGGGAATATTTAAATCCCAACAGCAAATCATATTTTTCATTGACACTTATTTTTTAATTCCTTGAACCAATTCTCTTCATATTAGGGTTATAAAAGATCCTTAAAACCTGAGTTTGGGGCCTAAATTACTTGCTGTGGTCCCTTTAACGGAAGTGGCTTGAAACAGGAAGTTAGCTCAAAAAGTGAGATTTCGGTACACTTGTCACTGCTTTGAGTTGGTAAAGGCACAATGTAAACATGACATTGCTTTGGAATTTTCATCTGCAATATTTAGCAGCTGATAAAACACCTATTAAGTACAGCATACTGACCCATTCCTGTGAGAGACATTAACACATGGCTGTTTGACTCTAGAGTAACCCTATTGCTCTATGGCATTGCTCTGGTGAAGGGAGAGAAGTACAGTGGTTAGAGCTCTGGCCTGGGACTCAGGAGACGTGGGTGTAATTCCCTTCTCTGCCACAGACTTCTACTATGTGGTCCTGGGCAAGTCTCATAGCCTCTTTGTGCCTCAGTTCCCTATCTGTAAAATGGGGATAACAGCACTCTCCTGCCCCACCTGGGGAGCTGTGAAGCACTCAGGTGCTGTGGTGATGGGAGCCATATAAATACTCTTGATAGCAGAATTTGATCCTCAGGGTGTTGACAGATGCCTCCTGCTGGAATATTTTAACTGTGAATTATGCTTTCAGCGCCTGAAATTCTCCATGGCTCTCCATATGGACCCGAAGTGGATATGTGGTCTGTGGGTGTCATAACATATATACTGTGAGTAATGCTGAAAATCTCTGACATTTCACGCCCCCTCATCCTGGCTGCTTTTTCCAACCATTGTCCCTAAGCAGAGAAGCACTGACTCATCTTAACTCCCTCTGCAAACATGTCTGGTGTTTTCACCAATCTGCTCCTGGGCCTACCACGCAGCTCATGCTAATTACACGTCTAGTCCATGCAACCCTTACAAGAATGAGGACTTACATGACGACTCCCGCTAACGACAACAGGACTCAGGGTTGGCAATCTAAACCCTTAGCATCTACCAAGTGAGGATGGGTGGACAATCTTTATGCTCACTGGGCTAGATTTTAACCCCTTAGTCACAGCAGTGAGCAATTAACTCTACCAAGTTGTCTCATTGGCCAGGATCTTCAAAGGTACGTAGATACCTCCCTTCCATTGGGAATTAGGCACCTCAATACCTTTGAACATCTGGACCATTGACTTAACTTGTGGGAGCGTTCTCACTGGTTTGAGAAAAGGGCTCACAATCTGGCCCTTTGTTTGCAGGACATAAAAACAAGTCATACTTAGAAGAGGGAGAGAGAAATATATATGGCTTATTGAGAGATGGCTGTCTTTGTTTTACAGTATATCATAATTTGTTACCAGGGTCTTTGATCACGAATATCTGATTTTCTAAAAGCCTTCAATCATCCAATTTCTTTTTCAAGCCTCTTTCTGCTGTAAGTGGCTCGGACCTCTTTATTTTCGGAGCGGTGGCTACACCCAATAATACAGATTCCGCTACTGGAACCCTTTTTTAAAAAAATGTCAATTACTGGCCAACTTTGAATTGATGGGGCCCTGCAGGCATGTTGTAAACACAGCTGGAGAAAGCAGATATTTTCTGACTGGCTGAACTTCAGAGTACAGACAGTAAGTGCCAGCTGATAAATAAGCTTCCATCACTGGATGGATGAAGACTTGAACAGTCCCTACTGCTATCATCTGCTATTAGCTGAGTACCAGGTGTGTTTTTTAAAAAACAGCTTTAGTTAGTTAACTTCTTATTACCGCCCCAAGAGGATTTCTCTCTCATTAGTGTATTCTACGAGTATCTGAGTCTTTTTAAAACTTCGAACCCTAGACAGTTATATGCTACCACACTTATTCACAATGAGTAGAACTTTACTTTGCTACTAGTCTCACTGAAATCAGTGGCCTGGATTCTGTTACTCCAAAGTAAGAGGATGAGAGAGAGAACGAATCACGTGTGACAATGTTAGGGCTTATGTACATGTGGAAACTGATCATCGTAGCTATTTGGAAGGACTATACCACAGTTGCTACCCATGTGGACACTCTGTTCCAGAATAAAAGTTACTCCACTTAAAAAAGAATCTGGAATAGCTATGTTGGTCAGTTTCCCCCATGTAGACACAACATTGGTCAGATCACTTAATGCATGACTGGTAGGCGCTTGGAGGGTAACATTTTACATCCACTTTACACTCACTATGCTCTGATGTAGATGACAGCATAAGGTACACGACAACTGAGAATTGGGACCACTTTTTCGGTTAAAAATGTTCCTTGGACAAGTTCAGATTTGTTGCCACAGTATAAATCCAGAGTAGCTCCGCTGACTGGAGTAGAATTGTCCTAATTTGCACTGGTGTAACTGAGCTGCAACATTTTATCCACCTCTCTCCAAAATGATCACCGAAATATTGTGAGCAAGTCACAGGTGTTCAGTAGCTCTTGCCCTGTTTGGAATGTATTACGGTATTATTGGCCATGAATTTACATGCTTGCAAAACTAACAGGTGCTCAGCAAGAGGCAGAAGCTCTCTTGATTGTTCTTATCGATTCCTTTCATTGTGCCATATGCTAAAGTGCAGCATGACTCATAGAAATTACAGGTGGGGGAAAAGCCCTATAAAGTAATCCAGTCCATCCGCCATGGCAAATGCAAGATTGTTCCCTCCCAGATGTGCTCCCGTGTTTTGTCCACTATCGTTGTCAACGTTCCGGGTAATAGTGCTTCCAGCCCAGATTCACAAAGGATTTTGGGTTCCTAATTTCCGTTGAATTCAGTGGAATTCCTTTGTGGATATAGGCTTCCACCATTTTTTTCAACTGCTCCACAGCGTTACAACTGTATAAGTAGGGGCATAGCGAGCAGATCGAGGGACGTGATCGTTCCCCTCTATTCAACATTGGTGAGGCCTCATCTGGAGTACTGTGTCCAGTTTTGGGCCCCACACTTCAAGAAGGATGTGGATAAATTGGAGAGAGTCCAGCGAAGGGCAACAAAAATGATTAGGGGTCTGGAACACATGAGTTATGAGGAGAGGCTGAGGGAGCTGGGATTGTTTAGCCTGCAGAAGAGAAGAATGAGGGGGGATTTGATAGCTGCTTTCAACTACCTGAAAGGGGGTTCCAAAGAGGATGGCTCTAGACTGTTCTCAATGGTAGCAGATGACAGAACGAGGAGTAATGGTCTCAAGCTGCAGTGGGGGAGGTTTAGATTGGATATTAGGAAAAACTTTTTCACTAAGAGGGTGGTGAAACACTGGAATGCGTTACCTAGGGAGGTGGTAGAATCTCCTTCCTTAGAGGTTTTTAAGGTCAGGCTTGACAAAGCCCTGGCTGGGATGATTTAACTGGGAATTGGTCCTGCTTCGAGCAGGGGGTTGGACTAGATGACCTTCTGGGGTCCCTTCCAACCCTTATATTCTATGATTCTATGATTCTATGATAACTCTTACTGGCAGAAATTGTCCCCTGCTGCTTGTATGTAGCCTCAAATTCCCTTTTCTTAATTTTATTCCACTGTGTTTTCAGGCTTTGTGGGTTTGAACCATTTTTTGATCCAAGAGGGGACCAGTACATGTACAGCAGGATACTGAACTGTGACTATGAGTTTGTTTCCCCTTGGTGGGATGAAGTCTCCCTCAATGCCAAGGACTTGGTAAGTTACCCAAGGCCACAGATGTAGATGTCATGACGTGGAAGAAATTATGACCTAGGTATTGTAGGTAACATGGGGGGATAGCTTGGCTTCTTGTCAGGGAAGAATTTTGTAAGGCTAGGTTTATACCAGAAACTTTTACTGGTAGAATAGTGTCGCTTCAGAGTGTGATTTTATTTATTTATTTTATTTTATTTTGTGTGTGTGACTTTTCTATACTGTAGCCCATAGGGCTAGCTTAGCCTTTAGTATATTCAGCTGTAATGCAAGGAACATACAGACCTGTGTCCTGGAAGACATTAGCTTAAGCAAGTTCCCATCAGTATAGTAGGCCTGTGACTCATAGATAAATGGCCTGACAGTCACCCTTAGATTTGGGGAAGTAGGAATAGCTTGCTCAACAGCAGGAGTTGGAACCTAACTGTACCATCCCACTGCACAAATACTGAAGTGATACTGGGCTTGGATGTTTTAGGATAGCATTGTTGGCAGATGTTTAACCACAAATTTTCTTGAGCAATAAGTGAGATGTATGATAATGAGTTAAATGGCATTACTATGTATGCATATGTTAACCTATAGGATAAGTGCACCCCAGGTATTACCAGGGTGAGGAAGTTAGATTTGGACATGAGCATTAAACTGAACCTTCATGATCGTGCGCTGGCCCTATAATAGGGCAAACCACCAGGTGCAGGGGGTTAGCCTTCCATCATTGGACCCTTCCGCTCTATTGTTATCTGCCACCAATCTTAGGCATTGAGGACCACTGGACTCGGTCGGCATGCCAGAGACAGGGCTGGCCCTTTGTCTCTTACCATCAGGTCCTCAAGGAAGGGTGCAAGTATGCAAGTCTAAGAGCATATGCAAAGAATTATACCACAGATATTCCCCAATACTATTCCATTCCCCAATGTTATTAATATCTCTTTTACGTGGTTTGGAGCTTTTCTGGCTTTATTATTGATCTTAATAAAAATCACTATGACTGTGCTTTTGCCCTCAGTCTAAGTGTCCTTGCCATACACCCTGAGGTTCCCTATGAGATATTGAACTCAGTGGTTTCAGTTCTGTGTAGCCTGATTTTGGGACAATAGCCCCCTTACCCTCAGCCGGTCCTATCCACGGCTCTGCTATTCACTTGTTGTGAGACCTTGCACAAATCTCTCTGTGCCCCATCTGCAAAATGAGGGGGGCGATGCTTTGTTAAACATATTGAGATCTCTGGGTGAAACGCTCTCTATTATGTTATAGTTGTTATTCAATAATAATAATATTTAATAATAATACAAACCAGATTTGCAGAGCAATCCTTCTGAAGTGCAATATTGAAGTACTAATGTCTTGAAAAGTACATAAGTGACTCCATTTAGCAGTCTTTCCACTCTCACAAAGTACAATTGATAGCCAAAAGGAAAGACAAAAATGGATGAGCCTTATGAAATAACAGTAAAAGATGACAGAAATCAATCTAAAGTTAAAACTCTCACTGTTTCCAGCAACAAAATATAAATTAAAACCATTCAGATCAGCAGTATCTATGAATCATTATCATCCACCATCAACTGATAATATTAAAATGCTTTACGATCAATCCATTTGTAAAAAATACAGGATTTGCCAAACCAAAACAGACTAATGGTCCATCTTAATTTTCTTTCCTGTGTCTGGCCCCAATTCAGGAAAGCACCAAGCATGTGATTTGTGAATTGGGGCCTCTGACAGTGCTCAGTGCTTTATAGGAAGACCTAAACTGTTCCTATGATATGCTTACTTTTGCTATACTCTACAATGGGATAAATTCTTCTTGGCTCATGCTGGTGTTCATTCTGTGCCCTACAGCAAGAAGATGCATGCCCTTGTAATTGCACTCCCTATCACTGGACTGCGGATGACATTAATGATAAATTTCCAGTTCCTTTTGAACAAACATATTTAAACTTACTTGTTTGAAATCTGGCTACAGGTTCAAAAACTGGTAGTCTTGGACCCACAGAAGAGGCTAACAGTACATCAAGCACTGGAACACCCCTGGGTCACGGGCAAAGCAGCTAAATTTGCTCATATGGATAGCACACAAAAGAAACTGCAAGAGTTTAATGCCCGGCGGAAACTGAAGGTAACGTTATAGAGCCTTGCTGTTAATCATTCTGGAATATTTCTTATTTCCCTTCTACATAGACTGTACAAATGGTCACTGCTAACCAGATCTGCTATCGTCAGCTCTTCAGAATGCAGTGGTTTTAGTTAAGAAACACTTGAGATTTGTCTACACTTTCAAGCTGATGTGGATTACGATAGGGTATGAATATGCAGCCCAAGAGCTATTCCAGAATAACTCCACATGTAGACAAACATTAATTAAAATGTTACAGTTTGGTGGGGGACTGGTTGGCTCAGGGAACTGGTAAAAGGATATGAAGCTTTTTGCGCCCAAAGCTATGTTTCCACTGCAAAAACCAGGGCTGTTGTTACATCGTTAGCTATCACAGCGTAAAATTCTGGTGGGGACCAGGCACAGGTAGTGCCTTGATGTGGCTAGTTGGAATAAACCCCAGGTGAGGGGTCCAGTGTTTGGCCTCTGCTAGCTACGCTGAGCTAAAACCTGCCTGTGCTCTGTCTTCACTGGGATTTTACGTTGCAATGGCTAACATGGTGTGAAAACACACCTTTTTGGACTCTGGAGACATAGCCTATGGCATCACTTCAAATCTGTCTCAAAGTCATTGCAAGCTGGTGTCTCTTTGGTGGCCTGTGTGAAACAAACCAGAAGTCTCAGTCCAGCCCTAGTGGATGGATGTTGCCACAACAATAATTGGCCCCCTTGTTAGCCCAGATACCAAGGAATGAATGGCCCATTGAAACTGATCTCTTTCTTCTGGAGGGGAGGGGTATGTCTCCAAATCTGGACTTACACTGGGGAAACTGATACTGACCATGTTCCATCTGTTCTATACAGACTGAAGTCCTCTGTCTACCCAGGGATGTCGCTCCAGAACCTTTCTCTGACACTGAATTCACTCTAGGAATTCAAATGAACAGTTTACTTTTTTAAAACCACTTTTACTAATGAAAACGTTGTAAATCTTTTCATTGTATTTATTTTTATTACTTACAGATGCACATTAGGGCCTCAATCCTGCGAAGATTCATGCTTGTAACATTACCCAAATGGGTAGTCCAAATTGACTTTGAACTTACATACGCATTACGTTTTGCAGGGTTGGGGCCTAGGGATACACTTCAATACAATATAAAATACGCTTGATTGGAAAATGTTAATACAATTAAACTAAAAGAAATCACTCCGGTTGGCCTAATATGATTTGATTTCTTGTAAGAATACATTGGTCTCTGATCTAAGCTATTCATTATCCTTTCTTAGAACCAAGAAGCATAGCACATATGGAAATATATATATTTTTATTTCCATTTCCATGTGACTTTGTCTCTTCATCCCACTGGCCCTATCGAAGAACCAAGGTTATTTTGTCGAGGGCTTTTTATTTTATCAGCACAGGCCTGGGAACCATTACAGCCATTTTTTGTAGCATCAGAGTGTTTCTGAACTTACATCCAAGTAGCAAATCTCTGAAATGCATCCTTGCACCACTGCTGTTCATTTACTCCTCATGTTTGTTTTTAAATAGGCTGCAATGAAAGCTGTAGTCGCTTCTAGCCGTCTAGGTAACCACGGGCATCATGACAGCTCCAGAAATGGACGTACTCACGAAGGTACCAAAGAATCTTGCCTGGCCCAGGCAGCTGAGAACTCCCGTCTCCAAGACAATCCTGATAGCTCTTCCATGCCCAGCCACCTCGAATCCAGTGCAACAGGTCCCTCGGCAAAGGCAGGGAACCTGGAAGCTTTCCAAAGTGATTGCCCTGCAGCTCCCAAGGTTGTGTTTAATGGGGCCAGCTGTGAAAGTTAATGTTATAAATATGACTGCTGGCTCTTAACAACTTTAACTAAACAATATCCCACGACTCTTGGCCACAGCCATATGGAGAGGAGTAGGCAGAGGGATACCCAGTAAAGGGAGGAGCATCTGGGAAATTATTGGAAACTGGGACTCTGAATAATACATAGCATGTAGTAGGTGTGCTTTGATAAGCACTTGGTCTCTCATGTGATGCATCCTTATTTAATGTCCTGTATCTAGTACAATTGTAACTGGTGGCTGTGTATGTGGGTGTCTATATGGACCAACCTAGCAAACCAAAGTTGGCAAGTTGGACTTCCAACAAACCATTCATGGCCACCTTGTCTATGGCATATGAAAGAGGAGCAAACAGCAGATATGGGCATTTTTACCTTCCCTACAAAAGAAATTATGTTATCTTCATGACTTGTTTTGTAATTTAATGTAAATAATCCTCTTAGATTCACGGTCTTCCCTCATTAAATATACCTATGTTCTCTCTATTATTATCATTGTTAAATCTTCAAGGTCCAACCGTGGGATATTTTAGTTAGGGTTGGCAGACACATCTGGACCTAGACATTTGATGCCATTCAAAGAAATAGTGCTTGCCCTGTTTAATTTGTGCTTCAATTACACTCCAGTTTCAGTTGCTTTTAAGAAGTTCAGTCTTGTGCTACAGACAACAATGCAGATCACATGGTTCTTAACAGCAGAGGCCATTGGCTATTCCAACCTTTGCATTTGCTTTCTAAGCCACAATTTACACAATTAATTCTAATGATGAACAACGTAAATATTTCGACTGAGCATCCTAAAACTTTGTTTGTAACAGGCAAGAAGTGCTGTTGTTTCTGGGTATCTTGCGTTGAAGACAATGTCTTTGTGCAGCATAATGTTGTTTTGGGTTTTTTAAGGTTATTGAAATCAATTGATAGAGTATTTGGGAAAAATCCCAGTTAGCTTTTTTTGGCGCAATTATCACTGTACTGCTGGATAACCATTCAGAGGCATCAAGTCAGTGAAAAGCAATTTTAGAAATACTGTATGTAACCTGTTTGGGACTATGAGCTGTCATTCAGTCAGATCGCTCCCTATAGATCCAGTCTCAAAACTTGTAAACTGGCATAGCTCCATTTAAGTTAATGGAGCTACACTGATTTACACCACTAAGGAGCTGGCCCAATGTGTGCAACAATGGGCTCCTGGCAGAAAATCTCAACTGAAAGAGATTGAAATTGTAAATAAGGTTCATTTTTGATACTTTGTATGTACAGTTCGGAATCTGATAACTAAGGGCTCACAAATAAAACTTACATTTACATTTAGCCTAAGCATTTAGTGTTGCTGATGCAAAATCTAAAAGGGGACAGAGAGCAAGTCAGAACTATAAAACAGTCAAATGATTTTCAGATTTATTCACAGCACAAGTAGAAATTGGAAAGATTATACATAAGGGTTTATAAGGGAATTTTTTTGATGTGAAACAAAAAATGTAGTGGGGAGAGATTAAGTCCAAGAGTTTTACTGATTGGAAAAGTATACTAGTTCTAGGCTAGAGAAGTACTCCTCTAATTAACTTTTATTTCTTAGATGGGATATGATTAATGCAGACCATATTGTTAAGGTGAGATCAATGATGGAATCTGAAAGGACAACAGGGCTTTTTTTTAATGCATGTAGGGCTTGATTTCACAGAGTGCTGAACACGCTGGCTCTGATCTTGCAAAACTCTTCAGATTAAATCATCTCCTCATCAAAGTCAATGGGAGTTTTGCCATTGATTTTAGTGGGGTCAGGACTTCACCTTTAAATGTTGCTTTGCTTAATTGGACTTCAATGGGGCCACAAATGCTTAAAGTTAAGCACAAGCTTAAATGTTTTACAGATTAAGACCAGAGTGCCTAGTGCACCCTGAAGGCTCAAGCATTCACGGCAACATAGCCCATAAAGCTTAGGGTCCAAGCCAGTAAATTGCTAAATAACTGCTGGGTTGACTTCAATGGCAGTTGAGGACGCTCTTTATTTTGCAGGATGAACTACAAAAAAAAAATTGATAGGCTGAGAACACTGAATAACAAGGGATATTGCAACAATAGAAGGAATCCGAGGGAAAATACGACGCAAAAAAAAAAAAAATTTGTCATTTCAAAAAAGAATTATTCTGTAAATAATGATAGTTTAAAGGTAGAGAAAAATGTACTCCCTGGAATAAACCTAACTAGAACGTACAGCTTTGATCTGTAGATATGTGTTTTAATAATAATTTACTAATTCAATTAAGTGTTAACATTTTCAGTGTTATCGGTATTTATAAAAGTATCAATAAATATTAATCATTACAACACATGGATGGATCCTTTGTGTTTACTGTTGAGCTGTCAGTCAGAGGGGAAGGTTAGGGGATTGTGTTGCTCATCTGATAGGGACAAATAATTCTCAGCTGATCTCGTTTTTACATGGTTGCCTGAATCCACCTTCACATAACTGACTTTCAGGCTTCAGGAAACTGAATACTATATCTAGGGCCTAGGTTTTTAAGGGCTTCTCTTGCCTGGCTTCTGTTTGACTAGAAGATAAAGGGACAAGATTCTTAGCCTAATTTTCCTTTACATGAAGGCTCCTTAGTGTAATAAGAATCTGCCCTTCCAAGTAGGCCATCTATTGTCTAAGTGGACCAAGTTAAGCCTGAAAAGTATAGTCAAGGTCCAGACGAAAGAGAAAATAATAATAAAAATAACAATAATGATAACAAGTAAATAAAAAGATTTGGGGGTCTGTTAAAAATGTCTGGTGGTCTGGGTCCACCTATTGACTACCCCTGTTCTAGGCTGTCATCCTGTTGAGACTGCCCTAAAATGTATGACTTTAGGCCCAGACCTGAAGAAGAGCCCTATGTAAGCTTGAAAGCTTGCCTCTTTCACCAATAGAAGTTGGTCCAGTAAGAGAGATTACCTCACCCATCTTGTCTCTCTAATATCTGGAGACCAGCAGAGCTATAACACCACTCCACTGACTTAGGCTTGACAAAGCAATGGCTCCCTAGGCTATCTTTTGTTTGTTTTTTTCATAGTATAACGCACTTATAGATTTCTATTAAATCCCACTGCTGGATGGAGTGAACATTCTGAACTCTTTAAATGCAGGTTTATAAACCACTCATCCACTCCAAGGTTACCTCTGCTGGAATTAGAGCATGCCTAGTGAGTTCAGACATTAAACTGTTTAGGAACTCACAACGAAAACAAACAACCAATAAAACAAAAACAGTGTAAACGTCAAAGGCCCATGGCCTTTTGTTTTTCCCGGAGTGTCTCAAACTAAAATAGAGCAACACACACAAACTCACTCACGCCTCCCTCTGCCCCACTTGACTTGTTTGGTAGTTGGCTCTGATTGATGCTTTTGAGGATTGTAAAAGATATTTTTCCAAAACTGGGAATAAAGAAAGTGGATTCTATGAAGATTGCAAAGGATGTAGTTAAGTAGAAAAAGTACTAGCTCAAGTTCCGGCTGGGGCATGATTACACAATGCAAGCCTAAGGGTTGGTTAGTGGGTTGGGCCCTTGTGGCTGCTCTCAGCAAGGGTAGCCTGGACTTCTGGCTATAGTCTGTTACTGACTAGAGCTAGTCAGGAAAATGTTGATTTGTCTAACCTGAAATGTTCTGTGGGAACGTATTGGGTTTGATGCACTTCCGATAAACAAGAAGCAGAATTCTGATGGAATCCTGCCAGCTTGCCTGGAGAGCTTGGGCTTCCAAGGTCTGCAACTCCAGGGCACCCCCACTACATAGACTGCCACTGGGTCAAGGACCCCAGGGATTCCAAGCTCCCTGACATGGAGCTGGTGGCCTGGAAGTCCTGGGATGGGTTTCCAGGATCACTGGGGCAGTCTGCATGTCAGAGCTGTTTCCCAGCCAGGGACCCTGGAAAAGCCTGGCTGAAATTGACATGATTCTTGTCCCTTTCCTGGCCCCCCACCTCAATGGTGAAAAAAAAAAAAGACCAATCTAGTCAGTTTCATGAGTCTATGGAGGGGGAGGCATGAAACTGACCAGGATTGTGCAGGTTTCATGAGTCTATGGGGGGGGGGAGGAAAGGCATGAAACTGACCAGGAGTGTGTCCATTTCATGAGTCTATGGGGAGGAGGCTGAAACTGACCAGGATTGTGCAGGTTTCATGAATCTGGGGGGAGGAAAGGCATGAAATTGACAAGAATTGTGTCAGTTTCATGAGACTTCCCTGGGGAGGCATGAAACTGACCAGGAGAGTGTCCAGTTCAATCAGCTGTCAGGATCCCCACAGCATATTTCCTTGGGTCAGGTCGCGACACGCGGAGCTCAGGGCCTCAGGTTTCTACGTCACCTCATGATGTCACCACAGCACCCAACCCCCACGCCAGGGCCACCCCGTGATAACGCCTGAAGCGGTTGCCTCACGACCCGGCGTGCTGACAGCCCGCATCACTCACGTCACCCCCTTGGCGGACCCATCCCCCCTCCAAGCCTCGTGCCGGTGGGGAGGGGCGGAGGCCGCCTTCTGATTGGCCGCCCGCGCTCCCCCGCCCCCTGGCCCGCTTGCGCGAGGCTGACAAAGTTACAACTTGTGCGCATGAGCGGGAGTTACGGCGGCCGCCTGGGCGGCGCGCGGTGGGCGGGGCCGGGCCTGGCGCGCGGAGCCGCCGTTGGGGCGGAGCCAGGTCGAGGCTGGGTATGGCGGAAGGGGCCGGGAGGGCCGGGTCCTGCTCTTGTGTACGCGCGGTGAGCGAAGGGGGCGGGGCTGGGTCTCCTCTGACTGGGCGGCTGCGTGCGTAGCGCTCTGAGGTAACGGGGGGGCTGCGCGTGCGGGTTGGTCATCGGGGGGTTCCCCAGGTTCGGGGGTGGCGCTTGGGCTCTCCCCTTAGCATGGGATCTCCTGGTAGCTCAGACAGCTCAGCCCTCCTCGGGGGGGGGCCTGTACACCCCCATTCTCCCCCCCCCACCCGCGGGGTCTCCCTCCCAATAGGGGGCTCCTGAGGAATTGGGGGCTGGGACCCTTCTGTGGGGCGGGTGGCTCAAACTACTCAGCTCTCCTCAGAGGGGGCGCGTGGGACCCCCCCCCGTTGGGTTCCTCACCCCCTTGCCCTGACCCACACAAGGGCGATCTCGGGGGGGGGGGTGCCCCTCTTCCCGTTAAGAGGGGGCTGGGCTCTGTGTACAAGACAGACCAGCCCTTTCTCTCCAGGGGTGTGTGTGTGAGACTTTAAAGGGCCCCCCTCTTGTTTTCTCCCCCCCACCATAGCCCCTCCCTGAGCTGTGGGACTTTTGCCTCTGCGCCCACTTTTCCACGGTAGTTTTTGTGGGGTGGGTTGGCACTTGGGGGCGGAGCGGGGACTGCTGCACTTGAGCAGGCTGGCCTCTCTCTTCTGTCTTGGAACTTGTGATTGCTCAAGTTTTTGGGGTCCCAGATACTGTCCTGGTCCCTCTTTTTGCACGAGCCCATCTGCCGCTGATGAGGTATACTTTTGTTGACTGGTAGAACAAACCTTTTTCTGGGACGTCGCCCACTGCAGGTTTTTGGAGTGAGTTCAATTTAGCTTGAGTACAACAAAACTGAAGTAAGCTGAATAAACTAGTAAGTGGGCATGTATTGATCTTTCTGAGCTAGGGACTAAAGTGGACCGTTCTGGGAACTAAACGTAGAGTAGTATTTCTGCACTAACATCACTTATGTAGCAATTATAATTTATACCTTTATGATGTTTTTAGTATTCTTGCTAAAACAAAGTTATTTATTGAGCACTAGCAATGTGTCTGTGTTTGAGAGGTAGGAAATGGGATGTAATCTGTATTCAAAGTACAAAATTGTCTGAAGAAATGCAAAATATAAGGGAGGAAAAAAGTTATTTGTAAATATATCATATTGCAATCATAAATGTTTGTCCTAATGCAAACAAGGTGACAAGTATGGTCTCTTTTAAGTACTGTATTTAAATGTAAAAATTATACTTTACTTTTCACTTAACCTTTCATATGTAGGACCAAACAACAAGACTTCATGTAAATTAAGTCTTCAGCCTTGTAAGTACATGAAGCTTTTTTGGAATATGTATGTAATTCATCGAATTTTTCAGGTCTCTAACAAACATGTAAAACATTCAGAATCTGAAAAATTCACGTTCTCTAAATAAGCCTCAAAAAGGGTAGCCAAGTTTGGGATAAGTTACAGGATGTGACAATTCACCTAGATAAACCTGGGAAGCGCTTACTTTGCAATGCTATAATTAGACTGTTTGGGTATTTTGTAGAAACATTGGCAAAGAGTCCTGTGGCACCTTATAGACTAACAGATGTATTGGAGCATCTGACGAAGTGGGGATTCTTTCACCCACGAAAGCTTATGCTCCAATACGTCTGTTAGTCTATAAGGTGCCACAGGACTCTTTGCCGCTTTTACAGATCCAGACTAACATGGCTCCCCCTCTGATACTGTAGAAACACTGGTTATCTGAATTTGGTAAAAATTGAATATTTTATCCTTTCCAACTAGCTCAGCGGGCAAAGTAGACGGGTACGTTAGTCCCCTCTGGCATGCACTGGACTGCGATGATAACTGAATATCATTATTTTATTCTCATCTGCAGGTTCACTTTATTCACTAATTTCTCAATACAACAGGACCACTCTAGCAGCCTGAAACACATTGGTGGTGTGTTGCACTAGACTAGAATGATTTTCACTTTGTGCATTAATATTAATAGCTATCCTTGATAATGCTGGGATGTGTATGTACAAAACAATATGGGAGAAATTAACAGAAATTTATAATATTAAATAAGCAATAATTATGTAGTATTAAATTGTTTTGAGATATTGCATAACTCTTATTTCATAAGGTAAATTGAGTTGTTAAAAGACTGTTACACTTAGAGATCCATGTAATATCATTTTTGTTTCAGAATACACTGAGCCTGGCAGTAGTTACCTTGCTTATCCTACATGAAACACAGTCATGACCGATCAAGAATATATCCTGTGCAAATGGAAGAACCGTCTATGGCCAGCAAAGGTGAGAGCATTATGGTACCATTTAAATAGGTATAGGAATGAGGAGAAACTTTTTGGAGGTTTTCTCCCACCCTCTTCAAGATATCAGGAAAAGGTAGGGAGTGTGGGAGAGGGATGCGTCATGTGATATGTACTCAAAAGCCAAGCAACTTATTCTATTTGAAATTTCCTATTTGGAGACAACACCAGAAATGAATTACCTAGGCCAAAAAAATTGGAATTATTGACAGGGACAAATCTTATTTAGAAATTATGATTTCCAAGTAAACATGAGGTTGATGATTTGTGTTTTGGTAGCATCTAGGAACTTCAGTCCTGGACTAATGTATATGGACCCATTGTATTAGATGATGCACAAACAGAGCCTCCTGCTCCACACAACTTACAATCTAAGTATAAAATGAGAACAGATGGATACAGACAGATGGGGGCATACAAGGAAGCAACAAGACAGTATCTGTCCACATGATAGGCAGTGATCTTAGCACACCAGCAGCCTACCTGTTGTCAGCTTTTTTTTTTCCTCACAACAAAAGAGAGTTTTGAAGGAAAATGAATTAGTTTTGCAAATATTTATAGGGAGCTTCTCCCAAGCATGAGGGGAAGCGTCAGCAGAAGCGTGAAGGTGCTTGTTTGAAAATTTAGCAAATGGGCGATGGAAATTGGCCTCATGGGCCAAGCAGAGGCGGGAGTCTACTTTAATACTGAATGAGAGATGGCAGGTAGAGTGGGGATAGATCAGGACAGACTTTGAAATGAAAAAAAGTAGTTTGTTTGATATGATGGCAAAGAGGCAACTAGGGAAGTGTTTCTAGTTAAGAGTTGCTTAGACTGTCAGCAGATTTGTCTTGAATGTTTGCCAGAGGCTTTTAATCTGGATGGCAAGGAGTTGAAGCCAAATGTAAGCTTTAATAGATAAGATAGAAGGTTTCCCTGCTTATTGTGGAGATGCAGCCTTATTCCCTGTCATACTTTTAAAAAATCCTTTTATTGAGGGAAGATAACTTTTATATTAACCTAACGTAAAGTCAGTAACGTCTGCTTGATGTAAAGTATCACTTTACTTTCCACTTCCCAGCTTAAACAACTGATACTTTTGTGTCAGTTCATTTTGTTAAATGTATTCATAAGCGTGTTCCCAGTTTAATTCTCCAACTCTTCTCCTTAGTTTCTTATCATTCCTGGGAGGTAGCTTAACACAAGATAAGGATGTACTTATCTGTGCCATGTTCTTCATTCCTGTTATTTCCTTTATAATTTGTCTGTCTTTTCCTCAACTCCTTTTCACTTCCTTTGCATAATTTTTTCCAGTACGTTAGCCTCCTTTATACTAATTTTTCACTGACTGTTCCCTGTTTCTTCTGCAAGGCAACAAGAAAGAGCATTACTCACCCAAAACATTGTACTTGCTATTTTGAAACACAAGCCACATGGACTAGAGGGGGTTCTTAATGGAAAAGGTCCCTTGTGCACAGTTATGTTTTTATTGTAAGATGCTTGTTTTGTTAGTAAACTAGGAGTTTTGTAATTTGAATTTATTTAGGAGATTTCAATTACCATAAAAGTATCGTAATATGAATTTACAAATAATGTTTTATATTTCCTAGTGCAAATGGGTAGCTTTTTTTAGGAAAACTAGAGATCTTTATTGGTTCCCTGTATTTTAGTAGATTTGGATATAACAATAAGAAGGGTACTCATCAAATATATCGTTCTTAACTTATATTCAACAAGAGAGATCTTAATTTGTTCCAAGCATAGTTAATCTACTTTGCTGTGTGTTTGCTCCTGTTATATCAAGTTTTGCAGGAACTGTGTATGTGCCAAAATAAAGACACTAAGATGCCACCAGAGTGAACGTGATTTAAATACCAACATAAATCCAAAATTTGTTTTGCACGTTGTCTATTTAAAGTTTCATTGGACATAAGCAAGGGTAGGGGGAAAGGAATAACAGCACTATTACATTAGCAACCGTATTCTGTGAAATGGTTTCTTTTATTCACAAGATGCTCCAGAGCTATTCACTTTAGTTTTCATTCAACAGCATGAAGCAAAACAAAATGAGATTTGGGACAATCTGGTAGAGAAGTTGGCACCATGAATATAGAGCACACCTTTTGTGTTGATCTGCTTCAGAAAAGATCAGACTAAAATAATGTAACACAATATTCTAAATCATCAAAGAAAGCAAGTACATTTATTGATGTTCTTAAACTCAGTTAGTTTCATTGGCCAATCCAAGTCTCTTGCATTTCCATGAGTTAGTTGTGGGAGGGCAATTTTCTCCGTGGCATAGCTAAAATTTCTTTCCATGCTGACATAAACACATACTATTTTTGTTTGAAAATGTTTCAGATTCCCTAGGCAGGTTGGAAAGCAAATTGGTTGTCTATTTTCAGGTCAGCAAGTGTGAGAAATAACAAGAATAGAAAAACGTCTTCGGAGTAGAAACATGAATATCTGTGGCCTTTTGGCTCTGTTAAAGGTTATATCCTGCTAGGGGACAGACTTGATTGAATAGAATCTCTTCTATCTCCGTCTTGTGTACAATTAGTTTTCTTAAAATAGCCTCTTACAACAATCATGGAATGTTTGTTTCCATGGAGTGATATGGCATCTTCTAATCAATTGTGACTTTTTTACAGCAGATCCAAGTAAATATATAAACTTTAGACACAAATCAGATGTCAAGAATTATAACATTCATAAACCAGTCGGAGAACACTTCAATCTCTCTGGTCACTCGATTTCAGACCTAAAGGTCACAATATTACAACAAAAAGACTTAAAAAACAGACTCCAACAAGAGACTGCTGAATTGGAATTAATTTGCAAACTGGATACAATTAACTTAGGCTTGAATAGAGACTGGGAGTGGATGGGTCATTACACAAAGTAAAACTATTTCCCCATGTTTATTTCCTACCGCCCCCCCCACCCCCACTGCTCCTCTGACGTTCCTGTTAACTGCTGGAAATGGCCCACCTTGATTATCACTACAAAAGGTTCTCTCCCCCCCCCCCCCCCCGCTGGTAATAGCTCATCTTAAGTGATCACTCTCCTAACAGTGTGTATGATAACACCCATTTTTTCATGTTCTGTGTGTATATAAATCTCCTCACTGTATTTTCCACTGAATGCATCCGATGAATTGAGCTGTAGCTCACAAAAGCTTATGCTCAAATAAATTGGTTAGTCTCTAAGGTGCCACTAGTACTCCTTTTCTTTTTGCGAATACAGACTAACACGGCTGCTACTCTGAAACCTTAAAAAAACAGTTACAGGCAATGTTGCATGTTTTGACTAAAAGCTAACATTGATATTGTGGTACTTTCCAAGGCTTCAGGGACGTCAGTGTGCATAGGTAGTACTGTTCCATTAATAGTTTGATATGCAAATAATGTTATAAAAAATTATGTGATGAGGGGGAATACTTAATGTTAAGATGGATTCCATTGCATATCCCATATCCGATATAGCTAGGATGAGGCTCTTCCTTACAGCATAGCTTTCTGAGTTTCTCCTCGTGCCTTCATTTGGGATGCATGCTGTATGCCATCTTTACTCTTATGAACATTGTGTGCATGGCTGTAAAAATTATACTTCCTTCTTCATTTAGGTTTTATACAAAATCAGAACTTCCAGAAGACCAATTGTTTCTAAAGCAAAAGCAGCCTCTTTCAAAGTTGAAATACTCGGTCTGGAAGAACAGTTAAGTACCCTTGTCATTAATCATCTTATATTTAAGAATGCAAATGTATGGCAAACATACTGTAATCATTGGTTCTTGAAGCTGTCTCTAAAACAAGATTAATTGATTTCTGAAGTGTCTTGTTGGCTAACCAGAATTTTGTCCGTTTTTAAATGCATAAAATCTTATGACTGTTGAATTGTACTAACATGCCATTCTTAAACTGTTCTAGGTTTTGATTTGAAACCTGTTTCATGGTCATTAAAAATAGCAAACCCTCCTTGTATTTCAGAAGGCAAAAGATAAAATTTCTTTTTGATTACTGTACTTCAGTATAGTATCGTGTAATCATTGAAATATTTTAGATAGTGGACTTGATATATTCCACCTTACCAGTCAACCTCTTGATTTTATTATTGGCCATGCAGTCCACACTAACCAGCAAGTTGCAATGTTTTTCTGTCAATATGACAGTTGATTTCTGCTATTCAAAATTCTGAGGAAGAGGTATTGATTTCTTATTGCCTAAAGAAAACGAGACTTCTAAAACAATTTCATGTCATTACCAATTTAAGACTCAAGGACAATTTTACTGTATTTTCAGGACTAATGTGAACTGTACGGACACGGAGCCTTTGAAGGAGGAGCGCATAAAAGTCATTGCCTCTGAATTAGGTGGGATACTTTAAAGTTTTTAATGCTTTACATGGGTGGTAGAAAAGGAAGAAATGGGTGGGTGAATATCTAAATACCTGACTCATTCATTTCCCTGGGAGGCTTCCAAAAACAGTCTCCATGTGGATACATGAAACATCACAAACAACTACCTCTGATGCTCCCCAAATATGCCATCTCTGTAATGTGATACCAATCTGTACTCTGAGGAGTGACTTCTGTGCAAGCCATGTAACAGTTATTTTTTAAGAAAAGCTTATTTAGTAGTAAGATGGTCACCTATAGATCTCTAAACTCCCATGTTTAAATTATTTGTAATTTGGAAACGGTGTGTGAAGCAACACAGATATGGAAACTTTATTCTTACAGGCATGAGGACAAATGGGAGTCAGCAGGTCTTGAGTTCTGATTATGGCTCTGCCACTGATTTGCTATGTTGCCTTGGGCAAAGCTGCTTCATTTTTCTGTCTCCAGGCTCCATGTCGGGAAAAGATGTCTCCTAGCTGAAGAAGTTCAGGCCAGATGTACGCTAAAAACTTGTTGCCAGCTTAGCTATGTTGGTCAGGGGTCTGATGAGGTGTGACTGATGTTGCTCTGCTGCCAAAAGCCCCTACCGTAGATGCAGTTTTTGCTGGTATACCTTATTTTGTTAGGAGGGGTGGTATAAGTTTTATACTGGAAAAAGTTTTCCCAGTATGAATTGCATCCACGCAAGAGTGCTTTGCTGCTGTAGTATACCAGTATCACTATACCGGCAAATCCTTGCAAGTGTTGACCTGGCTTCAGTCTATTTATCCAAGAGAAGTTTTGAGGTGATTTGATCACAGTCTACCAATACCTGTATGGGGAAGAGACTTCTGACAGTAAAGGGCACTTTAGTATAGCAGGAAAAGGCATAATTGGATCCAGTGGTTGGAAGCTGAAACTAGACAAATTCAGATACGAAATAAGGTGCACATTTTTAACAGCGAGTGTAATTCACCATTGGAACACCTTACCTAGGGATGTTGTGGAGTCTTCATAATCTGAAGTCTTTAAATCAGGACTGGGTATCTTTAGGAAAGAGATGCTATAAAGTTTAATCAGAAGTTATGGCCCTGATGCACAGTTTACTGAGCAAGGTTCTTTGGCCTTTGTTACGCAGGAGATCAGACTAGAAGATTGTAATGGTCTCTACTGGCCTTAATGCCTGTGAATCATTTTCCTTATGGGTTTCCAGCTTGCTTCATTTAGTTGGCATCTCAAATCTGCTTGTGGAAAATGGTCTGATGACCATTTTGGTAGCAGTTTAGTTATATGCTCTTTTATTCAATTTTGCTTTTCCTTCCCCTGTGCTAGGCTTTCCGTGCTGCACCGTCGGAGACATAACAGAGAATCTTTGCCAGGATGTGTTTTTAACCTGTACAAGTCTATTTCAAATTTGTAATCCAAGAAACATGAGCTTTTTTGTTCGCATTTACTTACTGTCTTCCTTTAAAATTAATGGTGCTTTTTGCCATGCATTCTGTGATGCACTGTGCAAGAGGTACTATAAAAACAGTACATCATGTTTTTAATACACAAAGGAAAAGTTGTCATAACTTCTTGCATGCCTCTTTCAACAGACCAGAGGAATAAACCTAGTCATGCTGTGGAAGAACTGAAGTATCGCAAGGCTCTTAAAATCGCTCTAGATATTTTGAGTGCCTCTCCAAAACAAGTAAGGCCTTCAGTTGAGGGACGAACTACTCGATCAGCCCAGAAAGAAAAGAAAATAAGAACTTCATTATCTCCTCCTGTGACTAGGTGTCCAATATCTCCCCCAAAAATAGAATTGGAAGGGGGTGAGACCTTGAAGAAAAAAAGGGAACAAAAGACACCCAGCCCACAAACTGATACAAAAAAAACCAAACAAAAATGTCGGCTCAGTTCCAAGGAGACAGCTAAAACGTGTGGAAATGGAAGAAAATCTTCAGTATCTAAATCTGGCGACTTTTCTAGCACGTGGAGGTCAGAAGGTCAGCATTGCAAGACATCTAAATCAAAAGTAAAAACATTAACTAAACAGAAAAAAGTAAAATCCAAATTGTTGCCAAAGTCGAAAACAGGAAAAAGCTCATCACTTTTGCTAAAAGAGAATGAGAAAAGTAAGAAAGGAAGAAAGAGACCAAGAGATGCAGGCGAACCCTCATCTCTTAGCACTAAATTTCCAGATGATTCAGAACATGTTTTTGTTAGAGAGAGTACCCCAGTATCTCCTTTCTGCAATTCTACTATGTTAATATCTGCTGGAACAAGGCCAAATGTTAGGGGTCTGCCCAAAAAGAGATTTCTGGATTTTTCTATTACGAGTACCTCACCTGAATTAGAGAGTAACATCAGTGAAGAGAGAGACGCTCCTGCAAGGAAATATAAAATGTTAGATGGGAGCAAAAAGCCTGTGAATTCAAAGTGTGCTAGCTGGAAACAAAGGACTACTGCAGTTTCACCTCTGCACAGAAAAGGGGGATGCATAAGTTGCTATGAACCTTTATCTGGGGCTTCTAAACACAAAAAATATTCTGATAGCCCTCTTTCTGAGCTTAAAAAAGAGGAGAATAAGGATACTTCACATAGTCCTGTGAATAAAGCTAAAAACTGTCAGCTGCCTGATTTTGATGAAGACGAAGAAGGTAGAGTATTTCATTGGGGGAACTAGGACTTTTATGTCATTTGATTTTCAAATATTGCTTATCTATTTTTGTGGGAAGTTGCAATATCTTGGGGAAGGGATTCTCTGAATACTCATTTTATACTAAAGTCCATTATGGCCAGTCCCTCTGACTTTATCTTTAAAAAAAAAAAAAAGTTTCCCTGAAATTTAAATGTGGAAACTGTTCAGTCATATTGGCTAGAAGGAAGAAATTTGGGAAATTTCTGTTTGGGAAATTTCAGAATTGCTCAGTGAGATGGACAGTTCAACAGTTTCTGCATTCCAATAATGCTTTGGGTTGAGAGTTACGATACAGAACAATTTACCAGTACTAGATGTGATTTACTAAATTTTATTTTTGTTGTTTGTTAAACTCTTCATTTAGGAAGTTTTTACAAATCCTATTCATGTAAATATCCGATACAATAATCATTACAACAGTGAGCTTTTGTTTAGAGAAACATTATACAGTGGTATAATCATTGGCTCTCTCTACTAACAAGATGTTAGTGTGGGGGGACAATGAGCATCTTTACAGTACCCATAACATATCATTTCCGCTTTACTAAATGTTTTAACTTTTTGTGCACTGTCAGATAATTATCTGCCTATTTTGCAGTTCAATGTTACTAAGAAATATAGTGGAAACTTGCAAACCTTCCATTAATTGGTAGGATTTTTCCTGCTCTTCAGCATTCTAATAATTGATAAGTTTCTTAGCGCACTTTTTAGGGGTTCTGGTTCCTTCGCTGAACAGTTCACGTGAAAATTGCACAAGCTTATATTTTAATGCCTTGTTGATTCCTCTTGTAATTCTCCAGTGTTAATTCTTGGCTTCAGTCTCCTTCATCGTTTGACCTTGGCTTGATGTTTTACTACTTGAATATCTACAATTTCTACATCCATTGACAAGTGTATTGTTATAAGGAGGCAGATAATCTTTGGCAATACTTGTATTTTGAGCAGTCAATTTCACACCTTGCCTCTCTTACTGCTCTTTTGTATCTTGTTTGATTTCTTTTTTTCCCAAATTCACTGTTCTAAAGAGCGTCAATTGTTCTTGCTAATTTGTTCTATTTCAAATTACGAAGTCAATTAAATTAGTAATAAGTGTTTAGATGCTTCCTTGCCACTACATTTTTTCAAAGACTCAGTCTTAGTCAAAACCAAGCCATAGCTTGCTGCTTTCTTTATTTTCATACTGTGCAAAGAAGCAGGCTAGTATCATATCTACAAATATATTCTTATTTTTTTCCAGTGTGTGGGACAACACTGAACTTCTTACTTATGGATTAATCTCTGTAAATCCTGTTGTGTGGCTTAGTGGAATCATATGATGCAGACGAGTAGCCACTTAATCGCATCCCCTATGGCCTCAGGGCAGCCCAGCATGCAGTCCCTCACCTCAGTTTCCCTTCTTGGATCCCCAAACAACTCCGCAAAGGTTTTTCCAGTCTGGTCACCACTGCCTTCTGTAGGGTTTAATTTATTAACTTAAAGTTTCAAAACTAAATGCAAAAGTTGTCTCTCCAGCCTTTATCTAGTTATAGACAAAACTCCCCTGGTCGGTCAGAGTCCCTTTTGCCTTTGCAGGCTACTCCCAGTTCTTCCTAGCTGGAGCAATTCCCTTGGTCTCAGGGTCTTCCCTGCAGGAGCTCCTCTGCAGTCTTCTGAGCTTCCCCCTGACTGCAGCCATCTTCTGCCCTTCATATGGAATTGCCTTATTCCCCTCAGGTAGGGCTCATTGTGTAATCAGGGTTGGTTTGGCCCCAGGCTCCCTAGCCCAAGGGCAAGCCACCCTGTAAAATATGGCTAAATACCTGTGAACTAATTCATGTGTATCATTTTATATTTGAATAATTATTTCTCCAGTACTCAACACTGCTACTAGCTTGTCTGTCTAAAATGTATTATATTGTTTCCTTCAATTCAGGCAGTCCATGCAACCTTTTGACTTTCTCCCTTTCTCTAAGTCATAAGGATTCTACCCTAGCAGAAGTCTCTTCCCCACCCCCCTTCTTTTTTAAAGATCCTTACTGTTTCCAGACACTTATTTACAGAAGTCCTGCTTCCCTCCTCTTCCTAATTTCTTAAGCTCTTAACTCTTTATTCACTGGCCAGATTCTGATTTTACATCAGGGTAAGTTTGAAGTAACTCCATTAAAATCAAATGGAGTTGTCAGTGTGCTTAAGTTGGAATGCACAATGGCAAATTGTCATAGCTTAATAGATGTAATGAACTCTGTAATTCAAAATACTATTGGGATATTTTTCAAATTAAGATACCTCGCTCGACCAGAAAAAAATTATGATAAAACAGTTCTTCTCACTTTGCTTACAGGATTGGAATCCTCTGATCTGTCTTTGAAGTTTAGCTCTCCAGGAGAGATATCTCTCGATACAACTTTGGTAGATGAGGAAGAAGAAGAAGAAGAAGATGAAGAACTTCCTAGTATTCTTTTACGTCAAGGTAAGAAGAGAATGTAACTATTTCTGTGAGCCTTAGTCATTGAAGACTTAAATATGATTTAGACTTTGTTTACTAATACCTTGGTAACAAACATAAATGTTTTTATTCATTAGACTTGTTCTTGTTAGAAACTGTGAATGTCATTTTGTTCATTTGAGTGTGGCAGCATGTTCATGCACAGCTCCAGAAGCTGCATGCAAACTCCTCTTAAAGGAATATCCTCAGGTCATGTTGTCTTCTGTCTCTGCTCCCAGAAACATGGGTTTCCTTCAGGCCTCTGACAGTCAATTCCTTTTACCAGTACTACAGTAGTCTTTGGAAAGAGCCGCTATGATGTGATGACTTGTCTTTCTCCCCTCTCACTCCAGGTGTGGGTGAATGTCAGGGGATGTGTATGCTATCCAGTCCCAACATGGAACTAGAAGTATCCACTTCGCACCCTGTCACACCACTCTTGCTTCCCTCTAGGCATAGTTCACAAAAACTTCTATCCTTGTCTCTTTGGCTCCCTCATTCACCTTCACCAAATCTTTTTCTCTGTCTGATCCATGTTGGAGGACACTCCAAAAAATTATTGTGCCATTATATAAATATGTGGTGCGCACTCCTCTTGAATACTATGTGTGGTACTTGTTACCCTCTCTTACTAATTCTGCAATATCCTTATTAGGGGTTAAAAGAAGGATGATGAGAATGATTAGGCCATGGAAAAAACTCTTGTGCAAATAGAGATGGAAAAGATTGGGCTGGTTTACCTTAAAAAGGGGATAATGACAAAAGGACATGGTGATAACATACAGGATAATGACTAGTGTAGAGACTAGCTCAGGAGCTTCTGTTCTCCTTGTCTCATAACACAGGAACAAGGGAACAGCTAATGGATATGAATTTATTATATTTCAGTTTCAATAAAAGGATTTTTTCCCCACAGAACACATAATTAGACTGTGGAACTTGTTGCCACAGAATGTTGTCAAGGCCAAAAAACTTACCAGGGTCCCAAGAGGGATTGCACTTATCTGGATAACAAAACTATCCAGGATTGTTATAGTTAATGCTAATAGAATGTCTTAAGACCTGCCACTAATCTCTACCTATTTGGGATTGCATTGAGATTGTCATGGAGGGCAGATTATTTCATATTTGCCAGCTGCAGGGTTGCTTGCATGTTCCTCTGAAGCATCTGGCACTGGCCACTGTTGGAGAGGACACTGGACTAGATGGATCATGAGTTTGATCCAGTTTTGCAATTCCTGTGTTCCTAGGAGACTAACGGAGATACTGAGATTGTAAGATCTCTGGGGCAGGGACAGTCATTTTATGTATTGTGTACAATGCCTAGCACAAAGGGACCCTTGTTTCTTAGTGTAACTTGAGGTTGTAGTTCAGGGACCTCGTCTTACTTGTTTGAACATCAATGATGCTATGTAAATATTACACTTGTCTAATTATGTAGTCCAGTTAACTTTTATTTTTGTGCTGTAGAACCATGTTCAATTGAACCAGGGATGTTGGTCTGGTGCAAATTGCCAAGATATCCATATTGGCCAGCAGTGGTAAGAACAGCATCTTACTACTTTTTTGAAAACGGGATCCGAGGGTCTGATTCTGAAATCCTGTATGGCTGTATTGAGTATCTTCAGCCCTCACTGACTTCAGGATAAGTTGAGAACACTCAGCACTCCTCCCTATGGCATGTTACTTTGAACAACATTTAAAAACAATGGCTACCTGAAAGCAGGATAGATTTTGCTTTCACATGGCAAGGTGTGCGGTGCAGATCTGAGCTGGTTAGATGAACTGTGAAGGATTTTTATGCATAAAAGGCATTTAAAGGTTTTTACTTTTCTTTTGATTTTTTACCTTTTAAAATATCAGGAACTTCAATGTCTAGACTTCTCTAGTTTAGCTGGAAGAATATCTTTTGGGGGTGTGTGGAGAAAGGTAGTATCTAAAATGTCTTAGTGCTTAGTTCCACTGAAAAACCAGGGTTTTGGACAAAAATGTCTCTTATAGATTCAAAGTGCTCATTAGGCATTTGAATTAAATATTTTTTAATGAAAAACAACCCACGCGCCAAAGCTTTATCCCCCTGATTAAAAATCAGTGCCTTGCTAAATTGCTCATCTGTCTTGATTCTTGTGATGTTTCCCTCATTCTCTAATCACTATAATATTTTGGGGTAGAGAGAACCTGTATTTTGGATGTAAAAAACGAGCAGGGGCGAAAAATGGTTTTTTGGGAAATCTCTTGATGCGATCTTTAAACCCTAGAAAGTAGAAAAAAGGGCACAAGACCAATATTTTTCCTTTTCAAACCTCACTGGGAACCCATCACAGTAACCTTTTAAGTAAGACACAGATGTTAAGGATGACATGCTTGTTGAAGTGTGTAGCTGCAAGTCTGGTGTCTAAAGAGAGAGCACTTGCTACAGATTCCAGTGTAGAAGGTGATAATCACTCAGAGAGCTTTGTAATACATAATAAATTCTCCACTGAAACCCATTCTATTAGGTAGTAAACTCTCATGAGTTCCTCCTTATTCGTTGCTTTGTATTATGTTGCTACCTGTCAGAACAGCCAGCAAAGTGATCCCTCTTGTGGCTGTGAACACGCATTACTCTGTCCTGGATAGGGAAGAATGATTAATGTACATCATAATACAGTGTTCACAGGTAGAATCCAAAGATGAATTAACTCTACATTATCAGATATTCTTGTCTTTAATCTGTAAATTTGTTTTGATCATGCTACTTTGCTTTTTTCCAGTGTGCGGCAATAAGGGAATAAATTCAAATAAAGTAAAATAAATTGCATCATCAAGCCACTAATACAGCCATGTGCACGCATGCTGTTCTTAGTGTACCAATTTTATTCACTTTATTTGTTTGCCTGTTTGATTAAACTTGACTCTCAATGTCCGTTTTCAGTAACGGTACGTGGAGCAACATATTAAAATGCAGGTGGAAATAATGTGATTTGCTTTATAAGCAGTCAGGTTTCTAGGATGTTAACTTGTCTTTATATTTTCAACAGATAAAAAGAGTGACACGGAAATATAAAAAAGCAAATGTGCGGCTGATAGAAGCGGGCATGAATGGCAAGATGGCGAAGGGGTATAGTTTGTTGATTAGCTTCCGAACTTCACTTAACATTTGTTAGAATTGTGGTAAGAGCCTTAACAACCAGGGTAGCCGAGGCAATGCGAACAGAATTCCTTCTGCTAGTACTGAAGCACAGCACAGCGCAGCCAGTTGTTCTGGTTTTGAGTTGGCATAAAGTAGCTCTTAGCTGTTAATGGCATGTCCACCACGGAATCCTGTTACAACCGCCAGCAACCTCGAGAGGTCTTCCTCATCCCACCCCTTAAAATGTGCATGCGTTTTATCAAACTTTTGTTCAGTGTGTTGCAGATCATACATACGCTCAACATGTGCGATTTTGTAAAGGTGGAGGTGTCTGTTAAGGAAAAGTTAGCACATGTGACTCCAATTTGGTTTGGGGCCCACCATTGTCTAAAAGCAAGTACATCATGCACCAGGAGGAGTGTTTCTTTGATACTGCATTCCTGTGAAAATCCTCCTCCTTGTCTCCAGCCTGCCTTGACTCCCGGTATCTGTTCTTTGTCTGTCTCTAACTCCCTGTCTCCTGGCCTTTGATGTGAGGCCTCCCATCCTGATAATAAAAGTTACTGATGCATCGCTTTAGGACCATGCTGTGTAATTAACATACTAGTTTAGCACGAGGAATGCACCAAGCAGGGATAGGTGGTAGATAAGAAAAGGGTTTGTTTATTGGCTAATGTTTCCGATGCACAAGGGCAACATGCTTTGCTAAGAGGTATATAACCTATGTATAATCTGTATTCAGGGTCCCCACCTGGCTAGCAGGGGGGCACCATGCTCGAGCGTAATAAACTTGGTGTTTTTTGGAAACTCTGCAGTTGTGGACTTTATGTGCCTCAGCCTAGATTCAACTGTGTGTGACCTACCAGGTGTAATTTGTAGCATTTGTGTGTGTGTCCTACCAGGTCTAATTCGCAGCAGTTGTGTGCGTGTCCTATCAGGTATAATTCGTAACACTGTCCTTATGGGTTAGCGTAAGTCTGCAAAGCAACTTTAAACTTGCACTTCAGTCTTCATGTGGCCATCTTTATCTCTGTAGCCGAAGACCACTGGACATAGTTTCCCTCAAAGCTCATCAATGTCACTCCTGAATCTGTTGTTCTGTTGTCTTGTGCCTTACCCAGTTTAGTATCAAACAGTTCCCTGAATATGAACTGGTAGCTCATAAGAATTAAAACTAGTACAAATTCTATTCTTAAACTAGTTATGGAACCTAACCTGCAGAAAGATGTAGAATTCGGAGGGATGTGGGGTGAGAATCTAAGCTTGTCTGTATGCACTAACTGTGTTCCTCTTTTTTTTTTTCCCCATGAAGTTTCTCTATAGGTCTCAGAAATCTAAAGCACTTTGACTGTAAAGAAAAGCAGAAGCTAATAGTAAGTACAGTAATAAGAAGCAGACTTCACGTTTTTCTTCAGTATATGATATCATTACCTTAAAACAGAATCCCTACTTATTGGCCTTAATTGGTTCTTTATTCCATAATACAATTTCATGCAAATATATCTTGCCTTTTTTTCAAATCTATTGTTCATATAACCTTTTCCAGCTGGAATGTAATCTTGAACAAAGTAATTGAATGTAGGTATTCAAGGGATGATACATCTTTCAAAATGGAGGGTGCATTGGAGGGTGGATACCTCGGACAGTCTCTAGAACTGGTTTTTTTGACTTACTGCTTCCAAGCTCACAGCTCTCTAAGTGCCTGTACTTGTAAGGTAATCCATAGCTAACAACAGTCAGCAACTGGCTTCCTTTAACTGTCGTCTTAGGACAAAACCACATTCAGCACGCATTACAGAAAGCTTCACAATTTCTGTAACAGTGCTGAAAACAGTGTTGTCCTTTCTACACTGGGAGTTAAACTCACTTCAGTACTACTTAGAGATATTGTTTACAACTGGTTAGTTTCCTAGCATAGACCAGGCCTAAAGGAGTTTCTGCTTGAATCTGTCTAAATGGGTGGTAGTTTGGTAAGTCATAAATGCTCCGTTAGTAGGTACATAAATTTTTGCCCAACTAGAGCATACTTGTGAGACAGACCTGAAGTTCCAGCTTGTTACAGCAGCACAGTGCATTGCTTCTGTTCCTGAGCATTTGCATTTTCATTGAAATTAGTTTTAGGTTTTCAAAATTCAAATCAAACCTTAAAAAGACAAGTGCCAAAAGCATTGCCAAGACCAGAAGGAATCCATAGGCAAATAATCCAAAAGACTCTCCAAATTACTTTCTCAAAAAATTTGTATTTGGATTGTCTTCAGGTTTTTAGTATTTTAAAAGTACTTAATATTTTGTATTTATTCAGTGAGGACTGAGTTCTCTCATAAATGTCTAACATGTAAGATGAGCTACATTATATACACTGGTTTCAGAGTAACAGCCGTGTTAGTCTGTATTCGCAAAAAGAAAAGGAGTACTTGTGGCACCTTAGAGACTAACCAATTTATTTGAGCACGAGCTTTCGTGAGCTACAGCTCACTTCATCGGATGCATACCCTTTTCTTTTATTATATTCACTATAAATGTTTTTCTTAGTGTCTTCTAGCATGTGTGTATTTGTGGATTGTGTACTAGTATACAAAGTGCATTGATTTCAGTATGGTTTTCTATATCCTTGAAATGGGTTCATAATAGCATGTACTCTTTTTAGTCTACATTGAAAGCTTACAGATTTCTGAAATGTATTTTAACCATTTTAAAGGGATAAAATTATTGGATTATATTTACTGATAAAGCTCACAGCCATATGGATCAAATGGCTGTTACACTATGTAATAGACAAAATTAATCCCTCTGCACTGGAACTGCAAGCCATGCTCTCTCCCAGCTGATGCTGAGTAAGATGAGCTTCAAATGCCCTTTGACCTAGAATAGATATCCCAGTTCACCTGTGAGCTCTGGCAGAGGGAAACCTGCAGCTACAAGCAAGTGGGGAAGGAATGTATGTTTACAAGGCTGGAGACCAACCAATGGACCGAATTGTGGGTGTTGTATACATTCTGCGAAACAGGGAGATGTGGATGCTATTTTCTGTCAGTCAGTTAATGTAGTTGGCTGGTTTGGAGTGTATAAAGTAAACCTTGCTCTTTGTAAAAAGAAAAGGAGTACTTGTGGCACCTTAGAGACTAACCAATTTATTTGAGCATAAGCCTTCGTGAGCTACAGCTCACTTCATCGGATGCATACTTTTCCACAGTATGCATCTGATGAAGCGAGCTGTAGCTCACGAAAGCTCATGCTCAAATAAATTGGTTAGTCTCTAAGGTGCCACAAGTACTCCTTTTCTTTTTGCGAATACAGACTAACACGGCTGTTACTCTGAAACTTGCTCTTTGTGAGGGGGAAGAGTGCTCAGGCTCCTACAACCATTCTGTCTGGGCTGTCAAACAGAATGCATTCTACAGCCAACTTCCCAGTGTGACTGGACTCCCAGAAGATGACTTGTTTTGAGTGTTCACCAGCTTCCAACAGTAACCCTAAATGGGGCAGGTGTTCAAATCTGAGTAATGTGTGGAACCCTACTCATTTAAAAATCTAATTACTTCTGTGTTAATTGCAGGATGGCAGAGATCAAAACTCAGCCAAAGTTAGCTTGCACTTCTGCAAGCCTTAAGAAATCTTCAGATTCCTCTATAATGCAGTCCAAAAACTTGGGAACCATTTCTCCCCTTGGAAATAGAAACAAGCAATTTCATAAGCAAGACTTATTCATTTTATGATGGCAAATGGACACATTACTCTGTTGCAGAAAAACACTGACAAAACATCCCTGCATTATTTTTTGATTGGTCGAGAGAGAGAAAATTATTCAGTTTAAATCCAACCTGTTTAAATCCAACCTGTTAACTTTTTTTTATTGTAGGACAAGGCCAAAGAGGACTACAGCCAGGAAATTGAGTGGTGCATTGAATTGATTGCTGACTACAGAATTAGAGTAGGTAAGCAAATGGGTCAAGGCTGTCAACCATGTCCATTCTAGTATATATCTATCACAATATTGTCTTTCTTTAGATCCAGTGTAGCTGAGGCCTTTATACTTACAGGACATTGTGGTAGAGTAGAAGACTTGAGACCTGGGATTTATTGCAGGCTGAAGTTAACTCTTCCTTTTTGTGCCTCGGTTTTCCCACCTATGTGATAATTATACCTCATTGGATGCTGAGTCTTCATTAATCAATATTTTCAATGTGCTTTGAATCCTCAGAAGAAACGTATACACCTGGTTTTCTAGTTTATATATTATATAAAGTCTGCAAGAGAAAATGTTCAAAGACAAAAACCATATTCCTGTTCTGCTCCCGCACCGCAGTTACGAGTTAGCTGTGCAAGGGGTTCTGTGGTCGCTCTAATTTTATAGCACCGTGCATTGTGGGCTTCACGGGGCCACCTGCTGTGGGCTGGATGCTAGGGAAGCTGAAAAAATAATCAATATTTACACAGTCCATTAGAGACTGACAGATCTTCAGAACGCCTCTTTAAAAAGTAGGTTTTCCCATCTGATGGATGAGGAAGAAGCTGAGGCAAGTGACATGCTCATGGCCGAAAGAGGTGCCCTACAAATTGGGATTGGAACTCGGGTGTTCCTGGCTGTCGGTTCTGGCATTAGACCCTTGGGCCACACCTTCAAACAGGTCAATATTTAGGCTTTGAAATGCTCAGTTGAAAGGTGCTGAATTATGGGCAATGTGGTGTTTAGATAATGTGCTGAATACCCTTCATAGCTTGGAAATGTTCACCTGATAAATATTGGCACTTTATCTGTGCAGGACATCTTTAAGTGGCTTCTCTGTTTTAAAATTTTCACTCTGCATGCCTGTTGCACTAAGGTATTTTAATGGTTGAATCGTGTCTTGATTATAGCACCTTAAATTTAGGATATTTGCCTAAAAGCTGTAAAGTTTCTTCAGGTGCAGTCTTTGCGTAGAAAATCTCAAACATTTTTGTTTTCAGAGATTCTAATTGGGTTGATAAAAGGTTTTTTTTGTTTGTTTGTTTTTTTTCAGGTTGTCGTTCTTTTACAGGATCCTTCTTGGAATACTGTGCTGATGACATCAGTAAGTATTTCCATGGTGAGGCTGAGTTTTTTCCTCCTGTCCATGTCAGCCAGTGTAGATAGCTTCCTACATATTAGTCTACCAAATGCTTGCAGTTAGGATTTCCAACTCCGTAACTGAGTTTTTCTGACAACATACTTCAGGGATGCCTAAAAATTTTGCTGTTAACTTGCCTTTTAATTTTGGCAATGAAAATATCTTAGTTTTTATAGCACATGTTTTTCCGTGCTCATGCAAACAAATAACAGTTGTTTCATATTGTCAGATCAGAAATACCTAGTTGCCTTCATCTCCTCCCATCAGTGCAGCCCCCAGAGAAAGAGATGGGGCAGGGTGAAATCCATACTACTGTTTTGTTTTTTTTTCCTCAAGACACTTGCTAAGACCTGGGGAGCTTTCCCTTATTTGACACAGTGTGAATGGTTGGCAAGGTACCAGCACCATGTGTTTATAGATAGTGCTTGTGTCTTCACAGTGAGCTGGAAGGGAGAACAGGTATAAAAAATGGGTGAGCTGAGGGTTGGTCCCATTCTGCTGCCAAAATAAGGAAGTGAGGATCAGGCTTAAGCAGGGCCCAGCACTCCAACTATTCAGGATACAGAGAAAGTATCAAGACTTCAAAGCATTGAGTTGGGATGTTAGAAAGTGGGATCAAGAGAAGCATTCGGGGGGAGGGGAGGCATTCGATGTCAAATTGGGCAGGAAACAGTTTTCCTGTCCTTTAAGAATTTTTAAGATTTTGAAAACTTTCCCATCTTGAATTGGGACAAAACATAAATCTTAAACGTTTTGGAAAACTGAAAATTGGGGGTGGGGGAGTAAAATCAGAAGGGAAATCAAAACATTTTGATTTTGACCTTTATTTTTCCTATAAATTAACTTAAATTTCAAAACAAAAAATCATTTTGACCGCAAAACAATCTGTTTTTTGAAACTTGTCAAAACTGATCTTTTCCTGCAAACAGTCCCAAACGCGGACTATAGCATGATATGGAAAAGAGGGATGCACTATGCCTGCAGATGACAATGAGAGGTGTACGCATCGTGTTATTTGATATACAGATTAAGGTGGAGGTGCTGCCTGACTCATGCCAAAGATGGCTGTTGGCCTCTTTTAGGAGAGGTTTCTGTTCCTAGGCCTGCCTACAGTTCTGGGTGATAAGTTCTCTTCTCGTTTCCTGGACACTCTTCATTTCTGCCGCTGGCATGGCGCCAATCGTTCTTCTTTCCTCCTCAGCTGCTGCGGCTGTCCTGTCGACTGTGCTGCTTTCCAGCAAAATGCCACGTCTTCTGTGCACTGGCTTATTTTCCTGGGCATGGCTCGTTTTAGACCAGATGTAATGACTGGCATAATTTAGCCTGTTTTTAATAGACTCTGTAAAATTACATATAGCTAACAACCTGGCTGCATTTTTCTTCCACCTCTATCCCTTGGTAATCCTGTCCTCACTTGAACAGACTCTGTCCTAAACATGCCGTATTACAAGGTATTTGGTGAGTTGGTCAAATCTACTACTGTAATGACCAGGATGGAGATAAAATGTAAGTTAATTCCTTCAGGGTTCTTGCAGTGCCTCTGATCAGCTGTCTGTCTTTTGGACAGAAAGCATTTTGAGGCAAGACTCCTTATCTGTATCTCACTGAGTGTGTTCAGTACTATACACCAGCAAATGATCATGAATTTAATACACAAGATACTTCATAGTTAGAGAAGACCTCTGTTGTCACTCCTCAAGGAATAAACTGATGGGTATAAGCGCTAGGCAGGAATTTTTCCTGTTTGATTTTTTTTTTTTTTTTAACTTCACTCGGCCCAATCTCACTGTCATCCAGAATTGCACAAATAGTAGTGTGCATTATGGGGTGCCTTCATTCGTTGTCAATCAGACATTGGCTGCCGATGAAGACCTGATGCCACATTAGAGCAACCAGTGGCCCACTTCAGCATGGGAACTCCTATGTTCTGAGAACAAATACATTTCAAAACCACTTCTATCCAAATTTCAATTCTTTAGTTTCTTTTCTGGCATAGTAAAGGTTTCTCTTTCTGAATCAAAAACATTTTATGTTTCTTATCTGCAATGTATTTGGATGCACTTACTTTAAGTCTGGCCTTTCTTTCAGGCTATCCAGTTAGAAAAGAAGTTAATCACGGTAAAATACAAATGACCTTCCCAATCGTAGCAGAGGAAGACCTTGAAGACTCTTTGTCAGAAACTACACCTATCAAACCCTCCAAGAAAGTTCTTCCTGATAGAATGAGGGCCGCCAGAGACAAAGCCAATTTAAAGATAGTTGACTTCATAGTGAAGACAAAGGGGGCAGAGGAGCATCTTTTGGCTATTTTGAAAAGCAAAAAGCAGTCCAGGTGGCTGAGAGAATTTCTGAATTCAAGTCAGTATATGACCTGTGAGACCTACCTTGAGGATGAAGAGCAGTTGGACCTCGTGGTGAATTATTTGCAAGAAGTCTGTCATGAAATAGATACCAGGAAGCTGGATGTAAAAAATGGTGATAGAATAAAATTTATTTTGGATGTCCTTTTGCCTGAAGTAAGTGAACATATTTACTGTTTGACCTTGGTTCAGAGACTTGCTGAATGTTCTCCAGTTATTGAGTGACATTTGAGCAAGACAAGTTAAAATTCATGGGCCCAGTTTTTAATCTTGGGTTCTTCAGATTAAGTGCCTAACTCTGGATTTAGGCAACTAAGATTAAAAGGTTTCAGAGTAGCAGCTGTGTTAGACTGTATTCGCAAAAAGAAAAGGAGTACTTGTGGCACCTTAGAAACTAACCAATTTATTTGAGCATAAGCTTTCATCACTGAATGCATCCGATGAAGTGAGCTGTCACCCATGAAAGCTTATGCTCAAATAAATTGGTTAGTCTCTAAGGTGCCACAAGTACTCCTTTTCTTTTTAAGATTAAAAGCTGGACCCTTTATTATTATTATTTATTTTATTATATTTATGTATTTATTGTTAAACCATGTGTATGTGGCTCAGCCTTGGGAAGTCAAAAGTGTCCATTTGGTTCAGCACAGCAATCTGAAAGCAAACATGTATATGTTTTTAAATACTCTTTGAAAATAAAGTTCCAAATTAGCATTATGCACCTCCTGCTGGTGTTATCTTGTTGAAAAGTGAGTATGCACACCAGCATAACGGCAGCTCTGTCTCAATTTATAAACAGTTGTCCAGCTTGACTTATTCTTATGTAAGCACCAGTTTAAATATCAAACAGTAATGGTTTGTCAAAAATTGCCTTAATGTAGAATAAGAGCACTATACAATATCTCTCTAGGCTCATGTATTTCTGGTGTCACAATGTTACTTTTAGGGAAGATGGCTGCTTCTCACAGTATGCTAATTATAATTTGCCTTTCTGAAATGCTCTTCTTATTCCAATCTGTGCATTTTTAGAAAATTACACAAACAACTTTTCCTAAACTCTAAATACTTCTGTCATGTAGCTTATAAAAAGAAATGAAAAATCCTTGTAAGGATCTTTTCCAACTTCTATAGAAACTAAAATTTCTTTTAAAACAAAATTTAAACTTCCAGCTCTTGTGGCTGCAAAAAGATCCTTCCAAGTGGGTTACAGGAAAAGTTGTTCCTGAATTTCATATCTTTAAATACACACTCTTTCTTTCTCTAAAAGCACGATGAGCGAACTTTACAAAATTAGGTAAAACCTTTTTCCAGAATTTTGTTCATCTGCTGAGACCATTTCAGTTGCTGTTTTCAGATTATTGTGCATATAATTTAAACTTTAATTTTTCACTAGTATCAATAAACTCTGTGCTTACAGGCAATCATTTATGCAATTTCTGCTGTGGATGATATAGACTACAAGAAAGCAGAGGAAAAGTACATAAAGGGACCATCTGTCAGCAAAAGGTATGGTAGTTATTGTAATCACCAGAATTTTACTTGTCAGACTTTTTGCCCAGAAATTAGCCTGATTCTCACCCATCTTTGCATACAAAAATCAGCATAGAGCCCCAACTTCCAGTTCATAAGGAAATAAGACTCGTTAGGTTTTACCTCGTTTTCTCAATCAGTAAAATCGTCACAAAAGTGGGCTTTTCCAGCCGTCCCTCAGCTTTTGCAACGATATTACTGTATATTCATATTTAAAGCAAGAGTTGACTATTCCAACATGGAAACTTGTCAGAAATTGTAACTCCTTAAAAAACTTAGCATTTGGCTTTTCATCTTACTTTAAAAAAAAAAAAAAAAAAAAAGGCTAGAGTCTCTGCTCCAGTTCAGTCCCCTTTGTGCTGCATGAGTGGCACTCAGAGGGTGTTATGTGGCTGCAGCTGCCCAGTTGTGAATTCTGTTGGTAGAGGGGAATTCTTAACTCGCATAATGCTGGTGGAGTGTGCCTTTGCCAGCCTCCTCCTGGCATAAGGGGGCATATCAGGGGAGGAAGTGAGTTTGGGGTGGCATGGAGAGGGGATAGAATGGAGTCTCCCCAGGCCAATTCTCTCCTGGTATGTGGGACTTTAGGGACCATATCCCTCTATCTGAAGTTAGAGCAGCCCATAGGCTGCTCTAATTTCAGTTGAGTTTATGACCGCTTAAGTAATAGGTAGCCATAACAGGCTCTATAGTGCATGCTTACACTCAGTACATGAGAAATATATTGTTGCAGGAGAGAATCTGGCCTAAGCTTTTAAAAGAAGATAGGAATTTGAAACATACATGCTGTGAAGTCTAAATGCTGGCAAGTATATTACTCTTGTAATGGGTCACACACAAAGGAAGAAATCAGACTACTAAAATCCTAATCTGAGGGTTACCTTGGGGCTGATATGGAAGCCATTGTAAAATATTGAGCAACAGTAACTAAACTCAATTAAATTGGTGCATAGAAGATTACTGCATAATACTAGGTTTCAGAGTAACAGCCATGTTAGTCTGTATTCGCAAAAAGAAAAGGAGTACTTGTGGCACCTTAGAGACTAACCAATTTATTTGAGCATAAGCTTTCGTGAGCTACAGCTCACTTCATTGGATGCATACTGTGGAAACTGCAGAATCATAGAATCATAGAATATCAGGGTTGGAAGGGACCCCAGAAGGTCATCTAGTCCAACCCCATGCTCGAAGCAGGACCAATTCCCAGTTAAATCATCCCAGCCAGGGCTTTGTCAAGCCTGACCTTAAAAACCTCTAAGGAAGGAGATTCTACCACCTCCCTAGGTAACGCATTCCAGTGTTTCACCACCCTCTTAGTGAAAAAGTTTTTCCTAATATCCAATCTAAACCTCCCCCACTGCAACTTGAGACCATTACTCCTCGTTCTGTCATCTGCTACCATTGAGAACAGTCTAGAGCCATCCTCTTTGGAACCCCCTTTCAGGTAGTTGAAAGCAGCTATCAAATCCCCCCTCATTCTTCTCTTCTGCAGGCTAAACAATCCCAGCTCCCTCAGCCTCTCCTCATAACTCATGTGTTCCAGACCCCTAATCATTTTTGTTGCCCTTCGCTGGACTCTCTCCAATTTATCCACATCCTTCTTGAAGTGTGGGGCCCAAAACTGGACACAGTACTCCAGATGAGGCCTCACCAATGTCGAATAGAGGGGAACGATCACGTCCCTCGATCTGCTCGCTATGCCCCTACTTATACATCCCAAAATGCCATTGGCCTTCTTGGCAACAAGGGCACACTGCTGACTCATATCCAGCTTCTCGTCCACTGTCACCCCTAGGTCCTTTTCCGCAGAACTGCTGCCTAGCCATTCGGTCCCTAGTCTGTAGCTGTGCATTGGGTTCTTCCGTCCTAAGTGCAGGACCCTGCACTTATCCTTATTGAACCTCATCAGATTTCTTTTGGCCCAATCCTCCAATTTGTCTAGGTCCTTCTGTATCCTATCCCTCCCCTCCAGCGTATCTACCACTCTTCCCAGTTTAGTATCATCTGCAAATTTGCTGAGAGTGCAATCCACACCATCCTCCAGATCATTTATGGAGATATTGAACAAAACCACTCTCCTTACAATGTGTATGATAATCAAGGTGGGCCATTTCCAGCATAAATCCAAGTTTAACCAGAACGTCTGGGGGCGGGGTAGGAAAAAACAAGGGGAAATAGGCTACCTTGCATAATGACCTAGCCACTCCCAGTCTCTATTTAAGCCTAAATTAATAGTATCCAATTTGCAAATGAATTCCAATTCAGCAGTTTCTCGCTGGAGTCTGGATTTGAAGTTTTTTTGTTTTAAGATAGCGACCTTCATGTCTGTGATTGCGTGACCAGAGAGATTGAAGTGTTCTCCGACTGGTTTATGAATGTTATAATTCTTGACATCTGATTTGTGTCCATTTATTCTTTTACGTAGAGACTGTCCAGTTTGACCAATGTACATGGCAGAGGGGCATTGCTGGCACATGGCATATATCACATTGGTGGATGTGCAGGTGAACGAGCCTCTGATAGTGTGGCTGATGTTATTAGGCCCTGTGATAGTGTCCCCTGAATAGATATGTGGGCACAGTTGGCAATGGGCTTTGTTGCAAGGATAGGTTCCTGGGTTAGTGGTTCTGTTGTGTGGTATGTGGTTGTTGGTGAGTATTATAACATTATAATTATAACATAAAATTCATAAACCAGTCGGAGAACACTTCAATCTCTCTGGTCATGCAATTACAGACATGAAGGTCGCTATCTTAAAACAAAAAAACTTCAAATCCAGACTCCAGTGAGAAACTGCTGAATTGGAATTTATTTGCAAATTGGATACTATTAATTTAGGCTTAAATAGAGACTGGGAGTGGCTAAGTCATTATTCAAGGTAGCCTATTTCCCCTTGTTTTTTCCTATTCCCCTCCCCCCCCCCCCCCCCGACATTCTGGTTAAACTTGGATTTATGCTGGAAATGGCCCACCTTGATTATCATACACATTGTAAGGAGGGTGGTCAGTTTGGATGAGCTATTACCAGCAGGAGAGTGGGGAGTTTGTGTGTTTGGGGGGGCGGCATGAGAAAACCTGGATTTGTGCTGGAAATGGCCCACCTTGATTTTCATACACATTGTAAAGAGAGTGGTCACTTTGGATGGTCTGTTACCAGCAGGAGAGTGGGGTAGGAGGAGGTATTGTTTCATGGTCTCTGTGTATATAATGTCTTCTGCAGTTTCCACAGTATGCATCTGATGAAGTGAGCTGTAGCTCACGAAAGCTTATGCTCAAATAAATTGGTTAGTCTCTAAGGTGCCACAAGTCCTCCTTTTCTTTTTGCATAATACTAGTCATTGTTTATATAGCACAGTTGTGACATATACAAAGGAATAATTTGAAGATGAAGAGGAAATGGAGACTCCGTTAGTTTCTCTTAGTGCATGTACAGTAGGACCTCAGAATTATGAGCTGACCAGTCAACCACACACCTCATTTGGAACCGGAAGTACGCAATCAGGCAGCAGCAGAGATGGGGAGGGGGCGTGGAAAGCAGATACTGTTAAATGTAAACTACTAGAAAAATAAAGGGGAAAATTAAAAAAAAAAAAAAAATTGACAAGGTAAGGAAACTGTTTCTGTGCTTGTTTCATTTAAATTAAGGTGGTTAAAAGCAGCATTGTTCTTCTGCACAGTAAAGTTTCAAAGCTGTATTAAGTCAATGTTCATTTGTAAACATTTTGAAAGAGCAACCATAACATTTTGTTCAGAGCTATGAACGTTTCAGAGTTACGAACAATCTCCATTCCTGCGGTGTTTGTAACTCTGAGGTTCTACTGTATTCAGTTTTTGATTTTAAAAACTAGTTTAGATGTTTTTGTTATGGTGAAAATGCAAACTTCTAGACAAAATGAAGACCCAAGATTGTGGGTGTTCAAAAATAAATAACAGATTCATATTCCAAAATGCTTACATTTTTAAAATGTATTTTGCCCACTTAGCTTTACAATTATAACTTCTTTCATTATCCAACTGCTGAAATGATTAAATGTTGGAAATATTCCTACTGACAGTAGTGTGTGTTGGGGTTTTTTTGTTTTTGTTTTAAAGAAGAAAGTAAGTTTATTTTTTAAATGTAGGAGTTCAGTGCAATGTTTGGATTTTTCTTTCAGGGAAAGAGAAATATTTGACAAAGAAATTCTAGAAAAAAAGAAACTGGAGCTGCTGAAGACTGACCTAGCCCCTGAAGACAGCGTATAGAAACAGCAGTAGGGAGCTTTAAAGTCTGCACTGGCACTGAATGTATATCATGGAGAAGAAAGCAATTTTTTTGTATAAAATGAAATATTTTTACTTTTTTATCAACATGTAAATATTCTTTAGTGAATATGCTGAGTCTTCAGAGTGCGGTGTTCTTTCAGATGCAGTTGTACTTCTATGTCTTATTGTAAGTTTGTTCTTTATTCTATGGAACTGCTCATTGCTTTCCTCTGAGTGATCTAATGCTGAACTCCCTGTAAAATTAATTTTACAAAGATGCAATATACATTTTTATGGATGTATTGCTAGTCAGTTAGCTTGACGTCACCCTACCTTACTTGAAATGTACATTTAGTAACAATCTAAGAGGATAAATGGCAAATGCTTTGTGAGGCTTTTGACATAATCATGTAGTTTGTATTTAATTTTGGGTGGATTAGCCTTTCGGAATATCTTGGAAACAAAGGTCTGCCATCAGAGGAACCTGTGATGATAGAAATGTAGAGTTACAGGATTTTATATAGCCAAGTGTTCTTTGGTAGCTTCATTACTGCTAAATATACTGGGTTTCCTGTTCTAAAATTATCAGAGGTGGATTGTCCTTGCTCTACTTTAATTTATATACCTATGGGGAAATAAAAATACCACCCATGAATGGAACCCAAGACACAGAAGCTCTCTTTCTGTTAAGAGAGCAACTTTGAACTTTAGTGTAAGAGAAGGCATTCCAACACACTAGAATTATTTTATAATACGACCAGCTTCACCTCATTTAGAAAGATGAAGCAATAAATTCAATGAGTGTCATGTTTAGCATATTGTAGGTTAATGAAACCACAGTTTCTAGGGGCACATTTGGTATTTTTTGTCTAACCTATTCAAAAATAAAATCTGCATGCTTCTGGGCCTGTGCCAGCATTAGAAGCAGCTCACATCATGGTATCATAAATTCATTAGTGTGTTGCAAACAGATTACTGTTGGCTGGCCTACAGTGAAGCTGGCTGACATCAGGATTCATTGACAAAATACTTCTTAATTTGGGAAGAGCCAATCAAAAAGGTTAGCTATTTATATTCTATTTGTAGTGTGAATCTCTGATTGGGGTGTGGTATACAGTCTGAACTGAGGTGTAGTTTGATTTATATGGAATTAAATGCTGTAGCTTAATTTTTTTTCAAATCTAATTCCTTGTGAGAAAGTGGAATGTAAAATGGCATATTGATATTGTGCGTGTATATATATTGTACTCATCTGAATAGTTCTTCAAATGACACTAAGTGCTCTGTATCTTGACAGTCCATCCTCCTTTATATGGTTTAGTGACCTTGTATTAAGAACATGAATGTAACAAATGGATGTAAGGATATTGTACTAAAATGTTCTTTCATATTACTTTTCACAAAAACTTTTTGAAAAAGGGATAATGCAATTTATATACACTTTGTGTCAAGGTATAAAACCTTTAATTATAAGCCAGTTATATAAATGTACCTTCAACTCTGCAAAGGTCTTGAAAGCTGCTTTGGCAGACATTAATTATAGATAGAGATTTCTGAGGCTAGGTGCTATCTCTTTAAAATGTGCAAGCTTCATGCTCAGAAGAGAGATTTAAAAAACAAACAAACTACTGCAGCCACTGTTCCCAGAGATAATGGGCCACACCAGACGTAGCTCTCTTAAAGTCAGGGGGGAGAGAGGGAATGGTTTAAATCACAATGTGGTACCCATTTCCCCTCCTGAAATAAACCATAACCACACATGCACTTTTCATCAATGTTGCCATAATGTTTATGGGACTTCCAAACAATGCCACAGTAGCTGAAATTCTAATATCTCATGTTCTTGAATTACAGTCTGAGGAGAAGGAAGCTCAAAAATTCTAATGCTTTATTTATATGTATCACACTCTTTTCCATGTTCATTTTTTCCCCTTTCCTCTTCTAATCGCATCCTAACATAAGACTTTTATTAAATACAAACTAGTAGTAATATTTAATCTAATTGCACTTTGTTAACCAAGAATGGATTGTCCTAAAGTAGTACATCATGTTGAAGTTTCTTACATTTTTAATATGTGCCTATCACAACTTAGCCTTGAAAATATTAAAAACAAAATTTAAACATTATCGTCAAGAAACCAAAGGCTGGATAGCTTTTTTTTTTTAAAAAACTGTTATTTTTATGGGTATGTTGAGGCCAAATTCTGCACTCAGATCCACATTTGGCTGTCATTGACTTCAGTGGGTGCTGCACATATGTATCCAAAGGCTTAACTGGATCTGTAAACTAAATTGAGATGATAAATACTTTCCACTCGTTGTAGAAAGTGCAGAGACCATTTCTGTAAAGTACAGATAAATCTGTAGACCATCTTTGTGAATTCCCATGATAAGATATTGTATTTAATATAACAGTACATTCAGATTGATATTGCCTAATGCAATAATATTTACTTTCCATTATGTGCAGTATTTACCTTTTCATGGTAGTGTGACTTCAGTTTCTTAAATACCAACTAAAACTGGTACCTAACGAGGCATGAACTCTCCAAGGTTTATTATTTCTGCTTCATTTAAATTTAGCTGCTTCAGATACAGCAGATGTAACCCATTGCTCTCCGTTACAAAACGCAGCTGGAAGTTTTTTGTATTGTCTGAAAGTTTGTTTGGTTGTTTTCTTCCAACTATGGGTATGTCAAATACCATTAAATGACATTTGATACAGTATGTATGTTGAAATATTTTGTTTATCTTGTAAGATAACATCTGGGTGAATATAAGAAAGCCGTGACCTGTATTGTAATTTTTAATAAAGCAGAGTAACCAAAAAGAATTTCAGTCAGTAGCTTGTTCTTCATAGGGGTGTACACAGTGATGAGCTGCCAGAAGCTGAAGAACCAGTTCCTTCAATCGCTCCGGGTCTTCGGTGGCACTGAAGAGCCTGCCACCAAAGGCCCAGAGCGAGTGAAGGACCCACCACCGAAGGCCCAGAGTGCCACTGGGTGAGTAAAAATTCTCAGGGGAGCTTCCCCGGCTGAGAGCTCAGGCAGGACGGAAAGGATGGTCCCTCATGTGGCCCAGGGGCCACAGTTTGCCCACCCAACAACCGGTTCGCGTGAACCGGTGCAAACCGGCTCCAGCTCACCACTGGGTGTACAGTACAGTTTAAAAATAGCACTTCCAATATTCTGTGAGTGAAGTGATTTTTTTAAAAATGTTTAACTTGTATCTGCCTGTGTTTATTTCTCACCCATGGAGGGTTTTGGGTAAGCATCCAAAAGTATTTGTGATGCGTTTGTCTAAATTGAACCTTATGAGATCTCCCGACAGTATTATTTTTAATAACATTTTGATAACTTTAGTGTATATGTTGAAGGCAATTTACCCTTTTAGAACTGTAATAAGAACAGGCCTTCAAATAACTCAGCTGCGGGTTTTGTCCCAACACAGTTTAATCGTTTTTGAAACCCTGCTTATGGAATCTTGTTCAGTACTTTAGGGCTAAGCTACATGGAGACACTTACTGGCATAATTGTAACTTCTAATGTGAATGCTCTTCTGAACGAGTCCCTCTTTGGGATTTAGCTTGTCACTTCCAAAGCAACATAAATTAAACCAGAAAAAGAGACACTTATTCTGGAACTGTGTCTAGGTGGGGAGTTATAATCAGGGTAGCTAGGTTGATAAATATCCCTATGTAAACAAGTCCTCACCCTAAATACTTTTCCCCTTCCTTAAACTAGTTCATTGATATGCATCTATGGTGTATTCCTTCATATTTAAACAGTGTATGGACAAAATCCTAGGGAGGAAAGTTCTGTTAAATTTTGTGTGTGTAGACTCCATGTTTTGTAGTTGTTAAGCTGTTCTTTTAGGTAATGAAATTTTAACTCTCTGTAAATAAAAGGAAGAATTTTGCAGGGCATGAGAATAAACGAAGAGGCACTATTGCTTATCCAGCTGCAGCTCCAAATATTGTACTGTTGCATATCACTTTTGAAGAATAGCATCTTACTGCTACATCCATCAGACACATTTCTCAGAGAAAATGCTGATCCTTGCAAGAACCTCATCTGAATGGACATTGCACTGTTTTATCTAAAGTATGCAAACCTGTATAAATCCCACTGTGGTCATGCTGTTCAGGAATCTGTCCACTCAATCAATATATGCCCCTCTTAATCTAAAATAAGTGTCTATGGCAGGTGTGGCTTGTTTACAGTTAATGTGTGGCACCTGGAGGGCACCCCCCCACTCCCCCCATTCCTGCCTACAGGACTGGGCTTCTGCCCTGTGGCAGAATTGTGGGACTAGGGGCTTCTGCCCTCTAGGGAGGGGGGTCTAAGGGATTTAGACTGGGGAAAGGGAGGTACTTAATTGTTACAGGTTTTGAAAGTATGGAGATTTTTTGTAAAATCCTTCCACCTGTCTGGTTCTCTAGTTAAAAAAATAAAATGCACTGTGGACTGTACCTGAGCCAGTTGCTTAGTTGCAGAGGTAGGAGTTCAAAGGGAGATTTGCAACAGTGGCTCTTAGCTCCCACTTACATATTGGGGTTTAGCAGGTGACGTGATGGCTCAGTGGGGGCTGCATTTGCTGTAAGCGAATACCCCGCAAGCCAGCGGGGCTTTGAACAAGCCAGGAACCTAACGCTGATGCTGGCGACATGGAAACTGCTAAAACTAACCTCCTCTGACCAAGGAAAACATCTGCCGAAACCCGGGATCGAACCAGGGACCTTTAGATCTTCAGTCTAACGCTCTCCCAACTGAGCTATTTCGGCTGGTTGAGGGCCTGTTTCTCTCCTCTTTACCCTGAAATTGAAGATTGATGTTTAAGGCTTTATTAAAGGGGTTTTAAAGTGTGTTTGTTCATGTATTGATCGAGTGCTTTGGTTAGCCCATTGCCAAGGTATGCAGAGGTCCACTTCCTCCCTTATTTGATTTGACAGCCATCAGTCTGCAGTGCTGTACACAACCGAGGAAGACGCTGGCCAAGCCAGTCCAGGGAAAACATGCAGGGCAGATGCGCCTTTGCCCCTCTAGAATGACTCCGGCACGGTTGATATTGTTACTGATTCATTAAGTGGGTGAGAAGAGAGGCAGATTGCAGCGGATGTGCGTGGAGGGGGGTCTAAAATGTGGCTATCTATATGAAATATGTCCCCAGAAAGTAGGCCGTATTTCTGCCCTTACTCCTTTGCAAATGCTGGTTGCTCACATGCAAGAGGTGCCGCAAGTACTCCTTTTCAAGATGCAAGAGAGACAGTCATCCGGGCTTCCTCGGGTGAGCAAAGCACAGGACTGTGAGGGGGTGAACACAAATCCCTCAGAGGGTTGTTGTTTTTTTTAAATCAGATCAAATTCTAGCTTGGGGTTCTGGCCATTGGCCCTGCCCCCTGGTAGAGGAGGTTGCCGACACTCATGCGGCTGCAAGAAGAGGACCTGGAGCCGCTGCAATGGGCCCTCTCACCTAAGACAGCGTCCTGGGGCTGGCTGCACCCATGCGAGTTGTCTGCGAGTTGTCTCGAAAGTCAGCCCGTGTTGGGGATGTGCCCGCCCGCAAGCACAAAGGCCCCCTTCCTGGGAAGGTGCCCCCCGCGGATTTCACAATGTCGCAAGACCATCTCCTCCCTTTGCAGGAGAATCTCAGCCTGGCTTCACAAAACACCCCCCCCCCCCGCACACTTCTGGGAGGCGTCCAAACGTCCCGCAAAACTAAAGCCCAGGGGATGCACGAGGCCCTGGCCCCATCAGGCTCACCCCAAAGGGGAAGGACTAGGAGGGGCCACATGGCCAGGCCCCCTGAGGGCATCACCCTCCCTGGAAGTAGCCCCGAATTGCTTTGCACGGCTGATCGGAACGTCCAACGCTGCACATGTAAAAAACAACTAAGTTTCTTCTCCTTTCCCGCGGAGTATTAGCTGTAGCCGTGCAAACACAGCTCTGAATCGGGAGGGAATCAGGCCAGGCAGTCCCTTTTCCAGCCCCTCCCGTCCTCGCTCGCCCGGGGATCGTTTCCGCCGCCTTGTTCTGCACAAAGTCCGCCCTGGGGCCGGCACAGCGCCAGGCGGCGCGTGGGGGGCTGCGGGAACGGTCCTGCCAGCCGGGTCTCTGTGGCGCAATCGGTTAGCGCGTTCGGCTGTTAACCGAAAGGTTGGTGGTTCGAGCCCACCCAGGGACGCGGACCTGCTTTTTACCCCCCGATAGGCTGGGTGTGGGGGGATGCGAGGGAGCGGCCCAGGTTGCGAGTGGGGAGCTGGGGCTTGTGCAAAGGAAATAAATCCTCTTCCCGAAGGACAGGGGACGGGAGCGCGTGTGGGACACTACGTGGGGCAGGGAAGAGGCAGCGAGCCAAGAGCTGCCCCGACGCAAGGAGGGAGAATATGTTTCTTTGCACACACACACGTCAGTGCAGCTGGGGGTGTCCTTTGCACCCCCCTTACCAATCCTGTGCCCAGTCTGCGCTGCAAACAAACACTGTGCAAGTGTCTGGGACAAGTGAGTACCAAGCACGTGTATTTTGTGCCCCCTTGGCCATCCCACGTTGCGAGTCTGAGTCCGCACCAAGTATCCTGGCCTCACCTTTTGCACACCCCCCCCATGCAAATAATTGCACGGCCAGCCTTTCACACACACCCCTACCTCCTTTCACACACACCCACACACCCCTCCCTCCTTTCACACACACCCCTATCTGCTTTCACACACACACACACACCCCTCCCTCCTTTCACACACACCCCTACCTGCTTTCACACACACACACACAGCCCTCCCTCCTTTCACACACACACCCCCTTTCACACACACACCCACACCCCTCCCTCCTTTCACACAAACACGCGCACACCCCTCCTTACACCCACGCACACCTACCTCCTTTCACGCACACAGACCCGCACCCCTCAGGCAGGCGGAACCTGGAGGGCCTCCCTGCGTTTCCCCGGCCTGCCGGGGAGCGGTGTGGGGGCTGCACCGGCTCCGGCCGGATGGCTTAGGCGGGTGCACGGCCCCTGCCAGGCAGAGGTTGGCTGAAGGGCTGGAGGCAAGATGGCTGCGCTGGCTGGTGAGTGGGGGGGCAGGAGGCAGGGACACCCCCTTACCCGGGGGATGGGGGAGCCCCCCCTTCTAGGGCTGAAGAAGGTGGAAAGGGGGGTCGCTCCCCTTTTGTCTGGGGGGACCCTCTCCAGTGGGCTCAGCCCAACCTCTCTAGTAGGAAGGACCCCCCCTTATGCCCCCCAGCTTAGGGGTCTGGATTGTGCGTGTTCGGTGTGTGGGTGACACACCGTGGCAGGATCCTCTTGTAAAGTGCCTTGAAAGGAACTCTCCGCTCCCTCCAGCCGGTGGATTTTGGCAGCCTGATCCTCTGGGGTCTCTTGGGGAGCAGTGCGGGCACCGAAATCCCTGCAGCGGGGTTGTGACGGCGCAGGGTGGCTTGTCTGACGCGCTCGCACGGGTGGCAAGTCCTGGGCTGTTGGTCAACAGGCCGCGGGGCGCCGAGCAAACCAAGAAATTCACTACAGCAGGCTCTGAACTGGATTTGGGGAGTGGCAAATGCTCGGGTCCCCAAATATTAGGCTGCTGTCCCGATCCCAGATGGGTACTAGATTGCTGACTTCCGCCCATGCAGTGCTAGCTGCTGGGCTGTCAGTGTGACGGTTTGGAATAGTGACAAGGCGGGTGGGGTAATATCTTTTATTGGACCAACTTCTGTTGCGGGGAGAGAGACAAGTTTTTGAGCTCCACAGAGCTCTTCTTCAGGTCTGGGAAACTAACTGAGTGTGTCACAGCTAAATCCAAGGGGGGACAGATTGTTTAGCATAAGTAGTTAACAATTTCAAGGGACCGTTGAAAGGGTGTCATTAAGTCACTAACCTACTTTTGCCCTAGACAGTGAATTGTAGGCACTCTTTCTTTTAATCACACTTGTGATTTGGACAGAGGCACGGTAACGCTTGCTTGAAGTGCATTGTTCTTGATATTTAAAAAAGCACCAGTCTGTGTGTGCATTTACTTATTTATTGCTTTGCTTGGTTTCAGGGCTAATATATTTTAGTGGGTGAATGTGACTTTGTGGGGAATGGGTTAGAGTTTTATGACTGAAAGATCTGCTTAGCTTTCCAAACCTTGCAGAATTATACCCATTTGAGGATGATGATGAGGCAGGTTGGTCAGTATTAAATCTCTTACCTGGGGCTTGGACATCCCTCCTCTCCCTCCCCTGCCTACCCCACATTATTCTCACTCTGGGCCTTGGGGGAGGAATAGCAGACTTAGTGGAATGCTGCTCCTGAGATGGCAGAGCAGTGCAGCACCATTATCATCTTTCATTGAGATTCTGGCTGTGTTAAAGGTAAACTGCCCTGTGGCTTTTGTTCACAGCTCCTCGCCTGGCCCGGGTTGGGATATTTCTTTTGCGGTAAGTTGCACCTGGTTGGTTGAGCAACCACAAAGAAGATATTTACTTGTGGGGGGAGGGTGGCAAAATGGATTAAATCATTTTGCTGCTTGCAGCCCTCTTCATGCCTTTCTCATGAATCCTTCCAATCTGCCATCTCTACAGCCCTATTCCTTTAACGTATTTCTCCTCAAGTGAGAGTGAATTTGCGCTGAATGCAGCTGCACAGCTCTCTGCTTGGGTTGTTGCTGTTCGTATGGAGACAGTAATGTCAAGTTCTTAATGGACATTCAGGGAAACAAGCCTGGCTTGTCTGATTATGGTAGGGTCACTGGAAAATGTTGCCCCGGGGTTAGATCGCAGGGCTGGAAGTCAGGACTCCGATTCTGTTCTCACTCTGCCACAAACTTTGGTCAGAACGCTTACTTCCTCCATTTGTCCGTTTAGCTGTCTGTAAATGGGGTATTATGCTTCACGGGGCTGAGGGGCTTAATTAGATAGTGTCCGTAAAGTACTGTGAGATCCTAGGGTGGAAGGGATGACATAACTGGCAAAATGTTGCTGCTGCACCGTGATGTTCAGCTGTGTTCATTTTTACAGGCCTAGCACTGTGACACCTGTCCACGCTCAGTCACTCCATGAGACGCCAGCGACCGGCCATGCTGACAGGTAACGCCACGCGACCATCTAAGTTCTTTAGCTGAGTGTCACTTCTTCAGGTGGGAGATTGCAAGTGATACAGGAAAGGAATGTCTGTTTGCTACAGTTCTGTTCTGGTGTATGGCCGAAGGAAGCCCAGTTTCTCTCTCTCCTCTTAGCAATCAGTATTAAATGGCAAGGCGTTGGGTCCTAGAGATGAGCCTGCCAGGTAGCCCGAGTGTAATGAAGGTCCCAGTGAAGGTTCCCTGCCTGAGCAGCAGATTCCACGATATCTGGATTTTTCCCCACAATGTGGAGTCTGCTTGTTTGAACAGCATAGAGCTCACTCAGCCTGGTGCGCTATTTTTAACGGTTAGAACTCTCCAAAACAAAACGCGATGCAGTATATACAGCCTGTGATCCAGAACCCTCGCCATCTTCAGCCTCCTGCGTCACAAGGCAGATGACTGATATTCACAATGTTCTATGTGTTGTGCTCCTCCTCTTCATCGACTGGAATCCTGGTCTTTAATTTGGGGACGAGTTCCAGTGCTTGTGAAAGTGGGGGACAAACAGCACTGGTATGTGAGCCAGGTGCGTCCTTCCCTCTGAGCTGGCCAGCCGTATCCCTGGCTATTCCACACCCCCGGCTCCTTACCAGAGCACCTTCGTTGTGACTTGCTCTTCCAATCCTGGATCCCATGCACAGGCCTGCCAGTGCATCCCTGTCCTGAACTGCACCATCCCCTGCATTTCCAGCCCAGACCAGACATGCTTTATTGTCCCGAATGGGGTGGTACTGTGAGATTTCCTCTGGCTTTTAAACTGGCTGGTCCAAAGGTGACCGCTGAGTTTATCCTCGCCCTATTGTGCCATCTTTAGCAGCAGCAGCAGCTGGTATTGAATTGACTATGAGGAGCTTATTCCAGGCCCTTCAGGGGATCGAATGCCCTCAGAGCTGAGACACCTTAATCAGTGACTCTGTTAATAAGCGGATAGATTGTAAGCTGGTGTAGCCGTCCATGCTGTTTGTTCTCAGCCCATCCCAGGTCCAGCAAAAGAGCACTACCGTCGTCCAGAAAAAATCCTACGTCCCTACCAGCCGGGGAGAGTATATTGTTACCAAACTCGATGACCTAATCAACTGGGCTCGTAGGGTGAGTGGCCAGGAGCGCCCATGGCCTGTAAACAAGAATGGGTAACAAAGGCTTTGGAGTGCTCGCGGGAAGGTAGATGAGCCTGTCTCTTTGAAAGGGCAGCAATCAAGTTCAAAACCTCTGGTGCCCTGCGATGAAATAGCACATGTTCCTTGGCCAGAGCTGGGGGTTTGGGGGTTTCTGCTTCAGACAGAGGACTAACGTCTTAATCTGAAGGTGCTACAAACTTACTTAAATATTGTGCTGAGAGAGTCACCCTGTTCCTCTGTGGTTTCCCTCCTACCTTGAATATTCCAGCAAATGTTGCTTTCTTGTCTCTATCTGTATCTGAGGTGGCTACGCTGAGTTCAGCCAGTGGGACTCTTCAGATGACACCTTAAACTGAGGTGTCTCTGCTCTGGAGAATAAGGCTTTGTCCTGGCCAGGATTGCTTTTTTCCATTCTCCTAGGCCCTCGTACAATTTGTTATGCACTGGCATCTGCCCGTCTGTCCCAGAACAGGCTGCATTTCAGTGGTGCTGCAGGTATAGCTTGGGCATCCTGAAAGGCTGCGTGCGTACGCCCAGGTGTAAAGCACCGTGGGGCAGAGGTCTTGCCTTCTCTTTTGCATGCAAAGCCCACATCCATCTGTAGCACTACATGCGTCCTACAGAACGTAAAACACCTTTGCTATCTCTCCCCCCCCCCCCCCGACCCCCAGACTTCCTGTCCCTTGAAACGTTTGGAGCGGCCCACACGGGTCTCAGTGCTGCAGACCCCAGTCCTGTTAACCTAACTTAGATCTCTTCCGTCCCAGAGCTCCCTGTGGCCAATGACCTTTGGCCTGGCATGCTGTGCAGTGGAGATGATGCACATGGCGGCTCCTCGCTATGACATGGATCGCTTCGGGGTGGTGTTCCGGGCCAGCCCCCGGCAGGCGGACGTCATGATTGTGGCCGGCACCCTGACCAACAAAATGGCCCCAGCCCTTCGGAAGGTATGGATTCTGGCCACGTTGGCAAGTGCAGCTTTATAACTCCAATGTAAAAGGAGTTTCACTGTGAAATCTCTCTCTCCTCCAGGTTTATGACCAGATGCCTGAACCACGCTACGTGGTCTCCATGGGAAGGTAAATGCCAGAGGCTTCCTTATTATCTTACAATTTGCTGGAAGGAAATCTGTTGCCACTGCCTGTGTTAAGTCAGGGTATGCAGTCGTGGGGTGTAATTGCGCCTTCTGTAGGCATACTGAGGGTGCTTTACTCTGACTAGCTCAGGGCCTGGAGCAGTGAAGCCATGTCTGCACGGGCTGCAGAGTGTTCTCCGCAAACCCGCCCAGGAGCCTGCATAATTACTTGTGGGACTAGCCTGTGCTGAAGCAGGCACTGCTGCAGCTTCCCTGCTCCAGGACCCCAGCTAACTAGATTAAAGCTGTCTGGGGTGTGTCTACATGAGCTGCAGTCCCACCCGTGAGTGCAGTATAGACCTACCCTAAGAATGTGTATCGGAACGAGCAGCATGCGTCAGCAGGAGCAGCAGTAATTTTAACCAGACTGGTTTCTAAAACCCCATTTGTATGCACAGATCATGCCGCAGGTTTGGGTTATTGTTGTGTGACTGACACGGGAGAGTTTTAGAACATAGATTTCTTTTAAATGAATGAAATTCTTAAGTCCCTTGCTCAGAATCTGGTCTGTCAGGAAAGCAGCCGGGGCATCCAGAGATTCTCAGAACCAGGAGCCTAAGCCATGGGGAGATGCACTGGTGCACAATTATTCATCTGCATGTGTCACTTAGGCTCTTGTGTCTTGAGAGCTCGGCCCTTTATGTTCATGTTGAATGGCCACAATATTGACTCAGCACTGAACTGTCTGAAACTTGCCCATGGCTTTAAAGTCTTTTGCTTTAACTGCCGTGTGGCTCTGTTCTCTCGGCATCTCTGATGCACGGGTAAAGTCTTGCCTTGCCTTCTGTGTAACTCTTGCCTGGTGCTCCCGAGTTGCACTTCAGAGGACACTGAATCCTTTACGTCTTTTGTAGCTGCGCTAATGGTGGTGGTTACTACCACTACTCCTACTCCGTGGTGAGGGGCTGCGACCGCATTGTGCCAGTGGACATCTACGTTCCAGGTAAAAAGAAACTCTGCTTGTCTCTGTGGGATTACAGCATGTTACCCTAAGCGCAGCAAGCTGGAACATAACTGCAGCAACCTATCGCTGTGTTTTAGTTTGGACTGTGACTGTAATATGTTATGACTCCAGTCCAGTCTGTTGCTACTGAAGGGCCTTTTGTTTAAATTTTAAACTGCATCACTTACATTTTCAGGCTTTCATTACATTGTGTTCAAACAAGGAATTGGGAAGAAAGTCAAATCCTTGTAACTTCTAGACAGGCGATTGCATCCAGTTCAGTCTGGGCATGGCACAGGGGTATTCATGAGTCCACAAGGAAGGAATGTTCTGTGTCAACATACCAAGTTATTTACAAGGAAAAGCAGTTCTGACATTCATAAAACTTTTCCAAGTGCATCTCTGTTCTAACGTGTAAAAATACAGCCCTCTCGTCTGTGACGGCTGCTTTTTTTAATGCAAGAGAAAAACTTATGCCTTATTTCCAACTTAACAGTGAGGGTGATTAAAACCCCCTGGAATAAACTGCCACGGGACATCTTCAGAACAAGACCGGCTGCCTTTCTGGAAGAGATGTTTTAGTCAAGTTATTGGGCTCCATCCAGGGGTAATTGGGTGAAATTCTCTGGAACTGTGCTATGCTGGAGGTCAAACTAGATGGTCTAATGGGTCCCTTCTGGCCTTAAAACGTATTCATTTATGCAGTCTCTCTCTGAGTGACCCTGTTGTATGTCAGCTGGTGTCTTTAGCCCACCCAGTGCAGCTGGTTGGCTGTTGTCTATTATGTGTACTGAGGTAGCACCTTGGAGTTTCAGTCATGGAGCAGGACCCTCCCGCCCCGTGCTAGGCGCTGGACAAATGCGGCCCCGAAGAGCGTACAGTTCTCAGGCTCTCCCTCTCTCCCTCAGGCTGCCCACCTACCGCCGAAGCACTGCTCTATGGAATCCTGCAGCTGCAGAAGAAAATCAAGCGGGAGAAGAAGATTCAAATCTGGTACAGGAAATAGCCTCCCTTATTTATGACCTAGCTATTCACCCCCTTCCCTGACAGAGAAATGTATTGGTATTGTCACGCACACTGCAGCTGTGGTCTGCACAAGCCTCACAATAAAATGTGATCTGTTTAACGTGATCTCCTGTCCTTAAACGTTCCCACTCGTTTATTTAAACTGGGGGGGCACACTTCACAGCCAGTGTCATTGCACATCCCAGGTGCTCCCTGGGTGCCATCCTCCCATCCCTCTCTTTTTCAGGGACTCTCTGCAACTCACCCAGTGCCCCCCTTCCAGGTGTTCTGGGTGCCCTCCCCCCACACATTTCCCCCCCATGGGTATATGGGTTAAATCGGATAGGATTCCAAATACACTGGTTCCTGGGTGGAATGGTTCACGCGGGGGACAGAGCATGCCCACTAGGTTCTTCACATTGTTAGCTGCTGTTGCCAAACATCTGTTCTGCAGCCTGCCTCCCTTCTGTGACTCTGAGGTTGACCCCCTGGCTGCAGTGGAAATTGCAGGTTCGGGAAACTGGCCCCTCTTGTGTAGTGATGTTGTTTACGTAAAATAGTGTTAACTGTGCAAGCGGCCAAACAAAACTGGGCAAACCAATTTCAAACACCAGAGGAGTTGAGGCAGATACATAAGTGTGTTTCGAATGTTTCACAGAGTCCTGGTTTGATTTTAAACTGGGGGGAAAGTACCTCTCAACTCCTACCTCTTTGATGATAACAGGGTTAGATTCAGCTTGCATAGATGAGATTTATTTGGGTTTTTTTTACCCCTCTGTGGCAATCAGGACCAAGATGTGTCCCCAGCTTTGCCATCGATGGGATGTTTTGTAAATCAGTCCCAAGCCTGCTCTAAACCAAACTCCCAGATGTCACATCTCCATTTCCTCACCTGCAAAATTCTGAGCTTGATGCTGTCAGCAAAAACACAGCTACACCAGAGGCTGATATGGACCTAAATCAACATTTACAGTCTTCATTTCAGCCCATTACTGCAGCTTCTATACCTCCCTTTGCCACCCTAAAGCTCTGCTCTCTTTGATGTTTACACTTTTCATATACAGTATCTGTGAACTGTCTTCAGTCGTCACTTCAGCCAACCCATTAATTCCCGCCCCTTTTATAATCTTTACTGCTAAATGAGTCCCTCTGGCCTCCGGATAGATTTTGCGGCTCTTCTCTCAACTCCATCCAGTTTATCATCATCTTTCTGATAATGCGATGCCTAGTACAATGTCCCAGGTACTGCAGCACCAGAGCTGTACAGAGAAGGATTTATCTCCCTGTTCCACGACGTCTATGCATACAACACAACTGTATTTGACCTCTCTTTATAGCTAGGTCCCATTGGATACTTAGCACTTCTGTACATCAGGCCTCTTATCTGGTTGCTTAACTCAGTTCTGAGATCCCTGCCTGTCATGCTGACCAACATTCTCATTGTTTTCTTTGCTCCCCCATTTCCGTCAGTGTTCACGTGTTATCTCTTGTCTTAGATTGGAAGCTCTGTGGGGCAGGGACCATGCATTTGGACAGCCCCTAGCTCAATGGGGACTTGGTTTGTGGGTGGGGCTTATAGTCTATATTTAGGCACCTGCTTTATCTAGAATCTTGCCCAGCAATCTTATTAAAAAGCAGCGGCTTTTGTGAAAATGGGACAGGAATAGAAAGCTTCTAAGCCGATCTTAGGCTGCCACCATCAGGACCACAGGAGAGTAAACAGATTGGTGATTTGCTACCAGCACTTCAGGCCACCTGTAATGACGAGCACGGAGCCACTGCAGAGTTATGTGTGCTTATAAAAAATGAAAATAAATTATTCTGAAGTCTTGAGCTGTAGTTTTTAAGTCAATTTACTGTCTTTAGTGTTCGTATTAATAGCATGTCCACCACATCTATGTACAGAGGTGGATAGTCAGTCATGTAGTGGTAAACTTCCAGGAAGGTCATAAGAATTCATTACCAAAATCTTAATTAAAAACAGGCCATTGGCCAAAAATATAAGTGGAGATTCCCACGGGATATGCTCTGGGAGTTGTCTGAATCTCATTTAATTACACAAATGCAAATGCCAGGCTTTCAGAATTAAACTCTGTGGGGTAGAGGGTACTTTACTCGGCTGGTCGGGGAGAGTCAAGTCTTGATCTTTGGAACACTGTCTTTTTTTACTGGAAACTCCGATTAGAAAATCCCTCATTCAATCCCTACCTACAGTCCCCTACTGATTTTCACTTTAATCAACAGCTGTGGAGCCTACAGCGAGGGCTCTGAGCGCAGGTCAAACCCCACAATAAAAACATTCTTTAAAAACGTAGGAGAAATGCCCCAGATCCACAGCCAGGCCTTGGAGCAGGTTTCGTTTACCAAATAACACCTAGCTCTGACCTAGGGTCTTAGAGCCATAGATCTCAAAGCATTGGCTGGGGGGGAGAAAGGGAATAATGTATTGTGGATGGGGAAACTGAGGCACAGACGGGGCAGTGACTTGCTCATAAACACCAGCAGCTCAGTGGCAGAGCTGGGACTAGAAGGCAGGAGTCCTGAATCCCAGTCCTAGTCACTTGGACCCTTTGTGGTGCAGGGTCCACTACAGACGTGCTAGTTCTAAACTGTGATAAACTTCCAACTGTACTTTCCCAAATCTTCCCCTCCTCTCAATCTTACTGGAAAGTCCAATCGATATGTTAATCTTCCCTCATTAGTACTGTAGAGCGATGAATATTCCCTCCCCTCCCTGGATTGTAAATAGCCAGTCCTTGATGATTTAGTTTTCACTCCTCCTGGCAGGATTTCTTCCCTCTCTCTTTGTTGTAGCAGCTGAGTGAGCGAGACAGGAGAGGGTGCTGGGTGGGTGCTCACTCTTTGATGATGGTGGGCGTGATCATTTTGTGGAAGGAGTAGTACCGGCAGTCCTCAGGCGGGATCAAGTCCATCACGCTGGTGCTTACATTCTCCTTCTTGAACCCTGCCTCCATCAGGTGTGCAACTTGAGTCTCCTAAGGGAGGGACACGTAAGACAGAGAGCGGTGAGGTTCTGAGCCACCGCTGCCTGAACACACAGTCTGTCCCAACGTGATCCTCGAGGAAGGAGACGCCTAACCCTTTGTTTAACCGGTCTGGTTACATTAAAATGACACTGCCCCAGCCACTAAGATGGGTGAAGCTTTAGAACTGTCCTGGAAAAACACCCGCTGTACTTTATGGTGCTTCTGAAGTGTATCCTTGAACTGGGTCCCGCCAAGCCCTACTTGTCAACCGTTCCTTCCTGCTCATGTTATCACCTGCCTGTTATCCAGCCGTGCCATTTAACGGAGGGCCTGTTTCCAAAGTGCTGAGGACTGGCCTGTTTTTATGTGGCTCTAATCCAGGCCTGTAAAACTCACGTGCTCGTTTGTGTCCGCAAACAGAACGGCAGGTGTGAGGCCTAGTGCAGCTTTGCACCCACAGTTGGGCAGGCGGTAGGACTCTGGTATCTGTATGCTCCTGTCAGCAGCCACCTGGGGTGAGTGAGAAACGACTGCAGGGTTTGGCACCCCCTTGCCTGTGGTCATATCTGCCATCAGGCTCTCCGAGCCTCTGCCCCTCCTCACCTCAAACATCTTCTCAATGTCCGTGTACTCCGTCTTGAGCAGCTCCCCCCAGGACGTCAGGTTGCAGTAGGTGAGCACACCGCCAGCTTTCAGCAAGCGGAAAGCGTGACCCTGTGGAAGAGGGAAACAAATGGGAGGCTGATGGGATTCAGGGGCTGCCCTAAACACCGTGCTCCTCTCTGCCTTCCCTCCGTAGCATAGGGTTGCCAACTTGTAATATTTAAAAAACGGACACTCCAGCAGGAGTGCGGGAACATCCCCTGTCCCGCCTCTTCCACCAAAGCCCCGTCCTGTCCCGCCTCTTCTCCTGAGGCTCTGCCCCCTTCGACTCTTCTCCTCCCCCCGCCTCTCGCTACTTGCCTGCGGAGGTAGGGCTGGAGTGGGTGATGACAGTGTCTTCCTGCTTGCAGTAACTGGACTTTGGGTGTCTGGTCAGTAGATCTGACTGGACACTGTCAGGCCCCCTTTTGGACTGGATTTTCCAGTCAAAAACCAGGCACCTGGCCATCCTACTGTAGCACCTGCCATCTAGAACAACCTCTCCCGACATCTCCCCTCTCCATTTCCTTTCAGAGAATCTGTGAAAGCTTCAATTGCCCCTTGCTAGGGTCAGTCCCTCTCCCACGTAACTCCAGCAAAACACTTCTTGAGTAGCGTTGGTAGGAAAGGTGCCACAGGAGACAAACGTGGGCTACGTGCGAAAATCCCACGTTCCTAAAACACTGCTGGGCCCCAAAGCAGCATGGAGAAGCTGATGGCTGTAACGTAACAACCGGCAAAGGCCCATCCTAGCAAGTCTCTCGGGGCCAGGTCCGTCTCATGACGACTCCCGTGTGGCTTTGGAGGTGGGCTACAGATCTAACTCTCCAGCTCAGAGAGGCCTCTGGGGAATTAAAGTCCTGACCTCAGTCCCCAGTGAAACCCAACCGGAGCTGAGAGCACTCAGCACCTTGTCTGAGCAGGCCCCCAAATGCCTGGAGCTGCTGCAGAAACGCTAGCAGGGGGCTTGCAATATGCGGATAACGAGGGAAGAATCCTGCTCGTTGGAGAACTGCAGGAGAGTCTGTTACCTTGATAAAGCTGAACTGGTGAGTGTGCCAGGTTTCTGCTGACAGGGGATAGGTATCATAGAGGATGCCTGTCCAGGGAAACCGAGGGAAATAATGCATTAGCTGCAAGATATGCTGTAGCACAGACTGGGATCGTTTAGTTGGGCTAAGATTCCTCTTCGTAGCTGGCTGCTTGGCGTGTCTCCCCCCCTTAACACATGACATTTGAGTCCCATGCATTTGATAACACCAGTGTTGGCGATAGCTTCATCGTACCGACAGCAACGTGCTATCCTTCTGCCAAGCTTTGGGAGGCTGGGCTAAGCTGGCTAGCTGAATTTCATCTCTCCTGCTTCAGTGCGAGCTAATGAGGCAGCAGGGCCTAGCGGCCAGGGCACTGAGCTGGGAGTCAGGAGGCATCAGTTCTGTTCTTGGCTCTGCCACTGGCCTTGGGCAAGTCACCTCCCTTTTGTGTGCCTCAGTTTCCCCGCCAGGCTTCTGTCTTGTTGATTTAGACTGTAAGCCCTGTAGGGCAGAGATTGTCTCTCACCGTATGTGGGTACACCGCCTAGCCCAATGGGGCTCTGGTGCTCTATCCACTAGGTCACACAGCCTCCCATGTAGCTAATGTGCAGCTCCTCCAGCAATGCATGGTACTTAATCTTAGGGCCTGAGTTTTTTCATAGTGCCTGAGCAAGGTCAGCTCCCATTGAATTGGATGGGAGTTTCAGGTGCTCAACACCCATGAAAATTAGGCCACCTGGTATATTTTCCTATGGGTGCGTGAACATTCTTACTCCTAGCATGACTAAATTCAGGTCCTGTTCAGACTGGGTTTACGTAGCACCCTTCTATCGAGTATATAGCTAGCGCCCCTGATTCATGCTCCATTTGAATCCCTCCATTGTCTAATGGCCACACCTGTCCTAGATTTCATAACATTTCAGGCCAGACCACGTGCCACTCTAAATCCTGCCCAGTAAACTCGGGCTTGCTGGCTCTGGCGTAGTTTGTCTTTCTCTGGGCCCCTGATCCATGGGTGTTGTGGAGGTCCTCACTGCCCAGCAGCCTCCTTCTCCACAACCCACCCCTGGGATTCCAATGATCTCTTTGGATTTTTATTTCAATCTGCTTCCCTTACCGTCAAAGTGTCCATCTGGCAGCGTCGGCGCCACGTCTTCCCACAGCCCCTTCAAGGGGACGACCTTCAGGCAAGACAAGGAGAAGTCACCAGATGGTATGGAGGCACAGATTCTGATCAATGATTGACCAAAGCGAGAATAAGAAACACCCAGGGAATGGGGCAGGAAGGAAGAGTTGGATCAATGTCCACTACATGCAGCATTAAAGTTGTTTTCCTCTTAACAAGCCCTGATTAAATATAAAAGTCCAGCTCCACAATGGGTGTACGTCAGTGGAGGGCGGTAGCTGCAACGGAGCGAAGCTGATCTGCACCAAGGATTTGGCGAGAGAGAGAGAGAGTGTGTGTCACAAGACCAGCATTTGCAACTTCTAACACACAGATATTGGGCCAAATCCCACCCTGGTGTAATTCAAGTCCATTTGCTGCAGTGTAAGTTACACTAGGGATGGATTTGGCCTAGTAAAAGTGGTGGGGGCAGGGGGGGGGGAAGGGGAGAGTCCACAAGTCAAATTCAACCCCACTGGCATCTCGCTGGTCCTCACTGGAGTGGCATCCATGTAACCCAGGGTGCGGTGCCCATATGTGATAGATTAACTGAGGATCCTCTACCCCATCAAGGGGACGCTAATATATTGTGACCGATTTAAAAAACGGGTTTATGGTGCAAATTAATAAACAACTTGATACTAGTGAGTGTACAGCAACCGTGTGGGGCCAGCCTTTGCTTTACTGAGTGAGTTAATGTTTTGCTTAATGGAGTGGTTGTGTGTTGCTAAACTTTTCTTCTGCTTCCAAGTTATGAAAGTTTTGTTTTTTTTAACTCTGGTTCCAAAGATTTCCTCATTCAGCTCAGCCCTGGTCTACACTACGAGTTTAGGTCGAATTTAGCAGCGTTAGATCGATTTAACCCTGCACCCGTCCACATGACAAAGCCATGTTTGTCAACTTAAAGGACTCTTAAAATAGATTTCTGCACTCCTCCCCAAGGAGGGGATTAGCACTGAAATCGACATCGCCGAGTCAAATTTGGGGTAGTGTAGACGCAATTCGATGGTATTGGCCTCCGGGAGCTATCCCAGAGTGCTCCGTTGTGTCCACTCTGGACAGCACTTTCAATTCAGATGTACTAACCAGATACACAGGAAAAGCCCCAGGAATTTTTGAATTTCATTTCCTGTTTGGCCAGCATGGCAAGTTGATCAGCACAGTCCCAGAATCACAAAAGAGCTCCAGCATGGACCGAACGGGAGGTACTGGATCTGATCGCTGTATGGAGAGACGAATCCATCCTATCAAAACTCCGTTCCAAAAGACGAAATGCCAAAATATTTGCCAAAATCTCCAAGGGTATGATGGACAGAGGCTACAACAGGGACCCACAACAGTGCCATGTGAATATTAAGGATCTCAGGCAAGCCTACCAAAAAACCAAAGAGGCAAACAGCCGCTCCAGGTCAGAGCCCCAGACATGCCGCTTCTATGATGAGTTGCATACTCCCTACCACTACCCCACCCCTGTCCGTGGACACCTGCAAGGGGGGAGTCTCATGCAACAGGGATGACGATTTTGGGGATGAGGAAGAGGAGGAGGACGATAGCGCACAGCAGGCAAGCGGAGAAACCGTTCTCCCCAACAGCCAGGAACTATTTATCATCCTGGAGCCAATACCCTCCCAAGGCGGGCTCCCGGACCAGGAAGCCGGAGAAGGCACCTCTGGGGTGAGTGTACCTTTGTAAATGTAATACATGGTTTAAAAGCAAGCGTGTTTAATGATTAATTTGCCCTGAAGACTTGGGATGCATTTGCGGCCAGTACAGCTACTGGAAAAGTCTGTTAACATGTCTGGGACTGGAGCGGAAATCCTCCAGGGACATCTCCATGAAGCTCTCCTGGAGGTACTCCCAAAGCCTTTGCAAAAGGTTTCTCGGGAGGGCAGCCTTATTCCGTCCTCCATAGTAGGACACTTTACCATGCCAGGCCAGTAGCACGTAGTCTGGAATCATTGCATAACAAAGCATGGCAGCGTATAGTCCCGGTGTTTGCTGGCATTCAAACAACATCCGTTCTTTATCTCTCTGTGTTCTCCTCAGGAGAGTGATCATCCCAGAGAATGGGGGGGGAGGTTTAGTTGGGTTTGTGCTGCACGTTAACCCAAAAACCGCAGCCCCTCCTTTTAAATGGCCAACGCAACGGGTGCTTGGTATGGGAAAGGAGGGCACTGCTGTTTGAAACCATTCCCACTTGATATGAAGGCTGAAGAAGCCGAAAGACTGTGGCTTACCATGGCTGCCTGCAAGCCGAATTCCATTGCCTGGCCCTGCATGTGTGATCTTTCGCACCAAACCAGCAGGCCCGCAATATAAGAGGCAAAATGCGACCTTGTACCGAAAGCACATGTGCTATGAAATGTTAACAGCTTGGTTCACCATGAAAGAGTCTACCCATTGTTCTCTAAAATGTGTCTTTTTAAATACTACTCTCCCTTTTTTTCCTCCCGCAGATGCAAATGTTTCAATGCTCCCCCATCATCTCTGTCCCAGAGGCTAGCGCAGATAAGAAGGCGAAAAAAACGCACTCGCGATGAAATGTTCTCTGAGCTCATGCAGTCCTCCCACAATGAAAGAGCTCAGCAGAATGCGTGGAGGCAAACAGTGTCAGGGTCCAGGAAAGCAGAAAGTGAACACGAGGACAGGAGGGACGAGCAAGATGAGAGGTGGGGGGAGCAAGGTGAGAGGAGGCAGGATGCAATGCTGAGGCTACTGGGGGATCAAACTGATATGCTCCAGCATCTGGTGGAGCTGCAGGAAAGGCTGCAGGAGCACAGACCACCACTGCAGCCCCTGTGTAACCGCCCGCCCTCCTCCCCAAGTTCCATAGCTTCCTCACCCAGATGCCCAAGAACGTGGGGGGGAGGGCCTCCGGGCACCCAACCACTCCACCCCAGAGGACTGCCCAAGCAACAGAAGGCTGGCATTCAATAAGTTTTGAAGTGCAGTGTGGCCTTGTCCTTCCCTCCTCCACCACCCAACTTGGTGCTTCCCTCCTCCTCCACCCCTCCCAGGCTACCTTGGCAGTTATCCCCCTGTTTCTGTGATGAATTAATAAAGAATGCATGATTTTGAAACAACAATGACTTTATTGCCTCTGCAAGTGATGATTGAAGGGGGGAGGGCGGTTGGCTTACGGGGAAGTAGAGTGAACCAAGGGGGCGGGTTTTCATCAAGGAGAAACAAACAGAATTGTCACACCATAGCCTGGCCAGTCATGAAACTGGGTTTTAAAGCTTCTCTGATGCCCTGGTGTCTGGCTGCGCATAATCAGTGGCCAGGCGATTTGCCTCAACCTCCCACCCCGCCATAAACGTCTCCCCCTTACTCTCACAGATACTTCGGAGTACACAGCAAGCAGCCAATGGGAATATTGGTTTCGCTGAGGTCTAACTGAGTCAGTAAACTGCGCCAGCAAGCTTTTAAACATCCAAATGCACATTCTACCACCATTCTGCACTTGCTCAGCCTATAGTCGAACAGCTCCTGACTACTGTCCAGGCTGCCTGTATATGGCTTCATGAGCCATGGCATTAAGGGGTAGGCTGGATCCCCAAGGATAACTATAGGCATTTCAATATCCCCAACAGTTATTTTCTGGTCTGGGAAGTAAATCCCTTCCTGCAGCTGTTCAAACAGACCAGAGTTCCTGAAGATGCGAGCTTGTTGATGTCTGTGAAACGTCCCTTGTGATCCACCAGTGCATTCTGTACCATTGAAAAATACTCCTTGCAGTTTACGTACTGGCTGCCAAAGTGGTCCAGTCCCAAGATAGGGATATGCATTCCGTCTATCACCGCGCCACAGTTAGGGAATCCCATTGCAGCAAAGCCATCCACTATGACCTGCGCATTTCCCAGAGTCACTACCCTTGACAGCAGCAGCTCAGTGATTGTGCTGGCTACTTGGATCACAGCAGCCCCTACAGTAGATTTGCCCACTCCAAATTGATTACCGACTGACCAGTAGCTGTCTGGCGTTGCAAGCTTCCAGAGGGCTATCGCCACTCGCTTGTGAACTGTAAGGGCTGCTCTCTTCTTGGTATTCTTGCACTTCAGGGCAGGGGAAAGCAAGTCACAAAGTTCCATGAAAGTGCCCTTAACGCACGCGAAAGTTTTGCAGCCACTAGGAATCATCCCAGACCTGCAACACTATGTGGTCCCACCAGTCTGTGCTTCTTTCCCAGGCCCAGAATTGGCATTCCACGGCATGAGCCTGCCCCATTGCCACCAGGATGTCCAAATTGACAGGACCCGTACTTTGAGAGAAGTCTGTGTCCATGTCCTCATCACTCTTGTCACCGCGCTACCGTTGCCTCCTTGCCTGCTTTTGCAGGTTCTGGTTCTGCACATACTGCAGGATAATGCTCGGGGTGCTTAGAATGCTCATAACTGCCACGGTGATCTGAGCGGGCTCCATGCTTGCTGTGGCATGGCGTCTGCAGGAGAGCAGAGTTGCAGCGGAAGCAGTGGCTGACGATGGATGCCATGAGAATAGATATTTATAGAGAACGACGAGAGGACCTGCAAGGTGGATTCAGGAGAGCAGAGTTGCAGCGGAAGCGGTGGAGGATGACAGCACCGCACACATTTCCCGAGGAAGAACACAGGTACCCAGGAGCCCATGACAGACAACACGGAGAAATTCGCTATTGAGAGAATAGCAGCAGAGCGGAGCTGCAGTGGAAGCGGTGGATGACGACGGTTAGCAGTCCTACTGCACTCTCTGCTGAAAGCAGTATGGCGTCCGCATGGAAAAAAGGCGCGAAACGATTGTCTGCTGTTGCTTTCACGGAGGGAGGGGCGACTGACGACATGTATCCAAAACCACCCGCAACAATGTTTTTGCCCCATCAGGCATTGGGAGCTTAACCCAGAATTCCAATGGGCGGCGGAGACTGTGGGAACTGTGGGATAGTTACCCACGGTGCACCGCTCCATAAGCCAATGCTAGCCATGGTAGTGAGGATGCACTCTGCTGACTTAATGTGCTTAGTGTGGACATACGCAATCAACTGTATAAAATCTATTTCTAAAAATCGACTTCTGTAATATCGACCTAATATCGTAGTGTAGACATACCCTCAGAGAAATCTAGAGGGTAAGAAATGGGCAGGAAGACTGGCCCAGTGGTTAGGGCACTGGGGAGCGACTTGCGATCTGGAGTCAATTCCTGGCTCCGACAGTCTTCCTATGTGACCTTGGGCAAACCACAATCTAGCTTATGCCTCGCCTCGCCTCCCCAGCTGTAAGATGAGGGTAATGCTTTGGGGAGTGGAGGACAAAATCCTTTACCAACTGCAAGGCGCTCGGAGCCTGGTGATAAGGGCTATATATGAACATAGCTACACAGCCAGAGATTGGGATAAGTCCCCGCATCCCAGGCCATATTGTAGCCCGTTGATAATCCCTGCTGAGCTCAGCTGTAGCTACAAAGGTGCACAGAGTCTGCAATGCATCCTTGTCTACAGCGAGCGGAGCTGCTCGTACCTTGTGTGGCTGTTTCTTGGCCCACTCCTGCAGCCTCTGGAAGACGCCCTCATTGCATTCTATGATCCAGTGCTCCTCAATGTCGAACTCTTCCAGTTTCGTGGCCGCAATGGCCATGCCAAACCCCACTTCCAGCACACGGCCACCTGGGGAAAGACAGGTCACAGCCTGGCTACCAATGTTCTGTAGGCACGCTCGAGAGTTAAATGACAGCTGTCTTGATCGCAGGATACAAGGCAGCTGGTCCCTTAGTCTTCTGTGCTCAGATACGAACGTGGGAGGAACTGGCTGGGGCAATACAGAGCCTTTCACCTATAGGTCACTGGTGCGGGTCCAAGCCAGGCTGCTAGTGACCAGCAGTCATTGCTGTCTGAAGGCTTTTTGGTCTTGATGTCTGCCCCCACGCAGCTGGCTCTAGCTGGGTCTCCTCTCTCTGCAGTCTCAGCAACGTGACCAAGGATTGGATGGGCCATGGAGACTGAAAATCACTCTTATTTCTTAAAATCACTCCTGATCATGCAAACACTTACCTGCAGGCTTAACCTTAAACATGTGGCAATCCCATTGATGTCAAGGGGGCTGCTCATGTGCTTGTATAAGTGCGTGTTCGGAATCAGAGCCTAACTGTTTGGGAGGATGCTTTGAAAATGTAGCCCTGGATAAGTCTGAAGTATTATTACACTATTCTGGCCGTAGTGCATTGGAATAACACTACATTGGCTGGAGCTGCACAAGACTCCATGTAATGTTTGAATCCATAGGGACAGAGGACTGCCAGACCTGAAGAAAAGCTCTGTGGAGCTCAAAAGCTTGTCTTTCACCAACAGAAGTTGGTCCAGTAAAAGATATTCCCTCCCCCACCTTGTCTCTCTCATATCCTGGCACAAACATGGCTACAGCAACACTGCAAAACAGACTGGATAAAAGCAGGGGTCAAACTCCTCTCTGACAGTGGCCATCACCAGGTGCTTCAAAAGAAGGGTCAGAAATTAACCTGCCCTTGGAGAACGTTTTTTCCTGACCCCCCATCAGAAAGAGGTGAGTTTATGCCCTAAAAGGGGTTATTGCCCTTCCAAACTTTGAGGATTTTTTTCTCCAAACCAATTTTAAAAACCTGTAATACCTTCATTACTTATATGAAATGTAGTTAGACCTTTTCCTAACAAAAGGAAACTACCTGATCCCTCTGGGCTGCTTCTCTGGTAACAATTCACTGCTTGTGGCACCTTAGAGACGAACCAATTTATTTGAGCATAAGCTTTCGTGAGCTACAGCTCACTTCATCGGATGCATACCGTGGAAACTGCAGAAGACATTATGCATCCGATGAAGTGAGCTGTAGCTCACGAAAGCTTATGCTCAAATAAATTGGTTAGTCTCTAAGGTGCCACAAGTACTCCTGTTCTTTTTGCGGATACAGACTAACACGGCTGTTACTCTGAAACCTAAAAATTCACTGCTTGTAGACATGCCACTAAAAATCTCCATGTGACATGTTTCAAGAGCTTTGGGCCTAAACCTTAGGGTACTGAAGTCCGTGTGAGTCTTTCTTTCCATTCATTATAATGGGCTTTGGATCAGACACTTTGTTTTTAAATGAAAGGTAAAGTGCAAAGATCAAGGAGATCACCTGAGCCTTCTGGTACTTTAGCCCCTCCTCCAATGCAGAACTGCAGACCTCCCCTCCCCCTCTCTTGCCCTAGGGATAAGTCTGCAGCTATTTGGAAACCCGTCTTCTATGACACAGAGCACAACTGTTTGACCCAGCTACTGTTACAGGGGTGCTATTCTTAACCCTGCTTCTCGTGGAGCATATGGATTTGCCTGGCATTTACAGTTCAAATGTGGATTGCATGACAGAGAAGAGTGAACTCCAAGGACAATGGACAGGAGGATATTTGTGCACTGTCGGAGTTCTCTTGACTTTAGACTGAAAAGCTTCAACAGGCCTGATCCCCCCTCCCCCCGCAATGTTACCCTCAAAGCTGTGCAGAAATCAAATACTTTAAAGGCATCTATGTAGAATGAAAGTCCAAAACTCTGCCGTCTCGATCCACCTGGGCAAGCCATGTTTAAAGTTTCCTTAGGGGACCTGAAGCACTGTTCTGACGTACTCAAAACACATAGCTTCCATTGCTCTTTCAATCAGGGAGCGAAACAATTCATAAAAAGCGGACAGTGACTCTGATATCTTAGCCACACAGCAGATAGTTGCCCGGGCGAGGACTTGGCCGGAAGGTTTAGAAAACACCAGGCTTTCGGCTCTATGCTGGGAGCTCAGCTCCTTATTCAACGCCAGTCTTCATACGGGGAGGAAATGCTTGTTACATTATCAATTCGTTTCAGGGTAGGGGCAAAGCCCAGCTCCTCTTGATAACTAGCGGGCAGCCTTTGACACTGGCCCCCGGGGCCGTGAGCAGGGCGAAGGGAGAATCAAGTGGAGCAAGACCTCGAAGCGCACGAAGGGCCCCCGCCGTGTCTGCAAACGGCTCCGCGTCCCCCCGCCTGAGCGCACCGCTGGCCCCCCGCCTATTGCTCGTCCCTGTTCTTCCCAAATGCGCAAACCCTTCGGGGCGCTTCCCTCGGCTGACAAGAAGCAGCCGCCCCGCTCAGGGCAGCGTCCCAGCGCGGGGAACGACAGCGCACCCTTCCCGATACCATCCCGCGGGACCCCCCCCCGACGCCTGGCCGCTGCCACTACTCGCCCCCCACCTCCCTGCAAGGAGCTGGGACCTCACTCGCCTGTTACCTTTGGACGCTGCTACCGTCGCCAGAGAATGCATGTAAGGGGTCTCCCACCTCTCCATCACTGGTTTGCCCAAGATCTCCAAGTGGGTGTCCGTCTGATTGAAGCCAGCGTCTGCCCCCTTCCATGACGGCGTGCAGTTCTCTCCCGGGAGGAAGATAGGAGCAGCTGCGGAGGAGTTCATGGTGTTGCCAGTTCTCCCACCCGGGGGAGGAAAGTCCAGCAGGCTGGGGAGGAGAGGGAAAGGGAGCCCTCGTGATCTCGCTGGCTTTATATAGGCAAGCCAGAAAAGGCTGAGTGTGCAAAGAAGAGCAGAGGCTACTTCTGGATAAAAGGGATCCCTTCTCTGGGCCCTGGGTCCTGAGCATGCCCAGTACAAATTGGGAGAGGAGGAGGGCAGAGATGTGAACGAGGAGGGACATCTGCCGATGCCTTGGAGAAATGCATGGACACCGATTACCGGGCAGAGCGAGTGCAGGTTGCAAGGAGATGTGTAAACAGAGCACTTCTACTCCCTCTGTGGTCAGGGAAGGACGCACTCTTTCTGCAAAAAGAAAAGGAGGACTTGTGGCACCTTAGAGATTAACCAATTTAGTTGAGCATGAGCTTTCGTGAGCTACAGCTCACTTCATCGGATGCATACGTGGAAACTGCAGAAGACATTATATACACACAGAGACCATGAAACAATACCTCCTCCCACCCCACTGTCCTGCTGGTAATAGCTTATCTAAAGTGATCATCAGGTGGGCCATTTCCAGCACAAATCCAGGTTTTCTCACCCTCCGCTCCCCCCCCCCCCCCACACACACACAAACTCACTCTCCTGCTGGTAATAGCCCATTCAAAGTGACTCTCTTCGCAATGTGTATGATAATCAAGGTGGGCCATTTCCTGCACAAATCCAGGTTTTCTCACCCCCCCACCCCCATACACACACAAACTCACTCTCCTGCTGGTAATAGCTCATCCAAAGTGACCACTCTCCCTACAATGTGCATGATAATTAAGGTGGGCCATTTCCAGCACAAATCCAGGCATTCTCACACACACACACCCCGAAACACACACAAACTCACTCTCCTGCTGGCAATAGCTCATCCAAACTGACCACTCTCCAAGTTTAAATCCAAGTTTAACCAGAACGTCTGGGGGGGGAGAGGGGTAGGAGAAAACAAGGGGAAATAGGCTACCTTGCATAATGACTTAGCCACTCCCAGTCTCTATTTAAGCCTAAATTAATAGTATCCAATTTGCAAATGAATTCCAATTCAGCAGTTTCTCGCTGGAGTCTGGATTTGAAGTTTTTTTGTTGTAAGATAGCGACCTTCATGCCTGTGATTGCGTGACCAGAGAGATTGAAGTGTTCTCCGACTGGTTTATGAATGTTATAATTCTTGACATCTGATTTGTGTCCATTTATTCTTTTACGTAGAGACTGTCCCGTTTGACCAATGTAAATGGCAGAGGGGCATTGCTGGCACATGATGGCATATATCACATTGGTGGATGTGCAGGTGAACGAGTCTCTGATAGTGTGGCTGATGTTATTAGGCCCTGTGATGGTGTCCCCTGAATAGATATGTGGGCACAGTTGGCAACGGGCTTTGTTGCAAGGATAGGTTCCTGGGTTAGTGGTTCTGTTGTGTGGTATGTGGTTGTTGGTGAGTATTTGCTTCAGGTTGCGGGGCTGTCTGTAGGCAAGGACTGGCCTGTCTCCCAAGACTTGTGAGAGTGTTGGGTCATCCTTCAGGATAGGTTGTAGATCCTTAATAATGCGTTGGAGGGGTTTTAGTTGGGGGCTGAAGGTGACGGCTAGTGGCGTTCTGTTATTTTCTTTGTTAGGCCTGTCTTGTAGTAGGTGACTTCTGGGAACTCTTCTGGCTCTATCAATCTGTTTCTTCACTTCCGCAGGTGGTTATTGTAGTTGTAAGAAAGCTTGACAGAGATCTTGTAGGTGTTTGTCTCTGTCTGAGGGGTTGGAGCAAATGCGGTTGTATCGCAGAGCTTGGCTGTAGACGATGGATCGTGTGGTGTGGTCAGGGTGAAAGCTGGAGACATTCCGTCTGACACATGGAGCCAGCTTACACTACCTGCAACACAGGACATTGCCAAGGGGCAAGACAAGCTAAAGGAACAAGAGTATTAACGCCGCACTGAAACCTGCAGCAAAATCCCTTCATGCATAAGAGTCTGAAGGTATCTTAAATGAGAGTCCCCTTCTAAAAGAGGGAGATTTGGCTGGTGTGGAAAAGGGTGTGTGCGTGAGAGCTGACTGCTGGGCAATAGGCAGCTGAAATCAATGGCTCAAGAGCTAGGCTCATACTTACAGTTCCCCAAGGCAAGGAGAAGTCCTCAGCCACAACAGACATTTATCAACGGAATTCCTGTCCCACCACACTCCATCAGCCACCCCTAAAAGTGCAGCGTGGTTGGATGGCATATCCCTGCCCAGCACGTGGGCTTATTATCTGTACTCTACCCACCGGGATAAAAGCAATTCTCTTCTCTCGAAACAGATTGCACTGTTAGCCCAACCTTATGCCATGTGCATCACTTATGCGGTTGTCAGTTTTGTGCAAGCCATCTGTCTACAGAAATACCACACCAATCCCAAACTGGGGTGTGTCAGTGCATCAGTCTTTTTCTGTGAAATTTAATTCTCTTTGCCCAAGCCCCCGAGATAATAACTATCTCGCAAACACTTACGGATATGCTTAACTTTACTACTGTAAGTAGTCCCATCGACTTGGTAGTAAAGTGAATTCTATGAACAAGTCTTTGCAGGAGCAGGGCATAGGGGCATAGTTTTCATAAGTGCTGAGTACCCACAGCGTCCATTGAAATCAGCCGGAGTTTCGGGTACACAGCACTTCTGCAAATCAAACCCTTAAATATCCTTCTGGGATTTAGCTAAAGCCACTAGATGTCCCTGGTTCTCTATTATCAGGAGAGTGAGCAGGGCATCCACGCTGCTTGACTATTTCAATGGAGAGAAAGTTAGATTTCCAAAAGACAAACCAAAAAAAAACCACCTCACGTGTGAGATTTTAAATGTTGCGTTGAAACCCACATAAGCAAAATCCTTCCTCCCAATAGGGTGAGGTTTTCAAATAAAAGTGCCTTAGACTTAATCCAAAATGAGGATGTTTTCCTCCTGAAGAACTTTCCTCCCGAAGGCGTGTGCCAGAATGATCAGACACCTGGGTCGAAATAAATCTGCAGAAATAAAACACCACTCCCAAACTGTGCAACATGTGGGATTAAATTGCCTTTCCTGCCCTCTACAGTCTGGGAGCATGTGTAATCCCGTGGGCAAATTAGTGATCGAAAGGGAAGAGGGGGTGTCATTTGATTCATAAAAATCTACAGAATCATAGTGCTCCCAGACTGCTAGGGGCCTAAGATACACAAGTGGTGTTATATATATAAAACAGTAAATAATACTAGTTGACAACGGCTAGGTTTACTTCTGACATTGAAATAAAACCACTCACTGCCTGTTACAATATCATTGGCTTATGCTTGTCCCTTGTGCTACACACAAACACAAGCTATCCATGCACCTATAGATGCTGCACACATAGGTCTTGTATGGGCTTGTCTACACTTAAAACACGGCAGCTGCGTTGCTGTAGTGCTTCAGTGAAGACACGACCTATGCGACGGGAGGAGTTCTCCCATCGGCGTAGATAGGTCGATGGAAGAATTCTCCCATCACCCTAGCACTGTCTACACCAGGAGTTAGGTTGGTTTAACTGCATTGCTCAGGGATGTGGATTTTTCATACCCCCGAGCTATGTAGTTATACCAACCTAATTTCCTAGGGTAGACCAGGCCTAAGGCCTTGCCTACATTTCAAAGTTTTGCTGATTTAACTATGCTGGCTTAGTTAGGGCTGGTCTACACTGAAAACTTACATTGACATCACAACACCTCTCAGAGCTGTGGAAAATCCACATCCTGATCAAGTAATTAAGCCAATCTAGTCCCCAGTGTAGACAGCGTTAGGTCGGCTTAACTACAGTGACGGGAGAACCCCTCCCATCACTGTAGTGAGTGTCTATACTGAAGCATTGCAGTGGGGCAGCTGCTAAGTGCAGACTTAAAGCTTGGCTACACTTACATTTTATAGCGCTCTATCTTGCTGGCTCAGGGGTGTGAAAATCACCCCCCTGAGCGCAGCAAGTCAGAGCACTTTAAAGTGCTGGTGTAAACAGGCTCCCAGCGCTGAGAGCCAATCCCCTTGTGGAGGTGGATTACCAGGAGCGCTGGGAGAGCTCTCTCCTAGCGCTCGCGCGTGACCACACTCGCACTTCAAAGCGCTGCTGCAGAAGTGCTCCCGCGACAGCGCTTTGAAGTTTCCAGTGTAGCCATGCCCTTAGCCTCAAAGCAGCAAAAAAAACCATAGCGTAGATACAGTTATACCCGTATAAAAGTGCTTATCCCAGTATAACTGTATCTACAGTAGAGCTTTTATTGGCATAACTATGTTGGCAAAATATTATACCACTGACATAGTTCATAGATTCCACTGATGCTGGTAAAACTTTTTAAGGGTAATTCAGGCATAGGAAAAAGGTTGCTTTTTTCAATCACATTGGTTCAATGGAGTTAGCTAAACTCTGACGCTTAAGGCGATGTCTGCACTATAAAATTATGTCGCCCTAATTTACGTCAGCATACAGCCACTGCAGTTATTAAATCACTTGTGTGTGGGTGTGCATACTTGGCTCCTTGTGTCGGTGGTGTGCGTCCTCGCCAGGAGCGCTTATATCAATTGTACTGTGGGTGTGGAGCATTGTGGGACAGCTCCTGAAAGCCAGTAACAGTCAGTAAGCAACACAGGATCTACAGAGTAGCAGCTGTGTTAGTCTGTATTCCCAAAAAGAACAGGAGGACTTGTGGCACCTTAGAGACTAACCAATTTATTTGAGCATAAGCTTTCGTGGGCTACAGCTCACTTCATCGGAGGCTGACACTGCGTCAACCTAACTACGCTGACCGTGACTCTATGCCGCTTGGGAAGGTGGCATTACTAAATCAGCGTATAGAGGCACTTAACTTGGCGGGAGCCAAATTTAACTGAAGACACTTCCACAACTAGGTCAACATAAGGCTGCTTACATCAACCTAACCCTGTAGTGTAGACCAGGCCTAAAAAAGTAGAGTGTTTCCTAAGGCTTTTCTACACACAAAGTTGTACTGCTTTAACTATAGTGAAGGGGTAAAGTGGAATAACCCCGGGAGTGTGGCTACACCTATATTGGCATAAATGCGCTTATACAGATATAGCTTTTCCCTTACAGGACGGGGGATAAGCTGCATCGGTGTGAGGCACCATTATACCAGTGTAACTGTTCACACTAGGGGTTGTACTGGTATAACTATTTTGGTTAAAAATCGCATCCCTACGTGATGGTGATACCAGCACAAAAACTGTGTGGAGACCAGGCCCTAGTCTAGGCAAAGCCATAGGCACGCTCACACCTTAGTAAACACCCAAGGACACCACTGTCCCCCGTACACACCATGCTTTGCACACACTCTGACTGTGTCTACACTGCAAGTGCAGCACCGCAGCTATGGCACTGTGGTGTAGACGCTTCCTACGCCGTGAAGGGGCTTTTCCATTAATGTGGACTGATCTATTTTTATCTTTAAGCATAGCCCAGGCCTCACTTGCAAACAACTTCCCTGCCACCCTCCCATTCCCTTTCACACTCTAAATCTGATGCATTCGCTCCCATGCGGTGTGTCACGCACACGCTCCTTAGCGCCCATGCGGCCTCTCTTTCTCGCACGCACTGCCCTCTCGCTCCCTCCTGCCGGCTCGCATCCGCGGGGCCGCCCCACGTGTTAGCCAGCCCGCGCTGGACTACGTTTCCCGTGGTGCCCTGCGCCTGCCGCGCAGGCGCGCTACCCCTTTCCCCTCACCCGCCCGTTGGGCGCGGTCCCGGAGACCCCGTAGCGAGGCTAGGGTGCACGCGCAGCGGCGGTTGGCGGGCGGCGCTGAGGGGAAGAGGGGGCCGGAGCCGCCGTTGCGCAGCTCGGGAGGGAAGCGGAGCCCGTGACCTTCCGCTGCTGCCGCCGCCTGGGCCTGAGGGAGCCGGGCCCGGCCCGGAAGCTGCCTGGAGCCGCCGCCATGAACAACGTGGGAGGCGCCGACGAGATCGGGTGAGGGGGGGCGGCTGAGGGAGCGGGTGAGGGACTCCGGGGACGCCGAGCCGTTGGGGGGGGGGAGGGAAGGGCGCTGGAGGGGTTCAGGGCGGGGGGAGCCCCCCCAGTGAAGGGGCTGAGACTGGGCAGTTCCGGGGAGCTGCGATATTCCCCCCTCCCCCCCGCGCTGCCCCGCCCCGCGGCCCCTGGCCACGAGCTGGCGGCTGACGCCATCCCGAGTCCTCGCGCATCTCATCGGGGGGGGGGGGTTCCCCCCCACGTGCCGCCTCCCGCCGGCGCCGGTCCCGCGCTTGGCGGCTGCAGGTGCTTCGAGCCGGGGCCCAAGGTCACAGGGGCTCCCTGCGAGCTCTGAAGCGGAAGCCCTTGTTCCCTCCTCCGCGCCCTGACTCGAACCGTCCGCGGAGCCCCATTTCCACGGGCTCGGGAGCATCGCGTGTGTCTCGGGGCGGGGGGGGGGGGAACCGCAGCCTCGTTGGGACCCCTGTGTCCGCGTGCTGGGCAGCCCAGCCGGTCCCAGCTGTGGGGTCAGCGCAGGCAGGCCACGGAGCGGGTATCAAGGGACCAGGGCAACTGCGGCAGCCCTGCACCTATCTTGGCCTCACCGTGAGGTAGCCGAGGAAGAAGGGAGATGCAAAATCTGCTGACAGTCTTGCCCCAGGGCAGGAGGAGTCCCTGTCTCATCAGGCTTTGCCCACATAGTTTTCCCCCGCTTGTGTCGGGAAGGGCCCACTGAAGGTGAACCATACATCTGACTGCGGGGCTGAAATCTCTGCCCCTCCAAGAAAGACTGGCAGGACAAAGACGGAAACGGAGAGTCTTTTTATCTTCCCTCTGCTTCCCTTCTAGAGACAGGAACCGTGTACTGTGTCTCTGTGCTCTTTTAAACTTCCCTTCCACTGACAGGATTCCACAGATCAGTTTCACCTTAGGAATCTTGAATGGCTGCTTAAAGGTCTTCGGTGGACTTTGGCTATTTTAAATAGATAATGCCATATTTGGCTCCCCGTGGATTTAAGAAAAGGAGTATTTGTGGCACCTTAGAGACTAACCAATTTATTTGAGCATAAGCTTTCCTGAGCTGCAGCTCACTTCATCGGATGTGATCACTCACTTCATAAGCTCACGAAAGCTCATGCTCAAATAAATTGGTTAGTCTCTTAAGGTGCCACAAGTACTCCTTTTCTTTTTGCGAATACAGACTAACATGGCTGTTACTCTGAAACCATGGATTTAAAATCGCATTTTATATAATTTTCCATACATTGCTCAAACATTTGCAATATTAAGAATCACAGGACAGTGTATGGGAGAATTGACAGAAAACTATAGAGTAGTTTTACACAACACTGGTTGCCAAGTGTTTTGTTGTAGTGAAATGTATCAACAGTTGACGGTGAATTTTTCCACCATGATAAACTGTTCATCCTTGTAAAAACTAAAATATACATAAAATCATAAACTAAAACCTTAGACTACATTGTCCAGAACTAGACTCATATAATGGTTCATCTATTGTGTCCCTCTGTGTTTAAGTTCTGAACGATCTCAGAAGTACAAGAGATTTAATAGTACTGAATGTCTTGAAAATAACTTGTCTCAGTGAATGGCGTTTGTCCCTTGGGTTATGTTTATGGCATTTTCCTGTTCTGGAAGTATTATTTTTGTGTCCTGAGCCCCAATTACTGTTGAAACTAATTTATGAAATGCCCTCCCATGGGAGGGCATTAACAGCTGCATTTCTCGAAGAGACTAATTCGTTGCTCTGGAGTAACATGTTTAAAACCGGCTTATAAATACTGGACAGAATATTATGCTAACTCACATTCTGGACAATGAGCTTGTTGTGGATTGCAAATTGCTCATAATTTCACTCCCTACGTTTATATTTAGGTGTGGAAGGATCCGGTTTTAGTTCGTAAAAAACATAGTCATTAATTTATTCATCCACTCAAAAATACTTAGAAGAGAAAGGTGAAAAAAACAGGATATGTTACAGTTTTAGACAACTTACTATGGTATCAAGTCTGTTTGGCAGTCAACTAGAAATTAATCTTAAGAAATACAATTTTTATTTTGGAAGCTGTTATAAATCTTCTGTGGCTACCAAATTTACTTGAGTCTGAGTGTTTTACCTTCTAATGCAAAAATGTAAGTTGATGACATTTTTTTAAAAGTTGAGAAACAAAATATGTGGCGATAATTGAACTGTCAGCATTAACTTAAAAAAAGAACATTGCAAGCTTGTTGAAGTAATTTGTATAGTAGAACAAAAATATGAAAACTTTTTCCTATCAATTATGTGTTTCCAGCAGGGTAACTGCTAAAGTTGATATGTGATAATCACTCTGGAGAAACAGTTTGAAATATTTATGGTATTACAATATGTAAAATGTCCGGGTTTGCTGGACTCAAAACTTCCAATTTGAGAGATAATGTCTGAGAATGGAGTAGTAGTGTGCTTTTCCTGCCTTTTGATTATTCTGTCTGACATGGCTTTTATTTTCAGATCACTTTGTTGCTCCTTGTGTCTTGAGATTTATTACTTTAGCTACCTATACTTCATGCTTATTGCCAAATATTACAGTTCTGACATTCATGGAAGCCTGGCAAACTCATATAATAAAATAAGTCTTTGATTAGTTCACTGTCTTCCCGCTGTATTGAGAAATAGGGTGATGGTAATGAAGGGAGGGGAATTTGTGCCATACAGCACATGGAATTTTAGTTTTGTAAATTTGGGATTTGTGGTTGAAAATATTTAATACCTGAGTATATATAGTCTCATACTGCTGTGAGCCCCTAAGACTCGTGTTCTCTTGATTACTGGTGAAACCTGCTTCTGTTATTTCATACCATATCGGTTATGATCGCCTATGTAATTGAAGGGAAAACCTACATGAGATTCCAAGGTGTATCACCTAGGTGGATGATACATTATACACACAAGGGCTGTAATACCTTGCACTAGCTGGGACAGATAGAGATTTTGTGGATACTATTCACTGCAGTTACTGCTGAGAGTCAAAGAAAATGGTGCACTCCTGGAGGACTCTGTAGTCTACTGAAACGACACTGAAAACAGCTGACGTATTTATCAGCTAGGATATTAATTAGAGATTTAGTTTAATAAGAGTCTTTCTGTTATAGTTAATTCAAAACTTTCACATAGTTGAAAGTTTCAATTGTTGTGTAATATTTCTAGACAGAGTTCACACATTGACTCCAGAGGTGGGATGGAGCTGCTTTGCATGTCATTTATTCCTCCTCCACTTGTAGTGTCCCATGCAAACTACTCTGGGATGAAATGAAGCATGCAAAACTTCAGAACCATCAGCTTTGTCTGAGAGAAGTTAACTTCAACTGTACTATGGGTTGATCAGAGCAGCTACATAATGTAAATTGTTATATATAGCTTTGTGAAAACATTGATTTGTGTGTGAGAGAGAGAGAGAGAAGTACACTTGCACAATACTTGAACTGATGGCAAGAGTTTACTGACTACCTGTCCTTAAGTGTTCGTACAAGCAAAACTGTAAATGGCCAAGCCTCAGCTTGTGTAATAAGACTCATGAGAACAGGTTGATGATGGTATAAGCTAAATGTTGCAAGATGAGCAATCCTCTTGCACTGTCCTTAAATATTTCGCTTCTGTCAGCTTTCTTTTATATTGTGCCTATATCCTTGTTTTAGGCAGGTGGGTTGGTTAAATAGGGTTTACTTTTGCTCAGTATATTAGAATCCATCCATCACAGAGCCGAAGGCTAAGATTGTCTTGGCTTTTGCCATTCTATAGTATGCATATAAATAGAAGTGCTCTATTTACATACAGCTGCTGCAGTTGACCTTAGACAACCCTTCTTTTTTGTCTGTGAGGTGGCTTGAAATAATTTATAACAGAGCTGGAAGGTTTCAGTGGTCATTATCGAGAAGGGGAGCTCCCTGCAGTCAAACAACTAGATGGTCTGTCAGAAACCCACAGATGGTATATTTTTTTTATATTTGATAACCTGGCATAGACTAGTTGTATGTGGCTGATGAAGAGCATATTGCTAATCCAGAGTCCTAGGTTTAAAACAAAAGCTAAAATCGTTGCCTTTTTTATTTATAGTGAAATTTAATTGTGAATATTTTGTTATACACAAAACTACCTTATTTATTTAAAAAAAAAATTCTTGTGTTGTTCCTGTTAGGCAGTATTACAAACTTTCTTTTCACAGAATAGGTACAGCATAGGAAAGAGCAGTGAAAGCCATTGTGTGTCTTTCTCTTTTGTATGCATCCGATGAAGTGAGCTGTAGCTCACGAAAGCTTATGCTCAGATAAATTGGTTAGTCTCTAAGGTGCCACAAGTACTCCTTTTCTTTTTGCGAATACAGACTAACACGGCTGTTACTCTGAAACCTTTCTCTTTTGTGGGGACCAGATCTAAGGAAGAGTGCAGTTCTCATCTTGGCCACTTCGGTGAGACTGCTACCAGAACTGTTTTTGTATCTGCCTATGGACAGTTGGATGGAAAGAAATTTTCTTCGCTCAGATAACCAAATAGACCATCTGGTGGTAGACTTGTTAAAACCAAAAAATGACATGTTACTCAAAACTGTTGTCCACAATGTGTGGGTTCCTTTGAACTGATGCTGCAAACACTTCAATGGCTAGAGACAGGACAAAATCATTTTTAGCACCATTATGGAAAACATTCTTGACATGTAAGCCTTGTTTAATAGTATCTTCCAGGAAATCTCCCACTGTTGCACACTACTCTTGGTGCAGCTTCACTGGTGGTAACAAATGATGAGCGTGCCCAGGCATTTTTGGTTTTGTATCATTTAGACCAGCTTTCAGCAGGGTTGGGTTATATGGCAGTTAAAACACTGAAGCCCTGTATACACTGGTATCATTAGTGAGGATATGCTAATGATCATTCCTCCAAAACAATTTAAGTGTGGACATAGTCAGTGTTTCTGTACGAGTGCTGAAAATTGTCCTTTGTACGCTGATAGTCATTTTCTGGACTGGTTTATGTGAACCGACTGAACTGTTCTCAGCAGCAAATCAGTTTTCTAGTGCAGTTAAGGCTTATGTTATTGCTGAGTTGGTCTGTCTATGAACCAGTGACTTAGAGGTGAAATCCCTGATCCAACTAGGCAAATTTTAAAATACCGTATAAGTAGATTAAAATTTGTACAATATGTTCATTATTTTTAGACTCTGGAAACCTAAATTCTTAAAGTATATTTATTTTCTGTCATTTGCTGAGCAGCTGAGGTAAGCTTGAGATGTCTTGGAGCAAGCTGGTGTAAAGTGTGTTTAAAAAAAAAAAACAATTCAAGAAAAATTAAAATTACAGCTCCTGGAATCAAATTTTAGCTCCTGAGGCTTGACTGCAGCCATTTTCTAAACTGCCATACCTCCCTGGAGCTCCTAGCTCAAGTGAACAGGTGAAGTCTATGCTACTATTACTAATCTTCTGTACAGCAGAATTATCCAAAATTCCTGTTGTTTAATTACTACTGCACCCACAACTCTGTAAATTAGCTCCTGCTGAGCTGACTGGTGCCTTATGGCAGCCATTGTTAGGGAGTAGCTGGAGTAGCTATTTGTTTAATAGAGCCAGTTTCTTCTGCATAAAGCAGGTGAGAGGAAGTTGCAACATTTTCTCATAGGGTAAAGTAGCTCTTTTTTTTTTTTAAATCTATGGGCTGAGAATGGGAAAAATACAAATGAAACTTTCTCCTCTCATGGGGAGACACTTTTTTCTGACTTCAGCTGAGCTATGGCCATACGCTGCACTATAGCAAAGTGGAAAACAAAAACAATAGACGGTTTCCTCTTTTCTCTGGAGAAAGATCAGGAAAAACAGGACATTTTCTTATGAAGTAGACAGCCCTGTCATATTAGTGTAAACTCAGTTACTTACTAAAATATAACAGGTGGACCTTTAATTAAGATGCTGCTTTTGAGTAAGAGGGCCAAATGTTGGGATGGCCTTAAGTTAGCTTTTAATTATGGGATGCACTTTTTGTATATGTAGGGTTTTTTAAAATGCTAAAATTGATATGCATGTGCATACAGTTGCAAATCAAGTAGTCCAGCATCTGTGCACAGATAAAAATTTTGGGGCATGCTGTAACATGGAGAACTTGTGGGTACAGATTTAGATGCTGTTTCTAAAAACTTGCCCTTGACCCAGATTTCTGCTACATTTTAGTTTAAGAATTGATTTTGTTATTTAAAGAAATGACCATTTTTTATAGTCAGTGTTTTGGTCCATAACTTCTTGATATACAACAGGCATGAGACTGTCCTCACTTGTTACTTTTAAACTGAATCATAAGGTGACATTGTAGGTATGGTTTCACAGTTCAGAATTAAGGAGTTGTCTGGTGGTTGGTCTCAAACCTGGAAGTCAGTACTCCAAGGTTCATTTTCTAATTCTGTGTCTGACTTTCATGACTGTGGCTGGGTCACTTCTGTTTCACATTTTTCAAATGGGTAAACTGAATAATAACTTCTAAACACCTTGATAAACTCAGATGAAAGGCATTGTATGAATACATATGTCACTGTCACACCTCTTGTCTTTGTAACAAAAGCACAAATTCTGACCAACCAGCATACCTAAGCAATGCATTTTGATTGGTTTTCAAAGCTACCTATTATGACAATTTTACTAAAACTAAATACCATATTTTGGTATTCCAGATGTTCAGTGACCGACTGTGTTCTGTTTTTAAAGGGGGGGAGCACGCAATTTTATGTTTGCCATTCGGTTTCAACAGCAGCAATGTTATTTTTCATAAGAGTTAGTTCAAATGGGCTTGTCGTCTTTACCTAGTGCCCGAAGGTTCCTAGGAAATGCCTTCTTACTACATCCCAGTCTTCTTTGAATGTCACATTTAATATAAACTTATTTCTGGAAACTAAAATAATTTAAGAATTTACTAATGAGTCTGAGTCATTAATTTCAAGTAATGTTGTTTTTTTAAAAAAACCGTCATATCTAATGTAGGATCAAACAAAACATGATGTGCTGACTGCAGAGCAAAGTTTACAGAATTACTAGACTATGTATTTTCCTTGTGGGAAAGGCCTTGGGCATTCTGTTCTATTGCCATGAAGCAGAAATCTTTGCTATTAATTTTATGTGGAAGGTGCTCAGATACTATGGTAATGGGTAGCAGTATGTAAAGATAGTTTTATTCTATGATAAAAGCTTGTTAGGAGAAGACTCTTTTCAGATAGAACCAAATTAGCATAAATTTCCACTTTTATTTGGTATCTTGCGTGTCTTCTTCAAGCAGAGAGACTACCATACAAAAATGGTGCAGTCTGCAATCTTAGACTGCAAATCATTAATTTTGTGTTTCAGAAATTAGCTACAGAAGTATCTTTTTGTAGACTGACTGTCAGGACTTTGTAACTAGCGGAGCCTAACTGCTGTTTAGTTTTCACTGCAGTTAACAGACAACTTGACAGGGATGCTGTTAGGTTAGATTTTCCCTAGAATGATGTACTTATTGTGAAAATGAGCTTTCAGAGACCTAAAGACCAAACATTAGAAATGTTTCCCTGTTTTTTGAGCCACTACACATTTAAAAACTAAACTTTCCCCTGCAGTTTTTAACCTGAACTTTGTAGTTACTTTTCCTTTCACTTATTGACTAGAATCTGATGGTAACCAAAAATGAATCAGACTAGCCTTCCAAGATAAGTGAAGTAGCAACATATAAGTAGCAAATAATCACTTTTAATGTTTTGATGGCTATGTAAGAATTTCTTTTTATGGATTTTTGGGTCTGACTTTCTCTTTCTGATTTTTGGGAAACCAAAGACAAGTGGGTGTAACTCACCTAAAGAACCAATTCCAGCTTACTGATTTGAGAGTAGGGGGAATTCAAATGTTCTCTAAGTTTATAGTTAGGTCAAAGGGAAAGCTGTATACAGAAGTTCCAGGTGATTAGAATTAATGATGGCTGAATTTTTCATTATTGTGTTTAGTTCAACATGCTTTAAAGTGAAGCATGTATCTTTGGTAAACATGATTCCCATTGGGCTTTTAGCATATGGCATACAAGAAATTTGCTATATCATTTCCCTGTGTGTACACATTTTATTGCTTGACATTTGGAAGTTGGTACAAGATAACTTTAGTAATTGAGGTGGAGTAAATTTTCATACCCCAGTAGTTTTAAAGATAATCTCTTGAAGGAAAGGTAAAGTGACATACATTAGAGAACTTGGGAAATCTGCTATAACGTTTATTCTTACAAAGGGGATACAGGGACTGCAGTATTTTCAGTGTTTACATATCCCGTTGGTTACTCTACAGTTATTAAAATCATCTGTTATCTAGTTGGGTGGTTGTTTATCGTTCTTAACAATTTTGTATGTTTCATTCAACATTCAGTGTTTAATGGGTTTATTAAAACAGTCACACTAATGTTCTCTGAGCTTATTCTCAGAGGGTCCATGCAAGACCCTACGCACTACTTCAGACCCTTAACTCGGGAATAAAATGGTGAATAGATCCTTGATCATACTGTCTGAACTGAGATTTTCACAACATGAACAACACCGCTTGGCCCCAAAGAGTAGATAAGTAAAGATATTTGATGTCGTCTTTCTTCTGGATATTTTAGTGCTAGACATCTGTTTTCTTTTATTTCATGTTGAAGCTATTGATGTTTGATTTACCTTCTGCTTTTCTAGCACATTTCATATCTGCTATTTCAAATGAGAATAAATATATTCATGGTATAAATGTGCAATCCTATACCTGTGGGGTGCAGAAGAAGTAATACTTCAGTGTTTTTAAATCTTTTCCTTTACTCATAGTATGTAACATAGCTGAAGATAATCTTGAAATAAAAGTGGAAACTTAAAAGCAAAGGAGAAATTCATCTTCAGTGAGTAACAGGCTTTGAATTCTTCAAACTATGCTAAAATACTACATTAGCTAGATGAAAGCACAAACAGGTTGTGTATGTTATTACTTAAAATAATGCATGTTGTTTGATTCAGACCTCATACTAAACCATAATATGTTGTTTGAATTACAGAAAGTTGTTTGTGGGTGGCCTAGACTGGAGTACAACACAAGGTAAGTTATGTATTCTACAACCATTATACCAAAACATTACAAAGGACAAAACTTTATACCTCATACTTTCTTATAAAGTAATATAGTAGTAAAATCTCTGGAAAATTCAAATGAGTCTTTACTACTAATCTTCAATTTTGTTGCTTTTTAATGAATGATGGTAATAGAATTCCTGTAAAGAAACTTTAAATTTAAGTTTCTCTCCTGATTGTGGTGTTCATCTTTACATTGTGTCACTTTCATATCTCCTGGACAAGGATATGGAGAAATTTTATATTCCCTGGTTATGTTGGTTGGTATTTGGAAAAGTTGGTTTTGACACCCCTTAAAGTGCTGACTCAGAAATAGCAGATCTCTGTTATGAAAACTAATTTACTGCACTATTTTCTTCCATCTGCCTGAGTGGAATTAAAACAATGAGCACCTTTGGTTTTCAGATACATGGCTAGTATATCCTCTTTAAATGGTACAAATCATCAGGTGCCAGGTTTTAGCAAGTGCATATTAGAAGATTTAGACATATCAGTTTTACAAAAAGTTATACTCTTTAATTGCTGGTTCTGCTTAATACCATATTTTTTTTAACAGAAACTCTCCGTAGCTACTTTTCCCAGTATGGAGAAGTTGTAGACTGCGTAATAATGAAAGATAAAACAACAAACCAATCTCGAGGGTTTGGATTTGTCAAATTTAAAGATCCCAACTGTGTGGGAACAGTACTGGCTAGCAGACCACATACATTGGATGGTCGAAATGTAAGTTTACCTTTCACTTTGGTTTTAACTATTTAGACTATGACTAGGTCTTTAATATTTTTTTAAAATCAGTGAATGTAGAAGTAATTTGGGTGGTGGTTGACATATGAATAATTCAAGCTATGTTTAATATAGTTCTTTCTGAAATGTGTAATCTGGGGGTAACTTTTATCAGAAGTGTTAAGTTTAGAGAGTGGCATCCACAGCTGCTTTGAATTCATTTATTAGAGCAAAATATTCTGCACACTCGGAACTGACCAATTTGGAACTTGTTACAGATTGATCCAAAGCCATGTACGCCTCGGGGAATGCAACCAGAAAGAACACGGCCAAAGGAGGGATGGGTAAGGAGAGATCCTTAAAGTATACTGATAGATATATTCTAAGGTCTTTCTGGCTAGCGGCCTGTGCTCTTCACCCCATACACATCATGAATATCATGTTGGTATTTCTCGCAGTTCCTGATCATCTTACATACATTTTAGAAAGCTCTTTAGCCTGCTTGGAACTGAGAGAGAAATGCAGAAGTATTGGTGTAAAACACAGTAAGCAGTTGGTATTAAGGCCAGATATTGTCTTAATTAAATTAAAGCTGACTACATTTTATATTCTGGTGTGTGAAGGAGCTTACATTGATACATGCTGCTTCAACAGAATTTTTAGTTCTAACAGCCAAGTGGTTTTTTCCTAGGGGTGCAGCTCTCGTTGGAGTTGTTGGTTATGCTACTAGGTCTTTTGTTCAAAGATTCTTGCCGTTTTAACTGACATTGTGACATACCTACTGATTGCTTCTAGATGTACAACAAGCCAGAGTGTGGGAATCAACGAAATACCTTTGACAAGAAGCAAGTATGATTGAATGTGGGTAATGGTGGTCTGTGACTATGCAAGGATAAATAGAGTAGAAGTTAAATTGTATGCTTTTGTGAAATTTCAAACAGGCTAAATCTGAATAAGCTCTTATGTCTGATTTACAAGAGTCAAACAAAGTTCAAGAATTTCATCAACACTTGTATTTTGGGTTTTGGGGGGGGGGGGCGGGAGAGGTAGGGGGATGAATTACGGTAATTAAAAACTTATTTATGTTACTTATACTGTGGTAGCATCAGGTATTGTACCATAGCTTAACCTCCACCGCCATCTTTTTGGGGAAGAAAACTGGATTGTTGCTCTGTTCAAAGTTCTGCTATATTTTGAACACATTTTTTTCTGAAATATATTTATTTTACTTGTTTAATTTTAGTACTGTTCTGTCTCCTGTTTGTGTGTGGTGGTGGTGGTGTTGGTTTTTTTTAATCTAACTGGTAAAGTAGCTGTTTAGCATCTACTTTTTTACCTGTTGTTTGGATAGTGTAACTTCTAAAATCTATGAGTGAGCATGCAAAGCACAAAATGAGGATGAAATCTTTGCAGTTATAGGCAAAAGGTTTTTGACTGACCTTTTTTAATCAACTGATGTCCCTTTCAGTCTTCCTTTATGGTTAGGTCTACAAATTGAGCTCTGTTTCAGAGGGGTAGCCGTGTTAGTCTGTATCAGCAAAGACAACAAGGAGTCCTTGTGGCACCTTAGACACTAACATTTATTTTGGCATAAGCTTTTGTGGGCTAAAACCCACTTTTATCAGGTGCATGAAGTGAAAAATACAGTAGGCAGGTATATATATTACAGCACATGAAAAGATGGGAGTTGCCTTACCAAGTTGGAGAGTCAGTGCTAATGAGGCCAATTCAATCAAGGTGGATGTCACCCATTCCCAACAGTTGACAAGAAGGTGTGAGTATCAACAGAGGGGAAATTACTTTTTGTAGTGACCCAGCCACTCCCAGTCTTTATTCAGGCCTAATTTGATGGTGTCATGTTTGAAAATTAATTCCAGTTCTGCAGTTTCTCGTTGAAGTCTGTTTTTGAAGTTTTTTTGTTGAAGAATGGCCACTTTTAAGTCTGTTATTGAGTGTCCAGGGAGATTGAAGTGCTCTCCTACTGGTTTTTGAATGTTACAATTCTTGATGTTTGGTTTGTGTTAATTTATTCTTTTGTGTAGAGACTGTCTGGTTTGGCCAGTGTACATGGCAGAGGGGCATTTCTAGCACATATCACATTGGTAGATGTGCAGGTGAATGAGTCCCTGATGGTGTGGCTAATGTGGTTAGGTCCTATGACTGTGTCCCTTGAATAGATATGTAGACAAAGTTGGCAACAGGGTTTGTTGCAGGGATTGGTTCCTGGGTTAGTGTTTTTGATGTGTGGTGTGTAGTTGCTGGTGAGTATTTGCTTCAGGTTCGGGGGCTGTCTGTAAGCAAGGATTGGCCTGTCTCCCAAGTTCTGTGAGAGGGAGGGATAGTCCTTCAGGAGGTTGTAAATCCTTGATGATGCACTGGAGAGGTTTTACTTGGCGGCCGTAGGTGACGGTTAGTGGCTTTCTGTTACTTTCTTTGTTGGGCTTGTCCTGTAGTAGGTGACTTCTGGGTACCCTTCTGGCTCTGACAGTCTGTTTCTTCACTTCCCCAGGTGGGTATTGTAGTTTTAAGAACGCTTGATAGAGATCCTGTAGGTGTTTGTCTCTGCCTGAGGGACTGGAGCAAATGAGGTTGTATATTAGGGCTTGGCTGTAGACAATGGATCATGTGATGTGGTCTGGATGAAAGCTGGAGGCATGTAGGTAAGTTTAGCGGTCAGTAGGTTTCTGGTCTGGGGGGGGTGTTTGTGATTATTGCTTATTTGCACTGTAGTGTCCAGAAGGTAGATCTCTTGTGTGTACTGGTCCAGGCTGAGGTGAATGGTGGGGTGGAAATTGTTGAAATTCTGGTGGAATTCCTCAAGGGCCTCCTTCCCATGCGTCCAAATGATGAAGGCGTCATCAATGTAGCGCAAGTAGAGTAGGGGCGCTAGGGGACGAGAGCTGAGGAAGCGTTGTTCTAAGTGAGGCATAAAAATGTTGGCATACTGTGGGGCCATTCGGGTACCCATAGCAGTGCCGCTGACTTGAAGGTATAAATTGTCCCCAAATCTGAACTCTGTTTCTGAGGAACAGTAAATCCTGAACATGAATTGCTTGGTGTAAGCTTCATCTATCTACTTGGGGAATATGATGGGGATATATTATATTTAAAATGGCTGCGGGAATAGGTGCACTTGGGTAAAAGTTTCAGAAGGACTTAAATGACTTAGGAGCCTGCGTCCTTTTGACTTCCATTGAGATGTGGGCCCTAAGTGTGTCATCACCTTTTTAACACAACTTGTGGTTTTGAGTCACTTAGTCACTTCTGAAAATTTTATCCTGAGTGTCTATCCTGTAAGCAAATATACTGAAGTAGAAACTATCTGACTACAGTTTAGGGCTGATCAGTGTAAATTCTCTGCTACCCAATTTCCCCCCCAAAAGTATTGTTCTAATTACCCAGAATTGTAGAAATCCATGAAAAAGTTACTTTAATGAAGTCTGTTTTACTTGGACTCTTATCTTGATTTCCCAGAATAACATGTTTAGCCTTCCACTGGTTGTGAACCAAGTCCATCTGGCTTGTAAATTCATGGTTGCTGAAATTGAGTATAGAGTCAACTGTTGATAGGCCTCAACCTTTTCCAGGCTGTAAGTAGCTCTCACTTTAAAAAAAAAAAAAAAAAAGTGGCTTTAAGTAATCCGTGACTCTGATTCTTCGATAGCCACGGGAATGTTTAGATAGAGTACAGCCCAGGTCTACTACAGATGTTCCTCCACCTTTATTTGGGTGATTGACTAATCAACATTCAAGTTCTGCTAATGACATCAGTAATATTTTAATTACCCAACTTTTGTGGATTGAAAGAATGTAAATGATAGTGTCTAAAAATCCCCTTAAGGTTAAGAGGATGCACAACTCACAACCTGCTGGTTAATACTGCTTAATTAAGAAATTAATAAATAAATGCTTTCAGAACATTGCCCTCAGTTCTCATCCTTACCAAGAAAGAACACCAAGTTATAGCTAAGCATACCAAATTAATGAATCCAGAACAGGCTTTTGCTCCATTTGAAATAAAATGGGTGGCCTGCAAGTTTGGACTTCAATTTGAATTGTGACTTTTGTAGTCCTAGAATGCAAAATGGATTAGAGCAACCCACCTTCATGTACCAGTGGAGGAGATTATGCTACAGTGTTTATCACAGTTCTAACTAACAGTATTTTATTCCTCTTGATTTAGCAGAAAGGACCCAGAAGTGATAACAGTAAATCAAATAAAATTTTTGTTGGTGGGATCCCCCACAACTGTGGCGAGACTGAGCTCAGGGAATACTTCAAGAAATTCGGAGTGGTGAGTCATTCATCATCATGGCAAGCATCAGCTGGTTACAAGATGTTTTTTCCCCCTGTCTTCATTCTGATTTCATTAAGCTGTCAAATCTTAGTGTTAATTTAGGCAAACTGCCAAAGAGACATATTGACGTGTTTTGTGATAAAGTACAGTAAATGTTTACTTTTGCAGCACATTTGCTGTTTTTCATAAGATCTCTTGCCCTCATGTGCACAACTTGTCATGCACCTTCCCTTGCCTCCTTTGGTTTAGCTATTCCTGATACTATTTTCTCTCCCCCCTTCAAAGGGGGGGGGAACCCTCAAGTTTAATTATGACTTATCACCCTCCTTTCAGCTGTTGTTCTAGTGTTCTGTAGTTTTATTATGAAAACTTTCCATTTGCTTTTGGAACAGCAGGTACTTCAGTGAATTTGCATCACCACAGGTCTCTGTCCTCTACCAAGTAAGCAAATTGGTGAAAGACTTTTTGGTGATCCACTTGACATTGTTTTGGTTTCATGATGCTGTTTTTTAGAAGTAACTGAATTCTTTCAGTCTTTAGAATCTCATTTCTAGGGTCAGACTACGAGTCATGCAGTTTCTTACTCATGCTTTTCTTGAAATTTTGCCAGCTTCAGTTTTAAGTTGATATAGAATGAAAATTTCCAGATATGACTTCATTAAACTCACATTTATTTCTACTTTTATTGTCAGATTTTTTCTGGAATAGGTAAATTGTTACAAGGTTCAAAGATTAGTTTGTATATTAAGTTCAATTTAAAATATTGTGGAGTAGTATACATTTTATATGACTGTTCATGTCAGTTGTATTGGTCATAATGTCAAAAGCAAAGAGATTCACAGTGGCTATTGATTGGTTGCTGTCACTCCAAAATGCTTTTGTCACCATCTTCACCTTTAAATCACCTATCTTTCTAAATTCCATCAGCAGTCCAAAGCATCTATGTAGCCATCTTTCTCAAGTGGTATAATGATGTTTTTCAATGAAAGTTGATTAAAACAATCTTTTAAAAAAAAAAAATTACCAACACCAATGGCTAATAGATGTTTCTTTAGTTTGAAAAGCTGCGACAGACTGAGTTTACAAATAAAAATGGGGAATGGAATCCATAGTTGTGGAGCATAATTTCTAAAGGCTCTTCTCGCAGACTTATGGCTTTCCAATTCTGATCTGGATGGCTTGGGAGATACAGGGTTAAGTTCCATCAGATATAGGAGGCCACAACCATTGAGTGTAAGTGCCATAAAAGTAAGTAGAACACTTTATAGTTAAAATAGAATTTGGGGAGCCAGGGTAGCATTCTTAAGACAGGTTTCAGAGTAACAGCCGTGTTACTCTGTATTCCCAAAAAGAAAAGGAGTACTTGTGGCACCTTAGAGACTAACCAGTTTATTTGAGCATAAGCTTTCGTGAGCTACAGCCCGATGAAGTGAGCTGTAGCTCACGAAAGCTTATGCTCAAATAAATTGGTTAGTCTCTAAGGTGCCACAAGTACTCCTTTTCTTTATTCTTAAGACAAGAATTGTGTGTGTAGTCATTTAAGTACCTGTAGAAATCTGGGATCCTGCATTCTGAGAAAAACACACTCAAGAGCACACAGAATTTCAGGTATAGCAGCCTGAAAAACTAGAAGCTAAGATACAACACAAAAAGGCAGGCTCTGATTCTAAGAGACCTATGGGGATTATTACTGACCAGTGTGGCAAGGAGGACTCCAAGCCAAAGCAGTATCGAACAGACCAGCAGAACAGATGTGTCAAAATAATATATGGCTTGCTGTCATGCTGCCAAATGGCCTACCAGCTCTAAATGATGACAAACCTGAGTCAGCAGAGTTCGATAATATACCTTCAAGTGAGTGTATCTTTTGTGGTGATCTCCAAAACATGACTGGAATCTTTCACAGAAGTTGGAGAGCAAGACAAATGGGTATCAGACTAATAGATTATTTCAGCTGCTTGAGATACAAATGTTCTAAGCTAAATTGAAAGTAATTTTTTAAGGCAGGGATGTAGTGATATAGGAATAGCCACAAGATTATGAAACTGGAAACTTTCTGGTTTATTTTTATATTTATCTTGAAAATGGCCAAATAAGCTGCCTTTAAAATTGGCATTAAAATAAATGGCACCCCTGGGGTTAGTCTCTGCAGATCACATTAATTGTGCAGTGAATTTTTATTCTGAAAAACCTGGAGGGGGTGATTAACATTGAAAATAATCAGCCCTAAAGCAGTACAGATGAACTCTGTTTAATACATGCATGTGCTCTGAACTAGTTTTACAGTATTTTGGAGACTCTGTACTTCAGAGTATTTCAAAATAAAACGGAGACATCCATTTCAGCTCCAGTAAGCTTCCATTGAAACTTGCACTTAAAACATGGCTGCTACTCTGAAACCTTTAATATTTTATGGAATTTAGTCTCAATACAAATTTTTCACAATAACTCTCGAGGGCCCAGTTGGCTTTTCTGTGTAATATTTACCAGTGTTTGCCAAGGAAGCATTTTTTGAACTTTTATCCTGTTTTCCTCCAGCTTAAATGATCATAGTTCTCAAAAACTTTCAGCTTCTCTGCATGTGTATGTGATAACATCTCAGACTTAACACCAGTTTTGTAATTTAGCATTATAATCACTTCCATATTTAAACAATTCACGTGTAGAACAATCATTAGCATTACCCACTGGCATAACTTTGCTTAAACATCACAGAAATGTCTTATCTCAGGGACACCACGCTCCAAGGAGAGGCATAAGCATGTGTGGAACTACATACAATACAATTCAGAAAAGCTACACAAATCCTATATTAGTCAGTAAAGTAGTTGGAATTAAGGTTGCCTCGTTCAGGATGAGGGTGGAAATGTGCATGTTGTGGAAGAAAGGTAGTTGAGACTGTGAAGTAGTACTGAAAAGGGGTGTTGAATGATTTAATTGTTTCCTTATTTTTATGGTCTGGTTGGTGGGATAAACAGTTTTGCAACCGTAACACCACTTTATCAATGTTTTTGGTGGGTAAATTTTGTTGCAGTCCTAAATAAGCAGCAATGTGGTTATACTTTAGCTGCTAGGAACAAATGAACTCAATTAGAATTTTCATAAATGGGAAGTGTTGCTCTTTACTGGAGTTTATTTGCATGTGCTGTGACAGACAAATATTGATGGCTACATCAGACATTTAATTGTGCTTTGTGGAATGAGTGCTGGAAACCAGCCTGTTCTTCTCTGCTTGTATCACTCCTCTGATAACATAGTTAGTAGAATTTCCCTTCTCTCTTCCAGGTCACTGAAGTTGTAATGATCTATGATGCGGAGAAACAGAGGCCCCGAGGTAAAGGCTGATCTAGTTTGTCCTTGAAATTTCTTCATCCTCTCCTGTAGTCAGATGGCAAACTATTTCACACCATCAAAAAACGTAGTGGTTTGGTTTTTTTTTTTTTTTTTTTTGTTTTTTTTTTTGGTTTTTTTACATTGCCTCAGGAAAAGATTTCAGTGGACAAATATCACAAATGTAGGCTTTTCATACACAGCTTCATTTGGTGTCTTTGTGTTTTTAAAGTCAGATGTTACATATTCATTTTTTGCTGGTTCTTTTTACTTGAATATGAACAGAATTAAACATCTGAACAAACATGTGGTTTTTAAAATAATATTGAAAACGTTCAGTTAACTAATTTGCCTCAGATTTCCCACCTCCCCTGTTTTAACATGAAGGTATGTTAAAGTCTACAGTTGCTTTGTATTCAGTTTTTTTCTTTGTGGTTCAAATTATCTCTAAACATGAGATTGGAATCAGATCCATCCATTTGTGCTTTTTGTTTTGGTTAAATGTCTTCACTTGAAATTCAAGGGAAAACAATTTTCTTAAATTACATAAATTACATGCCTTTGAGAAGTTGTTTATATGTTTGCAGGAACTATATGTCCCCATTCATGCTAGAATTATTATTTGTGTTCCTTAAGAAGGAAAGCAGTTAATAGGCTATATGAGCGAGTCTGTAACCTTTGGTCAAAATATGAAGTAATTTTCATGTCATCCACTTTTCATTGCATCAGTCATCTATTTGTTGACTATTACAGAGGCAATATTGTAAAAGTACATGAAGTTTAGTTGCACTGATCACCTTGTAGCATGTGAGACATGCTAGAGAATAGTTTGCCATCTGAACTTTCATTTCTCCTCTGACTCCATTATTAAGAACTATATTCACTTCATATTTATTAAGCTAAGTCAAGTCTTAGTTTTATTTTTAATTTAGACATACATCCTTAGTGGCATATTTAAGTGTTTCATAGTAAAGTACAGTAATGTTAAGTAAGTTTTTTTTTTTTTTTTTTTTTTTTTCCTTTTTCTCTCTGTGAATTGTTTAACTGTGATTAACGATATCTCTTTAGATTTCTTCTCTCTAGGTGATAATTTATCACAGAGGTACAGGCCAGTTCCACAGTCAGAGGAAGGGCGGGCTTTGTCTTTATTGGGGTGTAAACGAAGTTTCAATATATTTGTTTTGTTTTTGCCTTGATAATAGTCTTAATCCTCTTGCAACTGATCTGTTCTCCTTAAATAGAAAACAAATTCATCCATTCAGTAAATGCTGTAGAGCATCTTATTTTAAATAGAGGCGGCAGTGGAGACCAAAATAAACACCTGATTAAAACTTGCCTGGAGTTTTAAAACTGTCTTTTAGAAATTATTGCATCACCTGTATCTTTGAAATATTTATCCCAATCTTGCAACCTCTGAGCAAAAAGGACTAAAACATCACAGCTGGTTTGGATTAATGGCTCCACTGCTAAAGCTGCACTAAAAAATTGATAGAAGGCTCCCAATCCACTCACAATATTAAAGGGTAAAGCAGAACTTTAAGACATCTGGGATGAAAGCCTACAAGTCCATCCATTTGAGGGAGTAGTTGTACCCCACAATTCTCTTTGATTTGTCTAATTTTAAAAAATGACTGAAATCCCTCAGTCCTGTCACTGTCGAAGCTTGCTTTTGTGTTCTCCATTTCTGTATCCTCTTCATAACATAACTGCACACAGTTTCTAAACATGGCCTCCTTAATCCCACAGAAAATGTTAGAAAAATTTCCTCATGGTTTGTATTCAGTGCTGCTGTTTGTACATCCAAGAATATTTTTCTCCTGCTTGGTATTTTGTTATGTAAAATGCTATTGAGCTTATACTCTTCTTGTTCTTTTGACTTATTATCTTAAATTTCTATGCATTAAATTGCAGACGCCCACTTATCTGCCCAAATTCTTTTCTATCCATATTATTCTGAATTTTACCTTCCTCCTTTGACTTTAGTTGTTTCTCACTTTCTACAAATCCCTTAGTGCATGTCATTTTACCAAGTCACTGAGAGAGAAAGATCAAAATTGGCCCTGTTACTGTCCCCTATGGCAGTCTACTGCTACTTCCTCCATCTCAGACTGCTTACAACAAGAAAACTAGGGGCCAGATCCTCAGGTGATATAAATCATGGTTGCTGTGTTGACCTCTGAGACTCTGGCCCTGGGTCTTCAATACTCAAGTCCCCAGTCCTTCACTTTACACACAATCCTATCCTTTCCACATCCCATACCTACTCATGTTGTTGTGGTCTTTTGTGCAGTGCTTTATCAAGAACTTTTCTAAATTCCAAGTAAAGTAAAAGCATAGCCAACATTATTATTATTATTTATTATTGTTGTTGCTTCCTAAAAGAAATAATCTGCTTTGTTTGTTGTGATCTTTGTTTTCATGCTGTTTCATTAACTAAACCAACTACGTTTCAGTAGCTCACAGGTTCTTTCTGTGTGTGTTCAGTTTCTTCGCTCTAGCTGCAATCCAGCTTCACTGTTCTCTTTTCTTGAGTCCCCCTAGATCTCATCTTAAACACAATGTGTTAATCTGTCTAGTCCATCAGTAAACTTTTGCCTTTGAAAAAGTTAGAGCAAGTCTTCCAATAGCTATATTTATCGTTTTTTACTACATCCTCTTAAAATTTTGTGGCCGTTCCCATCTGCTCTGGAGTTCTGTCATCTGTAATCATTCTCATTTCTTAAATACTCTTTTTATGTTATGGTGTTTGGGTCTTTAAAAAATTGTCTGTTTGCCTGATACATGGCATCTGTCTACTGTCTTCGCCCAATTTTCTGTGAACAAACTTTAACAGACCATCTCAGTAGTTGGATGGGTATCATCTGTTTTTCCCTCATCTTTTGAGACGGAAAGCTATAATATTAAACTGATCTAATACTCAATGCAGACTTGAATGTGTCCTCTTTCTACTCCAGTGCTGGTGAGAATTCCAGTTAACTTCAGACAAATATATTGATGAAATGCTGCTTTCAGTTTTGAGGCTGCTTTCATCATAGACCAACAAAACTTCGTTTATACTGCCAGTCTCTTGTGTGTGGGAAATGCTAAAAGTTTTTTCCTTTTATTTTAATTTTATTTTAGTGATGTCTTTTGCTCTTGTTGCTGACAGCAGAATTTGACCTGCTGGAATCTATTTTGGCCTGTATCTTTGTGTATTTTATATATAAACCTTCTCTACAATAGGCCTCTTTGGGCTTACCCAACCCAGTTGGATAAGCTTAGAGAGACACTAACTGTTATAGATACTGTATTTCTGTTTAACGCTTTAGAGCAATATATGGCTGCTGTCAGCACTAGCTGCAAAGCAAAATGCAAACCAAGGGGGAAATCTTGGGTTTCAGAAAAGCAGAAATGCACCCATATTCCATATGCTTTTGATGCTGCACCTTGTTTTGTTTTTTTTTTCTTTCTAATTTTACTGCTGTACCCCTTAGCTAATTTAAAGAATGGCAAAACTGTTATATACTGCATGTGTTCTTACCTTTCCTGGGATTTGGTTATTCCACCAGCAGTGAGTGGTTGATGGCATGACTCAGCCTTAATGTTCTGTGAAATTAACCACTACTTTTCCACTCTCTAGGCAGTGTCAGCAGCTACAGCCTAAGCGAAGTGGTTCTCAAACTGTGACTGCAGAGAGTTCTCAGCTCACATGGTGCTGGTACCTTCTCCTTTCCAGCTGCTTCTATGGGCATTGGAACCTAGCTGCCTGTAAAAGCAGCTGGATGCTAGGAGGATCCAGTTGGATTGCTGCTATAGATGAGAGGAGGAAATTAGTTGCCCTTAGGAACACCAGAGAACCGGTGGTAGAGATGTGCAGGGAAAAAGGCTACTGGGGAACATATACTGAGATTGAAGAAGAAGGGAATCAGGCAGCAAGGGGAAGGGATAGCAACAAAACAGATTGGGCAGAGGGGAATTGACAAGCAAGAGACATGAGTGTTTTTTTGTTTTTTTTTAAAGGCAACACTGGTTAGCTTAAACAGCTAAATACTTCCTGTTTGCTGTGTAGGCAACTGCTATATTTGGCACAGGAGAGCTATGATTGGAAGGGGTAATGTCCATTAAGTGCTCTCTGTGTTAAGATATAAGAAGTTTGAGAATCTCTGACCTAGGCTGTTAATTTCTGAAGCTTATCATTCATCCATGGAATGGTAAAAATTCTCATGCTTTATCAACTACATTTCAAAAAAATTTTCTTTAAATTTGTGCTGTTTTCTAAGAAAGTAAATAGCCCACACACAAACACAATTTTTTTTTTTGGGTGGGGGGGGAAGGGGGGGTTACTTTGCAGCATTAGTAACTGTGACAAGTGTAAGTTTTACCTGGGTTCCTAATCCTAGGATATATTTTGGTTCAAGGATAAGAGCAAAGCTGCCTTATTTTAACTTGCAGTTCCACAAACATTGTTTTTAGAAGTTGTGGTACAGTAACATTTAGGGTGTTGTAGTAGTGTTTATCTCTCCACCCATTTTAGTGGATGGATTAGATATAAGAAACTAAACATTGATTTTAATTGTTTCAGTTTGTAATGTTGCATGTATAAAACTAAGCTGAGGCATTAATTGCCCGATAATTTATATATAAAGTACACACTACAGTTTTCTCAGAGGACTGATTTTTGAGAACTTCATAACACAAGCCTTGGTTATCTGAAGCCCCTGCTTGAACCCTTGGTCCGCCCCTAATACTGTTCATCATCCTGTTTTGTGTCACAACACCCTGCTACCTTGATTCACTCTTCGTCGTTGGCTAGGTTTTGGATTTATTACTTTCGAGGACGAACAATCAGTGGACCAGGCTGTCAACATGCATTTTCACGACATCATGGGCAAAAAAGTGTGTAGTTGTAGTTTTATTTTACCTTAAGACAAAACCAAGCCTTGGGCAATTGGCAATTTCACTGGTGAAATAGAATCAGTAATTTGTGGGTTAAGCAGGGAGATCCTAAAAAGTTAAAGAAAATCCAAATTCAGGGCTTTGTCCATGATGATGGGGAAAGTCCCTTGAGTTTGCATAAGACAATGGATATGAGGGGAACCTCTCCTTAACTTGCTGCCTATCCCATGAGAAGGAAACAGACCTTGAAGGCCTGAGTATTTATGCAAGTTATTTAAACAGTTCAGATGAGCCTTTGACCATTATACAAGTAGCAAACTGCTCCATTTGAGCAGAATTTGTATCTGAATAAATTGACTATATGAATAGTCATGGTTTATGCACTGCTACGTGACTGCTCACTATTTTCCTTTTCAGCAGCAGGGATAGAAGTTAGCTTTAATTCTCATATGTTTGTAAATTGAGATCCCAGTGAAATCTCTGAGCTGTCTAAGGCTCGGTTTAACATACCACTCCTTCAGATGTGCATTTAATATTCGAATTTTGAGGCACTTTGAGGGGATCTGCCTTTATACTCTTAAACTTTAACCCCCAAAAAAGACCATAAAACATCATGAAGGATTGGTTTTTTAAAAATTGGGTCACTTACTGTGAAACTTTGATACGAACCCACATATTCTATATAGTATTTAACCACAATGCAGTTAAGTGACCTCTGGTTGTTTCATCTTCATACTGTGTTGTCAGCACAAGGAGGTTTGATAGGTGAGGGATTCCGCCTTTCTACTCCTTTTGATTGTATTAATCAAATGTGAACATTAAGATTCACCTGTGGAAAATCTAGAAGTAGATGAATAAGTAGTTCCTGAGAGAAATTCCTAAATCTTAATTATATTGTGAATACCACAGCTTCTGAAAGGGAAATTCTGGTAAAATTGAAAATATTTCCGCTTTATACAGCTTAACCTGAATTTGAAAACACAGATGTTAGAAGGCCGTTGAAAATCTACAGTGAAAAGTACCCCAAAGAAACTTGCATCAAAACCAAAGGACTTTGTCATATTCCTTTAACTCAAACATTTTTCCATGTTGAATTTAAGATTTCTACAGCCTAGTAGCTCTCAGGCATTTACTTAGCTGACAGGTAATGTGTTCTTGTGGGTTAGTGCAAAATTTGCATTGTTAAATTACAATGCTCTGTACAAAGTGCTTTAAAAAGTCACTGTTAAAGTTTAACTATTTAAAGCGTTACTACCCTATTTCGATACACTGAAACTATAGTCACATTGAGAAAAAGAATGGTTTACCAATTAATACAAATGAATTATCTACATGAACACACTTTTGACCCAAATCTTGGAAGGAGGAACGAACATAACTTTCTTACTGTGAGTAGTTGAATCAATGCAGCTATTTACATGAGTAAAGTTGTGTGTTTTCAGGATTGGCACATTTATTTTCTTATGTTATCCTCTGTGCATCTATTGCTTTTTCACTGATATTCCCTTAAACTTTGGAAGAACTACTTAAATTAGAGGACAGATTGCAAAGCAGTATGCCATTTATGAACAGAACCAAGGGATGCCACGGCTACTTTTTTATGGTTCTGTAAATCTGTGGCGAGCCTCCTGTAAATCTAAAACATGCACAAATATATGCAGTATTTTCCCAGGTTGCATGAAAGAAACCTAGGTAGTTCTTCCTCTTGTGTTTATAACTTTGGCCTTGAGCAGGTCTAGAATTCTCACCTTGATCCTAAAATTTGTTTGCATTAGGTTGTCCCAATCCCTAGTTTAGGCATCTTAACACATCCAAATGCCAGTGTACAGGTTAATTAAATCTGCCATTTAGATAAATGTAACATTAGATAGTCCACCCCCTTCATTTATTATTAATAGACGCTTCAAGACTTTGAAATACATTTTTAATTCTCAAAAAAGAATTGCTGAAGTGAATCTGCTTCCGTATGTTACTGAAAGAAAAAATTTAAAATTACGAGCAGGATTTTGCTTGTGTAAGCAGTAACCGAATTCCCTTCAGGAAAATGCGTTAAGGCTCATTAATTTGAATTCTTTGAGGAATTCCCTTGGTTCCTCTCTAGCAGGGCCTTCAGCTGACAGAGGTTTGGTTACTGTCATGTATAATGTCCTTGAGGCATCTTCAGAAGAAGGGGAGGGAGGCCTTTGTCCTTGTGCTGTGCCAATTTCCTGTTTGTTCTCTAACATGAATGGTTTTAAGACATAGCAGGAAGAATACTTTTATTTTCCGTACTACTCAGGCCCATTAGCGATTGAGGTTTATTTTCTTTGTACTCTGGCATCCACTAAAATTAATCGTAAAATAAAAAAATACTTTAATTCAGCATACATGAGTGCTGAGTGTTTCATTAAATCAGAAACTGGATTTTTTTGTTGAGAGGTTTATATTGAATGTTGAGCTTATTTGAAGTAGGTCAGATGCACTTGATGCCTGGGGCCCTAAGACATTTTATCTTTACATGAAATAAGTTAAGCACTGAGGCTTATTAACACTTTTAAAAACAGGAAGGTTTTTGTCACTGACTTAACACAGTATGAAGATTTGCTTCTTATTGACTCAACTGTCCATTTTTATTACTTGCATGTTTGTTTACTTTTTTGTTAGATGTAATGTAAGATTCTCTTATCACATCCATTCCCTCTGACATTGTTTGAGTTATTTGAGATTCTTTAAGCGTTAGCCTGGGGAAGGTAAGTCTTTATCTTCCATTAGACATTTAAATAAAACCTAAGTAAAAAACCAAACAAACGAATGTGTGTTTCTCAGGTATGAACAGAGCTGAAATTGCAGGTAGATGGGGTGGGTTTAAACTATAACTTCCAAATGAACCCCAATCATCCATAAATGTTAAAGCATTAGTACCCTTTTTCAGAGTGGACTCTTTGCTTGTAGAAAGATCTTTACTAAAATTGTTTTCTTCTTTGTAAATGTCACAGTGAACATTTAAAAAATAGTCTAAAGACTAAGTTAAAAAGATTGTGCCTATAAATTTTTAGCAAAGAGCCATTGTAAGAGGGTACTGCTGCTTTAAGATGAGCAAGCAAATGACTACTTAATATAATGGAACAGAAATTGTTTGTAGGACATGTTTTGCTTTAAATATATGTTGATATAGGACTTGTAATGTCTTACTATCGCATCTATTGTACCTGAGAAACATTTTTTAATTACTGGCCTAACTAGTTTTATAATTAAGTATTTAGACATAAGTCATAAGGTGCTAAGTGTAGTCTTAAGTGTAATTAAGGGTGTGTGTGAAGGGAAGGGGGGTGAACTAACCTACATCATCTCCTAAATGGCTAATCTGTTTGTTTAGGTGGAGGTAAAACGTGCAGAACCTCGTGATAGCAAAAGCCAAACTCCAGGGCCACCGGGTGCCAGCCAGTGGGGAAGCCGGATCATGCCAAGTGCTGCCAATGGCTGGGCAGGTCAGCCCCCTCCTACCTGGCAACAAGGATACAGCCCTCAAGGTAAATTTTCTTTTGGGGGTTTCAGAGACCCAGAGTCAAAGGTGTGATTCCTGTCTTCCTTAAAACTGGCAGTGTCTTTCACTAGCCATGGTTTTGTTACTGACCACATTTAACTTGCATTATTCTTTCAAAAGGTAACATCATCTCATTAGTGATACAGATACTTCCAAGTGGAGTGAAACCATCTATGCAGTGATGTAATACAGTAGAGAACTAAAGTACTGTGCATCTGTTTTCCCCAATTCTGCTTGGGTTTTTCCTTAGTTTATTTTTTTCAGAATGATTTTTGTTACATGCTGCAGAAATCAGTGGGTCTTGCCAGCACAAGTTCTGTTTCCTCAACATCCCCCAGCCTGATTAAGTGGGGATCAGTACTGTGATTGGTGCTTCATCCATTCTGTTTAAGTGTGGGGAGCAGGAGTACCAAATCAGCATGTTCTTTTTACCTAGTAGTGGGGAGAAGTCAGGGAGAATTCCATGATTCTGCAGCTGTGGGAATGTGGGTGGCATGGGACCCGGATTCAAAATATTTATGGAACACAGATTTTCAAAGATGAAATCTGAAATGAGTTTCAAGAGAAACTACACGTGAAATATGAAGGAAAAACAGGCTATCTTGTGTCTTTGTATTTCATTACTTAGTGTAGCCTGGAAAAGTAACAAGCAGCTCTGGGGTTGATTGTTAGTGGTGATGCAGGGGAGCACTTAATGCTTATAATTTTCTTGATTTAGCTTGAGCCCTTTAGGGCTGGGAAGGAGCAGATGCTTGTTTTAGTTTTGAATGCCATAAAAAAAAACCAACAAGATTTTGGAGATGGAATAAACGTGTTGAATTCATCTAAAGAATGTTTTCATGCCATATGAAGAAATGAGGTGGCATAACTGGTGGATGAATTAGTTGGGGATTGGTCCTGCTTTGAGCAGGGGGTTGGACTAGATGACCTCCTGAGGTCCCTTCCAACCCTGATATTCTATGATTCTATAATTGAGTCACATCTAACGAATATATAACCTGCCTTTCTCAGATATGAGAAATTATTACCATGGAGATAGGGGCTGGCGTCACCTTGTCCATTATGCCCCCATAGGATGGCTTACCATTTCCCCCTGGTGCTTATTTACTTGAAAGCTGCAGCTGAGGCTTTGACAGTCTGCATGGTTTTGCTAATCTGCAAACTCAGATTGAGAAACTAGATCACTTTCATCTTGGTTATTTGCAGGGAAAGGTATCATTATATCCGTCTGTGGGAGGGATTAAATGAAGAACTCTTAAATAAGTTAAACTTTCTACCTTCACACTGCAGCAAATATAAAATGAGGTTCCATGAGTCTAAAACACTTGAAATAGCTGAATGATAACTCTTATCAGCATTATATTTGAAACATCTTGTATCTATAGCTTCACCTTTGTAATCCTTAGTCTTTTTAAACAATGTTATGGAATTATTTTTAACACTAGAATATGCTCTGTTTGAACACTGAGTGTAATTTGAGTTTTGAGACTCCTGGACACTTCTTGCATTAGCTCTTTAATCAATGTAGAACACTGCTTTTTTCAGAATTGCATTGTATGCCATTTTTAATAGAACAGTTTCAATATATAAGTGGATAAACTATCATTCTGTTTCATTGTTTTAGGAATGTGGGTACCAGCTGGACAGGCAATTGGTAAGTAGGGAACAAAAGTTTCATTGTTTAGTGTATTGTAAACTGTAGAAAAGGCCAACTGGTAGTTCAGATGTAAATTGCATTTCAATGAGAATTGATGGTGGCTGTAAATTTCTCAAGTACAGTGCTTCTAGGCCAGTTTTGAAACTAACTTTTGAGTTTGTATTGGAAAAAATATGGAGTGGGGGAACTGTTCTGTTCTTAACTATTCAGTGTTGGGAATTGGAATACACCCTTTTGCTGATAATGCAATTAAATTGATACTGGCCATCAAGAAATTAAATACGAAGAAGAGAAGTGTAGAGTTATTTACAGTCAGGGTTCTCTCAGCATTTCCCAATGTTCATATCCATAGATGGAGGGGGGAGAGTTTCCCAGAGTTTGGTTCCCAGTTACAGTAACAACTTCTTTGTTCTGTTTGGGGTAATTTTGACTTTGTATTAAAAAGTTGCTGTGCTGAGTTTAGATGAAGGCACCGCTTGTTCTCACAACTCTGTACTGGATTTTCTAGGTGGGTATGGACCGCCTCCTCCAGGAAGAGGAGCCCCGCCTCCTCCACCACCTTTTACCTCATATATAGTTTCTACGCCTCCTGGAGGATTCCCACCTCCACAAGGGTTCCCACAGGGCTATGGCACCCCTCCACCATTTAGTAAGTGTCCTCTGTGAGTCTCGAACCAATGATGTGCCATTGAACACAAGAACGGGTTTTAGTCACTTCTGTTTCTTTATTTCGTGCGTTTCTGTAAATTCAGTGGAGTCATTCACATTTGATCCACATGTGGATCCACTCAAATTTCTGTACTGTAACTAGAAATCAGTATATTTTCAGATCCTGTTTCTTTGAATCCATCCATCTTGATCATATTAGTAATACTCAGTAATACCATAATCTCTCAGTTTTTTGGTTTTGACTGAGGACTTTTACTTTTGACCTCCTCTTTTCTAGAACTGAGGTATTCGACATAGTAATACTACATGTTGAAGACTAGAGACACAGGCTCCCTTGAAAATTCTAGCCTAAGAAATTAGGCACCCTACTCTCATTGAATTTAAATGGGATTTGGGCACCTAACTCCTTTACATTCCTTTAAAATTCCTGTGCACAATTGGGTTAAAACTGGCAGAAAGATGCCCTTAATTATCCAAAGTTTCTTGAACAGCCATTATGCACCTCTTAGTTCCGATTCTTGTGCTTTGGGGAAGCAGCCTGTCCAGGATTTTTCAGTCTGTGGCTTTTGGCAACTTCCTTATTTGGATGGATGAAAGGCTTTTTGGAGGGGTGTCTCACCATGACTTTCCCTGCTCCCCCAATACACCTTTCGGTACCTGTGGCTACCTCTTCAGCTATTATTTGCTAGGTAAGATGGTTCAATTGCTGTTAAGCACATGCAGTCTGTGTAACAGGTGTAAGATTTCACATCTCTTAAATGACTTTAGTTGTGGATAGGATGACTGTCAAGAGATGGTTAAATCAATCCCTTTACTTCAGCTGCAGGCAACAAGTAGTAATCTCTTTTTTGTAGACACCTTACAAAGGGTTTACAACAAAATGTTAAATTACTCTGAAGCCAAGTGAAAAGTCCAAGTGCTTTTGGCCTCGTATCATGTCACAGATTTTATGCTCTGCCTCTTATTTATCAGGTTTTGGATATGGTGCTCCACCTCCTCCACCTGACCAGTTTGCCCCTCCTGGAGTACCCCCTCCACCTGCCACTCCTGGGGCAACACCACTAGCTTTCCCACCGCCACCACCACCATCTCAGGCAACTCAGGACATGAGCAAACCCCCAACTGCTCAGCCAGAATTCCCTTATAGCCAGTTTGGTAAGTAACTGCATATAAAATACACTCAGAGCGGCAACCTTTCCCCTCAGCCCCAAGGTTCTGCTTTCCTTTTATTCATAATGTTTTGGTGAAAAGTCACAGTTTCCAGGAGCAGTGTATTAATGCTGACAGCATTTGTACTAATGGTGGGAATGCCAGCTACTGGCTCTCAAGGGCCCCCCAAAACATGCAGTACTCTGATATCACAGTATTGTTTCCTTCCTGCCCAGCCTGAAGTATTGCCCATTTCCTGAATCACTAAATAACTGGCTCTCTAGAGATCTGTGCGGTGGTAGGCTAAGTCACCACTTGCATTCCCCCAAATGCTCAAGTTTAAACTCTTTTTTGTTCAACTAACAATTTCACACTGCAAGGTGCTCAGTAGTTTGCTTCCTTTTCTGTTGAAATGTCTTGGTTAACACAGTAGCAGCCAAAGGGAATTCTGGTAATCTCACCTCAAGGAAGATGCACTAGAATTGAACCAAAGCACAGTGAAAAGGGCACTGAAAATGGTTGAGTGAGGGGGCTTGCATAAGAGGGTGGGCTCAGCATGGAGAATAATGATACTTAAAAGTAGTATCTCATTACTCTAGAGTAATGGGAATTGACTGAGACAAAAAACAATAAAGGGTATAGCGAAATCTGACCTGCATGCCCCTTTTGACCCTGTTTCATAAGGCTTGTTGAAATTGATGCAGCTAATTTAAAACAAAAGCAGATACTTACTTACTAGGGAAAACTTTATCAGTCTCTGGAACTCATTGCTGCAAGTAGGTGATAAAGAATGATTTAATAGGTAAGCTACAGTAAGACAAAATATGGGAAGTCAAAGTCTTGTGCTACTGGCTGAAAGATGACTATTTGTAGAGATCAGGAAGGAGTTCTTTGATTTGACCCTTGCACCCAAGCCTTCCATGAGCAGCATTGCCCAATTAGCTGGGTGGGTGTGCCTTCTTCTTGATCACTGGCCATTGGTAACTTCTGAAGGCAGCATACTACACAAGGTGAGCCCAAGAATCAAGAATTTCCACTCTGTCCCTGCATTTTAACCACTTTTCCCCTGTGTTTATGCATGCCTTACTAGTCCCATATAAAATACCTGCAGAAGCTGTTCATTACGAAATGTCTGCTCCATAAAGCTCTTTGAAAGGATTTTCTATAGTCCAAATAATCTGAAGTATAAGACTTCCGATAGGAGATCAGCTTTTCAGTTGTTCTTGACATGCATAAGGTGAGGGTGTTAATTATGATGGGTTTAGTTAGAGATGTTCTTAAGCTTATGTCACAGACACAGTAGCTGGGATCGAAAGTTCCCCCAATTTGACTTCAGGTGGAAGATTTTCTTGTCTTGTCGGAAACGTGCCTTTGTTACATATGAGGGGAAACTTCTACTGATTAGAATAAAAACTGATACATACAAATTTATCTTGTCTCAGACTTGGTAGCCAAGTCTTTTAATACCAATAATTAAAATGGATCCAAACAGCAAAGGCGTAATTGATTATATATAAACTTTCCATACAGGGAATTGTGCTCTAAAGTTCCTGTTGCAAGACTTTTACGTAGTAACCTCCAATTATCATTTAAAAAACCTCACTACTCAGTTTAATTGCCTGACTTTCAAAACAATGTTGTGAGGGATAGTTGGGGTGTCTGGTGTAAGGAATATGTAGTACCAGCTGCATCTTGTATAAATCTTGGAGACATTTTTCCCCCCAGCGAGTATCTGAAATGCTGGTTATAGTTAGTCCTTAGGGGTTAATGGATTTTTTGGAAGGAGGAAGAGGGTTAGATAATGTTGTTAAATGCATTAGTGGGATTAATCTCTCTCACCCCAAAATTCATGCCAGAAAGCAAACTACTTCTGTGCAAGACTGCACTCGCAGTATATGTACACAGCATTAGAAGTGTTCAACTTAGTGTATTACCACCCAAGTCAATAACCTCTTCATGTTTATAAAGCTATGTTTAAGATCTTTTTAACCTCTTTAAGATCTTTTGAACTTCATGTGTCATTTGCAATTCAGCTAGCAGCATTGGTATACAAAAGGCAGTTAACAAGTTTTTCATGTTTTCACTTAAATGCATAGAGTTTATAGACTTTAAAGAGGCATCAAAGTATTTAATCATTTTGGCATTTACAGATTAATCCTGGCTTCACAGCATCATAAATGCTGCTATGTTTACAGCTGAGATAAATGTAAACACTCTAGTAAATTAAACTCTAACAAGGGTGTGTCTCCCTCACCCCCCAAAAAAAAAATAATTATATCTCTGTACAGGGCTGTCTTGGGGTTAGTCACCCTGGTCTCCTCATTTCTTACTAGGGCTGGGTACCTATTCTCAAGACCCTTCAGGCTACGCGCCAATACTTTGTTTACACTCTTATGGTCAGGCTGAGCAGTGATATATCCTAGGTAGGTGGAGCCTATTTACAACCAATGCTCTTACTTTATCTGCATTTGGGAAATTAACTTTTATTTCTTGCAGGGTCTCTTCTCTTTGAGGGTGGGTGAGATAAGTATGGTGGCTTGGAAATGTTTGCTTTTTACAGTTCAAGGATAATCTAGTTTAAATATCTGTTAGTTGGCATAAGTAAAAATGCGTCGTTGGAATATGGCTGCTCTGCTGTTCGCTTTCCCAAGATCTTGCATTGGCAAGACTTAAATTGTCTTGTGTAAGCAAATTGCATTTAGTTACCCTAAGCAACAGAGTCAATATCCCCTGCTACTGTTGACACGACTGACTTAGAATCCAGGTCACTCGGGAGCAGTGAATCAGCTGTGTGTCGCTTTTGGAAGTGACAATGCAGACCAATGGTGGGATAGCTCGCTAGAGGAGAGAACAGTGCCCAAAAAAAACAACAGCTGTTGGTTTGACTGCTGGATTCCTTTGTGGCCAACAAACCAGCAGAGCTCTGGTTTTCTTAACTTTTCACTGCAAGCCACAGTGCTGCTGAGAGTAACGTGATTATCTTCACTCCGAACCCCAACCCTTGGCATTAAATTAATGCATTTAAGATTGCCTACTGATCTTTGTGTCAAAAATGGCTGAATTAGCAGCTTGAGAAATCTTCAAACGGGGAAGCCCATGGTAGTACTGTTGGGTTCATTAGTGGTAGTAAGTCCTGTGAGACAGGCAGAGCTTGAAATTGAAATACTGAAGAGATGCCAAGAGACTGTTGCTTTGGATTAGCAGAGTTAAACCTGCTTTAACCCTGTGCAGAAAAAAATTTGACTCAGAGATCCACTGAGTAGTTACAGGATTCTTAACAGGGCTGTCTTGCATAGTGGAATTTCACGTTGATGCCATTGTAGTGACTGACAGTTGTATTTTAATCACTAGAAAGATTCTGTTAGATTTCTTAACTTCTTTTAGTAAGTTACTGTTAATACACATCCATTTGCCTTCCAGGAATTTAGTTTTTTCCTCCAAATTGAAAGGTGGTCTCTGTCTCCTCTGTCATCCTGCTTACTCTAAACCTGTTGCTCCAAAATCTCTGACCTCTGCTCCAGATTATGTTGCAGAATGGAGGTTACAATCTCATTGACAAGGCAGGAGGAAGATTTGGTAGGAGGTAGAAGTCTCCTGATTCCGTAGTTACCTTTATGATCTCTTCAGAGAAAGGAAGCTAGTTGTTACACAGTCAGAAAGATACTGATTTACAGAATAAATGAGCATAAAGTTCACAGAGGGACAGCTCACTTTTAGTTTTAAAATGAGTAAGTCTGGTGAAACAGTTTAGACTAACTCAGTGGTTGTGTTAGTATGAATAGCAAGGGTACACAGAAGGGATGGCTATTCCAATATAACTATTTATCTGTTGCTTCTGTGTTTTTGCTACATTGGAAATATAGTCTGCCTGCTTAAGTTATATGGGAAGCTGATGATAAAATGGCTTTTGCTATTCTTTTGAGCTGTCTTTGAGAAGAAACGTGCCACACCATTTGCTTATTTAAGCTGGTTCTGTGCAACGAGTTAACGGCAGGGTAGGGTGTTGGATCTGGATGGCAGTTAGCTGAAGTCCCTTTTTAACCACATAATGTGGGCAGTAGAAGCAATAACAAGCTTCCTGATTCTGGCCTGTGGATCTGATGGAAGTTTATGGGAGTCCAGTCACCACATCCTTTGAAAGGGACACTGTCAACTTGGGTTTTTTAATTCACAATTTCAGAAAATTCCAATTTCTGATGCAACCGTCGTCTTAAAAACAATATATTCAGAGCCTAGTATTTAAAACTCCTTTTTAAAGCAATTTCCTAGGGTTATCTTATAGGGTTCTTTTCAGCAAAGGAAAACTTGACTATACACAGGAAACTAAAATTGGCTGAACACAAAATAAACAGAAAATCACAATCTTTCACTAACTCCTTTCAGTTAGAAACATCAGCTATAGTAACTATCAGCTTTTCAGACAGATGTTTCCCCATTAATTTTCTCTACCTCTGCTGAAACTGACAGAATGCTAGTTTTGCTAATATGAACACTTATCCATTATGGACTAATAGATACTACCAACCCACTTTACATAAGCCTCTGAACAGCAGTAGCATGACATTTTGGTCACCACCAGCCTGGGTAAGATTTGATAGAGAGTGAAAAGCACTATCTCCAATTAGGCATTCAGTCCCCCCTCCTCTCTGCCTTTTGTCATTACCTGTATTTTCTACATGTAAATCCAAATAACTTGGTCAAATGTAAAAGCAACTATCATCTGGGTGTTAGATCAGCACATCACTGTGTGTTCATAGGGCTGTGCATTGGTATGTGTGGCATCAGTTTTCAGTTGGTGCTGCACCTCTATCTTTGAGCTTGTGGACTGTAATAGAAGCTTACTGCAGACTTTTCCTCTTCTTCCCAGGTTATGGACAAGACTTGAGTGGTTTTGGACAAGGTTTCTCCGACCCTAGCCAGCAGCCCCCCTCCTATGGAGGCCCCTCGGTGCCACCATCAAGTGGCCCACCTGCAGGAGGAAGTGGTTTTGGACGAGGACAGAACCATAATGTGCAAGGATTTCACCCCTACAGACGCTAGCACATGCTGGCAATCAGGGAATCCTGTCCACAGTGGGATATCTGGTAGCAGCTGAAGCCGGGAATCCCAGACTTCTGAACTTGTGACAATCACATACTTGATGGAAGAAAAATCTAACAACATTGGGGGAGGGGAATGGGAGAGGGGATGGCTTTTGAAGGCAACGCTGTGGGTGTTTGGACTGCAGGTTTTAAATATATTCCTTTCTCTAACCCATCAGCACAAATAAAGAAAATGTCACTGGTTCAAACTACAGGGTTTTAAAAATGTCTTCAGCTTTAATTCAAAACTTCAGGTTTCTTTTTTTGAAATTATTTTTCCTGAGCCTTTGTTTTACCGTATATTGTAAACTTTTATGTTTAAAGAAAAATATATACATTTACAGATTGTGAAATTTTTAAGAGAAATTTTCTACTATGTATGCTGGCTTATTTTTTAATTTAAAACAGGGTTTCCGTTAGCAATGTTGGAAGTGATGGTCAGTTTCAACCCCTTTACTTCAAACATAGTGGTGGGGCAGTTGGTCCAGAAACTCTGGGAGTTAGAAGAAGAAATCTACTGAGTGTATTTTGCTTTTGTTACCTGACAGTATAGAACTGGTAACAATGCAGGTGCAGACTTGTTGATGCACAGAGTCACTTATGAAGTACAGCATTTAAATCTGTGCTTCAAACTCTTTAAAATCCTCTGTGGATTTCATTAGGGGTTAACGGAGGCCTTGTTAAGATGTAGATTTCCCTCAGGCAAAAGGTTTAGGTGCATTTTGCACTAACCAGTGATTACCCCTGGTTTGAATAAAGAGAAGTACATTTGGATTAGAAACATAAGCCTGTCTCCATTTTTTTTTTCTTACAAATTTTTCCATGTGAATTGGGTTCTCATGAAAGTTGCCATATTGACAGCCCTGGAAAAGAAATCCTTGTGGGTAGAGCGTCAGTGCACCCTTACCCACACTTTTTGCCCTGTGCCTCAACCAGGATCTTTAGGTACTGCCTAGAAGTGAAAGCATAATGCGCTCTTCATGCCCTTTTAGCCCTTAATGCAAGTGATATGATTGGATTGATGTAGGATCTGGACTGAGACCATTCAATTAATTTCATAGGCTACTGAAGAACCTCAGTAGCTTTAAGAAAAGGAGGACTTGTGGCACCTTAGAGACTAACCAGTTTATTTGAGCATAAGCTTTCGTGAGCTACAGCTCACTTCATCGGATGCATAAAGTGGAAAATGCAGTGAGGATGTTTTATACACACAGACCATGAAAAAATGGGTGTTTATCACTTCAAAAGGTTTTCTCTCTCCACCCCACTCTCCTGCTGGTAATAGCTTATCTAAAGTGATCACTCTCCTTACAATGTGTGTGATAATCAAGGTGGGCCATTTCCAGCACAAATCCAGGGTTTAACAATCCGATGAAGTGAGCTGTAGCTCACAAAAGCTTATGCTCAAATAAATGTGTTAGTCTCTAAGGTGCCACAAGTCCTCCTTTTCTTTTTGCAAATACAGACTAACACGGCTGCTACTCTGAAACCTGTCAGTAGCTTTAGGTCCACACCAGACTGATCTCGAGTTGAACTGGTAATCTACAGTTGAAAGACTCAATGTACCATTACGAGTCTCCAAAACCCTCTTCTGTCTCTTACATGTGCATGACTATAAGCAGGAATTGATGCATTACGGAGCACTAGCACATTAAATCAGTGATCTGCTTTAGTCTAGAATTAAAGATGGGTTAAGTTTCAAGATTATCAGGCTGCAAAGTAATCTTAAACCCTAAATGTAGCATGTAAACATATTCAAGCTCTCAATTTAAGAGGTGAGGTCAAAGTACATAAATGTCTAACAGAAGAATATATCCATCTCAAAGAAGAGGGTGGGACTAACTCCTCTAAGATTTGGCATTCAGTTATATATAAAATATATATAAAAGCAGTGGCAATATATATATTTTCCCATGTGTCCTCATACAAGTCCAGGTAGTGTTACCTCCCCATATCAAGGATCTGATCTATGAAAAAATCCTTCACTGCATAATTCCTCTGGAATCAGCTTTGTGCTGGTTTGAGCAGTGATAGAGGATTAAACTCCAATTGGTTGCAAATTGCTATGTGAGCTAGCTGCTTTATTCAAGAAAGTGCTTCAGGGGCAGGTCTTAGGGAGCTAATGAACTGTGTTATCACCTTCACAGAGCTGGGTTCATATTTGGTTCAGAGTGCAAACTAAACTAGTTTGAACTTGTAGGCTTGCGTGACACTTCATCAACACGTCCAAAATATACCACAGATCTACTCCTACATCAGCCACTCCCACTATGCCCAGATCCTCTCCAAACCCATTCATTGGCTTCCCCTGAACCTCTGTGTCAAATTTAAGCTCCTTGTTCTTACCTTCAAACCCCTGCATAACTTGGCTTCTACCTACCTCTTTGCAAGTAACTAAACAGCCCCAACTTGCTTTTTCTTTCTTCCATGCAGCCTCCTGTTCTGAGGAGCTCCCTCCAACCTGAATTTCCAGTGCCTCTGCTAAGTCCTGTAAGTGAGCTGTAGCTCACGAAAGCTCATGCTCAAATAAATTGGTTAGTCTCTAAGGTGCCACAAGTCCTCCTTTTCTTTTTGCGAATACAGACTAACACGGCTGTTACTCTGAAACCTGTCTTTATTTGGCCTGTAAATCTTAGTGTTAAAACACAGAACTAACCTTCCAGCACCAGCGCTGCTCTGTTGCTACGTGATGTCCTTCGACTTTCCATCTTTTGTCTGCTGATTGTGTAGATTGCGAAGCCGGGGCTGGGTCCCTTGTCTGTGCATGTCTAGTTCCAACTTGCTTTTAGCGTTGTCACCATTTGTACTGCAGAGACAACTGGTACATCCGGGGAAGGCTATGGGTCAGAATTGTAGAGACTGGATGAATTAGGTGCAAGCTTCTGAACACAATATAGTTCTATTAATGCTGGAAGATTCCACTTGCAGCATTTCCCATCTCTGCTGCTACCTGCTGTATGAGAGTTATGCTTGTAATCTCAGTACAAATATAACAAACTGTGTGACACTTACGTAGGGAGGAGACAGTTCAAGGAACTCAAACTAAGCCCTTGTGTGTGTCTGTATTTAATTTGGATGCTAGCACTGCCCTCTGATCCCATCTTTAAATGTCACTTGACCATAACTCTTTTTAAAAAAAAAAAAAAATGAAGCTAAATTCTGGATTGTCTTTGCATTGTTTGAACACTCAGCCTTTCTGCTTCTTACACCCAACCACTACTTCTTGTTCTCCAGCCTCAATTGTTCACCTCTGATACTCCTAGGCTCTGAATCAAGAGTCCACTAGCTTCTGCTAACTCCAGGCCTGGCATTTAGTCGAGCGTTGATAATTCTGGGGTAGAGTTAGCTTTTTTTTTTAAATGGGTGAGGCAAGCAGAAAAAAAGTTAAACTGGGATTTTAAATGGTAGGATAGATGCAGAGTGAACAGAGACTCTCCTAGTTGAATAGATAATGCATTGAGAGGTTAACCCCGATTTCTGCCCTCTCCAGAGAAGAATGGTGGTTGTAGCCCTCTGCACCTTCTGTTGAGCCCCCAGTTTTGCAAAAGGAAAAACTGGAGTGACCATGTGAAGCAGGTTCCTCTGCAATTTCTGGCTGTTCTTGGGGCTGGTAAATTAGTTTCTATAGTGGATTCATTTACACTGATTCTCAGTGCTAAAGCATGGTCTCTGGATGTTAAACAGCTTGTGTTTGTATTGTCCAATCACTGTTAAATGGGGAGGGAAAGCAGATTTTGCAGTGGCACTGTGCTCCTGTTGTGCTAGTGTCACAAATGCCACCTCAGCAGCAAGGCAGGCACTGGCAGAAGAGGAACCGCAAAGCTTAAAGCAAAAAACTGCATTGTGGCCAGCGATCTGAATGGAAGGATTTTACATTTGGTCATTTAAAGCAAAGAGTAAAATCCTAGGAGTCTGACTTGAAAGCATTGTACGCTCATGTTGCATTGGTGTAACTGACTGCAACAAAGGGCAGGATAATGGAGAATATCTTAACTCTTCTTTATTTATGCTTTTCATCTTGTATTTCGTGCAGCTTGAATGTTCAAGCTTGACTGGATGTGTTGAATTTCTAGACCGGGTTTGCTTTTCAGTTCTCCTGCACTTCAGCTGTTTGGAATTGCAACATGGCAGGGGAACGTTTTAAATGGTTGCACAGGTTTTGTTTAATAAACCATTAAATCTGTTTGAAGTGCAACTGTGCCCCGCAACAGAAACTGAATCAACCCGTGCTAAGAGCTGAGCCAGCATTTGTCGGCAGCACCTTGGCCTAACACTTGTGTGAATCATCTCACAAAGCATAGCGGGCTGGAGGCTCTCCAAATTCTGTGAGCAAGAGAGAAATGACCCAGCGATGGTATTGGAGGAACAGTTCTATTAGGAAATCTGATCTTGGGCATGTCTTCACTGCACTTAACTCAGGGGTTTGGCAGTTGGGTCTAGACTAGTGAAAGCCCTATCTGACTTCTGGGGGCATGTCCCATAGTTCTCTGTGCTGCTGCAGCAGTAAACTGAGATGCTTTGTGATTCTTCCCCAGTGAATTGCAGGGGACACTCTTGTCTGTTCTGGGCACCTGGAGGGAATTGTGGGAAGGCATTGGAGGACTATCTGTACTTGAGTGATCTGGCCTCATCCAAACTAAAAGTGGGTGAGGACCAATCTGAGTGAAAGCAGCACCCAAGTTCTAATCCATGTCCCCAGCTAGCCTGGGTTCAGAGCACCACCAAATTCAGGTGAGAGGGTGTTGTGTGTGGATTGGAGAGGGCTTAGGGGCAACATCTGAGTAAGAACCCAGGTTAACTCTGACTTGAAGACATACCTCATGTGTGAGACAAATTTATGTACATCTGTGTCTCTGCTCCCTAGATGAGTGGAAAAAGGACAAACAGTTTTATGGTGCCACTGCTGGGAAGCAAGGAGGCAGCAGTTCTGAAACCCATATAAATCTCAGCCTTGCTGCCTCCCTTAGGTTTTCTTTGCCACCTCATCTTGGAAGCACAGAGGCATTGCCTCATCTTTCCTGCTCTCTCCCTCCATCTGGACTAAGGAAGGACTAGGAGACAAGAAAAAAAGAAGAGTAAGGAGAGAAGCCAGACGCCTGAGATTTCTGCTTCAGCCCAGGGGAGAGGATAAAAAGCAAAGCTCCTAGCTCTGAAGCGGAGCATCCTTCTTCATAGGGGTCTCAGCTGGGGCCAGCCATTTAATCAGACATGCTTCCCACCTGAAAATGGCCAAGTGGTCTCCTACTTCTGAAAGGTGGCTACTTGTGTACCTGGGACTAGCACCCTGCCTAAGCCTTCTGCTTTGCTTCATAGCCTACTCAGCTATGCAGCAGCTTCTCTGCCTCCACCTGGACCTCATGTCTTGTTCTGGTAAGTCCTGCACTGGTGGGGATTTCTTTTGCCTGCCCCCCAAATAGCCTCTTGCCCTTTCTCAGTGGGGATTCCCCTCAACCATCTGCTCCTCATCACCTGCTTTTGCTCCAATTTCTGCAGCCTCTTCATCTTCCTGGGATTCCATCCACTTCTTGTCACCCTCCCAAAACTCACCCCTGTCCAGGCAGCTATATGGTTGGTGTGTAAGCATAAGGACTCAAAATCACCTGACAGCCTTGCTCCCAGCCCCTGGCATAGAGAGCAAATTGTAAGCATAGCCAGTGTGTACTGTGATTATGACTATTTGCTGCTTCCCAGGGCCTAGAGGGAGCTATGAAAAGCAGAGCATAAATTAGAGCAGCCCTGAGGCTGCTCTAACTTACACCAAGGGGGCAGGCAGGGCCTCAGGGTACTCAGAACATGGGGAGACCGCAGGTGACACAGTCGCTCTTCCCTTCATATCCCCAAGTACAGGAATGGAGTAATTGAGAATTGGTCCCATTGTGCTATGTTAGATCACTCAGGTTTTATTGAGCCACTGTCATTCAAAATGAAACTATCAAATAGCCGCCTGTCATTTTTCTTTTTTATCTTAAAATGAATTTGGTTAATAACGCTCACAAGGACTCAAATCTATATTCTAGCCAAACAACTAGAATCAAACAGGGATTTTTTTTCTGTGAGAAATGTTGATGAAAATGGAGGGAAACAGTTTTTATGTTTCTCAAACTTTTTCAGCTTTTCTTTGAACAAACAAATTGAAACCTGAACAGTTTTCCATTTTAAACTATTTTTTCCTCCAAAAATTGTAATTTGACCGAAATGGACGCTTTCCCATGAAAATTTCCATTTAGCCAGTAAGGCATTTTTCTGTTAAAAAATGCTTTTTAACAGAAAAATTTTGATCAGCTCCTAACCCAACTTATGAACTTATGCAAAGCATGGGCCGGGTAAATGGTTTGTAGAAACTGCTTAGCCAATACCTAATTCCACACTACTTTTGCCCTCGTTCTCACACTTAACTTTATCATTCAGGTTTTACAACACCCAAAAAGCATTGGTTCCTGATCTCGGTCTCCTGTTATTGGACATTTCCCCATCTCCTTCCCAAGTTGATGGGGAGTGGTTCCAATATTTGTTTCTGGTATGGGCACATGTCTGATCTAAAGTATCTTCTGTGCCACAGGATCCCCAGACACCATTGAATTGCAGCCATCTCTGGGGTGGGTGAAAGGCGACAGCCAGGACTGGCCTACAGTCTAGGGGCGTCTCCTAAAACTTGGGAAATGCCTACTTTGAAACCCACTTCCAGCAAAAACCCCATAAGGTTTGGGCCAGGATCTGTGGGGGCCTAGGGCTGGCCTAGGTGGGTGAATACTTGGCAGGTGGCAGCTACCTCGGGCGTGATGGATTGCAGGTGGGGCATGAAGAGCCAGCCTACCTCCAGGTAGTGGACAGATGGCAGACCTCTCAAGTGTGTTTGCTTGGATTGAGGTCAAGGGGTCAAACATCCCCAGCATGGAATTGTGGCTGGTGGGGCATCTACGTCTGGGGCAGAAGCCAGGCAGGTATGATGGTGGGACAGAGCACCAGGAAGCAGTTATGGGGATTGGGAGACCTGTTGTTACCTGTTGTGGCAGGTCGAGCTGGATGAGGACCTGCATGTGGATGGGGCATGCCACAGGGCCCTGGGCATCTACCCAGAGTAGGTGCCCAGGGTAGCCACCTTGGGAAGTAGCCTATGACAACTGGGGGCTGTGCTCAGCTGGGGCTAGGCTAGGTGGGTGCCCAGAGGGGACTGGGGTAAGCGGGTGCCTGGAGTAGGGTGGAGGAATAAGTAGGGTTGCCAACAGTCCCTTATTTTTTCGTATCTGTGCTGTGTGCTGCAAGAAATACCCTGGTACAGGTAGCTGAATGCTGGTTGTGATCGGGGGTTGGACTAGATGACCTCCTGAGGTCCCTTCCAACCCTGATATTCTATTATTAGTATTAATAATAATAAATACTGGGAGGAGGAGTGGGGCAGGGATGCTAAGAAAACAGCCCCAAGCATTGCTAACCAAGTGTGGGAAGGGGGATAGGGCAGAGGAGATGGGGGGCCAGCCAGGTGAGACCGTAGGGTTGGCCTGGGGTAGGGAGGTGCCCTAGAAATGGACAGGTGAGCCATGAAGCTGCTGGCATCCCACGTGCTGCGCCAGCAGGGATGAGTAAGCCCTGGTCTACACTAGGACTTTAGGTCGAATTTAGCAGCGTTAAATCAATGTAAACCTGCACCCGTCCACACAATGAAGCCCTTTATTTCGACTTAAAGGGCTCTTAAAATCGATTTCCTTACTCAACCCCTGACAAGTGGATTAGCGCTTAAATCGACGTTGCCGGCTCGAATTTGGGGTACTGTGGACACAATTCGATGGTATTGGCCTCCGGGAGCTATCCCAGAGTGCTCCATTATGACCGCTCTGGACAGCACTCTCAACTCAGATGCACTGGCCAGGTAGACAGGAAAAGAACCGCGAACTTTTGAATCTCATTTCCTGTTTGGCCAGCGTGGCAAGCTGCAGGTGACCATGCAGAGCTCATCAGCACAGGTGACCATGATGGAGTCCCAGAATCGCAAAAGAGCTCCAGCATGGACCGAACGGGAGGTACGGGATCTGATCGCTGTTTGGGGAGAGGAATCCTTGCTATCAGAACTCCGTTCCAGTTTTCGAAATGCCAAAACCTTTGTGAAAATCTCCCAGGGCATGAAGGACAGAGGCCATAACAGGGACCCGAAGCAGTGCCGCGTGAAACTGAAGGAGCTGAGGCAAGCCTACCAGAAAACCAGAGAGGCGAACAGCTGCTCTGGGTCAGAGCCCCAAACATGCCGCTTCTATGATGAGCTGCATGCCATTTTAGGGGGTTCAGCCACCACTACCCCAGCCGTGTTGTTTGACTCCTTCAATGGAGATGGAGGCAATACGGAAGCAGGTTTTGGGGACGAAGAAGATGCGGAGGAGGAGGTTGTAGATAGCTCACAGCAAGCAAGCAGAGAAACCGGTTTTCCCGACAGCCAGGAACTGTTTCTCACCCTAGACCTGGAGCCAGTACCCCCCGAACCCACCCAAGGCTGCCTCCTGGACCCAGCAGGCGGAGAAGGGACCTCTGGTGAGTGTACCTTTTAAAATACTATACATGGTTTAAAAGCAAGCATGTGAAAGGATTACTTTGCCCTGGCATTTGCGGTTCTCCTAGATGTAGTCCTAAAGCCTTTGCAAAAGGTTTCTGGGGAGGGCAGCCTTATTGCGTCCTTCATGGTAGGACACTTTACCACTCCAGGCCAGTAACACGTACTCGGGAATCATTGTAGAACAAAGCATTGCAGTGTATGTTTGCTGGCATTCAAACAACATCCGTTCTTTATCTCTCTGTGTTATGCTCAGGAGAGTGAGATATAATTCATGGTCACCTGGTTGAAATAGAGTGCTTTTCTTCAGGGGACACTCAGAGGAGCCCATTCCTGCTGGGCTGTTTGCCTGTGGCTAAACAGAAATGTTCCCTGCTGTTAGCCACAGGGAGGGGGGAAGGTTGAGGGGGTAGTCACGCGGTGGGAGGAGGCAAAATGCGACCTTGTAACGAAAGCACATGTGCTATGTATGTAATGTTAACAGCAAGGTTTACCCTGAAAGAGTGTAGCCACTGTTTTATAAAATGTGTCTTTTTAAATACCACTGTCCCTTTTTTTTTCTCCACCAGCTGCATGTGTTTCAATGATCACAGGATCTTCTCCTTCCCAGAGGCTAGTGAAGCTTAGAAAGAAAAAAAAACGCACTCGCGATGAAATGTTCTCCGAGCTCATGCTGTCCTCCCACACTGACAGAGCACAGACGAATGCGTGGAGGCAAATAATGTCAGAGTGCAGGAAAGCACAAAATGACCGTGAGGAGAGGTGGTGGGCTGAAGAGAGTAAGTGGCGGTCTGAAGAGAGTAAGTGGCAGGCTGAAGACAGGGCTGAAGCTCAAATGTGGCGGCAGCGTGATGAGAGGAGGCAGGATTCAATGCTGAGGCTGCTGCAGGACCAAACCAGTATGCTCCAGTGTATGGTTGAGCTGCAGCAAAGGTAGCTGGAGCACAGACTGCCACTGCTGCCCCTCTGTAACCAACCGCCCTCCTCCCCAAGTTCCATAGCCTCCACACCCAGACACCCAAGAACGCGGTGGGGGGGCCTCCGGCCAACCAGCCACTCCACCACAGAGGATTGACCAAAAAAAAGAAGGCTGTCATTCAATAAATTTTAAAGTTGTAAACTTTTAAAGTGCTGTGCTTAAAGTGCTGTGTGGCATTTTCCTTCCCTCCTCCACCACCCCTCCTGGGCTACCTTGGTAGTCATCCCCCTATTTGTGTGATGAATGCATGGATGTGAAGCAACAATGACTTTATTGCCTCTGCAAGCGGTGATTGAAGGGAGGAGGGGCGGGTGGTTAGCTTACAGGGAAGTAGAGTGAACCAAGGGGCGGGGGGTTTCATCAAGGAGAAACAAACAGAACTTTCACACCGTAGCCTGGCCAGTCATGAAACTGGTTTTCAAAGCTTCTCTGATGCGTACCGTGCCCTCCTGTGCTCTTCTAACCGCCCTGGTGTCTGGCTGCGCGTAACCAGCAGCCAGGCGATTTGCCTCAACCTCCCACCCCGCCATAAACGTCTCCCCCTTACTCTTACAGATATTGTGGAGCACACAGCAAGCAGTAATAACAGTGGGAATATTGGTTTCGCTGAGGTCTAAGCGAGTCAGTAAACTGCGCCAGCGCGCCTTTAAACGTCCAAATGCACATTCTACCACCATTCTGCACTTGCTCAGCCTGTAGTTGAACAGCTCCTGACTACTGTCCAGGCTGCCTGTGTACGGCTTCATGAGCCATGGCATTAAGGGGTAGGCTGGGTCCCCAAGGATACATATAGGCATTTCAACATCCCCAACAGTTATTTTCTGGTCTGGGAATAAAGTCCCTTCCTGCAGCTTTTGAAACAGACCAGAGTTCCTGAAGATGCGAGCATCGTGCACCTTTCCCGGCCATCCCACGTTGATGTTGGTGAAACGTCCCTTGTGATCCACCAGAGCTTGCAGCACTATCGAAAAGTACCCCTTGCGGTTTATGTACTCGGCGGCTTGGTGCTCCGGTGCCAAGATAGGGATATGGGTTCCGTCTATAGCCCCACCACAGTTAGGGAATCCCATTGCAGCAAAGCCATCCACTATGACCTGCACATTTCCCAGGGTCACTACCCTTGATATCAGCAGATCTTTGATTGCGTGGGCTACTTGCATCACAGCAGCCCCCACAGTAGATTTGCCCACTCCAAATTGATTCCCAACTGACCGGTAGCTGTCTGGCGTTGCAAGCTTCCACAGGGCTATCGCCACTCGCTTCTCAACTGTGAGGGCTGCTCTCATCTTGGTATTCATGCGCCTCAGGGCAGGGGAAAGCAAGTCACAAAGTTCCATGAAAGTGCCCTTACGCATGCGAAAGTTTCGCAGCCACTGGGAATCGTCCCAGACCTGCAACACTATGCGGTCCCACCAGTCTGTGCTTGTTTCCCGAGCCCAGAATCGGCGTTCCACAGCATGAACCTGTCCCATTAGCACCATGATGCATGCATTGGCAGGGCCCATGCTTTCAGAGAAATCTGTGTCCATGTCCTGATCACTCACGTGACCGCGCTGACGTCGCCTCCTCGCCCGGTATCGCTTTGCCAGGTTCTGGTGCTGCATATACTGCTGGATAATGCGTGTGGTGTTTAATGTGCTCCTAATTGCCAAAGTGAGCTGAGCGGCCTCCATGCTTGCCTTGGTATGGCGTCCGCACAGAAAAAAGGCGCGGAACGATTGTCTGCCGTTGCTCTGACGGAGGGAGGGGCGACTGACGACACGGCTTACAGGGTTGGCTTCAGGGAGCTAAAATCAACAAAGGGGGTGGCTGTACATCAAGGAGTATTTCAGGCAGGACTTCACGGAGGGTTCCAATAAGAAATGGTGCACCTAAGTTATCGTTCTTATTGGAACAAGGAGGTTAGCCTGGCCTCTGATTGATACATGGCTAGATTTACCTCGCTGCACCTTCTCTGTGAGTGACTGCAGTGTGACCTAGAAGAATGAGTCCCCTAGACAGGGGAGGGGGGGAAGCAAATGAGTACAAAACAAATCTGGTCTATTTCTTGTTTCGATCCACTCCATCTATCTTTTACATCTTTGGCTGGCAGCAGACGGTGCAGAAGGACTGCATGCTATCCACATCTCATGGCTGCTCGGCAGAAGATGGTACAATAGGACTGCTAGCAGTCCGTATCGCCTGCCCGCTCACCATAAGATGGTTCAATAGGACTGACTGCAGGACTAAAGAGAATGACCTGGTCAACTCACTCCAAATTTAGTCCCTGCGCCCATGTCTGCCCAGGCGCTCCCAGCCGCCGTGGCCAGGAGCACCTCGGACATGATGATGATGGCTACCAGTCGTACTGTACTGTCTGCTGCCACAAGGCAAGGGGTTGCTGCTACTGTGTAGCAATGCCGTACCGCGTCTGCCAGCACCCAGGAGACATAGGGTGACGGTTACCTGAGTGGGCTCCATGCTTGCCGTGGTATGGCGTCTGCACAGGTAACTCAGGAAAAAAAGGCGCAAAATGATTGTCTGCCCTTGCTTTCACGGAGGGAGGGAGGGAACGGGGGCCTGACGATATGTACCCAGAACCACCCGCGACAATGTTTTAGCCCCATCAGGCATTGGGATCTCAACCCAGAATTCCAATGGGCAGCGGAGACTGCGGGAACTGTGGGATAGCTACCCACAGTGCAACGCTCCGGAAGTCGACTCTAGCCTCGGTACTGTGGAAGCGCTCCGCCGAGTTAATGCACTTAATGCACTTAGAGCATTTTCTGTGGGGACACACACACTCGAATATATAAAACCGATTTCTAAAAAAACGACTTCTATAAATTCGACCTTATTCCGTAGTGTAGACATACCCTGAGACTCTAACGCCGCTTCCCTCCTCTCCCCGCCCACTTCCCTTTTTTTAGCGGCGGCCCCTTTAAATCTCAGTGAGGGCGGAAACGCCGCGCTGAAGCCGTAGTGGGCGAGGCCTGCCCCTTGCCCTGCTCTCGCGACATCAGGGGCCGCCCGGACGAGATCAGCCTTTTCCGCAGAGACGCGGCCAAGATGGTGGGTGAGGGTGCCATGGGCCGGGGCCCTTAATCCGGCTCCATCCGCTTCGGGGCCGGCTCGGCCGGGGCTCCGGGCGCCGATACCTTCGGAGGGCGCTGCCCCCTGCCCGCCTGGGGCTGTATGGGCGGGGAACGGGCCCGGCTCTGGTTGCAGCCCGGCTCGGGCCCTGGCGGGGACGGGGAGGCACCCGGCTTCTCCGGGGATGGGGCCTGAGCGGAGCGGGCTGGAGAGGAGGGCGGGTGCGTTGTGGGGGGAGGGGGAGCCGGGGAAGGAGGGGGGGGTTGCGATGGGGTAGTTGGGGTGTGTGTTGTGCATGTGTCTTGGGGGGCTGTTGGAGGTGCTGCGGGTACGTGCGGTGTAGGTGGGTGAGGTTGCGTTGTAGGCGGTGTCGGTGACTCTGGGGGGTTTTGTGTTGAGGGAGAGTTGTGTCTTGGGGAGGGGGGGTGTTGTGAGATTGTCTGTGTACAATATGTGGGGCTGAGCATGTGTAAGGTGTGCTGGGGCATGACTGGGCACCCGGGGGGTTGTCTGAATGCCGCATGTCGGTGCAGGGGGGGTGTGTGTGTGTGTGTGTGTTCTGTGTGGGGTGCTGATGGTGGAGGCCGAGGGAACTTGTGTGCCACGCCGGGGAGCTGTGGATTGTTGTAGGGCCAGGCAGGGTGCTGAAGGTGCGTGTGCGGGTCTGTTGTATGTGGAGTGCTGCCACAGGGCTGCGAAGCTTATGGAAGCATGCTGAGCAGGATTGGTTTATGAACCAGGCTAAACTGGTTCCAGATATGTCCAGTAACCAACCTCTTGTAAATATGGATTTGGCCAGTTAAGCCATGTGAATGCTTCACCTTGGGGGGGGGGGGGTGTTTCCTTAGCTCTGCGAGATGGAATGTGTGCTCCAAAGTGAAAGGAGCGTTAATATCGATTTCTGTACCAGTGAATCAGTATGAATAATACAGCATTTATATTGGTTCCTCAGAGCACTTTTACCAAGACTAATGAACTACCATGCATGTGCTCCTCTTCCCCCCCAACACATAAACGTGGGCAATAACTGGGCTGATAAACACAGGGGAGCAGGGCAGCCAAGGTATCTGGCAGAATGTCACAGTCTGCGTAGATGTCTTTGTAATTTGGAGGCCTAATCTGGTTTTCCTCTGGTTCTCTCCATCCAGGCGGAAGTCGAACAGAAGAAGAAACGGACCTTTAGGAAATTCACCTACAGAGGTGTTGATCTGGATCAGCTCCTCGATATGTCCTAGTAAGAAACTCTTGCTTATTGGCACCCTTCTTCTCCACCCCTCCCCCCCACCAGACCAAGCAATGAGGTTATGTTAAGAGATGAAGGCAGGTCTTGTGGTGAGAGCCCAGGACTGGGAATCAAGATATCTAATTCTATGCGACAGACCCGTAGGCCCTGTCTTTGCTGCAGAAGTAGCCAGGCGTAAACAGGATTGTGAAATAGTTTGGGGCCAAGTGTATTATATGACTTCTTTTGTCTCATCTAACAATGAGAGTGGGCCATATTCTGAACCAAGAATACATTGGGATTAAGCTGTGGTTACTTAATTTGGATAGAACAGCTTTTTTGCTATCCACTCAGGCAAAAACCTTTATAACAAGACCATGCCTTCTGTTTAGTTTCCCCATCTATAAAATAAAGATACTATCAGTCTTTCTCCTGGAGACTTAATTCGGGTAAATGCATTCATATTGGTAATGTGACCTGGAATCTTTGAGTACAAAGGACTATCGAAAAGCAACATTTTGTTGTCCGCTACTTTACTTGAGTGTTCTTATAGAAGTAATTTGCTATGTTCATTCATATTTCTGGTATCCTTAATTTGGACCAAGCATGTGGGAGATGGGGTGGTGTCAAGATGGGGCCACTCCCCCAGCATTCCGTGGGCCCAGAACTGTGTGGGGGAGAGGCCCTAACTCTGAGGGCGCTAGGACCCAGGTGGGGTGCAGCTGCTGAGAGGAGCCATAGACCCCAGCTTGCAGGAAGGGAAGTTGCCAGAGCAGGGACCTCTGGCCATTCAGAAAACTTTCTACAGTTTCTCTGGACTTTCGGCTGCCCTGCATACTAGACTACAGATTTGCTCGCTCCTGAATCTTTCCAAACTGAACAGATGATAATTCTATCCTCCCACGGCTGGCAATAGAACCCAGGAGTCCCTGGCGCCAGGTCCGGTGTTTCACTCCTTTCCTCACTGAATCTAAATATTACATGTGAGCTGACTCTTCTTTAGCTGATCTGGTCCTTTTTGTTATTTCAGTGAGCAGCTGATGCAGCTGTACAGTGCCCGCCAGCGCAGGCGTCTGAACCGCGGCCTGCGGCGTAAGCAGCATTCCCTCCTGAAGCGCCTTCGCAAGGCCAAGAAGGAGGCCCCTCCCATGGAGAAGCCAGAGGTAGTCAAAACTCACCTGCGCGACATGATCATCCTCCCCGAGATGGTGGGCAGCATGGTTGGCGTATACAACGGCAAAACCTTCAACCAGGTGGAAATCAAGGTGAGCCATGCAGGAGCGAAAGGTTTAAATACTGCCTGACAGCAGCAGAAACTTACCAGCATCCTGCTTGCTTAGGCCCCGTCCCTGCTCCTGAAATTTCCTGCGGTGGATTGATTTTGAAAGTGTAAGCCATTTGCCCTTTAATTTGCTTGAACTTCTGTTCCAGTTGGGGCCTTGGCCTGTTCTGCCTCTTGGAGGAGAGTCTTTGTGCATGACGCTTTAACACCAGTGAAAGACAGATTGTTGTGGGAGCTTTTTGTTTTTTTAAAAAAAACCCAAACTTTGTTGTCATTCTCTATTTTCTTTTGAGGAGGTGGTGTCTGACTTTGGGGAATGTGCTACATACAAGGCTTTTTCTTCTTAGCTTGTTAAGACCTAGGCTGAAGCTTTGCAAGAGGTTCCTTGCCCTTCTGGTAATTCAGTGAATGAATCAGTTGTGCATAGTGCTGCGGTGTACGAGAGAAGTAACTGGGGGAAGGATCTGTCGGCAGTGCAACAAAAAGCTTGCTCTTAACTTGGCTAAGCTAAGGAGATTAAGAACATGTTGCTTCTTGCAGTGTAGACAGACCCTTTGCGGCAGTCCTGTACCCCCTCACCCCTACGCTCACCTGCCTGGTGGTGGCAGGGCAAGAGCTCAGTTACAGAGCCACAGTGTGTCTTGCTGTATCGAGAAGTCCAACTTGCAAATCTAACTGGAAATGAAGTAGCCAGCAGGTGCAGTGTGGTGTGATCTGAGGTTACGAGGAAGGATTAAACAACTGACCAACGTTTTCTTTGCCTGCTTCGTTTGTGGTTGAAATCTAACCTGCAAACCTGCGGAAGGCTTAGGGTAGATCGACCTGTTTGGTCTCTCTGGTTGGGGGAATGTTTGAGTTGTACACTTGGGGGGGTGATTTTTTTTTTTTTAAAGGCACAGGTGGCAGTTAGATGTGAAATGGGAGTGAGACACCTGGGATACTAACTCATAATGGCCACTTGTGCCTTTGAACATCTCCGCCTTTGGCTGTCTATCAGTGTGGATTGCTGTAGCTAATTGCAGTGGCCTAAGCAACGCCCAAGCCACATTTACAGTAGACGTTCCTTACCACTGTAGTTATATTGGTAAGTGCTCCTAGCAGGGACGCAGCTAATGCCAGCAAAACTGCGCTTTTATTGACCGCTTAGCCCACCCCAAGCAAAACAAGCATTACTGGTGTAAGTGCATGTGCATTACTATCTGTCAGGGATCACACCTTTTCACACCCCTGACGGACACAGCTGTGTCAACAGACGTCTGTAGTGTAGGAATAGTCTTGTCTGCCAGGGCGGTGGGAGTGCTGTCTGGGTAGGGGGAAGGAGAGGCGTTTTTGAATGTGAGGAAGAGGAGGATTTGCAGCTGTGGCTAGGGCTGGCTGAATATTAAAAGAAAAAAATTCCCTCTGGTGTTTTACCCCCGTTTATTTGATTTCTGTCAGCGTTCACCTACGGGTAGGTTTCTGTGAGCACAGAGGCTTGTGAATGTTTCTCTTTCTCTCACGTGCGCACACCAGAAACATTTGTGCAGCTGTCTCTACAGCATTGTTGATTTGGGAGCCCTCAGGCAGGGAGAAGGAGCAATACTGTGCCACTGGGTGCCCAGTTGCAGGGAAGTGGCCGGGTGTGACTTGTGCTTGCTCAAAACAATAGTAGCAGTGAACTCTGGAGCAGTCTGAAGGCTGAAACATTCACATTGTTGTTCAATGAAAGATCAGTCAGTCCTCCTGGATAATTTGGGCACAGAAAGAGGGCTACATTAATTGAATTGGCTACAAATGGCATGCCCATCTCTGCCTGTACCAAGCACCTGATAGATGTGGGTGGAGGTATTGCATTTTTAAAGAGTAGTTCTAAACAGTCATCCTAGAGCTCTGAGCCATGAAATCCAACTTGTCTTCGGATGCTCTTCAAGGTCTTTGCAGGGTACTCTCCTGTTTTAGGCTCTCGGCTGCTTGTCACGTCAGATCAGTCGTGTTTCTGAATAGTCACCCTGTCTTTTCTCTTGCAGCCCGAGATGATTGGCCACTACCTGGGCGAGTTTTCCATCACTTACAAGCCAGTGAAACACGGCAGACCTGGTATCGGTGCCACCCACTCATCTAGGTTCATTCCTCTGAAGTAAATGATGCTTCGGGAAAATGTTTTCTATATGTAAATAAAGAAAATGCTCCTGCCCGACACTGTCTCTGGTCCCTCTCTGGGTAGGGTCTTGAAAATTTCCCTTCCATTTGGGCTGAAGCTAAATGCCACTAGGAGTTTGTGTGTAGGCCTGGGGATTCTGTAGAGAATCTGAGTCCGTGTCTGCATAAGCTCACTGAAAATGCTTTGTGGTGTGCAACCGGGGGCAAGTCAGGTGGAGTATGGGATACTCCACGTGCCTTGTCCCCAGCTGCACAGCTTGTTGGTCAAGGAATGCCATCTCTGGTGGTGGGTGGGAGGGGGAGCCCTAATAAGCCTCTTTGCAGGTCTGATAAGAATTTTTTCAGTGTTTCTTCTTTTTTATTTTTAACACGAGAAATTCCAGTGCGGTCGAGCCCGGGGAGACTGACTTGAAAATGGGTGAAATGGCATCACAACTGCTAAATGTGAAAGTTGAAATATAGGGGGAAGATGTCTTACGCAGACTGTTCTAGAACTTTTACTGATTCCAGTCACCATTTGGAGTAGCGATGTCCCTGATAAGATTCGAGACCCTCTCGTCAACGAAGGGATGAGAGCTCATTATAAACAACCCATATTCTCCTGCAAGACTAGAATTGACCGTCTTGGTACTTAAAAAGCAGGAGTAAAATCCTTTCACACCTCTTTATGGTATGATGGGGGTGGGGGGCAGGCTATGTACCCAGTCTTCTGGAATCTTGCATGGTCACCTTTTAAGTATATATTGAATATAAAAGGGAGGCAGAGATCAGGTTTATTGGCTGGTAGATGTTCTAGTCTGAGGAATGCACTCTGGATTCTTCGATGTCAATATCCTCTTCCTCTAAAAATTGTTAGTACGGTATCACTGCCTCTTTGAAAGCTATTGAGTGTTTTTTGGTTTGGTGTCCCAAGTATGTTCCCCTCCTGTGCACAGCTGCTTTCTGTCCTAGGGCCTTTCTTGTTACTTCCATGAAGATGCTGATAGAGTAAACAAATGTGGTGATTACCCTGAACATCTGAAGGATGTAAGAATCTGTGGCTGACAGAAAAGGATGAAAATAATTTTTTTCCAAGCTTCCATGACTTCCAAAAACATTTAATATATCACAATAAACCCTTTAGGCCAATGATGCATCCCAGGGTGCAGAAAAATCTCATCTGGCATAATCTCTGGGTAAATGCTAAAGAACAACACTGAAGATGGACTAGAAATGTGAATGCATCTTTTCCTTACATGGTCTGCCATGGGAAATCCCGTGCTGATTTCAGTAATTGTACCCTTGAGAGGTCCTGAATCCTTTCCCACTAAAAACAAACACCTGTATGGAAACTAATCAGAGTGGTTTCAGTGTTGGGTGTGTGTAAAATCAGAAAGAAAAACAACATTGAATAAATGAAACCCTAATGGGACTTGTCTAAAGTACCATGTCCTAAGCATGCTTCCCTACAGCTGCATTGCTTTCTGTAGCACAATCTGAAAAGTAATTGATACTCCATGGAAACAGGATTTTACTAAAGGTTCCCGATGGCAGAAGCATGGTTATAAAAGGGCTTGTGTATTCAGACCCTGGTTCTCCAGTCTTCAGTCCTCCTGACACAGCTCTAGTCTCATCAGTTTTTCCTTCTCTTATCTAGTAATATTAAGGTCAAACAGAAGTCCACGTGGTTTGCCATGGCTGTTTGTTCTAGGGTCTAATCCCAAGTGGGTTCAACAGATTCCCCTCTGCGTGTGGCAGCAGGTGTATGAAACATCAGTCAATGACCCAAACAAACGGTAGCCCTTTTCCTTGTTCTGCAAGCCACTGGGTAGTTCTGGTGTCCCTCCATTCCCTCAGACTAAAATGCAGAGTTTTGGGAGCTTCCTCTAATTATGCCTCATGGAAAACATGTTTTAAAACACAGGGGTTGGAGCAACCTGGCTCCTTTTCTTCTTCAAACTACTGAGGTCTCCCTTTGGCCTGTGCTTTTATAATCTTGCAAGCTAAGTGAGGTCAGGCTTGGATACCTCTCGCACACTACAGCTAGAGGCGGTTGGGTTGAATCCTGGGCGGTAGGGAGAATAACTCCTCTAACTCTAGTGTGCCTAGGATGAAGCTTTCTGACTGTTCTATAAGCCCTATAACTGAGGCTGGTAATGCCACTTTCCCAGCCACGTTTAACGGCTGCCATGTTTCTCCCCAAAGATCCCTGCACTCCAGTGGTAGGTTGATTTGTAAACTAGCCTGGAGCATTTGGGGCTGAAAGATGCTACACAGTGGTCTCGCATCAATTGCTGTCCATTCGGTTCCCCATGCAGGGGCTTGGTAATGAACATAGCAAATTCGGCTCAGGTCAACCAGAACCAGAATGGTAACTACTCTGATGGCTGTTTGATGGCCCGTGTGAAAAATACAGGTGGGTCTCATTCCATTTCCTATTGGACATGCGTCCACAATATCACCATCATTGTAGTTTCAGCAGAGAAGTCGGGGGACTTGGACACCCTCAAAAAGATGGTCTTTCTACAGCCAGGCCAAGAGATTTATTTGTATTACTAAAAGAAAAGGAGTACTTGTGGCACCTTAGAGACTAACCAATTTATTTGAGCATGAGCTTTCGTGAGCTACAGCTCACTTCATCAGATGTTTACCGTGGAAACTGCAGCAGACTTTATATACACACAGAGAATATGAAACAATACCTCCTCCCACCCCACTGTCCTGCTGGTAATAGCTTATCTAAAGTGATCAACAGGTGGGCCATTTCCAGCACAAATCCAGGTTTTCTCAGCCTGTTTCCTCTTGTTTTTTCCTACCCCCCCCCCCCCCAGATGTTCTGGTTTAACTTGGATTTAAACTTGGAGAGTGGTCAGTTTAGATGAGCTATTACCAGCAGGAGAGTGAGTTTGTGTGTGTATGGGGGTGGGGGGGATGTGAGAAAACCTTGATCTATGCAGGAAATAGCCCGACTTGATTATGCAAAGAGTTGTCACTTTGGATGGGCTAGCACCAGCAGGAGAGTGAATTTGTGTGGGGGGTGGAGGGTGAGAAAACCTGGATTTGTGCTGGAAATGGCCCACCTGTTGATCACTTTAGATAAGCTATTACCAGCAGGACAGTGGGGTGGGAGGAGGTATTGTTTCATATTCTCTGTGTGTATATAAAGTCTGCTGCAGTTTCCACGGTAAACATCTGATGAAGTGAGCTGTAGCTCACGAAAGCTCATGCTCAAATAAATTGGTTAGTCTCTAAGGTGCCACAAGTACTCCTTTTCTTTTTGCGAATACAGACTAACACGGCTGTTCCTCTGAAATTTGTATTACTGTACCCCCTAGGAGCCTTACTCCTGGAGCAGGACCCTATTGTGCCAGGTGCGGTACAGACATAGGACAAAAAGCTGGCCCATGCCCCAAGGAGTCTACAGTTAAATATGACAAGATACAGACAGGTGTGTTAGTGGGAAGCTCATATCACTGTTCTCTGTGCTGTATCTGTTTCCGGCTTGGCCTCGATCTACCAATCTAGGACCTTTCACCAATGCTAGATTTACCTCCCCCACCAAAACAACTGCTGCAGCCTTCTTGCCCGGCCCAGCGCCCGTGGTGAATACATCATGGCTGCCCTGCATTTACTTGCTCTTTGTTGGCGCTAGCATCTGGTGGAACGTACGATGGGGGCGTCAGGTCAGTTAGCAGCGGGGTTCAAAAGGGGATCTTTGTGGCTGGTTCTGAAAAGCCTTTTCATGCTCTACCGGCTTTGTTCTCTTTGGAGTAGCCTAGCTTCAAAAAGGGGCTTTGCACCCTCCCCTTGTCCCTGAATGACTGCCTGTCCAGGAGCTTAAATAATAACCCAGGACTTGGATGGCTTTGGAAAGGAGAGAACTGCGTTGCCTGGTGTCGGAATGTCCTTTGTGCACCAAACCTAATCTCCATGTGAATGGCCAGGGACAGGCATTCACTGCTAAGATGTAGCTCTTGCATCCGTTGCACCCGTTTGTTTTCCAGGTACCCCAGCAATGGTCTGAGTAAAGAACGCAGCTCTCTTAACCCACGAGGAGCATCAGCGCCAAAGAAGTTGTACTGCGCCATCCTGCATGATAACGAGACCCCGGGGATGGCACAGCAAAGTGGCTGGCGCGTGGGGCAGTGGGATCCCCGAAGGGGAAGAGCAGTTCCCTGTGCCCGGTGTGTTTGCCCGCTACTCTTAACACCATTTTCTGCTTCATCCAGCAGAACTGTGTGGCCAGGTGTTTTACGCTCTATAGATCACGCCGGTGCATTGCCTCTGGGAGGCATGAGCGTACGTGGCCGTTACCATGGCTCCAGAAACTGTCTGGAAGACTGATGTTTGCCCAGGCTGTTGTAAAACCGCATGACCTCCAGGCTACCCCGCCTGAGAGCCAGAAGGATATTTGCAGGCCAGGCTGGCTTGCAGCCGGGTAATGTTTTTTGGCCAGCAGATGTCGCTGTGAGATTATTCCCATTTGGTCAATATTTCTGGAGATCATGTGAAATTTGCTTACTGCCTCTTTCTCTTTGACCAGTGATCAGAGAGGATTTGCATTGCAAAATCCTTCCTCTGAAGCAGCAGTGTGGGTTTGGCTGCTGGGGTCAGAGCTTTTAGCCCTTCCTGAGATGAAGAGTCTAAATCAGATGCATGACTCTCAGCTAGAATTTGGATGCACAACTTGAAATTCCCTAGCAGCTTTTTAGGGTTCATTTGGCTCTTCTCTATTGTCTTTTCTCAACGCACTTTCGAACACACCTGGCTTTTAAATGTAGCAGCCGGAGAAGCCATCCACATCCAGCTCCTGCCAGTGCAGGGTGGCTCTCCAGGGAGGAAGGCGGTTTGGGGTAGGCGTGGGCCTGGGCCTTCTTGGCTCTGCTACAGGCTTCTTGGGTGATCTTGGTCAAATCATTGCACTTACCCTGCACCTCCATTCTCTAAGATGAGGCTAATATTTCCATGCGCTGTAGAGGGGTGGTGAGCATAAACGCTAATGGAGGCCTGCTGATGTGGGCCATGTGAGTAGATAAACAGAGCTTTCTCTGCTCCAACTCTAAATGTCTTTAACCACGAGCCCTTTCTCAGTTCCCTTTGGGAGCTTATTTCACACAATCAGCTCTGCCCTTTAGCATATGTTTCCAGTTATCTGGCTTAAATTCCCCCATCTAAATGTCACCCTATTAGCTGTATCATGGTAGCACCCAGGGGCCCTCGATATGGCGCCAGGCCCCATCGTGCTAGGTGCTGTATAAACAGCACAAAGAAACAGTCCTTGTCCCAAAGAGCTGCCATCCTTTGTTACGTAAGGGTCTGATCTTCTGTTGGGGATCATTTCGGAGTCGCTTAAATTGTCACTCTTGTGTGAGATCGATGGTGCAATAACAAAACCCGTGACCCTTACTCCTATATACATCCCCTCCACCACCATCCTCATTCTCCCTCTGGGGTGATTATGCAACTCACCCTCACACAGAGTGTGCCTTTGTCCCCTGCTAGCGGCTGGATAATAGCCTAGTGGTGCTATCAGCTGGAGGAGTTACTCCTTTAGCTCAAGCAATAGTGGCTCCTCCTTGTTAGCACTGAAAGTCATGGGCTCAACCCTTGCTGGTGACCCAGAGGAGTCACCGTGATACCTGGCCAGTTACACGCATGGTTTCCTGGCTGTGCTTTTTCGCGGAGCTTTTCCAGAAGCCTCCTGGAAGATCTGAACGGCGGCGTGCTGCATCCCCAGCAGGCTGAACAGGAGACAAGCCCAGGAGGAGCCGGCCATGAAGTGGTTAAAGATGTCCTTCTCCCTGGCATTCAGAATGGCACAGGTCACGGCTGGCGGGCAGGCAGAGGGAGGGCATTGCACTAGCGCGGGGAAGTGGCTGTAAAGCATGTGGAATGTCACCAGGAAGATGCCTTCTAGGACAGCCTTGGCCAAGAGACTTCCCAAGAGCAGCCAGAGCCGCTGCTGCTTACCCCGGGGCTTGGGCTGCAGCCAGCTGCCCTTGGCCTCGCCGTGTGGGCGGAAGTGCCAGGAGCTGGCCAGAGCATGGCTGAAGATCACCACCAGCAGCAGGGCAAACAGGCTGCAGGGCGAGATGGGGAAGGCGGCGTCGAAGCAGGTGCGGTGGCAGCTCTCCGCGCTGGCGTTGCAGGGCCAAGTCTCCCACCTCGTCCCGCCACAGGGTCCTGGCTCCAACCGCCATGGCACCCAGCCGCAGCGTGAAGACCCCGGCCAAGCCAGCCCCACGCAGGCCGGGGGGTGTGCCTGCTGGTGCCGCTCCACGGGCTCGCGACGGTGTCCAACCCCATGGCAGCCTGTGGGCGGAGGAGGAGAGATGTAGGTGGGTCGTGCAGAGGAGTATACACGGTACGTGGCCTTTAGGGAGCACGGGGAGGGGAGAAATGGGCCAGAACCCTCTGGATGACATTAGAGATCAGCCCAGTCGGAGTCTTAGAAATACTGTCTCATGGATGGAAAGGGTGTTCGAGAGGAAGGCCAGGCGAATGATTAAGGCGCGGGCGTGGTCACTGGGGGACCTGGCACTGTCACTGACCTGCTGGGTGACCTTGGGCAAGTCACTTCCCTACTCTGTGCCTCAGTTTCCCGTCCCACCCTTTGTCTATCTGGTGTGTTTAGATTGCCAGCTCTGTGAGGCAGGGCCAGTCTCACTGTATCAGTGCAGCACGATGGGGCCCAGCTCCTAGGCTCGGATAGTACATTTAGGACATGTACCCTGTCTGGGTGCATGCCCTTGCGGGAGGGAGAGCTCAGTGGTTTGATCATTGGCCTCCTAAACCCAGGGTTGTGAGATCAATCCTTGAGGGGGCTATTTAAGGATCAGGCAAAAATTGGGGATTGGTCCTGCTTTGAGCAGGGGGTTCGACTAGGTGATCTCCTGAGGTCCCTTCCAACCCTGATATTCTATGATTCTACCAGAGAGGACTTCACTGCCACAGACAGCCAGGTAACGAGCTGCTCCGGCTGGAAGGATCAGGTCTTTGAGGCTCAGAAGGAGCAGCTCAGAGCTGCTCAGCATTAGCCGGGATGAAGGAGCTGGCAGAACGTGGGCTGGGCCTCTGAGCAGGGATGGTGGGAGCAGTCTGCCTGCTTCCCTAGGGGGAGAGTGACCCAAAGTGGGAATATTTTGTAATGGTTTTGAGTCCTGTTTGTGCCTCAGTTTCCCCATGTGCTGCATTGTTACCCAGTGGGGATGGAAAAGGACTGTTTGCTTTCGGGGCAGGCAAAGAGACTTAGGTATGGGTGTTGCCTGGCTGTCTGGGCCTTAGTCTCCAATAAATGGAGCATCTGAGAAGACAGTGGTGAATCCAGTCGCCAGGACATTGGAACCTAGCAACCAACAACCCCGAGGGATATGGACTTCCCGTCGCTCCTCAGGGCAGATGAACAATTCCACCAGCTCGAGATCAAAGGACTGGAGAGGGTGAGGTGTGGAGGTAAGAGTTGGCTGCTGGAAGGAGTCAGGGCTCTCTCAAAGGAGGTCAGACAGAAAGACAGACAGAGCCTGAACCAAGGGGTTCCCTACAGCATCCTGGGCTCTGGGCTAACCAGAATGGGCTCTGCTTTACCCTTCAGTTCTCTAGCCTACCCAAAGAACTTCCTAGGCTGGGTTCCAGTTAATGGAGGAACCGGACTCTCCCAGCGCCGTGTGGGTGTCACTGTAAACGCTGGGCGAGGTGTGTTAATCCCTGCAGACAGGAAAGTCTCCCTCAGGGGACTCGCTGAATGGAGCTCACGGTGTGAACCAAGGCCCAGAGGTCCAGCTGCCTGGCTTCCCTGGGAGGCAGAGTGAGACGCCCTAGGGGGTCTGGCGCATTGAAGGGGCTCCTCTTAGAGACAGTGCCAAGGCTGGGTCTATAGCACCGATCCTGTGGAGCCGAGAGACAGAGCCTCTGCTTGCCTGACCCACGTCAGTCCTGGGACAGACGTGGGCCTGGCAGAGAAGCTGCAGTGGGCACAGACCTGACCATGGCACGGAGGCTGCACCGGCCTTTGGCTAGATGATCTCTTCCAGGCAGTGAATGAAGATCAGGTATTGTCTCTGGTGCTACGTTGTTTGATCTGTCGATACCACCGATGGCGAGGTGCTGGAAACTCACTCGCAAACCCTAGTGCGGATAGATGGGGGCTGCATGTTCCTACCTCCCTGAGACCCGACAGAGGGAAGACTCTGAATGATTTGCTTTTCTGCCTCAAAGCCTGTCTCACGTGGCATCTGCAGGGCTCCAACTTCTCTTCCCTCCCGGAGGAGTAACCTGAGGCACAGAGAGGAGAAATGGCACTCATTTACCCAGCTTGTCATTGATAGGGAGTCCTGGATCCCAGCCCCGTCTATTCTAGCCCCTAGACCCAATGCCCCTCCCAGAGCTGGCAAGAGAACCCAGGGGTCCTGACTTCCAGCCCCCTGTTCTGAGCCACTAGTCCTAATTGCCCGAGGAGGACGCAGCACCCAGGAGGCCTGTTTCCCATTCCTTGCTCCCTTGCTACGGCGAGGTTCCAAGGAATGGTTCTGGGGGCACCGGGGTGACCTTGCCCCTTGCAGCTTTGGAGGAGAGCTCTCCTCCTCCCGCGTCTCTGGGCCCTTCCTGCAGACCAACCTGCCTGTTCCCCGGTGGGTTCTTTAACAGGCTCGTTGGAGGCTGTCACGTGACAATGATTTCTGCTGGCCCATCAAAGCAGGGACCCTGGTGGAGCTTCCACCTGCCCCCCACCCCCGGTCAGTGATGGGAGGGGAAGCTGCTGTTCTTCTTGCATCTCTGCATCAGTTTGTCAGGTTTTCATGCCTCGTGGTCCTGATCAGAGCCCCAGGGGCCTTTCCCTGTATTCAGAGCTATGGCTCCATCACTCTCTAAACTTGGCACAGTGCAAGGCCTGGCCCTCACCCGCTGAGCTGCTCTGGTAAGCCTCATGCTGGCCATCTTGATTGGCTGAGATTGTACCAGGCCTGGCTAGTGGGAGAATGGCTATTGCTGGTCCTGTGGCCTGGGAGCTAGGAGACCTGGGTTCTATTCCTGCCACTGGCCTGCTGGCTGACTGTAGGCAAGTCCCTGCCCTTCCCTGTGCCCCAGTTTCCTCTCCTGCCCCTTTGTATATTTAGACCGGGAGCTCTTTGGGGCAGGAATGGTTTCATTCCATCTGTGCAGCGCCTGACACAATGGGGCCCTGATCTCAGCTGGGACTTCAAATTGTCATCTTAGTTATTAAGACAGTTGAAATCAGACAAAGAGAAATGGGCGGACGGTGGGAGGAGAAGGCTACCCCCGTGGAAAGCTGACAGCTGATCCTTGGGAGGGGGAGGAGGGGCTTTAACTAGGGAGCCAATTAGTCAAAGTCATCATCAGTCTCTGCGCAGGAGTGGCCCAGGCATGGAATACTTTGTACTTGAGGAGTGAGGGGCAATGGGGTGGGTTTGGACTGTGGGGCAGCAGCAGAGCTGAGGGTGGGGATCCCAGAGCAGGACTAACAGGGGGGCTGCAGTTCAGGGCGTTGGCAGAGCTGTGTACGGGAAAGCCCAGGACTGGAATAGCCGGGGGAGGGGCGGCGGGGGGGGGGCAGTGGGTGCCAGGAGCGAGGAGCAGGGGCTGAAGAAAGCGTGTGCAGTCGGTGGCCAGCGCGCCCAGCCCCGGCCGCTCGGAGGCAAAGGAGATTAATGTGGCCGGAGCCGGCGGCTACGGAGTCCAGGCAGGGCACACGCCTCCGTTCAACGCTATTGAGCCCCTTGGGGTCTGGCTGGAGCTGCTCTTGGAACCCTCCATGAACTGCGCTAATCGGCCAGGCTGGGGCTGGGGCTGGGGCTGGGGGGGGCAGAGAGAGGAAACCTCCCAGATCGTGGGTAAAATGCCCTGACATGGAGACGAGCTGCAGAGAAGGGGGCAGATTACGGCCAGCCCTGCCTCGCTGCTCAAGGGGAAGAGAGAGGAGAGGCAAGAGCGGTGCTGGATTCTCAGCTGAGCCCCTTCTGGCCTCCCCCTGCAGCCTGTGTCTGAACTTTTCCAAAGTGCTCGCTAGTTGGGTGCCTCCGTTTTGGGGGGGCCCAGCCCTCATGAGACACCTTCAAAGAGGTGTCATTTTTTTTTTCCTTCCAGGAAGCGTCTAGCTCTCTCCCTCTGGAAATCAAGCCCTTTCTGGGGTCTTGAGTGGGGTGCCCAGACTCACTTTTTAGAAAATGGTGACTGTTGGATTGACCCCTAATCAGATCCCTTCCTCTCTCGCTAACCCCAACCAAAAATAATGATCCAGACCCTCAAAATCCTGAGACTGGTTTAGAAATCAGGAGATTTAAAATAACACGTGGGCTCTTTTCCCTGTCTCCTGGTTTCTCAGCCTTTAGCCTCCCCGCCAGTCAGATTTTCATGCTCTTCTCTGCAACCGGAAGGGCCTGACACAGTCATACAGGCTCAGACCAAGGGTCCATCTAGCCAGGGTCCTGTCTTCTGACAGTGGCCAGTGCCAGGTGCCCCAGAGGGAATGAACAGAACAGGGAATCATCCAGTGATCCATCCCCTGTCGCTCATTCCCAGCTTCTGGCAAAGAGAGGCTAGGGACACGATCCCTGCCCATCCTGGCTAATAGCCATTGATGGGCCTATCCTCCATGAACGTATCTAGTTCTTTTTAGAATCCCGGTATAAGTTTGGCCTTCACAACAACCCCTGGCAAGGAGTTCCACAGGTTGACTGCACGCTGTGTGACGGAAATACTTCCTTTCGTTTGTTTTAAACCTGCTGCCTATTCATTTCATTGGGTGACCCCTGGTTCCTGTGTTATGAGAAGGGGTAAATAGCACTTCCTGATTCACTGTCTTCACCAGTCAAGATTTTATAGACCTCTAGCCTATCCTCCCTCAGTCGTCTCTTTTCCACTTAATCATGTGGACCAAAGTGCTGGGGCTTCAAGAAAAGTGTGCGATGCCGTGAGAGACAGCAGTGCTGCCTTCCTCTTTCACAAAATAACAGGCCAGATCCTCCCTGGGGGTACATTAGCCTAATTTGGAAGGCAATGGGAGCGACCCCGGTTTACACCTGTTGGGGACGTGGCCAGTTAGTTACTGTCCAGGGGCAGGGCAGGGCAGGGCAGAAGTGGGAAAACTAAGGAGGAGGATCCAACCCAGCTTCCCCTTTACCTGGGAGTTTGCATCAAGGTCGTTAGAGTTTGTTCAGTGAAATCTCCTGGAGTTGCATGGTCCTTTCCTGCGGCACCATTCTCAACCCTTCTCCTCCCAGGAACTGAGGACACCAGGAAATGCCCAGGGACCTCTCCCGCTGCTGCTTTGTTTTGCTGTAAATAGCGGGGGGGTGGAGTAGCATGCAAGGTGCAGGCGTGTTCATGGCTCGGGCTGGTTTGGAGCAGCCAGGACTGGGCAAGAGGTTAGAACAGAACTGACCAGGAGCCCTCAGGAGGGGAAGGGAGCAGGATGTGATTGCACAGGCAGGGAGGCTGCAAGGTCCTTCAATTCACCTCTGTACTTCTGGCACACGAGAGGTGTAAGCACGGGGAGAGTGGCCTGATTTTAAACTTAGACCCTGTTCTGTGCCACCGTTAGGGCAGGGGTGGGGGTCTTTGCCGAGAACTGCTCTGAAGTCTTAGGTCCGATTTCTATGCTCCAGGGCACAAGTGTAGCTGAGGATCAGGAATATCCCCTTCTGACACACATCCTGTAGGATCCTGCAAGGTCCAGGTGTTGATTTTGCAGCTTACAAAACCCCTGTTCCCCTTTATGCCCCGGCTTTGTAAAGGCTGGGACAAGGGGCGAAAGAGAAGCAGTCTCGCTGCCCAACAGGAGGGTATAAAGGGAGGAAATCACCCTGATAGGCTGAGGTAGTGGAAGGGCTGGACTAGGACTCCTGGGTTGTACTCCCAGCTCTGGGAAGGGCATGCGGTCTGGAGATGAGAAGGGAGTGGCATTGGGGTCAGGACTCCTGTGTTCTATTTTTTGGCTCTGCCTCTCACTCACTGGCTCACCTTTCCCGCACCTCAGTTTCCCCCATCTGTAAAATGAGGACAGTGAAATTTAACCCCTCCTTGCGAAGGGGCTTTAAGATCTAGGGATCGAAGATGCCAGATAACTAAGGGCTGTTACTTGTCCTCAGTATGAGGGCCTGAGAACCAGGAAGTGAAACTGACTAGAAATAGACATAGAAAGCCCCCACTGACTTCAATGGGGCCAGGCTCTGCGCCCCCCTCCCCCCGCGGAGGGTGAAATTCAATAGTAAGAGCTTGATCCTGCAGATGCTGAAGGATTACAAGATCAGGGCCTAAAGGCAGGGTGACCATATTTCCCTCTGCTGAATACGGGACCCCCTGGTTAAATTACTCTTATTCGAGCAAGTTCAACAGCAATCAGTCAGAACTATACAGTACAAACGTTCAAATTAACATCAAGTGAACAGAGCCCCTGTTAAAAAGAAATGGGGGAGACAGAAAATATGGGACAATTTGCCCATTTTTAAGAAAAAGTTGGGACACCTGCAGGAGGGCTGAAAAACGGGACGTCTGGTCACCCTACCTAATGGAGAATCCGAGAAGACAAGTGTCTGATGGGGATGGGGTTTGGAAACGGTGGAGGGTTTGCTTCTCGGATAATAAGGGTCAGGAAGGAGTTTCTGCAAGTGGCCAGCTGAGCTCCCGTTGAAGCGATTGTAGTAATGCAGCTGAGACAGCACGGTGGCGTGAATGGTGTGTCACGGCACCTCCAGCCATGGCTCGGCAGCTTTTGAATTGTTACTTAAACTGAAATAAATAGTAAAGCAACAGATTTGATTGTTAAAGTTCTCTTGGTTCTAACAATCTCGGGGGGGTTCTGGAAACATTTTTTTGTCCGTTTATGGAATAGAATAATAGGAACATCGGGCTGGATGAGGCCTCAAGAGGTCCAAACCCCTGCGCTGAAGCGGTATGAAGTAAACCTAGACCGTCCCCGAGCAGTGGCTGTCCACTCCAGCGTGTTCTCAAAAACTCCCGTGGCAGCCTTTTCCGGAGTGTAACTAGCGTCATAGTCAGAAAGTTTTTCCTAATATCCAACCTAAATCTCCCTTGCCGCAAACTTAGCAGATTTCTTCTCGGCCTGCAGCCGGGGCCTGTGGAGAACAGTTGATCACTGGCCTCGCTTAGTATAAGAGGAGATTTGTGTATTTTCATCTGATGGTTTCAGATGCGACCTGCCGTCCCCCTGATGCTTCTGGCACTGTCGGCGTCTCCCTGGCTGTCTCTTCAGGTCTTGTGTATTCATCACCCTGCTCCTACCCCACCCCCATATTTTTCCAAGGCTCACGCTCCTTTGCAGCTTGCCTTGCACCCTTGAATTTTCCTCTTTCATTGCTGTTGCATTAGATCTAATAGCTGGAGCCAAATGGGATCTGCTGCCACCTAGGGCTGGGAGCCCCACACACTTGTAAAAAATTCCACGCCAAGGACCCAGCCCTTTAGGAGGAGACAGAGAGAGACAGATACAGCTGCAGGATGCGGGCTACATGGGACTGCTTTGGTTCCTGTCCTTTCTGCATTCGACCTTCTTTGGAGACGAGGTAAAGCAAAAGGCGATGGATATTTCAGGTGCAATCGACTGGCAAAGCCAGCTGACGAGGGTCGGGGGAGAAAAGGAATGATATTCCCCCTCTTCCCCCCTCCCCCCCCCCCGGTAGCTATATATTCCGGCTGCCATCCTGAGTTGCATATTAAGCAGGGTCAGCAGCAGCCTCCCTGAAGCTGCAGGGGATCTTGGGGGGGTTGGTGCAGGAGACATAGAGGGTGGGGGGCATGTTTGGGGACTGTGGTCTCCGCATGGAGCGATCGCGGTGGGGCTTTTGATCCACGCGCTGTTTTATTTGGAGGGAGATTGGGGCACGGTCGACATCATCATCTCCTCCATGTCTAGCCCCATGGTGCAGGGAGGTGCCTGGACTGGGGGGATGCAGAATGTGTGGCCGCAGAATGTGTGTCCTGGCTCGGGTTGAGTCCGATGTGGAGCTGTGATGACAAATCAGATCTAGCAGGTTCAGTGGGGAGCCCAGAATGGGGACCCTTTGAGTTGGAGAACGGAAACAAAGCTCCCTGCAGTGGGAGGCAGAGCCTTGGCCCTGCCTGGCTGCCGATGGCTTCGGCACAATGGCAAGGTGTGTGTGCATTTTCTAGAGGCATTAATTGCATAACAGACCGAGCAGGGCTAGCTGCGGGCCAAGCAGCCAGGGCTTTGCGCGTGCTGCTTGGTAGGGCAGGTTCTACCCGGAGAGAGACCGAGAGATCCACGACAGCGGCTCTGTTTGTCTTTTTTTGCCCACCTCTCCATGCCGCTGTGTCTATACGGTGATGCACTGGGCTGATTCTCCATCCCCATCTCTGCACGGAGGGCTCTGTACCTCGGATTCCTCTACGCAGCTATGGACTCTGGGTGGCTGGGCTTCCCACAAAGGGTTACAGTGCGGCTGGGAGCCAGTGGGCATGGCGGGCTGCTGCTGGGTTCCTGGCAGCTCGCCGATTCCATGGCAGGGGGATTGCAGGGATGTTGGGGAGGGGGGGGTGTCTGTTGCCCAGCCAGGCAGGGCCCTGGAACCTCTGTTGTGCTGGGGGACGGGGAGGTGACCCGGTGGTGGGTGCGGGGTGGAGCTGGATCGATGCAGGGTCTGTTGTTCTGGCTGATCATCCTCTTACCCTCACAGCCTAGCCATCAGTCACAATGATGGGCCAGCTCCATCCTGGGTGTAACTCCACCGACTCCAGTGGAGTTACACCAGGAAGGAATTTGGCCTGATATCATATTGCCTTTCATCCAGCAGCATCCCAGACCGCCCCTGCGCGCACTCCCTGAGCTGCAGCTGTCTCTGGGGTGGAGCTCAGCAGCTGTGCTGCACTAGACACATGGCCCAACACGTCTCTTCGATGCAGGGAATTTCAGGGAGCACATAACCCCCCCATCGCCCCATGCTGGCATCTAGTTAGGACGCTGGGGTTCCTGTCTCGTGGGGAAAATGCCAGGGGATATCTTAGTGACCGCGAGCAGTCTGGGCCTCCGTCTTTTGCGATGACACATCAAACAGCCCCCCTGGCCGTGCAGCGCCCCTAGAAGCCTGCTGGCAGCATTGCTTTGAAATTCGGAGGCCTGACGGTTGGGCCTTGTACGTCTCTCCTGGATCCGGAGGGTGTTTTCATAGGAGGGGGGCAGGGGCTGGCGTCTCGAATTGTACTGCTGAGTTCTGTACTCCTGGGGCATAATTGGGAGGGGCAGAACGTTAAACCGGGGCTTGGTGTCTGGCTTCGTTTGGGAATGCTGAGTGTCTGACAGCCCTGTAGAGACCGGCCTGAATTTCATTGCGAAATAGCTTTTCCAAGGCACTGATGTCTTGCTGCGGGGGGGACCCGGGGCTGGAGCTGCCGAGGGGAGTGCAGGGCAGGACTGAGGATCTTCAGCGGAGCTGGGTGTTGGGAATGGCAGGGGAGGCCCTGGGTTTGGAGTAGCAGGGGGGCTGTGAGTCAGGATTGAGGGGCACCAGAAGAGCTGGGGGTTGGGGGCTGGGGGGAACCCAGGACTGAGATAGCAGGGGGGGCTGCAGGTCAGGATTGAGGGACAGTGGCAGATGATTTTAAACAGCTTCTTGCATTGTATTCTTGTGGCCGGCTCTCTCCGCAGTGACCTGACCAGACAGCAAGTGTGAAAAATTGGGACAGAGAGTGGGGGGTGTTAGGAGCCTATATAAGAAAAATCCCAAATATTGGGACTGTCCCTGTAAAATCAGGTCACCTGACCGTAGCGTGGCCATGCAGGCGGAGGGCTCTGCCTCCCTTTTCAGGGTGAATTGATGCTCCTGTGCTAATGGACCCTCTAATTCTGGGTGACACTTACTGGGGCTGGGGCAGGTGTGGTTAGGAGGTGGGATCCCAGGGCATAGGAGACAGCCAGTCCTCTTCCCCCCCGTTATTTTCCCCTCTGCTGCCTGGCCACTGTTGTCTCTTGCCCCTCTCCGCTCTGGGGTTGTACCCACTCCACATCTCCGCTGTTCTTCAGTTCACAGCCTGTCCCCACCCCGTGTTTGCTGCGAGGAGCTCCACCCGAAGCCAGGGGCCTGGAGACCTTAGTCAGGGGAGGCTTGAAAACAGGCAGAAACGCAATAGCCTGGCCGGGGTCGTCCCAGCGCCCTAATCAAAGGCCAGCCCTGCTGTTGTGTCTGCAGGTGGTATGTTGCTCTGCCCTGAAATGGTCTGGGACCCGTCCTAGTTCCCTGGGAATCGAGCTTTGCTGCCTCCCAGGTGCCCACCGCATCCCATCGCTGCGCCTGCAGGTGCTGGCAGGAGGGAGGGGCAGGGACGGCGAAGGGGAGATCTGACAGAACTCGGGCAGCATGGGAGTGTCGACAGGGGGGCTTGGACTCTTATCCTGGCAGTGAGATCTTGGAGACAGTGGAAGAGTCTCCCCTGGGTGGCCATTAAATCCAGGCTGGACGGGGCGCTGTGAAACATGCTGTATTATTGCTTAGAGGCTCCACTGTGCCGGGCCCTGCATGGCCCCAGTGGGAGACAGTCCCTGTCACAGGGAGTTTGCAATTAAGAGACCAGATAGATAAAGGCTGGGAGGGGAAACTGAGGCAGTGAGAGGGGAGGCCTCCAATGGAGATCCTAAATCACCTAGGTCTTTCCATTTCTAGCACCTCTGCTCTCTTGTGCATACAACCCATACTGGGGCCAGTTCTGCCTTCCATTCCTGTGGACTTCTGGGGGATTGTGTGGGGGTAACAGAAAGCAGAATTTGAATCTCCTCTTGGGGGCTGGATCCTGATCTCGGGGATGCCAGTGCAAATCTGGAGTAGCTTCATCAGAGTTGTCAGGGGACTGGCTCTGAATTTGCACCAGCCTCACTGGGCATGAGGGCCACATCCTGAAGTCAGGGGAGTGACTCTGGGTGCCACTGAGATCAGGATCTAGCCCTAAATCCATTGAGTTAAGTGGAGCGACTCCAGATTCACCCAAGTGTCCCTGAGATCAGGATCTGGCCTGCTGCCTCCCTTCACTTTCCTACTTCGTCTCCTATCTCTCCTCCCTTTAATCATTCCCACTAGGTCTCCCGGCCCCCAGAGCAGGGGCTGGCAGACGCAAATCTGCCCAGGGGTGTGTGCCAAGAGGAAGGATCTATCCTGGTTCCTGGTGATTTGTGGAAGTATAAAAATCCCAAGGCAGGTCCTGAGCCCGGGACACTTTGTTTATTTCAGAGCAAAAACAGATAAGAAATGAATACGGATCCCCGGGATCGTGGCGGGTTGTCGGGCCATGCCCAGGCGGGGAGGTGCTGCAGCCGGGCCATCTGTGCAGGATCTCGCTCTGTGAGATGTGGCCTCGTTATTTCATTCCGGCTTTCTCCATCTTTTCTTATGAGCCCATCAGTTGTGCCTTGGAGACTGGGCTGTGCACAGAGGCTGCTGGAGAGAACCCGGACCACCAGGCCTGGTTGGTGTGGGGTTCTCTGTTCCCCTCTGTGCCCACTTGACGCCCCCTTGCTTCCTGAGAGGCTTGCGTTGGCTTTATTGGTGTGGGGGAGTGGATGCATTGAGCTGCCTCCGGTTTGTAATCGTCCCTGCAGTACAGCCTGGGATATGTTCAGAGGCGGGTGGGGCTAGCTCTCTGGCAAACCCTCCCTTGGGGCTGTTTGTGCTGCTGGTTATTGGGTTTCTCCCCCCCGCCCTCGCTCCCCCAGCTGGGTCCCCCTTCGCCTGGAACCAGCCTTGACTCCGGTTTCAATTAGTGGAAGCTGGTAACAACATGGTGTTTGTTTAATGCCCCCTGGGACCTGCCGGGGAGGGGGCTGCCGTGCAGAGGAGGTGTCTGTTGTGATGGACGTGCTTGCTTTTCTTCCAGCGGGGCTGTCCTCTGCTCTCTGCAGTTGCTGCGTGTGACTGGCAGCCCCCGGCGCCTCTGTCCCCACCCACGCAGCCCCCCCTTGCTGGCCTTCCTGAGCTGGAGGGCGCCCCTGGGGGTGAGAGTGGGGTCTGAGTCTGAGTTTTGACCTGCACTAATTTGAAGCCAGGCAACAGCAGATGCAGCCCCCTCCCGCAACACCCCTTTGTAACCTCGCTGTGTGTTTCCCTCTCCCTTTCGTGCTCCCCCCACCCAGCTCTCTGCACCCCATTCCCAAAGGCATCTGTGTGACAGCAGCTGCTGGACGCGGAGTGGCCAAGCCACTGCCTTTCGCAGCCGGGGGGGGCGATAGCAGGCTGATTGCTCATTCATTATTCACCCTCTGTTCACTGTCACAAACTCCTCTTTCCACTGGCTTGGTCCCGATGGAGAATAAACCTCCCCTGGGAGCCCCCCTGTGGAGGGGGGGCGCCCGTCCCATTCTTGCACAGCTCCCCTCTGACCCCGTGCTCCTGGGGATCAAACGTCCCATAGCAGGGTGAACCCTGCAGGAACTGAACCAGCTCCCCTAGGGGTGGGGCGGCTGGGACACAAGGCCAGGAGTGTTAGGGAAGAAGCTCCTGTTATTGGCCAAGGTTGTAGCAACAGGAGATGGAGGCAGATGCTTTACACCCAGTCGCCTACTTCCCCCTTGCTGACCTATGCCCTAGAAGGAACAGGTGACAGCAGAAGCACCTCGCACCCCCCTACCCCCGCCCATGAATGCCCGGCTCTCTCCCACCTACCTCTAGCCCCCTCTGGGTACAAAGCCAGCTCCTGGCTAAGCAAGGGGAAGCTGGTTTGACTTTCCACCCTAGGAATCTCCCCGCAACATCTGGGCTGGTAGCGAAGACTCCTGAGCCTGGGGATGGTGCAGAATAGATCTAGTCCCTAGCAGTGATTTTAATTCTAGCACATGGAGGAGCCAATCAACACAATGCTATTGTTTTCCCCGTCTCCCCCGCGTCCCCTCCTTGCGCTGCATCGACTAAAATTGGCCGTTGCCTCATGAGAGCCGCAGGCCGAGGTGACGTGTTGTGTCCCCAACAGATCTCCACGGCGAAGAGGAAGGCTCCCGAATGTCAGGACCAGTAGATTTTCCCCCTCATCAGGAGTATCCATGGATACCGTCGCTTGGGTTCTTGCAGGGCTGCAGGGAATTAGACTTCCTGGAAATGAACACAGGAGCGTTTGCAGCGTTGGTCCCAGGCTGAAACAGAGACAAGGTTGGGGGGGGACCAGCTTCTGTTGCAGGAAGGGAGATGCTTTCGAGCTTCCCAGAGCTCTTCTCCAGGTCTGGGGAAGGGAACCAGAGTGTATGGGGAGCACTGATAGTCCCAGGGGGCAAAGGGCGAATGAAATTCCTCTTCGCCCGTGGAGATGCCACATGGGTCTCTGCCATCTTGGCAGGTCCAGATGGCCTAGCTCCACCGGTCACTGTCGAGAGGGCTGTCACGAGAGGGGGTGCCCTCGGCTAGACCTTGCTGTGCAGCGGGCTAAAGCTCCATCCCTTTCTGTGTTGCTGGGTGCAATGAGACACTTCAGAGGGGCAGGTTTGTGCCAGACTTAGAACAGGGGCCAGGTCCTCAGCGTGTGTAAATCGTCACCTTTAATGAGTTCAGTGGAGTTACGGTGCTGCACCAGATGGGGATCTGGCCCTGGAAATCAAAGGCTTTTTTTGTGTGCATTGATCAGCCGTAAGGCTGGGGGAGAGTGGAGTTTCTTCCCCCTGCTGGCAAAGTCTTGGGGTTCTGCTGGGACAGAGGCCAGCAGCTGATGCCTGATGAGGGCTAGTGACTGGGATAGTGGCTTAGATTGGCAGTGAGAGCCGGGAGCCGCATTGGGAGCTTGCCGCCAAGTTACATAAGGGCTTTGCAGGGGGCAGGAGCCGTGCCTCTTAATTGATTTCCTGGCTGATATTTTCCCAAAACTATCAAAACACTCTGGAGTGTATAATGGTACTGAGCCAGATCCTCGGGGGGTGATCTGCGCCGCCGGGTGCCTGGCTCATGACCTCTACGTCAAAGGCTTGGCCAATGTCAGATAATGAAGCACCGTCGCTTCCCTGAGAACCTGTACAGATCAGTACAGAGATACCGTCAGAGAACCTCAGATCAGTAAACTGAGGCCTGGAGCAGGGAAAAGACATTGCTCATAGCCACACAGTGAGTCAATGGCAGAGCTGGGACCAGAACCCAGATGTCCTGAATATTACACCACCCTCCCCTTCCCAGAGCTGGGAATAGAACCCAGGAGTCCTGATTCCCAGTCTTCTGCTCTGGTCGCTAGATTCCACTGGCCTTGCCACAGGCCCTTGACTATTAGCAACTTGGGCCAGGTGCACATCAGTCCTCTACACAAAGTGCCACCCGCCTTATAGTGAAATAATGAGCCCCACATTGCTCCCTGTTGCATGTTCTCAATCTTGCTTGGTCAGTCTGCATGTGCTAATTATCTACTAATTGTGTGTGCGTGTCCACAGGGCCACTCTCTACCTCCAGCTATGTCACTTTAATGTCAGCCACTGGCCTCTTCCAGAGATGTGGCTAGGCCAGAAGAGACCCTAAGTTCTGTCCATGGTGCTGAACCCTACATGGGGGCTGGGCACAAGGAGTTACTATGGGCATCTGAATCTGAGTGTCCCAAGTGAGATCAGGACTCTATTGTGCAAGGTGCTGCACATACACACAGTGAGAGAGACCCTGCCCCAAAGAGCTTCCAATCTAAATAGGAAAGAGTGGGGTGGGTGGGAGAAACTGAGGTACACACGGGGGAACAACTTTTCCAAAGTCCCACAGCAGGTCAGTGGCAGAGTTGGGACTAGAACCCAGGTCTCCTGAGTCCCAGCCAAGTGCTGCTGCTATCTATTGGCCTGTGCTACTGTCTAATGGGAGTCTCCATACGGCAGCATAAACCCCGCAGTTACCCCTGTGCATGGGGTTGGGTGGGGGGGGGGTTAGACTTCTACTGCTTCTACTATCCAGTATTTTTTATTATAGCTTGAATGACTCACCCCAAGGCCTTTCTCCCGCCCTTGGCTTCCAGCCTGTAGTCAGAAAGATGGTGGCTGCCCATGGGGAGGGATCCAAAAAGGTGGGGGGAACATTCAGAGCAGCTGGTGCTGTGAGCACAGGAGCTCTGAGTTCTAATCCTGGCTCTTCCACTGACTCTGAGTGGCCTTGAGCAAGTCCAGTACTACCTCAGTTTCCCCAAGCTATAAAATGGGGACAACAACTGGCGCCCAGATATGGCACCGGAGCAGAAAGACTCAGGTTGGGGCCGGGGATCTAATAACGAGCATAGGGTCACTCGTTCCTCTGGGTTTGTGCTGTGTTGATTTGCCTTTGGAAGGTGTGAAGAATTACCTAGCTGCTAAGAATTAAATCCCCCTCGTGGGAGAACATGACATTAATTTATAATGATGAGAACCTTAAAATAACACAGGCCTCAGATTGTTTGTCCCGCGGCTCAGCCTGTCACTGTGTGTGTCTGAGTGAGCGAGAGAGCGCGCACGTGCGTGCCGGCTGCATTGAGAAGAAGTGAGCTCCGACGCTCAGAACGCACTTTCCGGTCCAGAGAAGAGCCCTGCGTTGCTGAAGCGAATGTTAGAGCTTCTCTGGAAAGGTGCCTGTCTGGGACACCTGCTCTAGCCAGACATACGTTACTGGGCTCAATAAAGGGGTGACTGGTGCTCCAATGGTCTCTTCTGGCCATAAAAATCTATGACTCGCTCAGGTTCCCCCAGACCAAAACGCCCATTGCAGACGGGGAGACCTAAGAGGAGGCTGATGGGGCTGTTGGCTGTACATCAAGCACGTTATGCCTTTTCCGCCCCCAGTGGAGAGAACTTGTTCATGCCTCGGTTTTCCCCTCCGTAGAATGGGGATGTGACATTGACTTGCCTTTGTAAAGCGCTTGGAGATCTACGGCTGGGAAGCGCTACAGAGTCGCCAAGCGGTTACAGCACGGCGTGAATAACATGACACAGTGCTTGGACTCGGCCTGGAGCACAGCAAGGTAAAGTGGGGGTGTGCATGCCAGCAAACTGCAGATGATTGTTATCTGCATTGTAGCTCGGAGCTCCAGCTGCGGGGCTCGGTGCCACACCAGCACCCAGGGAGGGGCTGGGCCTGCCCCAAAGAGCCGATGAGCTCAATAGGTGTGACAGACAATGGGTAGGAAGAGAGACAGTGACCCAGGCAAAATGCCTCTTCCCGAGGTACAGTTCTTCTCTACCCTGCGAGGTCAGGAAGAAATATTACCCTTATTTTACTGATGGGGAAACTGAGGTGCAAGGCAGCTGTGATTTGCCCAAGGTAACAGGCAGGCCAAGGAATAGAACCTAGATCTTCTTAGTTACCCGTCCAGTATCCTACTCATTAGGCCAGCCTTCCTTTGGGAACAAGAGCCTTCAGAGAGGTGAATAACAAGGGGGCCAAAGATAATGACTCTTCAAATATTTAAAAGTAGGGGGGAAAAGTGAAATTTGTGGCACCAAATTGAATGTAATGGTTTAAGAAAACCGGACAGGTTTTCATTTTCCCTCTTTATCTTGCGGATATTTCATTATTCATCCCGGCCTCTGCTATGCAACAAGGTCAGATTAATACTTCCTTCTGGCCTTACAATCTGTGCGTGTCTAGTGAGAGGGTGGGGGAGTGAATACTTTGGATTGTTTTCATTAAAGAAACTGATGTTGCAAAATAAAGTGAATAAGATGTTCGGCTGTGACTGGAGGAGCCCTGCTTCTGCCATCGGTAGCATCTGAGGCCAAGGACAGAAAGATGCTAGGATGGGAATCGAAGCTAATTAAAAAGGAGTCAATATATTTCTTCCCTGACGTGGTTAGAATGCCTTGGCGTGAAAAACGCTTTCTATCTGCTTTATCCAAAGGAGCGTTACGACTGTGACCTACCTGATCATGGTTTACAAGTCCCTGCATGGTGAAGAGATTTCCCTAGTACCGGGCTCTTTATCTAGCAGGAACAAGCATCTAATGGTCAGAAGCAGAAGTTAGACAAGTTCAGATTAGGAATAAGGGACTCGTTTTTAACTCCGGTAACAACTGACCTAGTGGTCTTGTGGCGTCTCCATCACTTCAAGTCCTTCAATCGCAAGTGGACATCTTCCTAAAAGAGGTGCTGCAGATCCAACAGACGCTGTGGGGTCGACCCAGAAATTGGTGGGTGGGGTACTCTGGCCCATCTGGCGTCGGAGGTTGGACTAGATGGTCATGTCGGTCCCTACAAGTGTATGGCTCCACGAAGGGCCAGATGTTCAGAGAAGCCCAGGAAGTCCGAACACAGAACCCCAGCGGGGTGATGCCCGCTATGGAAAACCCAGCCCTCAGTCTGCATGGGCCTTAGGGAGTGCATTCTTCTGGGACTGCATTCATGCACAAAGGAAATGCTGAGTGCGGAACAGAAGCTCATCCATCTCACTTGATTTGAAGTGGGCAAATTTTGCCACGGAACAAAACGATTCATTCAAGTGATATTCATTTGTAACTCGGTCCCTCCGCTAGCCCCGATTTAAAACCAAGTTGCCTACGCCCCCGCAAAAGAAGAGTCAATCCCACTTCTATTGATGTCAACCGCAAGTTTCCACATTGACGTCAGCGTGCGCTGGGCCATCTCCCCGGCTGCGCGAAAGGCAAGCACAGCAAAGGAAAGATCGGAAAATGCCCTCAAAGCTTGGGAGGTCCTCAGGATCCCTGGTAAATATCTCAACACCCACCTCAGCCCCAGGAAACTCCAATGCAGCTCCTATTTCATTAGAACCTGAGCATGCCCCAGCTGGACTCTGACCCTGGCTTCTACCTTCTACCTCTGGGAATGGAGCATGTGCCCAGCAGCCAGGGTTAATTTGCATTCTCCATCTGTGTGAGCATTGCCCCTTTGCGGCTGGGCTGGGGTTGGTATGAAGGTTAATGAGGGAATGATTTTTAAAAGCATTCGGTTTAAGGGAAACAATCTACACCAACTCTAGAGTCGATGTTTCTCATTCTTTGAGCTGCTTCTCTCTCTGGGGCGTAGGCATCTGCCAGTTGAAGGAGTTGTGGGAGCAAGGAGCTGATAGGCACAGGTCTCCTTGTGTGCTCACGAGCACCAGTGCAGAATGGATGTAGGTCTGATCTGATTGTGTGTTATGCTCTTTTTGATTGGTGTAAATGGCTGGGCCAGGTTGGGGCTATGAGGAATTGGGCCCAAGAGGTCAGGTGGTCAGCAGGGGTAAATTGTCATGTCTGCATTGATTTCAGGGAAGCAATGACCATTCACGCCAGCAAGGGAGCTGGGCTTAGATGTTCGATGAACAATATGTGATCTGGAGATGAGAGCTGTTTAAACAGATGCCGGGGGGGGGGTCAACTCATTTGATCTGATGAAGGGCTGGATAATTGGAAACAGGAGTGAGGGCATGCAGAAAGTCAGGGGAACAAGGAGCAAGGAAGGGAATGAAAGGTGGAAGGAGAAAAAGACAGAGCACAAGAGGAAAAGTGGAGGAGGGGTGGGGAAGGAGATACCAGACTGTGGGAGAGAGTGGGGATTAGAGGGTGTCCTATAGGAATTCCTCCCCCAGGCATAGTAGCATTCCCAGGGATGGAGTTTGTGGGGGATGGAGGAGCCGAGGCTGGGGAAATACTGCCAGCAGCCACACCCCATTCCCCATCACAGCCGGGAACCTGGGGCACCTAAATAATTCATTTGCCCGCTGGAGCAGAAAGACAAATGCTGATTAAAGCAGCTGATGGAAAGGCTGGCTGGAGAGGGCTTTGTGTGCCATGGGCAAAGGGTGCGTGCAAGGTGTGGGTGGGGGCAGGGGGTGCTATTGCTTTCCTATTAAATCCTTCCTCGGAGGCAAACAAACCCATTGTGATGCTGTGATATTACAGAGGGCTGTCCCACGGGGATCCTCTGCCACTTGCCCGGGTGCAGTCAGAGACGGGGATTGGATTTACTCTGTGGTGGAAATTCCACTGCTTTCTATTATTTGTTGTTGGTTTCTAATGCCCACGGGTGCTCTGAGCACATCACTCAGACAAAGGGTCCCTGTGTCAAGGAGGGGAAATGTCCTCAACCTCCCCAATTTTCCTTTAATGTAAACGTCTTTATGATTTCCTGATTGGGTTTCTTAGCAACCCGCTTGCAGCCCTGTCTGCATCTGGCAATCAAACCCCATTAGCTGGAGGTCTAGAGGGTACAGCCTGACAGTCAGGAGACCTTAGTTTTAGTCTCAGTGTTGCCACTGGTGAATCACTTCCCCTCTCTGTGCCTCAGTTTCCCCATCTCTAAGGTGATGCTAATGATACCACCCTCCTTTGTAAGGTGCTGTGAGATCTAATGACTGAAAGCGCTATGTAATAGGCAGGTATTATAGGTGGAACTAGGAAATAGGCTGAAGTGGTTTTTACTCAGACCCATCTGCTTTATGTCAACCTGATGACCACTTGGCTAGATCCTGCTCTGAAGCTTGTGTGTGTAAAGTGAGGCATCAGCACGGGGCCTCTGCGCTTGGTCCTGTATAAATACAGAACAAAGACACAGTCTCTGCCCCAAAGAGTTAAACTGGGCTCTAGATCTACTAATAGCCCCATGCATCTAGTAGCTGGTGGAGTTTTATATGTTCACATCCTTCTATTATGTGCATTACGGATGCGCCCAGAGTCTGTCAGGCATCAGAAGGCCATTGTGCTGGGAGCTGTACGTATGCGCAGTGAGAGACACTGCCTTGAAGAGCTTGCAACCTGAGTAAAGACTTTGATAAAAACTGCCCCAGTCCCTGAAGGTTTTGGGGAGCTTGTCCCGTTGCAAGGGAAGACGCTGGCTGATCGGCACCAGCCTTCTGCTTTTCACAACGCCGACCCTCGCTTTTTATTTCACCACAGACTGTTGATGTCTTGAGCTGGGCCCAGAAACCCAGGATGGAGCTGGAATTAACAAGCACGCTTGCATCTATATTTGATGGCATGGTCGAGAGCCCAGGAAAAGAAATTGAAAGCCTCTTTGCCTTTATATTCCGGCTGCTGGGATGCTATTGGCTGTCACCGTAGCAACCAGAGAGCCTTGGCCCGGCTGAGATTGGCTGGCCCCGTTGGCAGCATCTCCTTGGCTTTTCCTGATTGCCATGATTTATTCAGCATCGCCTGGGAATCGCCCACGACGCAAGATTCATGAGGCTTCAAAGAGCCGCGGAGCCTTTTGTCTCCCATTGGGGCTTGTCTCTTCTTTATTTATTTAGTGGGAAATCGGCTTGGCTCTGGTTTAAAGGAACCCTTGGCCCATTATCTCTGCCGAGTGGGGCCTGCGCAGGGTCTTGGCAGAGCTGGTGGGGGGAGCTGGTTGGCTGGCTCGGGAAGGACATTGGGAAGAGGAAAAGGGAGGCCCAAAGTGCAATCAGACTGGGGAGGACCAGAAACTGTTGCCCTGCTGAGGGCAGTAGGGAAGGTGTTTAAGGCACAGGAGTCGAGGACAGGACATTGGGTGCTTTGGCCCAGCTCTGGGAGGTGGGGAGCGAAGGAGGGCTGGGAGTCAGGACTCCTTGGTTCTCTTCTGGCTTGGAGAGGGAGAAAAGTCTGGTGGTTAGTGCAAAGGAGTCTGGGAGCCAGGACCCCTGGGTTGTGGTGAGGAGAGAGTGGGGAAGTGATTGAAGCATAGGACTCCTGCCTCGGAGCCTGATCCATGCCTCGGTTTCCCCCTCTGTCACATGGGAATGATAACCTTTCCCCGCAGGACTGTTGTGAGGTTTAACTCATTGATGTCTGCAGAGCAGTTTGAAACCGTTGGGTCCTAAGTCAAGCAAGTTTGGGATTTTTCCACTGAAAGGGTTTTAAAACAGGAAAGGGTATTTTGACGGAGCAGAGATTTTGTGAAAAAAGCCTGTTTTCCTTGAATGTTTTTGGCCTTGAAACGTGGAGACAGACAGAAAAGAAACCAGGATATCTGAGTTTTGTGGAAGTATTTTTTTGCAGGGGAAAACCAGTGAATTTCCCCACCAGCTCTGGTCCTAAGGGTTAAATGACTGACCACCTGGGTGACTCCAGGTGGGACGGTCTTGCATCCACTAACTGGTGAGAAGAGGAAGCCCCCTGCTCAGACCCAGACTAGCCCCGTCCCTCCTGAAATCTCAGGTGGGTGAGACCTTGCGCAGTTTGCTGATGAGTAGGTGACAGTGTCCCATCCACAGAGTGCGTGAGTCTGTTACAGGCCCACCGAGGAGGGTTTGTTCTTGAGCTCAAGCTGAAGCTTGTGCTTTTAGGTCCCTGGATCAGCCCCCGGGGGGTCAGACACAAGGGCGTCCGTCGAGGTTGTACAGGCTGGAGGGAGGGGTACTTGGCTTCTGCCTTGGCCCCACTACCAGGGGGCTTTCTGCAGCTGCTGGTGTTACTGCCTGGCTCTCTCGAATACCCCTCTCTAGAGCTTATCTGGAGCTTCTCAGCAGCAGATCTCAAGGTGCTTTACAAAGGAGGGTGGTTGCGTTACCCCATTTCACTATGTACTGGTGCCACTCCGTGGGGGAGGGTGTTGCGAGCATGGCTGTTAATCCTGCTGTGGCAGATAACGAAACTTCCCCTCAATCTAGTTAAATCCTGGCCCCTTCCCGCTGCCCCAAGGCATAGGGCAGGGCTGGTTCCTCACGTCCTCAGAGTACCCTTGCTCAGTGAAGTGCCAGGAGCCTGGGGAGTGGCTGTTACCTCCTTGTCCCCGGGCACGCGCTCGCACTCCACAACGGCAGCCCACGCGCCGTCTCCCTCCAGGGTGCCCGCTGGCACCCCGAGCCATGTGCACGCCCACGCGGAGGCACCCCTGCACAGTCAGAGCGGTGGGCACCCCTGCCCGCTGCTGCCCTGAGCCACGATCGCACCCCGAGAGAGACTCCGGAAGGCACACCCGCCGTGAGATGGGGCGGCTGGCGCCCGCATCCTGAAAGGCGCCCGTGCTCTGTGAGGCGTGGGCTAGCGTGCACACGCGCGTGCGGAGACACACGCACGCTGACACGCTGGGACACAGACGCACGTGAGCTGCTGCCCACTCACCAGCCCTCTGGCAAGCTTAGCCATTTAGCGGGCGCCGAGCGAGGAATGGGGAAGCTGCTGTTGTCCTTCCTGCTCTCACGCTGGCCTTGTGCGAGCTCTCCCAGGGTACCCGGCGCCGAAGCCAAGGGGCAGCAAGCAAACGTCGCGAGCTCGGGGGGAAGCTCAAAGCCCGACCCATACAGCTCCCATCCTGATGCAAGGAGACTGGGTCACCCTGCAGTTCACATGGAGGACAATAAAGGACCCACTGTCTCCCCGTTCGCACTGGGAACCACTGGGTCCTGCACCCACATAAAAGTCTCTCGCAAGAGCCAGGGAGGCCGTGTGAAACCATCACAGCTACCACGGTAACCATCCCCCGGGGAAGTACAGAGACAGAGTCCTGAGCAACCAGCATGATTATTAGTTATTCCTCTGTCCACTCGTAAGATCTGATCGCCCTGGGCAACCGGGTGATGCCTTTGTCCCCGTTATCTGAGACCCCAGGGTGCGACCCTTCTGTCCGTTCCACACATGCATGACGGCTCTGCCTTTCCCGGCGCTTGTGCAAAGGTAATCGCAAAGGGCCGGGTTCTGATCTCACTTACACGGATGTAAATCCAGAGCGACTCTGTTGGGGCCAGCGTGGGTTTAAATCTATAGCAGGGAACAGACAGCTGGCCTAGGGTAGTTCATGCTGATGTCCTTTAAAGGGGCCACTGGGTTTTGGTGCCCAACTTGAGACACTGAGGCCGGATTTCCAAGGGCTCAGCACCCAAAGTGCAGCGCTCTTGGGAAAGTGTGGCCCTGTCTGGGGGGTGCTGAGCCCCTCTGAAAATTCTAGCCCTGAGACCTGAGTTTTAAGGGGTGCTGAGCACCCCCTGTTCCCATTGATGGGAGTTGGAGTGGTGAGTATTCAGCACCCCGGCTGAAAATCAGTCTATTAACCCCTCGGTGACTCCATTTACTCCCTTGTCATAGAGAGACGGTATCTTCCTACCTCCTAGCGGCTTACTGACCTGTGCAAAGTGCCCTGAGCGCCTCGGGGGCAGGTGACACAGGAATGCAGCTGGGGCGATGGTGAGCTCTTGGGGGCAGGGACTGTCTTTTTGTTTTGCCTTTGTACAGCGCCTAGCGCAGCACAGTCCGAGCCGTGACTGGGGCTCCTGGCTGCTACCACAGGATAAATAATTAATCATAATAAATTATGACTGAAAGAAACATTCGCTCAGCTCTTGGTTTGACTGGCACATTGGACAGCGACACCTTGCCGTAGTCGGTCCCCGATCGAAGAGAGAGTGAGTGTGTGTGTCGATGTGTGTGTGTGTGTGTTGTATTTTAGGGTTCCATTTTTGTTCCGTTCCGTTCAGGGGTACCAGAGCAGCTCCCGGCTGCTCACATCTGTGATTCTGGTTCCAATCTAGGCTGTGCGAGAACCATCTGGTGGCTCATTGGTGGCACCGGGGTGAATGAGTCCTGATCTCGGTTGAGTTTCCAACGGATACGTCACAAAGACCCAGTAGTGCCATTATCAATAAGGGCCAGATTTCCCTCAGTGCGGGAGGGGGATGCCCATTGTTCTCGGTGGGGGAGGGGAGAGATGGCCCATTGTTCTCAGTGTGGGAGGGAGGGATGCCCTTATTCTCAGTGAGGGAAGGGAATGCCCTATTGTTCTCAGTGGGGGAGGGGGGATACCGCATTGGTCTCAGGAGGGGAGGGAGGGATGCCCCATTGTTCTTGGTGGGGGAGGGGAGAGATTCCCTATTGTTCTCAGTGGGGGAGGGGGTACCCCATTGTTCTCAGTGGGAGCTGCTAACTGCTGAGCTTTTCTGAAAACCTGGCCCTAAGGGTCCCCTTTGGTGGCCCCCTCAGCAGAGCGCCAAAGGGCTGAATGGGGCAGCAGGAACCCAAACTTCCCCTTGGGCCCTGTCGGGGCCCCCTGGGGTTAGGATTGAGGCCCATTGGACTGGAGTGGGGGTACCTCACCTGCAACTCCTCCCCGCTGAGGGCTCCAGCCTTCCCCCGGGGCACCCCGTGCGGTGCCGAACCCCAGGCAGAGGGAGAGGGTTGCACCCTCAAAGGCAGCAGCAAAAAATATCCTGTGAGAGAATTTTAACCCATGCTCCAGTTGGGGAGGGAGGGGGGCTGCTTTCCTAGCCCCCGGGCAGCGTGTGAAGGAATGAGCACGCTCAGCGCTCGCGCGTGGTAAACAAAGCCCAGCCGCCGACTCCGGTCAGATTGTGGCGATGCCGGGGCGGGCGGGGGGGGCTGCTAGGAAATTATCTGAACACGGAAGCCACCCCCGGTGAACGAATGTCGATGCGGCACCTGGGATGGGGCCGAACATGCAGCGTTCACCAGGACATCGGACACCCCCCAGCCTGCCGGGCAGGCCCTCGGGGTAACGAGTGGAAAGAGGGGCCGTCCAGGACGCCCTGGCCTGGAACACGGAGCCAGCGGGCCAGGAGAAGGAGGTGGGGGCAGCCCTGAGAGCTGGAGGTTAGAGGGGAGGGGGGGGTAGCTGGGGGGTGGGATATGGGGGAGCAGAGGAGGGAGGGTGCAGGGGACTGCAGGAAGCTGGGACTGGATGACGGGGGGATAATTGCCCTATTCTGGTCATTTCCTCCAAAGCACCTGGCCCCGGCCGCTGTCGGAAGACTGGAGACTGGGCCAGCCGGACCATTGGTCTGCTCCAGTACGGCCTGCAGTGAGGGGGGTCTCTGGTGAGACAGAGGGGGCTCAGCAAGATGGGCTGGGGGAAAAGGATCCTTTGTTGTTCCCTTCCAAAGAAAAAGAAAGAGAAAGGAATGAGAGGGAGAGAGACCCAGGAGAAGACAGACGGACAAAGGGGAAGGCTAGTGGAGGAGGTGGGGGAGAGATAGCACCTCTGGGGGGCTTGTGCAGGGTGATCAAGGGTGAAGGAAGGAGGGGGATGGGGGATGCTTAGGAGTCAGCAGGGCCAGGGGTTGTAAGGGCCTGTCACTTGGAGGGCAGGTGGCTGGGCCTGGCTGATGAATTGCCAGCTCGGATTTAACCCTTTGAGTTCCCCTGGTGTGCCGTTCTCTCTCTGGCTGGGGTTGGCTGTTCTTTGTGAACCTAGTCGGGGCATCTCACAGAAAATCAGGGTTGAAAGAGACCTCAGGAGTTCATCTAGTCCAACCCCCTGCTCAAAGCAGGACCAGGACCAATCCCCAATTTTTGCCCCAGATCCCTAAATGGCCCCCTCAAGGATTGAACTCACAACCCTGGGTTTAGCAGGCCAATGCTCAAACCACTGAGCTATCCCTCCCCCGCCCCCAATCTGGGCGGGGCGATCTGGGGGTGTCTTTTTGCTTTGTGTAGCAACTGGGGTGTGGGGGAGAGGAAATAAACACCAGGGTGTGGTTCAGAAATGGCCCTGAGGCTACAGGCTGAACCCGCTGCAGGGTTGGACTGTTACTCCTGGGTACTCCAGGGTTTTTCCTGAGCCTTCCCCTGCCAGACGGCAACTGTGTTGGCTGCGGGGTTGGGCTGGTGCCGCTGCCATGTCTAAAGGCCCCTTTACCCTCACAGAGCAGCCCTGCGGTGCTGTGCAAACCACCCCCCAAAGAGGCGATGCCAGGAGATGCCCAGCCCCTGCTTTGGGCATCACGAAGCCAGTGCGAGCGCCTGGCTAATGCATCATACAGCAAGTGATTGGCACTGGTGCCCCTCCCCGGTTTCCCAGCTCGGGGTCACGCTGCCAGCTCCTCCCCCTTGGGTGCCACGTGCCAGGCTTTGCCAGCGCAGCACTGCCTGGGAACAGGACGATTGCCTGGCACATTGCAGGGCCAGCTGACTCCTGCAAACCTGCGTCTCCTTGCATTAGCTTTTTGAGTGTGCTCAGCTCAGCTAATAGCAAATCCCCTCCCTAATAAGGGAAACTGGCTGGGCTAATGCTGCCTTGCAAATGCTTCTTTATGGCGCTAATGTTGTAATCCAGGGTGGGATTAGCTCCCCCACGCTGGCGTGGTTTTGGGAGCTCCTTTATCTGGGGTGAGAGCCCCACCAGCCCCGACAGGCCCGGGAATGTCTGCCAGGGCAGCGGCAGGTTGGTGATGTGGGACGGGGGCCTCTGCTGCCGAGCTCTGAGCTGCCACATCCCGTGCCGGGAGACGGGGAGGGAAGAGCGAGAGGGGCCCTGCAGAGCAGAGGGGGCGCATGGGAATAACAGCACAGGCTAGGCCTGCGAAGCCAGCTGCTGTGAGAGCTGTTTCCATACCCCTCTGTCCTCGCCCCTGCGGCCTGTCTGCCAGCCCCCTGCTATCCCAACCCTGGGCTCCCCACCCCAAGCTCTGCTGGTGCCCCTCAGTCCTGACCCACAGCCCTCTGCTATCCCAGCCCTGGGCTCTCCACAGCTCTGTCAATGTCCCTCAGTCCTACCTGACCCACAGCCTCTCTACTATCTCAGCCCTGGGCTTTGCCCCCTCATCCCCCACAATGCTACTGACCCTCAATCCCAACGTGAGCACCGCCTGGAGGGCCGAGTCCTTCAAGCACCTCCCCATGCAGAGCTCCCCCTGACTTCAAAGGGAGCTGCGCTGCGGGATCAGAGGTGTGAAGCACCCTGAGGAAATAGAATCGAATTGGGTGCGTGGGTTTACACCCAACCGGCCCTTTCCAGCTGCAGTGTCCAAGTCCCGTCCCCCTTAACCCTCCTTGCAGCTGCAAACTCTTGGATTTGATCATCTATATGCGGCCAGGAGATTCTAGGAGCCCCTCTGGGACCTGTGCTGTTTTTCAGTCAGCCACTAGGAGGTGCTGGAAAGTTTTCATCCCATCAAAGGGAAGCCCTTGGGATCCAGCCGCCCTGCTCCCACCCAACCACACCGAGTGTCCCCCGTTGGAGCCTCCAGCCAGGGCGGGTGTTTCTGGTTGAGCGGGTGGGTGTGGGGTGCGGGGAGTGGGTGCTGGTCACTGCAGCAGGTGCACTGTCCGAGGCCAAGGGGAATCCCGGGAGCCGAGCGTGTCCTTCCAGGGGGAAAGGCAGGAGAGACCCAAAGGAGCCATGACCTGATCTGAGGATCCCCTTGGCTGGGGCCTGCTGCTCTCTGAGCCCTGGCAGCTCCGTCACCCCCTGGTAGGATCCTTGCCCAGGAGCTTCGTCCAGCAAATGCTGCGGAGAACAAAGTGGACGGGCGGGCAGGCTGCGGGCGCATGGACAGAGATACTGGTGGGGGAGATGGGCAGAGAGCTGCAGCAGATGGGGAGAAGGTCGGCTGGTGAGATAGGAGTGAGAGAAGAGATGGTCCCTAGAAGGATGCAGGGTAACGTGAGCTCACTGGGCAGGTCCTAAGGGCAGCGTGGCTCAGTGGGTCGGGTGCTGCCGTTTCCAGCTCTGCTCCTGGCTGGCAGGGTGACCCTGGGCAAATCACCCCCCACCCCTGTTCCCCTCCGCCTGTGGCACTGAGCACACCGGCCTGGGCTGCAGGTCTGGGGCCAGTTCTCAGCCCTGCGGCCGACTCCCTGGGTGACCTCGGACAAGTCGCTGACTCTCTTTGGGCCTGAGGTCCCCAATTGACAGGTAGGACTATTAACCCTGCCTTGGTCTGTCTTAGACCAGGTCAGGGACTGGCTCTCCGGACAGCACCCTGGGGCCCCCATTTCTTGCTATGGTACTTCTCTGGCCCCCCTTACCTAGGATCTGAGCCCCTGCCCATCTGCAATGGATTTCTCCCGTTAGCCAGCACTGAATCAGGACCTGCAAACCCCCCCACCCCCTGTGCACAAGCCTCCGGTGCTTCTGCTGAATGGGGATCAAGCTGGATACTGCTAGAACACACCTACTAACAGGGCACTCCAGGGCGCAGGGGGTCCCTGCCGGGGACGGTGCACCCACGTCTCTCTCTTTCCCCAGGCGCTGGAGGAGCTGAAGATGTCTGGCTCCATAGCATCCTATGACCAGCTGGTGCGGCAGGTGGAGGCGCTGAAGAAGGAGAACACCCATCTGCGCAGGGAGCTGGAGGACAACTCCAGCCACCTCTCCAAGCTAGAGAATGAGACCTCGGACATGAAGGTGAAGGTGCTGCCGGCCCCAGGGCCCAGCCCTCTCTCCCGGCCCTTGCTGAGCAAATCACCCAACGCCCTGCAGCAGGGTGGGGTGGCGAGTTTTCATCTGGGTTTCCTGGAGAGGGAGGGAGGCCTAGTGAGTGGAGCACAAGGCAGGAAGCTGGGAGGTCCAGTGTTCTGACCCCCTGCTCTGCTTTTGGTCATGTTCTGCTCGGATTTACACCCTGGCTAGGCAGTGAATTTGTTCTTTCCATGCCTCAGTTTCCCCACCTGGAGCTAAGACTCTTTTTCCCTTCTCCCCCTCCCCCCAAAAGAGTTAATCAGGTCCTCTCTGTACTAGAGCTCATTGGGGCATGTATTTAATGTTCTCCCACTCCCCCCCCCCGGCAGCTTGTGCTTCAGTCAGAGCATAGGGAGAGCAGTAGGAGCTTAGCTCATTCGCGATCCCCCCCGTTGTGTCCCCCCCTCTGCTGGCCTGGCTGGAGCGATGCCAGCTGAGATGTTGACTTTGCCTCTCGTTCCCCTGCTGCTGGTGAAAGGGGCTGAGCTAGGAGCCCTGGAAATGGATGTTCTTGGCCCATCCCCTGGGCCCGTACGTGTAACCCACACGCTTGTGGTGGTGTGTTCCTCACTGCTGGTGCCTAGGCCAGGCGTAGCAGCCGGTGGGCCTGCGCCGGGCATGGCTAGTGCAGGCGGGGGTTTGATCCCTGCTGTTGACAATCCCCCCAGGAGCGCAGCCAGCCTGCCCTGCGGGGATCCCCCTTGGGAGTGAGAGGGGAGCCCCGTCTCTGTGGCCCATCTGCATCTTGGCTTCTCTGCAGGGGCCTGGCTGGCTTGACTCATTCACGCTGTGTTCCTCTGTTTGTTAGGAAGTCCTGAAGCACCTTCAGGGCAAACTGGAGCAAGAGGCCCGGGTCATGGTGTCCTCCGGGCAGACGGAGGTCCTGGACCAGCTGAAAGGTGAGTGAGCCCAAAGAAGTGACCCGTCCAGTGAGGTGAGGGCAGGTGGGGTTCTGTTCTGCACAAGGGGAGTCCTGCAGAGCTTATGGTGGCCGGTGGGGTGATGCAGCAAGAAGCCCAGAACCTGGGGGCTGGGGGCAACATGGAAAGTAAATTGTCCTTGATCCAAGAAACAAAAAGGCCAGTGTTCTGCATGGCGGGGAGGACTGGGGCCAGGACTCCGGGGTTCTAGTCCCAGCTCAGATGGGGGAGTTGTGCATAGTGGTTAGAGCAGGGTCCTGGGGGTTATCAGTCCTGGATTCTGTTGCTAGCACTGGGAGGGGAGTAGGGTCTAGCGGATGGGCTGCTGGGTTGGGACTCGGGAGATCTGGGTTCTTTTCCCAGCTCTTCCACTGACTCCCTGTGTGACCTTGGAGAAGGTCGTGATCCTTACTATGCATCAGGCTCTATTTAACTTTACACACATGCTGAAAGGGTGGGAGGGAGAAAGGATTTCTAACCCTAGACTGCTCATTTAATAATAGGAATCTAGGGCCAATGATCCATTGGCTCCTTCGATGCACCTATCGGCCCTGATCCTGCAAACACCTACCTGTGTGCTTGAAACACATGAGCAGTTTCATTTGCTTCAGTGGAGCTACCCTGCTTTGCACTATCTGAGGAACTGCCCCCAGGACTGGCCCTAGACCAAATGGCGAACCCCGCCTTCGGCGGACCCCGCCTCCATTTGAATACCTTCTTTCTTATTGCATTTGCAGCCCATTTCGCGACTTTGATGCACGATTTACATGCGTGATTCATCCCTGTCTTATAAGACGATAAATTTGTCTGATAGCATGAATAATTACAGATTTACAGATCCTAACAACAAAAACAGCACCCCCCGAGTCCGGCACCCCCCAAGCCTGGCACCTCAGGGGCCCCTTAATCCAGCCCTGTTCCTCCCCCATCCCCAGTGCCAAGGGAGTCCCTGGCAGAGCCAGCCAGAATCCTGTTCAGACACAGCTGTGCGGTTCCCCTCCCAGCGTGAGCAGAGCATGAGGAGGTGCTGGCCCACTTAACTCCCCTTAACTCTGCCCACGTCCATCTGATCCATGAGCAGCCTTCATTTTGCTGGGAAATGCATGTGGCGTATCGGGGCAGCATATTATAATAAGCTAGCGCTCCCCACTCCCACCATGCTGAGTTTGCTGGTGTGGCCGGGACCAGACTGTGCGATAAGCTGGGTATGGAACCATGTAACAACCAGGGGCTCGATTCACTGCCCCACCTATGACCCGGTGTGTGGGATTCACCCCAGGGGAAAAGGAGGGGCAGAGACTGTGTGAGCTGTCACCAGGCCCTGGGGCTTCTGATGGAGCTGAGGATGCAGCTTGAAGTGGCTGCTGGCTGGGACAGCGTAGCCTGGGTTCCCCACCCTCTCCTGAGGCTGGCCTGGCCGGCTGCTGGATGCTGGCAGAGGTTGTTTTGAGGGTGCCTTGCAATGCTACAACCGTCCTCTCGGGGAGCAGCGATCCAGGGCCGGGTCAAGACCTGGGGGCCTCTGGCAAGGCTCAGTCCCGCTGTTTCTCTGACCACCGTCCACACGAGGTTCTTGCTGCCTCCCCAGCTCTGCAGATGGACATCACCAGCCTCTACAACCTGAAGTTCCAGCCTCCCGCCCTGGTGCCTGAGCTTGCCTGCCCCGAGGGCAGCCCCCTGCACTCAGCTGCTCCCCAGAAGAAGGACAGCATGGGGGAGCTGAGTCGGGCCACCATCAGGCTGCTGGAGGAGCTGGACAGAGAGAGGTAAACTTACACACCCGCCTGCCTGTCTCCGTATGCCCATATACCTCTGTCTGCCTGCCTCTCCCCCTGCACACCTGTCTGCCTGCCTGGCCTCTTACACACTCATCTGTCTGTCCCCCTACACATCCCTCTGTCTGTCTGCCTGCCTGCCTCTCCCCCTGTGCGCCCATCTGTCTGTCTGTCCCCATACACATCCCTCTGTCTGTCTCCGTATACCCATATACCTCCGTCTGTCTGCCTCTCCCCTGGCACACCTGTCTGCCTGCCTGGCCTCTTACACATCCATCTGTCCCCCTACACATCCCTCTGTCTGTCTATCTGCCTTTCCCCCTGTGCACCCACCTGTCTGTCTGACCCCCTTGCGCACCCCTGTGTCTGTCTCTCTCCATCTTGCCCCCATCCCCACAGTGTCTGAGCCCTAGCTCACCAGGTGGCTAAGGGACCCCTTTGCTGCTCCCATTACCCAGCGTTCTGCCCATCACCTTGCTGTGTGCCCCGGCCTGGGACGCTCCCAGGGCCCTTAGCCAGCCCTTGAGTTTGGCTCAGTGTGGGGAGAGCCTGGTGAAGAGGCTCCTAGAGGATTTATCCCTCTCCTGTCGCTCTTCCCCCTCCTCACGAGGGTTTTGGCTGGGCCTGGGGTTGGGTTGGTGTCAGCACTGGAGGTGGGGTCCATGGAGTGGGGCGTCCATGACTGCCCGCCCTCTACCCCGTCCCCTTCTCCAGGTGTTTCCTGCTGAGCGAGATTGAGAAGGAGGAGAAGGAGAAGCTCTGGTACTACACACAGCTGCAGAGCCTCTCCACGCGCCTGGACGAGCTACCGCACGTGGAGACGGTGAGTTCCTGGTCCCAGGGACCAGCCCAAGACCTGAGCCGACCGGGATCCCTCCTCTGCCAGGCGTACCTGGGTGCTGGGAGGTCCCAGGGGCTCAAGGGGTGTTGAGGACTCAGCCCAAGACCTGAGCGAATCCCCTGTCCCGAAGGATGCGCTTTGCCCCGTGGGATATGCCTCCCGTAGAGAATATCCTGTGCTGGGGGAGAGCGGGGCCAGGCGGGCTGCTGGGATCCCGCCCCTCACGGCCTGCCTTTCCTCCCGGCTCCCAGTTCTCTATGCAGATGGATCTGATCCGACAGCAGCTAGAGTTCGAGGCCCAGCACATCCGCTCGCTCATGGAGGAGCGCTTTGGGACGACCGACGAGATGGTGCAGAGGGCTCAGGTCAGGGCAGGGGAGCTGCTCTCTTCCTGCGGGTTATTTCCCTTCAGCCTCCCCCCTCTTCCCCCAGTAATGCAGCCCCCCCCCCTTTGCAAAACCAAGTAATGGGAGGGATCAGACTGCAAAGCCCTCCTCCCAAAGCTGGGCAGTGTGTGTCTTGGGGGGCAGGGGGAGAGTAGTGGATCAGGAAGCAACAACCCTCCCAAAAATATGGGCAATGGGAGGCATTGGGGAGATCAGGCTGTCCCCCATCACCCCAGAAATATGGGTAGTTAGTGCAACCCCCCTACCCACACAGCCGGACAATAGGGGGTGGGTAGGAATCAGGATCATGTTCTACCATGGGGGGAGAGGGGGAGTAGCTCATCTGGGAAAAGGCTGCCCGCCCTTCCCTTTGTCCCCCTTTCCCACCTAGTGGCCGAGCCTGCCTCTCTTTTAGGCCCCGTGCTGCCTGATCCCGTCCCCTCACGGGACACGGCTGAGAGGCATTGGGTCGGGGGGGCGGGTCGGGGGGGCTGGTGATTGCTGATTCTGTGGTTAAATCCCCGCAGATCCGAGCGTCCCGCCTGGAGCAGATCGACAAGGAGCTGATGGAGGCTCAGGACCAGGTGCAGATGTCGGAGCCGCAGGTAACGGGGCAGGAGCCGAGTCTGCTGGGCCTCGGGCTGCAGCCCCCGCGGGAGGGGGGCATGGTGCTAACCTCGCAAGGTGGGGGGGGATGGTGCAGTTAGGGCCGCCTGTTCCACAGACAGCTGCAGAGTCCCTGTCCTGTGTGTGCAACGCCACTGTGCACCCCCCCACGGTGTCACACCCAGCCGTCTACACCGCGAGTGTCGCTCATTCGCCGGCATGCACAGCATCACCCACAGGCGTGCACACCTGCACATTCACCCCTGCGCTCCAGACTCATGTGCACACTTACGTGTGGGCTCGCACACTTGCATCTGCCATTTGTAGTCACCCACAAACTCCCCTCCACTGACCCATTGCACGTGCACCCAATGGGGGCGTGTGCTTGCAAACACAGGCATGCACTCCCCCGCCCCACAACTGTCCAGGTGTGCCCGTTCTCCGCCTGCACACCCCCCTCATTGCACCAAGGCGGGGGAGACCTCCCCTTGCACACACACCCCAGGCCCAGGTCGCTCTCTCTCTCTCAGGGTGGGAATGCTGGAGGAGGCTGCTTGGCATGGGGGTGAGAATGGCGCTAGAGGCAGGCGGGTCGCCGAGACCTCCCCGCCCCACTGAGCGGGAGGCCTTTGTGTGTCTCGGGCACCATGAAATGGGCAGTTGCCATGGCGACGAGAAGTAGGCCATGAGGGGAGATGCTGGCAGGCCCCGCGTTGGATTCTGCAGAGCTGTCGCAGGGTCATCTGCACCGAGTGGCTGAGCCTGCCCCCATGCTGGGAGTCAGGAGCGGGTGGGGGCGGGGCAGATGCGTCCCAGGCCCCGGCATTCGTCCCACTGCTCCCCAGGCTGGATGTGTGTCACTGACCCCACGGATCTAACGCAGTCCTCAGCAAAGGCCACTGACTGCGAATATCCTGCCCGAACTGCACAAAACTACCACGGCATTCTGTGAAAAAACCCTGTCTCTGAACACTCCAGTCATACGAAAGTACAAGAGTATTATTTAAAACCCATAGTAATGTTCAAATCATAATGGTTCACTATTATGGAAGTAGTAATGGTGCTAACACCGTATTTTAAAAGCTGCTGTAAGATTAAAATGCTGCAGTGTTGTTTCTAAAATCCTGCAGCAGAACTGAAATGCAGCAGCATTATTCTCCCAAAGATACTAAACAATACTGAATTAAAAATGCGACAGCATGATAAGGAAAATACCGTGATTGTAGGAATAAAATGAACTACATACATTTTTAAATGTACAGTATTATCAAAAATACTATCCTGTTAAAAAGGGGAAAACATTTCAGTTTTTATGAAAAATACTAAATGATAAGAAAAATACTTCAAAATTGTTCAAGAAAAATACTTGCAGCATTTAAAAAAATACTACAGTATTATCAAAAACACTATCCTATTAAAAGGGGGAAAACATTTCAGGTTTTATGAAAAATACTAAACGATAAGAAAAATACTAAATGATAAGAAAAATACTGCAGCATTTAAACAAAATACTACAGTATTATTAAATAGTACAGCCCTTTAAAAATACGTCAGCATTATAAGGGGAAATGCCATGGTTTTATTAACTATATTACGTAATAAGAAAAATACTCTATTGTTGGTAAAGAAAAAATACCTGCCGCTGTACAATAAAAGCTTTGGCTTTTGTATTAAAAATACTAGAGGGTTATAAAGAAAAATACTGTCGTGCTAGGAAATAATACTACCATATTGTTTCAAAGATACTGCAGTATTATTTAACACCCCACACAGGTTTATAATAAAAATAGTATTTTTAAACAAAAATACTACAAGATAAGAACCCTACAATGTTATTAAAAATACTGAGGTATTCTACAGTGAGACTCCTGAATCCTTAATCCTTCAGTAATACAGCAGGAAGCTGTAGTGTTTTGGGTAATTACTGCATAATACTGTAGCATTTTTCTAAGGGTTAAGTGCCCAGGGTTTAAACCCAGAGGCCATATATGAAATCCGGGCCCTATTAAAATGAATAGGAGTTTTGCCATTGACTTCAGGAGGATCAGAATTCCGCCCTAGGGTTTCATTAACATCTGAACTGGGTTTAAAAAGCCAGAGGTCATGGGATTCCTACTCTGGGCTCCCAACAGGCACTGGTGAGCTCTCTTCTGCCTTCTGGGACGGAGATTAAATAAGTACAGAGACAAATTATTTTGCCCCGAGCCTTTCTCTGCCCCAAGAAATCGATAGCAGAACTGGCTGTGAATTTCTCCCTTAACCCCATGCAAAGCCGAAGCGCAGCAGGGCTTGGAACTAAGCCCTGGGAAGATGGAGAGGTTTAGAGTCAGTAAGACAATTATCGTACTGTTGGCTAAAAAGGGGATTTGTCCTGGAAAGAGAAATAAGCCAAAGCGCTCAGTCCTGAGGCCTTGAATCCCTGGGCAATACATATTTTATTACATATATCTGCAATAAGGCCGGTCGGTAGTGAGGAAGGATAGTCCCATGCTTAGGCTGTTTGCCCTACGACTCAGGAAAGCTGGGTTTAATTCCTGCCTCTGCTACAGACTGTGTGTGTGACCTTGGGCAAGACACTTAGCATCTTTCTGCCTCAGTTTCCCATCTGTGCAATGGAGACAGTATTGCTGCCCTGTCTCACAGGGTGGCTTTGAGGTGCTCAGATACTATGGGATTGGGGCTGTCTAAGTACTTTGAGAGAGAGGGTTTAAAATAATTTAATATGGGCTGATTGAGGACCAAGGACGGAGTGGGAGTTGTGTCACTAAGGATGGTGGTAGAAAGATGGACTGGCCCTTCTACATGTAGTCAGAGGCCATTTCCTCCACTATGCAAGGAGGGTTGCCGGCCCTCCAGGACTGCCCTGGAGTCTCCAGGCATTAAAGAGTAATCTTTCATTTAAGAGGTCATGTGATGAAACCTCCAGGAATATGTCCAACCAAAACTGGCCACCCTAATTGCAAGGCCTAGCAAAACACTGTGCGGCGAAGATGCTGGAGCTTGCATTGGCCTCATAGGAAAATCCATGTGGCATATTAACACAGTCACCTGGCATCCCTGCAACCCGGCACCCCGTTCACTGACACCTTCAGTTCAGTATCCCTCCTTTTAGCGCCGGCTCTGGAGGCTGGAAGTCTCTGTTCCACCCCGGGACTGAGCTGGAGGGGCGCAATCCTGCTCCCATTGAAGTCAACGGGACTTCTGCCCTTGCTGGGTGCTGCCCCAGGGCTAGAACAGGGGCTGCAGGCCCCAGTTCAGAAAGCACCAAGTCCCATGAAAGCCAAAGGGATTTTAAGTGAGTGCTTAAGTGTTTTGCTGAATCGAGGTCTCAGTGAGCACAGCCTGCTCCCAAACGTCTCTCCATTGCTGAACCCAGTTATGTGACGCTGAGGGGGTCCCATGTACGCCTCCTCCCATCCCAGCCTCTGCTGCTTTGGGGCCTATCTGTGGCCCCTCTGCCCCCTGGAAGGCGACTGGAACTTTGCTGGGTGTCTTTCTGGAGCACCCTTGGAGCTGAGAGCAGGTCTGGACAGAGCCAGCGTCCCGTAGCAATTCCCAGAGAGTCTGCTTGCCTGGAATGAGCTGCTGATGGGGCGGTATTATTGAGGCGGGTAGATTGGCCTCCTCAGAAGAAATGGGTTTTGCTGCCAGCCTCACACGGAGCAGAACTGGGTCTCATGTGTATCTAAGGGTGTGAAAACTGGTGTGACACATGCCTCCAGCGTACAAGTCCCTGTCACGCCCTATGCTGACCTTTAAGGTGTGGAACCCACTGATCAGTGTGTCCCGGGTCCCCCTCCATGTCCGATCCACAGGGGATGTGAGTCTGTCACTGCCCCAGCTACAGACACTGGGTCTTCAGTTCCAGCTGCAGAGACTCCTGTAGTTAGCTCTGGTTGCCATCCACCTTATGCTCCCTCTGCGTCTGGCCCACTGAGTAGAGTTAACTGGGGTGTAATTTACACTCTGAGAGGGCAAATTGCACCAAGACTCGCCCCTGATCTGGGCTCTGTGTGTGCCTGATGCAGGAGACAGACAGAGAGACAGGGACAAGCAGACTGGGAGAGGAGAATAAAATCACACCACCCTGCAGGGGCTAGTCAGAGCCAGCCAGCCCAACACTGCAGCTGCAGGGGTGTGCTCTGTACAGGTCACAAGTTCTTAGACGTCCCCCTGCTCTGTTTTTGTAGCTGTGTGGGAAACTGACTGGCATGGAAGGGGATGGGAGCCTGGACATCCCGACACATCCCGAGGAGGGAGGGAGCCACCTCAGCAACAATAAGGTAACGAGAATCCCCATCCCTTGGGCATTTGACAGAGGAAACACAGACGCTTGCTGGAGATGAGCAAATCGAGTTCTTCCCCGGCTCCGAATGGCTCCAGTCAGTGTTGTGTAGCAGATAGGGCATTGGGCCCAGAGCTTCTGTTGCCAGCTCTGCTGCTTACCTGCTGGGTGACCATGGGCGAGTCACTGCCCCGCTCCGTGCCTCAGTTTCCCCTCCTGCCCTTGGTCTATTGTTGCATCTTTGGCTATTTACACAAGAAATGTGAAATGAAGGAACCCCACAGGTGCAACAGGGTCCAGATAACCACATGCGCTGACTAGGTACAACTTGCCAGACTTAGCTGCATTCACACCTCACTGCTCTGACAGGGTTCTGGTGGCTTCAGGAACACAGAAGACAGTGAGTGCCAGCAGCAGGCATGCGACCTATTTAAAGGGATGCTACCCAGTTCCTACACACGTCTATTCAGATCATGCACTCTGACCCCAGTATTTGATTCGACATTTCCCCCAGCACCGTTCGGGGGGGGAGAGGGGGTCTCATGTTGCTTCTTGGTTTAATTGCACTAGGAAAGGGCTTGAGATTTAGATCCCCACGCAAGCAGGGAGCCTGATTCTGTTCCTGCGTTACTTGTACACCAGTGTAAACCCACCGACTTCAGTGGGGTCACACGTGATTTCCACCGAGGTGAGTTAGAGGAGAATCAGGCCCAAGGTGCTGAGAAGGTTAGAGGACATTCGTTGTGTGATCTGGGGCGAGTCAGGTAGCCTCCCCTCTCTGTGCCCCAGTTCCTCACACCTAAAGGATTAACCCCTGCCCCAGGCTTGTCCCCAGGTGACCAGAGGTGGCTGGCAGCTGCTGAGTGAAATTGAACTGTCTCTTGTCTGTTTCACTTTGCCCACCATTGAATGGACCCCAGTGGTCCCCAAACTTTTTACCTTGTGCCCCCCCCTTACCCCTGTCCGCACACCCCCTCCCTGGAGCTGAGTAAGGGGGCTGGGGGCGGGGGCAGGGCCAGGAGCGGAGCTGGGTGGTGCTCCCTCCCCGCCCCCCTGAACATTCCTCCATGCCCGCCTAGGGGGGCACGCCCCACAGTTTGGGGACCTCTGCACTTGAGGGAACGGTGCAGCAGGATTTGTGCCGGGGGGGGGCTGGCCAGGGTGGGGTGCAGTGTAACCCCCTGAGTGCTTGTGCTCTGCAGGTGGAAGTGGTCTTCTGGCTCCTGTCCATGCTGGCCACCCGGGACAAGGACGACATGTCCCGCACCCTGCTGGCCATGTCCAGCTCGCAGGAGAGCTGCCTGGCCATGCGCAAGTCCGGCTGCCTCCCACTCCTCATCCAGATCCTGCACGACGCGGACAGGGCGCCGGGAGGCCCCCAGAGCCCCGGCAGCGGCAAGGACTCCCGCATGCGGGCCAACGCCGCCCTGCACAACATCGTCTTCTCGCAGCCCGACGAGGGCCAGGCCAAGAAGGAGATGCGGGCGCTGCATGTGCTGGAACAGATCCGCTCCTACTCGGAGACCTGCTGGGACTGGCTGCAGATGCAGAGCAAAGACGGGGGCCAGGGCGCTGAGGGCAGCGCCGGTAGGGAAGGGTGACGCTGTCTCCAGCAGGGGCACCAGGGCCTGCTGCTCCCAGCGGAGTGGCGGGGGGGACACAGGGAGCAGGGGACACCTGACCTTGATGCTTCTGCCTGGAGAGAGCATGTGTATGCGGGGGTGGGGAGGGGGCGGGTTGCAAGCATGTCTGTGCATGCACAGATGGGTGCATGTGTGACTGCCTGCTGGTGTGCCGCTGAGTGTGTGTCTGTGTGTGTGCACACATGGTGTGTCTCGGGGTGTCGGTGTGTGTCAGTGTGCAACTGAGTGCGTGTGCGTGCACATGGTGTGCGTTGGGGCATGTGTGTCGGTGTGGGCACTTGGGGTGTGTCAGGGTGTGTGTGTGCACAGGTGTGTCGGGGTGTGTGTGTATGAACACGGTGTGAATGTGTGTGTGTGCATGGTGTGTGTCAGGGGGTGTGTGTGTGCACACAGTGTGTGTTGGGGGTGTGTGTGTCGCTATGCAGCTGAGTGTGTGGGTGGATGTGTGCACGGTGTGTGTGCATCGGGGTGTGTGTGTGCACATGGTGTGTGTTGGGTGTCTGTGTGTGTTGGTGTGCAGCTGGGTGTGTGTACACATGGTGTGTGTTGGTGTGCAGCTCAGTGTGCGGGGGTGGGTGTGTGCACAGTGTGCAGCTGAGTGTGTGTGTGTGTGTGCATGGTGTGTGTTGGGGTGCATGTGTGTGTCTGCACGTGGTGCATCGGGGGTGTCGGTGTGCAGCTGAGTGTGTGCACCTACAGGTGTGTGCGTGCGGGGGTCAGTGCACGTGTGCGATTGTGAGTGAAGGCGTGTGTGCAGGCGTGGCTACACACAGGTGTGTGAGGTGCACACCCATGGTGGAGGGGTGCCAGGAGCACGCGCAGGGCCTGGTTAAGCACAGGTGTCTCTCCCCTGGTTCTGATCCCCGGGCGGACTGGCCATACGGAGTCTGTTGGTCCAGTTAGCAAAACAGATCCTCTCTGATGGGAAAACAGCCCCGTCCCCTCCTGCCTGGCTGGGATTTGGGGATCCCGACGGCTAAAGGATCCGGGCATCTCTGATCCATGGCTGGGCTGGGATCTTGCGTGGCCCATTGCTCACCTCCGCTCTCCTTGCAGTGCCAGTGCCCATCGAGCCGCAGATCTGCCAGGCCACCTGTGCCATCATGAAGCTCTCCTTCGACGAGGAGTACAGGCGGGCCATGAACGAGCTGGGTAAGCCCCGCGCGGCCCCGGGAGGGGGGAAAGCTTGCAAGAGGGATCTGGGCTCTGCTCCCCCATCCCCAGGTGGACGGGGAGTGCAGAGGACACTACTCAATGGGTTAGGGTCCCTGGGGGCTGCTGTGCCCCATGCCATGGGCAGAGCAAGCCCCTCCTGCATGGCACGGCCTGGCAGTGGGGTGGGTGCCTGAGGGGAACACATGGGAGGGGGCTGGGAATACAGCACCCTGGCTCCTTTTCAATGGGACCCCCCAGCTCCACCCCCTTGCTGACAAACTAGCGGAGTCCAGGCATGAGGTATTGGCACAAAGAGGAGCGTGGGGCGGGGGCGGGGGGGTTGTCCCCCCGCAGTGCCTGGCTGGGCCCGTCCATCTCTGTAACCCCCCCACCCACACCCGGATTGTCCCCCAGGTGGTCTCCAGGCCGTGGCTGAGCTGCTGCAGGTGGATTATGAGATGCACAAAATGACCAGCGACCCCCTCAACCTGGTGCTGAGGAGATACGCGGGCATGGCGCTGACCAACCTCACCTTCGGGGACGTGGTGAACAAGGTGCGGGGGGTGGGGGGAATGGAGGCCCAGGGGCTGGGGGACTTGGGAAGGTGATGGGAGGAGGGAGGGAGGTCAGGGGAAGATGGGGCAGGGACCCCAGGGTTGGGGTGTGGGGGGAGGGGATATAAAGGCTCAGGGGAGCGGAGGGAGGGGAGTGAGGACCCAGGGGCAGGGACTGGGAAGCAGAGACCTGGGGGTGAGGGCGGGACAGGGGGGTTAGGGGAATGCAGCCAGAGCAGGGGTCCTGGTGCGGATGCGACTGATGAAGGGGCCTGGAGAGTAGAGGGAGAAGTCAGGGAAGGGGATCAGATGGGGTGGGGTCTCGGAAGGGGCCTGGGAGCAGTGATCTCAGCTGGCTCTAAGCTGCAGGGAGTTGGGTGACCCAGCTGTGGTCCCTTCCAGCGCTGGCAGAGGCTCTGGGGCCCCCGTGGGCTGCACTGGAGGGTGAGAGTGTGCAGGATCTGACCCCCCCACATCTCTTCCCCTTGGCAGGCGACTCTGTCCTCCCGCCGGGGCTGCATGCAGGCCATTGTGGCCCAGCTGGCCTCCGAGAGCGAGGAGCTGCACCAGGTAGGCGGACACTGGGTCCCGCAGGGCTGTTGCAGACGCCTGGGGGGTCGTGCCCATGTGCACTGAGCCATGGCATACGCCTGGGCTGGCTACTGACTGCTGCACAGGGCCTGGGTTATTCCAGGCCCCCACGTGCCTTGGGGGCACTCACACAGAGTGGGGTGCCTGGCTAGGGGAGATAACTCTGGATACCCCATGCTTGGCACCCAGCGATGCATGGCGAGGCTGCCTGGTATTGCAGGGCAAAGCCCGGCCCGGTCCCTGACTTGGTGCCTTTCACCAGGACCAGCGTGTGCTGTTGGGTGCAGGATTCGCTGGCTCCTGTTCCTGCTGGAGCAGGCTGGCTGAGTCCTTGCTGCTCATCCCGCCTGGCTGCTCCACGGCAGGCCCTGGGATCATCCGAAGGGGCCCAGGAGCTGCCCTTAAATCCCCTCTGCTGAGGGCAGCCAAGCGAGGAGCTGGTGCTGGAACAAGACGGGGGGCTGGGAGACTTTGGGGGTGGCAGGGTGGATGGGGTGAAAGAGGGTCATGATGCTGCTGGGCTGTGACCGAACTGCTCCGGTCCTGTATTGACAGCTCTGCCTGGAGCAGGTGGGCTGAGCACGGGACGCTGGCCATGTCCCGCCCTGTGTGTGAACATCCTCATCTCTTCCCCCCAGGTGGTCTCCAGCATCCTGCGGAACCTCTCCTGGAGGGCCGACATCAACAGCAAGAAGATCTTGCGCGAGGTGGGCAGCGTGACCGGCCTGATGCAGTGCGCCCTGCGGGCCACCAAGGTAAGAGGCGTGAGCCCTGCTCTCTGGGCTGCGTGTGCACACACAAAACGGGGGGCAGTTTACGTGCTCACGCTGCCCTTGCACGCACAGAGCAGGTGATGGCTTGCACGCTCGCTATAAGTGTGTATGTAGGAGATGGCATGTGTACAGTGAGCTGGATCTGCAAACGTGGCCATGGCATGCACGGAGTGAGCATGCTTACGGTGAGTGTGCAAATGGCGGCAGGGTGTGTGTACAAAGCAGATGCACTCACAGATATGCTGCCGGTGCAGTTAAAGAGGCCCTGCACTAGAGGGACGCTGATGGTGATTTTATCCTGGCTAGGAATCCACCCTGAAGAGTGTCCTCAGCGCCCTCTGGAACCTGTCCGCTCACAGCACCGAGAACAAAGTCGCCATCTGCTTGGTGCAGGGCGCCCTGGGCTTCCTGGTGAGCACCCTCACCTACAAGTGCCAGAGCAACTCACTGGCCATCATCGAGAGCGGAGGAGGCATCCTGAGAAACGTGTCCAGCCTGATCGCCACCCGGGAGGATTACAGGTCAGCCTCGCCCTGAGGGCAGCTGCCACCCCCGGCTCTGATCCTAGGGTGACCAGACAGCAAGTGTGAAAAATCGTACAGGGGGTGGGGGATAATAGGAGCCTATACAAGAAAAAGACCCAAAAATCAAGACTGTCCCTATAAAATCGGGACATCTGGTCACCCTATCCGATCCTCTCGCTGCTCCCAAGCTCCCCCAACCCCAAAGCGCTGTTCTGGTCGGTGGGCGGGATCTGGAGGGGCTGTGGGTCATTCCCAGCTGCCTTGGATCCATTCTGGCCCCTGAGTATAAGGGCAGCAAGATGTGCTGTCACTGTTGGCTGTCCCTGATGAGATGCCAATATTATTCACGGTAACTCAGAGTACCCCCTCCAGGGTGCGTGCCTCCCGCATAGAACAGACTCACGGTGCCTCAGGGAACCTTACCGTCCCGGGAGCGTTACATTGATTATTCGGGTTTTGTAAATACTGTGCGCTCTTCATCAGGTCTTTCGCCAGAAGATCCCGAAACACTTTGCAAAGGTCATTGTGCCCATTTTATGATGGGGAAACAGAGGCACAAAGTGGGGAAGTGACTGGGAGTCAGGACTCCTGGGTTCTGTTCTCAGCTCTGAGCGGGGAGTGGGGTCCAGTGGGTTTGGGCAAGGGGGAAGCTGGGAGTCAGGACTCCTGGGTTCTATTCCCAGCTCTGGGAGGGGAACGGGGTCCAGTGGGTTGTGGGGGGAGCTAGGAGTCAGGACTTCTGGGTTGCTCTGCTGGTGACTCATTGTGTGACCTCGGGCAAGTCATTTCCCCTCTTTATGCCTCAGCTGCCCCCCCTATAGAATCGGGCTGCTGTGGGGATGGATCAATTGGAGGATTTTGAGGCGCTTTGAGATCCTCTGATGGGGGGCAGCCGAGAAGGGCCAAGTGTTGTTGTTTGTTAACTCTCTGATGGTTGAAGCGGGGTGATTCCAATGCAGGGTCCATCCATGTCTTGCAGGCAAGTGCTCCGGGACCACAACTGCCTGCAGACCCTGCTGCAGCACCTCAAATCCCACAGCCTCACCATCGTCAGCAACGCCTGCGGGACCCTCTGGAACCTCTCCGCCCGGAGCCCCAGAGACCAGGAGCTGCTGTGGGATCTGGGGGCCGTAAGCATGCTGCGCAACCTCATCCACTCCAAGCACAAGATGATCGCCATGGGCAGCGCCGCTGCGCTCCGGAACCTGCTCACCAACCGACCCCTCAAGTACAAGGACGCCACCGTCATCTCCCCGGGCTCCTGCATGCCCTCGCTCTACGTGAGGAAGCAGAAGGCGCTGGAGGCCGAGCTGGATGCCAAGCACCTGGCGGAGGCCTTCGACACCATGGAGAAGCAGAGTCTGAAGAGCCAGAGCCTCAAGAAGCCCCCGAGGCACATGGACAGCCTGGCGAAGGACTACACCTCCGACTCCGGCTGCTTCGACGACGATGAGGTGCCCAACGTCTCGGCGGGGGCGGAGACCGGGAACACCTCCATCCTCTCCATGTTCCTCAACTCCTCCTTCCTCCAGGGCCAGGCCTTGCCCAGGGCCATCGCCCAGAGGAGGGGCCCGGAGCCTGAGAAGGACGAGAGCAGCAAGCCGGCTGAGCCCAAGAAGCTGCCGGCACCCGAGGATGAGGTGTCGCTGGCGGCCGAGAAGCTGGCCAACAAGATCTCCACCACGGTGGCCAAGATTGACAAGCTGGTGGAGGACATCGCCACCCTCCACACCTCCTCGGACGACAGCTTCAGCCTGAGCTCGGAGGACCACTGCCTTGACTGGCAGTACGGCTCCGATGAGGTCCACGAGGCCCGGGCCCAGTCCTGCTCCCCGTGCCGCCTCTCGGATGCCAGCAGCTTCGTGAAGCGGGAGAACCTGAGCCGGGCCCACACCCTCCTGAGGCTGAAGAAGGCTTACACCAGCTTGTCCAACGACAGCCTGAACAGTGGCAGCACCAGTGATGGCTACTGCACCAAGGAGCACATGAAGCCCTGCACCAGGGCCTCCTTCCTAGATTACAAGGAGGAGCTGCAGAGGTACCAGAAGCGGCCCAGCAGGCTGGATCTGAAGAACATCCTTGTCCACAGGCCTGAGAGGATGGAGCAGCCGGGGGTCAAGGCCAAAGAATCCGGCGAGCCGGAGAAACTGGAGCCGAGAGACGTGCACGACAGAGCCAAGAAAGCAGTGACGTTCCCCAGCCCCAACGCCCCTGAGAAGGAGCCTGAGTGGAAGAAGGAGCCGGGCAATGAGCTTTCTCCCGACCCTCAGGTCCACACCATCAAACTCTCCCCTTCTTACCAGCATGTCCCCCTGCTGGAGAATCTGGCCAAGAGCAGCCCGGCCCCTGGCGCTGTGGGGCGCTCGGCTGCTAGTTACCACCCAACTCTCCCAGGCCGGAAGCAAGCCTGGCTCCCCACGGGGCTTCTCCAGACAGCCGAGAACTTGAGCAGGATCCCAGAGAAGCTGGCTGCCCACACGCCAGCCCCAGTGGAGCAGGAGTCAGTCCAGAAGTACGCGGTGGAGGACACCCCCATTTGTTTCTCCCGGTGCAGCTCCCTCTCTTCCCTCTCCTCTGCTGACAATGTGCTGGATGGGCAGAGCCACAGCGAGAATGAGGTGGACAGCGACTCCTCCCTGGAGATCATCGAGGTGGAGGAGAGCGCCGAGACCGAAGGTGACGTGGAGCAGGCTGAGGCCTGCGATAGGAGACAGGAGAAGGGGAAGGCGGCGGATCTGGGCCCAGCCACTCCAGGAGGGATCTCCCAACCCATCGCCATCCCCTTCCAGAAGCGCGACAAGATCTTCCTGAGGGAATCCTCCCCGTCCCGGCACGAGGACCTGACCCCATCCAGCTCCTCCGAGAACTACATTCAGGAGACCCCTCTGGTGATGAGTCGGTGTAGCTCGGTCAGCTCCCTGGGCAGCTTTGAAAGCCCATCCATTGCCAGCTCCATCCAGAGCGACCCCTGTAGTGAGATGATCAGTGGCACCATCAGCCCGAGCGAGCTGCCGGACAGCCCCGGTCAGACCATGCCCCCAAGCCGCAGCAAGACGCCCCTGTTTGAACTGGGATCCCAGCCGGAGAAGGAGACCAGCCAGTTCAACATCCAGTGGGAAAACAACGTCAAGAAGTTCATGGAGATTACGGATTTCAAGGAGCGTTTCCAGCTGCCCCAAGATCTGGATTCCATGATCTACTTCACTGTGGAGAAACCCAATGAGAACTTCTCCTGCGCCTCCAGCCTGAGTGCCCTGCCCCTTCACGAGCACTACATCCAGAAGGACGTGGAGCTAAAGCTTATGCCGCCTTTCCCCGAGAGGAACAGCCTGAATTTTGTGGCACATGAGAAGCAGGAGGACAGGCGGGAAGAGAGATTCGGGGAGGGCAAGAGGAAGCTGGAGCGTCCAGAGCTCAATTCAGACGATGATATTGAGATCCTGAAGGAATGCATCAACTCGGCCATGCCTTCCCGCTTCAGGAAGGTCAAGACCTCCCTTGTCTCTGGCCTGCCCAGCCAGGTCTTGAATCCTCAGACCAAAAAGGCTCTTCACATGCCGGTCTACATGCTGGTGCCCACTCATTCGCACCGGGCCGTCCCCAAACACCTGCGACCTGCCGCCCGGGACCTCTTCAAAGATGACGACTCCTTCACCGACTCCGCAGAAGGCACCCCCATCAACTTCTCCAGCGCCGCTTCCCTGAGTGACGAGACCCTCCAGTACCCCCTGAAGGAGGAGGTTGACCACAAGCGCGGCCCTGGGAAGAGGCTGGAGAGGAAGGAAGTGTCGGGGTCCCCGGTGGGGCGCAATTTGGAAGCACCCCATGAGCAAGGGAGCTTGAGTCCTGCGCCAGGCAGGAAAGCAGCTTCCAACTCCTCAACGCCCACCAAGATGAGTGCAGCCTACCAGCAGAAGGGTGGGTCGAGACATGGCAGCCCTGTCCAGACAGGCAGGGGCCAAGCGGCTGAGGTGAAGAGAGGGCTACCTCCCCTGAAGAATGGACCCAACCTGGAGCTGGACTTTGGCAGGGCAGGGGCCCACCCGGAAGGCGTCCCCCCGAGGAAGGGTGCTCCCTGTGAGGACAGTGCCCCCGGGGGCATGGCCTTTCAGTCCCTGTGCCACACCACGCCGACCGAGGAGGCCGTCTACTGCTTCTATGAGAATGACTCCGACAACCTGCTGGAGGTGCGGAGAGACTCGCCTAAGAGGAAGGCCAGCCCTGCCCGGGCTCAGAAGAAGGAACGCTGGAGCAGCACCGCCCCTAAGAAGGAGCCGGAGAAAAGCTCCAGGCAGCTGCTACAGGCCAAAACCAAGATGGCTGCCAAACTCCACAACAATCTCATCGTGGACGAGACACCGCCCTGCTATTCCCTCAGCTCCTCCATGAGCTCCCTGAGCGACATTGACCTCTGTGACCACGAGGAGCGGACAACTCTGTACAAGGCCAACAGGCAGCTGACCCTTGGCCGGATGCAAGAAAGCGCGGCCTCCAGGGCCTTAGCCAAAGAGAGGGACAGCTCCCCCAGCTCCCTGAGCTTCACCTCGGACGACGACCTGCTGCAGAAGTGCATCGGCTCTGCCTTGCCCAGGAGGAGGCGGCACCCTGCTCGGCGCAGGAACGCCGAGCACAAGCAGAAGCTGAAAGGTGCCAACCCCAAGAGCACCACGGGCAAGGAGAGGAAGCCGGAGCCAAGGCACAATCCAGCGGATGAGATGGTGTCGGACAAAGGCTCGGACCTGGACAGCGTCGAGTGGAAGGCCATCCAGGAAGGCGCCAACTCCATCGTCACATGGCTGCATCAGGCCGCAGCTTCCCTCTCCAGGGAGCCTTCCTCGGAGTCTGACTCCATCCTCTCCTTCGTGTCAGGGCTGTCTGTCGGCCCCACCCTGCAGCTGTCCCTGGACAGGAAGGATAAGAAGCGGGCTAGGAGTGGGGTAGGCCGCGAGGTGGAGAAGAGAGACCATGTGATGGCCTTTCAGGAGAGCAAGAAAGTGATGGACGTTGGGGGCAGAAACGCCAGGGCCGGGAAAAACGTAAGCCAGCAGAAGCCAATGTCAAACTTGCCAGTGGTCTTCCGAGGCAGGACAGTGATCTACATGCCCAGCGCGGTGAAGGACTCCCCAAGCCCCAGGTCCACCCCACAGAAAACAGCCACAACTAAGCCCGAAGCCACCATCCAAAACCTCACCCTGAGCCAGCAGAGGTCACGGAGTCTTCACAGGCTGGGGAAGGCCTCGGAGATGGCCGACCTCACCTTGCCCAAGAGGAGCGCCACCCCTCCTGCCAGGATCACCAAGCCCCCCTCCTCGGGCTCCTCCAGGACCTCTACCCCCTCCCAGCCCACCCAGAAGAAGTTAACGTCGCCCTCCCAGCTCAACAAGCAGCTGCCATCTCAGGGGGTGAAAGTGGGCAGGAGCTCCCCAACAGGCTCCACCCCCAAAGCACCCCCCCAGAAACCCCCAGCCACCAAGCAGCACAAGACCCAGAAATCCCCCGTCCGCATCCCCTTCATGCAGAAGCCGAACAAGAAGATGCTGCCGGCCAGGAGCTCCATGCCGGTGCTGGAGGAGCACGTGGGCAGCCCTAAGCTGAAAGGCAATGGGAAGGGCATCCTGCCGACCGCCCGGCTCAATTTGGTGCGGATGTCCTCGGCCAGGTCCAGCGGCAGTGAGTCGGACCGGTCCGGCTTCCTGAGGCAGCTCACCTTCATCAAGGAATCCTCCAGTCTCATCATGAGGCACCGCTCCGAGCTCTCCTCCTGCGAATCCGTGTCCTCGCTGTCTCAGAGCGCTTCCCCCAAGAGGAGCAGGCCAGGCCTCCCAGCTGTGTTCCTGTGCTCCTCCAGGTGCGAAGAGCTCAAGGTGGCCAAGCCAGTGGTGACCAGCCAGAGGCCAGTCATCTCAAGGACCCCGGCCAACAACAAAACTTCTCCCAGTGAGAGGCCTCCTCGGAGGACCAGCTCTGAGAGCCCTTCCCGGCTGCCTGTGAAGACCAACACCCCCTCGCCTGAGCCATTCAAGAGGTATTCCTCCTCCCCCAACATCAGCATCATCAAGAGGACCAGCAGCCCCTCCTCCGTCCTGTCCTCTTGCTCCGAGTCATCAGCCAGGAGAAGGAAGAGCCAAGAGGCCTCCAAGCTGACCCCGAATCCTGCAGTGGGGAACCCAGGGCAGCAGGACAAACAGCAGATGGCGATGATGAAGGGTACTTGGAGAAGGATCCGAGACGAAGACATCCCACACATCCTCAAAAGCACCCTGCCTTCCTCAGCCCTGCCTCTGGTCAGCACCCTGGAGGAGGAGACCCCCAATGCCCAGATCCCCATCCAGAGGAAAACCAGTGATGCTGTGGTGCAGACTGAGGACTACCCCACCACCAAGACCAACTCCAGCACCTCTCCAACGCTGGAGACCCGGGAGATGCCCAAGAGCGAGACAGAGTGCCTGACTTCGATCAAGGGCACCGTGCCCATCTCCTTCAGCCATGAAGGGCCAACTGGTTCTGTTGGGAGCTTCCCCTCCAGCAGGCACAGCTCCCCCAGTAGATCCGCCCGGGTGACTCCCTTCAACTACGTTCCCAGCCCCATGGTAGCACCAATGATCAACAACAAATCGCTTGAAAAAATGCCAGCTTAAGCCGCTATTGCAAATGTAAAGAACACCTCAACTGTGGTGATAGTGTATTAAAAAACGAACAAAGCCCCAGGCACTCTCATTACTGCACCTCCGTGAGGACAAAACTCTCGTTCATGAAGAGACAGAAGCTGCAGCGTTTTTGTTTTCTCGAGCTTAACAAACCAATGAGGAACTTTTGCGTTGATGTAACTGTTGGCCAGGAGGGTTGGGACAGTTTTGATTGAGACACACACGAAACACCTGGAGAAAAGCAAGTATTTGTTCCTTTATTCTCTCCGCCTTTTCTTTTTTGTTTAATGGAGCTTTGGAACCTTTACCGTCGGGCGCTGGGAAAGAACCAGGTAATCGCCCACCCCTATTCCCTTGACATCTGTGTTCTGTTGATGGCTGTGCCAATGTCTTTACTGCAATGTCTGATCACCATACACTCTAGTTTAAGGAGAGGGATTTTTATCCTTGGAGCCTAGATGGCCACAGGTGTCCTGCGTGAAGGGATGAACTTTAGCAGTGAGCCTGTGGGACGTCTTGAGGGCCTCACAGTTCACAGTTTTTGAAGAACTTTGAAGCAGCAATTAGCCAACTTCCCCCCATGACCTGCTGTCTCCTAGACAGTCCAATGCCAGGAGGGGCTGTAGGCCCATTGTCTCCACGCTTTCATTGAAGCACAGTTGGGATTTTCGATCCGAGGACAACCAACAGGGGTCGTTGATTCACTGGGGTCCCTCTAAGTTCTCCCAGGAGGTTGAAATTTCAAAGGGAACTGGGACTGCTGCTCTTTCTATTTAAAAAAACAAACAAACCCAACCACCAAGAATGCTTCAAGCAAAAGCCTTAATCTTAGGTCTCAGCTGCATGCTTTGTCTCACATGTCGGCACTAATATCCACATATCCAAATAATCTCAGCTGATTTATAGAAACACCTTCAGAAACCCACCCATGGACCAAAGGCAGAGAGTGAGAGGGGTGGGGTGAGGGGATCTGGGGAGGATTCTACAATGGGGAACAGAAGAAAGGCAGAACCTCTCCATTACGGAACCAGCCATTTGCGCAGCGCGAGGCCTGTAATTATGGTGACTGGTTAATCTGCTAATGACTAACTTGCCAGGATTGTGTTTGCGTTGGGTGTCACCCAGTGTCTGGGGGGAGCAGAGCAGCACCTTATTTCGCCAAGGGAGGAGGGTTGTTATGGAAACGCTTCTTGCAGCGCATGGGGCAACGCCAAGGAGCCGGGGAAAGGAAAGGCCATTTTTGTTCTTTCGGCGGGCCAGGGGGACAGGTCTGGGTAGGGGAGGCTGATTTATGCCATTCATCCTCTTTGTAAACTCAGCCCCACTATGCAGGCTTTGCGCTAACGGTGCGGCCCGAGGCGACTCCTCATGAGCTTCGGGGCCCCCCTTCAGTAGTTAGTACGGTTCGCTCTCCAGTGCCGCCCAGGCAAAGGGTGGGAGGGAGTCACAGGCTGCGGCGGGATGTGAGGAAGGGAGCGAGGTCTGCACCAGTGCCCCTTGAGCCTGGCCTCTGAGGGAGAGTCGCTCATCGGGTGACTAATTCCCATGGAGCGGGAGGCATGGAGTGAAAAATCGCCCCTTAAAAATATGGTCCTGATTCTCGTGGTTTGACACCATTGTCGCACCATTGAGGTCAGTGGCATGGGAGTGATTTCCTGATTTGCAAGCGGGAAACAGAAGACAGAGACAAAGAGGCGTGTCTCTCTCTCCATCCCCATTCCTGCCCCCAAAGATACTGTGCTTTATAGGTACACTGGGACTTGGGACTCCTTCTTTGTTTCAGGGCTTTGCCCGATCACAAGCAGGGAGCAGAGGGGGTTGCCTACCACACGTTTGGGCTTTGTTGTTACAGGTTCTGTCCAGCATGGTCAGATTTGGCTTTGATTAACAGTACAAAGCTCGGAGGGAAGCTGCCGACGTGGCTTCCTATGATCAGGAGGGCAGATTTTAGGGGTGAAGTGGTATTTTTAAAAAAAGGAGGCATTCAGAGGGTGTCAATTTGGCCAGAACCTGCTCTCTTTCAAGAGTGTTATAAATTAATCAGAATGCCAGATTTTTTTTTTTAAATCTGCTGACTAATAATTGTATGGTAGGTTCCAAAGGACTAGACGTTTGCAGGCCTCCCAGATCCCTTTGCATTAGCGATGACTAAGTGCAGGGTCTTTATGACGGAGGCAGGTGTTCTTACCAGGTCATGATGGCTCGATTCCAAGGTGGGCTATTCCATTCCGCCTTCCTCGAATTATCCGGGCTTTCCAGCTGGATGCAGGGCACAGCTTGATTTCCACAGCTGGCAGCATTGCTGTGTGCTGTTGAAAGGAGCCACCCCGTTCAGCCCCAGAGGTGGCTTTATTTCAGTGGCCAATGAAGATACTTGCATATAAAGGTGCCATTGAACAGGGTAAAATGCTGGTCTCATTGAAGCCTATGTAAGTTTTGTCACTGACTTCCCAGGGGCCACTATTCAGTCTGTGCTGTGCAAAATGCTTTGGGACTCTTTTGAATGAAAGATAAGGATGGCTATTTCGTACCTGTAATACGCTAGCAGCCCCAGTCCCTGCCCCGCCCCACCGGGCCGGGTGCTGAACAAACCTAGCTGGGGAAACATGCCCCCCTACCCCAAGATACGCTGTAGAAACAGGAGATGATGGGCAGGAAGGGGATAGTGGGGTAGGCAGGTGCAGGTCGGAACAAGGACAGAGCAGAGCTATCAGGGCTGTTGCAGCCTTAGGGGGAAAGGCCAGCAGAGTGGCTCAAGCTTAGGACTCTGGACAGCTGGCATCAAGGATTGTTTTGCCACAAACTCCCTGGGTGACCTTGGCCCTCATTGTGCCTCACTTCTCCTCCTGTAAAATATGGACATAGCCCTGCCTCCCAGGGAGGTTATGAGGATTGAAGGTGGCAAGGTGCCCGGGTGATATGGTAATGGGGGGTCAGATACGTACCAGCTCCAGTGGAGAGTCCGAGTCTCACAAGGTCCTCACTGAAAGTACTAAACCCTTGGCGGGGTGGGGAACATTTTCGAAAGTGTCTAAGTGGCTAGGTGCATAAGGGCTTGTCTACACCTGGAGCATCTCAGGAAGAGCTATTCAGGAAGGCCGCCACGGGTGGACGCTCGTACTCACTTTGGCAGTGCGGCAAGTTCAACAGCGCCACCATATTTCTAGTCCGGAATAAGAGGCTGGCGTTCACAAAGGGGACTTGTGCATCCAACTGCCCCATTTTGGAGCTGCATGGAAGGCCCTTGGCACCGACATTTTAAGTCCTCAAGGTGCCAAAATTGTCAGTTTTTCAACAGAAACCCCCTCCCACAACGAAATTCCAGTTTTGGATTAAAACCACCTCTCAGAACAGAAAAACGTGATGGAAACCTGACAATGCATCACCAATAAGGGCTGCAAAATATTGTTTCTTTAGAATTTTTTCATGGGAAAAACCCTTCCCAAGCCGCTCTACTAAGCCCCTGACTTTGCTTTCGGGAGCGAGGCACGCTGTTCAGATGTGTCATATTTTTGAGTGACTCGAAGCCTGGTGAAAGGACAGCCCTGCAGGTGAAAGGCTCGTCGATCACAGAGCAGGGCAGTGGTTGGGCATCGACCGCCCCATGTGCCTGGAGTGGACAGGCAGCCTGGCAGATGGGCCCCATTCTGCCCTGGTGGGGGTGGTGCCATTCAGTGCCACGGATGGTTTTTATGAGGTGGAGATGGGTCCACTAAGAACTGGACGAAACCCACCAAGTCACAGGCCCTCCCCCAACAGCCCTTGGATGGGCTGTGTGAGGTAAGGAGGGTTCAGGAGGGCCAGCCTGGACTCCTTCTCCCCCAGCAGCTGCTTAATGCATCCTGCAGTGGGAAGTTCCCTCACAAGGTTTTTTCCTCCTTTATCTGGGCATTTTGAAGCAGTGCTAAAAGCAGAGGCCTGGCCTGGTGCTGTGCTCTTCATGGTGTCTGCATTCAGTGTGCGAGCAGGGGAAGTGTAGGGGTTGGGGTCCTGGCCCCCTATAGCCAGCGTCCCCAGCTTGGGTCCTGCCTGCTAGCCTTGTCAGCCAGGCCCTGCTCTGCAAAGCTGCACAGCGAAAACCACCTCACTCAGGTTTGGGGTTGGCTGGCTCTGGGGCTGCTGTGGTGATTTGCACCCATGCACACTGGGTGTGAAATGCCACAAAGTTGGAACTGCAGCGGTTTCCCCCTGGGCTTTACAGTTTTGAGTGATGACCCAGGGTGCCAAAAAGAGCCAACTGGGGCCTGCCTCTTGCCCTGAACGAGGCCACTTGCTTTGCCCCTGCCTGCCTCACTATCTGTACATGGGCTAATGCTCCTGCTTCCCTCTCCCTGGGGAGCAGTGAGTTAATTTGCATCGGAAGAGGCTTGAGTCACATGTGTTACAATTATTGTTACAAAAATGAAGCAGGGGCAGAATGGGGTTGCTGGGGGGGAACCTTACCCTTGTGGGGCCTGGCATGCAGCTGACAGGGGAAACCCCGAGGGGCCGTCATAGGCGCAGGCTGGAGAGGGCCCTACTGGTTGCAGCTGGAAGAGTTTCTGGTTGGAGCAGCGAGGCACTGTGCTGTCATCCACCCTAGGGACCAATTGCTGCACTGCCTAGAGGTGGGATTTTAGCTTGTGATGGGTCTTTTTCAGGTCTCTGATGGCCCCAGGGGCTTGTGATCTCAAGGGAAGGGTGCTGGGGCAGGTGGGTGTTCCAGCCTCAGCACCCAGGTCATGGCTTGAACTTTCCTACCCTTCATCCACCCGCCTCGCCTCTTCCAAACACGTGCTGGCCTAAGGCCTCAAACAGCAGCTGCTGGACCCAGCCAGCCGCCGAGATGCTGCATCCGTAGGACCCAACGTGCCCACACCAACCCCAGCTGTGGCAGTCAACAGCCTTGATCCCCTTGCAGAGAGGCTGGCTCCCCATCAATTCCAGCAGCTTCTCTCCTCCCACCAGGGATGATTGCTGCATGGCCTCGCACAGCCCCTACATCATGCCAGAAAGGGTTGGGCTGTAACATGGGGGCAAACCAGCCCCTCTGAGCCCCCGCTCCCATCCCATCCCGCTGTGTGGGATACACACCATCTCGCTCTCTGGGACATCGCCACTGACACAACCCCGGCAGGGGATGAGGAGGCAGGGGGCAAACTCAGTGCCGTGGGAGTCAGCTCCACATGAAGGTTCAGCCTTGGCGTGGTGGCAAATTCCCAGCCAGCTCAGGGGCTGCAGTGCTGCAGTTAAACAAGCAAAGGTCTCGTCTCTCCTCCCCCAGGAAAAGAAAGAGTCTGAAAGCTCCCCCCTCAGGAGCAACACACACCATCCAGTCTGAATGCTGTAATTAATTCAGGGTACAACCCACCTGTAGTAACAGGGGAAGCCTGCATTACCTCACCATTTTTGCAGTAACCATTTGTTTAACTTTAAAACACAACCGCCCCCCCCCCAGCTGTGCTTTCTGTTCGCCTAGCATCCCCTCACTGTAACCCTCGGCTTCCATGCTCGGCCGTTGAGCAGTGCGCTGGGTGTTGAGCCGTCTTGTTTTTTGCTACTGGTTTCTTCCCCCACCCCCTACCTGCTGTATGTACGTATTAAGGATGTTATTTTACTGGGGCACTGGACAGTATTAAAATTAAAGCTGTGTAAATAGGAAGCAGGTCTCTTTATTTTTCCACCCTGCTAAAAAGGACTGCATGGCCAGTTGGAAGTGGTGGCCAGGGGTGGAGGGGGGAGGAGAGAGCCAGCAGGGGATAGGGAGGGGTTTTCATTTAATATACAGAGCTGGTTGGTTCCCCAGCTGGCTTGAGTTGGCGGCGATTCACAGGCACAGCATCTTGCTCACCAGGGAAAGGGTGGACTTAGGGTTAAGGCACAGGCTTGAAGATCTGGGTTTAATTTCCAACTTTAACACAGACCCGCCCCCGCTTTCCATGCCTCAGTTTCCCCAGCCATAAAACAGGGATAATACTAACCTCTCACACCATGGCTGTGGTCAGGCACTCGGATACTCTGGCCAGAGAGACCAGGCACGGAGCTGGGAAAACCTCAGCTTTGAACCCAGCTCTAGTCCCACATACAGTACACCGGGGTGGTGCAGCACCTCTCGAGGGCTAGCTGGGCTTCCCAGGGAGTGCAGATGCTCCCCCCCACCGGGGAGGTGATGTGGGGAATGTTTAGAGGCTCCTTCCGCTCTGTAATCACTACAGGAGACAGCAAGTGCCGCTCAGGGCAGGGAAGCTGCTCACCACCCAGCTGTCCCTTACCCCAGTTCCAATTTCCAAGAGCGAGTTGGTCTGGCCAAGGCTTTAGCTTAGTTACAAGACACGGCTGTGGTATCAGGTGGAGCCAGTGCACCCACAACGTGATGCCCCCAAGGCGTGCGCACACACACCCCAGACCGGACCGGACGAGGTTTCACTTTATTTGAAATCAGCAGCAGGAAGCGTGATGTAGGGACGCAGGCAGACAGTTTGCATGCCAGGCCCGAGAGGGAGAAGGACAGAGCTGAAGCCTCTATAAGAGAACAAGTATGCGGGGGGGGGGGGGGGGGGGCGCTTGCAGGGGTTTGAACCAGCAGTGCCCAGATGGATGGCTGAGGCACATGCGGCTGGGTGAGTGAGCTGATCTCTAACCTGGGCAGCCACTAGGGGTCAATACAGGGAAGGGGAGATGGACAGGCAAGCTTACAGATGATGCAGTCACAGGGCTTGGCCCTAACGTAGATATTTTTTGATCCACCTCTTGTATTTAAAGACCGCCGTTGCGACGGGCGGTTTGAACACGTCGATACAGCTTTTGCCCGCGAAGGAGAGCACGCCGGCCACCTCCGCTTTCTTGCCACACACCACAGGGCCCCCGGAATCACCCTGCAACAGCACAGAGTACACGGCGTCCGTTAGCCTGGGAGGGCCCCTCGCAGCACTGGGAGTGAGGGGCAGGAGCATGGAAGGGCCCAGGGGTGGGCACAGGCGGTGGCACCAAGCAACAGAGAGGATAGAGGCAGCGGGGCACATTGCACAGGGCAGGCACGAGGGTTATTCTAGGACTGGAGCAAACCAACAACTTGCTGTGCTGGTAAAAGGGGCTTGACTGACAGCCCCAGAGACCGGAGTCCTCTCTCCACAGAGCGGGTGCAAAGTAGGGTGAGCGTCCCACACGCATGCCCCAGCAGAGCTTGGCCCTGACCTAGGGGCAAATCTCCATGGCCCATTCAGTCTTTGGCCTCTCTGCCAAGCCTGCTACCAAGGGCTTCAAAGACCTGGGGAGACCCTGGCCAGCAGCTCCCTGCACCTCACTTATCCTCGCCTGCCAAAAAGGATCAAAGCCTCCGGGATGGAAAATTGGACAGGATTCCCAGGGAGAATACGTGGCCAGACCCCCGAGCATCCCTGTCAGCAAAGGGCTGGAGCACCCACGGAAAAGATAGGGGGTGCTCAGCACCCCGAGGTGGGCCCTGCCCATCAGCTCCTCTCCCTCCCCACCCAGAGCCTCCTGCCCACGGCTGATCAGCCGTTCAGCAGCAGGCAGGAGGCACTGGGGGGGGAGGGGGGAGCAGGGAGAGGCGGAGCGAGGGCAGGGCATACTCAGGGGAGGGGCAGGGCAGGTTCTTTAGTATCTTAGCTCTGTCTGGGGCCCCCTCGTCAGGCACTGCCATCTCCACACATGCTCGAGAACAAGCAGCTAAGCACGCAGGCCTGGCAACGAGGCCATCCCCCTTGCACACAGCCAGCTGGGGACTCTTCCCCATCAGCCCCTTCTAGACCAGCATTGCTGTTAAGCCATCACCTTGCAGGGGGCAGAGCCCTTCTCGACCCCTTCGATGCACATCATGGCACCGGTGACCTTGCCATGCCAGTACCGGCTGTTGTTGCACATCTTGCTGTCCATCACCTTGACGTTGAGTTCGCGCAGGACGGGGGAATACTCGCTGTTTTGTCTGAAAATCCCCCAGCCAGCCACGCTGCACAGCGTCCCCAGGGCCGGCTTCTTCTTGGACAGCGGGAGAAGGCTCGTCTCCTTGTTCCAAGCCACCTTCCTGTCCAGCTGCAGGCAGGAGCGAAAGCCAAGGTCAGACCTTGGGGACAGACTCTGCCAGCCTGCAGAAAGGTTCCCAGCCCTAGCACCACTGCGGTCCCCCGAGCTGCTTCCATCTCAGTGGAGATGCCTCCAGCTTCTCCTGCAGGCTGCGGCCCAGTCCCGGGCTCGCTGGGGGTCGGGGGGGAGGAGGCGGTGACTTTGTGCCATTGATACAAAGAGCCCAAATGTGACTCTTTTCATCACCAAGTTCTATAGTGACCTAGGTAGGGGGGATGGGGAGATGGTCTGTCTTAAGCAGGGGAGTCCACAACCCCAAGGAGGTTTGAGAAACACACGGAGACTGACCCCCACTATCCAAGCCTGGCCAGTCTCAAACAGCCAGGGCTCCAGCCCTCTAATGCCCCTTTGTGCCACAGGGCTCCTGGGAGAATTCCCCCAAACAGGGGCAGCGTGCACCGCCCCCCTTGGCGGACGCTGGTGCGGGGAGTGCAGAGCAGCCCCTAGGCGGCCAGATGCCTCGGTGACTGCTCTAACTCCCACGAAAGGCTGCACCAGCCCCACCTCGAGCAGCCCAGAATCTAGGACTCACCGAAGTCCGTGTCCGCCCCCCACCACCCAGGCTGCACCTTCTAGGCTGCTTCCTGAGAGGCCAAGCCCCCAATCCAGCCCTAGAGGAAACTGTGCAAGCCAAGAAACTGAGGGATAGTGGGAAGGGGGAGGAGGAATGAGAATTCCTAGCTGTTGGGAAGCAGCTGAGGGACAGAAGGAAGCATCCTTAGCTCTGTTAGAGGCCAGACTCTGGGAAAAACTTTACCCCTCAGCAAAAGCAAGGCCAGGCTGCACACCTACCAGCACCTCAGAGGCAAGGGTGTGAGCTGAGAATGACTCAAGACCGGCTAGAGAGCCCTGCTAGCATTAAAGATTTCCTGTACGGGTTAGGCAGTTTGTCACTTCTGAATCTCACCTTTCTAGCCACAGCAGAAGAGGGCTCCAAAGAGACCCCTCCCATCCCCCCTTCACCCCACTCAACCTTCCACCTACCGTGAGATGGAGGAACAAAGGAAGGAGTAAATCGTATGCAGTGCTGAATGCCCCGGCTTGCCCCTGAGGGTCCTAACACAGCGCTTTCCATCCGCAAAAGAAATACTGATATCATTAGCAGCATGGCCTAGTGGCTAGAGCACGGGCTGGGACTCAGGACACCTGCGCTCTAGTCCTGCCTCTGCCACTGACCTGCTGGGTGACCTTGGGCAAGTCCACTTTTAACCTCTGTGTGCCTCAGTTTCCCCATCTGTAAAAGGAGCTTGACAACTCTGCTCTCCTTTGTAAAGTGCTTTGAGATCCACTGATGATAAGAGCTAGGGACTATTACTACCTCCATTTTACAGATGGGGGAAACTGAGGCAGGCAGAGGCAACATGATCTGTCCAAGATCACACAACAGGAAGAGCCAGGATTTGAACCCACTCCACTGCCCTAGCCTTATGGTCAGATGCTGCCGCCTCATAGGACTGGCCCCCTGCAGCAGAAGCTAGAATAACTGGAGCCCATGGCTCTCTAGCAAACCCACGTACCTTGAGCAGCATGATATCATGTACCATGGTCTTGCTGTTGTAGGAAGGATGCGGGACAAACTTCACGACAGTGAAGACCTGCACTTGGGCATTTCTCACAGTCTGCCGATGGAGACCCACCAGCACCCTGATGGAACCCTTACGCCTGAGACACAAAAAGAAAGCCTCTCGAGCGTTAGCACCCTCACTGTGGACACCCGGCTATGCCAATGGAAACACCCCATCGGGGAGGCACAAAGCTAAGCCTGCAGTCAGAGGAGCAAGTCGTCTTTTTGGTGGAGCACGTTCCCCCAGCTCTTGACTCATGACCCCAGTGATGCCAGCCCAACCATTGATCCTCCTGTCATGCCCCTGGTGTGCTGAGGGCAGACGGGCTCTGCATGCAGATGCCTCCTATGAGCTAAGGAAGTATCATCTGGGAATGCAGAAGCAGGCACGTTGGCCCAGATTCTTCAAAAGTATTTAGGTGTCTAATTTGCATTAGAAGTTAGGTGCCCAAATACCTTTGAGGGTCAGGGCCATTCAGGCCACTTTGGGTGCTTTGGTTTTGGGGTGCCCACCCCGTGATGCACCCTTGGGCCAGATTCTTCTGAGAGAGGCTGAGCGCCCACAACTCCACTGGGCGTCGTGGGAGCTGGAGGCTCTCAACCGCCTCTGAAAATCAGGCCCCACAGACCCCAAATCAGAGGTCCCCTTTGAAAAATGTGGCCTGTCTGGTTCACCCAAGACCACGGAGGAGCTGGAGAAAGAACTCGAGTCCTGGCTCCCTGTCCTGCTCTTGATCCACAAGACCTTCCCTTCCTCTCTAGGGTCCCAGTCTGCCTCCTACAGAAGGCAATGGAAAGATTTCAGTTGCATTCAGTCCCCCCATTTACGCCTCACGACCCTGACCCTGTGCGCCTGCCACGCTGAATGACCTTCAGGGTTCTTAGTTTGCTGCTCTGCTGGTTTGGTGAGATTCCGACAGGTGTTCGGCAAGTAATGGCCCTTTTCCTCCCGGGCTGGCACCAAGGCTTTTCCTCTGGCATTTCTTAAACCCGGGTTTCACTATTTGTCCCTGCAGGAGCAGAGCAACCCCTGCAGAAGGCTGAGCTCACCTAGCAAATCACCAGAACAGCCTGCTCCCCCCGTCCGAGCCAGGAGCCTGCTCCTCCGGCCCTAATCTGCAGGAACCCACCAGCCTGGGGTGGGTTCTGTACTCACGGGTCGACGTAGCAGTGCGCAGCCGTCAGCACCCAGCGCGCGTGGACTAGGGTTCCCCCGCAGGAGGGAATGCCTTTGAGCTGGATAGACACCATGTAGGGCCTGGAGTGAGGCAATGCGACACGTCCCCCAATGATCAAAGACGGGAGCTGGCCTGCTGCAAAGAGAGAAGCAAGACGTGCCCCAGTGCACGGGAACCGGGGAGCAAGGCAGATGCAGGGGACAATTTTCACCCCAAACCCTGGAAAGGGAGGTGTTTTCGAATCCCAGCACTACCATGTTGGAACCGATCCATGTCCCAGCTGCTCCAACTATGCCCTTGGGTATATAAGCCCTGAAGCTGAGAGGTAGCTAGCTCCAGTCCAATGGGCAGGGCATTGGAGTATGAATCAGGAGCCCCGGATTCCCCCCCAGCCATGTTAAACCATCAGTCTATTGACCCATCATGTCCAGAGGCCTGGCTCCCGCAGCTGCTGATACTGGATGTTTCAGAGAAAGGCAAACTCCTTCACCAATGGGGGAACTGAGGCAGAGAGAGAGAGAGAAATGGCTCAGCTGAGCCCACTCAAATTAGGGGCAGTCAGGAATAGAATCCAGCCCTCCGGATTCCCAGCCCGGTGCTCCTATCCACTGGGCCACCCTGCCACTCCCTGGCACCACGTGACCACCCACTCACCAGCCTTCCCAATGGGGAGGAACAGCAGCACCAGGAAGAGCAATTTCCGATCTGCCTTCATGCTGCTGCCACGCTGAGTCGTCTGCAGACGTCGTCGCCCCACTGCTTCTGTCAGGGGGCATTTCCGCTCTTACTTATATACCCCGCTCCTTCCCTGAGCGCATTCGCGTCTCCTCTGCGGCAGTGGGAGAAAGTGCTCTCGGGGGGCGGGTGGTGCAGAGGTGTGAGGTTTGCAGAGCAAAGGACGTGCAGCCAACGTTGTTGCTGTCACACCCACAGCAAGTCTTTCTTCATCGCTTGTGAAAACTTGACGGCGCTGAAAGCAAAGTGTTTCTGCGCCGGGGCTGGGAGATGTTTCAGAGGGAGGAAGACGCTGAGTGCCAACAGCTGAAACATGCCAAGGCTACCGGCAGGGAGAGGAGATGGGCTCACCTTGCTACTGCCACGAAAACAGGAACTCAGTGGTCTAAAGTGAGAGGGTAAAAAGCAAGTCGAATACATTACATGCTTCCTGAACACTCTGGGGCCAGATTCCAATCTTTGTTTGCTCTGTGACATTCTACCCCTCAACACCCCCCCAGCCCCGCACCACATGGCCGAATACCCCAGCCCACGTGCCCTGACAGAAGAGATGTAAACTGCTCCCCTGCAGTTTCCAGCCACTTTTAACTCCCTTTCTATTGCACTCCTCGATCAGGATCACATCTTTAGGCACAAACAGCTGCTGAAACAGGTCCTGGGGCTGGACTAGATTACAAATCTGGAACCATTCCCCTGATCCAGCTAGGGTTGTAGCGTAGCATCCGATTGCCCAACCCCTGTCCCCTTGTCACACCCATGCACCAACTCTCAGCCACTGAACAGCTCTGGACCTTGTCAAGACCAAGAGATACGCCACTACCTTCATTTTCGCAACCACTTACGTGATCGACTGCAACATGCACCTTTGACCTCCTCCCCGGCACCCAGCCCGGGCAAGAAGCTGCGTCAGCGATCGTAGCAGGTGATAAGACAGTGTCTCTCTCCGAGACGTAAACCCAAGGTCGTAACCACCCAATGCTCACTGAGGAGTCTAACTGCAGGGAGCACGACATCCCAATGATCACACTGGGATGGAGCCAACGCCCAGGTGCGAGCAGAGATCTGAAGGAAAGTGCTCAGGCTTTTCAGGTCCACGGTACTTTGCAATTCTGCCACACTCTGCACCATTAGCTAGTGGACAGAACAAGGGGCTGGGTCTCCAGAGACCTAAATTCTATTCCCAGCTCTTCCACTAGCATGCTAGTTGTGTCCTCGGGTAAGTCACTCCCCCTCCCTGTGCCTCAGTTTCCCCATCTACAAGATGGGGATAATGAGACTGGCCTCCTTTGTAAAGTGCTTTGAGATCTGGTGCTGAAAAGCACTAAATAAGGGCTAGGGGTTATTACGACTTCCAATGAAATCACAAACAACTCTTTCCCGCCCCTTCAAAACAGGCAAGCATTGTTGCACACATTTCACAGACGGAAAGAAATTGAGGCACAGGCCTACTTTACACCAGCATTTTAGGGACATCGCCATCTGTTGCTATCCGCACCAGGAACGGCTAGTGCAGACAGGGCTCCAAGGGGCCTGGTGTGAGCTGCATCTGCGTAGCAAAGCATTGGGAGAGGACCAGTTAGTTACCAGGGCAGATACAGCCAACGAAAAGCTTGGTGGGGTTGGGGGTGCCAGGGTCAGAGCTGAGAATAAAGCTCATTATTGGCTCCCAGCAGGACCTTATCTTATCCCTACCCAGCCCCTCTCCATTAAAGAGCTTGTAACAAAGACTCAGCCGTTCAGTTTTCTGAGGAATGGATTTTAATAAGAGCTTATTAAATAATGAGATTTAGGAAACCTGGAGCCGTGGCTCACATTCCATATCGACTCCCACTGCATTTTAATAGCAAACTCCCACTAGCAACCATTTTATTTTCTAAGTATTCTCACGGGGGTCGAGTCTAGGCGCAAAGCCAAGCAGATTAGTTCACCGCCAGCACCGCACCGGGGCCCACAGCAAACCCCGGATGCCAAATGGACAGGGCAAGACACAGCGCCTCACTCCTGGCAGGAATCAACCAAAGCCAAGTCCACCAGGCTCAGTTTCTCCCAGTTGCTATCGGCTGACTCTGCTTTTGGTGCTGGCCGCTTTGGAGGGGCGCACAGCCCTCGCTCGGCCAGCTGCAGGCCTGATGCTCTTCAAGCTCTCCAGCAGCCTCCGCTCGAAGAATTTGTTTCTGTATTCGAGTTCGTTAAGATGCCTTAAAACCAGAGGCACCTGCTCTTTCTCCACGTCCACGTAAACCGGGATCATCTTCGTCCCCTCCCGCTCCATCACATGATGCAGGTTCCACTCCACGACGCGCTGACACCAGGGGTCGTCCAGCGAGCTGGCCGACAAGATGACGATAGCGACCCTGCTGGCCTGGATGACCTCAGTGGCCGTCATAAGAATGGACGTCCCTGCCACCTGGTCCTGGTGCTCGGCATAGCCCTGGAGGCCTTGCTTTTTCAGCATCATGGAGATGTAGGAAGCAATATTGTCGTCATGGAGGCAATACCAGATGGAGAAGTCGTAGGTAAACCTGGAGGGCGAGGGGGACGTCATGCCAACAGTCACTATGGGCACCTGAGACAGTGACACGCAGCTTACGAAAAGTCAATGGCTGCCTGGAGCCCACGCTTACCCCAGCCAGATCAGGTTCAAGCTTGCCATTTGGAAACTGGTATCAAGTTCTCCTAATGGCTCAACAAGACGCCTGGTCCAAGAGTCCCTTCCAAACACGAGCAACAAGATCAGGGCCGCCCACTGGGAAAAGGCTACGGAGGCAGATCCTGTAGCATTTTTAGCTTTAAAGATGAAACCCACCCTCACATACCCCCTAGCCTTTCCAGTGAGCACGAGGGGCAACTCTTGTGAAGCTGCATTCATGAGGCTTGGCTGGTTCTTGGCGATTCCAGGCAACATGCAGCAGTGACAGATCTTCCATTAAATCAAAGCACACACCGGGGTTATCTGGCTGGGTGGCTTTCTGGCCCTATGATTTGGATACAGAAACAAGAAGCCACACTGGGGATGTCTGTGAAAGTCTAACACACACTGAGAAGTTTGTCAGGACTAGGAGGCGGGGCTTTTTTACAGTTGAGAGCAGACCCTCCTAGGCCAGCTTTTTGTCTCTGCTCCCAATCTCTCGGCATTCCAGAGAGGCCAGACAACCTCACAAGGCCTTTTCCTTAATTTCCACAATATTCTGTTCCAAAGTCGCACCCGCCTGCTTCAGCTCTATGCACTTCTCCTTCAGCACACTGCAGGCCTTCTGCAGCCGCTGGTTCATCTCTACATAAGAATGACTCTGCTGGTACAGGCGCTCGGTCTTCACTTCAGAATCCTCCTTCTTCCTAGGGGCTGGCAAGTCTGGGGAGGGGAAATGTGGGAGGAAAAGACAGAGAATAACATGCATTCAAAAGGGGCAGTCGCTTCATGTAAAGCTAAGTTACATTTCAGATCAGAAACACCTTCAGGTCTCGATAGAAAACTAGGCATCCCCTATCTATCAAGTGGAATGGAGGAAGCACCACTCTGCATATTTGTTACCTACAACAAGAGCGATACTTGTTCCAGTGCTCCGAGCAGAGGATTAGAAGCCAGGACTCCTTGGATCTATACCCAGCTCTTGCCACTAACACCACGTGAATGCAGATAAGTTGCTTCACCCTCTCGAAGGGGGATATAATACTCATCCTAGATCAATGCAGCCATAAAGCTTCCCCCTTTTACAGTCTCTTCCCTGTGGCCCATAATCTCCCACTGATGGTCCACCCCAAACCCCAGTAAGCAGAACCCACCTCCCAGTGCTACTGCCCTGGCAACAATTTCCCAAAGGAAGAGAGTTTGCTGATAAGGTGCAATAATGAAAACGGAATTAAGATCGTTCATTTTGAAGCTTGGGTTTAGTTTTCTGGGCTCCTCTGATCAAAACTGTTGTGATTTGTGTTGCCTTGTTCCACTACACGTTCATTCACATTAGGTCTCACACAAGCCTTTTACACTTCTGCACCTGGAATACATCAGTTTTCTCTGAGTGTGTTTAGTTCTGATGAAACTAACAGTTATACAGGCCAAAGACCTATTTATAGCCTCTAAACTGCACAGGTAGCGCCAGGGGATGTTTCCCTGCCGTGCTCTGACCAACGCGCCTTACTTACAAAGAGGGGAGGACACCTGTAAAGGTGAAAGGGAAGGTCTGTCTCCAGGCCCCGTGAAGTCTGTGGCTTCCCTGAAGAAATTGTCAACAAGAGCACCAATCACAGCTGTGGATTTTGGGCTATAAAGAGGTGTCCTCCAAGAACAGGACCGAGACCAGCAACTCATATCACCCAAGCCAACAAACTGGCAAGATGGCAGCAACTTTCAGGGCCAATCTGTGCAATGCTCGCTGATGAAGATTTTATAATTGATAGGTAGGATTGGAGTGGACAGAGACAGGCTCCCATCGTTTGGAAGATTTCATACAGAATGGATCATGGAGATTCCCGGGGCAAAGAGCTGGGATGCATTCTCCTACCTTTATTGGACTCTGCTATAAGGACAAACATGGGATCGGATGGCTGGGTGTTCCTGACGTCCTCGAGGATCTGTTCCACGGTGGGTGGTTCAGGCCGAGTCGGCAGAACCACCCGCTTCTTGCCTTTCGAGCTCATAACTCTCCCGCCTCATAAACGGGCATCCTGGAATGGGCATGAAGAGACTAAGGAGTCAGTGACTTTCCTGCCTGCTGAGATAATGCTGCTGCTACCCCCCCCCCCCGACTGGATATACACCCTTTATCCCTTCCCCCCAACTCACACTGTATATCCCATACCCCTATTCCTATATCCCCGCGCGTACCACATACCCCTCTCCACCACGCCCACCCCCCATACCATATACCCCCCTCCCCATGTCCATCCCCCCATTCCGTATACCCCCTCCCCACACCCACCCCCCCATACCATATACACCCCCTCTCCATACCCCACCCCCACCCCCCATTCCATATACCCCCCCATGCCCACCCCCCATTCCATATACCCCCTCCCCACACCGCCCCACTCCCCACACCCACCCCATTCTGTATACCTCCCTCCCCATGTCCATCTCCCCATACCATATACCCCCCCATTCCATATACCCCCTCCCCACACCCACCCCCCCATACCGTATACACCCCCTCTCCATACCCCACCGCTCCCCACGCCCAGCCCCCATTCCATATACCCCCCCACTCCCCCGTACCATATACCCCCCATGCCCACCTCCCATTCCATATACCCCCTCCCCACACCACCCCGCTCCCCACGTCCACCCCATTCTGTATACCCCCCTCCCCACACCCACCCCCCCATACCGTATACCCCCCCATTCCATATACCCCCTCCCCACACCCACCCCCCCATACCGTATACACCCCCTCTCCATATACCCCCTCCCCACACCACTCCGCTCCCCACGCCCACCCCATTCTGTATACCCCCCTCCCCATGCCCAACCCCCCATACCGTATACCCCCCATTCCATATACCCCCTCCCCAAACCCACCCCCCCATACCGTATACACCCCCTCTCCATACCCCACCGCTCCCCATGTCCACCCCCCCATTCCATATACCCCCCTCCCCCATACCCCCCCGCTCCCCACGCCTATCCCCCCATTCCGTATACCCGCCCCCCCGAACTGACGCACCCACCCAGACGTTCACCTGATGGCGGCTCCCGGACTCCGTCCCCACCCCGGCCACCGTACACCCAGCCCCACTCAGCGGCAGGCCCCACTTCCGGTTCCGCCCCCGCCACGTCATTGGCGTCCCGCGCTGCGTGCTCCGCCCCGCCCCTCCCTTAAAGGGGCCGCGCTCGCGCCTGTTGCTGACGCCCGGGGGCAACCGTGACCGTGACCCGGGGGCTGCGGGGGGCGGGGGGGGAGAAGATCCGAGGGGGGCGGGGCGAAGCGTGACTCAGCCCCAGCCCCTGAGACCCCGCCCCCCCTCCACATCTGGAGCGGGAGGCCACCCCAGCCTGAGATCCCCACATCCCCGGGGCCGCGCCCCTCGGCCCCAGGGCGAGCAGTGCCCGGGCGGAGATGAGCACAGCTGCCCTTGGCGGCGCGGGGCCATAGGGGTGTGAGATGTGGGACCCCAGCCGGAGCGGGTCGGACAAGGCGAGGGGCCGGCGGGGCTGGGCCCAGCCGCCGTGGGCCGGCCTTGGGGCACCGTGTTTACCCTGGGGGGGGCCCAGAGGACTAAGGGGGGGGGGATAGGTGCCGCCCCGAGCTCCTGAGGGGGTCAGCGCCTGTGAAAGGCATCCAGTGCAGGGGTGGGGAGGACGGGGGGCCACTGACGGCCCCTGGCCCGCAGGCGTTTTTAGAGAGGCAGCTTTCAGCCCCGGGCGACCGGGTGTCCGCTTTTGACCCACCGTTTAGGGCAGCTGGCGGAGAGGCGCGGCAAGCGGAGCGGGCCGGAGCGGAGGCCCACAGGGGCACGGCCAGCGGGGCAATGAGCGAGTACCCAGCAGTGCGTGTAAGGTGCCTCCTTTTACCCTCCCGCCCACGGCGGCGAACGCTGTCGCTTAACCTCTGAACTCGGGGGCTGCACTGGCCAAGGGCAGCAACTGTGAGTGGGGTGCAGAGAAGGGTCGGGCACGTTAAAGGGACTTTTGGGTTGCTGGACTTAAGACCCAGAGGGGGGAAAGGACACTGCCCAACTTACTTGGGGGTGGGTCTTTGGCTCGCCGTTTGTGTTCATGAACCCTAGTCGTGGTGTTTCCCCCAGTCAATGCTGGGTTACTTCCCTCCTTTTATTAAAAGTTTTTGCTACACTCAGGCGCCCAGAGGGTGGTGTGTAATTGGCCCTAGGGGGTGGGCTTGAGCTGGTTTTATGTTGTATTGTTGAAAAGGAGCCACTAGATACTGAACCCGGCCCTTGGTGCTGCTGGCTCCACCTGGCAGAAGGGTTACGTTTTTTGCAAGAAGAAAAGGAGGACTTGTGGCACCTTAGAGACTAACCAATTTATTTGAGCATGAGCTTTCGTGAGCCACAGCGGCTCACGAAAGCTCATGCTCAAATAAATTGGTTAGTCTCTAAGGTGCCACAAGTACTCCTTTTCTTTTTGCGAATACAGACTAACACGGCTGTTCCTCTGAAACCTGTTTTTTGCAAGCAATCCCATCATGCCGAGCACCTAGGCGGGGGGGGGGGGGTGTCTATGCAAACGAGATCAGCTTCTGATGTCTTTTTCCACAGCTCACCACTAGATATCAGGGGGAGAGCTCATTCAGCCCCTGCTTGCACAAATAGGCCTGTAGCTCATTCAATATCACCCCCTGGGGGTTGGAGTAGGGATACCCACTTGCAGATTTCCTATAGGGGCTCTCGGTTTATGGGGCCACCTTTACTGTGCAGCGAAAAGGTTGTTTATCTCAAGTGCTTGAGATTCAGTCACTCATGAAATCCTCTCACCTGTCCCAACCTCAGCATATACAGCACAGCAAAATCTCTAGTAGCACCTGCAGCGGCCCTATGAACTGGGTGACTGCTGGGCAGGTGGGTAAGACTGGTAGCTCGTCGATACAAGAAGTGGCATGTCCTGTTATGTCGAAACGGCAAGTCCTCAGCTGGCACCCAGGAAGCAGCAGCAAGAGCTGCCAAGGTTGAAGTAGCAGTAACTCCTGTATGGGGTCACTTATGCTTCTGGTTGAATCAGCAGTAACTCACTGACTTTAAGGGGAGTTACATCCACATTGATCTGAATTTGCTCCATTCCTAAATTGTTACCCTCAAATTACTTTTGCTGCCCAGGTGAAGCAAGCAGATGGCACTCCAGGGACAGAATACCAGTGTCCAATCTCCCTTCTCTGTCTCATGCAGGAGGACCCCTAGGGTAGGATTGAGGTGCAGTGGCAGAATGGGGCATCGGTGGTGCTCTGTAGCTCTTCCTCTAAACTGGGGAGAGGGGGGCTTTCATTGGTCCTCTGCTTCCCTTCCCCAGGATTCAGAGAGTCTGCGTCAGGAATAAAGCCAAGCATGAAGAGAACAAGCAATGCAAATAAAACCCGTGAACAGAACCGAGTTTGAGTCACATTTATTCGGTTTCAAACAAAATAAATGAATACAAATGGGGGGGGGGGGGAGAGAATCCCGTTATGAGCAATTTTTTTTTTTAAATAAAAAAGCAGCCAGTACATGAACTGCTGTACCTTGATGGAGTTACCACTGAGGACAAAGGGAAGCCTGTTGCTCCCTACAGAATTCACAGCTTGTTGAGATTGCCCCCTGCCAGGATCTGATGAAGTAAATTAGAGACATTAACATTTTATTTTCTAAAGAGGAGGGAGATGGTGAATTGCAAGCAGAACGCAGACATGCTAGAGTTCAGGGTCTGAAGTGTGGAGGGAGCAAGGGGCAGCCTAAAATCAGGGTTTTCCAAGCTCAAACAGGATTAAGATTTGGTCCAAGTTAAGTTACAGCTTGTTGGCTTAGTGAAAGATGTCAAAGCTAGCAAAAGCCGGATGCCAAAGCACTGGAAAGCAAACATGCCCTGAAAGCATCCTGCCCACAGCACGCACCCTACTGGAAGACCCTGCCTTGTCCAGTTCTGGAAGTGAACTGCAGAGCCAACACCTAACCAGACTGCCAGGACATGTATGATTGCCAAAGCAGCCTGCTAGGATGGAAGCACAGCTGCAGGCCCGCAGGCTATGGAGTGCGTGCTGCTCACAAGTTGGTGCTAACTTCCCCCTCCCCGCAAAGGCCACCTGTCCCCTATTGCACTGCTGTTGCCTGGGTGAGACCAAAAAACTCCCTAGGGACCCCTTCCTGGAGCTGCACTCAGTGCTGGGATTCGGGCAGAGGCAGACTCTGAACTGGTATGGACGTTCGGTCAGCTGCGTAACCGCTAGCAGGGAAGTGCCAGCAGAGGGTTAAAAAAACGTGAGTCAGCATTTCCAAAGTCACGCAGTACTGCTGCCTTTTTCCTCCTTCAAAAGGATTAAAGATCTGAACGTTTCTGTGGATCGCAGGATCTCCCTGGAGGTAACAGCTTCATGTGCATGTTAATTCCCCACCTCCGCTGCCCCCGTACAGCTCCCTGCAGCCCCCACAGGACACACCGCTGTGGTTCGTTTTATGATCACAAAGCAGAGCAGCAACTTCTGTGGTGTTGCTATTGCTAGCAATTGCAGAAGAGTGAATAGTCTGGAACTCCCTCCCCTTGAAGCCAGGCATGAACATCCTTCTGTGTCAGCCAGCATTGTTCGCAAACCCGCCCCTCTCCCAGCTTTGTTGTTTACCGGAAGCTTGGCCCCTGTCTTCAGAGAGGGGCAGCACAAGGCCGGGGCGTGCGAGGGGAAGAGAAGAGCTGCCTGCTCTAGGGCTGGACCCGAGCCTGCTGAAGTGAAAACTGAACAAGCCAGAGACAGAAAAACAACCTGTGGGATTGACAGCTGAAGAGCCAGTGGCTACAGAACCCACTTCCTTCTCCCTTTTGTGCTGTGGTTTATTGCAAAGTATCCTGCGTTAGGATGACTGTGTAGCCTGGGGGTGGGGGAAACAGGATGGGGGCTTGAAGGCTTTATAGCCGGGAGTTATACTGCATCATGATTCTACACCTAAGCTCAGGCCACAAAAATACTAGAAGGGCGGGTCTCAGGCTAGCTCCAGGGGCCTGCCTCCCCCTCCAATCTGTGCTCTACCTCATAAAACACGATTGGGGAAAATGCACCAGCAGCCCCTGTGATCTAGTGCAGAGCTGACAGCCTTCCTGCAGAATAAAGGCTGCCTGCAAAACAGGAACTACCAAATTGTCTCTCTATTTGAGATCAGAAGGTCCCACCGTGCCTAGGTGCTGACTCCCAGCAAGTGCCTGGCCATAATTTTAGATCTGCTGGAGCTCTTTAAGTTTGGGGAGATCTGGAAGGTGTACTTCTTAGACAGCTTAGAGCCAGTTGCTTGCTGTTGCTACTGGCCAGTGTGGTTTCAGAGTGGGAAGGGGAATCACTGGTTTATTGACGGGTGCCCGTGGGTTACTTCAAGCCTTTGGTTTAGGGAGTTGTATTGGGAAACTCAGAACAGCCGGCGCCTTGGAGCTCTGTCCTCACTTGGTCTTGTCAGATTCTAGACCAAGGTGCACTGCTGCTTTGGATGCTACAAGGAGGAAAATAAAGGCAATTAGCACATTGGTCACCTGTCACTGGACCTCTGAGTGATCGAATGATCCCTATAATCTCTGCCCCCACCCTCCTAGAGTAAGGGAAGTATTGAATCCATTTTACAGACCGGTCAGTGGAGGCACAGAGAAGTGACTTGCTCACGGTCATGGAGGACATCCATGGCAGAGCCAGCAATAGAGAGTCGAGGAGCGCTGCCTCCGGCTTGTGCTCGAATCACCAGACAACATTCCTTCCCTGAGCCAGGAATAAAACCCAGCTTGTTGAGCACTGCTCTAACCACTGGACTCCCCTTTATCCTACACCCTATTCCCTGGGTATTAGACCCCCCAAAACCTCTGCTATTCCAGTGTGGCAATGTCTTCTCTTCTCTTTGCTTATGTCCTGTCTCTGGTTAAGAAGTCTGCTGCTATCACGCTTAGGCAAAACACTCGGCATGAACAGGAGGCAGACAAAAGCCTTGCCCGGGCACAGAGGTACCCTTGTGTGCAAGCTTGTGAACTTCTTGGCAGAGCTCCTACCTAATCCACTTTAGGAGCAGCTAGAGCCCTAGTAATCCAGCTATAACACCACAAACCACTGCATCAGCTTTCCAGGGTGTTAAAGCTAGGTACTCCAGACCAGACAGCCCATAGCCAGATTCTCCTCTTTCGGAGCACTTAAGACCCTGAGGGGGAGAAAGGACACTGCCCAGCTTACTTGGGGGGGGGAGGGGGAGGCTTGGCATGCAGCCAGGGGCCCAGGGGCTGGTTAGGCAGAGGTACAGTAGAACCTCAGAGTTACAAACACCTCGGGAACGGAGGTTTGTAACTGAGCAAAACGTTACGGTTGTTCTTTCAAAAATTTACAACTGAACATTGATTTACTACAGCTTTGACACTTTACACTGCAGAAGAAAAATACAGCCCCGCCCCGCCCCTGCCCCTTTTCCCCAGTAGCTTACATTTAAACACAGTAGGGAATCATAGAATATCAGAGTTGGAAGGGACCTCAGGAGATCATCTAGTCCAACCCCCTGCTCAAAGCAGGCACAATCCCCAATTTTTTTTTTTTTTTTTGCCCCAGATCCCTAAATGGCCCCCTCAGGGATTGAACTCACAACCGTGGGTTTAGCAGGCCAATGCTCAAACCACTGAGCTAAAAAATAAATACTGTATTTGCTTTTTTGTGTGTCTTTGCTGCTGCCTGATTGTGTACTTCCGGTTCCAAACGAGGTGTGGGGTTAACTGGTCAGTTCATAACTCTGGTGTTTGTAACTCTGAGGTTCTACTGTACCTGCAGCAGGGGCCTGGAAACCTGAGCTGTGAAGAATTTGTACCCCACCCCGGCCAACAGCTGCAGGGGTGGAGCCGTGCCCCTCCCAAAGGGAACTGGAATGGCAATCTAAAGCACCAGCTAGGTCCCATTGTCACCTGAGGCTTTACACACTCCATTCCTCCTGCTTTCAAAGTTAACCCTCTGTCTGCCCCGGGTAGGTTCCTATCCAGGCATCCATACCTACCACACACTATAGTAACTGGGCACCTCTCAGGGGTGTCTACGCTGCAGTTAAAGACCAGCACCTGGCCTGTGTCAGCTGACTCGGGCTATGGGGCTGTTTAAATGCAAAGTAGACATTCAGGCTAGAGCCTGGGCTCTGGTAGCCTGCAAAGGGGGAAGGTCCCAGAGCCCGGGCTCCAGCCCAAGCCAGCTGACACAGCCCAGCCGCAGTTGTTTAACTGCAGCGTAACGAACCCCAAGTGATTTTCCCCTGTGGTCTCTGAAGGGGACCAAGGGGGCTTCCCAGCCAGGAACTGCACCTTTCAGCTGGAAGGTGAAACAGGGGCTGGGACTGATGCCCCCTGAGAATGCTCACACTAGGGAGTGCTACGTTAGCAGAGCTATTTGCGTTGCTGGAACGGAGTATGCCATGTAATCCACTTCTGGCTAATGCGATTGATGGGTTTAATGTGTCAAGAGGGGCAGCTGGGAACTCCCGGCCCTGTAATTCCACACACAGGCAGCTGGGGTCAGTTCAAGGGATGAGGGGTAGGGGATGCTCCCTCTTGGGCGAGTTTCTGTGGCTCAGCCGTCCAAGGGGTGGTTTTTCCTTTGCCCCGTCCTCAGGTCAGATAGGAAATTGCAGAGCCTCCACTCTCCCTCCCCCACAGGGTCACCCCATGATGCAGCCACTGTCTTGGACTTCAGTACCCATCATATGATGCCTGTTGGGAGTGGGGAAGCCCCTGTTCCCCATAAGCAGCAGGGCATTGCAGACAGCGCCCCAAGTGCTGGCGGGCTCAGGGAGAAACAGCCAGACCTTTCTGAGCAACCCACTCCCACCAGGGGAGAAACCACGTCAGCACTGTTCCCTCCAGCTGGCCTGCTGCGGTCATCCCTACCCCAGGCCATTGGATTTCACCTCCCACACCGACAAGTCTCTTGTGGGGCCCTGGAATGTAACCCCACCCCCAAAATGGCGGTCTCCTACTTGGCACTTCTCCACCAACCAAGACACCGGGCTGGGTCTGAGCTGTATTGAAATAGCACTCTGAGGAGTTAACAACCAAATTACCCAGGGATCTGGGGCAGGTGCTACCCAGGAGAAAGAGAGACACCAAACCCCACCCACAAGTATCTACCACCAAGGCATGTATGTGAATGACACGAACACCACAGTAATAAGCAAAGAGAAGACAGACTACAGTGCACCTTCTAGACGGGGGAGAGTTGGGGGGGGGGGGGTTAAGCTACTGGAGGCCAGGGGGTGCTGGCATTTAGAGGACAGAGACTGTTCTCCACAAGGGAAGGAAGAGAAAGGAGAGTTTAGCATGACCCCCCAGTGAGGAGATTTTCCTCCAGCATCACCAGCTTCCTCAAGAAACCACAGGGGTTTTCCATCCAAGTAGGTTTATAAAGGACCAGCAGGACAGCCCCATCACTGACTCCTGTTGGAAAAATAAGATCTCCACGGTCATGCAAATCTGCATAAGTTACCCATAATGCTCTGGGCTGCAATTGCATGTCACAAGGTTGCTGCTTTCTGGAGCGAAGCATACTCAAGTTACGTTTTTAGGGTTAGCAACACCTGCGGTGTTTGTATAGCGGCAACCTGTCAATCCACGTGCTTTCTAATTGCAGGACCTTTAAGAGCGGCCAGTGAGAAGAGAGCACAAGTTTGACCCAGCACCTTCCTCCAGATGTTTTGCACAAACTCAGCACCGCCTTGACAGCTGCAAAGACTGTTGCCACCTCCACTGGCCCCCAGAGCAGATGGAGCCCTGGCAGAACTTGGCTTCCTGACCCTGCTACCACCAGTGTACCTCAACCCCGCTCCTGAGCGACCCTAGTTTGGGGTCAAAGGGGGAGGTTCCTTTCCCAGTGCTCATTTAATCCTTGGCATGTCTGCCAAGGCTGCCAGCCGGAGGGCCAATACAGTGGGCGGTGTTTGTAATGAGCACAATGCAGGAATCACTGGGTGACACTCTAGGGCCTGTGTTATGCTGGGGATCAGATTAGTTTGGCAACAGCCCCTCTGACTTTAAAAATCTAGGTGGGGGGCGGGGGGAGGGAAATCCACTGGCAACTAGATAGCGGCCACCAAAATAAAAAGGCCCCTGAAGACACATGTTTTGGTCCTTGCTGATCTTCGGCTGGATTTGAACCAGCCATTGGAGGGGCTCGAGAGCCAACTAACAAGTCCCTGAACCATCACTGCCACTGCACCCCTCCCCCTGACCCCCAAATTCTAGCAGCCATTGGGACAGGAGATAAAGCAGCATCTTCAACCAAGAACATGCTCAGGGGCTTTGCTCCAAACAGCACCAAGATTTGAACTGGCTGCCTTTAAAACCCAAGAGCAAGTGTCCTGGTCCAGCCCGTACTAACGTGTGGGGGGAAGTCGTGCTAAACTGGCCTTTGCCCTACGGATGACCGACATGAGTTATTACATACAGACAAGCTGAGCTGTGGCCCCCTCGGACACCAGACGGGCTCTGCTGTTGGCCAGCGCATGGAGAACTGTGCAGAGAGGCACAAGGGAAGAGAGAGAAAACAGAGAAGAGGCAAGAGATTACGAGCCGATTCGTATCGCTGCAGAGAGGAGACAGGGCTCTGTCTGGACACAAAGTTACGGAACGAGAGAAGGGTGGAGAGAGAGCGCATGTTCCTGCAGCGACACCGACGGGATGGTCTAGTCTTGAACGAGGGCCTGTGCTGCTCTAGCAGGGGGCAAACAGCCCTCTGAAAATACTCCCAGCTCAGAGGGTCTCCCTCGCCGGGGTAAGGGCCCTGCTCCCAGTCCAGGGGCAGATTAGAGGTATGGCTAGAGTACCTTGTATGACAGCTAATCTCTGCTTCCCAGGACACACACGAGGCCATGGGAAGCAATGCCAAAATTAGAGCAGCCCTGAGACAGCTCTAACTTACACCCCGACCTGGGAGGGCCCTGCCCTGGACTACAAGGAGAACAAAAGGTGGTTTAACGCCCCTCCCCACATTGCTGCCCCAAGCACAGGAACGGGGTAACTGAGAACACAGGCCAGAACAGAGAGAGGGAACAGGACATGGTACCTTCTCTGGTGACTGTCGAAGCAGTGTCGAGCGCCTTGCCACTCAGGTCACTGAGCACGTGATCTACTGTCTGGTGGTGCTTCAGGAAGCAGGGCCGGATGACATTTTGGTACAACACCTGGGAGCCATTCCAGGAGATGGGTGCCATGCACCAGACCAGGAACAGGCACTGCAGGGAAGGAGACACTTCACTCCAGGTTTGGAAGAGACCCAGAGGTCAGATAGCAAGACACAAACCATCCCAATGCATCAGCTATAAAGGACAGAATTGGCCACGGGTGACGTCAGCAGGACAAACCCTCAGTGAGGAGCATTCAGCTGGACGAGGAGGGGAAAGCAGCCAAGAGACTCCAGCTAGACCTGAACAAACTATTTGGTCTGTTTTGGTTCACACGTGCGTCAGTTCAAGTTTTAGGTGGGCTCAGGCCCAGTTAGGTGAAGAATCACCTCCAAGAGGAGCCAGCGAGTTTTATCCGAGCCTGGCTCTGCTCAGCGACCACTGGTACCATGGTGGGCTTCCACGGCTATTGTCTAAAACCCATTGAACTTGATGGGAGTCTCTGCCAACTTCAATGAGCTTTGGGCTGGACTCTCTGCCTAGAAACAGCAACCCTCTAGACACCCACGACGGATAGAAATGCCAGGCTAGAGTCATCCCTGGTATTAACTTCCAGTTACACCAAAGAGAGATTGGCCCCAAGCCTGTAGTGCTACTAATTGGTCAACTTCACATTAACCTAAGGTTTTTATCTCCAGAAGATGGCTCATGGAGGGAGAAATAGGACAGAAGCCGACCTCTGTCATCCCCCCCGTCCCGTCCCGTCCCCCCCGGTTACCTTTCCAGCATAGTAAAACGGGAACCAGTAGAGGAAGGTGTCTGAAAAAAACTCTGCCACACTGAAGACTCCATATACCACCCAGTACGTGAGCCACATGGTGTCATCGTCCTTGTTGGTGCTTTCAATGGCTTTGATGCTACGGGCAGAAAGAGGACAGGTCAGTTCTACCTTCTACACTGCTTAGGTGCGTTAAAGACAGGCATGTTAAGGCTGAGATTTTCAGAGCTTACTAAACAAGTCGGGAGGGTCAGTTTTGGGTGCCCCCCAGAGGCTTTGCTGAGCATTCACCGTCTGAAGAACATACCCCTTTAAGGGAGCCTCAAGTTGAGCACACCCCAAAAAAAAACCACAGTAATTTTTTTTTTTATCATCTTGGTCAAAAAACCCAATGGAGACTAAACTTGGGACTCAAAGAACATCGTGGGATGTTCTCCCTGGTCGAGGAGTATTTAGCATTTCATACGCAACGGGCAGATACTGATCGTTTTAGCATTTTTGTGGGGCCCAGCTGCAGCTTAATACTAATTCCTGTAGCCACTCAGAGGGCTCCGCGCGGCGACGTTGGAGGTGAACACAACATGGTGCGTTCTGCCGGGTGCCTCCCCCCAGAGAGAAGTTCTCAGGGGTGAAACGAACACCCCTGCCCTCCACCCCCATGTAAAGCCAGGGAAGTGCAGTGCTAAGCAGAGTGCAGACTGCTGGCACTTACGAGACGTAGGCTGGGTAGACAAAGCCAATGAGGTTACACAGCAGCGAGGCGCCATATCCAAACAGGAGGTACAGCCCCAGGAACGCGATGGTACCTGGCCAGGAAAGGAGACAGGAAAAGAGTCACATTCTCCAGGGCTGAGATTCGTGCTAGCGTGCGACTGCCATTAGTCAGCTATGTCCCAAACAAAGTTGTAATTGGAGAAACCCCCTCAGCATGGTGGTGTCAGATCTATTTTGTTGGTAGTCAGATGGCCAGTCTGGGTGTGTGGCCACCGGACAAGCTCACTCCTAGGTTGGGTTTACTCCCGTCTGCCGATACCATCTTCCTTATTTCCTTTAACCTGTCGTTTGCACAGGGCCGGCCTGGAGGCTCCCCTTTGATTCAATCCTGCCTCCAACGGCAGAAATCAGGCAGGGTCACTTGCTTGAAGGCATTTAACAGGCGTTTTGCCACGTAGGACTCTGGGAGCTCGTGATGCCAAGGGTCAGAGGGCACAGGGGGTAAACAGAGTTTTACAGGAATGCCCGGGGCAATTCTAGGCATATCAAGTCACTGAAGGAGCGGATGTGAGGTCTCAGAGGCAAGCCAGTAGCACACTGGTCAGCATAACCATGCCACGTTGTAGGCGAGGATATTTATGAAGTTTTGTACCCAGACTGGAAATTATATTCTTAAGGTCAGAGTTAAAGACGGCCACCAGGAGGTGACAAACATGGCCCTATCAGACAGGCAGAAAACCCATATCTACTCGTCTGGTTATATGCAAAGGATTGTATACTTCACCACAGACCCTTGTGTGTGCGCTGAGCCCCCAGCAAAAGTGAACAAGAGCCTGCAAAATCTCCAGCAAGGAATACACAGCAGGAGGGTAACTAAAGACCAAAGGACTCTTGATATACCTGTGGGCTATAAAGGGACACCCCGGTATCTTTCACCGAGGAAGTAAGCAAGCCCATAGTTCACTTCATGAACAGAAGAGCACCGCCAGGCTTGGCTGTGCTGCACAGAGAATTTGGGGCAAGCTTTGGCTCTCATGACACCATAGTGGCCTGTTAAGTTGACGCTCTAGGACCTGGGTTATGATTTTATTTGATGTGTAACCTTCTCTTTCCAGGTTTCACAGTAGCAGCCGTGTTAGTCTGTATTCGCAAAAAGAAAAGGAGGACTTGTGGTACCTTAGAGACTAACCAATTTATTTGAGCATAAGCTTTTGTGAGCTACAGCTCACTTCATCGGATGCATTCAGTGGAAAATACAACGGGGAGATTTATATACATAGAGAACATGAAACAATGGGTGTTACCATGCAGACTGTAACGAGACTGATCACTTAAGGGGAGCTATTACCAGCAGGATGCGGGAAACCTTTTGTAGTGATAATCAAAGAGGGCCATTTCCAGCAGTTGACAAGAACGTCTGAGGAACGGTGGGGGTGGGGTGGGGGAATAAACATGGGGAAATACTTTACTTTGTGTAATGACCCATCCACTCCCAGTCTCTATTCAAGCCTAAGTTAATTGTATCCAGTTTGCAAATTAATTCCAATTCAACAGTCTCTCCTCGGAGTCTGTTTCTGAAGTTTTTTTGTTGAAGAATTGCAACTTTTAGGTCTGTAATTGAGTGACCAAAGAGATTGAAGTGTTCTCCAACTGGTTTTTGGATGTTATAATTCTTGACGTCTGATTCGTGTCCATTTATTCTTTTAATGTAGAGACTGTCCAGTTTGACCAATGTACATGGCAGAGGGGCATTGCTGGCACAGATCACATTGGTGGATGTGCAGGTGAACGAGCCTCTGATAGTGTGGCTGATGTGATTAGGCCCTGTGATGGTGTCCCCTGAATAGATATGTGGGCACAGTTGGCAATGGGCTTTGTTGCAAGGATAGGTTCCTGGGTTAGTGGTTCTGTTGTGTGGTTGCCAGTGAGTATTTGCTTCAGGTTGGGGGGCTGTCTGTAGGCACCATTGGAATCTCTGTGCTTTGTAGAAGAAACACACTCGCTTGCTCCATAAACAAATCTAAGTGCTGTGTGTTAAGCGGCGCTGTGCTGGTAAGATGGGGCGGGGTACTGCTCCTTTGGGAGCAGAGGATCTGGAAATGCCAGTGGATCAGTGGCTGGTTGCTCCAGGGAGATGTTCGGAGGTTGGAACATGCCTATTTTGAAGCTGTACAGAGAGAGCAGGGCCGGCAGAAGCCTGGATGGCAGTGCTTGTATTCCCAGAGGTGATGGGGAGCCAACCCATGGTGGGCACCGATGTGGTAGGTGGTAGCAAGGAGCCTCACAACCCTGGGTACCCTGGGGAAGCGTCACACCATGGCAGAGACATTGAGGATACACCTGTGCTGGAGCAGGAAGGTAGCTTCCAGCTGGGGTAGATGTACCCCTGCTAGCTCTGATCAAGCCAGGGAACCAAAAAGAGCAGCGTAGCCATGGCAACGCAAGTAGCAGGATGGGGATAGCCGCCCCAGATATGACCCATCAGAAACCAGAGGGATGTACTTGGGCGGCCACCCAGTCCTGCTGCCCCGGCTACACTGCTATTTTTAGATGTGGGGGGATGTCTGGAAGTTACCCTCAAAGTCTCACTCATTTAAACAGTCACGGCCTAAGACGACTCCCTGCCAACAAGGGGTGGGGGGGGTACAGACTCTGCATGTGACCTTAGGCCAGTCACTTTCTGCCTCAGTTTCCCCATATGTAAAAAAAATGTGGGGAGGTTTGATACCGACCCACTCCATAGAGCAGTCATAAGGCATCAATAGTCAAGGTGCTTTAAGATCCTTTGATGGAAGACACTAGCAAGTGACACAGTGTTATTTACTCCAGCTTGGCTTATTGTGGTTCTCCCAGGAAAGTAAAGCACATCTGTGCAGGAGTCGGAGCTCTCTCAGAGACCACAGAACAAACTCCTCCAGGAACAAGGGGCCATCACAGACCTCTTGATCTTCTGCTCCAAGTGCAAGGCACATTTCTCCACCCTGCCTTCGCCAATACAAGCGAAGCAGCGTGGGCATTGGAAAGAGACACTAAACCTTAACACTGCACACCACACACAATTCTCCCCCAGCCGAGAGAACAAGCCACACGTGATGGATGCCAGCTCTATCGCTTAACGCACAAATGGAAGACGCTCAGATACCGTGGTGATGAAGGCAAGATACGAACCAACGTATAACAAAGATTTGGTCAGCCCAGCGAGAGAACGTCCAAAGATTCCTTTAACGATCCTCAGGAGCTGTGGTACGTTGCCATTTTCCTTCGCTGAAATTCCTGTTGCGCAAGATACTATTGGCATTTGGAAATAAAACCTTCACAGACCTGGCAAGAACCTTTGATCCCATGGGAGCCTCACGTTCCCGCCTTTCCCCTGAGCTTTGCAAATATTGCTGCAACCTTTGAGCGACAAGCAGGAGTACAGCTGAAACTGGGCAGTGGGGTGTGGGTTCTTCCCATTCCTCAGCAAGGCTCCTGAGGACTCATGGGAGCCAGGGTGGCTTTAAAAAAAAGTTTTGGATAAAATGCTTTGAGGAAAAAAAACCCACACCTATCTAAAGATCGTTTTAATTCAGATATATTCGAGCTATAATGTATCTCATCATGGAATAGAGATTATAAATTCTAGTTCTACAGTATGAGACAAAATATTCATTTAATGTTTAAGAAAAGTTTTGTAAAGGAGTTCCAATAATTCATGGATTAGGGACCCAATCTTATGGGGTTCCAGGGGCTTCTGTATAGACTTAGGTTAATCTATCTACCCAGTGGGGACTTGGTATCTTCCAGACTGAGCACTATCAGAAATGCTTAGTTTTGCAGTTCTCAAACTGTGGATTTGTGTCTCCAGAGATAACATGCTTGTTAACAGCAAAAAAAAATGGTTGGTTGGTTGTAAATAAATATCTACCTATAGGTGAGAAATAACAGACCTCAACTCTATTGTCCCTCTGCACATTTGTGTACACAGAGTCAATCCCTTACCTCTCTCTCTCTCAAAGTGCAAAGTTTCAAAAAGTTCAGTGAACAGAAGATTGTTGGGGGTGGAATAAATCTGGACAAGGAGAAGAAGCCTGGAGATAAATGTGAGAAGGGAGGGACAGGCAGTAGAAACAAAAGAGAAATTGTTTGAGCAGCATATTCCAGAAGTCCTGAGGTCTTTCCGACTGTAGCCTTCATTGCTTTGAGATCAACCCGACCATTCTCTCACTAGAAGGGAAAACCTAGAATGGCAGCAGGCTGTAAAAGAGACCCAGTTTAGGAATAAGAACCATTCAAGAAATATATGTTTGCTAATGTTTTAAAGAAAGTCACACCAGTGACCTGGAGGAAGTCACTTAAACACTTGGATTCAGAGACTGTTGAAGTGATAATCTCACTTTTAACAGCAGTAGCTTCTGCCGGTGTAGAAAGAATATTTTCTTCCTTTGGACTAATTCATTCCAAACTGAGAAATCGTTTGGGACCTGAAGAAGCAGGCAAGCTTGGTTTTCTTTTCCAGATTATGAATAAACAGGAAAATGAAAGTGAAGACGACCGAGTTAGCTGCAGACACCAATATTTTAAGTTTCTCATGTTGACTTGGCTGACATTTGATTTAAATTTTTGTTTTTTAAATATTTCATTTAACTATTTTAGTTAAACAGTTTTAACAAAAACAAACCTGATTTTAAAAAACTTGAATATTTAAAATAAAAAATTCATATGCTTGTTTTGTTAAAATATTATGTGTTTGCTGTTGAAGAAAAAATCCAGAACACATAACGTTGTTGTTTTAGTTAAATAAAACAAATATAAATGTCCGGTGATGTTCTCCTCCTAATACAGCATGGCAAGAAAATCCTCCAAATATTAATGATTAACCTGTTGAATTGGAGATATTTATGAAGTCATTGGGAGGTGAACTATCTGCTTCAATTACCTTTGGTAAATGAAATAACCAAACAATCATTCATTTTCTGATATAGCTGTAACACTAATCTGAAAAGTTTTCCAAATAAGTCACTGTTTAAAAATGAAACCTACATCTCTCCTCTGAGTTGTGAAGAATATGTATTAAGGTTATAACAACAAGAATGCACTTTTATTTAGAAATCCATGATTAAACCGAGTCTTCCTGACTAGTGATTTAAATCAAATCCACCCTGATGGGAGCAGTGGAGAAGTCCAACATCAAGCAAAGCAGAGCCCCAGAAGGGCTAGAGAGGCATCTCCCGACACCACTAAGAGCTAGTCGCCTCCATTCCATCAGCTGGTTCTTTGCAGCTAGTGGAAAAATCTCTCATTAGCTCTTTCTTTGGCCTTTACCACGAGAAGTGACCCACGGCAAAGTGAGCAGCCATAGGCACAAGTGGTCTGCACGGCACAGAGCTGTGAGTTAGCAACTCAGGGGCCAGTCCAGTCTCCCACCTTCACGGCAAGACCAAAAGGGAAGGAGAGCATAAGAACAGCCACACAGGATCAGACCAATGGTCCACCTTTCCCAGCTTCCTGTTAATGCAGCCAGTTAGCAGGGGCTGTGCTGATCTTTTTATTTTTATATATATTAGATGAGGACTGGACTGAGGCCAACACATTTCACTTCAGCAGCAGCCTTCGCCCCACAACAGATGGGGTCAGTAGCACCTGCCAGGGCTGGATTTGAACCAACTACTTCAAGGTGGAGGGCCCCATAGGCCACGCCCACTCCTCTGAGCTCCTCCCCCTCCCCATTTCTATTGCTTCCTTAACTTTGGGGAACTATTTGCCAGGGTTAGGAACAACCTGTTATCCGCAGAGCACATCAGATTCTGTGCAAGGGCTGGTCTTCCCATCGGTTCCGAGAGTTGAGACAGGAGCCCCGTTGGGAGAATGGGGCTGTTCGGGAACACACTGCATTCCCTGTCATGGTGGTGAAGCAAAAATTGCTACTAAGTGGCAAGATGTTTGCAAGGAGACATTAGTAAGCTCTGGAAGAAAGGAAAACAGAGTGGAGAGGCATCCATCATTGCTAATGGATCTGAAAGCTTACAAGTCATTTTAATGGAAGGAGGGTCTCTTGCTGGCCTTCAGGCTAATGCTAGGGGGTGTCTGTACTGTTTTTAAAACCAGGTGCATGTAAGAGAGCAGCAGCACTGAGGAAAACAGGATATGATAGGCAGAGAGCAATTCAGAGACCCCTGGATTCTTGCTCCTCAGTCAGGTCCTTCTGGGGCAAACAAAGGAGACAACCAGCTCAGATGACTGGAGATGCAGTGTAGTCTAGTGGTTAAGGGCGTGGGATTCAAAAGACCTGCATTCAGTTCCCAGCTCTGCCCTTGACCTGCTGTGTGACCACAGGCATGTCCCCTCTACGTGCCTCTTTCCCCTCCCATGCTTTGTCTTGCCTATTTAGCTTGAGAGCTCCTGGGGGTAGAATGTCAGTTAGATATATGTACAGCGCCTGGCACAATGGGGTCCAAATCTTAGCTGGGACTTCTAGGTGCTACTGCCATACAGATATGCGCAACAGAAGAACTGCCCCCCAAACTTTTCCTCCACAAGTTTTGGGGGATAAGTCCTCTTCTTCTGCACGCTGATCAGGGCGTCAGCCAGGATCAGCAGCATCCACAGCGACCTTGCAGCACGTCTGATCCAGCTTGACCCAAAAATTACCGGAGGTCACATGAGCAAGCCAGCAGGGAGGCGGTAGGATGTGTTTGCTATGCTTGACACAAAGACTATGATGGGTATGGATGTTACTAGAGGACAAAACAACCCCATTTGCTCCCCTACATCAGCTTTAGATTCGATAGGGGGCCCACAGCTGGTGGACAGGGAGGAGCACGGGGACAGCTCATCAGGTGCATAGTGGGATAGGAGGAGCAGGAGAATTATGGTGGGGAGCAGCCAAAATGTAGCCTCTCTACTCCAGGATCTGAGCTCTCCTGCAGTGCGAGTGGTTCACCTGGGCATTCAGTGGCATGGGGCTGTGTTTCTTCTCCCCACTCTTGCCTGAGCATCGGCAGTAGAGCTGGGGAGCTTGATACTCCGCATCCTCCCTGGGCGACAGAGGTCCCATGAGCTCAGGGAACCTGTCTGGGAGTTTCCCAGTTGCTGGGACCCGCTACGTACACACCTTTGCTACTGTCTTTGAGTGTTCTTAATAAACTACAAATATTTAGTACAAGTTTGTGCAGAGACTTAAACCCTCCCAGTCCCAGTAGTTAAAACCTATCTTGGTTTTGATTTAATCGATTGAGAGGGGAATGCTGCCTAGCCTAGAAGAGGAGAAAACCCTAAGTTCCGCACTGCGTGTTCCTGAAGGATGCACATTTGGAGAGAGTTCAGTAGATCAGCCTAGCAGCTGTGTGTTATCCAGGGACGGCACAAAGGTTGAGACACAAAGTTCAGGAAGAACACTCACTGCCGACAAGCACAAGCAAAGCAGTAAGTGCAGCACCCCACATGCCCCCCGGCATTGCAATTAACAGGCCAGGCCTATCTCCCAATCGAGGAGGGGTGGCAGCTAATTACCCTATTCCACACACCCATCCTCTAGCAATGCCAGTCTGACAGACGTGGCACTTCACCAGCACAGACAGATTACTGGGGACTGCAGGGATGCTCACCGATACACGTCTGAAGGGATCTGGATTGGTTCACGCTGATTTGCAAACAGTTACTAAATTCTGCAAGAGCACCAGAACACAGGCCTCTAGAGGAGAAACTCTATTAACTAGTAGTGGCAATAGGCTCTTATATTCAGTGGATAAGTTACCAAAGAGGGACATGACACTCTGCTCATGTTACGTATGCTATAACATGACCCTCCTGCCCTGCAGAGCACAGATGGGCCCCAAAAGGGGCATAAAAAGCCTCAAGCTTTAAGCCACTTTCTAATTATTAGGGGTGAGGAGGAGGCCTTCACAGGGGGCAGATTATCCCACGCTTGCCTGCTTTCTTGCGCCTTCCTCTGAAGAATCAGATGTTGGCCAGCCGGAGGCAGGATACTGACCAGCTTGACTCTGGGTCTGGTTTAGGGCAGCAAGTCCGGTGTAAAAGCCCCTGGGTCAGACTGGCAGGAGTAATTTCAGCCCTGCACAGGGTTTGCAGCATGGCATTTGCCATCCCTCCCTTTAAAATAAAGCAACATCACACCATGGTGGGCCCAGCTGAGAGTGCCTTAAAATTGGTTTTATGGGCGGCATGAAGTCTACCCACAGGAACTTTTTGAAATACCAGCGTGCTTAAGCCCTACAACAGGACACATATCAAAAGATAGCATGGGGGGGGGGAAGGGGAGAAAGACAACAACCACATTCATTCGGTGGGATTAAGGCCTTTGCTTATGTGTTTGGATTTCTCTTTTCCTTACAGATCATAAAAGGACTATCTACGACTGGCTGTGGAAGCTGGCCACACAGCTCTGCCAGTGCAGATCGGTTCTGACATGCAGCACTCCCTGTTCTCCCTCACAGACAGCTTGCCCAATGCCCCTTTGTGACAGTGGGAATTTTCTAGAATAGTTTTATGTGGCCGATGCGTGCCTCAGTTTCCCCCCTGTCCTTTCATTGCTACCCAGTGGTTGCAAAAGGGTTAAATCTGCTCTGGAGGCAGAGCAGAAGACATAAGGTGTTGGCTCACATACCTGTCTGGGGTGGTACGAATGGGTTCCGAATGGGTCGTAAAATGGGTTGGCTGACATCCACCCATATCAGTGGAGGATCCAGAAAGACAATGGGACTGAACAATCGACACCCAAAGACCTTGGGCAGGCAGAGCGTGTGACCACCTGGCCATGTCTCTGCAGGACAATGGGCCGAGAGTCAGGTGGCTCAGCAGGAGCTCTCACCTGGGACTGACAAAGATACAGAAGGAGAGCCAAAAATGGATCCAACAGCAGTTTGGCTGTGCGGAGCACAGGCTTGGCCAGGATAGACCATGTCCTAAGCCTTGCTTCCCTATGGTAATCTAAGGACACTCCAATGCCGTGTTACAGTCGACTAATAAATCCTACTCCGCCTGGGGTCACTGCAAATACTCTCTAAAGCGCATTGTCCCTGAAGAGCATAATGGCTCTGCCCAAAAGCAAGCATCTCAGCTGGACTCGCTGGGCAGAGCTCCTGGGGTGAAACCGAGTGCTGGAGCCCTAGGACTCTGCCTCTGTGGCACGGAGGCTGCATGATGTACAATTAAGGAAGAGAGTGACCCACTGGGGGACTGGGTTTCTCCAAGGGACCGTTTAAAAACTGGGGCAGAGCGCAGCTCTTGTGGCTCCATGACAACCTTCAACCTGACCTTCTGCGCTAGCTGCTATTCCACGCAGCCCTGCCCAGTCCAGAATGCTGCCAGTGCGCCCCAGTCCTCATCAGTGAGGCCCCTGCTAATCTAGTCCGTTATAGAGACAGGGTGTATTGCATGGATCTCCCCAATACCTGACACCACCAAAGCATTTTGCAAACGTTAATTAAAAAGTGCAACCCCCCCACCAAAGTAGGCAGTGGGTACAATGCATGCAGGTCTTGCATGACAACCATACTCCTTTCAAATCACGTTCTAGAACAGGAGTAGATCCCTGGTCTTCGGAGGCCAAAGACTAATGGCTACATTTAACATCCCACGGGGGGTGGGGGGGGTGAGAGAATCAATTTTAAAGAACTCTAAAAGGGAACAAGAACAATGATGTTTAAAAGGCAAAGTAAGTTTTGCAGGGGCGTCCCCTTTCAATGCATACAGAAGCTAGGAACGGTAGGCCAGCAACAGAAGCAGACGGCAGGCTTACACTTCTAATCAGCTACAAGGGAGCTGCTTTTTTAATATTCCTTTGTTCTCAAGCTGTCCACTACCCAGCTTAACCCATCACGTGGCTGAACTGCAGGCAGGCACTGACAAAGACAGCTTGTCAAGGACTCCATGCCAGCATCTCTCCATAGTACAGGAACCCAGATTGCAATTCAAATAAAATCAGAGTAAAATACAGTTGGACTAAAACAAAAGTTTGCATTAAAGCTTGGCAGAGTGGGGTGGGGGAGGGGGAGAGGGAGAGAAGCCCTGCTGCCTGGGAGACAGACTCTCCTTTCACAGGAGTTAATCATTAGGCCACAGAGAGTAGCTATCTTGGCGTAGACTGGCTTCTAGCTGAAGTCTGATTAATAACAATTCACACGTCCCTCTACTAAGGAGAGCGTATTAAATCCTAAATATCCCAGTGCCACACAGACTCCCTTGGATCTTCGGCAGCAAGGATGTCAGCGGGCTAAGTACTGTTTGCAAATATTGCCTTCTTGAAAAAACACATGACAACACATCTCTTTATGCAGATGTTTCCAGCATTGTGACGTACAGCATTTAAAGCCAGGAAAGTCCCAGGTAAAGGTGAAATGAGGAAAGTGTACTCCAGTGCGCAGGCACCTGTGTGATGCACCATCATAGCAGCACCCAAAGGTTGCAATCAGGAACAGGGCCCCCTGTTATAAAATAACCCCGTCTCCGCCCCAAAGAGTCTAAGCCCAATCTTGCTAGTTGTCCCATGAGCTAAACACAGGGGTCCGGACACACAGACCACAATCCTGCAGGTTGGTCCAAGAAGAACCAAGACAGGTGAGAATATGCCATAGAGGAATGAAACAAAATAGGATTTCCAATGAGCAATTTCCTATTTATTCCTTTAGGATCAGACTTTGAAGTTGGCAGAGGATGCTTACAGTTATAAATGAATGAGTAGCTTCATGCCAGTCCCAGCCTACAGCAGTCAGCTACCTCAAACCTACTGTTGCTGCAGAAGAAAGGAAAAAACAGGAGGACTTGTGGCACCTTACAGACGAACCAATTTATTTGAGCATCCGCTTTCATGAGCTACAGCTCCCTTCATCCGGTGCATGCAGTGGAATGCATCCGATGAAGCGAGCTGTAGCTCACGAAAGCGGATGCTCAAATAAATTGGTTCGTCTGTAAGGTGCCACAAGTCCTCCAGTTCTTTCTGTGGATACAGACTAACACAGCAGCTACTCTGAAAGAAGAACGAACAAACTTCCTGGAGTCGGCCAAGCAAAGGTTGGATGTGACCTCGGGGAGCACAAAGAAGAGGGTTTTTGAGAAAGGGGGAAGAAGATCTTCATTTGGCCCATTAATGCCAAAGGTCAAAGTGCTTGTGAGCTGGGAATTTTGATTCCTACCACCAGCTTGCAGCAAATGTTTAAGAATGGTCTCATGTAAAACCAATGCAGATAAGGAGTCCTGCGGCACCTTATAGACTAACAGACGTATTTGATTATGAGCTTTTGTCGGTGAATATCCACGAAAGCTCATGCTCCAATACGTCTGTTAGTCTATAAGGTGCCACAGGATTCTTTGCCGCTTTTACAGATCCAGACTAACACCGCTACCCCTCTGAAGCTTGACACAATGCAGATAGAGAGGTTTGGCTAGAGGGGAATGGGGGACTCCAGCTTCTGTTCCTGGCTCACAAGCTTCCTGTTGGGCCAATTATTTGACCTCTCTGTGGTTCCCTCTGCTACACAAAGATACTTCCTTCCTCCCGAGCAGTGCTGGGGTGAGTTCATGACCGTCACTGAACTTTCCAAATAGTCGCTAAAGTACTGTATAGCTGGGCATTTAGCTTGGAAGCACCGACTGGCCATTCAGCCAAAACAGTCAGCTACACTAACAATGCGTCTTGTGCCATTACTGGATGAAAACACAGGATCTATAGGAATTGCTGGACTGGATCAGACCCAAGGACCATCTAACCCAATACCTACCAGTTGCTTCAGAGGAAGCTGCAAGAAATCCCACAGGAGGCAGATGATCTCCCCCCATCCCAAGCAGAGTTTGGTTTAAACCCTGCAGCATGATACACTTTGACTTCTTCTATTAGCCCCTTAAATAGCTGGTCTGAAAAAGTATCGCATCCTCCAGCCAGGTGTTTCTCAAGAGCAGGTCTACCAGGCAGTGCCAGTTCGCAGTGCTCACCCCCCCGCCCAGTCACACCCAGCAGCAAGGAGATCCAGAAACAACTGGGCTTTGGGCAGTGGAGGAGAGAGCTCCTAGAGACCTGTACATTGCAAGCCAAACAGGCCACATGTGGTCAGGGACCAGGAGAGGCTCTCAGAGTTCAGCCACAGGCAAGAGGCAAAAAGAACAGGAGGACTTATGGCACCTTAGAGACTAACCAATTTATTTGAGCATGAGCTTTCGTGAGCTACTGCTCACTTCATCGGATGCATACATGCATACATCCGATGAAGTGAGCTGTAGCTCACGAAAGCTCATGCTCAAATAAATTGGTTAGTCTCTAAGGTGCCACAAGTCCTCCTGTTCTTTTTGCGAATACAGACTAACACGGCTGTTACTCTGAAACCAGGCAAGAGGCAGTGTTTCAAAGAGCTCAGGCTCTTTCTTCTTGTGATGGTCTCCCCCCCTTTCCCTTCCCCCTCCCTTGAAACTGACTCAGTCAAGCAAAGCCCTTTAATGGGACGGGCCTGGAGCACATTTGCAAGACTCTCCCTTTCCAGGCAAAGATCAACAGGCAACTACACCTCCAGTCCTGGGGGAAGGGGGCACCAAGGGAGGGGGCATTGGGAAAGGAGATCCCAGGGGGAAAGGGGGTCTCTTGATGGGAGGAATGTGGCAGGGATATATTGAGAAAGGGTGTCCCTGGGAAGAGAGCTGTAGTGAGGTCCCCTTAGAAAGGGGGGTGCCCCAAGGGGTTCCCCAAGAGTGGGAGGACACGCAGAGCAAAGGGGGGCCCCTGCCAGATAAAGTGTCCCTCCCCGGGGAAGGTGTGGGCAAGGAAATAGCACTCCTAGTTTGCAGGAGCGGGAGGACCCCTTGGAAGGGGTGTCCTTGGGGAGCAAGGGGAATCTCTGTGGCGAGGTCCCGTTAGAAAGGGGAGTGCCCCAAGGGGTTCCCCGAGAGTGGGAGGACGCGCAGGGCAAAGGGGGGCTCCTGCCAGATAAAGTGTCCCTCCCCGGGGAAGGTGGAGGGGAGGAAATCGCACGCCTGGCTCCGCAGGAAGGGGGGGTTCGCTGGAGCGGGAGGTCCCCTAGGACGGGGTGTCCTTGGGGAGCGCCCCGGCTCCGAGGGCGGTTCCCGGGCTCCCACCTGTGGCCAGATAGTAGCGCTTGACGCCGGTCTTGGCCTCCAGCCGGCCCAGCAGGTCGGTGAGCAGGCTGGGCTGGTGGAGGAAGCTCTCGAAGCGCTGCTGCAGGGAGCCCATAGCTGCTGCGACGGGGTGAGCCGCGCTCCGGCTCCCGCGGCGGCTGCTCGCTCCCTATCCGCGTCGGGGCCGGGCCGGGCCCGCCTCCCCGCGCCGGGCCAATGCGGGAGCGGGGCGGGGCGCAGCCAGGTGGGAGCCGGGACAGGGGACGTCACAGGGGACAGGTGCGGGCGCACGTGGGACGCAACAGGAGCGGAGAAGGGAGGGCGCAGGGGAGGAGATGGGGCAGGGGAGCAGGGGGGCAGAGAGGGCAGGGGCCGGGTCCTCTTTGGGGGGCAGAGTTGGGGTCCTCTTGGGGGGCAGGCCACACGTGGAATGCCAGGAGGGCTCAGGAGAAGAGCGGGGAGGCCCCAGACGAATATACAGAACTAGAGGAGGGTGAGACCAAGCCTGAGCAGCGGCAGCGCCCTGCAAATAAGGATCATCCCTAGCAAACCAGCTCCCCGGCTGCTCCCCTTGCACGGGAAGCAAGCCTGGGGCATCCTCTGGACAGGGGCTGCCTGCCTGTGAGATCAGGGCAGGTGGGAGCCAAGGTAACAGGCGGAGGGAAGAGCCTGATAAAGCGGATGGGGTGCACACAGTGATTGAAATGGTAAGCTCCTGGGGGCAGGGACTGTCTATGCATCCGGTGAAGCGGGCTGTAGCCCACGAAAGTTTATGCTCTAATAAATGTGTTCGTCTCTGAGGTGCCACAAGTCTGCCTGTTCTTTTTCTGGATACAGACTAAGAGGGCTGCTGCTCTGAAACCTGTCGTTTAGTTCTGTATTTATACAGCGCCTAGCGCAGGGCGGTCCTGGAGCATGACCCCAGCTCCCTAGGCGCTATCTTGAGGCAAATAAATGATACTAATAAAGTATATTTATAACAATATTTATGACAAAAAGAAAGCCCCCCCCCCCCTCCGCCACAACTCTTTGTCATCTTTCAATCAAAGACGAGGCTCCAGCCCGGCAAACATCATCACGGGAAGGAAAAAACACACCCTCACCCAATGCTTTAAGAAAACTACAACCCCCATAAGGCTTCGCAGCCAATGAACCACCGCCTCTCCTCGCAAAGCCCACTGGGAGTTGTAGTTTGTTGGGAGACGAGGTTGTCGAGCCCTGCTGCCTTGGCTTGCGGTTGCTATGGCGACCCCGGCCGGGCCGGGGTGTGAACACGTGGGGTGGGGAAGCCCGAGCAACCCTTCCCCGGCCCGGGAGAGAGGCAAAATCGAGGCCCCGGCTCCAGGCCTAGCGCTAGGCCGCAGATCCCGAGCAGGGCGGGTATTTAAGGGCCCCTTGGCGGGGGTGGCCCCGCGTTCCCCCCCCCCCCGGGCAGGGGAGACCCGGTCCGCGCTCTGGGCGGAGCCATGTCGGCGGCGGCTGCCTGGCTCCGGCTCTTGTTGCTGCTGCTGCTGCTGGCCGGCGCCTCCTGCTGCTTGGGCGGGCTCCGCATCTACCTGAGCAGCTGGGCCGTGAGGGTGCCCGCGGGGGCCCGGGAGGCCGAGCGCCTGGCCCGCAAGCACGGGCTGCTCTGCCTGGGGCAGGTGAGGGGCAGGCCGCGGGGGGAGGGGTAAATAGGGGAGTGGGGCAGGGAGGCGGAAGAGGGGCAGTCTGCGAATGCTACCCCTAGCCCCAGCAACCTGGTCCTGGAGCAGCTGGTTGAACTTTCTCCCTGCTGCCCCACACCCTGCTTTTCCTGCCCCACACCCTGTTCCTTCCCCCCAGACCACCCGCTTCCCAAGAGGGGCTGCTCCCAAGCTCTTCCAGTCCTTCCCCATGAATTCAGTCCATTTCCTGTTCCAAACCCCCTTTCCAAGAAATGGGGGGTGGGTGGGAAGAGATGTGTTTATGAGAGGGGGCTGGGGGCAGCAAAGCATACCCTCCTCCCTCTAACAACACCCCAACATTTGTTCCCCAGATGGAAAAGCTCCTGTTGAGAGCCAGGGGGCCAGGTCACTCCTCTACCTGACTGTCTGCAGGGGGAGCTGATGAAAGGCTGACCTGCTGCAGAAGTTCACACTTCTGCCCTCACATGGCCTGCCATTACAGATGACTCTTCCAGAAGTTACACTGCACCTAGGACTAAGTAGGCGGCTTCCGGCCAGCCCTGCATAGGTGCCATTTGATGTTGCAATCTTTTTCTCCTGCAAACATTGCCTCTTGTTTATCTATTTTCCTCCCCTCACTCTCCCTCTTCTCTGTCATACCTGTATCTGAGATGCTTTTATCAGGCTCTATTTCTATTTTTAGATGATGACACTCTAGCATCATTACCAAGTCCTCCTCATGCGGCAGCTTAAGCTAAAAGCATACACGATGCATATGGCATTGACAACAGATGCAAATGAATCTTTAAAGAGAGGACCTATTATACAGCAAGGTTGTATAGAATACCACTGGTGTTCAGCCTGTTATCTGGCAATTTAAGGGGAAAAAAGTTTAGTGCAGAGCAGGGTCTCTTTCATTCTAGTTGGCCCATAATTAAGTTTTGGTAAAAAAAGACGCTTTTACCAAAAAATCCCAGATTAATTAAAACATTTCTATGAAATTTTTAATAATGTAATGGTAATACTAGAAGGGAATGCTTGCTTTTCCAAACGCTACAGCCCATAACTCTGTTCAGCATTCCCTAGTCTCTCTGGATGCATTCTCTGCACCTTTTTATTTATATTTATTTAGAGTGTTTTAGAACCTAGAGGCCCCAGTTGAGATTTGGGGCCCTGTTTCTGCTAGGTTCTGTACAAACGTTTTGTAAAAGACAGCTACTGTCCTGAAAAGCTTACAGTCTAAATAGACCAGACTGATAAAGGGTGAGAGGGAGGCAGAGGAAGTGACTTGCCCAAAGTTATGCACCAGGTTAATGGCCGAGCTGGGAATAGAACCCAGGTGTCCGGAGTCCCAGGCTGGTGCTCTATTCACTAGATCATGCTGCCTCGCTAGCTTACAGTACCTTACCTAACACAAAGCCAGCCCGCCAGTTGACACTCTTATCTGAAAGAGAGCTTTATCTCCTTTTAGTTCTAAAAGGCTGGCAGCCATCATCCTGCCATGTATCCCCGTAAATCAATAAGAGATCAAATTCACCTTCTCTGCCTATACAACCAGTTTTAGGCCTCAAGGACTCCGCTGGAGCAGCTGTTTGGTTACAAACGACGTCTTCTCCCCAGCTTTTAATCTGATCTTCTGTTATACCAAAAACAAGCCCCCAACTGACTTTCCACCTTGATTTTTCAGATATTGACCTACCCATCTTCCGTGGTGCTTTCTTTGATCATACAATGGCTTGCCCTCTTCATAAAATCCTGGCAGGAGGAATGCTGGTGCTTCATGCAGCCAGGTGTCCCACTAATTCAATGTCCCCTCATTCAGACCTCGTTCCAAAATCCATTATCTTCTTAGTCCTTTTTCTTTGATTCCTCTCCCAGTCACTCTCTGAATTTACTCTAGGATTCCTACTTGTCCTTTATTCTGGGTGCTCAACATTGCACTATTTCAGAAGTCTCAGCAACCACTCCCCACCTTCCATTCAGCATGAGTCTGGGTGTTTTGAACATCTGTTTGCTCCTTTTCCACCCTACGTTGTTTCCTTGGCAGTATGTTTCCTACAAGGTAACGTTTCAATTGCCGAACCAACCTTTATCCAAGTGGTGCTTTGCTAAGTAACAACTACTTGTCTTTACCATTGTATAGGCCTGTTTTCAAGGTAACTCAGCCACATGAATAACCTGAGCCGAAACTTGCCACAGAATGTTTTTATCTCTTAAGCAGAGGATCTGTGTTTGCAATTGGATATTACAAGGATTTCCTCTTTATCAGCTCCACCTCTGTGTCCTTCCCTAGCTTTCTGCTGTAGCATCCAAATGGCCTCATAGAATATTTAAAAGGCTGTGCAGATCTTTGTCATGTTTTTCCCCTGTCTTTTGCTTTAAAAGACATCTTTTGCTAACCGATTGTGGAACTAGCTCTCTATGCTTGGTGTGTTCAGGGCTGGGGATCTTCAGTGGATGCCTGTCCTTTGGGGAAAACAAAATTCCATTCAAACTGCCACGTACTGTGGTTTTATCTAGTGCCCCATGACTGAGTAAAATGGAAACATGGAGAGACCCACCCCAGTTAGCCAGCAGTTGGCAGGCTGATCAGAAATGTTAACTCTCCATTACTCTGAAGGGAATTCTAAAATGACAAAGGCAAACGCAGAAGGGAAATTCCTAATGCAACGGGCCAGTTAAAAAAAATAAATCCACCCCACACAACTCTCTCCTGTTTTTAATATATTAGAATATGGCCAGGGAAAGTGCTTATAAGGGGGCAGAGATCTAGCTTGTATACTCAGAATGCCAGATGCTGCATTTTATTAGACATACATGGTTAATATTTCTGGTGGCTTCTGGTTGTCACCTGTGTCCTAGCCTTATACATAACTCTTCTTTCTGCAGATAATTGAAGGGGAACACTATTACCATTTCAAACACCGAGGCATGGTGCAGGAATCCCTGAACAGACACTGGGGCTGGCATGTGCATCTGAAAAGAGAGCCCAAGGTGAATAGAGTGTAATTTCTGGTAGAAGCTCAAAAGAACTTCAGCTTGCTAGAAAATGCGTTTGTGAATTTTAAGGCTAGACAGGACCATTGTGAGCATCTAGTTTGGCCTCCTGCATAGCACAGGGCAGAGAATATCACCGAGTTACTCCTGCATGGAGCACCTAACTTCTGGTTGAAACATAGCATGGCCTCTTTCCTCCTGTCAGAGCTAAGGTGGAAAGGGATCGGCCAAGGCATCGGCTTCCATGGTTATGTCTATAAATACTGCAGATCAGGCACCGATTGAATGGAGTTGCTGTGCTATCAAACCAGCATGTGTAGCCTTGAATGCAGGGTCCCACCTACTTTGATAGCCCGTCCCTGACAGTGACCAGTTCTTCAGAGGATGGCAGAAGAACTAATAGTATGTTACTATCCACGGTTTGTTTGGTGGAGGGGCTTTCTTCTTGAGTCCCAGCTTGTGATCAGATCCAAAGCATAAGGACCTTTTATCTTATCATGAGCGACTGCCAATGTTGTTTTTCCTAGACATAGTCTGCTAGAGGCAAACCTTGAATGCATATGCCAAAGATCTCCTCGTTCATTTGATGCCCTGTCAGTTAAAATGTCTGCAACAGACTTTGGAACTGATTTGGTTAGGAATTGATAGAGGGTCTTTTCTGTTAGTGCTTTACAACCACAGACGAAAGCTTCAGGGAATGAGATCTACTTCGGTGGCTATGGCAAATCTCCAGGTGTCTGGTTAAAATGGCCACTCCACCAAGCCAGTAGAGCACGGAGGTGTAAATGGTATGGAAAATGTACAATGGGAGGTGACATCTGTCACTGGGAGTAGACCGGCAAAGAGGAACTTGCCGCTTTCCCTGGCATTAAGAAGGGTGACTCCTCTCCATCTAGGTCCACTGGTTTGAGCAGCAAACGCTGAAGAGGCGTACGAAAAGAACCATTGCTGTCGTGCCAACAGATCCTTGGTTCCATAAACAGTGGTACATGGTAAGAGTTTATATTCTGTTACCTCCTCCTGTCTGATCCTCCTCTAACTCTGCTACTGTATCCTCGTGGTTTAGTGGTCCATGCGTTCTAGCATTTAGAGCAGCCAACTGGGTGCCAGGACTCCTGGCTTTTATTCTTCAGTTCTGACTTGCTTGAGGAAGTCACCATTGCATGCCTCATTTTCCTTAGCTGTAAAGTAGGAATAATACTGGTAATAAATCAGAACAATCTCTGTCATTGGAGGTTTTCAAGAGCAGGTTAGACCAGTTACCTGTCAGGGATAGTCTAGATAATACTTAGTCCTGCCTTGAGTGCAGGAGACTGGACTAGAAGACCTCTCAAGGTTCCTTCCAGTCCTACGATTCTATGGTTCGTAAAGGAGATTCATAGATCACAGGCCAGAATGGATCTTTGTGCTCAAACCTGGTCTGGCTTTTGTTTCAGAACAACGACGTCCACCCAGACCTGAATATCCTCACGGCTTGGAGCAAGGGGTACTCCGGCTTGGGCGTGGTGCTCTCCATCCTGGATGACGGACTGGAGAGAGACCACCCCGATCTGTCTGCTAACTACGTAAGATCAATCTGAAACTATCCAGGTGTCCCAAGGTTGTGACCTCCACAGCTGAGTCGTTTGGGATCGATCAGCTACAACCAGTTGCTTCTTTGCAGCATATTCCCTGCAAGGAAGAGGAGAAGCTGTGAAAGAACCTTTGTCCTGGTGTGGTGGGGCTCAGCCCTGGGGAGCCCAGCCTCTGGACGGCTGGATCAAGAGGCTTAGGGAAACTTCAGACGTTTGAAATGGCTTCTATAAAAGAAATATCAAAGACCAAAGAAACATGACAAGATGTAATTAGAGGAAGCTGCGTCTGAGCACATGTTTAGAAAACAAATGGAGAAATCTCCTTAAGTGATCACTTATAGTGCATCTCATAAGTCCTCTAAATAGCGCAGAAGTTGGGTTGACTCCTCCCTCCCAGCCATATCCTCCCAGAGTGACAGCATGCAACAGCTCTCAACCTTTCCAGATGACTGTCCCCCTTTCAGGAGTCTGATTTGTCTTGCGTACCCCCAAGTTTCACCTCACTTAAAAACTACTTGCTTATAAAATCAGACATAAAAATACTGTACAAAAGTGTCACCGCCACGCTAATACTGACAAATTGCTTCCTTTCTCATTTTGATCATATCATTCTAAAATAAATCAATTGCAATATAAATAGTGTCTTGACATTTCAGCGTATAGTACATAGAGCAGCATAACCAAGTCATTGTCTGTATGAAATTTTTAGTTTGTACTGACTTTGCTAGTGCTTTTTCTGTAGCCTATTGTAAAACTAGGCAAATATCTAGATGAGTTGATGTACCCCTCTGGAAGACCTCTGTGTACCCCCAGGGGTACATGTACCCCTTGAGAAGCACTTGGCTAATGGACAAAGCACTGGGATGGGATTCAGGAGACTTGGCTTCTATTCCTGGCTTTGCCACAGACCTGCTGGGTTATTTTAGCAAGTGACTTTTTAGCTCCTTGTGCCTCCATTTCCCCATTTAAAATGGGGATAAATGCTTTGTAAAGCGTTAGGTTTCCTAATGCTCTGGTCAAAACGTAGAGTAGCACCAGTTTAACCAAAGGTGTGATTATAAGTAGACCTTGTCAAACCAGTGAAAGTTGTGTGTAGGACCCTATATTGATTTAAACCTGTTTTCTATTAGTTTAATTTGCATCTAAGTTAAACTGATGTAACTGGGTTTAAACCAGAAGAGTGGTCTACAAAGTTGCGCTGGTTTAATTAAATCCTGTTTATTAAATAACTTTAAAATTAATCCCAGTGCTCTTTGTGTGTGTAGATAAACTCTTCTTTCTTGATGGCTGGACTGTAAGAGACAAGTGGTTGCTGTGATTGAATATAATTGAGACAGTAACCCAGTGGACTGAGCATAGGGCTAGGAGCCAGGAAGTCCTGTTCTAATTCTGGCTCTGCTACTGAATTGCTTTAGGTAATCTCTGTTTTCCTATTGTTAAATTATTAGGCCAGAAGCAACCACTCTGATCATCTAGTTTGTCCTCCTGTGTAACACAGGCCATAGGATTTCCCTGGATTAACCCCTGGGATATTATCAATACCCCATAGGAGCACATGGTAACACTTGTGAAGAACACTCACAATGTGGAGTGCTACATAGATGCTGATTTACCTGGTTGTTGGCTTTGTTTCAGGGGTTAAAGAGAACGTATAATGTCATTGTAACACAGATATGCTTTCTAAAGCAGGATCTTCTCACCTTCGTGTTTCCTCTTGCTTTAGGATCCCCTTGCGAGTTATGACTTCAACAGTAATGATCCCGACCCACAGCCTCGTTACAATGTCTGGGATGAGAATCGGTGAGTTTCTGCAGCAAACGGGGGTGCTGCTGCTTGGGGTGTCCAGATCTAAATCCCCTGCCTTGGGGATTTTGTCTCTCTGGTAGTAGAGCTAATCTCCTGGGTCGTCCTCCTGGTGCATCATGAGATTCACTATTACAATGCATTGAGGTGAAGAAGGTGAAAGCTAATTCTGTCCCTGTACAATGAAGGACTGGGGTTACAAAGCATGCATGTTCCTGTGGGGGGACATTCGGGCACTTGGATTGGAGTCAGAGGGATTTGCCTCAGGATTTCCCCTACCTAAGCAATGACACTAAGCTGCGTCTCAGCTGTAGTGAATGTTACCAAGCGCTCTTGATCTGGCAGGCTCACCAGTGCATGTGTGCAGGGTGCAATGTACCCCAGAGTGTCCAGTACCTTGAATTCCCAGCTGACTCAAACAGGAGGATCCTAACCTTGCATCTGGCCCCTCCTTCTCTTACGGTGACCAAATGTAATGCTATCTGGGCCATCAGGCAGGCTGGGTATTTTCAGTTGTTCTCTCTCTCATCCCACCTGCCAGCACTTATTGCACCACTTACCACAACTTGCACTGACTGAGTTGTGCCCAAATGGAAAGCGACCCCCAAGGTGATTTAAGGAGGGACCATCCTAATGGAATATTCCAGGGAGAGGAACAGCATGCGCTGTCCATCGTGGCAAGGCAGAGTATATGGGGGAATCTGGCTGTTTGGCTGGCAGATATGGCTGTGGTGACTTTTGCTTCCTGCCTCTGTGCCTCAGGCATGGGACACGCTGCGCAGGAGAGGTGGCAGCTACAGCCAACAACAGACTCTGTGGAGTCGGCGTCGCCTACAATGCAAAAATTGGAGGTAAGCGACCTGCTTTCCTGGATAGCTCAGTGGTTTGAGCATTGGCCTGCTAAACCCAGTGTTGTGAGTTCAATCCTTGAGGGGGCCATTTAGGGATCTGGGGCAAAAATTGGGGACTGGTCCTGCTTTGAGCAGGGGGTTGGACTAGATGACCTCCTGAGGTCCCTTCCAACCCAGATACTCTATGATTCTATGATACCTCCCAGATCTCATGGGAAGGGAAGGCCCGAGGTTGCCCACACCTCTGAGCGAGTGCTTGGCCCCAGAACAGGGACTAGGCTGTACAGCATAAGGGCAGTTCTGCAGGCATCTCAAACCAAACTCTTGGTTAAAACTGGCTGCGACTATCCAAAGAGGCAGCACGGTCTAGTGGATTCAGCACAGGGCATGAGGGCAGGAGCTCCCGAGCTCTTAACCCAGCTCTGCCGATTACGTACTGCATGGTTTTGGACAGTCTGTGAGGACCCGACGGATTGGGTTTTTATTTTGCAGCAGGAGCAAGTAGCTACAAATCCATTTGAAGCCAATGGGAATTGCAGATGCTCAGCACCTCTGTACATCTGGTCCCTTAACCTCTGTGTGTCCATCTGTAGAACAGCAAAAACCTCATCCCTGCCTCACCACGCTCTGTGGCTACGGAGATTGACTGGTGAATGCCTGGGCGTTGTGCTGAACATATACAAAGTGCTCAAGGTTAGGCTGACCTGGCTGAAGCTGGAGCCTTGCGTGATACTAGAGGGAGCTCTTGCCTAGCTGCTGCAAATACATTAGAAGAGCTGTTGGCTAATTTATGATTCGGGCCCTACCAAATTCACAGGCCATTTTGGTCAATATCAGTCATAGGATTTTAAAAATTGTACATTTCATGATTTCAGCTAATTAAATCTGAAATTTCACAGTGGTGATTGTAGGGGTCCTGACCCAAAAAGGAGTTGGGGGGCAGGGGGAGGGGTCGACAACGTTATTGTAGGGGGGGGTTGTGGTTCTGCTACCCTTCCTTCTGCGCTGCTGCTGGCGGCGGTGCTGCCTTCGGAGCTGGGCAGCTGGAGAGCGGCGGCTGCTGGCCGGGAGCCCAGCTCTGAAGGCAGTAGCACAGAAGCAAGGGTGGCAACTCAGCAACCCCCCCTAAAATAACCTTGTGAACCCCCTGCAACTCTTTTGTGTCAGGCCCCCTAATTTGAGAAATGCTGGTCTCCCCTGTGAAATCTGTATAGTATGGGGTAAAAGCACCCAAAAGACCAGATTTCACGGGGTGGGGACCAGATTTCATAGTCCGTGATGCGTTTTTCGTGGCTGTGAATATAGTAGGGCCCTAGGTATGAGGCTACCGTGGAGGCTTGCATGCTCATGTCAGCAACTGGAGACGCCTGCTTGACCTGGAGTGGGAGAGGGCTCACTGGCCCATCGAGGGCAGCGCTGGCTCAGAGACCTCTGACCTAGCTGCCCTCTCTTCCCTGGCCCCACAGGTGTGAGGATGCTCGACGGTCCCATCACAGACCTCGTGGAGGCTCAATCCTTGAGTTTCCGCCCCCAGCACATCCACGTCTACAGCGCTAGCTGGGGCCCGGAGGATGATGGTAAAACTGTGGAGGGGCCTGGAATGCTGGCCCTGGAAGCTTTCTACAAGGGGACAGCAAGTGTAAGCACCGGCTCTGGGCATGGCTCCTCTGCCAGCTTGTTACCTCTGAAAAGAGCCTTGGCCTCTGGTCGTCAAGGGGGTTTGTGGCTTCTGAAGGGGAGGGATAACATAGGCTAGCCCCCCAGCAGGCCAGCTCTGGGCCAGGCACCTGGGGCCAGTTCAGGGAGGAATTCTGCTCCCCCCTGCACGACACAGCCCTGGGTGCTGGGTGTTTTTTTGCCCTCCACTGAACTGTCCGAGCCAGCCTGCTGCGAAAGGCTTGGCTAGCTAGAGCCTTGGTTTGATCCACTACGAACAATTGTTGGGTATAATTTTACATGGAACTAGCCCCGCCCTTCCTGTTTATTCCCATCTCCCTCCGAAATAGCACCCTGTACGCATGCTGCGGCAGGTGGGGATTGGTCAGCTTAACTACAGTGTATTGTTTCCATGGAAACTAGGTCAGCTGTACCCAGGACCCTGGAATATCCGTGTCTGAGGGTCCGCACTGCGAACCGACCAGGGAGCCGGGAGGAGCCCTGTGTCACATTAGCAGCATATTAACGCCACTGCAACAGCACAGGACTCTGTCCCGACACCTCCCCCTCCCCCCCGCCCCACGCAGTGTAACACTAGTCCCAGCTTGCTCCCCTCCCCACAGGGGCGCGGCGGCCTGGGTTCTCTCTTCGTCTGGGCCTCTGGCAACGGCGGCATCCACTCCGACAACTGTAACTGCGACGGGTACACCAACAGCATCTACACCCTGTCGGTGGGCAGCGTGACGGAGAGCGGCCGGGTGCCCTGGTACAGCGAGGCCTGCGCCTCCACCCTCACCACCACCTACAGCAGCGGCACCAAGAGCGAGAAGCAGATCGTGAGTCCCCCCCCGCCCATTCCTCTCTCCCCTAGGTTAAGGCTGCACTCGAGGGCCCACCGCAGCGGGGCCCCAGCCAAGAGGCGGCTCAGTGGTGACCCCTTCTGGCCGACTGGGGAGCCGACTGATGGCTCGAGAGTTCTGCCCTTCATTTCACTCCTTTACCCGCACAGGCCAGCTCAAACCCAGCAGAGGATTCAGCCCAGAACGTATCTTGGCATCTCTCTGAGAAGCCAATCCCACGGCTTCCTTACCTACCCTCTCTCCCCAGGTGACCACTGATCTGCAGCATCGCTGCACCGACAAGCACACGGGCACCTCCGCCTCTGCCCCCCTGGCTGCAGGGATGATCGCGCTCGCTCTGGAGGCCAAGTAGGTAGAACGTGCGTTCACGCTGCACTCCTACCCGCTAAGGCTGTTCCTGCCTTGGCAACGCAGCCACTACCCCCAGGGAATCTGCTAGGGCCTCTTTCCAGAGTCACTTAGAATGTCTGTAGGGATTATGGTCAAAATATCTCCCCATCGCTCCGACAAAAGCAAACATGGTATCTAGTCATGTGGAGTCAAAATCGCTCATGACCTGGGTCGCGCAGTCTCCTCTCCAGGGATACAGTTCGGGAAACCAAAGCTAGCGCCCCCTCCCAGCTGTTCAGCTTCCTGCAGGAAACCCAATTGGTGGGTCTCCATCCAGTCCAAGTGGCTGGGTGTCCACCCCACTGTCTGCCCTAATTGGCAGAGAAGCCAAGGATGGAATGAGCCAAAGATGCTCATCTATTAACCCTGTAACGCAGCCTCTCCAAAGCACTGGAGACCAAGCTGGGACTGCCTGGAGAAAGCTTGCCCATGCTCTATCTGTTGTGTGGATGAGCAGAAGCCACCTGCCCTCTCACCAGCCCCAGAGTCACCTCAACCTTTTGATACAGGAGACCTCTTTCCCAAAGTCCTCCTTGTCTCTAGCCCAGCACTGACGTGGCGCGACATGCAGCATCTCGTGGTGAGAGCCTCCAAACCAGCCCATCTGCAGGCAGAAGACTGGGCCCTGAACGGAGTTGGACGCAAAGGTGAGGCTGCTCGTTAAATCTTTACTCAGTGCAGATTGCTACCGGGACCCAGGGATCCTAGTTACATCCGCCATGGTATTTAAAAGAACAAGAGGCTTGCAGCCCTTAACAGTCTTCGTTGGCTGTTGATGGTCTCTACTAATGCTGCAGCATCTAGACCAAGTGCACCTTCCATGCTTGCTGTGAAAGAAAATGCTGGTTCTTTGGGTATCTAAGAGCTGATTTTTCTCCAGCAAATCTGGAAGCAATAAGCTACCACGAGTCACGTCTTAGCAGTCCGTTGTTGAGGCTCACTGATACTTCCCTGGGCTGGGTGTCTCTGTTTTTCAGTGAGCCACCATTACGGCTATGGACTCCTGGATGCTGGTGACCTGGTGGACCTGGCCAAGAAGTGGACTACAACCAGGCCCCAGAGGAAGTGTTCAGTCAAGGTTGTCTATGCACCCCTGTAAGAGAAGAAATCCTGTTGGAATCTGACCCCTTGTGTTGCGTGGGGAATCCTGGCAGAAAAGCCTTTCTGTGCACAAAGCAGGAGCTTCCCATAGACACTTTCTCAGGGAAATGAGACCTTGGGATGGGGATCAGATTTCCAAGTATGGGTTGGATACATACAAACACCACAGCACTTCAGGAGGTCCTGCTGTTGCAGTTCTGTGTGGGTGTTAAAGGGGGTGGCAGCAAAGATTAGTGACTGCCTGTCCCTCATATTCATGGAGGCAAGAGCTGGGTCACTGGGGGCCCTCCCCCAGAAAAAGAATAACCCTGCCTGCAAAGCATGATCCCCATCCTCTGCTTGGACCCTATGAACTTACACCCCAAAGCTCTGCTCTGCTTTAGCTCTGGTTTGCAGGATGCACCAGACCTGATGCTGTTCCTTTGTGGTTTCATTAAAAAATGTGTGCTGAAGCAAGAGGCTTTAGTAGCAGGCTCTCCTGTACCTGATCTCATTGGGTTTCTGGGCCCCAAGCCGAGGGAGAGGGGCAGACGCCTTCACCTCCTCTTCTTGTCTCCTGGCAGGGAGATAGGCTCAAAACTCACAGTCAGCAAAAAAGTCTCCACCTGCATCGGGAGGACCAGGTATATCCGCTCCCTGGAGCATGTCCAGGTCCGCATCTCTCTAAGCTACAGCAGGAGAGGGGATCTGGCCATCTCTCTGACCAGCCCAATGGGAACCAAGTCCACCCTGGTGGCCATCAGGTAAGGTACCAGTAGGAAGTGTTTAGCTCACACTTCCATGGGAGAAGGTGCAGCCTGCAATGATCAAATGGGAATTTCATGGATATAGAGATTTAAAACTCAAGTCTTAGGGAATATGATTGCTCTAAAACGAGTTGTGGCACTAGGATAGGAGTTCTCAACTTGCGGGTCACGACCCTCCAGAGAGTCACAAGCAGGTGTCAGGGTTACAGCCGCCCTGCCCTTCCCATATTGCTAAAGGTGAGTGTGCAGGGGGCAGGGAGGTCCTAGCTAGATGAGAGGTAGGTCATTTCTCTATATGGATCCATTGCACTGGGGACATCAGAACTGCTGCACTGGAATGGATCCATGGATTGTCTGGTGTGGTATCCGGTCTCCAACAGTGGCCAGTGCTGACTTCTTGAGGGGAAGCCACCAGCCTCCACAATGCACTAGATTACAGGGGCACCGGTTCCTTCCTGACCCAAGCTGGGGAGCAGTGTATGCCCAGAAGAGTTACCCCAGCAGGGCTGTGAGGTGAAGGCTGCTTCGAGAAGTCTTCCTGCTAGAAAGGCAAATGGTTGAGGCAGCCAGTTCTCCTGGCTCTGGTACGTTTGAAGCTGCCGTTGTAAGAACCTGGACACTTGTCTGAAGCTCACCTCTGGGTTTCTGAAGTGCATCCTCTGATCTTCTAGTGTCCAAATTCTGAAGGGTTTGAGCATTTCCCTTCCCTCGCCCCTGCTAGGCCATACGACACCAGCAACCAGGGCTACAGGGATTGGTCCTTCATGTCCACGCACTTCTGGGACGAGGACCCACAAGGCACCTGGACGCTCTTCCTAGAGAACAAGGGAGATGCCTACAACACAGGTGAGCGTCCCCGCCATGCAGGAGACATATGCAAGAGCCCATTTGCTATCGCTACAGCTGCTTTTCCTCTGGTTAGCTGAGGCTGAGCAGAGTTCAGGACAGGCTGCTGAACGGCTCAGCAAGTGGGGATGTGCCTAAAGAACTGGAGCGATGATCCCCTGTAGGTCAGCGAGGAGTTCTAGGCAGCAAGGTCTCTTCCTGGGTTAGTTGTTACTTACATTGCCATCTCCCAGTGGGAGTGAACTGTTCCCAAAGACACTGGTGTCTCCCAGATGGCCGTTCACAACTCTTCCCCTGAATGCTTGTGCAAGGGGAAGCTGAGCCAGAGTTAATCCCTATGCACCAGGAACCAGGTGGTGCCCCTGAGCCCTGTTACATTTCCTCCCCTGTGCACCCCTCCTTTGCTGTCCTCTTTATCCCATCCTCCTGCACCCCTCAGTGTACACAGGGCCTGGACTAAATTCCCTCTTCTGATAGGGATTTTGGAGCTAGTGAGGTTGCACTGCTTGGGATCCTTTAAAGCTCCCTTGCTAGGGGCACTCTCATGTATCACGGCCTTTAGCACTGGGATGGGGTGGAGTGGGCTCCGGCTGTGAATGGCCATGGCGTTCGTTCACTAACCTGTCCAACACCCGGTGTCCCAGTGCTCATCCATAGCACCTGGGGTTAACCCTTTGGGCCCAGAGCTCCATGAAGCACCCGTGCAGGTGTCTTGTAGGGAACTCGTGGCATCTGGGATCATGGGCTCCCCAGCATCGAGTCTGAAGCCCCTCCTCTCTTGAACTCCCTGCCCCCCAGGGTTCCTCACCAGCTTCGTCCTGCAGCTCTACGGAACGGACGAGGACATGATGGCCAGGCAGGTAGCAGCCTCCGTTGTGAGCGAGTGCGTTAGGCGGGACTCCAAGGGAATGTGCGAGGGTGAGTCGTCCTTGTTCTTCGTTACCCCCCTGGCACCAATAGACTCACTAGCACAGGGCCCCAATGGGGCTCTGTTGTAATCCTCAAGCAAAGTCAAGAGTTATCCACAGCCACGTGGCCTGACCCCCACGCACCCCCGGAGCAGGCAGGGCTCTGCCAGCACAGCCGGCCACCTCGGCTCACCTCGGAGGAGACCGTTTGCCTGGTGAGCTGCGGGGGAGGTACGTCTGTGCAGCAGCCTGAGGATGCTTCCATGTTCCCTTTAGACTCTTCTGGCTGGGTCTCCTGAGTAGCCAGTCAGTGGCCCTCCTCAGCGGGATAGGGGGTCACTGAGTGACAGACCCCCGTCCTTGCAGCGGTGCTGTGCGCCAGGCCCTGGCCATACTGGCATCTCCTGCTGGCCCCAGGAATGAGTTGGGGAAGCCGGCTGGTGTCCTTCCCCCTCCTTCAATCAGGCATTACAGTGGGGCATGGTTGGCTTGGCCAGAGGGGCTGCTAAGCCATTCGGCCTGAGCTCAGCAAACCGGGCCGGCCTGGGGCTGAACCAGTCTCAGCCTTTCAGTCCCGCAGGCAGAAACGCTCTGCTTCTTATCAGCATGCCTGTCCCTCCTTAAGCCTGAGGGGATATCAGTGCTCTGTGCAGCAGGTTGGAACTAGAAACCACCTAGATTCCTGGGAGTCACAGGTTTGAATCCAGGCAGGGTCAATTTAACCCTTTGTCCTGCAGAGAGCAGTAAGTGGCATTCCACACCTGCAGGGCTTCCTTGGAGGAGACCTTAAACACCAAGGCCCAGATCCTCCAAGGTATCTAGGCTCCTAACAGCCACTGAAATAGCTTTGTGGATCTGGGCCCAGGCTCCCCTCTGCTGTGTGTGGGCACTGGCCATGCCTGGGCACCTCAGTAAGATGGGCTGTAAGCCCCTTCGTGCCCCACAGCTGTGCAGCTGGCTCTGCTGGCTGTTGCCCATCCACCCTGCAGAATGCAGCAGAGGTGGCTGCATTTCAGCCCGGGGCTCATGCTAACTCTTGCCCCTCTCCCTGCAGAATGCAGCAGCCCCTTCTATGCGTTCCAGCACCTCTGCCTGTCCTACTGCCCTCCCCACTCTTACAACCGATCCAGGAGGTCTTCCCGCCTGAATGGGAGCCCACACCCTGTCCAGGTCTGTGCCACCTGCCACCCGTCCTGCTACACGTGCCGGGGGGACACCGCCAACAACTGCACCGCCTGCCCCCCCTTCTGCACCTTCCATGAGCTCTCACACTCCTGCTCCCCGCCAGCGTACCCCTTCCTCTTTCCCAGCAAGCCTGCAGAGGGGCAGCACGTCGTCCTCCTCATCCTGGTGATCCTGCTGGGCGGGGGCCCTCTCCTCGTGGGCATCCTCTGCATCACCTGCCATGGGGTGTCCCTCGCCGCCTCCTGGAGGCAGCGGAAGGGGCTCTGCGCTCTGCCCACAGCCACTGGCTTGGCAGGGGGAAGTGAGACTGGGACCAGTGCTAACACGAGAGGGGCTGGGTGCTTAAATGAGCCAGGGCAGCTGCAGGCTCCTGGGCCACCAGTGGAGGGCAGTGCTGGCCACGTAGCCCAGACACTGCCTGCAGGCCATGCTGCTTCCAGACTTAGAACCTGAGACCACCCCCCTCCCTGTGAAATAAATCCCCTATTGTCAGTCAGAGCTGGCGCCTCCTCTCTTGGTGCATGCAGGTTGGACTGGAGTAGCAGAACCAACCCTAGGGGCTGCCAGGACCCCTGCATTGGCTACCACTACCCTGCCCCCACCTCCCTGAGCCTCAGGGGCTGGAGAGTCAGGTGGGGGGGCTCCGTGCTCCTCTGCGCCTGTCCCTGGCTGGAGCTCAGCCAGCATGGCTCCTGGGGGCTACTGCACTGGCCAAAGGGTTGGCCCAGGACTGCAGAATTGCGACAGCAGCCCAGCAGGTGTTCAGGGTATCACCTTCCCCGCCTTGAAGGGAGGGAGGGAGAGTGAAAACTGATGAGTCGAGAGAGGATTTTCCTGTCCCTCTTCTTGCTGGAGGAGGTTTGACACCTCAAATGCCTGTGAGCCGATGCAGCTTTGCAGGTGGGAGGGGGGGAATGTTAAGCTGCTAGCTGAATGGCTTGGCCCACAGAGCCCCGGGGGTCTTGCTAGGTAACGAAGTACCAAGCCTTGATCTCTTCAGCCCAGAGCATCAGAGGCCTTTAGGAACCTAATGCCTATTGAAAGCAATCGCAGCTTGGTGCCGAAGGCTGTTCTGTGAGGCTCTGGGCCTGCCCTCCTGCAACCAGCTCCCGCAATGGCTGTGTGCTGCCGAAATCCCTCAGTTGCACCGATCCCCCTTTCAGTAACAGAACAGCAGGGCCTGAAGAGGTAGAAACAATATTTTATTTTGTTCAGAGGTTTTTGCCCAGGGAGTTTCTACAAGGACCCAGCTGAGCAGAGTGGTGGCCGCTCTCACTACACGTAAGGGCCTTTTTGTGCCAGAAGGAGCCAGCCAGACCCTCCGCTTGGATTTCAAGGGAGTTCTAGCAGCTGTGGAGCTGGGCCCAGGCCTGCACAATGGTTGTATAAGTGGAGGAGGGAGGCAGGTTTCTGTTCCACGAACAGAACTGAGGGGCTTGGCCTTGGGGGCAGCTTAGACTCAAGTTTCCCTTCTCAGAATTCACCGTTCAGGTGCTGTCACCTCTGGACAGAGCGGAAGTGGGGAGTTACCTCTGCTCAGCCAGGGAAGGGAATACTCCGTCCTGGCAATAATCCTTGGCAGGGAGCAGGGGGGGCGGCAAAGGGAGGAAGCCTAGAGCCTGGGTGGGTGTTTTTCTGCCTTGGGCAGTGGTGGAGTTAGAATCCTTTGTGGTGATCAGACTGAGAGGCGAGGTGAGATCTTTTATTGGCCTGACTTCTGGGATGAGGGACTATAAGAGATATGTCCCACCAGTCTTGTCTCTGTAAGGTCCTGGGCCCAGCACTGCATATTGACACAATACCACTTCATGTCCCCACCCAACAGCACTAACAGCCGTCTCCTGTCACACTACAACCAACCAGCTCCCCTTCCATCCGCTGCTTTACCAGCCACACGGGCTTGCTCCTGCCCCCTGCATCCCACACAGCTCACCAGACAGCATCCACGCTCCTCCCGCAGCCAGCCCAATTTCCCATTCCTCTGTACCAGTCGTCACTCTGCTGCTCTGGGAGCAGGGGCCACCCCCCGTGCGGAGCAGGGCAATGCTGGATCAAGTCCACTGGCTACTGCTCTGCTCCAGCTCGTCACTGAATGGGATGAAATCCTCTCTCCCAGCAAGCCACTGCTGCCCCTCTTAAATCAGAAAGTCACTTTGATCAAGAGTATTTGGGATCATAAATGCACAGAGAAGGGCTTAATCCCCCCCAGCCACTCACAGAACTGAGTACCTGGCTTGTGCCTGCAGTCAGTGTTATGTAACTTGCCGGTACGTGTGGGGGTTGGGTGGCAGAGACAGGAAAGGACAGCTCCTCTGGGCACTGCTCCAGCTGCCAGACCCATGTTTGTGGGGTGCCCCGGCCCCGTGGAGGAAATAGCAATAAAAACAACAGAGCTGTAGCTGAGAATTTCAGAGCCTTCTCCTGGGAGTTCTGGCTAATTTTCAAGGGCAACCAAGCCAGGCTTTTGACCCAGGTCTGGCCTTGCCAATCTGCCAGGATTAGCATGTCCTTAGGACGCAGTTGCTCATCTCTCTGCCCTGGCTGCAGCAGCATGCCAGAGGGAGGTAGGACCAGGCCACATCAAAGGGAGAGGCTAAAGCCCCTCTCCTCTGGGCTCAGATTAACCTTGGCCATGCTGCAGAGACAGCTGCGCCCCTGGAACACAGCACAGGAGGGAGGGAGAGACCAGGCTTGAAGGGGATCTCCCTGGGCAAGAATCTCTATCTGTTACAGTATCTCCTAGGAGCTGGTGCTGTTTTGCATGCTGCAGGCGTTCAGATGGGAAAAGCCCTTCCCACACTGTGCTGTTTGGTAGCACAGTGCTGGGCCCTGCTGCTCTGTGCTGTCTTAGTGACCGTAGGGTGGAGGTTGCTAAGAAGTTGCCTTTAGCTGTGGGGCTCTTCCATCACTCAGCCCTGCCCAGCTGTGGGGGACGGGGGGGGGGACACAGCTGGGGAGGGGCCAAAGCAGGGATGCAAACAGGGTAGCATGGCAGCTTTATGCTGCCTTGTGCACTGACTGTTGTGACCGGCTGGCTGGCTGGCTGAGAGGTAACAGGACGTCCCTCCAGGGTCCAGAGTTGGAGGCTGCTGGAGCTCACGACTCTCCCTGTCCTGGGCCATCTCCTCCTTCAAGTGCTTTGGGTCGCCGGCTCCCACGTGGGGGCAGGCGTGGCCCCACCGCCGTCCCCACCTGCTGGAGAGGGCACGAAGAGGAAGGCGAAGCCCAGGTTGTACAGACAGAACAGGTTGTAGCCAGTCATCGCCAGGGCCGGGAAGAAAGCGAGGCCGAAGCCAAAGCCACGGTAAGCGCTGCCAACGTGGAGGCTGATCCAGTAACAGCATCTGCAGCACAAAGGACAGAGAGTTCGCTACCCATCCCCGGCGCACCAGAGGGCTGAGGGCAGCTCGCCAGGTGACTAGCACATGTAGTGCCCAGCAGTGGTGCGTGATAAGGATGGACTCCCTGCCCCGGGGAGCTTACGCAATTCATGGAGAACAGGAGTGGAGACCAGGGTGGGGGAGAACACGAGGATCATGCAGTTACTTGGGAGGTTAAAGGTCCAAGTGGCTGAGATCATCTCTATCCAGTACCCATTATAGCCTCCCTCGGCCGTTCATTTGACACCAAGTCATTCCTTGCCCAGGCTGCAGACTCTTGTTGAAAGCTTCCCCAGTCTAAGAAATCAGCCAGCCAAGGAGATGCAATCAGGGTTAAACACCTGCCAAAGAGATCCGGCTCAGAACATGGCTGGAAATAAACAAGAGGCTCTGAGAAGCTCTCCTGTCTGTTACATCACGGTAGCACCTACTGACTTCTACAGCCTGACCACTCTGTGGATGCTGCTCCGGGCCGGCATGCAGCCATGCCGATGGGGGAAGGAGGTTTCTGGAAGGCAGCGCAGCCCGAGCAATGGGCCGGGAATCCCTCGCGACGGTCCTGAGGCAAGCAACAGGCCGGGAGGGGCCACCAGCTCAGTGGGGAGATGCAGTTAGAGGGGACGCGAGGGGAACTACACCCAGAACAGCTCAGTGCTTCAGTTCCCACTGAAGAGCCAGATCCTCAGCTGGTGTGAACTGGCTTCAGTGGAGCGATGATGGGCAAGAGTGGCGCGTCAGGCCCCCGAGTTGTGTCTCTACTAAGGAGGGGCCGGACAAGAAGCATTTAACTGAATCTCTGTGGGGTGCAGGAAGGGGTGTGGGGGGGAGAGGATTAACGGTGCATTGTCCATGCTGCCCACTGGCCATCCCTGGTCCCAGCGTCTCACCTGCCAATGGAGAAGAGCCCGGCCAGGATGGGGATGAGGCGCAGGTGCTCCTGGGCCAGGAACGTGGCCAGCACCACCATGTTGAGGCCAAAGATGACAAACTGCTCCATGGAGCTGGTGACGTACAACCGGTGGAGCAGGACAGGCGGGGAGCGCGTGTCCAGTGGGTCAATAGCCACCGAGCAGAGCTTGGCGAGAGCCCCGAACATAACACCTAGGGGCAGAGCGGGATGAGGGGAGAAGGGGAGAGGTTTGCATCAGACACCACAGCCAAACTCAGGCTCCTTCATGCTTCTGAGCGCCGATTCCAGGCCCTGCCGTGCTCTTGCTGAGACAGAGCCACTCTCGGCCAACAGCACCAGCACATACAGCGCCACCCCCCATGTTCCCTGTCCCCAGACAAAAGAGCTTGTGGGCTTGGCAGAGCCCGGGGGTAAATGTGGCTCACCCAGTCCCTGGATACAACTCCTCCCTATTTTATCAGTAGCTGTTCAGTGACCACCACGTGCTCGGAGCTGTACCAGACCAAGAGTTTATAGGGCCCAGAGTACTGGGCATTTAGGGAAGACCACTGCAGAGATTAGGGTGGCACTCAAGTGACCCAGATTCAATTCCCTGCTCTGCTAGACTCCTTACATGGCCTTGGGCAGGTCTTAGCCTCTCTGCACCGCAGAACCCCAGCCCTGCCCTGCCTCACAGGGAGTTAAGGAGGATGAAGACTGTGAGATGCTCAGACACTACGACAATAGGAGCCATAAATACCCTAGATAGATGGCAGCCAGGACTTCATCTGTGGTTCTGCCACTGTGTGTAACCTCAGGTGAGTCATTCAGCAGCTGCATGCCTCAGTTTCCCCATCTGTACCATGGTGATAATAAGCATCAATCTCAATGCAAAGCCCTAGGCGCTACTGTACCAGTGGACGGAGATACCTCACAGAGGGCTGAGTCCATTGGCTGGCGAGGCACAAGGCAGGACACAGTGGGCCCCAGGAGAAGTATGAGACACGCACCTGATCCTACACTTAAAGCCTTGAATGTGTGGCTGCACTCCATCCTGTGTGTCCTGCTACCTGTCTCCTGCTGAGCCCAGAGGCCGGCAATCTGCATGTCACTCGGGCTAAACCTTACCCACCATGCAAGAAGGGGAAGCCTCGGTTTGTAAGTCTCAGAGGGCAACCAGGACTTCCCTGTACAGGCTGTAGCAATCAATGTCACTCAGAAGGTCAGACCTGCTACCCTTCCTCCTCCCCAGCTGATACCCCCGCTGCCCCTCATCAGAAAGCCTCCTGGTCACAGTGAGATTTTCTCCCCTGAATTAATTCCCTGGCAGACAGGAATCAAAAGCCATGATCAAACATTCAAGGGCAGGTGGAGCTGACTGCCCTGATCTGGCAAGTGCCAGCAGAGGCTCAGAACTGGGTCACTAGGTGGGGAAGGTCGGGGGGGGTCCCTTTTGATCCCTCCCCACACAGCCTCCTACCAGATGCAGATGAGAGTTATTAGTGCATGGAACACAGAGAGGGCAAATTTCCTACGAGTGCAGCTTTTTTGGGGCGGGGTCTGGAACCTAGATCATGGGGCAGGGCCGTGTTTGTGCAGATCACGGGTCCCATGCCGTGCCAGGGGGGCTTCCAGACATGACCATGCTACAAATAATCAATCATTATAAGGGACTGTCTCAGGGACTGGATGCTCAGGAGGTGCACAGCAAATTCGCATGAGCAGTGAGTCCAGGCCTCCACCCCACCCAGCACCCAGTGAAAGGAGAGGATAAGCCAGCTGGTCATGCAAAGCCCAGTGCATTCAGCCCCCTGCACGCCTCCAGCCTAGACATCCAAGGCCCATCTAAGTCCCTAGATGGGTGCCTTTGGTTTAGCGTCTGATCAGACTCTCCCTAAGCTCAGGGGCTGGCTAGGCAGCTGCTGCAGCAGCTCCCACTCCTCTCTCATTAAGGCAGGAATGCTGGGCTCAGGGATCCTTCCAAAATCCAATTCCAGGCCAACAGGCCCATGTTTGCTCCCTGTCCCGCTTGCTGTTTACAGAGATAACAAAGAGGAATGTTCTCTGTAATTAAATTGTCTCCCCGCGTGCCTTCCACGGGAGATGGACGGGGGCTGGGGCCCGGCAACGTTCATCCCCTGTGCTGACAGCACCGAGACAGCGGGAGACGCGTACAAGTGGCAGAAGTGCCCAGGCCAGGGAGCAGCTGGGCGTGGGAGATGGAGCTCGGGTGGCTGGAGATGGGAGTCAGGCCCAGAGGACATTCCTGGCTTGGCTGGTGGTGGAAAGGTCTCTGCCAGCACTAGGGGCCCTTGGGGGGCTTAACTGGAAATCAAAGCAGTGACCGTGCATTGGGGCGACTTCTTTTTCCCTGTAGACTCCAGCTCTGCCACTCCCCCTGCTCGTGGAATAACAAGCTGTTCTCAGCCATCAGGGAGGGGACTGGGGATCTGGCAGGTCTTCTCCACGGCCCATAAGCGAGGTCTCTGCAGGCATCTGCAGCCACACACACACTGCTCCGACCCAGGGTGGGGGTGGGAGTATTGTGCTCCTGCCACAGAGGGGCTGAGACTCCGCAGTGAGCTATAGGACAGTAGGCTCCAGGGGCCATGTCTGCCCTGCAAGGGCGACCTCGCAGCACTCACTAGAAGCCTGAGCCAAACAGATCCAGTGGAACCTAGGGAGGGGGTGGAATCTTCATCCTTACAGGTTTTTACGGCCCGGCTTGACAAAGCCCTGACTGGGATGATTTAGTTGGGGTTGGTCCTGCGTTGAGCAGGGGGTTGGACTAGATGACCTCCTGAGGTCCCATCCAATCCCGATATTCTATGATCCTATGAAACACTCCAATGGCCTTTGGATCAGGCCCTGAGCAGCCATAGTCCTGCCCCAGCAAGCGCTGGGCTCAGTGCAAAACCCGGGACAGATTATAACAGGGCTGGTGCCACAGTCCCGGTTTGGAATGAGGAGTGGGATCTCCCCAGGACATCAGAGGGTGATGGGTCATGATTGGTGGCTGTTCTGGGAGTTGTCCACTCCTGGCCCACTTATAGGGAGATTTCCATTGCCAAGTCAATGCACATTGCAGAGACCCCACTGCTGGGTAACGAGGATGAATTGGTGACGGGGGCTGGCAAGCCCCAGCCACATGGCACCCCATGGAAAGCAATCAGCACACAAAGAAATTAACTGGGGTGGGGACCACATCTTCCCTCTACTGCATTCAGCACCATGGCCAGAGCAGGGAGGGAAGTGGGAAATGAGAAGGTAGAGGGGAACCCCAGCTGAGGGCAGCCCAATCAGCCATCCAGCCTGGTGTGCCTGCAATGGGCAGATACACCTGCACTTGCTGGGGGTCCGGGGAGCAGCTTAGCTGGTGACGCCATCCCATATGGCACCAGGCCCAGTAGGAAGTGGCTTTTCTGTCACCAACAGGGCAGAGTGAATGTCTTGGTATCTCGTGTTGCAGAGCATGGAAAGTCTGCTGCTCTTGGGACTCCAGACTCTTTCACAAGAGCCCAAGTGAGGAATCCAAAATGAACGGAGGAAGGTCTCCGGAGAGGGGAGCCCCTCACAAATACCCATGTGCCCAAGGGGGCTAAGGCCAAGACACAGGAGTCAATAGAAAGATCCTGAGACCCTTGTGTGAGGGTCTCAAGAAAGGCAGATGGGCCAGAAGCCGGAATTCTGCTCTCTTCATCCGGGTTCCTAAGCAGATGTTGCAATGACCCAGGTCTGAGAAATGCCAGTTGCCACCCTCCTCCCCCGACAGTATCATTATCCCCATTTTACAGCAGGGTAAACTGAGGCATGGGGAAGGGCGTGGCAGAGCCAGGAATAGCAGCCCCCGGCCCCCTGCTTTCGCTGCTCAATAACTCTCCCTCCGAAAGTCAGGACTAGAGCCCTGGTGGCCAAACCAGCATCCGGACCAGCCCCTCATCACCCTGCCCCCTCGTGCAGTCGCACTGTTCACCAATGCAAGGGGGGATGCAAAACACCACCATCCCGATGTGCACTGGGGTAAACTGCACCAGGGACAGAGCCACGATGGGTTGGGGGGTGGGCAGGCAGGGCGACAGCTTGGGTCCCCCAGAAGCTTGCCAGGAGGAGAGGAGATTCCCTCCTGACCCCTGCCCAGGCCCTGAAGCCCGACGACCCCTGGCCTTACCAAGCATGCTGGGCACCACGGCGATGAGCAGGCAGCGCAGGGCGAAGGCCGCGCGGCTGGCCAGATCCGGGCAAAGCGGCGGCTCGAAGGGCAGGAGGTAATAGAGTCCGTAGAGGACCCAGGGCGCCAGGAGCAGCGAGACAAAGACCGAGGACACGGCCTTCAGGTGGGAGCTGGTGCAGCAGCCATAGCACTTCCCCGGCGGGCGAGGGGTGGGCTCCTCGGGGCCACGGGAAACCGGCTCCACACCTGAGCCGAGGAACGGCTGCTCCTCCCTGGGGAGAGGCCGACCGGCCGTGGGGTGTGCCGGCCCCTCGCTGTGGGGCTGCGCCCTGCTTGGCTCTCTGCCAGCGGGCAGATGCTCCGTGTGCTGCACCATGGGGGTCTCTGCCCCCACCCTGTCCAGCAAGCAGGTCTCCTTGGGCACTGCCATCGCCACACTGTCTCCAGGCCCCGCCCAGCCGGCCTCCCGTGGGTCGCAGCCCCATGGAAGGATGAGGTCTTTGGGGTCCATTGCCATGGGAAGCCTGGGGTCCCCCTGCACTGTGGAAGGCCGGGGGTCCTCCCCCAGGAGAGGCCCAGCCCCCTGGCTATGTATCCCTTCCACCGGCTCAGCCTCTGGGCCTGGAGAGTCGCTTGTAGCCAGGCTGAGGGAGGCCTCCTCCTCAGAGGTGGAGTGCAGCTCCTCGACGGAGGACTCGGGGCTGTCGGAGACAGGCGCCAGGGAGATCTGGGTGTCCAGGTCCAGGAAGGGCGAGAAGGAGAGGCGGCTCGGGTCTATGTCCTGCAGCTGGTCGATGAGGTCGGCAATGGAATCCTTGACACTGTCAAACTCCCGCAGCTGGTGGCAGCTGGCTGGGGCCTTGGGGGCTGTCATGGCTGGAGGGGTGGGGCTGCAGGGCAGAGACTCGTCAGAGGCCGGGGGAGAGAACAGGGTGTCCGACCCCCCTCCTGTGCCTGGCAATCCCCAGGCCTCATCCGCTCTCCTGGCAGGTAGGTCTCACCATCATGGAGGGGGAATCTGAGAGACAGAGAGGGGAAGGGTCTTGCTTAAGGCAACCCCACAAATCAGTACCAGAGCCAGGGACAGGACCTGGCAGTCCTGACTCCTGGGCTCCCTTGATCTAACTACTAGACCCTGTTCCCCTCAGAGGTGGGAAGTCCAGATTCTCACCTCTGAGCTAACCGGTGGGACTCCTGACTCCCAGCCCCCTGCTCTAACCACTAGACCCCACTCCCTGTCATTGCTCCTGGGAAAATGCAATATGCCAATCTCTTCCAGCAAGGTTTCTCATGGGGTGGGGGGGGGGGGGGGGGAGCGACTGACAGGGACATTTTATTGGATTTGATTTGATGCCTGAAAAGCAACTGTCACCGCAGATCTTTCTGGGGGGGGAGAGGGGGAGCTCCATGTTATGTGGGGCAGGATTTCTCTTGGAGGGACAGGTGCTGTGATCCCCTCTCTCCTGCTGGCCCCGAGGATCAGAGCTAGGGGCTCAGTGCTCTTAGCAGAGACAGGCCTCTGCTTCCCTGGTGAGCAGGCTCCTCCTGTACCCTGAAGATGCGACTGAGACCCTGGAGCTAGATGGAAGGTGCCACCCCTGGGAAAGTGCTATGCAGACCCAGGGCTCCCATCGGGGCAGAGCCCTGCTGCCCCACAGCTTGTGAAGGGAGCTGGAATGGGGCTGGAGGCCGGCTCCAGCCGGCCGGTGTGCAGTCTGGATTTCAGACCCCATAGGGTCCAGGTGTGACAGGAGCCAGAGGGTTCAGGGGGAGTGGGGAAAGCTTTGTCTCCATGCAGGCTGCAGGAGGGATGAATGGGCCACTGAGCAGAAATTTCCCCAGTCTAAGACAGAACTCATCCCTCCCCCAATGCAGGAGAGAGGGGCCCTGTGGGGCACAGCCCATGGGCTGGATGAGCCCTCAGGAATAGCCCCCGAATGTGCCATGGGGAAGCTGTGTCCTTATAACAGGGGCCTCATCACTGCAGTGGGACAGAGGACAAGTGACCCACACCCACGGGTGCCATGTTGCTGGGATACGGGAATCGCCTTGGTGCACAGATCAATGGGGCGGCTCCTTGGGAATCCCATCTCTGCTACCAGCCAAATCTGGGAGGAGAACTGCCCCACAATGCACCTGGATGGGGAATATATCCCACAGGGAGGTGGTCCCCCCGCCCCAGCCAGCCATCGGCTCCAGCCCTAGAGCTGGAAGCGAAGTTGCTGGACCCAGTCCTATGTACTGTGATCTGGGAGATACCTGGGTGGGGCTGGGGGGGTTAAAGGCACGGCACGCAGGGCTCCTAAGCAAACAGGTCTCTTTGGCGTATGTGCCCCTCCCTCTGCCTCCCCCCTTTCTGGGACAGCAGCATCCTCAGCGCAGCTGGGAAATTACACCAACCTCCGCCCCCCCCCCCCAGCACATATCAAAGCATTTCACCGTTGCTCCCAGGCTAGGAAAATGGGGTAACTTGTGTCCCTCCAAGATCTCCACTGCCCCCCTCCTCCCATGCTGATGGAAAGCAGAGAAGAGACATCTCAGTGAAACTCCACCTCCCCACCCCACCGTGTCTCCGTCCGGGGGCCCCAGCCAAAGCCGGCCCCTCAGAGCGACCCTAAGTTAGACAAGGAGAGGACTCTCCCCCCCAACTCTAGTGGGATGGGAGGGCGATGGGGGGGGGGGGAATCCCTGCTCTGTTAGGAAAAGGTCACTTCGAACAGAGTCGAGAGCTCAGAATACAAATGGATTTGAAACCTTCAGCCCCCCCAGCCCTTTCCCCTCCATGCCCCCATCGATTCCTGCCCCCTATTGCCCCAACTGTCCCCCACATCCAGCCCTGCCCCCTCCATGCCCCCCCACATCCACCCCTGCCCCCATTGCCCAACTGCCCCCAACATCCAACCCTTCCCCCCCACATCCACCCCGTCCCTACCCCTTCTGTATCGCCCCCAACAACCACCATCCACCTCCCCCGTCAACCCGGTCCCCTACATCCAACCCCCGAGCCTGCCTCAATTCCAAATCACCTCCCTCCGACCTGCCCCCCATCTCCAGGCCCCGTCCCTCCTGCGCCCCGGCCGGCTCACCGCGTCCCCCGGGACTCTCCGCGCAGCGCCCGGGCTCGGCTCCGTCTCGGCAGCGAGTTTGAATGAAAACGCGAGTTAAGTTTCTTGCCTGGCCAAGGCGGCTCCCCCCGCCCCGCCCCGGCCCGACCCGGCCCATCCCCGCAGCTGGGCGGGGCCGGCCGCGGCCCCTAACCCGGGCCACATGGCTCTGAGCCCGCCAGCGGAGGATCCCAAAGCGCTTTGCAGACTCACCCTGCCGGGGAGGGGGGATTCTGGGGCCCGATTCTGCGCCGCTCACTCCCCGGTGAGTCGGGAGCCATTCAGCAGAGGCAGCCAACACAGGAGCAGAGACCTTCAGCCCCCCCCACCCCAGTCCGCTCTAAGGCCCAGCACTGTCCTTGTCCCTTCTCCAGCTGCAGTGAGTAAGGGCATGGAGTGGGGCATTCCCAGGTGGGGGAATAGGCCAGTGCCTCACTTTCCCCCTCTTGCCCCTTGCCTGTTTAGGCTGTAAAATCTTCCGTGCCCTGCTTAGCACAATGGGGGTTAGTGTTCCTGTAATACAAATACGATATGGGGAAACCGAGGCACTGAGGGAAGGGGACTTTCAAAAATATTACCCAGCAAGACCCAATGGCAGGGATTGGAACCCAGGCAGCCTGACCTCTGCTCGGCTGCTCTTACGCAAAGGGCTTCTCTGTTAGTGGTATCAACCCTTGAGAGGGGACTTGATCCCCAGCCAAGTACCTGCATGAGGAAGAGGCCACTAGCAGCAGAGGGCTCTTTGATCTAGCAGGCAAAGGCAGAACAAGACACAAGGGCTGGAAGCAGAAATTAGATAAATCCAGCCTAGAAATAAGAGGCACATATTTGACAGGGAGAGGAATTAACCACTGGAGCAAACTTACCTGGGGGCATGGTACGTCTCTACCCCTTGAAGTCCGGTCCTAGTTAACAGATGCACTAGCTCAGCTACAAGATATGGGCTGGATCCAGGAATCACCAGACAGCCCTCTGCAGTTCAGACTAGCTGAGTGTCAGTGTCCCTCTGGGGGGGTAGATTTGATGAACTCTCAGTACCCTAAAACCAGCACCAGGGGAACGTAACTGGGTCTCAGGAATGTCACCCCCCAATAGCACTCACATCTCAGAGGCAGGGGCCTGGGGTCCAGCTAAGAGTGCACTGGTTGGGTGTATAGGTTGAGGGCTGACCGTCCCTCTGCTGTACAGTGATCGAGTCCTCACCCAGCACTGAAATGGTTAAAGCTGGTTCTCTCTGTGCAGCGCCTTCCGGTCCCAGCCCAGATCTTAACTTGCATGGCATGTTCCATCCCTAGATCTCAAAGCACCATGGGCCAGGCTTACCGTCTCTGTTTTACAGATGGGAAAACTGAGGCACAGATGGAGTGACTTGCCCAAGTAGACTCCACCACAGAGGCTGTGGCAGGGCCAGAAATCAAGCCCAGGTCTCCTGAATCTTAACCCCTCATGCCCATCTGTCTCACAGGATGGGAGCATGGTTCCTGCAGCTGCCCCTCTGCCTAATTCAGAGCCACCTCGCTCATTGCCACCTTCCTCTAACAGCAGGACTCCAGCGGGGAGCCCACTCGAGCTGGGGAGACCAAAGCACAGAGAGGAAGGGACTTGCTCATGCCCCCCCCCCCCAGCCAGTCAGGGGTAGAGAATCCAGAGCTAGGGATGGGGCCTAACCCCTCTTCCCACTGCCGGCCAGGGAACAGAACCCAGCTCCCCAGCCCTGTCCTGGTTGTATGGGAGGTTAAAGCACTCCTGGCTACAAAGTGGGTGTCGCACTGCACTGGGGTGGAGCCGATAGCAGCCTCCTGCAGGAAGTTTGGCCCCTGTGCAGTTGGGATTTCTCTCACTGTGGGGCCCTGTTGGGGGAGAGCAGTACAATTGGTGGCTACTGGTTCTCCCCCCACCCCCCATAATAGCTTTGAGAGCTGGGCTGAAATCCTCCAGGATGGGGTGATCTAAGGGCTTCTCTGACAACAGGGCCCTTTGTTCAGCAGCAGCCATGTGCTCAGTGTTGAGAGCCCAGCAGAAGGCATGGGGCGGGGGGCGCTGAGGATAGAGTTACACAAGCTGGTGAGGGGATCCGGCTGGATTCTGCAGGGGGTGGCAGAGGCAGGGTTATGCACCCAGGCTGCTATTGGCCACAGGGCTAGGCTGGGCAGCTGCTGAACCGGACCCAGGCTTCCCGCCTCTGGCTACTGGGGTTTGCAGCCCCTTGTGCATGTGGAGGAAAGAGGCTGGCTGGTGGGATTTCTGGTGCCACCCCCCCACACACACCCACCCTGACCCCACTGCTGTGACCCCCCTCAGCTCCTGGAACAGGATGCCCCCCCCCCCCCCATTTCCCAGTGGCTGGAGAAAGCAGCTAGGTCACAGTCTAGTCTCCTCCAGAAGGGAAAGGCTGGCTCAGTAACCCACTCTTCCCAGACCCCCCAGCCTGAGGCAGGGGCATTAGCTGTGGGGACTGAACCTGGGTCTAGCAGCATGACCCCCTGCCTGAGCTCAGAGAGCCAGTGTGGCTGGCTCATGAACCTTCATGTAGCCCAGGCAGAGCACCCCACGAGGGGCTGGAGAGGGTCTGCAGTGGGAATAGCTCCAGCCCAAGGCTGCACTTATAGGGGAAACTTGTGCCTATTCAGTGAGCAGCAGCCAGGGAGCTTATGGCTGCACCTGGGCAGACACCCAAGGGAGACAGGTGGGGCTTCCCTTGTCTGGCCACCCCTGGCTCAGAAGCAGGGCAGTTTGTCCCTGCTGTACAACTGCCACCCTCTGGGGGCTACCCCAGATCTAGAACCTTACATGGCTGGGGCTGCCTCCAAGCCAGCAGCCCTTTGCCACCAGCAGCGAAGAGAGTTTCCCTCTGGCATGTGTTCTGGTGACTACGACTGAGTCTGTGTCAGGCCATTTGCAGTAAAGCAGGCAGCTGGGGGAGGGGTAGGAGGAGAGGGGAGCAGCACAGCAGAGATGAGTAGTTGATGGTGGTTTTTTATTAAACAAAAAAGGTTACAAATAGTGAACTTTTCAAAACAAAATTATAAGAGTCTAGCTGGGAATCTCAGCCCACGGCCCTTAAAAACATGGAGAGGACCCAACACACAAAAATCTCTCTCTAACGCCACCCCAGGCTTGGCAGAGCCAGGCACAAGGGTTACACACCAGCCTTGCACATGGATGATCATGAGGGAGGTGTCTGGGGGGCAGGGAGGGAAGAATACCAATATTTGGCCTGGAAAGAGCTCCTTGGCCCAGCTGAGTTGGATGGTCAACCGCTGACCCACCCCAGCTCCTTGGCCTTGGGGATGGCCTTGCTGAACACAGCACTAGCTGCTGTTATGGCTTTGAAGTGCCCGTGGCTCACTGCAGAACCCAGACTATGTGATCAGAGAGTGCCAAGCTCCCAGGGTTGCCTGTGCCAGCCTGCTAACCCAAGTGGCTCAGTTCCCAGCATGGGGGGGGGCATGTTGGCAAGACAGGGGCACACAGATTGAAAACTGAAAGCTAAGGCTGGCTGCAAATTCCTCTCCCATCAGGGCCCACCCACACTCAATCAGCCCCCGGAGTGGCTACAGGGAGAGCCTGGCTTGCTCTCCACTGACCCACCCTGGGAGAAGAGGGAGGCCTTGAGTTGTTTTGAGGCAGGGGGAGGAAGTGCTGAGTTGGAAGAATTCAGGAGGTGAGCTACAAAGACAAGAGGCAGGTGTGAATGCACCACTAGAGAATCTTAGCAGTGGGCAGAGCTGCACAAGCCAGCGACCATTGCCCTGGGCCCAGCACACACTCAGAGATACTAGACTGTAGCCACTCTGGAACAACAAGCCTTAAATGCAGTCCTCTGGCTGAACAAATTGTCTCAAAGGTTGTTTTTTTAAAAACTGTTCTAAGGACACCAGTTTCAAAGCCAATACAAACAGCCCAGCTTAATACAAAGATGACAACAGAATTTAAGTGGAGTTTACCTTCAGCCATTTGTATTTCTCTCAGCTCAGAGGCTGGTCAGTTTCAACTTTTGTTTCTAGTCTGTTTCACTCAGGTTCTCAAACATTGGGACCTTGCTGCAATTCTTGGGTTGCAAAGGTCTGCAGGGAAGTTGTTGCTTTGCAGAGGGAAGCTTCCTTTGTCTCCTCCTAGTTTGAAGAGCACTAAGTAAAGGGGAAGTTTTCGAAGAGTCTTTTTTTGGGTTAATATACACACCAAGATTTTCTTAATAAACTTATGAGTCCAGGTACCCATCTAGGACACATTTAAGGGGCCTGATTTGTCAGACGGTGGGTAAAAAACAGCCCAGCCCTCTTTAAGAGGTTCTCAAGTTGGACCCCCCCCAAAACTGAGATACTCAAAGGCACTAGTAACTTCTGAACTGTAACTCTTGAAAGTTGGGGGTCAGACTTGGATTTCCCCTTTAGAAAGCTGCCCTCTGTGCTCACGTTAGGTTGCCAAGCTCAGTTTTCCCAGCGGGGTGTATGTGGAGAAGGAGAGAGTAGGTAGGAGAAGAGCGAACGTTTGCCTTGCCGCAAGCTTTGTGCCTGGGACCTTTGAGAGCAGCCCATCAGGACAGACTTCTGGGAAGGCTTTTCCCCTCTACACTTAGTCCCTGGGCAGACATCAGTCTACAGCCAGTAGCTTGCAGAGACGGTATTTCCTCCGGATTTCAGTGCGGACATCACCCTATGGGAGAGGGATTTCAAAGGGGACAGCTCAGGTGGGCAGTGCTTCGTTTGGGCCGGGGCTCAGCCCCAGCCCCTCTTTCATCACAAGTGGGGCACAGCAGGTGGGGTGTGCAACACTCACAAGGATCCCCCACATGGCAGGGGAGTCGGAGACTGGGACCTCCAGCACTGCAACACAGACCTCCCACTACTGCTCAAGTAACTCTGCCAACAGGCTCTTTTCCTTCAGTGGACCAGCCCCTGGTGAGGGGGGGGGGGGGGGAGAAGATGTGGCATGTTCTGCCATTGCATTACAGGGGCATTATTTCCTAAACAGATGATCAGCACCACTGACTCCTGAGGGTAAGAGGAGCTGATCCGGCCACTTTGACAGATCAATAACCCTAGATTAGCACTGTGGAGTGGCACTAGGAACCATGTCACTGCTCAGCTCGGGGCCTGTCTCCATAGAAACAGGGCACATCTGAGCCCTGAGGAGGGGCAATGCCCATGAAAGGCAAGAACGGGCGAGATCCCGTCCAGCCCCTTGGTCAGCCGGGTTAGGGGGATAGTGACCGAGCTGGCTCGGTGTGCTGGTCTCCTTACCACTTGGCTAAGCTTCCCCAGCAGTGGGAGAACGCGTAGCAACTCCTCGTCCTGGCGGTCCCCCAGCCAGCCGGGGATCGGGATCCAGTTGGAAATCTGCAGAAAGGGAAGGAGTGTTGGCTGTGCAAGAACCAGGCAGCCCCGCCAGCCAGCAGTTAGCCAGGGGAATGTGGAGAGGTTAGAAATCCAGGGGCAAGAGTGGGGAGAAAGTGTAGACTCCTAGAGGTGCAGGGCTAGAAGGAACCTCAATCATATAATATCAGGGTTGGAAGGGACCTCAGGAGGTATCTAGTCCAACCCCCTGCTCAAAGCAGGACCAATCCCCAATTTTTGCCCCAGATCCCTAAATGGCCCCCTGAAGGACTGAACTCACAATCCTGGGTTTAGCGGGCCAATGCTCAAACCACTGAGCTATCCCTCCCTTCAAGAGGTCAAGTCTAACCCCCCTGCACTGAGGGGGGACAAAGTCAACCTAAACCATCCCCAAGGGGTGTTTGTCTAACCAGTTAAACCTGCACTGATGGGGATTCCACCATTGCCCTTTGAAGCCTTGCAGGACCCATTAGATACACCCTCCCCCTTGGGCAGTGAGTCATTGATAACAACTTGGGTATCAGTTGCACCCCAACCATTAGCAATTTCCTCTCGATTGCATTTCCCGGGTTTGAGAGTTTCAGGTGAGATGGTCAAAAGCCTTTTTTAAAAAGACTTCCCCCCCCCCCCCCCCATCATCATGTCTATTCCCCCCCCCCCCCCCATCCACTAGGCCAGTAACCCCAAAGGAGGTTAAAGGAGAACAGTAGGTTGGTTTGGCAGGATTTGTTCTGGACAGATCCAGGCTGGCTATTATCCTCCATGTGCTCACAAACGGAGTGGTTAGAATTTGGTTGCGGTATCTTTCTGGGGAGTGAAGCGAGGCGGAGTGGTCTAGAACTTCTTTGGTCCTCTTTGTACACCAGTCCAAGATCTTGCCCATCCTCCAGGAGTCCCCAGAGAGAATTGCTAACACGTCTCAGATTGCTTCAGCTGGTTCTTTAAGGAACCTAGAGTGAATTTTGTCAGGCCCTGCCAACGTGAATGTAGCTACCTATTCTTTAGCCTGCTCTTTCCCCATGTGACTTGTATTCCTTCCCCTTCGTTGTTGGTTTGTTAATTGCATAGCGTTAACCATCTGATCACAACTCACCTTTCTAGCCAAGAAAGGAACAAAACAGGCATTAAACAAACACCTCCAGCTTCTTGAGGTCATCCCTTGTTAGCTCTGCCTCCCCACTAAGTGGGCTGTGCTTTCCTTTGTCTTTTATAGAACCGCATATGTCCCTTGTGAGGCATAATGCAGTTTGGGAATTAGCCTTTTGCACTTCATCCCCACATGTGTGATTTGTCTGGACACCTCTTCAACCATTCATCCACTTTTCCACTCTTTGTAGGATTCCTTTTTGGTTTTCAGGTCATTAAAGAGCTTCTGATGGAGCCACACTGGCCTCTTGCTATCGACTTCTCTGGACTCATACTCTGCAGAGCTAGAGTGGGTGGGAACCCCTCTCCAAAATCCTGCTTCCTCTTGTGTTTATCCCCACTGATGGTCAGGCATGGCATATACAGGCAAACACCCCCAGCAGGACTTCAGCAGGGAAGGGTGCAGGGTTAGGATCAAGCATGGGAGACCCTGGTCTTTAGGAGGAGACTAAAGGACCCAACCTCTTGTGGTCTCTAATGCCCCTGGCACTTGGGGTGGCACTTGCTTTCAGGAGAATGCCAGAGAGGCAGAGTGTAGAATCCAGCCAGGATGCTGGGGCAATCATACATGGGGCAAGTCTTACCTTCAGCAGCCTAGCCTTGCTGGGTATTGTTTAGCTGCTGCATCACACCCCAGAAGCAGCTGCATTCCAGCAGCAGGGGAGTGCGACTGTTTGCAAAGCACCATAGGAACCTTGGGGATGAAAGGGGCTCAAATGACCCTCTTATGCTTTTGACGGGAAGCACGTCTCACCTATGCCCCGTAACACATGACTCCCCTCTCCCCAAAGGAGGTGGGGAGCTGGGGAAAGAGACCTCTGACCCGCTGCATGGCACCAGATGGGGGTGAGCAGGCAGAGGGTCACACTGCCTTCGGAGCGCTCACCCCCAGCCTGTGCAGGCAGAGCCATGCTAGCTGCATCCAACACCCCCAGTTACCTGGTAAGGGAACCCTTGGAGGGAATCATCCAGGGCCACTGTCCTGGCCAGGTCTCTCTCCAGGATGGAAAGGTCCTTCACGTAGTAACCCTGCAGGCAGAGACAGTCCTGCTGATAGAGGCGGTGCCTGGGGGGGAGAGGCCAGGGCAGGATAAGAGTCTGAGCGGGGGCAGGGAGGAGACCTGCACCTCTTGCCTGGGACAGTCACCTGATCAGCTTCTTCTGAGGGTCCAGGACATCCAGGATCTTCTCTGTGTAGTCCTGCTTTGCAGTAGTGAAGATAAAGATCTGGGAGAAGAGCATGCAAGCAGGGCTTGGGAGCGGCTCCCCCATGGTCGTGTCTGAGCAGCTCCCAGACACAAATGGCGTTAGCCCCACTCACCCCCCACCCCCATATCCACAACCCTCCTCTCCCAGGAGCATCACCGGCTGTTACCAATGCGGAGCCGGAGGAACAGGGAGATGAACGGATGTGGTCACACAGGGAGTCAGTGGCAGAGAGGGGGTTGACCCTGGGACCCAGTGATTCCAGAGATCTCTTCAGTCCAGAGATGAGCCCCCAGCTGGCCTCCCCTCACCACCCACCCAGACAAGCCCACGGACCTCCGAATTCAAGCCTGGCTTTGGATCTGGATTCTGCAGCTGGGTCCTCTCCCTATCGCAGATGTCCCAGCACATCCCTTCCTCCCACACAGCGAGCATTGTTACTCCCTTACACCTCCTGGCGTGGCGCAGTGTCCCCACCCCCAGCACATCCGTGCAGTGCCCTGGCTGTGGGAGAGGGAGGCCAGGGGCCCAGCAGGTACCTCATAGGCTTTGGAGAGAGTTTCCAGGAACTCCTGCACGTGGGGGCGCAGCTTCATGTAAACCTCAAGGAAACCAGGGGGCAGGAAGCAGGGATCTGTATTAATGGGTCCAGCCTCCATCCCCTGCACCGCAACCCCCGCCCCACCCAAACAAAACAAAAAACCCCTCCAGCGAGGGCTTCTCATTCAGCACCAGAGACAGAGGGGGCAGCAAGTCAGCTCAAAGGCCCATCGAGCTGCGGATCTGGTCCCCAGGAGCTGCTGGCTCCGGGGGATGGCCCAGTCCCTTGGCATGCAGGGTAAGCCCACTCCTTCCTGACCCCCATGCAGGCTTGGCTTGCGCCCTGAAGCAGGAGGATCAGTGGTGCTTGCGGTTTGGATTTTAGCTACTGCAACTGCAGACGGGAAGGGACTGCTCTCCCCGCACTGCCCACCGGCCGGGGAGGGCCCCAGAGCCCGATTGGCACGGGAGGGCTGCGGGAAAGGACCGAGGCAGGGAGGCCAGGTGAACACGGCTCTCGAGCCCCATCTAGTGGGCGGATCCGATCTCCCCACTTCTTTCCTTGCTGCCACCTCCAAGGGCGAGGAGCCCCCTCCAGCTCCCCCCCCCAAATTGCCCCAGTCACACCCCAGGCTGCTCAGCAGCCCCTGCCAGGCACTAACCCGATAAGCATCCCCCTGGAAGTCTGTGAGGAAGGTGCAGTCGGCGTCCCGGCTGGAGGTCAGGGAGCAGCAGACCAGGGTCCCCTCCTACAAGCAGGGAGTGCGGAGCTGCTTTTAGCACCCTCCCCACACGCGAGGCCCCCACCCCAGCAGCACCTCAAGCTATCACAGCAGCCACGATGCACTGTACGGTGGCGCCAGGCCCACGGTGGGGATTTGGCTCCTTTAGGACGGGCCTGATCCCTGCACAGACACCCCCCAGCTCACCAGCTCCAGGACCAGCGTGCTCTCAGGGGTGCTGCGGGTCTTGATGGGAGTTTCTTTCCTGGGGGGCTTCTGGCTGGACCTGGGGGGCAGGGCCTTGTGGATGAAGCTGGATGGGTGGGGAAGCAGAGAAAGGGGATTGGAGCTTCAGGGGTACAGCCACCACCCCCCCATCCCAGGGAGCGCCGTACTCACGGGCTCAAGATACTGGTTTCCTCTGGCTCATCCGATGGGAGGTTCCCGAAGTACACAACTCCACCCGTAGGCTGAGCCCCGGGCTTCCCTCTCTGCCCCCGAGGGCTCTCTGGCTCTGTAGGGACAAAAGCCTGGCTTCAAGATGGCCCTAAGTTTCAATGGGGACAAACTAGGACTTTGGGGCAACCAATGGGGCAGCACCCAGAGCCTGCAGGCTGGGGCTGAGGGGACCCAGTCCAGTTGATGTCCATGCAGCACAAACACAATCCCCAGAGTCGCCGACAGTGACCCCCCAGACCGAACCCTGGACCTCCCCACACTCAGCTGCTGCCTGAGGGCTCCTGGAGGGCAGGCAGTGCCCAAGCACCCTCGCTGGGGCAGCCGGCCTCACACCCAGCCCCGAGGCAGGGCATGGAAGCGCCCGGTCATCAGGGGCCCAGCAATTCAGCCAGCCCCACTTACCCTCCGTGCCCAGGGGAGAGAAGCAGACGACGCCCAGGGGTGGGCCCTGGAGGGAAGCCGCCTTGCTTGCTGGGCTGGATGGGCACGGTTCGAAATGCACCTTCAGGGCCCTTCCCGTCAGCGGGGACACGGGCTCTGCAGGAGGCAAAGGGGGCAGGCGGTTACAGTCCGTAGGAGGTGGAATGGGGAGGGGGGACCCACAGAAGAGTCAGCACAAGGCATCAGCTCTGCAAGGTGCTGGGCATGCAATGCCAATGGGGGACGGAGGGGGGGGGAGCGCTCTGGGACACCACCCTCCCCAGCCTGAGCCCCCTCACCTGTAGGGCCATCCTCTCGCCAGCCTCTCCCCTGGCTCTTCTCCCCTCTGGGGGCACTCGCCTTCCGAACTGGGGGTCCCAGATCCTCCACATCGCTACTGGTCTCTCTGGGGCTGAAGGGCTTCTTCACCCGGGGCGTGATCTTACCCGAGCGCAGCATCATGGTGCGGACGGGCAGCTGGGGGCGGTGGAGGAGACAGAACCACCCAGACCCTTCAAACAACCCACCCTGCGTGGTTAGCGGTCAGCAGTAAGAGACTCAAGAAGGCTCAGCCCCTTCTCCAGCGTCAGCGCCCCGGGGATCTCAAAGCGCATCGCAAACAGCGACTGACCCTCAGCGTTGGAGCTGCCAGACCGGATCAGACCTGGGACCCATCTCCGACAGCGGCCAGAACCAGATGCTTCAGAGGAAAGTGCAACCCCCAGCACACGCAGTGAATTGTTAAACTGGCTCCAGGGATGTCGGGGGGTGGGAATTCCCCCCCTACGTGAGGCTAACGCTTTTGGGGGAAACACCCCTCTATTCCCCTCCATAGAAAGGCCCTCACGAGCGACTCGCCCAAGGGATCAAGGCCTTAGCTGCGCCCAGGGCCGGCAGCAGAGCTTGGGGGGGTGGGAGAGTGAGTCACCCCCAGAGACAGAGGCGCTTGGAGAGGAGCAGGCCCAGCCAGCGGGGCACCTAGCAAGTGCCTTTGGAGCCATTTAGGGGGAGAAAGGGGCCAGGACCCCCGGAGGAAGTGGAATCGGTCCCTCCCCCACTCTACAACAGCCCCAACCCAGGCCGGGCAGGAGAGAGCCGCCAGCCAGGCAGCGCGGACACGGCTATAGCCAGGGCCCTGGCTGGGAGCCGCAGCCGAGAGGCCACTGAATGAACACAGCCCAAATCGCCTTCTGGCCAGGGGCAGGCTCGCTCCCAGGCAGGGGGGCCCACGGCTCCGGTGATGGCGAGGCAGAGGCATCATGGCTGCCTTGTCACTGCCGGGCCTGCCCCAGACAGAAGGGGTCACACGGCCCTAGCGCCAGCTGAGATGAACAGTACGGTTACTTTAGTACCTGGCCCTCCCTAGCAGCCACATCTGCTCCAGCATCCCCCATGGGCGTGACCAGGGCTTTGGCTTGCCATCCACCTGCCCCAGGTGCAGGGATCGCCGCAAGTTCAAAGCGGCCGCTTGGCCCAGGCGTGAACCCCCTGCACAGGGGGCAGGGAGCCAGGCCTCAGGAGCAGGGCCAGGGGGACATTATGGTGCAACACAGGAGGGATCCCCATCAAGCCACCTCCTCTCCCTAGCTCAGTTCATCCCCAGGGTGTAAGCATAGCCCAGAGACTGGGGGGAGCCTTGTCTGCTCAAATAAAGAGACCAACACCTCTTCCCTCTTTCTGTAACTAGCACCAGGCAATACAGCAACGGGCGCTTCAGAAAACCAGCTGCCCGTTACAACAAACGGGGGGTCCTGGTTCCAGGAGAACCAGGATTTTGTTCAAGTCTCTCTGAGGCCTGAAAAGGCCCAGCCCAGAGCTGGTAACACTCACCTGGCCTAGAGACCACAGCACATCAGGAAGAGGGGTCATAGAATAAAAGCCCCCAGGGCACTGTTTTATTGGCAGGGCTGGTTAGTAACACAGCCCAGCTGGGTTTGCAGGTAATCTGGGTGCATTTAAAGGGACGGGAGCTTTAAAAAAAAAAAAAAAATCATTCTAACACACAGAGCCGGAGACTCAAGCATTCAAGCCCGAAATGAATAACGTACCCCAGCTTTCTAACAGGTGCATGCTAAGGCTCCGGAACGTGAGGGGTTAATAGCACTGGCCTGGGCACTAGGTAGGCAGGTGCTTACAAACTTCACCCCCACAGCCCTGCCAATGCCCCTCGACCCTGACCCGCAGGCCCTGCAGCTATGCCAGGCTTGGGTCACCCCCCACAGCCCTGCCAATGCCCCTCGATCCTGACCCACAGGCCCTGCAGCTATTCCAGCCTTGGGTCACCCCCCACAGACCTGCCAACGCCCCTCGATCCTGACCCACAGGCCCTGCAGCTATTCCAGCCTTGGGTCACCCCCCACAGCCCTGCCAACGCCCCTCGACCCTGACCCACAGGCCCTGCAGCTATTCCAGCCTTGGGTCACCCCCCACAGCCCTGCCAACGCCCCTCGATCCTGACCCCCGGGGACCTATTCCAGTGTGGAGCCCCTCCCTGCAGTTCTGCCGCTGCCCCTCAGTCCCACCCCCACCCCCCACTCCAGTCCTGGGGTTCGTCAGCAGCAGCTGCCGGCCATGCTGTCACGGAGTCCCTGGGCGATGCTCTGGAACTGCTCCCCATGAAGCCAGTCAGGACTCTGGGGCAGTCGCCTTTCTGTGAGCAGCCTGTCTGCAGGACACACAGCTCACCCAGCTTCCACCTTCCTGGGTCTGACCTCGGAGCATTCAGCATCCTCTGCCCCTCCGTGCGCTTCCCCCAGCGAGTCCGCTCAGGCGGGGCTCCTGGGGAAGCCAGAGGGTCCTGCCCCCCAACTCCGCAGTCAGACGTGACTCTCAGCCAGCCAGTAACACAGAAGGTTTATTAGACGACAGGAACATGGTCTAAAGTAGAGCTTGCAGGTGCAGAGAACGGGACCCCTCAGCTGGGTCCATTCTGGGGGGCAGTGAGCCAGACAACCACGTCTGCACTTCACTCCATGTCCCAGCCAGCCCCAAACTGAAACTCCCCCCAGCCCCTCCTCCTCAGGGCTTTGTTCCTTTCCCGGGCCAGGTGGTCACCTGATTCCTTTGTTCTCCAACCTTTTAGCTCTCACCTTGCGGGGGGGGGGGGGGGGGGGGGGGGGGGGGGGGGGGGGAAAGGGCCCAGGCCATCAGTTGCCAGGAAACAGGGTGTCGGCCATTCTCTGTGTCCAGACTCCTGCACACACCTGCCCTCTAGGGCTCTGCAATGATCATACACCCTTACTCCACCCCCTAGATACTCAAGAACTGCCTAGGGGAAACCGAGGCACCCCCACACTATTCAGAGGAAACATCAAGAACAGTCCCACTTCGTCACACATGCCAATTTCTGGGGTGTTTCCCCTGCTACGATCAAATGTCCATGCTGGGCTGGGTAACGACCCGACAAAGTCATTTTACTTCTGACCTAAACCAGAAATTAAGACATAAGGGGCTAGTAGTTGGCGACGGTGAGTCAGGACTCTGAGTTCTGTCCCCAGCTCTGTCACGGACTCACTGTATTGCTGTGGCCAAGTCACTTCCCCACTCTGTGCCTCAGTTTCCCCATGTGGAAAGCAGGGTCAGTCTACCCCCCAGAGGGACTGTGGGGCTGCGTTAATGGCTGAGCTCCTGGGATGGTGCATGCTCGCTGCAAATATTGTCACAAGTGGATTTGCTCCTTACACCATCTGTGAGTCCTGGGGAGACTGGACAACGCCATCTCGTTTCCTCTTTGATTCTGCTGGTGGTGGAGGGTTCACATGGGAGAAGGACGGAAAGATGAAACCCCCGTGCCTGGAGTCTGTCAGACGCACATTGCTCCAGCCCCGGAGCCCCCCAGACCGAGCCCAACTCTGTGGTCCTTGTGGTGCCGGTCAGATTCCAAACAGCCTGCAGGGGGCACCCCACTCCAGCTGTCAGGTGTCCTCGGGCCGGCTGGGTGTTTTCCATGGGGACGCGAGGCCCCCAGAAATGCTGGTGGATGTTCCATGGAGGCCTCAAAATACACAGCCCGGCATAAAATCTTCTGCTTCACTCACAGGTTCGTGGCCAGGCGACCTGCCATCAGGAGCCTGCGCTCAGCCCTGGGTGCCATCTCTGGGATCTGGAGTGGGAATTATTTCAAGCTGCAGCCGGAGCCTGAGAAAGAAGGGGTGGGAGGGGGCGATACCTGTGCGCGCACGTGTATATGTGTGTGCATACATGCACATCTGTGTGTGGGGGCGTGCACAGGCATGTTTGTATATGCACTCATGAGCCTTCACGTGTGTACCTGTGAGCAGGTGGGCGTGGCTGTGCATTATCACACATCCCCAGGCTTTACCACTCCCTCCCCCCCATCTCAGATTAGTTTAAAGATCACAAGATTTTTTTTTTAATTCACAACGTGGGGCTGGGTTTCTTTGCCTCCTGGCTGTTGAGTCTCCGGGTGTCACCTTTTCAAGCTTTCTGGGCAGCCTGGCAGGCGAGAAACGTGCAAGGGATTTAAATGCAAGCTCAGAGTCTGATGAAATCACCTGACTCCAAGAACTGGGGCTTCAAGGAAAGCACCTGGTATTGTGAGACTCAGGTTAAGCTCACGAGAGCTGGCCACATTGTTTCAAGGGCTTTCTCTGCCGGACACTCACAACCCCAGTGCCCCAGGCTGCTTTGCAATGGGAAGCCTAACAGATCCCAGCTACAGCATCCTCCTGCCCTGGACAGGATGGTTCCCTTTGCAGTGTATTCCCCAGGGCCATGGGCCAGCCCATCCCTTCCGAGGCTATTCCACACCTTGCTAGATCTCACCCTCAGGACCCATTTCCTGCTAGTGCCCAGCACCGTGCTCTGAATCCGCTCTCAACAGCATCCCAGAAGCAGCCGCATTTCAGCAGCCTGGTTAGCCATCTCTGGAGTGGCTGGAGCTATGAAATGTCAACACTTATTGCTTCCTGCACCCTGCAGCCTCAAGTAGCCAAGCGCAGTTGTTCAGCAGCCTTTGAGTCCCAGACTTCAGACACACATCCCGCTCTTTCTCATGGCGACTTGACGTTAGTTCTTTCTTGATGCGTTCTCACACTCGTTGGGGTTGGAACCCTCCAGCTGTCCCGGGGGGAAGGCAAACAATAGACGCTGTTGGTAGCACAAAGCCTCTAGGCCTGTCAAGGCCACAGCACATGCCTCAAAAAATCCACCGGGGACGACCAGGCCCCACCTCTGCGATGCAGACCCCGCTTAGCCGTGATTTCACAGCCTGTTCCCGTGTTGGTTTGTTGTCCTGGGACGGAGCTGCCCTTTGGCAAGCGCTTTGGGTCTAGGGGTGAGAGTTGAGTGTGCTGGCGGGGAAGGAGCGAGTCCTTCCGCCACTGTTAATTGTGACAGGGGCTTTCCAGCTCCTTTCCTGGAGATAAAGCCGCCTGTTTCGGGAAACAGCTCCAGATAAGGGAGCGGGGCCAGAGCGCTGGCTTCTGCCGAGCTCTACCCAGGCCAGTGCTTCCCTTTCTGCCTCTCCCGCTCCTTCGCTCCTTCCAGAGCGGGTCGGGCTGGGAGCCTGTTGGAACGCTGCTTTGCAAACAGAGAGCCATCAGTGTCATGAGTCAGGAGGCCTCAGCCCCTGGTTCTGGTGATAGCTGGGCGGGGCTTGCCTACTTCCTTGCCACCCTGCTGCTGTGACTCAGTGGGTGACACGCCCTGGAGCCCTGAGATGAGGCTGGCACGGAATCACTGGGGTGCAGGGCCCCACCTGAGCCAGGGGCTCCTGCAGAGTGATGGTGAGGCAGGAGCCCTGAGTGGCGGGGAGATGCTGGCTGGGGTCGGGGGGGGAGGCACATACAGCACCGATGCATGAGGCTTTAAGGCCTTTGCCCACTTTGCGTGGAGGGCCTTAAAGCTCCCCAGGGAGCATCTGTAAACGCAGGAGCTGGCCAGGGCGTTCCTGGGTAAGGCCCCAGTGCTGTGTGGAAAGGTGCTTCCCCGGGTATCTGAGAGCAGAGAACGCATTGGCTCCATGGGAAGGGATGTGGGGTTGGGGGTGCAGGAGCAAGGTCCCTACCCCCCTGGGATCATTGCAGATGTAAAGGCCGGAGCTGGTGCTTGCCCTGGCTGGATGCTGGCTCATTACTGACATTCTGGGCTCCAGTGGACGCAGAATTCTTCCTTTCCCTGCAGAGCAGCAGTTAAACAGCCCAGAGGTGGCTGGCAGAGAGCTGGGGCCCTGGACATGCCAGGCATGGTCCAGGCTCAGGCACTTGGCCAAACTGGGGGAGAAAGGCTTAAATTAAAAACACAGCGACATATTTTATTTTGCAAAAATAAATTACCCCAAAAACACAACACAGAGAAGGGATGGGGTGCAGCAGGGGAGCCCCGCATTGGCCTGACTCTCCCCGGGCGAGAGGCTGGGCAGTGCCCTGATGGAAGCAGGCAGGGGGGCTGCAGAGGGGTCTGGGAGGGAGCGCCACCGAGGGGCAGCTAGGGGCAAGTCTGGACTACGTGTTGGGTTAGCAGTGCATTCAGGAGGCATTAGGGAGGGCCCGCCTCCCGCTGTGCCCATCTCTGACCCCTTCCCCTTCTGCCCCCAGTCCTAGGAGCCTCCACCCCTGCGAGGCCCATCTCAGCACACGCCCTGCCCATTCCTGCAGAGCCCACCTGCTGGCATGTTCTGGTGTGTCTGTCTGCCCCCTCCTCCGACTGCCCTGGCCCTAGGAGCACCCTCACGGGCGGGGGCCACCCCTCTCTGGCTGTACCACTCCCCCTCAGGTGCCCATCTCATGGTGTGCCCATGCCCACCATGCCAGCTCTTGGGAGCCCACTCCTAGGCTGAAGGGAGCGTGTGGCTCCCAGCAGAAGCAGACAGTGGGACAGGCCGGGTGAGGGTGGAACAAGGACCCAGCCCAGCTGGGAAGCTCGCCTGGCATGCGCTGGTGGGCCCAGGCAACGGAGCTGGCTGGGCAGATGGAGTCCAGGGCACCTCCCGTGGGCTTGAGGGTGGGATTCCAGGGACTCAAGCGTTATCACTGCTGGGCAGAGCCGGGAGAGGAGCACACGGCAGGCGTCAGTGTGGGGTGGGGGGGGCGCAGCACAGCAGTGTCTGATCCCAGAGACTCAACTCCGAGCAGTGGCCAGGCGAGAAAAGCCGCCCAGCCCTGCACCAGGGAGAGGGGGCAGGGAGAGGGGTTAGTTACAGACAGACACAGACGCTTTGCCTCGGGCGCTCCAGACGAGTTCAGGTGTGTGAGGGGCGGGACTTGGGTGGGTGCTGGTTTGCACGGCGGGGATGCAGGGGCTGCAGAGTGAGCTTGTGTGTGTGTGTGTTTGCATGTGTAGGTTTGCACGATGGGCTAGCGTGTGCGTGTGTTTGCACGATGGGCTAGCGTGTGTGTGTGTGTTTGCACGATGGGCTAGCGTGTGCGTGTGTTTGCGTGTGTGTTTGCACAATGGGCTAGCGTGTGCGTGTGTTTGCACGATGGGCTAGCGTGTGCGTGTGTGTTTGCACGATGGGCTAGCGTGTGCATGTGTTTGCACGATGGGCTAGCGTGTGCGTGTGTTTGCGTGTGTGTTTGCACGATGGGCTAGCGTGTGCGTGTGTGTTTGCACGATGGGCTAGCGTGTGCGTGTGTTTGCGTGTGTGTTTGCACAATGGGCTAGCGTGTGCATGGCATGCTAGCAGATGTGGATGTGATGGCTGGGTTCTCACGCCGTTTGCACCCTGCCTGGCAGGGATTTCGCAGTGCCAGGGCTGCAGGGAGGTGGCTGAGCAGGGTGGCTAGTGTCTAGTAACTGGCTTGCTGCGAGGCTCACAGCCTGGATTTGCCCCTGTAGGGAGACACTGTTTTAAAGCCCTGTGTCCCCTCGACCACCAGGCGTGGACTCGAACATCCTGCCCTGTTGTGAAGCCACACTCCCATTTTACCCCTTGGACAGCATGGCTGGATCGGGGAGAGACTGGAGACTGAAATCCCCCCGTTCCCATTGCCCTCTGCCTTCCTCCGTCACTGCCGCCCCAAGCTGATCTCAGCAGCCGCTCTCCCATCAGCTCCCAGCTCTCACCCCCATGGCTGGCACTCGAGGTGAGGGTCTGGCTGCACTGGGAGCAAGGGGGTGACTTTAGCAAGGCTTGCATCAGGGCCTGCCTTGGAGCCAGCAAGCCCAGGGGTGAGTGGCAGGTGAAGGCAGCGTCGGTCAGACTGGCTGATCTGAGGGGAACCCTGCATTTTGTGGCATCACCCCGAGTATGTACGGGGGAGGGCTGGATGGAAACGGGTCAGGGCGCCCCCAAACCGCTCCCTGCCCGCCCTGTCCACGGCTGGGCTCTCCCCCGCTGCTGCGGGAGGGGGCTCCCACCCGGTCACGCCGGCCTGCCCCGGGCGCAGTGCCCGGCGATGTCCCGCAGCAGCATGTCCTCGCGTGGCGACCAGGGCCGGGCGTAGCTGCCACGCTGCAGCAGGATGCGGTTGAGCGTGTGCTCGTAGTTGACGTGGCGCCGGGCCATGAGCAGGTACTCGCGGCGCTCCAGCAGCGGGGGGCAGTCGCAGGCGTTGGAGACCCACACGTACTCCCGGTGCACCAGGGGGAAGCGGTTGCGGTAGGTGTGCTTCACCTGCACGTCGTAGCGCGTCTCCTGCCCGATCAGCCGCTTGGCCAGGATCCGGGCCCGGAACACTGCGGGCGAGAGCCGAGTGGGGGTGGGGCGGGGAGAGGGGGCGGAAGGGGAGCAACAGGCCAGGCGGAAAATCAGCTGCCGTGGGGGGCTGGGGAATGGGACATGGGGCCCTTCCGCCTCTAGGGGGCGCCACCTTCAATCCACCCCTCGGGGAGAACTGGCTGCCCTGGGGGGCTGGGGCATGGGACATGGGGCCCCTCCGCCTCTACGGGGCGCCATCTTCAATCCACCCTATGGCAGGGAACTGGCTGCCCTGGGGGGCTGGGGAATGGGACATGGGGCCCTTCCTCCTCTAGGGGGCGCCACCTTCAATCCACCCACGGGGAGAACTGGCTGCCCTGGGGGGCTGGGGAATGGGACATGGGGCCCTTCCTCCTCTAGGGGGCGCCACCTTCAATCCACCCCACCGGGGAAACTGGCTGCCCTGGGGTGCTGGGGAATAGGACATGGGGCCCTTCTGCCTCTAGGGGGTGCCAGTTCTGAGCTGGCCCCAGAGTGTGGGGGGACTGGCTGGCTCAGGGGGTGGGGAATGGGACATGAGGCTCCCTCTCCCTACCGTGTTCACGCTCAGCCCCCCCACAGGGGGCTGGGCCAGGGGCTCTTACCGAAGTCACTCTGGCAGTAGTGGCGGATGCGCTGGGACTTTCCCTTGGGCGTCTGGCACCTGCCGCAGCTCCCTATGGGGCACAAAGCCAGGGCAGTCAGTGGGGGGTGGAGGATCGTTTGGGGGGGGATGAGGGCAACCCCGTTACCTGCCCGACAGCTGCAAGCCCCAGCGGAAGCCCCCAGGGGCCGAGGGATGCTGTGTTGTGTCTAAGGGTGGGGCTGGGAGGGAGCATTAGCAGCCCTGCCGGGTGGGCGGGGGGTCCCACATCCCAGCAGCCAGGGGAGCCCCATGGACAAACGGGCCTGGGGCCAGGAGGATGTTTGGCTCCGGATCCAAACTTCCCCCAGGGCCCTAGGGGCTCAGATCTGGGGCTTTGGTTCTGCCCGTTGGAGCGCTAGGGGCCAGGGCAGAACTGCAGTTCGGATCCCGGTCTGGAACCCCTCTGGGGTGGGGCGCTTCTGTAGCCCTGGCCTTCCCCCCTGCCACCCCCATGGTGCTATATCTGCCCCCCACAGCAGAGTTGGGATCCTGCTGCCAAGGTGGCTTCCTCTGGGCTCTGCAATATGCCCCCATGGGGTAGCATCCTGCCCCAGTCCACTCCAGTAGTACTGTCTGTCTATCGAGGTCCTGTCTGTCTATCGTCTGGGCCCTGGAGGGAAGACCCATGAGGACAGAGCAGGCACCTGTTTGCGATGTGTCTGTGGGTCCCCGCCGGGCCCTCTCCGTGGTCGTGTCCCTGATGCTGAGGTGCGTGGGGGGCACCAGTGTGGTCCAAGGCCCAGGCTGGGGCATGCCGGGTGGGTCCAGGTCGACCCCTCTGGGCTGAGGCTGTCGCAGGGGGCTGGAGTCACCCTGGAGGTGCCCGTGCCGCTCCCTGGGGAGCCAGAACTCGTACTCGATGCCCGGGTTCGGCTCCTGGAACAGGACCTGCTCGGCAGGGGGAAGACGGAGAGCTGCCTTTGAGCCCACCCATCAGGCTGCATGAGCCCCCCGCGTCCCAGCTCCCACCTGCCCGGGGGCATACAACAGTCCCCCCCGAGAGACCCTACAATAACGAACCAGGGTGCGCAGCCCTGCACTCGGGGGAGACCCTACACACATGCTGGGGGAAGTGTGTGTGTGTGAGGGGGGCTGTTCTCCCATGCACCGGGGTCCCTGGGGTGTTATGCTGTCAGGGCACCAGGGAGATCAGCCTGTGAAGGGGAGACCGAGATGGGGAAGCCCCTAAGCCCAGCTCGCTCTCTCCCCCAGCCCCCCTCACCATGACGTGCAGATCCTCCTCTGTCGGCCCGGCTGCCTCGAGGGTCTCGTGATTGTCCGCGTCCCGGGCATAGCGCACCGTGGTGCCTGCCACCTCGTACGCGCCCGGCCAGTCGATGGCCCAGTCCCCGTTGATCACGTACTGCTGCTCCCCGTTCATCAGTGCTGTGGAGAGACACAGAGCGGCCCGAGTGAGAGAGAGGGAGGACTGGGGAGGGGACCTGGGGGGGCACAGTGTGAGGGTCTGCTGGGCTCAGGGGCGGGGGAAAGGCACCATGGGGTAAAGCTGCAGATGGTGCAATGGCATTGGCCTGTAGCTGTGCCATCTGGGGGGGGAGGATGCACAAAGGGCCCCAACCCAGCATAGCTTGGCTAGGCAGTAAGATTTAGTGGTTACAGCAGTGGGAGGGAAGTGAGGTCTAGTGGTTAGAGCAGGGGCAGGGTGGGAATCAGGACTCCTGGGTTCCTTTCCCAGCTTGGGGAGGGAACTGGGGTCTGGTGGTTAGAGCGGGGGCATGGTGGGAGTCAGGACTCCTGGGTTCCTTTCCGAGCTTCGGGAGGGAAGTGGGGTCTGGTGGTTAGAGCGGGATGCGGTTCCAGCAGTCAGGACTCCTGGGTTCTGGCATAAAGGCACCTTTCCCAGGCACAATCAGGGACAATCTCGCTCTTGCCACTCCGGCTGTGGGACAGAGGCACTCCAAGTGGAATCATCATGTGGCCTGTGGAGGGGGGGCGGAGTCAAGTGAGGCAGGGCGGGGCTAACAAGAGGCCATGGGGTGGGGATGGCTCCTCCTACCTAGGTAGTTACGGCTCCAGTCGGTGACCTTGATGCGCATCGCCCCTGCCGGGATCCTCGTCACGTTCTTGTACCCAAAGAAACCTAGGGTGGGGGAGGAGACAGGAGTCAGGGCAGAGCCTGGGCATGTGGGAGGCTGGTTCCTCCCGGCGCTGCAGCAACGTGTGGGCTGAACCCAACGGCGCCGCCCCAGGGGCAGCGAGAGGCCAGCTCGTCCTGCACGGCTCCCCCAACTCGTGTCCAGGGCGGGGAAGGAAGCGAAGGCTGCGGCGTGGCTTGGAGCTGGCGGGATGCCAGTTTCACAGGCACATGCAGGCATGGGGGGCGCTGGATGGCTGGGGGGGCTTAAGTGGGGCAATGGGCCTTGGGATCCCTTCTCCCAGGGGTCACCATGTCCAATCCAGCTCCGAAGTCACCATCACGGCCACCCTGGGTGGAAGCCGTCGATAGCAGCCTCTGGAGAGGCCCAGGACTGAAAGGGGCTCAGACGGCCCTCTGCCCCCCTGGAGGGCAGGGCTCAGACATGCTTTGGGGGTGTAGAAGGAAGCTTGCCCTGGTGCCGCCCTGTGGGGAAAGACCAGCAGCTTTCTGGGGGCTCAGCCCTTTCCCCACAGGGGCCAGGCCTCTTCTCCTGGCGTCACTAGGGTGTGGCTGCCAGGGCCGTGCCAACGTGCAGCTGGGCACCCTCCTTCCCTCCCCTGCCGCTACTCACGGGGGCCTGGATTATTTGCGAAGCCACTAGCAAGCCTGTTACTGTGCAGGGAGGGGCGTGGTGGGCACTGAAGCCTGGCACCACAGCAAATGGGGTTTTGCCTCCTGTTCCCAGAGCTGGTCCCCATCTCTGCAGCACGCCCCATCCCCCCACGCCAGCCCATCCACTCTATCAACTGCAAGGCTTGTGCATTGCCGTCGAGCAATGGGGTCGCTCAGTTCCTCCTGGCCAGTGGGTTTGTCCCGTTTGGTGTCAGGAAGAGGATACGGTGCCCGGAGCAGGAGGGGATGGGCTGGCTCCGAAGGGTGGCGGGCGGGGGGCAGGGCGTGCGGCGGAGGAGACAGAGAGGGAGCGTTGAAGCCAAGAGCCAAAGCATTCACCCCTGGAGAATCAATCACCGGAGGAGGGGAGCGCGGCCCGGAACACCCTCTGCACGAAGAGGCACGAGTCATTCCTGCCATCGCACAGGCCGCAGGCGTCGCTCCGAGAGCCGGACCCCAGGATCCCGTCGCAGCCTGCTGTCTGGTGGGAGGGGAAAGCGGGCGTCAAGAAGCGCGAGGTGGCTGCACCGGATATCCCTCCCCAGCACGGGACGACCCCCAGAATGAGCGGGGGCTGGGTCAGCCCGGAGTGCTGGCACCTCCCCGCATTGCCAGGGCTGGGACTCACCCACCTACGTCCCCTGAATGCAGGGTCTGCGAGGTGGGTGAGCCTTATCCAGCATCCCTCGTTGCCGTGGCGTCGGCAACCCCTTGGGTACCAGGCACAGGGCGAAACCCCCCCTCTGCCTGGGTACGCCAGGCACTGGCAGACAGTGCTGGTCCCAGTCCGGGGCCCCCCACGAGCCCCATGCCCTGCAGCACCAAGCGAGCCCTACCAAGCACTGGCCGCTGATGCAGAGATCCGGGGAGTCCGGGCTGCAGCGGGTCCCGTCCAGCACTCTGCCGAAGGTGTAGTAGAAATTGTGTCCCACCGCCAGGCAGTTCAGGTCGCAGAGGTTGGGCGCTGGAGGAGAAAGCCGGGGATGGGAGCGGTTCCAGTTTAGGGGCCAGGAAACCAGCAGGCCCTGCCGTTCAGCAAGGGCGGCTGGAGAAGGGCCCCCAGGGTGAGAACGGAGAGGCAGCAGAATGGCTGTGCCACCGCGGGGGTGGTTTCGAACCCAGGACTCACCTCCATGAAAAGGAACCCACTGGAACCTCGCCTGGCTCCCCAGGATGGGCTTGCCGTCATACAGGGAGCACTGCACGGCCCGGAAGGGCACCGAGCTGCCAGGACACTCCTGCAAGGGAAGGGCACAGGGCTGCAGCCTCACAGGGGGGCGACCTGCCTTGCCTTGGCCATCGGGCACGCGAAGGAATGGCAAAGTGCCACCGAGTCCCATCTGTACTAGCAGAGACCAGCGGGCAGGTTATCATGCACCCAGCAGGGGCACCTGTAAATGGGGCAAGTGGCGGGGAACTGCAGGAGGCCCAGAATCAGGGAGAATGCCCATGCCCAGTGCTGGTCTGGATGCCTGAGCTCTGTCTTTCCAGGGAGTCAGATGAGACATGAGTCTCGAGATCAGAGCAGCAGAGGGGCTGGGCTGGACAACACAGGAAGGAACCACCCACCACGGGGCTCTGCCACCGAGACAGGATGGAGCATGACCCAGTTGTGGCAGCGACGGACAAACCTCCCAAGGGAATGGGGCAGAGAAGCGGCCAGCCGCTGGCATCCACCCCTCTGGGGGCTGCAAAGTTCACGCGAGGAGCGGATGGAGAAACTGAGGCACAGAGAGGCAGGACCCAGCCAGGCCAGCGGTAGAGCCAGGAACAGAACCCAGGTGCCCGCTGTCCCGGTCCAACACCCTACCCATTGCACCCTGGTGCCTCGCTCTGAGCTGGCAGCTCCGTGTTGCTGTGGCATCGTGTGTTGGGGGGACGACACAGTGCGGATATAAACTGGTTCAGATGCACCCCTCCCCCACTCCAGCCGCCGTCGCTCTGGTGCACACTCACGTGCAGCTTGCACACGCGGTACTGCCGGGGCTCCCCTGCACACAGCTCCTCTTCAGGGAACCTGCGGTAAAAGGACCTTAGGACAGTGGCTCCCAAGCTGCCAGGCCTTCCATCTGGGTGGCAGGGCAATGGCAGGGTCCCATCATAGGCCCTGTGCCCACGGGAGGGAGCCGGCGGGTGACGGGGCAGGGATTCCGGGATGGGGCGTGTGGGGTGCGGGAGCTGCGATGACTCGCTGGAAGAATGTGTGGTGGTTCCAAGAGGAAAACAAGGCGGAAGGAAAAGGGCCCGAAATCCCAGGCAGGGCACAGAGCCAGACGCCTGCCCAGCCAGCCATGCCTCCCGGCGCTAGCCACGGCGAGCACTGCTGCTTGCCCAGACGCTCGGCTGACATCCCCGCCGAGGCTGGGGAGCTGGGGGAGTAGGGCAGAGCGTGCCCTGAATCACGCCCGATCTCGCCAGGCGCCTCCCCGCCTAATCAGGGCAGAGATAAGGAACCCGCTCACCCACGGACTCTGGCCAACCGGCACAGACAAATCCGCAGGCCTGCACCCCGCCCCTGTCTGCCTGGAATCCCAGCCACAGCCAGGGGTCCCCAAAAGGGGACCGATACCCCGTGTGCGTCATGGATATCAAGGGACCATTGGGATCATCTCGTCTGATCCTCAGAGTCAGGTTGAGCCCAGTCACTTGGAGGGAGGGGGTGGGGGTACGAATAGCGGGGGAGGGGGTTGGGGGGCAGCTTATTCTGCCCAAGTTTAAGCTTTTTTATTTCTCTCCCCACCTAGAAATCAGGCCAAGCCTGTGTATTTTCCATGCAAAAATGTCAAATGAAGCTTAAAAAATTTCATCTGCAATTTTGTGCAGGTGGGAAAATACAGAACATTCCCGCCCCCCCCCCCCAAATAAAAATTACTTTCCTTCCACATTTTCCCATGGAATTTTTCAGATTAACTAAAAATATTGTTATTCTCCTTCCCCTGCCCTCCAAAAAAGGGGGAAAAAACCCCAAATCAAACTTTTGTCATTAGAACCCTCCCCCCAAGTTTCAAGCCAAATTAAAATGCAAAGTCGTCGGAAATGCCCCAGAGAAAAATATTTTTCCATGAGAACCTTTCGGGCCGCTGGAGAAATCAAGCCTGTTCCTTGGATCCCTGCCGGCTGGGCCATGGAATCCAGGCCAGCCTTTGCCCAGGACTGGCGCAGCTGGCCATGCTGGGCGCAGGGAGGTGAGAGGGTTCGGCTGACGGCCTTTGGGCAGAACCAGAGGTGGATTCCTGGGCCTGCCTGGAGTGGAGCCGGTGGTCTCCAGACGTGCATGTCGCTTTGCATCGGGGTGCGTTGCAGAGGGGTCATTCGCACCCTGGCCAAAGACCTCTCCCATGCCCCACATCAGCACTGGCCCTGTAATACCAGGCTGAGATGCCCTGTGTCTGGTCCCTGGGGGAGGACGCCGTCATGCCTGTTCCATGCATGGTTACGCAACATGGTGAGGGTTCCCATGGTTCTCCCCCCCGGATCCTCCACTCACCGGATGCATTTCCTGGTGCGAAAGGAGGCGCCGTCCCCACACGTACTGGAGCACGCACTCCAGCCTCCCCAGGGCGTCCATTCCCCATGGCCTGGCTGGCGCCTTTGGCGGGGCTGAGGCTCCAGGCCGAACGCCAGGGTCCTGCTGGCTGTCCCCTACTTAAAGGAAGATGACAAAGTCACCCCTCCCGGATGGGCCAGTCCCTCCCAGCCCAGGCCTGCCCTGTGCCCCTCCAGTTATACAAGCAACATTTCCCACAGGGGCCCCTCAACCCACACCAGGAGGGGTGCCTCAGTCCCTCTGCCCTCAGATCCTCCCCCGCCCCACACCAGGAGGGGCTATCTGCCCCCCCCCATACTCCCCCTGCTCCACACCGGGAGGATCACCCACGTCCATCCACTCCCTTTGCCCTGTCGCCAACACGCCCAGCCCAGTGCAGAGATGGCAGATCCCCAAGAACCTTCCCCGGTTATTTTGTTACACAGTCCCTGGAAACCGCCGTGCAGCTGGCACCAGCCCCCCAGGCTCCCTGCCAGTGGGGCATCCTGGGACACTCGCCATGGGGGGAGCACAGCTGTAGCACGCTGGAGAGAACTGCTTCCAATTGAACAATTTTGGGGGGGGCGCGGGCTCAGCGTCAGGCGTGTGGTTTCCATTCACGGTTTGGATGGAGGCCACGGGCAGCTTGTAGCTGTAACAATAAGTCTGAGATCTGCCCAGTTTGGGCCACTTGAGAAGGCTTGGGAGGCGGGGGGGAGGAAAGGGGGGAGTCCGGGCCACATGGCTTCTCTGGTGGAGTCAACATCCTAGATCTCCCCCACCCCCACCCCTTTATTTTTGCTGGGCAGTTATCATCACACAGTGAAATCATCCCCCTCCTCCTCCCCAGCCCTGTAATTGTCTCCTTCTCTGGTTTCTGTCCCTGCCACTCCTTTCACTGAATCCTGCAGGATCCCTCCAGTGCCTGCTTTATCTCTGCTCCCGACGTTTGGAATGAAGGTTCCTTCCTGGCTTCCCATCCCCTGGCTCCCCCCCAGCCAGGCCTGTCTCCCCTTCCAGTCCCCTGCCCCGCTATCCATTGTCCTTCTCAGACAGTGATCGGGACGGGGTGGAGGGACCGGCCTGGGGAGAAGAGTGATGAGCCCCAGGCTGGAGAGTCCAGAGCCAGATCTGGAGGGGAACTTCCCCAAAGGTGGGCGGGGGGGAGATGGATACACCTTTACTTGTACTGCCCCTGGCTGAGCAGCCCCAGGGGGAGTGGGACGACATGCTAGCACCCTGCAGGGGTGTGACTCACAAGAGCTCAGCCACCACCATGAGAATGAGATAGATAGATAGATAGATAGATAGATAGATAGATAGATAGATAGATAGGAATCTATTACACTGGTACTCCCTTTGCCCAGAGCTGGAGGCAAGAACATAAGAACAGCCCTAATGGGTCAGATCAAGGGTCCATCTAGCCAGTGTCCTGTCTTCCAACAGTGGCCAATGCCAGGTGCCCCAGAGGGAATGAACAGAACAGGGAATCATCCAGTGAACCATCCCGTCGCTCATTCTCAGCTTTCTGCAAACAGAGGCTGGGGACACCATCCCTGCCCATCCTGGCTAATAGCCATTGATGGACCTATCCACCATGAACTTATCTAGTTCTTTTTTGAACCCTGTTATGGTCTTGGCCTTCACAACATCCTCTGGCAAGGAGTTCCACAGGTTGACTGTGCGTTGTGTGAAGAAATACTTCCTTTTATTTGTTTTAAACCTGCTGCCTGTTAATAAACCTGCTGCCTATTAAAAGCTGGAAGCTGGAAGGAACCTCCAGGCCCAAATCAGCTGCTGCGTCTCTGGGACTCCCAGCTGCCGCATGCCTGGGGCCGGGTGATGGAAAAAGCAGATCTCCTCCCCCCCACTGCACATGGAGTCACACGCATGAGCACACACACGTGTGTGCAGGCACACATAGAATGCCACACAAATATCGTACACACATATGCGTGCATGGGGCTTTGCAGGCCTTGTACTACACACATACCCACACGCACGCACACACGGATGCACGGGGGCCTGACCACCGGGAAAAGCCAAGTGCCAGAAGCTGGTGAGAGACACGGGGGTGGGCTGCGAGTGCAGAGCATCCCCCATGTGGAAGCTGACCCACAAATGAGCTGTGCCAGGGTCCAGCGGTCACCCGCTCTGGTGGCAAACTACAGCCTTCCACCCCAGGCCTTTCTTTGATGCTCCCTGGGGCAGCTACCACCCCTGGCATTCAGCTGGACCCTGGGGGCTCAGCCCCCCTCTCACTCAAACGTCCCCTGGAGCTGTGGGCGGAGCCACCCGTGCAGGAGACCAGGGGGCAGATGTACCCAGGGCCCCATACGTGGTTGCCCTGCAACCTTGTGCCAAGTAGGCACAGTGCACAACTGTTGTGACCAGATAGTGTTTGCTCCAGGATGCAGAGCTCTGCCATGCTGGCAGAGAGGAGCCCCTGCCTGTGTCCTTAACCCAGCCCTAGGACAGGAGTGATGATCTCAGTGCCGTGGGTGGGTCCCTGCCTCTGTGGTTAGGGTGGGGGAGGATGCAGGCCCGTTTGGTAATTTGCACACCAGTTACTTCTTGTCTGCAGCGTGTTTCCTGGGGCCTGCGTAGGGCCCTCTCTGCCACGCCCAGAGCTGGGATTCCCAGGGCCCCTTCACACCCACCACTGCTGCGCTGGGTTAGATTCTTCCTTTGCTGACGGGCTCCCCTTGTGACACCCTCCCTCTCTCTCCCCCTCGCAGTGCAAATGCTGCTTAGAACTCAGGCACCAGCCCACGTGGAGTTTACAGCCGAGCTGGCCTGTAAAGTGTGATCCCGTGATCAGAGCAGCGGGAGGGAGCCAGGACACCTGGGTTCTCACCCCAGCTCTGGGAGGGGAGTGGGGCGGGGGGGTGTCTAGTGGGTTAGAGCAGAGTGGGACTGGGAGCCAGGACGCCTGGGTTCATCTCTGGCATTAACTTGCGGTGTGGCTTTGGGCAAGTCCCTTCTGGGACACAAATATGCCCTGGCAAGGAACATTACATCAGTGTCCAGCCATCACACTATTCACTGACAGTCTCTCCCAACAGCGAAAACCCAGCCTCTTCTCTTGGGGAGTGTGAGACGTCTGGAAGGGAAGCATCTGTACAGATACGTAACACGCAGAATATTGGGTTCCAAACCCCGGGGTGTGGGGGGGAGAGAGAAACTTGTCACCTGCAGCAGGGTGGGTCTCCGAGCTGACTCAATGCACACTGACAACAAGTCACACCTGTTAGCTCGGCCCCGCCCTGGGTAGTGATTCCTCCTGGCCGCCTTGGGTAACCCCCAACAGTGTCACACCTGCCCTGCGCTGCGGCTCACTCGGCACCCCCACACAACTGGGCCGATCAGTATCAGCTCTGTGGGCATTCTGCACTGGGCCCTCTGGGCGCCGGCCGGAGAATTCCAAGGCCTGGGCTGTTAACTCCCCAGCAGATGCTGGGATTAATGAGCTACGGGCAGAGCTGGAAATAAACAGGGAGATGGGGTGGGGGGGTCATCTGGCAACTGGGAGAGAAGCAAACGGCCAGGCCTGGCTGGATCAATTCACTGGCTCCTGGACAGGATCTCCCAGGGGTCTCCTATGCTGGTGCCCAAGCCACCCCACCCCAAAGGGGGGACCAACCCAGCGACCTGACCCTGATGAGCTGCCAACCCTGCCTCCCGAGGAGCAGACAAGAGGGGAGGGCTGGGTCAGCCAGTTAAAGAAAGACAGAGCAGCTCTGGCTGCAGAGGAATAAAGCAGCTGAGAAGAGAAGAGACTATTTCCTGTATGACGAATGGAACATGCCTCCTGCAACGGAGGCCCACTACTGCTGGAGATGGGGCCCTGACCCCTTGTGGCTGCTACCGATCCCCCACCGCAGGGGCCTGTTACTCCCAAAATCTTGGCCAGCTTCCAGCTGGAGGCATTTACATCCTATCTCCCCAAAATCCCCTCTGTAGCTGTTGTTGCTTTGTGTTGTCAAACAGCTGCCAGCTCTCACTCCAGCGGGGGTTGCATTGCAGTGGTGGGTGGGAATGCTTAGATAAGGACAGATGAATTGCTATCTACCAGTCAGTTAGCCAGATATAGTGGCATTGTGACCCTTGGCAAGTGCTTCAAGTTATTTTTATTTCCAGAGCTTTGGGAGGGCGGAGACTCCCATGCTTCTAGGCATGAGCCAACCCGTAAATCACAGGGGTCAGGAAGGAAATTTCCAAGGGGGCAGGTTGTTCCATTACTGTCACTGCAGGGTTTCGCACACCTACCTCAGAAGCAGCTGGTGCTAGCCACCATCAGAGAAGGGACACTGGGCTAGATGGGCCGTGGGTCTCATCCTGCCTGGTAATTCCTATGTTCCTCACTTGGTGTATATCTAGGCCTATTATCTGTTAGGGGTCAGCGGGGTCCTGCAGTTACAGGTGGTGATACCACGACGTACATCAATGGGGACAGATATCTTGGGAAATGTTCAGATCCTACATGACCCCCACTCTGCTGCAGGCTTGGGCCAGGCCTTAGGGAAGGTCTGTCCTCCAATCTGACCTGTCCACGTGGTCTCTTCTCCTCCACTTACCTGAGTGCTGCCGATGCCCCAGCCCACACTCAGCCAGGTCAGGAGCAGGACGGTCCCCAGGGAACTGTGCCTGCAAGAAGCCAGAGAGAAAACTCAGCGTGAATTCCAGAGTTTGCCCTGCCCGGCATGTCAACCCCCCAACTCCCCGTTAGGTGGCAAAGGCTCCCACATTGCCTGCCTCATGGCACTTACACAGACCAGGCAAAGGAAGCATTTTGAACCCCCATTTCACAGAGGGGGAGACTGTGGCCCAGGGAGGCGAGTGACTCACCTAGGGTCACAGAGAGAGGCCGTGGGGGAGCTGGGAACTGAACGCAGGTCCCAATCCAGTACCTGACCCACTGTCAGTCACATGCTGGCCCCGCGCGTCCCTGAGATGCCATGGGCCGAGGCTGCTGTTCCAGCCCAGGCAGGCATGGGGGGAGCCAGCGAGAAAGGCCAGGCTGGTGTAATTCTGCAGATTCAAGGGGGCTGGAGAAGCAGCCAAAGCTATTGAGGTTGGCCGGTTCTTAGAGGCACCTGAGGGAACAGGGATGGGGGGGCCCTCTCGGGAGTGTGTGTCCCCCCCTTAGTTACCCACATTCATGTCTACAGGTGCATAACAGACACAAGGGAGACATGAGCCCTGCGAAGCAAGCTTGGCTTGGTCCCGGCCCTCCCCCCGGATTTCGGCCTGAGCCAGACAAGACACACAGAGATAAGACAAGACACAACAGCTCAGGTGTGAGATCATCAGGGAAGGGAACAAGGTGGGGTGGATTCCTACAATCCAGTGGGGATGGCGGGCTGACTGGAGATGGGAGGGGGGGGCTGGGATGAAAAATGTGGGGCCAGATTTTGACCCTCTCCCCTGCCCCTCCAAAATAAATGTCTTTGTTTTGGGGGGTTCCGTTCAGACCATTGTGGGGGGTCAAGCTATGAAAGCTGCATCCACATCTGGGTTCCAGGTCCAGACCCCACAAATCTGGGGGTGTTTGACTGTCGGGTGAGGTTAGGCCCTTGGCAGAGATGTGGGGGGGGTGTGGGAGGGGGAAATGGGGGGGGCTGGGAGGGGCGGAGGAGACAAGAGCGGAGAGGCCAGCCGCCTAGGACGCGGGCCAGCCTTATGGGTCGGGCACTGGCCTGCGTCTGGGACCTAGGTTCAGTCTGAGTCTGTGCCACTCCCCGGGTGAGCCTGGCCACTCCCCAAGTCACTTTTCATTCCCCATGGGCTGTTCAGCTCCTGGCCACTCTGCCTGCCTGCAGAACAGCCCGTCTGGGAGGCATTGCTCCGTTGCCCCCCCCCCCCCCCCCCCGTGCGGCATTGGCAGGACAGGGCAGAGGTAGGATCCTGCGGCCCCCGCTGAGAACCGAGCTGAAAGCGAGAGGTGAAACCCTGAGCCGCTGGTAGAACTGTCAGGGCACTCAACAGCTCCTGCTCCGGGCTTCGGGGCTCTTTTCCTGGGAGATGAGTCACGCGGCCAGCCTGGGATGGCTCATGCCACCAGCTCACCTTGGGTTCTAGAGCACTTCAGAACTCAGGGCAGGGCTCCGGGTGCCTGGGGCTGCACCCCAGACAGACACACACAGGTACACAGAGTCCCTGCCCCAAAGGGCTTGTGATCTATGGGAGCGCCGGACTGCGACACCTGCCTCCCCGTCAGCCTATCCTGCGGGTTCTAGAATTTACAACCCCTGAGAAATGAGCCGGGTTCTAGAATGTAGACGCCCCGGGCTCACATGGGGTACGCGGAGGCTGGGTCCCCTAGGCCTGCACAGGGTTCCAGAGCGCACACAGGTCTGGGCCAAAGCAACAGGCTCACGTGGGGTTTTCGAACCCGGTGGGTTCTAGACTGCACCCCAGTTAGAATTCCTTGAGCTCTAAAACATAGAACCCTCCTCAGAACAGCGTCTGGTTTGAGGGATTCCGGTTCCATGCAGGAGAGAACAAGCAATTAGTTTGCCTTGAAAAATTCTATCTTAACCACCCCTCCTCCCACCCCTTCTGACCCCCAGCTGCCCTGGGTTTTCCCGCAGAGTCACAGAAGTTCGGGCTGGGAAAGTCCTGCTGGAGTGTTGTCTCCATCCGTCCCTGCTCCCCCTGCCTGGCTGACGCAGGGAGCTTTTCGAGATGAGTCCCTACATTGTTCAAAAGATGAGTCAGACATGGAACAATCAGAGGTGCGACTGGGGGTATCGTTTTGTGTTTGGTCCCATAGCAGGCCCCAGAACAGACACGTTGGCCAGAGCCCTGCCAGGACGCCAGCCTGGGCTGGTGATGGTTTCACTCGCTGGGCCAAACCCTGCCCTGCTCTCGAGTGATACACAGGGAAGGAAGGTAGAATCCAGCCCGTGGTGTAGAAACAGGGCCCCAGTCCTGCAACCGGACACACACTGGGCCTGATTCTCCTCTCACTCACGCCAGAGGGGGATGGCATGGGTGAGTGAAGGTGGCAGGATCAGACCCATTCACCACCGTGAGATGCCCTCTGGGTGTGCCAGTGATGGCGAGTTAATGCCATGCCCGTGTGTGAGGGTGCTGGGGGGGCAAGGATCCCCAGCTCCTGGAGGTACCTTTGTTATCCTATCCTCACTGCAAAGTCACAGATCAGAGACTGCAGCCAGCAGATCACCAAGCCCTCCATGTGGCAGCTGGAGCCGGGTGATTTGCAGAAGCAGGGCACAGAACATCAGTGGCACCAGCAGCTGGCACACCAGCTGCCCCTGCCAGGCCGGAAGGGGTGCCATCTACATGCAGAGAGCACCCACGGAGTCCATCTGAAGCTATGGGGTCAGGTGGGGGGAATTCTCTTCTGATCTCACAGGCTCTGGTCGAGCGGGTTTTATTGGAGCCCGAACTGTTTCCGATTCAGTATCACAGCAAGCTGCAGCAGCCGGGGATGCTCCACCCGGGACATGACAAGTTTTCTCATGTGGCTGGGATGGTGGGGAACGGGACAGGATGGGGAGGACAGGATGTAAGAACCCTCCCAGCTTCTAAATCACAGTGAAACCCAGACACCACACCCTGCAGCCTGCCCCCACTCTGCTTTAAGCAAGCACCTTACGCTGCCCCCAGCCCAGGTGAGTTGGAGCTCATAGACCATCTCAGTGGCCTGCCTGGCTTTTGCTGGCTGAGGGTTCCCTGTGCTATTACTCTCTCTAAGCTGAGGGTGGGGAAGGAGTACGATCAAGGAGTTAGAGACGGGCGAGGACTGGGAGTCAGGACTCCTGGGTTCTGTTTGCTGACCGTGAGCAAATCACTTCCCCGCTCCGTGCCTCGGGTTCCCCCATCTGTACATTTGGGGTGAATAACATTTGTGGAGGTGGTGGGGCTCCCATGGCTAGTGCTCGCCACACATTTGAAGAACCTTCAGGCGACAGGGGCTAGAAAAGGACAGATTGCAAAGGGTTAATAAGAAAGAAATACTCTTACCAGACGCTCTGGGAGCCCATGGTCAGCTGGCTGGATGTCAGACCCTCCTGGCACCCCTGGCTTTCTGTGCCCGCTCCTCTCCTTCCGCTAATCCTGGCATCAGGTGGGTGCTTTGCCATCCCAGCTCCCACCTGTATCTCCTGGATGCTGGTGGCTTGGGCTCACTTCCCAGAGGGGAGCTGGGAACTAACTGTGCCAGGTGCCCGACTTTCTCCCAAAGATTTCAGCGTCCGATCAGACCTGAGCACCCGGACGGGGACTTGCACGTGGGGGAGAGTCCAGCCCAGCTCCCCTCTCCAGAAACTCCTGTACTCTCATTCCCAAGCAGCCTGTAGCCTTGGAGTCTGGCCCGCATCGGCTTGGACGGCGTCCCATGTGCTGATCCTCCGGGGGGGAGGGAGGTGGGGGCCGTGCCGGGGTAACCAGTTCCTGGGTTTAGCTGTCCCAAAACGCTGGAGGAAGGTGGGTTCTCATGCTGGATCTCCCAGCCACGCAGTGTCCCGTGCGGTTCCTCGGGGATGGAGCTAAAGCCCTTTTCCTTTCTCCTCCCCTTACGTTGTTTCACTTTTTAATGCTCTGATCCTGCCTACAACAACTGGTGTTATTAATATTCATACCCAAAGGTGCACATGGCCGTCCCGGTTTCCCACTTAACCCTTAAAGGCCCATGCTGCTCTGATAGGGAACACACCACGGCCGTGCCCTTCCCTAAAGGGAGCAGGGCAAACTGGCCGGGCGAGTCCGAAGTGTTTTCCCCTTTCGGAGGAAAATCCTGAAAACCCCCCCGCTGATTTGTTTCTATCGGGTCGGGTTTGGAGCCAGGGCAGAAAGGGTAAGTTAACTCTTTGATCCATGGCATTTTCCAGGCTGTCGGCCAAACCTGCCTTCAGGAGGTGTTGGGCCATATCAGCTATAAATAAATACACAGGGCCAAATTCAGAGCTGGTGGAGGAGGGTGCCAAGCAGGCCAAAGCTAGGGGTGATGTAAATGACTTGTGGAAGCTCCTCAGCTGGGGTCACACAGGCCTGCTCCTGATCATGCTTCAGCCCCGGTGTAAATCAGGACTAACCCATGGGAGAGGATGGAGCCGCCCCGAGGTTAGGGAAAGGGGTCGAAACGTAACTGACAGCCAGCGGGGGGTGCAAGGGATGTGATTGAGGTCTATAAAATCACGAGTGGTGTGGAGAAAGTGTGTAAGGAAAAGTTATTTACTTGTTCCCATAATATAAGAACTAGGGGCCACCAAATGAAATTAATGGGCAGCAGGTTTAAAACCAATAAAAGTAAGTTCTTCACACAGTGCACAGTCAACCTGTGGAACTCCTTGCTTGAGGAGGTTGTGAAAGCTAGGACTACAATAGGGTTTAAAAGAGAACTGGATAAATTCATGGAGGTTTAGTCCATTAATGGCTATTAGCCAGGATGAGTAAGGAATGGTGTCCCTAGCCTCTGTCTGTCAGAGGGTGGAGATGGCTGGCAGGAGAGAGATCAGTGATCATTACCTGTTAGGTTCACTCCCTCTGGGGCACCTGGCATTGGCCGCTGTTGGCAGACAGGATACTGGGCTGGATGGACCTTTGGTCTGACCTAGTATGGCCGTTCTTATGTTCTTAACTCACCGCGGTGAGGAGGGGAAGAGGACAGGGTAGGGGGAGAAACAACCTGAGACTCCATCCAGTCCTGCCTGCTGCTCCGTGACACTCACAGGTGGGCCAATCAGTGCAAGTTACACTGACGGCCACTAGGCCTTGTTCTGTTCACACTGACACCAGCGGCTCCTGGCATGTGCTCTTGATTCACACTGGTGCCAATGACGGGGGGTCAGGCCCAGTGGGCAACCCGCTGCACAGCCCCCCCCCCCACCCCCGTGGAGTTTGGCCCACTCCCCCGCCCCGTGCAGCCTCTGCCACTGCATGTGGCTTTGTTGTTTCAAACCCAACTTGTTTCCCGCAGAGTGGAGCTCCTGCCCCTTCCTGCAGGCCGGGGTTACAGCAACCCCTGAGCTTCCCAGGCAGTGCCGGGGCTGAGCTCGGTGCCGGCTCATCCCAGCCGCAGGGACACCCTGCTTCCATGCAGTTCTTTAACGCAAGGTTCCCCTGCCTGCTAGGCCTGTCGGAGGGGGCTCGGCCCAGCTGCTGAACGAGTCCCCGCGTGGAGGCCAGCTCCGCTCTCCCGCGCGCCTGGGGGTCTCCTCGTCGAGCATTACTGGGACTATTTCACGGAGAGGAAGGGACGCACCCATGCTCACGGGCAGAGGCAGCAGCAGAGCTAGGAAGAGCTCTCAGGAGGCCCGACTCTGGCCCCCTTCTTACCCCTGGACCCTACTCCTCTCCCAGAGCTGGGAGCAGAACCCAGGAGTTCTGACTCCCAGGCCCAGCCCCCTAGACAGCATTCCTGTCCCGTCTGTGAAAGCCCCAGGCCCATCGCAAGGTAAAGCGAGGGCCCGTCACCCTCCACGGCCCTGCCCCAGGGACTCAGCCCCTTCCCCCTGCAGCCCAGCACGACTCGACTTCCATCCCCTAGATCTTCCATCCCCACGTACTCCCAGGGGCTCCACCCCACAGCCCCAGCAAGCCCCTGGCAGGCGGAGAACCATGGCCCACCCCCCAGCACTACCCTGCTCTGCTGGGGGCGCTCGCTCCCCCTAGCCGCCTGGGAAGGTAGGGCAGATCTCGACCCCCTCCCCTCCAAGGGCAGGGATCAAGCAGTGACAGGAAGCTTGGGGGGCATTTTTATTTCTCCCGTCCCTGCTGATGCACCCCACCCCCACCGCTATGTAGGATTGGAAGCAACCAGGGGCATGGGGGGTAGGGACTGGGAGCGGGAGTGGGGGCGGTTCTTGGAGGAGCTCAGTTCCCACCAGCCCTCAGGTGCCGAGTGCTGGGGCTGGGCTCAGAGCCCATCCCAGACAGGTTGTTTTTGATGCTGTTCCCTGCCCCACTGCAGTGCGAAGCCAGCAGGCAAACCCCGGGAGGTGACCGAGATACGGGCTCCAGCCTCGTCCCCAGCCAGGGCCAGCGCCGCAAGGGAGATCCTACTCCAGGGGGATGCCAGGCAGGGCCTGCTGCCTGCCCTGGAGCCTCCTGGCAGGGAGGGCAGAGATGGGGACCAGAGCATCAGGGGCTTGTCCCCTTGCCCCTCGCAAAGCACCAGCTCCCTGAGCTGATGGGGAGAGGGGAGGTCCTGGCTGAGGCTGTTGCACGTGTGGGATGGGGCGGGTGATTCTGTGCTGTGCCAGTGGTGATGTGGGGCTCGGTGCCCCGGGCACATGGGTGATATGCCAAGTCTGGCCATATGCCCAGATCTCATTGTACTGGTACCAACAGCCAGTGCAGCCTCCAGGCAAACTGGCCTGGCCCCACGTGGGAAGGGGGGCAGGCGGGGCGGGATTGGGAGGCATCCAGGCTTTGGCTCCGCTGTCCCCGGCCCACCAGTGGTGCCAGCCCCAGGGAGCTGGGCTTGCCTAGCCCACGATCACGGTCCAGCGGGGGGGTAAGACCCCCCAGGTTTGAGACCGAGAGCTCAGAGGGCTTGCGGCTGGCGTGGGCAGGTTGTGGGGTGCGGGGGGGCAGGGAGCAAACCTGGACCAGCCCAGGAGAGCTGGGGGAAAAGGGTCTTGTGAAGCAGCACCAGGCATGGCCAGAGCCTGGCAGTGTGAGCAAGGCCTCTGCACAATGGCCAAACCAGGCCCCACGGCCAAACCCCCTCTTCCCAGCTCCGGGCTGGACAGCTCGGAGCTCCCCCGGGGTGCGGGGATCAGGGGGCCAGGGTTCCTTCTCTCTCTTTGCTTACAGGCTCTGAGAATACCCTTCTGCTCCCACCCTGCATCAGTCCTCCCCGAGAGCCCTGCCAGCCCCCCCTCATGTCCCTCCCCACCCCACAGCCAACCCCACTCCATGCCACCAGCCCAGTGCTGAGAACACTGGGGTAACGGGAGAGGGAAGGACCGCGGGGAGTGGCAGTCGGGTAAACACTAGGCCTAGGGAGTGGGGGGCACGAGGGGGTTAGGGTTGCCAACTTTGATTGGCCGTATTCCTGCAGGTTCCATCACATGACATAATCTTTCATTAAAGATTGATCTTTAATTGCTGGAGGCTCCAGGACAATCCTGGAGGGTTGGCAGTCCTAGGAGGAGCTGATGGTTGGGGGACTAGAGAGAATGGAGGGGCTGGGAAGGATGGGCAGAGCGGGGGTTGGGGGGGTACAAGAGGCTGGGAGAGATGGGGAGAGCAAAGGGGGCTGCATCTTTGGCTGGAATGCAGCTGACACCCCCCCACCCCGAGAACAAGGCCAGCGCGTGCAGTGCATGCTGGGAAACGGGCAGCTCCTTGCACCTGCAGCTGGGCTGCGCCTTGTTCTCCTGCCAAGGCTGCTTCAGGAGTGGGAAGGGCGGGGGGAGCAGGAGGACAGGAGAGGTCAGGGATGTGGGGGAAGGGAAGGGCAGAGAACAGAAGAAAGGGACGCGTGTGTTGCGGGGGTGTCAGGCAGCCAGAGAAGGGGAGGAAGCTGCAGGGAGGGAGGGGTCTGGCCGGGGGTAGATGAAGAGTGGGATCGGGGGTGGGGGAGCAGGGGTACAGAGCACAAGGACAGGAAGGACAAAGCAGGAGATGGGGGAGGAAAATGAAGCCCTTTGCAGTGCTCAGTGGGGGAGGGATTCTTGAGCCAACACGGAGGGCGGGGGATTATGGCCTTTCCACCATTGACTGGGAGGGGGTACATGGCCCTCCCACCACCGGCCTTGGGAAGGAAGATGCTGGCAGGGGCAAGGCCGCTCCCCACCTCCGCAGGAGAGAGCACATGGCCTGAGCCTGGGAGAACCTGGCCCCAGAGCTCTCCGGCAGCCCAAGGGGATGGAGAGGAGCCCGGGCCTCACCCCTCAGAGAGGCAGCTCTGGACGCCCCCCGGCCCCTGCAGGGAGCTGGGAACCGTTTCCTGAGTCAGTTTCCTCCACCTGCAGCTCAGCATTCTCCCCCATGGCCGTGGGGCGCTGGCGGTATGTGGGGGGGAGGGGGATAATCAGCCAGGTGCCTGCCTGAAGCCTGCATTCACGGACACATCAGCACCTTGCCCGCCGGAGGGATGGTGGCTGGCAGCTCCCAGCATGGCCTTGGTGGGACCCACAGCAGCTGTCTTTGTGGGGGTGTTGTTCAGAGACACGCTCTCCCAGTAGGGGTGGTGAGGCATCGATCCCAGGCCAGGATTGGGCCCCAAGTCCATCTCCCTTCCAGGACCTTTGCACCATTCAGCTCTGTTCCCTGTCCCGCAGCATGAGGACAAGGGAGGAGATCGCAAGCGCGCCCTTCCCCCAGCCACACACCATCAACCCCTGGAACTCACCGCTGCAGGATGTCACTGGGGCGAGCAGCATGCAGGGCTCCACATAAAGAGGAGCACAGCAGAAGTCTTCTTTAAATGGGCTTCCCTGACCATCTGTCTGTATCCACCTGCTGTCTCTTGTACTTAGGTCGTCAGCTCCTTGGGCAGCTCCTTTTTGTTCTGTTTGTGGGGTCCTGGTCCGGGACTAAGGTTCCTAGGTGCTACCCCAATACAGATTAAATCGTAAATAATAATAATCCATAAACCGCTTGCAGGCCTCAGCAAGAGCTCTTCTTAGCCCTAGAAAATCCAGGGACAACGTCGCCTCCTGCTAGGCACCAGGTACTGGCACCTTATCTGTTAACTACCTGGGTTTACACAGGCATCTGTTCTGCCGGCACCCTTGTAACAGTGCTATCTAACAAGAAGGGATCGGGCATTTCCCACAAAGAACAGCTCTTGCAGGGACACTGGCTAAGGGAAATCGCCATGACTCCCAGTCCTCATGCTTCAGAGCAGATGCTCAGGGAGGGTCAGGAAGGGATTTCCTCCCACGGGGAGAGCACTATAGTTTTTTAAAGCCGTATGGAGTGTCTGGCACTGGCTGCTCTTGGAAGCTAGATGTATCAGTGGAGTGTTTGCAGCCCGTTTTCCAGACAGAGAGGAATGCAGTCTTCTTGGATTTCAATCTGGCACCACATTGATGGAATTGGGGAGTTTATACAGATCATTGGTCCCTGCCTTTTAAATAACAGGGAAGCAGAGACTATTTTATATAGTTATTTATCATAGCACCAAGAGGATCCAACTAAGGTCGGGGCTCCATTGTGCAAGGTGCTGTATATAAAAGTTAATAAGAGATAGCCCCTACCCCGGAGAGCTTACAATCTAACCAGCCCAGACCTAGGAAGGATTGTTATCTCCATTTTAGAGATGGGGGAAACTGAGACACACAGCAATGACGTGACTTGCCCAGGGCCACACAGGGAGTCAGGGGCAGAGCCAGAAATTGCTCCCATACCACCTGCATTCCAGCCCCGTAGCCTGCCCACACGACCACCTTCCCGTCTCACTAAATCACTGCAGATCCAGGTGCTAACAGGTACCTTCAGTGAGCGACCCTCTGACTAATCAGACCCTGTGTTGTTTCTCTGTACATGGCACACTGAAGAGACAGGGCCCTGGCTCAGCACTCAATGGGTTAAAGTTGTATGGTGTTTGTTGGGGGTCTGGGAGCCAAACCTCCGGGAGCAGCTGTTCCCAGCCCCTGTTTTGGCTGCTTGCCAACCTTGTAGAGCTGCAGACTCCAGTCCTCAATGTTCAAGGGGAAAGGCTCCCCAGAGACACACCCATCCTCTCGCCCCAAACTCCCAAGTTACTGGGCATCAGCCAGGCTGGGTGTAGGGGATATGGCATGCTCCCCCCATGCCCAAGGGCCCCCAGCTGGAGAGAGGGAGTGCAATGAAAGGAGGTGTGTTGTGGGGGGTGGGAACTTGACACCTCCTCTTTGCAATCCCCTTCCCCAGAGGGGATCTGAGCCCCCCCAGGGGCAGGAGGTGAAGAACTCTGAGATAGAGCTGGATTTCCACATGTCAGGGGAGTTGGGATCCAGGAGTCCAGTTTAGGCCAGATCAGCGATAGAGAAGGAATCCCTCCCTCCCCCAAAGTGCATAACAGGGATGAAAAGTGGGGGGGCATGGCTTCCCCACAGCCCTGAGCAGGGCTCACCTAGCCCTAGCCCATGATGCTGGTGTGCAGTGATTAACTCCCTGCCCCTTTCACAAGGGCTTGAAATTAACTCTGTGTGTCAATTGCAGCTCCCATTAGGGGACCCTGGGGGTGTAGAGAGGAGCCCACGATGGCTGCAGGAGAAGTGTATGTGCTGGACCCAGGAGTCCAGGGGGACTCTGCCTTCTAAACAAGCCCCTCTTCTCCCCAGACGCAGACAGCCACCAGGCTCTCACTGCAGCCTGTTCTCCTGCCAGGAGCGAAGAGCAGAAGGTGCCACTGTAAACACCAGGCGATCCGGTGTCGGACACACATTCCACAGGCCTGGCGTCACAGCCCGGCTCGGCCCCCTGCGACCAGCCCCACAGAGGGAGCGTGCACCCCGACGTCGGCCAGGTGGCACCGGCTGCTTGCCGATGGCGTGGGAAGACGTCGCAAGAGCTGCCCGCCTGGAGGCAGGCTCAAGGCGGTGAGATGGGAACATTTGGGCAGGACCCACAAAGGCAGACCCAGGGGAAGGAGCAAAGGAGTCGGCGGTCCTGTAATGCCCAAAGCACTTCATGAGCACTCGCTAATTAAGCCACCTTTTGAGTTCGCTGGGCCTCCCGGAAGGTTGCCCCTCTTTGGGGGCGCTCGGCCATTTCTGGGGGCGCAGGCTGGTGACCCAGTCGCTGCAACAGCACCACCCCCATGGTAACCACAGCATCTGCCTTTCACCTTCAGCTCAGCCGAGCTGCCTGGTAAGACCAGCCCAGCTCCCAGGGGACAAAGACCCCTCTAGGATGGGGGTTTATCGGGCCTCCTCGCTGGGATCTTGTGAATGCACCATGGGGACTGAACTCCCCTCTCCTCCACCAGCCAGAGGTCCCTCCAGGGCAGGGCAGGGCAGGATATTTTCACTAAACACAGCCTGGTCAGGAGCGGGGGGGAGGGGGGCAGGAGTGCTGCCCGATTTGTACCATAATACAAATAACTAAGTGCTCCCCCGTCCAGTCTTGCTGAAGTGGGTGGCTGCCTTTCATCACTTGTTGAATGCTGCCCCCTCGCCTCTTCCCCCAGCTACTGCAGGCTCCTGCGGACACGAGCACCGCCCGGGGAGATCTTTCCAACTTCATTTCAAGTTTTCTGAGGGTTGCTTTATTCCAAGGCAGACCCAGTCCCTGCGATCCCCTGGGCGGACGACTCGAGCTCTGAGATGCTCTCGGTCCCGTGTGGATGTCAGGAACAATAAGATTCCGCCCTTCTACAGCACTTTCCACCCTAGGATCCTGTTGGGCTTTAGATACATAAATTTAGCCCACAGGCCCCCCTCCCCAGCATTTTGTAGATGGGGAAACTGAGGCACAGCAAGATTTAAGACCAGTATTTTCCAGCCTGGGTGCCTCAGGTTAAGCGCCCAATCAAAGGGTCTGATTTGCAAAACTAGTGCGCACCTGTAGCGCCCACAGACTTCACTGGCATTGTGGATACTTGGCACCTCCGCCAATCAGGTCACTTACGCAGCTAAACATGGATCCAGGGAGCCTAGTCTTAGACATCCAAGATGGACAGTGTTGAGCGAAGTGACCTGCCCACTGTCACACAGCAAGTTTGGGGCTAAGCCAAGAATGGAACCCGGATAAGCAGGGCCCCTTAACCACAAGCCCATTCTGCCTGCATTAGAGATCCCGAGGGAGCTGCCGTTTGCACTCCTCCTCCTCGCATTGCTGGGCACTCGCTGTGCCCCCCCCTCCCCAGAAGTGGCTGCATTTCAGTGGGGCTGTGCTGCCAGAGTGCGGTGGGAGGAGGGGCTCCAGGCACAGCACGAGTGGGTTATTCTGACCCTCTCCCCCTCACTCTACAAAAGAGGACGGGGAGCAGCAGATGTGGGAAGATGGAAGGAAGGGGCAGGACCTTTGGGATGTGCCCGGGGGGGATTCTCAGGATGGGGTTAAGGGCCTTACCACGGGGGGTTTGGGTCCTTTCCCCCCACCCTAGAGGTGGAAGGGAAATCAGCTTCTCTATAAGGACCAGAGACAACAGAGACCCTAAAACACCTTTGCCATCCCCTTTGCCCGCTGCCCTACCTGCTGTTCTCCAGCCCAGCTGTACATGGCCCTGGTGTGGGGGCTCCCACACCTTATGAGATGACCCCCCCAGCCACCGATCCCAGCGTCAGGAAGTGCTTCCATCAACCCCACCAAAACACGGGATCAGAACAAGAGCTGGACGCCAGAGGGAGCCACGCCAGCGAGAACGTGCAAGGGAGCCCAAGCCGGCCCCGGGCCTAGGGCTGCCCAGGGCATGGCTAGTTCCAGAGAGGGGGCACTGGGCTCCCCCGTGGTGCATGGACATGCAAGTGGGGCGCTCAAGGGTGCTGCGAGGGGCAGGTGGGAAGGTTTGTCTACACAGGGAAATGCCAAAGTAGAATAAATATCCCAGAATAGAGTCACTTGTCCTGTGGAACAGTGGCCACGTGTGGGGGTAGTTAGAATTATTTTGCTATAGCTCTGCAGTGTTTCTCCATGGAGACAAACCTTAAGGGTCAAGGGGGAAGAAGACCACCCCCCCAAAAAAAGATCCCCCCCAAAAGGGGCTCATAGAAAGTTTCTGATTATCCTCCCAGCTAACCCACCCTGTCCCCTCAGTCCTGGGGCCACCGCCCCTTGCAGAGGGGACTCTGGGAGAGTAGAAACAAGCAGCAGGGAGCAACTCCTTGCTGGCGTCAGCATCGTCCCATGGCGCCCACCTCACCTGGGCATCTCACAGCCCTTTCCCTCACCCATGAAGCCACGCCTCTGGAAGGGACCCGTCCACCCCCACCCCGAAACACAGCCAGCTCTGGGGTGGAGCAAGGCAGCTGTTGAACAGCCGCACGGCAAAGCTTCAGAAGAGCAGGGGGATGGCACATGGAGGAGGAGGCTGCATGCAGTGGAAGTGCAATGGGGGTGGGGAGGCATGTCGGGTGCAGAATGGACCTGGCGGAGTTATCCCGGCTGTGAGCTCTTGCGTGACCACTCACCGCACAGGGCCAGGGATCTGTAGTTATCAGCCAGAATGGGGTCAGGATACTTCCTCAATGCGAAGTTTTAGCCTTGTGAATAAGGCCCCGGACAGGGGCTCAGGAGACCAGGGTTCTATCCCCCAGCACTGCCACCAGTTCTGGCCATGGCCACGGGCAAGACACTCGCTCTCTGGGTGCTTCCGTTTTCTCAGCCATCTTTCTCTCCCCTTTGTCCATCTAGACCCTGAAAGGAGGGGCTGGCTGGGCCTGTGCAGTGCCGAACACAACAAAGCCCTGATTTCTACCGGAGCCTCTGGGCATCATTCAGCCAAGGGATATTTACATGGCAGGCCTAGCGCTAGGAGGGGGCACGGTTGACCACAGCACGTCCCCATCTCTCTGCTCTGTTGTGACATATCCCTCCTGCACACCCACGTTTAGAGCAGCTGAGACGTCCCCAGACCCCCTGGTCTGGCTGGGTCACGGATTTTCCACGTTTCTCTGGCTAAAGGTGTTCGCAGGTGCGGGAGTGGGTGGTGGATATCAGGCTATTTCGTCTCTTACCATAACCCCCCCGCCCCCCCATGGGTGACATCCCAACTGTCACCGCAGGAACCAGCCATGATGCCGCCCCTCCAAGGACTCCAGGTGAGGGCCTGGCAAACCATCTCAGAAACCCAGCTGCTGCTAACGCAAGGACCGGAGGCGCAGCTGCTCTGCCAAGCCTGGATTCCCCTTTAACGAGCTCGGCCGGCCCCTCCTCTCTGCCCGCCCCCAAGTTGTGGAGTCTTGAGCCCATGTCTTGGGTATCCAATCGGCAGGCGATGGGGAGAGCAAGCCCCTGCCTGCATTATAAGAGGTTTGCAAGTGCTCTGCCTTGGGCACAGTGAGTGGAGCTCGGAGAACGAGCCGGGGGGGAATAGGGGGTGGGAGAGGGCCTGGGGCGGATGGAGCCTTCAGCCAGCAGGAGGGCACAGGGAGACAACCTGAGCTACTTCATAGAGGATCCAGGCACCAGGACGCTGTACAGGAGGGGCCAGCTCTTGGGAAAGGTACCATTTTTCCCCACTTTCAAGCTGTTCTGGGAAGCCAATTCCCCCCAGGCTGTTGGGGGCAGAGTCTGTGTGCGCATCTGATGGAGACAGGGCTACTTTTGTACTTCTCTAGCACCTGCCACTGGACACTGGCCATGGACTAAACTCATCCAGCCCCCCTTCCCCGCGGGAGGTAGGCAAGTCCTTGTGGTCTCCAGTTTAGATGGGGGGAACTGAGGCAAGGGGGGGAGGGGGCGGGCTATTTGCCCAAGGTCATCTAATCAGTGACAGAACTGGGAATAGAACCCAGGAGTCCTGATGCCTACCCCCCCTTCCCCTGTTGGATCCACTGGACACCATTCCCTTCTGAGAGCTGGGACTAAAACCCAGGACTCGAACCCCAGGCGCCGCCCTGCTGCTCCCACTGGACCCCACCACTGAGCTGCAGCAGGCCACGGCCTGATTCGGGAGACTGCTGAGCCGAGGGATCAGGCTGTGCCAGTTAGCCCGAGCCCGTGGGGTGCAAAAGCAGCCGCAGATTAGCAGGGAGCCGCGCTCACAGCCGGGGGCTGCCAGACCTGCCCTCGCTCCTCTGAGGTTCTGGAAGCCGCTTCTCCCACGTTGGCTGGCAACCACTTACCAGGGAGAAGTTACAACTCATGAGTTGCCGGGGGCTCTTCCCGGCTCCTCCTGGGTGCAGAGGGAGCCCCGCTCCTTACCCTCCCTAATACCCTGGGCCCGATCCTCCATCACACTGTACCATCGCTTACACCTGTGCAAAGTGCGACCCCCTCAGGGGCAGCTGTCTCCACCTACTTCGCCCTGATGCCAGTGACCCGGGAATCAAGGGATCAAAGAACTTCCTACTGTGGCCAGCTCACCACAAGTCTGCCAAGGGAAGCCCTGAGCACTTAAAGCTACCCTGGACTAGGGTGACCAGATGCCCCAATTTTATAGGGACAGTCCCAATATTTGGGGCTTGGTCTTATATAGAGTCCTATCCCCCCACACACACACACACACACCCGCCCTGATTTTTCACACTTGCTGGTCACCCTACCCTGGATGGAGCAGCCTAAAGCACTGGTCAGGGCCCTGCTCCGTGCCATTGCAGCAGGGCCTGGGCACCAGAGGCTGGGATGGCCCAGGGCAGCACGGGGTGCCCAGCCCGACTCAATGACGCTTCCCCATGGGCCCAGCCAGGGGCCTGCTAGCCCATGCCCGGAGAGCAGGGCTTGCTCCCCACTGGTGCGGCTGCAGTGCCCACCCCCCAGACAAAGCCTCGGTCTCACAGCCCCCGTGATGAGGAAACTGAGGCACAGTGAGGGGTTAGCCATCCAGTGGTGCTGCAAATTTTTACAGTGGAGGTGCTAAAGGTGGAAACCATGTATCTGGGTTGTTACTACTACTTCAAGCCAGGGGGGGTGAGGCAGCCCCCGCCCCGAGTTTCAGCACCTAGAGACCCTGTCTGTCTCAGTCCCCATCTCTGTTCATAGCCGTAACACCCGGCGCTGACCTCACTGCTCTACCAGACAGGGGTGAGACAGGAATGGGTTAAGTAGCTTTGCATTCTGGCCTTGAACCTGGAGCCAAAAATCAACAGGAAGCAGAGTCCAGTGGCAAATGGAGAGAAACTGAGGCACAGAGGCACAGCAACTAGCCCATCAGCTGCTGCTGCACCTGCAGGAGAGGGAACTTTTTCTCTTTCAAGACAGCCGCATTGGCAGGCAGGAGCGGCCAGGTCAGGAAGCAGGAGAGCCCCGACTGCCATGCAAAGCTGCCCACAACGGGTACGATCCCCGCCGGAAAGGCTGGTGCCTTGCGCAGCTTGTGAGGCTCAGCATGGGCACTGCTGGCTAGCGGTGAGAGCCAGCAATGGCGACTCAGGGCCCTGGCACTGAGGGGAGAAGGATTGAGGAGGTGAAGCAGCGTTTGGGGCACCAGGGTTGGTTGATTGATTCGTCTCATCTCTGGGAGGCGAGCCCGACCTAGGACTCCTGGGTTCTAGTCTCAGGTGGAAGGGCCAAGGGTCATCATTGGAGGCACTGTCAGGGTGGGAACGACCCTCCGCGGATGCCCAACCCCCATGGCTTTGTCCCAGGGAAGCTCCCCCCCCGGTACAAGTCCCCACAGGGCCGGGGGAGCAGGATGCAGCCCCGGGTTACCAGCATCCTCACAGCTCCTCCTTGTGCGCAGGGAGCTTTCGGCCAGTGCTACAAGTTCACGGACACGTCCACCGGCAAGGTCTACGCTGTCAAGATCGTCCCCCAGTCCCGCATCTCCCGGCTGGAGAGCAGGGGGAAGGTGAGCCAGGGGCTACTCCCTTGGGGAGGGAAGGGGAGGAAGCACCTAGCACTGGCCAGACAAGCCTGGAGGTTATGCCCCCTCCTCCCCACACCCTTCTTATCATCCCCCCAGAGGAGCAATTGGCCGCAGCTGGGCCCTGTTTTGCCTTCTCCCAGCTGGGCTACCTATGCTGGGCAGACACCCATGAACTACGGGGAAGGCTAATTAACGCTTTCCTTGCCAGCAGCCGGGGCTCGACTATACCCCTCCCCCCGCCAAGCCCCATTCCTGCGCCCCCTCACCCCGTACCTCAATCTTGGGGGTGGTGGGGAATAAACCCCAGGGCAAACAAAAAAGCTCCCCTCCCTCCGCAGACTCTCCACTTTCTTCTTGTTCTCACCATCCCCAAGCCCCGGGGTGTCGCCCAGCCCCCAGCTGAGACCCGGTCTCTGAGTATCACAGAGCAAACCACGGGCCACGCAGAGATGAGCCGCAGCCTCCAACGTCAGTGCAGGGTGAGACCGCTTCTCATTCCTCCACATGGGGAGGCCATTGCGCCTGAGCACCGAAGATTGAGAGCGTTAACCCTGGTGGCCCACCCTGCGGGTAACCACAGCCTGATCGTCTCCATCCCCCCTGCAGCTTCGTTCAGGGTCCAGAAATTCCCCGTCTGCCTCTATCGTGTGACTCGGCTGTTGCGAGATGCCGGTCACATTCCACCGCAGAGCCAGCTGCATTTCGGTGGCAGAGGCGTGATTTCCCTGGCGCACACCGTCTGCCAACTGCTTGGCATCCCTTAGGCCCCTTGCCCGAGAGATATGTCAGATCTCATTAAAGCCTTGGTCTTGCTGTCATTTTACCAGCTCATGTTGGCATCAACCAAAAAGCATGAATGCTCTGAGCTAGCTGGGTTCTGACTCTAATGGAATGGCCGGTGGTGGGTGGGTATGCATAGCTGCCACCTATGGGAGGGATCTGAACTGCATAGCTGTGTATCATAGGCCCTATACTTCTAGCAGCTAATGGGTTTCTCCTATCGCTCCAGTAGCTTTGGGAGGAGCAGAATGATCCCTACTGCTGTCGTAAAGTTCCCAGGGGCTGTGAGTGCAACGCTGACAGCTGTGAAACTCCGAGCTGGGCACGAGGACCCAGGATCCGCAGGCCCAGCCGGGGAGCAGTGTGCGTGTGTGTTTTCCACAGCGCTGTATGATTCTAGCTGACTCCAGCGCTTCGGGCTCGTGACTCGTTTCTCTTGCTCTTTGTGCATGTCTGCAATTCTCCTCCCGCAGGTCGAGAGGGAAATCGAGCTGCACAGCCACCTGAACCATCGGCACGTCGTGGGCTTCCACCGGCACTTTGCTGACCGGGGCAACATCTACATGATCCTGGAGTACTGCAGCCGCAAGGTGAGCCGAGCTGAGCCAAGGTGCTGGGCCCCGGCTCTCGTCAGGGAAGGGAGCAAAGATATACCTAGACTCAGAACCTCCAAGGTGTTTGCACTCTTAACTTCCGTTGAAATCCAGGGAAGTTAGGAGCCTACATACATTTGGAGCCATAATAAATTGGGCGTCTCTCCTGATTTTTTTCCAATCCTCTGGCGCCTGCAAATCTGGCTTGAAAATATGAGACCAGCCTTTATCTGGCTTGCAGCATGTTGCGAGAGGCCTGTTTGACTAGTGTTGCGGGAGGCAGCCTGGTCTAGAGCAGAGAAGGTGCTGGGATTCTGGAGCTCTGGGGTCTGTTCCCTCTCTGCCTGTGATCTACTGTGTGTGACCTCGCGTGAGTCACTTTCCCCTCCCTTCCACCCTTTGGGCTTAGTGGGCCACCCAAGCTGGTGTCACTTAGAGCAGTCCTTAGGCTGCTCTAAATTACCCTGGGGCAGTGGAAGATTTCCTGGGAGCAGCCAAGGAGTCACTCCAAACACAGCTATATATATGGCTGCTCCCTTCGGATTGAAAGGGACAGACGTGGTTATTCTTCAGGGTTGACTTTTTAGTCCACTAAGTGAAGGGTGGGGCAGCTTTCCGAGGCGATACGAGAGTAACTAACCTGCCTCTAGCAGCTCCACTGACCCTCCGACAAGCAGAGACAGGCTGGAGCCATGAAAGTCAGGCCCAGATGTCGAGCGCCCGAGGGTCAGAGAGAGGGGGGATGGGTTTGACTCAAGCCCCTCCGCCTCCCCCCCCCCGATCCAATCTGTCCCCAAAAGGCTGGGCGGGGGGTTACCAGCACCTTGGACCGTGCTGCCGATCGGAGGCTTGCGTGCTGTGCTGGACCCAATCTGTCGCTGAGCTGTTTCCTCTCCCCATCCCCAGTCCCTTGCCCACATCCTGAAGGCCAGGAAAACGCTGACGGAGCCAGAGGTCCGATATTACCTGAGGCAGATCGTTGCGGGGCTATGCTACCTCCACCAGCAGGGCATCATCCACCGCGACCTCAAGCTGAGTATGTGGCTCGGGCCGGCAGCAACGAGCCGGGGCTGGCTGCAGCACAGGGGGACGCCGGGGTGAGAGGGGGGATCCCCAAAGGGTGCAGGGGGAGAGACCTCGCCAGTGATGCTTACACATCGCCCTCTGATGCTGAGCAGGTGCCCGTGGGAAAGCGGCTGGCAGAGGGAACTGGATTCCGCCCCACCCCTCCAGAGTCCTCGCCTAGACATGCTATGGGACTTGGCTGCAGTGGGGAAGGCACCCCATGGGGACAGGAGGGCAATGTTGCCTAGTAGTCGCAGCCAGGGCTTGGGAAGCAGGACTCCTGGGTTCTATGCCGCGCTCGGGAGGTGCAGTGGGTTGGAGTGTGGGGAGGCCGGGGGGGGGATGGGGGAGTTGGAGCTCCTGGGTCTTCTTTCCAACTCTGAGGCGTGTGGAGCAGGTTGCTGGGTGCCAGGACTCCTGGGTTCTGGTCTCAGCTCTGGGAGGGTGGCCCTATAGGTTGGGGGAGAGGAGGGAAGGGGCTGGGAGTTGTGGCTCCTGGGTCCTCTCTCCAGCCGTGAGAAGCATTGAGCTGGTTTTGGGGTGCCAGGATTCCTAGGTTCTGGTCCTGGTTCTGGGAATCTGGTCCAATTGGTGTGGGGAACAGAGGAACAGTGGTGGCTGGGAATCAGGACTCCTGGGTTCTTTTTCCAGCTGTACTTGAGGCAGGTCATGTCCTTCCCCTTCCTCTCAGCTCCCGCACTGGGCAATTAGGAGATGGGACTGAGCTCCTAGGGGCTCAGACCCTTGGATTGATTGATCTCTGCCTTACAGCAATGCAGCACCAGGGGTCCCCAAATCAATCTTCCTGGGGACCCTTTCAATCCTTTAAGCCTTGAGCAGCAGTGAAGGAGTTAATCACCCCTGTGCCCTTCACCTTGGCCTCTGAGACCCCACCCGAAGAGGGCTGGGGGCTGGAGAGGGGTTATAAATACACCAGCAGCGCGTCTGGCCGTCTGGCTTGTTGGGAGTAAATGCCACCAGCGTGACTTCATGCTTCTGAATGGGAGCCCAGGAGCCAGCTCTCCATGTAGGGGCTGCCCCGTGGAGGGGGAGATACGTGGGGACCCCCAGATGCAGCCTCTCTCCCTGACACGCACACAGCTGCCCCCTGCCGAGCAGCCTCTGTCTGCTGGGCTGGGGAGGGCCTCCTGCCTGTGATTTATTGCTCCCATGGGGCACATACAAACCGCCAGGGCTACTGAGGAGGCCCTGTCCAGAGCCTTCCTCTGAACAATGGGCTACTCCTGTCTCCAAAGCTGCTTGAGCTGCTGTACAGAAATATATCGGCACAGACAGCCCCGCATACGCCCCCCTCCATACTCCCTTCTCCCCTGCAGCATGGTCTAGTGGCTAGAGCCTGGGAGCCAGGACACCGTTCCCAACCTTGCTACTGATTCCTTGTGTGATCTGGAGCCGCTCTGTGTCTCAGTTTCCCCACCTGCAAAGGGGGGTGACTCTGGCCGTGTAACTGGAAAGCTGCCCGGATGTGCTCAGCGGCTGACCTCTCTTCCCCCCACAGGTAACTTCTTCCTCACGAAAAATATGCAGGTGAAGATCGGGGACCTGGGGCTGGCGACGAGAGACGAGCAGGCCAGCCAAAGACGGGGGTAAGTGCTGGCCCAGCACAGCCTGCAGCCCTTGCCGGGGCGCTCTGCGGATTCACCTCCTGTTCCTTTTCCCCTACAGCGTGGTGTGTGGGACGCCCAACTACCTGGCCCCCGAGGTGATCGCCAAGAAGGGGCACTCCTTCCAGTCCGACATCTGGGCCCTGGGCTGCATCATGTGAGTGAGGCACCAAGCTGCAACTGGGCAAATGCCTCCGAGCGGGGTGGGCCGGGCCGGGTCGGTGGGGAGGGAATGGGATACGGGGCACCAGCTCCAACCCAGCCCCAGGGTGTGGAACAGGCTGGTTCAGTGGGGCGGGGAATGGGACATGGGGCATTTTGACTCTTTGGGGCACCAGCTCTGATCCAGCCCCAGGGCAGGGGAATGGCTAGTTCAGTGGGGTGGGGAATGGGATATGGGGCTTTTTGACTCTTTGGGGCACCGGCTCCGACCCGGCCCCAGGGGGAATGGCTGGTTCAGTGGGGTGGGGAATGGGACACTGGGCCTTTCCCCTCTAGGGAATGCTCTGATTGGCTGCTTGTGCCCGCCTTGGTGCACTGGGAAGGCTCTGATTGGCTGCCTTCCCTCGCCCCAGGTACACGGCTCTGACAGGCTGCTCCCCCTTCGAGATCACCCACAAGCAGGAGATGTACCAGTGCATCCGGGAGGGCCGGTACCCCGCCCCCAACCACCTCTCGCCCGGCGCCAGGAAGCTGATCGGCCGCCTGCTGGCGCCCCGCCCCTCGGAGCGGCCCAGCCTGGAGGAGGTGCTGGAGCACGAATTCTTCACCCAGGTGCGGGCGATGCAGGGGCGGGCGAGTCGCTCCGGGCACTATAGATGGCAGGCACCCATCCCGAGCGGCGCTGCGACCCCGTGTGCCAGGTCGCGATGCCGCTTGCTCGGATTTAAGACGGGTGCTGCGCGTACACTGGGGGAGCCGGGCCCAATTGCTGGGCACACGCTTGCACCCGCGAACCCCGTCTAGGAGCCCAGGGTGGGCGTGCACCTGTGCTGCCCTGTCTTAGGAAGAATGCCACCTCCCCTGGCCCACAGCCCCCAGAAGGGTCCCGTGCCCTTAGCTCAGCTGCAAAGAGCTGCGGCCGGCCCTGGTGCAAACCAAAACCAAGAGGATCCAGGTTCTTGCACCCAGCCCCCGACACAGTGCCCCAAGTCCCTGGGCTGGTGCTCCAACCTCTCCAGCCCCTCTGGGTTACTTCCACCATCCCTCGCCTCTATAGCCCCTTCTAGCCCTGGTGCCCATATGGACCGTGGGGTCCTTGCCCTGCCTCCTCCGTGGCACCAGCGTGAGGTACAGCCGGGAATGGAGTGACGTGGCTGTCGTCTCCCAGGGTTTCACTCCGGACAAGCTGCCGTCCCGCGCCTGCCACTCGGTGCCCGTCTTCGCCCTGCCCAATCCAATCGGCAAGCTCCTGCAGAAGGCGGCCAAAGTGCTGTTCAGGGGGTTGCCGTGCCAGGAGCCCCAGGCAGGTGGGTCAAGTGGCCGCGTCCCCCCGTGCTCTGGGCTGAGCTTGGCAGTGCCCGTGTGGCGTCATGGCTCCACTGTGTCTCCATCCAGGTAGCCCGGTGCCCGGCGAGGAGCCGGAGAAGCTGACAAGCCAATCCTGGCAGGCTCAGAACCTGCCCAGCACGGAGCAGCACAGCGAGGTAGGAGGGGTCCACAGGAAGGAGGGTGGGGAGGGACCTGGGGGGGTCTGCAGTCCGGCTCCCCCCTCTCACCCGCTGTCCCCGTCTCCCTGCCAGGTGGAAGGAGGCAGTGTCCAGGCTATGCCATTGACCAAGGGCCCCCACATGTTCTCCATCCATCTGCTCATGACGGGAGCTCTCAGGCCCAGATGCTCCAGTGCCGACTGTAAGTGGATGCCACATTTCCCAGACCGGCCTCTAGCTGTCGGGCTGGAATTTGGGAGGGTTCTAGGCTGGAGACATCCAGGGCCTGATGCCAGCTGGGAGCAGTGTGTGCAGAGCCCCTGCTGGGGATCGGGCCCTGGGGGGGCTCCAGTTGGGCCCCCACACCAAGGACCTCTCTTGGTCTCCAGCTCCCTTGGGAGCTGCCCGGGGAGGCTGCAGCTCACATGCACTGTGTGGCCAGGGGCCCGGAGTAGCCCCCAGTAGGGCTGCCGGGAGCCTGCTGGGCCGGGATCGCTGCAGTATGAGGCCCCCACCGCCCTAGGGTTGCCAACTGTCTAATTGCACAAACCCAAACACCCTTGCCCCGCCCCCTGCCCCGAGGCCCCTCCCTCCGTCACTCACTCTCCCACACCCTCACTCACTTTTACTGGGCTTGGGCAGGGGATTGGGGTGCAGAAGGGGGTGAGGGGTGTGGGCTCCAGGTGGGCGGCGCAGCAGGGCTAAGGCAGGCTCCTTGCCTGCCCTGACCCCGCGCTGCTCCTGGAAGTGGCTGGCACGTTCCTGCGGCCCCTGGGCAGGGCAGGGGTCTCTGCGTGCTGCCCATGCCCTGAGCGCTAACTCTGCAGCTCCCATGCGCCGGGAACTGCAGCCAATGGGAGCTGCGGGGGCCGAGCCTTAGCCCCGCCGCGAGGCCAGACTTTTAGCACCTAAAAACCTCCTGGTTTGGCTTCAGTAGCCTCCGGGAGATAGGTCCTGATTCCGGGAGACTCTTAGCGAAACCGGGAGAGTTGGCAACCCTACGCCTCCCCCTGGTGTGGCCCCCCTGGGTTCCCTCGCTGCTTCCTGTTGGCTGGTTGGGGCAACAGCCCCACTCATTGCGGGAGGGAGGCCCTCAGGGCAGGAGAGCACATGGGGCTGGCGGGGCAGAGAAATGATCCAGCCACCTGCTGTGCTCACTGGCGGAAGCATTGTCTAGCGGTTCGACGGGGGTGGGGGATCAGGACCCCAGGGTTCTCTCCCCGGCTCCGGGAGGGGAGTGGGGTATAGTGGTTAGATGGGGGGCGGGGATCAGAACTCCTAGGTTCTAGCCCAAACTCTGGCAGGTGTAGTGGTCGGGGCTGGAAGGCGGGGGGCAGAGGGGTGCCAGGCTTACAGGGGGTGCCATGCATGGAGCCCTGATCCCAGCCCGTCTCTGCAGCAGATGAAGGCTGGAGCGTGGGGAGCGCAGTGCAGTCAGTCACGAGGGTGCTGAGCAGCTGCCTGGAGAACATGCCTCTGGGTAAGAGGGAGCCCTGTGCCGGAGACCCACAAACCCCTGCACGCCCAGCTCCATCATCCCCTGGGCCTTCCTCAGCCCAGGCACCAAGCCCCCCGCGCAAACCTGGCCGGATACGAGTGGGGCCTGGGCTGGGCTGACTGGACCCACCCTGGGCCACTGTCCAGCCCATCGGCTGCAGGGGCTAGGACTCAGTGCTGGGGGGTGGGATTGCCCCACAGGGCCTGGCAGTGCCAGGGGTTGGGCCGGGCCAGTGGGAGTCTGCTGGGTGGAGGCACAGGCTGCTCAGGTTGCCTCCTGCCCCCACCTGCTCTGTCAGGGCCTCTCCCCAGCTGGCCGGGCACCGGGGGCCTGCGAGGGCCTCTGTGCTGGGCCTCAGGCTCCCCTCTTTCTCCTTGCAGCCAAGCACAACCCTGTGCAGCGCCTGGCGCCACCCGTCCTCTGGGTCACCAGGTGGGTGGATTATTCCAACAAGTACGGCTTCGGCTACCTGCTCTCGGACGGCTCTACGGGCGCCCTGCTCGCCGACGGCACCCACCTAGCCCTCTGCCCGCAGCCCCCGTAGGTATCCCCCGGGCACCCACCTGGCCCTCTGCCCCCTCCCCTGGGCACCTGCCTGGCCACCTCCTCTGGGCACCTGCCTTGCCCTCTGCCTGCAGCCATCGTAGGTATCCCCCCCGGGCACCTGCCTGGCCCTCTTCCCCTTCCCCCGGCCACCCACCTGGCCCTCTGCCCTCTCCTCCGGGCACCTGCCTAGCCCTCTGCCCACAGCCATCGTAGGTATCCTCTGGGCACCCACCTGGCCTTATGCCCCCTCCCCCGGGTACCTGCCTGGCCCTCTGCCCCCACCTGAGAATCCACCTGGCCCTCTACCTTCCCAGCACCCACCTCAGCACCTGCCTTGCCACCCCTGGAGCCCTCTGCACAGTCAGCCCCAGCCCCGCTCAGACACCCACCACCCCGTCTGCCCATGCAGCAGCAGGTACCTCCAACCCCCCCCAACCCTCTGCTCAGTCCCCCTGACACCCACCTCGCCTGGCACCTGCCCTGGCAGGTGTCTGGGCACCTGGGACACCTGCAGCTCCAGCCTCGCGGCTTTTTTGTGGCTTCCTTCCAGGCGTGTCTGCTACTGCCCAGGGCGTGGGGAGGCCATGTCCTTCCCCCGGAGCGACGTGCCCGCCTTCCTGGCCACGAAGATGGGCATCCTGCACTTCTTCTCCCAGTACATGCAGCAGAAGCTGCTGGAGGTGAGGCCCCGGGGCTGGGGAAACCCCGGGGCTGGGCCAGGGGGGTGCAGGGGGAAGAATCACGGGGCTGGGAGCGCGGGATATGCCAGGGGCGGCTGGGGGAGGCCCCAGGGTGCAATCCCCTCTGGGCTGTGCCCGCGTTGCGGGGCGGGGGGGGGCCATAAGGGGGAGCCAGGCTCGGTGCCCCCCCGGCCCAGCCAGCTGACTGACTCTGCTCCTGCTGGCAGGGGGGGAGCGAGCCGGCGGGTCCCAGCAGCTCCTCGGACGCCCCCTGTCTCCTATGCTGTGCCAAGTCGGACCGGGCGCTGCTGATGCTCTTCAGCAATGGGACGCTGCAGGTAACCCCCCCATAACCCCCGGCACACCCTTGAGCCTCTCCCCCGAGCCCCCACTCAGGCCTCTCCTCGTCCGGTGCCCCCCCCCCCCGAGCCTCTCCCCTCATCCGCCTGCCCCACGGCTGCTCCCTCCTCTCCGAGCCTCTCCCCTGATCCTCCCACCCCATGGCTACTCCCTGTCCTTCCCCTCCACCCCGCAGCGCCCCGCAACCGCCATCACACTTCCCCCAAGCCATGCCCCAGGCTCTGGCTCCTCCCACCCAACACAGGGCCTCTGCAGACCTAGGCTGCTCTGGACTATCCAGTGTCACGAGTGAAGTGAGTTTGACGGCCTCAGCTGCGTTCCGCCCTCCCCAGGGGCTGCAGCACAGCCTGGCCGGGGTGACAGGCCCGGGGCTGGGATAGCAGGGAATGCGGGGCCCCAGAAGGGCTGCAGTCCGTGCCCCCCTACCCACACTGCCCCAAGGCCCTCTCCTGGCAGCAGGGCCGGACAGTGGCAGCGGGGGCTGGAAACCCCTGGGGAAAGGGGGGCTTAGGTGCAAGGGCAGCTGGGGGCTGGCAGTCGGGGGGCAGAAGGGTCAGAACTAGAGGGCAAGGGGGAGGGAGTGGAGCAGGAGCCCCCACCCTGCAGCCAGAGCTCCCTAAGCTCATGGGGGCTGGTCCGATTGTCGGATCCCAGCAGCGGGGGCCACCAGCGGGGCTCCCTGGCCCTCCCCAGTGTGTGTGTAGGGGGAGACTCTGGGGCAGGGGGAGGGGTATTAACTCTCTCCTGGGCCAGGTTCTGTGGGACGCTGCATCACTCGCCCTCCCCTCTCTGCCCCGCAGGTCAATTTCTATCACGACCACACCAAGCTTGTGCTGAGCTGCCCAGGGGGCGGGCACCTCCTGACCTTCATCGACCAGCAGCGCATCAGTGCCACCTTCCCGCTGGGCGCCCTGGCCGCAGGGGGCTGCGCCCCGGCCCTGCGGGAGCGCCTGCAGTATGCCCTCGACATGGCCCACTGCCTGTAGCTGCCTCCGCTGTCCCCCCGGGACTCTCCCGCCCCCAGGAGCCAGACCCACTGCCCAGCACCTGGCGTGGCATGGACATGGACACAGGGCGGCTGAGGTGATGTTGTGGCCCGGGGCAGGCCCATTAGGGGCTCTTATGGGACCCAATTTGATGATCAAACTCTACTCCCTGGCTTGGGGGGGTGCTGTGGAGACATGGGTCCTTTCCACTCTGCCCCTCGCTCCCCCTGGAACCAACGGGGCCTGGAGGTGCCCGTTTGCCCGATGCTAATGCCGGCCCAGGAGCTTCACCCACTGGCGTCCCCTGAGGATGGGATTTGGGGCGCTGCAAATGGGCCTTGGCCTCCAGGGGTGGCTCCCAAAGGGGAGCTGGAGCAGCGGGTGGCGGGGGCCACTAGGCTGCCTGGAATGGCTGGGGCCAGTGGCCAGGCAAACTGGGGAGTTGCCTGCAGGGTCTGGGACTGGAGCTGGCCGGGCCTGACTGCTCTGCACTGGCGGAGGGTGGGGAAGGAGCCTGCTAGGCCAGGCTCCCGCCCAGACTGGAGCCAGGATGGGAAGGGGGCACTGAAAGCCAAGGTTACGTGATGGAGGGAGGTGCTCTGAGGAGGCAAGAGAACCCAGGAGTGCAAATGCAGGAGGTGTGACAGGGTCAGGCCAGATGGTTACAGGAGAGTGATCCTATTGGGATCCAGGAAGTGGGGGGGGGGGCAGAAGCCCACTGCTAAAGGACCCCCCTCAGTCTAAGGGGAGGATCCACAGGACCTGGAAACCAAGTGATTCCGGGGGACAACTAATGAAATAACAGGGACAGGAGTGCGGTCAAAGGGTCAAATGAAGGGAACCTGATGGGGACACTGAGCAGAGAACCCCAGACAGCACCCAGTGCTCCTCGAAGGCGTCAAGGGAGCCAGTGGATGCCGCCCAGAGGAACTCTGCCCAGATGCATGAACAGACAGAAGGCAGATATATTAGCCCCAGATTAAGCAGTTCCCTTTTCCCTGGGTAAGGAAACAGGGGCAGTTCCAGAACAATCAGGAACGTGCTGGAACCATGTAAGGTAGGCAGGCTTATTAGGATACCTGGAGCCAATTAAGGGGCGTGGGCATGGGCATGCTGGTGCTGCTGCTGCTGGAGGACTGAGGAGTACAAATGCTACCTGGCGTCAGGAGGAAGGTCCTGTGGTGAGGTTAGAGAAGGGGTTAGGAGGAGGCCATGGGGAAATAGCCCAGGGAGTTGTAGCTGTCACAAGAAACACTGTAGACTGCTGTGATCCACAGCGCCCTGGGCCCGGGATCCCCCCAACTCCCTATTGGATACAGGAGTTGCCCTGGACTGTGGTCCCACCAGAGGGGAAGGTCCCTGGCCTGTCGCCCAACCCACGAGGTGGATCAGCAGAGACTGTGGGGATTGTTCTCCTTCCGTTTCCCCGCACTGGCCAGTGCTGAGGGTAGCTGAGTGAACGGCGGGTTTGAGCCACTAGCCAAAGTGGCCAAACTGAGGGCTGCCGTGGACCTCAGAAGCGAGCAAATCCACCAATAAGCGCAGGACCCACCAAGGCAGAGGAGGAACTTTGTCACAGACGGGGAGGGAGCTGGCTGGAGGGCAAGTGGCGGAAGGTGAAGGAGCTGTGGGGAGGTCAGGGGTGTCTGGTTGGTTCTGGGCCCCACTGAGTCTGAACTCCTCTCCCTGCCCAAGGAGGCAGCCTGGCCTGGCCCGGCCCAGTGGTTCCGGCCGCACCCTGGCTTGTGAGTGAGGGTGGGGCAGGTGCCAGCTGGTGCTGAGGGTGGGGGGGAGCAGGGACAGAGAGGGGCTGTTCACACACACGTACCCCAGTGCTGGGGGGTGCAGAAACCACCGGGACAGCATGGAGGGGCAGGGCAATGCAGGATGTGAAGTGGGGGCCTGCAGAGAGGGTGCGAGGGGAATGGGCAGAGCTGCGAGGCCCAGGAGAGCCCAGGGCTCGGAGAGCCCGACCAGCGGGTCTCTAGCTGCAGCCCGCTGGCAGCGCAGGGGCTGGGCTGGCGTAAGTCACAGAAACGCTGTTCCACATTAAACTCCTATGGCTGCCGCTTAACAGTGTCTGATTCTGAGGGCTCTGGGGCTGTGACACGGGGCTCCAGCCCTCCAGGGGTCTCTGCAAACCTGCCTCGGATGGATCAGCAGCCTGGCGGATAGAGCACCTGGCAGAGACGCCGGAGACCTGGGTGCTATTCCTGCTCTGCCACCGGCCTTGGGCAAGCCACGGCCCTGCTCTGTGCCTCAGTTTCCCTCTCTGTAAAATGGTATCATGCTGCTGCCCTCCGTTAAACAGCACTTTGACCTACTGAGGAAAAGTCCTAGGTCAGAGCCTGGGGTGATTATTATTAGTGACTGTCACGGAGTCCCTGGGCGATGCTCTGGAACTGCTCCCCATGAAGCCAGTCAGGACTCTGGGGTAGTCGCCTTTCTGTGAGCAGACTGTCTTCAGGACACACAGCTCACACCGCTTCCACCTTCCTGGGTCTGACCTTGGAGCATTCAGCATCCTCTGCCTCTCCGTGTGCTTCCCCCAGCGAGTCCGCTCAGGCGGTGCTCCTGGGGAAGCCAGAGGGTCCTGCACCCCAACTTCGCAGTCAGACGTGACTCTCAGCCAGCCAGTAAAACAGAAGGTTTATTAGACGACAGGAACATGGTCTAAAACAGAGCTTGCAGGTGCAGAGAACGGGACCCCTCAGCTGGGTCCATTCTGGGGGGCAGTGAGCCAGACAACCACGTCTGCACTTCACTCCATGTCCCAGCCAGCCCCAAACTGAAAACCCCCTCCAGCCCCTCCTCCTCTGGGCTTTGTTCCTTTCCCGGGCCAGGTGGTCACCTGATTCCTTTGTTCTCCAACCCTTCAGCTCTCACCTTGCAGGGGGGGAAGGGCCCAGGCCATCAGTTGCCAGGAAACAGGGTGTCGGCCATTCTCTGTGTCCAGACTCCTGCACACACCTGCCCTCTAGGGCTCTGCAATGATCATACACCCTTACCCCACCCCCTAGATACTTAAGAACTGCCTAGGGGAAACTGAGGCACCCCCACACTATTCAGAGGAAACATTAAGAACAGTCCCACTTCGTCACATCTCTCCCCCCTTCGAGATCGAACTGAGCGGGGTCACTTTAGCCGGTGACCTGGGGAAGTTTGAAGCCACCAACGTTCCCATGGATGCCCCAGCATCTCTCCCATTCCTTGGTAGGAGTTACACCAGGCCCTTCCAGTTTCACGCCCTCCCTTAGGTCAGGGGTGGTCGATAGCACTCGCAGGCCGCATGTGGGAAGGTTTATGCAGCCCATGCCCTTTGGCCACCCCAAGAATGTCTCCCCATTGACCATCACCTTCTGCTCCCACTGGAGGTCCGAGGGGCCTGGCCCCAGGAAACTCCACACAGACATATAGGTTGGGGTCAGGAGTGGGAGCCTGTCCACATCCCCACCCATCTGGCTGACGGAGTCTATGGCCTTGGGACCCAGCAAGGGAGCTAGACACCGGGGCTTTTCCGCAGGGTCCCCTTGGTTCAAATTGCCAGCCTGCTCAAAGGCAGTGAGGTGGGCATCCACCCCCCCCCCGTCCTTAACCAGGGGCAGCAATTTAGTCTCGAGGTTCCCTGCGGAACTGGCCCCCCAGGGTCTATCCCCACTCACCCCGGGGAGGTCCCCTAGGCCTCTCCGCTCCCCCACCGCCAGTTCATGCTGCTGCTGCTTCTGCAGCTCTTTCTCGGGCTCTCGCTGTCTCCCAGGGTCCTCTTGCTCTCTCGGACTCAGCTCCAATCCCGTCCATCTCGATCCTCCGATGGGGAACCCGATCGTGAAGACCCCCGTCTGGTCGGGGACAGGAGTCTTGGCGATGCCTGGCTCCCGCTCCAGCTGCTCCCAGATCCTGCTATAGCCCCAGTTGGGGTCAGGAATCTGTTCCTTAGAGCGGTCATCCTCCTCCAGCTGCACGATTAACTCTGCTTTGGTGAACTTTCCAACGCTCAACCCTCTCTTTTTGCACAGGGTTACAATGTCCTTCTTAAGGAGACGGTGACAGGCCATCACTCTGCTCCTCCCAAGTTGTTGTGGACTCACAGGCGCGTGTGTTCTCAGCTCCCCATGGTTTCCAGGGAGAACCCCTAGTGTGCCAGCCCTTCTCGAGGTCACCACCTCTTTGCCAGGGTCGAGCTGCAGACTCCTCCGCCCCTGAGACTGCTCGCTGCAATCCCCAGGGGAACCCTGTTACTGCAAAAGTCCTTCTCGCTGGTCACACACTCCCAGGGGTTAACCGCCCCCCGAAACCGCTCCTCTCTGAGCCTTCAGCAGGCCTGGTCCTCGGCAATCCCCCTTCGTGTTACTGCTCCCGAGTCACTTACTGCAGGAAGCGCCATCCACGGGGTGCAGTACATCCCACCGCTGCCACCAGTTGTCACGGAGTCCCTGGGCGATGCTCTGGAACTGCTCCCCATGAAGCCAGTCAGGACTCTGGGGTAGTCGCCTTTCTGTGAGCAGACTGTCTTCAGGACACACAGCTCACACCGCTTCCACCTTCCTGGGTCTGACCTTGGAGCATTCAGCATCCTCTGCCTCTCCGTGTGCTTCCCCCAGCGAGTCCGCTCAGGCGGTGCTCCTGGGGAAGCCAGAGGGTCCTGCACCCCAACTTCGCAGTCAGACGTGACTCTCAGCCAGCCAGTAAAACAGAAGGTTTATTAGACGACAGGAACATGGTCTAAAACAGAGCTTGCAGGTGCAGAGAACGGGACCCCTCAGCTGGGTCCATTCTGGGGGGCAGTGAGCCAGACAACCACGTCTGCACTTCACTCCATGTCCCAGCCAGCCCCAAACTGAAAACCCCCTCCAGCCCCTCCTCCTCTGGGCTTTGTTCCTTTCCCGGGCCAGGTGGTCACCTGATTCCTTTGTTCTCCAACCCTTCAGCTCTCACCTTGCAGGGGGGGAAGGGCCCAGGCCATCAGTTGCCAGGAAACAGGGTGTCGGCCATTCTCTGTGTCCAGACTCCTGCACACACCTGCCCTCTAGGGCTCTGCAATGATCATACACCCTTACCCCACCCCCTAGATACTTAAGAACTGCCTAGGGGAAACTGAGGCACCCCCACACTATTCAGAGGAAACATTAAGAACAGTCCCACTTCGTCACAGTGACCCAGGAACAGCCCCCGGCGGGGGCCCAGGACGTGGCTGGAGTTGGCAGGGCCTCTGCCTGGTTTCTAGCTGCCCAGCTGCCCGGTTGCCCAGCCCACTAGCCAGGGGGCACTAAGTGGCTACCTTTGCCACGGACTGAAAGGGCCAGAGGCTTAGTCTGTTCTCCCTTCCCATGCCTGGTCTCCATTCAGGGCAGGCCTAGGGCACGTGGCTTGGGGGCCCTGGCACTGAGCCGAGCCGGCTCTGGGGTTAGAGGCATCCAGCCCTGCTCAGCAGCATCCCCTCCCCTGTAAACGGGTGGCGGGGGATTCCCCCCCCCACCGCAGCGCCTTGCAGTCTGCAGTGAAACGGCCCCAGGTGCCCTCGAGGGCTCTCACAAACCCACCCACGCTTGGATCACAGCGAGCGCTGCAGGAGGCCGACGCCCAAAGCAGACAAGAGCCAGACGAGCGGGCACCAGCTGGGAGCAAGGCCCTGGCAGCCCACCAGGGGCCTGAGGGGCAGGGCGCTGCCCAACTGGGCAGGCCAGAGGGCAGCCGAGTACTGAGTGGTGCTGCCCCAGCCTGCCTGGCTGGTCTCGTTCCCTGGGCTGCACGGCCACGCGGGTCTCCTCCGGCTGCTTCACTGTGGCCCTGTGTCAGCCGCCGGGTGTGACGTGAATTGCAGGGAGTATCACTCAGCAGAGCCCATGGTGGGGGGCCGAGAGCCTGGATCATGGAGGTGCCAGGCACAGGGGTGGGTGTGTGGGTGTGTGTCTTTGTACACATCTGTGCGTTTACACACGTGTGGGTACATGCACACGTCTGGGTGGGCACGTGCGTCTGTCTGCCTGTGCTCACACACCCCTGGGTACACGCACACGTCTGTCTCTGTGTGTACGTGCACGCACGAGTCCACACCCGTGTGCGTGTTTTATCTAATGTGCTTAGCGGAGAAACAACAGGAAATTCCAGCTCTGGCGCTAGGGGCTCGCCCTAAGCAGGGCAAAGGCCTCTCGCTCTTCCGTAGCCGGCTGGGGTCGGAGGCTGTAACAACAGGCAGCTGCTGATTCCGAAAGGCCCTGACCCGGCGGAGCCATGACTAACCAGCCCCAAGGGACCATCCTCTGAGGCATTCAGCTCCGTGCAGGGTGGTGGTGTCCAGTGGTTATAGCCCGGGTGCTTGTCCCCTGCCCTGCACGGAGCTGAATGAGCTAATGCTGCTGGCGGTGGCTGGGCAGGGTGGGTGCCCCTAGCCCTATAGGGAGCTGTTCTGTGTCTGACCCCCACGGCAGGCCCTTGCCAAGAATGCAGAGCCCAGCTCACATGCCCTGTGTTCGGAGATTAGCCCCTTAAGTGCGACAAGGTCCCAGCGACAAGCATATCGGGCCCTTTCAGCTGTACACAGAGGAGGAATGCGCCCTGCTCCCCCCGCAGAGCCCCCGCTTGTGAACAAGCCCCTGTGAGAACTGGCCAAGGACTACGGGGCCAGGGCTGCAGCAAGTCCCATTTCATGGCTTTCCCGGCCCTGCCAAGCCCTTCCCTAGCTGGATGCTTGGTGCCCTGGGCCTGGCGCCCGCTGGGCTGGATGGGACTGTGCCGAGTGGGAACAGACCCTACCATGCCCCCTGTGTGACAGCCCTGCCCAGGGAGAGGCACCAGGAGCAGGGAGGTGGGTGTTCCACATGCCAGGGCCCAGACCGGGTCCTTCCCCTTCCCTGCTTGCTGCTCCTGGGACAGTCTCTTCCCCTTGCTGTGCCTCTATTTCCCTACAGGCCCTGGCCTGTCACATCCCTCCCTGGGCAGGATCAGCTGGAGAAATCGAGGGGGAGCCTGAGTGCTGGGAGTGAGGTTGCCAGCTCGTACCCCGCCCCTGCAGTGAAGCCCGGCCGAGCACCCTGGCAGGGCTAATTTGGGCTCTGCTATTTAAATTGCAGCCATGTATTAAAAGACCAGACAGGCAAATCAGGCTGGGGCTGCATGAGCTCCAGGCTAATCGTCCACCTGACGTGTGTCAATTCCCCCCACCCCCCAACCACTAGGGATCCCTTCTGCCCCTCCAGAGAGTGGGGTGTGCGCACGGGTTAGCATTCACCCCCATGCCATATGCCCTCATGCAGGGGCAAATACCCCAGGCTGCTACTGCTCGTGGGGTAGTGCCCGACCCTCCCCAGCAGAATTGGGCCCCTGCAGTGCTGGGCACCACCGGGAGAGGAAGACGCAGTCCCTGCCCCAGACAGCTCACGAGCCGGCAGACTGTGTGGTGCAGGGAGCATGGCACCACAGGCAGGGGTGGCTCTACCAATTTTACCGCCCCAAGCAGTCGCCACGGTGGGAAGAGCGGCGGAGCTGCCAATGAATTGCCATCGAGGGACACGAACTGCCGCCCCATTCTAAATGCCACCCCAAGCACCTGCTTTGAAAGCTCGTGCCCGGAGCCAGCCCTGACCACGGGGTTCACATTCACGGACGTGCCATAAGAACGCTGCTGGGGGGCTGGGCTCTTTCACCACCAGTGCATGTGGGGGGCAGGAGGGCAGGCAAGGAGCAGCTGGCACCATGGGGGGGGGGTTCCCCCCTTTTAGAGCTGTCTCATAGATTTAGGCCTCATCTCCTCTAGGACTGCTGCCCACGGTGATGCTGCACCAACGCAAAGGCCCTTGTGGCCACCAGGGCAGTGGGCTTGGCACCTATTTTGAACCCGGATAAACTGTACCCATGCCAATCATGTGGCCTGGGTGCAAATGGTTTCTAGACTGGGGCTGTGCCCTGGCTAAAATCGCCCAGGGGCACAGCCCCAGGCCAGACCCCAACACCAAACGCCCAGCAGGCAAAGCTGGCCCTGGGGGTGGCCTAAGGGCTGCAGGCAGGTAGGAGGCTGGTGAACAGCATGCCTGGCCAAGGTGGGCCCAGGGGAGATGAAGGCCACATTGCGCTAGGAGCTGTACGAGGGCCAGATTCACTGCAGGAGGGAGAGGCTCCATGGAGCAGCTAGATCTGCCTTCATTTCTGCTCCAGGGCTCTAGCACATGCCAGCAGGAACCGGCTGCAAGAGCGTCCCAGGTGATCCAAGCAGGCATGGGAGGCCAAGCTGCCCCCAGCTCAAGGTGATGCCCCTCCTCCACTTGGCACAGCCTGCTTGACACCCAGCCCTGCCAGGGTTAAGAACGAGGCCCAGGCGCACCAGCTGGTGTTGCTGGGAAGATCCAGATAGGGGCTGTCGGGAGGTACAAATAGCAGAGCCGGTCTCCAGGTCCTGGGTGGGTAGAAGGGGGTTCTTTGGCTGACCTCACTGCAGCCTCCACTCCAGCCCCTGGCCTGAACACAATGCCCGGCCACTTGCCAAGCACACAGGGCTGTTTGTAAAGCGATAGGCTGCACTGGGGGAGTTGGTTTGGGGAGGGGGGACAGGGCAGAGGAATGCAAAGGTTAGCGATGGCCAAGGTGATCCCACCCGCAGTCCCGGCTACACCCGCCTTGTTTCGGGTCGGAGGAGCCCAGACGGCGGCAAGCTCTGGAATCCACCACATCTAGCGCCGGCTGGCCAGAGGTGGGCAATTCCCACTATGGCTGTGGCAGGCCTCATTGGTCGCCTTATGGTCCCGATTCCCAGCTGCGTGGGGAAAACCTGATCCTCTCCCCCGCAGCAGCCACCCTCCTAAACTGCTCCAAAAATAGAGCCCAGCCCCTTTACACTGCCCCCCAGCCCAGACCAGCCCCCGAGCTGATTCCTGGAGACCAAAGGACATGCCCAGAACCCAGACAGATCAGCATGCAAACAGCAGACCAGTCCTGCTGCATGGGGCAGAAAGCGGCTGCACACTGCCCCCTGCAGGGGAGAAGTGCTTTCTGCAGCCCCGGACATGCGTGCTCAAATTACAAAAAGAAAAGGAGGACTTGTGGCACCTTAGAGACTAACCAATTTATTTGAGCATAAGCTTTCGTGAGCTACAGCTGTACAGCTGTAGCTCACGAAAGCTTATGCTCAAATAAATTGGTTAGTCTCTAAGGAGCCACAAGTCCTTTTCTTTTTGCAAATACAGACTAACACGGCTGTTACTCTGAAACCGCTCAAATTACAGTGCATCAATCCCCTGTGATCACAGCACTGGAGGAAACGCTGAGCCAAGCAGCAGGGAATGGCAGCATGGGGAAGGTGTATCCAGGAGAGACAGTTTAGGAAGTAGGCTGTGGAATAAAGCACTGATTGTTCACTGACGGGTGACCAGACAGCAAGTGTGAAAAATCGGGACACGGGGAGGGGGGGTAATAGGAGCCTATGTAAGAAAAAAATTGGGACATCTGGTCACCCTACTTCAGTGTCCGATTGTTCATAGCTCTGCAGGGCAGGGCCCAGCTCTTTATTCTGGGTTTGTACAGCGCCTAGCACAGTGCGGTCCTGGTGCTTAATCGGGGCTGCTAGGAGCAACTGCAACGCATAGGATCATGATCAACTCTGTAATTTAAGGAGGTGTAAGGGTGGAAACAGGGAGGAAGGATGGTGAGTGCTAACTTAGGACGTGGGAGACCCAGGTTCAATTCCTAGTCTGTCACGGTCTCCCTGTGACCCGGGGCAAGACACTTAATCTCTCTCTGCCTTAATACTCCCATCTGCACAATGGATAGAACAGCCCAGCCATGCTGAAATGATAAATACGTTAGAGATTCTGAGGTTTGCTCTTACCGAAGCCAGGAGTCCTGGTGAAGGCCACCAGAAGCTTTCCCCTTCTCTTTCCCCAACATTCTTGAGCCAAGGCCATGGCAGAGACCCAGTGACATCAGCTCAATTTACGAAAACTCTTTATTGGTGCTAGGAATCATGTAAAATCCAACCCTGGTAACAAGCAGGGCTGGATGTGACCGTTACAAACTCCAAACACACCACCCTGACCTGGGAGGAGGTTAACAGAAAACAACCTGACCTCTCCCTTGGTTGGATCGGGGAGAAACGGGGTGAGAGGGAAAAGCAGCCACACTCCAAGGCCAAGGTGCCTGGTGCAGTTAGGGTTTGTTCTTTGCCATGGGGCACGTGAGTGAATTCCAGTGCTAGTGAAAGCAGGGGCACGACTACCCCGTGCTTTGAGAGGGGCACCACACAGGCTACCAATGCAGCTTTGAGCCACACTGCTATTCCAGTCCTGAGCCCGCCTTGAGCACAGATTGCCACAGCGTCAGGTGGGTTGTGTAGGACGATAGGAGGGTCCACAACTAAAGGTGCCTCCCTGTGACCCAGGGAGGACACGAATTCCAGCCTCTGCATGCAAACTGCCACGGCAAGCTGAGAGGAGCAGCGCAGAGGCCTGATTAGAAAAGAGGAAAGCATACAGTTTATCCCATTCCAGCTTATTCAGTAAAGAGACTAAGTGGATGAAAGGGAGCAGGGAAGGAGGTCAAAAGGCCTTAAAACCCAGAATCTTTACACTTAAAAAAAAAAACCAAACACCCCACACTATTGATTCATAAAAGCGATGAGCCATGTGTGCGCTGACGCCCAGGGACAGAGATAGAACTTATGTCTAGAACGGGGGGAAGAGAGAAAACGTGTGTAAAGTACACAGCGGGCACCAAGGAGCCACATCACTTCTTACATACCCAGCCCTGGGATGGAACGTCGGGAGGCCGAGCCAAATAACAGGGAGGCGGGCGGCGAGGAAGGATCCCACATCCGATCGCCTTCCACCAGAAGGGACAGGGAGACAGGGCCACACAGGTGGTTTCACCTGCATGGCTCATGAAGCAATTTTTACTGATCCTTTTCCGTGTCTGGATTTTTCTTGGTGAATAACACTGAGCCAGGTGTGGAGGGGAAAAGCCACGATTCCTTTATACAAATAAATAAAGAAGGGGGTGGGGGGTGGAATTTAAAACAATCTGAATTTGGGGTGGCGTCGGGGGAATGCTTTGTTTGAAAGATCTAATGCAGAGATCCAGCTAAACCCATCCAATACTGCAGCCCAGATTTCTACAGCAGGATTACGCTCCACTCCTGTGTCCAGGGTGCTCAGCATCTTGACACGTTCAGCTGTACATAGCGACAGGTTTCCGGGTAACAACAGAGACTTAACAACCGCATAACAGTCACTGAGCCATTTTGATGTTCACAGCAGGAGAAGGAAATGAGAATCAAAAGGAAGCTGCAGGTTGGGGGGGGGGGGGGGGGGAGGGGGGTTCAGGTGACTGGCAGGTGTCGCTCCTGCAATGTAACCCATTTTGTGTGGAGGATCCCGAAGCTGGAACTTAAGAGTAGGGGATGATTTGCAATTCAAAGAGGGGGGACCGGACAGATTGCGGCCAGGGGACCTGTCCAGAGACTACAGATTGTTTATGCTGTATGACAACAGAAGCACCAGAAAACAACAGTCTCACTTTCACTCTTTAGGGGATGAGCCACGCCCAGGGACAATGGAAAATCTGAAAGCCAGGCGGTGCCAGGGATGCCCTGCAGATTGCAGATTCTGCCATCTCCCACAAGGAGCTAAGCTCCCAGAGTTCGGTTTCTATCCTTCCCCGTTGCCCAAAACCTTCCCTGCTCAGCCAGAGCTGCATCCAGCTGCTTAACTGCAGCACAGGGGTGGATGTTGTTTCTCAGAGCACGGGCTGGGGGCGAGCTCCAGAGCTGGGCACTGTAAATGTGAAGGTTGTTAAAGGGGCAAAGACATCCTGAAATCGAGTCTGGTAAAACAAAGAATCAAAAGCAGCTGTAGTTTCCACCCCAGTCACTGGGGCCTTCTCCAATTTGGGCGAACATTTACACGCCCCGTTTTCCTTTGTGGAGAAACAAAATGTTTCTCTCTCCTGTTACTGAGAAACCCTAAACAAGGCAAAATGACTAGAGAGGATGAGAACTCCTGGCCCCACTGAAATCAGTGGGAGTTCTGACACTGAAGTCGATGGAAGCAGGGTTTCATCCAGCGTGTCTAGTCAGTTTTATGAAGTGCTGTCAAATGCACAGGGTAGGAGTGAAAACTAGGGATGTAAAAGGTTAACCAGTAAGCATTAGGCTTACCGTTAACCAGACCTTAACTGTTAAATCCTGCAGCTGGCGGGCGGGACACGACATCGGCTGGAGTAGCCCTAGCAAGACCCCAGCCCCTGCCACCCTGCCAGAGCGACATTGGTTAACAGGTAACTGGTTAAACGATATAATTTTAATCGTTTAGCCGGTTAACTTTTTAAACCAATATTAACATCCCTAGTGAAAACATAGGGAAAATATCGACTCCACCCCCACCCCTGGATCTTTCACTAATGGTGAGACTTGGGAGGTTACAAAAATCCAGGCGGAAGTGTGATTTTTAACTGAATCCTTTAAGCCGAAGCAAGAAACACAACTATGGGTGTTCTTTTTACAAGAGTGGCACACATTTTCAGAAGGGTCCAACAGCAGCACTGGCACCCACAGTTCCAGCTGAAATCAACACCCTCAGAAAAAACATCAAGCCCTGAGAGGCTCAAGTTGGATCCCCCAACAATTGAGGAGCTCAAATTCAGTGACTACTTTTGAAAACTTTGCACCTCCTCTCTCTGTCTGTGCTTGCCTTTCCCTGCCCAGGGCCGGGGAGTTTAGGGGAAATTTTCAGACAGAAAATAAAAAGGTTGGTTATTTGGGTTTTTGGTTTTTAACCCATTTACCAGCAGCAGTTAGAACGGAGATGGATCAACACTGGTTTGGGGCATAATCACAGAGAAAAGGGAGTGTGAATAAGAACCAATTTATACCTCAAATCTTACCCTAGTGGGAGGCTTGTACCATTTAAATGAATTCACGCTTTGCTACAGTCCTTAAAAGTGATGCTTAAAAGTGCATCAGCTAAAAGAAGTAGGTGAGATTCCTGCCTGGCAGTTCATAGGGCTTTTCTATAACACTCGGTCCAGCAGCAGCAGTAATTGACATTAAGAAGCTAATAAATATTTCCAATGATTCTCCCTGTCTTACATCTAGTATTACACTATACAAGAGTAGGAATCAAGTAGTATAGAATAGGCCCGGTGTGAAATTTCAGATATGGAGGGAGAACAGTTTTTGCCAGAATTTGCTGTGGGTTTCTACTGTCCCTGAGGAGAAGCAGGGGTGAGAGCAGATGATGCAACTCAGCTGGATCATTGTACAAGGAGCTGAATCGCATCCTGCTTGGTTTTACACAGCACAGCAAAACACTAAACCAAAAAGGGCATTTGCTGAAATGAGCGAAGGCAGTGGTTAGCCATCCCGGGGCAGAGGAGGAGGGACTGATCCACAGCCTACACATCCATTGAAACAGACCGTTTCATAATGGACGGGTCAGTCTGTCAAGAGTCTGAGCGACTCACCGCCAAAGACACCTGGATTGCAGGGGGAGACCAACGCCTCTGATGACAGACTGCGAGCAGGGTTAGAGGTGGCTAGACAGCGAGGGAGGGAGGCATATGGTGCCAGCACTGGCCTCTCTGCAGTAGGGCTGGTGCTAGGCTGTACCCGTGGGTGGATGGAGTCGCTGCTCACACAGGTTCCCCTGCAGTGCAAACAGGGCCCTGAGCCAGCTGACTTTCATCAGCTCCCCACAGCCCAACATTAAAAGATCCCTAGCCAGGTCACTAGGCCCCTAGATATTTGTATCCCTGCGGACCACATTGCTGTCATCTGTCTGTGCCCCCTGCTTCCTGGGCCAACCTCTGCTTTCGGAGATGCAGCAGCCCGGTCACGTTACGATACTGACGCCCCCCCAGCGTTGTTAGCATCCGAGCTTGCTAAGTACTGACCGCCCAGAAGAGGACGCTTGGTACCTTTGCAGGGTGGCGTCCCTTCCAGCTCTGAATACACTCACCCGCCTCACAGGGGAGGAAGAGGAGAGGGGACAGCGCCCCCTTCTGACATGGGCTGGAATTTCATTTACTTTGATCAAAACAAAATGGAGAAAGTTCTGAGCCGAGTCTCCTCGACCCACGTGGTGATGCTGGGGCGAGAGGGAACAAACACCCCACTTGCCCGGCAGGCTAGTAGTGTGGACGGGAATATTCCTTTTAGGGGTGAGCGAGGCTATTAAGTTAGCGCAGGTGCACTTTGTGGCTTTTTACACCTTGGCCTCGCAGCCAGGTTTATTCTGAGGTTTCCAATCTGCCCACTGGAGAGGAGACCAAGCCCAAATCCTCCCTGCTATTTAATTCTCTCTCTGTTCATTTGTTTTATGATCAGAGCCGTGATTTTACCTTTGGGCACAAAACAAGCTGAGGGCTGGGGAAGTCTCAGCTTTTAAACAACGGTGCCACTTCTAAAATGGTGAATCCAATTTTTAACACCCTGACCCCCCAATCGAGCTGCCCCCTGGTGCAGACACTCTGGGTGCAAAGTTTCAGCTTCAAGGCAATTTGTATGGGCTACTTATAACACACACACACCGCGCCAAGGGGTGACGGATTGCACCGCCCTCCCCTTGGCACGGCTGTCATTCCAGAGAGGGGAAATGGCAGCACCGGATCGAAACCTCTGCCCGAGGCCCTACGTTCGCTCTGGGGCTGAAGAGCAGCCGCGGAATCAGCCCGCCCGGCGGGTGTTTGGACGACAGAGGCGTCTGGTGCTGCCTGGTTCTCTGGCTCAGGAGGATGGGTTCGCAGACACAGGAGCTGGCTCTACTCACAGGGTGGTGGGCAGGTGTTCAGCAGGCAGAAGGCAGCGAGCTGGACTCAACCTTCAGTCCTTTACTGGCCAGGAAGGCATCCTGCTTGGGGTCTCGACCCAGGAACCGTCGCAACATGACACTTGCATCCACGGACCCCCCGGGACGCAGGATGTAGTTCCTGTAATCCATGCCCACCTGCAAGGGGAGACAGGCCAGGGGTGGGGGGAAGGCAGAGCAGAAGGAGGGATCAGGGCACAGGAGACCAGCGAGGGAGAGAGCTCTCATCCCACAATGCTGCTGCCTGTGCTAACCCCTTCCACATGCTCTGGGCTGACCACAGCCAGGGCGGGGGTCCCTGCAGATCACGGCACCCTTCCCGCTGGGCTGATATTCCCACAGCAGGCAGCATGGCTATGGCACACGGTGGAGATAGACAGACAGGAGCTTCCATTACCTTACAGTTCATGATCCCCTCCTGCTTGAAGCGCGTGTGGAACATGTCCATGGAATACACTTCACTCCAGAGGTAGCCATAGTACTGGGCATCGTAGCCTCCAGCCAGGTGGCCAAATGTGGCCGGCATGTTCGTACCTTGGGAATTAAGAGACACATGGCCCGTTGATGAGACGCGCTGCAGGAGTCAGGCACTCAGACAATTGCCTGAGGAGGGGGGTGGAAAACATCCTTGATTCAAGCGGCAAAAACCTGACGTGGAAATTTACCAGCCCAGGCACCAGATCAACTTCCCTCTGATCCTAGTGGGAAAACAATCTGGGGGAGAGGAAGGGAAGGGATTTTCCACCATGCTTGGCAGCGGCTTAACGCTGCTCCCAATGGAGCGAACGGCACGTTCCCCAAGCCCAACGCTCCTGGACATACCACCCTAACTCTGGCAGATGTGCCCAAAGCGAGTGGGGAAGCAGAATGGGGCAAAGCTGCCTTTATAGGCTGGGGCTGGGAATATCCAGTGGCTCTAGCCCCCCTGTTGAGGGGCACAGGGGAGCGATTTTTGGCACAGGGCGTTTTGAGAATCTGCTCTGGAATGTGCTTAGGCAGGAGACCAGGAAGAGAGGAAAAGCTCCTTTCCCTTGACATGATCTTCAGAGAGAAGATTTTACCTTGGACTTGCACCAGCCACAGCCCCTCTCCCCAGAACCTGTGGAACCAGCATGCCCATCAGTGCCAAGTGGGTACCTGGGGTGGCGGGGATGCCCAGCACCTCCTCACACAGCCGGGTGTACTCCTCCACTGGGTCTGCCTTTGTCTGGGTGTGAAGGGCCTGGTCCACCTTTGCCAGGACGATCTGACGCAAGTTGAACAGCCCTGTTAAAGGAGGGGAGAGGGAAGCAAAGCGTGAGGCAGACAGCGCCTCCGCGGGAGGCCACGGCGGGTGGGTAACAGCTGGCAGAGACCGGCTGCGCGTGCCTGCTCCCCACCCCCCTAGCTCTGCCAAGACCCCCTCAAGCCTGTCCTGCCATCTCCCACTCTTCCAGTGCTGAGCCCCCACACCCCTCAATCTAGACCCACAGCCCCTCCTGCCCCATGACTGCTAACGATCACAGGTGGGTTCCTTCCCCACCAACCCCACCCCCCAACGGGCACAGCAGAGGGGCGAGACGAGGCTGATCCCAATTGGGGGGTGGGGGAGGTGCCGTGGCTCCTACCTGTGTTTGCCTGCCTGGATTGGATGAGCTTCTCCAGCAGTTCGTCGGGCATGGGGCTGCCGGTTTTGTAGTGTTTGGACATACGCAGCAGGGGCTCCTTCTCCCACACCCAGTTCTCCAGCATCTGAGATGGGGCTTCAACAAAGTCCCGCTCCACGTGGGTCCCACTGAACATGGCAAACTCTGCCTACAAGACACACATGCTGTCACAACGCAGCCGAGTCTGCGTGGACACAGAGTACCAGCCCAGATCCCCCTTGCCCCAGAGAGTGCCCACCTGGGGGTGAGGAGTAACCCAGCCAAGCAGAATGGCCCTGGCTGGGCACAAGAAGCCCACGATTAAACGATCAGGCTTGTCAAGCATGGAGATCGGAATTTAGAGCCTCCATCATAAGTGAGAGGAGTTTGCTGCTCTCAGCCTTGTCCCCGGAAGCGTTCGCTTGCCCCAAGCTGCCGCACCATTTGGCACAATTGTCAGCTGTCGCGTGAGTATGGCAAAGGATTGGCAAAGTGGGGGCTGCGGCTCACAGGCAGAGCTGGGTGGGTAGGCAGCCCAGGGCAGGGATAGCAGAGCGTCGGAGGAGCTGCAGGTTGGGATTGAGGGGCACCAGCAGAGCGGTGAAGGTGGGGGATCCATGGCTGGGATAGCAGGGGGAGCTGCAAGTCGGGATCGAGGGGCACTGGCAGAGCGGTGTGTAGGGAGCCCGGGGCTGGGTTAGCTGGGGGAGCTGTGGGTCGGGATCAAGAGCCACCGGCAGAGCTGTGTGGGAGGATGTCTGCACCCCTTGCCCTCTGTGTGGCTCTGGCCGGTGCTCCAGCCTTCTCCCCTTGCAGCGTTGTGTGGGGCTAGGAAGAGCAAGCGACCCACTGCCCCCCACATGGCCCCATCCTTACCTGCGAGCAGAGCTGGTGCATGACGTGGCCGAACTCATGGAAGTAGGTCTCCACCTCATCGTGCTGCAGCAGGGATGGCACGTCTGGCGTGGGCTTGGTGAAGTTGGCTACCATGGCAGCGATGGAGACCTGCCGGCTGGAGTCCGGCAGCAGGCAGCCTGGCTGAAGGCCGAAGCAGGCTGCATGCCCGTACTTTCCCTCCCTGGAGTGGGTGGAGGAGACCGTCAGACAGACGTACCAGCACATCCAGCCGCATCACGTAGGGAGCCTATTAGAACCCAGGGGCCGCCTGCAAGGCGCAGACGGATTCATGCAGAACAAGTGCTCACTGGGATCAGCTGGACCAAACGCACCCCTGTTCGCTTTCCATCGGGGGCAAGGGAATGGGACAGAGCCAATCCCACTGCAGGAGCAGACAGGCCCCGCAGGAGCACACAGCAGATCTCAAGCTGACCCTAGCAAGTGGTTTGAGATGGCAAAGCCCCCCCCAGCAGCCATCCCCCCGGGGCGAGTTATATAGGGGAACTGGACGTTCGGCGTTTGTTGTGCTGCTTTAGTGGGAGAGGAGGAGGTCAGGCACCCACCAGAGAGAAGAGGCAGGCTGCAGGGATGCAGGAGTCAGGGCTTCTCTGGCCTCCGCTGTGGGGGCTGGCTGTCACTGCAGCTCAGACGGGATGGGGAGACCACCCCAGGGCAAGGCACAATGGAGAGCTGCTGGGCGACAGTGGGAAGCCCCACTCAGCACCATACGCCCTCACCTTGAAGTCAGGCCCTGCTGACTGCAGGGATAAAGCTAACGCCACTCTGAGGGGCAGGCGGGCAGTGCTGACCTACTGCCAGGGATGGGTGGCACAAGGAGAGAGTCACAAGCACAACTCCCGTCCTCAGGTGGCAGCACCACACCCTGCCCGACTAGCCATAGGCAACCGGTTCCATTGTCACACTGGGAAGGAGTCCAGAGCCCGTAACCCTCCCGCAGACAGACTCCCCGGTCACTCCGAAGGGGGTGCAGGAGGTTCCCCCGTGGGCCTGGGTGACAAGATCCACCATCCCCAAGCCCATCTCCCTCGCTCTGGTGTGACAGGGGACTCACCGGGGGTACAAATCCAGGTAGAATTTCCCAATGGTCTTGCCCGACCCAATGTCCTTCACCGAGTAGAGCTGGACGTCCTCATGCCAGACCTGGGCGTGCTCCTCCAGGAGGAAGCTCAGGCCCAGCAGCTCCTGGTAGATGTCCAGAAGGCCAGCGGTGACTACCTGCATGGGGAAATACTCCTTCAACAGGTTCTGGTCCACGCTGTACTTGGTCTCCTCCACCTGGTTCATGTAGTAGCGCATGTCCCAGGCATTGATGCGGTCGTCAAACTCTAAGTCCCGCTTCTTGCACTCTTTCTTCTTCAGGTCCAGGATCACGGCCCGTTCCTTCTCCCCCAGGGGCTTCAGCTTCTGGGCCAGCTCATCTGGACAGATGAAGAGGGGGAAGAACCATGAGAGTAGGATGTACAGGAAAACCCAGCCCCTCCCCTTCCAAAGCCAGGTGCGGTACCTAAGAAGGAAGCCACGGTCTTGCTGGTTTTCGCCATGTTCATTTCCAGCACGAAATCAGCGTGAGTGTCGAAGCCCAAGAGGCTGGATTTCTGAGCCCGCAGGTCCACTAGCTCCTTGAGGATCAAGCAGTTCTCCTGCGACGGAGGAGAAGGCTCAGCCCGTGGAGCCGGAAGTGCCAGGCAGGGAGGAGGCTCGAAGGCCAAGGTGGAACAGAGCAGCCATCCCGGGAAAGCAGCAGCAAGTCAGTCCCCTCATGCCCAAAGGCTAGGCCAGGACGTCCCCCCAAAACACCAGCCAGGGCCTCCATCACCCATTCGAACCCTTGGCATCTCCGCTGAGAATGCTCAGTGGGATGGCGGGCTGGGTGGTGCAGGCCCCTGGCCTGAGGCCCACCATGCTCGTTTCAAATGGGCCGCTGAACTGTCCTCAGATGATGGTGGCCGGCAGTCGCCACTGATCTGGGCCAGTGTAATGCTTCCCCTGTGCCCTTGGCCAGCCGACGCCAAGGGGCTCCTGGGCCACAGCTGGCACTGGTGACCTACACCCGGAAACATTCTTTGGCGCTGGGCTGTAGCTTAGGGTGAAAGCCAATGCTGTGCTCTAGGCTAACAAGGTTGCATGCTCAGGAGTTCTGCCCAAGACCTTCATCCACCTACCTCCTTGCACCTGGAGTTGAACATTTCCTCCACCTTCCTCCTCGTCTCAGGCACACAACATTTCTTCATGAGGGGAAAATAGTGCGGGTACTTCAGAGTGACCTTCAGCTTGCCGTTCTCGGTCTTCTCCAGGGAGTTCAGGAAGTCCTCAGGGAGCCCCCCTGGAGGAGGAGAGGAGACAAGGATGGACAGACTTTGAGGACGACCTGCAGCCCCCCCCACAGCCATGCCGCTCCCCGGGCAGTGCGCTCTGGGGAGGCTTAACCAGGAAGCACGGGAACGCACTCCTTCCCTGGAAGCCAACGAGTGCACAAGCCAAAAGGGGCTCTGTAGCTGGGTGTAACTGGCAACTCTCATGCTGCTCCAGCTGGACCAAAGCAAGATCAGGGGCAGCAGCAGCTGCCAGTCATTTCTACTGGCAGGTTTCCGCTTGATCGGGAAGTTAGAGAGCGAGCTCAGAGATGGGTCAAAGGTGACCCGGTCTTTGGAGACTTAGCGCCAGAAGAAGCAAATCTTCCTGGAGGCGCCAGCAGGCCTGGTTCCCCCGACCGCGAGCCGCCCTTACCCAGCTCCTCCTTGGAGAAGGGCAGAGAGGTGGTGTCTTCGGTCAGGTTTTTGTTGAAGTCAATGCAGAGCAGGCTTAGCCTTTTCTTAATAGCTTTGATTTTCTTTAAAAAAAACACACACACACACGTCATCAGACCCAGCGACATTGCGGAAGGAAGCTGAGCAATGCTTAGTCAGTTCTGTGCGCACATGGGTCCCCGGCTTCTCTCCAAACAGGGCCAGCTGCGCAGAGACACAGAGATCTCAGCCTGGGATAGGCAATCTCCGGTCACCCCTGGTGGAAGCCCAGCCATCACGCCACGGGCCCGTCTGTTTGTGGCCAGCTCAAGGAGCTGTGGGTGTTTAAGGTCTGGCCAGCCATCGGCCGATTTCATTTCCCCTGCTTGTCTATTTTTAACCTGGTGTCAAGTCCCCCGACCGCCCTCTAGCCCTACCTGCTGCAGTGGGGCCCATGAGATGAGGGTTACCCTAGTCAAGCTAAATCTGCTCACTGTTCCCCACCACCCTTACAGAACCTCTGCCCCCTGCATGCAAACTGCACGTTACTATCACTCTCGGGCTGGAGGCTGCTTTCATTCCTAGGCTGCTATGTTCTACTGAGACTCTCTTCAGCCCAGGACCCTAAAGGGTACAAAGATTAGCTCCCCAGGCTGACAGGTGTATTATCCCCACTTAGAGGAGGGAAAACAGAGCGTTAACCTGACTTGCCCTGAGTCAGTGATAGAGCCAGGAATAGAACCCAGGAGTCCTGGCTGACCGTCTTCTGGTCTAGATCACACCACTTTAGCTGTAGGTACCCCTCTGTACAGCTATTTACGATACATTGACAGTCTCACCTCCTGCGTCTCCTCCGGGAGGTGAAGGCCATTTCGTTTACCCAGTTTAATCAGCCTCTCTAGATACCTCTTCGCTTCAGGCCTCAGGGAAGCACTTTCTGCCTTCTCCTGTCAGACAAAAAGGGGGAGCGTCCGGAGCCGAAGGGGCGACAGTGCAGGGAGTGTGGTTTGCTAATCTACAGCTTCCACACAGCCGCAGCAAGCCATTGGTGTCGGTCCTACGCCCGGCCTGCTTCAATGTCTGCGGGCCCCGAACTAGAGGAAAACACCCCCCTAGAAGAGTTAGATTCAAGAGGCTGGTCCTCACTATATCGTTTTCAACACGGATCTCAAAGCACATTACAAATCATTAGCCAACCCTGAACCTCCATGGGATGTAGGTCAAGGTCACCAGCCTCATTTTAAAGATAGGCAGACTGAGGCAAAACAAAGGGACGGGACTTGTTCAAGATCACACAGTGAGTCAGAGCTGAGACTAGATCCCAGAAGTCCCGATTCCCCAGTCCCTTGCTCTAAGTACTAGACAATATTGCCCTCACATTGTAATTTAGCTCTAAACTCAATAGGACGGACAGTAGGGAGAGGGAATCCTTGAAATTAAAGGGAGGTCCCTGTGCACTCCCTGTTGGGATGCTGGGCCTGTTGTCTTCTCAGCACTGTGAGCCACTCAGGTTATCCCTCCCCCCTTCCTCTGAACCTGGAGCCAAACGATCCTCTGGTACACATCCTGCCGCATGCTCATCTCCACGTCGAACTCTGAGAGCTTTTTGTCCGCCTCCGTGCTCGCCGTGCGGATATCTTTGCGAGGGGAGACGTGCTGGGGAAAGTCCAGCATGTTCCTCTGAACTGAAACGACAAAGCCAGGAGCTCAGGCCGCAGCAGGAGCAGCAGTGTGCATGCACTGGCGTGCTCTAGGGTTAGCGTATGAAGTAGGTGCCAGTTTCTCCATCTGGAGCCTGACAAAGAGCCCAAGCGGGGACACGGCAAGCTACTCCCACCAACACGTCCCCACCTGACCCGGAACAAACCCCTCTAGCACTGAGTTCGATCCTCCTCGGCTCGTTCAGTCCTTGAAGTCTCTGTTGAGTCTCCTGGTCTCAGAGCCAGATCTGTGTGTCAACGCTACATGGCAAGTTCCTTGAGGCAAAGCTCTTGGCTTCTGACTGCTCCGGAAAGCATCGCAATATCCCATGGCTCTGTTTGGCAGTACCCTGTGGGGTGCTGGCGACACCTGTCCCTTGGGAAATGGCCTGAGACCCAGCTTGCCGTGACACACAGGCAGAGTGGTGTGGGGAAGCTCGCACAGCGGTTACCCATCTAACTCCTGGCTCTGACCAGTGCCACCTGTCTCCCATTTTTCATGAGCACGAGAACTCAAGCCATAGTTCTAGGTGAAATCCTATGATGCTGTGGAGGCCAGACAATGTGTCCTTGTTAAAAGATGCTGCCCTACACACAACCACTGCTGTCTGCTTAACCGGAGAGACAGGATTAGACAGAGCACTGCTGGTTAATCAGGAAATACCTATACATCCAGTTTGCCACTCCCAGGAACTCAGGGGTTCAGGATTGGATCCTAGGACTCTCCCTCAGGTCAGCGTGGGCTGGGAAGGATGCACCCAGCTATCACCACAGAATTGGCACTGAGAACACCAGTGTCATGCCAGCCAGGAACCCAGCAGTCACAGAGTACCTCCCCTCCGAAAGATCACAGTGACTTTGTTGTGGGCGCTGGATTGACCTCAAGGGCTACACCTCCCGCAGCATGGTAACTCCTCACTGAGGCAATCCATGCTGGAAGCTGCATCATACAAAGAACTTGGGCGTTTTCCACCGGGTTATCTAGCTCTGCTCAGCTGGACCCACACCAGGGTTTGCTGCAGCTCAGGGATTTGCTAATGTAGACAAAGCCCAGCAGGGTTGGGTTTTGGCCACAGATAACAGGGTTTGGGGGAGGTCCTTTGGTTTGGGCAGGCGCTCCAAAGTCTGATTATTTTTGATTGTTTAATTGCTAGGAAGGTCTTTTGAGACAGACTAAAAAACCCCAAATAATCACATTTTAAAATGATGCTGTTCTAGTGTGGATGCTTCTTAAAGCCTTCGTGTCCACAGCTTGTGTTCTCCTTGCCCATTTCCACTTCAGAAGGCAAAGGCAGGGAGCATATCCCTTACCACCACTTTCGTGCGACTCTGAACAACAAAACCCTGCAGCAGGGCACTGCTGTCCCCACAGATCCGCCATGAGAATTCTCTGCTGAGCAGAGAATTGGGTGTGCCAAGAAAGGGCTGACAGGTCTACGGATGTTAACACCATCTCTGCTTAGTAAGGAATCTTCCCCTCTCCGCCCCCTTTTTTGGGGGGGTGGGGAAATCAGAGAAGGAGGGTAAAAAGGAAAGGAGTACTTGTGGCACCTTAGAGACTAACCAATTTATTTGAGCATAAGCTTTTGTGAGCTACAGCTCACTTCATCGGACACATACTGTGGAAAGTATAGAAGATCTTTTTATACACACAAAGCATGAAAAAATGGGTATTTACCACTACAAAAGGTTTTCTCTCCCCCCACCCCACTCTCCTGCTGGTAATAGCTTATCTAAAGTGATATGTGTATGATAATCAAGTTGGGCCATTTCCAGCACACAAACTCATGACACTTCCTTTGCACCACTGGTGGTCAGACTCAGGAAAAGATACTGCAAGGGTGGAAGGTTGTATGATTTATGCACCATTGAGAATAAACAGGTGTTACCCTGAGGTCAGCTTCATTTATAAACACGGTGTTATTTTTTCAGAGCATTTTAGCTGTAGTTCTAAAAAGAAATACATTGTTTACACAGAGAAGGGAGCTCACACCACGTGTGCTCATCCCACATCTGATCATAGAAGCTAGAGATGGAAAAGCCCTGGCCACCCAATCATCTTTCTGCCAATGCATGGTTGTTTCCTTCAGCACACTGTCCAGCCCTTTGTCCAGATACTGCAGAAACAGGCAACTTCAAAGTCCTAAGTGTTGCTTTTAAAAATCACAACTAGTGGGGCTGCCCGCAGTTCCTCTCGGAAACCATCCCACTGCCAAACTCACCATCAGGCAGATTTTTCCTGACATTCTGTCTATGTTTCCCATCCAATTTCATCCCACTTATCCTAGTTATGTCCCACTGCATAAACACTACCTCGAGGACACGTAAGAGAGAGGCTAGTGGAGTTATGCAAGAAAAAACCAATGATTCTAGAGACCAGAGGTGCACAAGATCTAAAAAGCACTCCGCTACTAACAAAAGCAAGAGGGCTCCAGAAAACAGCCAAATCCTGTTTGTCCAGGTACCTGTATACTCCGCCTCCACATCAGCCAGAGCTTTGAGGGTATTTTCATAGGAGACCTCCCCCTGCTCCTGGGAGCCCACCCGGTCATAGACCTGCTTGGTCCTCTCTAGGAGCTCGACAGTCATGTTCTCTATTTGCTCTGCTGTCAGGTCCCATCTTAGTCGGTTCACTGGGGGTCTGTGGGACTGGCTGTCCACAACGTTACCTGAATAGGTAAGAAAGAGATCTACATATAAGATATTGCCCTAGAAGAGTGTGGAGAGCTCACCCACAGATTAATAAGGCAGGGACTCAAAAGACAGGTCTGGCAAATACCATAGATCCCTTGTAACAGGCTCTGAAGAGAACCCAATCTGTCTGAACCAAAGAGTAAACAAAACTGTTTCCAGTCAAGGTTTTACCCCCTCATTTATAGCAACCCCTTAACCAAAACTTGATTCCTTAATTACCCTGCCCTCAATCAGACACACATATGTTTGTTACTGCAGGAGGGCTGGCAGAGATTTGTGGAGGAGCTCTGAAACTTTGGTTTGGGGGGGAAGTAACATACACAAAGAATGACAAAGAACTGGTGCAGTAGGGGTATATGATGGGAAGATTACACCTAAGCACTCCAGTGTAGCCTTAATGAGGAGACCAGTGACTGCAGCAGACCCAGATGCAGAGCTGCCACCCCCACGGTGCTGGGAGTAACTCCACAGAAGTGAGCTTTATCTCACTCCAGCCCCGCAGCCCTTTACAACCTGGAGAGGAGCCTCTCCTTGCTTGCAGGGGAAATTTAAATAGAGAGTAGGGAGCAGATGCCCACCTGAGAGGCAAAGAGAGAGAGAGCAATATTGCTTGGAAAGCTTCAGATTTACAAGTGATCTCCACAGCTCTGTTTGCAGCTGCAGCCGAGCTGGTCCCAGGACATGAGAGAGACAAGGTGGGTGAGGTGAAACCTTCTACTCAAGTGGAGCTGGTGCAATAAAAGGTATTACCTCGCCCACCTTGCCTCGCCAACTTATAATCATCGAATTCCAGCTAAACCTGCCTCATGGCTTTCAGTCCCTCCACTCCGCCTTCCCATTCCCATCTCCTTTACTCTGCCCCCCACCCCAACTTCCCATCCTCCTTCCCCCAGCCCCCCCACCCCAAACACTGCTTCCCCCCCCCACTGCTTCCCCCCCACCCAACATTCATCTCGCTGCTCTCCCTCTCCCCATCCTGTGGCCTCCCTGCTCCTCCAGCCTACACACTGCCACCCCTGCCCAGCCCTAGACCCCCTCCCCACGCCCCTCACTCTATACTTTGCCCCCCGTCTACATATCCCCCCCCCGCCTCCATAGCCCAACCCCAGCGCCATCTCCCCCTGCCCGTTTCCCTTTCCACCCCCCCACTGCTCCCCCCGCCTGTTTTAATCCCTTCGCACCCCTCCCACGTGGCCCTGCCCCCCCAGCTGGGGGGTACCTGTGGGGGGAGCCATGGCGGGCGGGAAGGGCGGATCCAGCGGGCCTGACGCTGCTGCCAAGCGAGGCCCCGGCCGAGAAGCGCGGTGCAGCCCCACACGCGGGCTCGCCCTGGGTCCTGCTCCGCCGGCCCCGGCCGCAGAGAGGGGGGCGGGGAGAAGCGGGCGACGTGAAGGATTCTGGGAGGGCGGAGGACTTGCGCTTGGCGCACCCCAGGGAGGGGGGCGGGGGCGGCCTGGGCACCGCGGGGACCCCCCCCAGCCCGGGAGGGCACTGCCCCCCCCGACGGACCAGGGTCCTGAGATCCTGCCCCCCCCCCATGGGGGAACTGATCTCTGCGGGCAACAGCGGGGGGGGCTCAGGGGGGCGGGGGAGCCCGCCTCGAGCGGTGGCGTAAGGGAGGGTTGGGGGGCCCAGTCCCTCAGAATTAGCCCGGGGGGGTGGCTGTGGGGGGCAGGGTGCTGAGGGGCTGCTGGACAAGGGGGGCAGACACCATGAGACCAGCGGGGGTCGCGGGGGGGGCAAACGCCCCCTGTCACAAAGCACGAGGGGAGGGGCGGAGTTCTCTGTGTGTGTCATGAGCGCCGCCCCGCGCTACCTCTCTATGGTAAATGTCGGGGAAGAGCGGTACCCTCCGCGATCCCACAATGCATTGGTGCGCACTCCCCCCCCCCGTGTCAGTGCCTGACGGTATTCTCCTGGCTCGGGGCACTTCCGGTTACGCCCTTTCCGCTTCCGTGTGACAGTCTGGGGGCGGGGAGAGACGCGATGCGCCTGCGCGCCAACCGCAGCTGGCCCGACCCGCTCCTTGGCGCATGCGGCGCTGACGGGAGGCTCCGGGGAAGCCTGGGCGCCTGCGCAGCTGGAGAGGCGGGCGGGTGGCCCAGAGGGGATCTGGTCCTTGCGCGCTTGCGCAGGGTGCGCCTGGCTGGGGTGGGGGCGAGAGGAGCTCGGAGGCGCTTGGTGAGTAGCAAGGTGCACTTGGGGGTGGGCCCCCCCCCCCCCGTGCTGGGGCTGGCTCCGGCTCCGTCCTCCTGCCCCGCCCCGGGAGCGGCCCCCCCTCACCCTCCCGTCCCTGCTGGGGGGCGGGGCACCTGTGGGGAGCTGGCTGTGGGGGGGAGGGAGCCAGGAGGAGGGGGGGCTGCGGGGAGGGAGCTGGCTGTGGGGGGGAGGGAGCCAGGAGGAGGGGGGGCTGCGGGGAGGGAGCTGGCTGTGGGGGGGAGGGAGCCAGGAGGAGGGGGGGCTGCGGGGAGGGAGCTGGCTGTGGGGGGGAGGGAGCCAGGAGGAGGGGGGGCTGCGGGGAGGGAGCTGGCTGTGGGGGGGAGGGAGCCAGGAGGAGGGGGGGCTGCGGGGAGGGAGCTGGCTGTGGGGGGGAGGGAGCCAGGAGGAGGGGGGGCTGCGGGGAGGGAGCTGGCTGTGGGGGGGAGGGAGCCAGGAGGAGGGGGGGCTGCGGGGAGGGAGCTGGCTGTGGGGGGGAGGGAGCCAGGAGGAGGGGGGGCTGCGGGGAGGGAGCTGGCTGTGGGGGGGAGGGAGCCAGGAGGAGGGGGGGCTGCGGGGAGGGAGCTGGCTGTGGGGGGGAGGGAGCCAGGAGGAGGGGGAGGCTGTGGGGTGGAGCTGGCGGAGGCCTGTGGGGGAGGGAGCCGGCTGGGGGGGGGAAATGGGGCTGGGGGAGTGGGGGGAGGGAGCTAGGAGGGGGCGCTGCACGAGGGAGCCGGCTGGGGTAGTGGGGCTGGGTGGGGAGGGGGACGCTGGCGGGAGATATCGGTTATTGAAACTGCTATGGGATGCCTGTTCCCCAGGCGAGCTGTTTCTGAAAGCAGCTGCTGGCCTGGGGCTTTCTTTGGGTCGGGTTTAAATAAGGGCTGGCAGCTGAGTCTGTTTTCTTGAAAGCAAAAGTGAATGTGGAAGCTCTGATGCATGTCTCCTGTCTTGCACCCATCACCCTTAGGCCGCTTTAACTGTATCCCTGTAGCGAAATCCGTACAGCCACCTATTGTGGGTGCAGTTATGCCAGTATAAATGTGCTTATACCATTGCAGCTTAATCGTCTATGGGGAGGGGAACAAGCTGTACCAATAGAAGCATGTTTATAGCAGTATAACTGTATTCCCACTACAGTATTGGCCCGGAGATCACATCCCAAACCAACACAGTTATACCAGTACAAAAACTGTAAGCAAGCTTTAAGCCATGTCTGAACTCAGAGTGCTTTACTGGGTTACTATGCCAGCAAAGTGCTCCTCGCGTGACAGCTTATACTCGCAAACCACAATTTTTACTGATCTAGCTTATTTCACGTACCCTCAAACAAAACCAGCCAACGTGCAGTTATGCCAGTATAATTGGATCTGTCTTAGGGCTTCTTCCAGTACGCGGGTCAAGGATCACAACTCTGTCCAACATAGCTGTTCTGGCAGAAGTCTATAGTGTAGACATGGCCTTTGAAAAAAGTACATCTCTGCAGGAGTTCCTGGGAACTGGTGATAGCCTTATGTTCTTAAATTTGATTAAAAGCAAGGGTGGCTGTCTTGTATTGAAATAGCAGAGGTGACTCTGATGGTAGGATTTGAAACCTTCCTGAAGGCTAGAACGTTTGGTACGTCTTTGCAGTTGCAAACTAGTGCAGGCCTCAGTGGGTAAGTTCTGTGTAAGAGTAATAATGATACTTTGCATTTCTTAACATTTTCCATACAAGGATCTCAAAGTAAGAGAGAGAAAAGCCTTTTTGAAGAAGTTGGGGAGGAGATTTTCATTAACCCCCCCTTCCCCGCCCCACACACACACATTCACTCACACAAGATTTAGGGACGTTGCTAAATTTATGGATGATCGGTTCTGTAAAATGATCTGACGTGCCATCTGATTTATTAGACTGGCCCCAAGTTTCAGGAAAGAGGAGAAATTGTGGGTTAATAGTTACTCACCTGAACTGTCCATGGAGAATTGATAGGTAATGGTACTAAAGATTTTGACTGGGATATCTGTGTGTTTTTCTTTGGTTGTGGAAGAGAATCTAATCATTTTCAGTAGTTTCCAGCTGGCAGGCACAGAAATTGTTGTGAATCTTTCATGTGACTGTTGTTCGTGCGCTAAGCGCCCAGTTTCCTTGTAAAGACACTTTCTATCTAAGACTTTAAATATGTTTTGATCACTTACTGTGTTACATGGCTGTTGTATGGATCAGGGTTTTCTGCCCCAGGACACACTATTCTAAGTTTAAGGAATGATAGAAACTTTTTCCTCCCAGTAAATGAGTCCTACTGGTGCCTGCATTTATACAGTTGTGAAATGATTTAACAAAGCCCATTTATTTCCATTCAGTGTGAGACTGATCAGAGTTTCTCTGTGCTGAGAAACAGGTAGTATTTATGTGGGTGGGAGTATCTTGTTGATTGAATAACTTAATGAATCATATGATGTTGGTTTCTAATTAAACTAGATAGGGGTTCAGGTTCATTGGCTGAGGGTATGTGGGGAAACTTGTCCTGCTGCCGCACATAGAATCATAGAAGATCAGGGTTGGAAGGGCCCTCAGGAGGTCATCTAGTCCAACCCCCTGCTCAAAGCAGGACCAATCCCCAATTTTTGCCCCAGATCCCTAAATGGCCCCCTCAAGGATTGAACTCTCAACCCTCGGTTTAGCAGGCCAATGCTCAAACCACTGAGCTATCCCTCCCCTCTCATGCTGTGTCTATCTTATGTGGATAGAGGACTTCAGTCCCCAGGACTCTCAAGCACTAAAATCACACATGGAACAGTAGAATGACTATTATCCAGCAAACAAGCTCATCTCCATATGGTGGTAAGTGTCTTGTGGAACCTTTTTAATGCCCATCTGGGCAGAAAGGTTTTCCATTTAGTGTTTCATGGTCAAATTGGTCTTTGTGCCACACCACTGGTGTCAGCTGGCATTGATGGGTGTGATCCCAAGTCACGGTATGAGCTTGACATAAGACCTTATCCCCATTTCCCTCCCACTTTTGAGGTCAGCAGTGATCGCTTGTCCCACTCAGTTCTGATCTGTTCTTTTCAGGTGACTAGTATTTTGTTCTGGTATCTCATTGAAATTTAGACTCTGCAAAGTTTAATTGAATCTTTACCCGCTCCCCTGCTAACTGAGCCCAATCACTTGTTCAGAATGTCTTGTACTAAGTTTCTTTAATTGTTAACCTGGTCAAGTTACATAGGAGCCAAAAATACCCGGAGCATGGTAGTAAGCTAGTGGACTGGCAGTGGGGTATCCCTGAATTCTTTTCCAGGCTCTGATATTAATGTTGGGCAAATCATGTTGCCTCTTGGGCTCAATTTCCCCTCTCTGAAATGGTGTTTTGTATATGCCCTGAGTAGGGGGCTGTGCTAGATTTTTCAAGTGCTCAGTGGTTTCTGTCTTGACCGGTGTATCAAGGGTACTTAAGTGGCCCACATCACCGTAGTATCTGGGCACCTCACAGTCATTCATGTTTGGCCTCACAGCACCCTTGTGAGGCAGGCAGTGCTATTATCCCCATTTCACAGGTGGGAAACTGAGGCAGAGATGAAGTGACTTGCCCAGGCTCACACAGGGAGAGTCTGGCAGAACTGGGAATTGTAGGCTAGCACCCTAACCAGTGGGCCATCCTTCTCCTCTGCATGGAAAGCTGTATTCTACTTGGTAGAACCTCGCTGTTTGCCCTGTTGCTCATTAAATTGAACCATTTTTTTTCTGTAGATTTTTTTTATTAAGAGAAATCAGAGCAAAAAGTTCTGACGGCGAGACGAAATGGCTGACAAGAGGCGCCTGGCATACTCCATCATCCAGTTCCTCCATGACCAGCTACAGAACGGGGGTCTCTCTCCTGATGCCCAGGAGAGCTTGGAAGGTAAGTGGGTGGGTGTCCTTCCCTGTTCATGCCTTCTAGAGCAGTGCTACTTGACCTCTGCTCCATGGCTCTTGGGGGACCCTAGCAGATCAGTCCTCACTATCTGCCTCCCGTTCAGCTGTGCAGTTCCTGTGGTGCTGTAGTCCCTAAGCCTTCGGAATTGATGAAGTGAAATCTTGTCTTATGTAAACTCGTGGTGAGAAGGCACCCAAAATGTTAAGCAGCCAGACAAGAGAAGAACTTTCCTGCTAGCCTCTTCCAGGAGAAGCACAGGCTAACCCGGGAAAGGAATATATATGTATGGCAATTGAAATTTACACTCATCCGAAGTCTGAGACTTGCCACAAGATAAGGGCTTGCCTGTGGTGGGGCAATGTGTACTGTGGAAGTGTGATTTCTAAAATGCATGAATGTGTTGGGCATTAATGGGTCCGTGTAGAACCTGCAGGTATGCACTGAGTGTTTCCTAGTGTGCTTTAATGTATTTGGTGCTCACCAGCAAGGTATACACAGACCAATTAATGCACAACTCGTTCGTGCGCTTTAGAAATCACACCCCATGGTGCACGTTATCCCACTGTGTAGACAAAGCCCAAAGTCTCAAAAAGCTCTGCAAGCCTGAGAGATCAGGGAGCTTCTGAGAGTACAATGCAGTGCTAAAAATAAATGCCTTATACTTGTTGGAAGCTTTCCAACCCTGATGTTAAGAACCTTCCCAGTGGGGGACCCTGGGTATTACAGACTCTATGGGAGGGCTGTGCAGCGATGGGAGCATATGGCCCTTCACCCAAATGCAGCGCGCACACACAGACTATTTGAAAGAGAGGGTGCAGCCAGAGCCAGGAGAGGGAGTGACCGTTGTAGGCAAAGGAGAAGTAGAGAAGGTTCCTTCAAGCATGGAAAAGTTATTTCAAGTGCAGGGTGCTGTGTACATAAAGATACAAGGTAGAGGGACTCTGCGAGGCCGAATTCTTCCAGCATCTCCTTAGGTCTGCCCTTAATGCACCATCCTTGACCCGGGACGGGGAACGTTGGTAGGTAACAACATGTGAAAGAGAGGGGGCAGGAGCCAGTGTTGGAAGAGTTGCCCATTTTGTTTTGTATCTCTGACATTGCCAGTGTATAGCCAGAGAGGCTACAGCAAGCAGCTCAAAGAGCTAGGAAGGAGAAATTAATCCTCTGCATTTAACTTTAAAAAAAAAAAAAAAAAGCAAACGATAATTCAGCACTTCAGATGCTGCGTATCCTTGCAGGAGTGTAGATCTGCTTTGCCATCTGTGGGCTACATTGATTCTTTTCCTCCCTAAAGTCATAAATCATAGAATATCAGGGTTAGAAGGGACTTCAGGAGGTCATCTAGTCCAACCCCCTGCTCAAAGCAGGACCAATCCCAACTAAATCATCCCAGCCAGGGCTTTGTCAAGCCGGGCCTTAAAAATATATAAGGAAGGAGATTCCACCACCTCTCTAGGTAACGCATTCCAGTGTTTCACCACCCTCCTAGTGTAAAAGTTTTTCCTAATATCCAACCTAAACCTCCCCCACTGCAACTTGAGACCATTGCTCCTTGTTCTGTCATCTGCTACCACTGAGAACAGTCTAGATCCATCCTCTTTGGAACCCCCTTTCAGGTAGTTGAAAGCAGCTATCAAATCCCCCCTCATTCTTCTCTTCCGCAGACTAAACAATCCCAGTTCCATCAGCCTCTCCTCAGAAGTCATGTGTTCCAGTCCCCTAATCGTTTTTGTTGCCCTCTGCTGGACTCTTTCCAATTTTTCCACATCCTTCTTGTAGTGTGGGGCCCAAAACTGGATACAGTACTCCAGATGAGGCCTCACCAATGCCGAATAGAGGGGAACGATCACGTCCCTCGATCTACTGGCAATGCCCCATCTTATACATCCCAAAATGCCATTGGCCTTCTTGGCAACAAGAGCACACTGTTGACTCATATCCAGCTTCTCGTCCACTGTAACCCCTAGGTCCTTTTCTGCAGAACTGCTTCCGAGCCATTCAGTCCCTAATCTGTAGTGGTGCATGGGATTCTTCCGTCCTAAGTGCAGGACTCTGCACTTGTCCTTGTTGAACCTCATCAGATTTCTTTTGGCCCAATCCTCTAATTTGTCTAGAGCCCTCTGTATCCTATCCCTACCCTCCAGCATATCTACCTCTCCTCCCAGTTTAGTGTCATCTGCAAACTTGCTGAGGGTGCAATCCACGCCATCCTCCAGATCATTTATGAAGATATTGAATAAAACCAGCCCCAGGACCGACCCTTGGGGCACTCCACTTGATACCAGCTGCCAACTAGACATGGAGTCATTGATCACTACCCGTTGAGTCTGACAATCTAGCCAACTTTCTATCCACCTTATAGTCCATTCATCCAGCCCATACTTCTTTAACTTGCTGGCAAGAATACTGTGGGAGACTGTGTCAAAAGCTTTGCTAAAGTCAAGGAACAACACGTCCACGGCTTTCCCCTCATCCACAGAGCCAGTTATCTCGTCATAGAAGGCAGTTAGATTAGTCAGGCATGACTTGCCCTTGGTGAATCCATGCTGACTGTTCCTGATCACTTTCCTCTCCTCTAAGTGCTTCAGAATGGATTCCTTGAGGACCTGCTCCATGATTTTTCCAGGGACTGAGGTGAGGCTGACTGGCCTGTAGTTCCCAGGATCCTCCTCCTTCCCTTTTTTAAAGATGGGCACTACATTAGCCTTTTTCCAGTCGTCCGGGGCTTCCCCCGATCGCCATGATTTTTCAAAGATAATGGCCAATGGCTCTGCAATCACATCCGCCAACTCCTTTAGCACTCTTGGGTGCAGCGCATCCGGCCCCATGGACTTGTGCTCGTCCAGCTTTTCTAAATAGTCCCGAACCACTTCTTTCTTCACAGAGGGCTGGTCACCTCCTCCCCATGCTGTGCTGCCCAGTGCAGTAGTCTGGGAGCTGACCTTGTTCGTGAAGACAGAGGCAAAAAAAGCATTGAGTACATTAGGTTTTTCCACATCCTCTGTCACTAGGTTGCCTCCTTCATTCAGTAAGGGGCCCACACTTTCCTTGACTTTCTTCTTGTTACTCTTAACATCTCTTGCTAGCTGCAACTCCAGGTGTGATTTGGCCTTCCTGATTTCACTCCTGCATGCCTGAGCAATATTTTTATACTCTTCCCTGGTCATTTGTCCAATCTTCCACTTCTTGTAAGCTTCTTTTTTGTGTTTAAGGATTTCACTGTTAAGCCAAGCTGGTCGCCTGCCATATTTACTATTCCTTCTACACATCGGGATGGTTTGTCCCTGTATCCTCAATAAGGAGTCTTTAAAATACAGCCAGCTCTCCTGGACTCCTCTCCCACTCATGTTATTCTCCCAGGGGATCCTGCCCATCAGTTCTCTGAGGGAGACAAAGTCTGCTTTTCCGAATTCCAGGGTCCATATTCTGCTGCTCTCAGTCATCTGAGACTATGGGGAGGTTGCCCTTGTGACTCACTCTAGAAGCTCTGTCCTTGGAGCCAAGGTTTGCACAGCTCCGTTAAGTGTGTTGGGAAAACACTGGCATGTTAGCATGTGCCAGTTTCAGCAAGATAATGTTCATTCAAGCACCTGCCTGCCACTGTAGCCAAAGGACTGCTTCAGTCTTCTGATCCTTTAGAAAGTGCGTTGTGCTCAACAGCTAATGGCTTGTGCATGAGGTTTCAGATGCTCTAATCAACATGGTGTTATCCTTGATGTAAGGAAAGATGATCTTTTGTGGCTAAGGTACTGGACTGGGCTCCAGGAGATTTGGGTTCAATTCTTAGCCCTGCCACAGACTCCCTAGGTGACCTTGGGCAAGTCACTAAATCTCTCCGTGCCTCAGTTTCTCCATTTATAAAACTGGGATCATTCTTTCTGAGATGTTGTAGGGATAAATTCATTTGTTTCTGAGGCTGTCAGATACTACAAGGATGGGGCCATATAAGTACCTAGCTAGAAATGTTTTGCTTACACAACCGCAACTCCTTTAGGGTTACCTTTGTGTTCACATACCTTGTAAACTTTGCAATTCTCTTTATTTCTAAATTATTTCTCTTGTGGTTCCACATTTCTCTTCCTATTGGCAACCTGTCCTAAAATAACTTTGCCCTTTTAAATTATTTCTTTGTCATACTTCTGCTTCCATAACTCCTTTCATTGAAGGGCCCCTCCCTAAACACTTTAGCAAACATTAATTCTTGCAATATCCTTGAAAGGTACGTAATGTCCCTATTTTACAGATGGGGAAACAGGCAGAGAGATGAAATGATTTGTCCTAGATCTCTCTCACGCCTAGTAGCAGATATGGGAATAAATCCCCGTAGTCCTAGGCGCTCTCAGCTGTTCCAGACTACCACTCCATAGCTGGATTTGAGATTATGCCCCAAATATGTAATCTGCTTCATATAAACTTATATTTCTGGTATCTTCATAAATTCAGATTCCACTGGAGGGAGGGAATGACACAAACAGGTGTTTAGAGGATGTGGGAAATGTTAAATGCCTACCTTCCTTCCCACCCAGTTGCAATCCAATGCCTGGAGACTGCTTTTGGAGTATCTATGGAAGATCAAGATCTGGTTGTGTCTCAAACTCTCCCTGAAATTTTTGAAGCTGCTACAGAAAAGGTTTGTGTCCTGCAGACTTCTCTGATCTACTAATGAAAATTGTTGTCTAAGCGCAAGGTATTTATTAATAATATTATAGACCTGAGATTTCAACTAAGACAGTGGAAAGCTGTCCAGTGTGCTTAATTTCACAAATGTGTCCCCCTGTTGGGGGATTCAAAAGCTGGAAGCATTTAACTCCTAAAGATGCAGTGTCAGGGAAATTGGAACATTGGTTTATAGTAATTGCCGATGATAAAGCATAGCTTTCTCATTCTGCTTTGATATTATAAGGAGCCTCATTACGTCAGAACAAATTCTGAACCAGTCACCCCCTCGGAAGAAGACATAGCTGAAGCTGAAAGACTTAAGACTGAAGGTAACCACATATGGGGCTGGTGCATGGACAGGGAAAGGATAACATGATATATACAGCATAGGCAACTAACAACAAAGGAGGCAGGCAGGCTTAACTCAAAGTATCTGAAGGTCTATGCCGCAAAAAGGAAGAGGAATTGTGCGAGGTGATGTAATTAGGAGCAGTAGGGTGGAATTAAGAATGGGTTCATCTCTATATACCCACGGAGAGTCAGAGAATGCGCCCTCCATGTGGGCGATTCTCCGGTTTTTATGCTCTGATGACAGAGGATGCCTTTGTCCTGCCAGTCTCCCATAGTGCTGCTGAAGCAGAAGGGTGCTGGAATGTTGTTCAGATGGTATGTATAGGAACTGCTTCCACCCCCTAACGGCAGCGCCTTCTGCATGGGCATGTGGCCGCTCTTCAGCAGAACACAGCAGCTCCCAAGCAGGAGGGGCAGAATCCTACATTCAGCTAAAACTGCAGAAGTATATTTAGGTGGCAGAATGTAGTGGCTCCAGTTGGAATCTAGCTAGGAGATCCGGTTAGCGTTCGCTCTGATCATTGCATCCTGGAAAAGAACGTGTTGAGTGGAACATGGCACAGGTGCGCACTGTTTTCTTCTCGACTGTAACCCCTTTTCCCTGCAATGTTAAGACCACATGCTCATCCTGGAGGAAAGTGAAACTGTCCCCACTCTGCAGCACCCCTAGTGGCCAGTGAGAGCAGTGCTGCCTGGCGCAATGAATCTGTGGATGGAGATTGAAAGCTGTTACGGTGATTGTGGGCTTGAAAGAAGCTGAAGGGAAATTAATGAGGGAGCTGGCAGGATCCCTTCTGAAATAGCCGTGGTTAGCATGGAACCCGCATAATGCCAAAAGTCCCACAGTTTCTTTGCTGGAGACTTCTCCCTGCACTGTTTGCTGAGCAGATCTCCCAGTTGCTCATATTCTAAGGCAGCAGTTCTCAGCCAGGTGGCTGTGGGGCCGCGAGCAGGTGTCAGAGGGTCTGCCAAGCAGGGCCAGCATCAGACTCACTGGGGCCCAGGGCAGAAAGCTCAAGCCCTGCTGCCCCAAGCCCTGCCACCTGGGGCTGAAGCCTGAGCAACTTAGCTTCACTGGGCCCCCTGGCATGGGGCCCAAGGCAGTTGCCCTCCTTGTTGCCCACTAATGCTGGCTCTGACTTCTATATGCAGAAAACAGTTGGTGTAGCACGCACAGGTGAGCTGTGGAGTTTTTTATAGAATGTTTGGGGAGGCCTCAGAAAGGAAAAGGTGGAGAACCCCTGTTCTAAGGGTTGTGCAAAAGGGTGAAGTTTTCAACATATCTACATGCTCCTTTTTGCATTATTTTTTAAGCAGAGGCCAAGAAAAATTGAGACCCCAGCCCATTGCTCTAATTGCTTCATCTGTTTGACTTGTTACAGAGACCGTTGTTTTTCCATTTAGGTAATGAGCAAATGAAGGCAGAAAACTTTGAAGGTGCTGTGTCTTTCTACGCAAAAGCAATTGAATTAAATCCATCAAATGCAGTATATTTTTGCAACAGGTACTGACATTTAATTCTTTCTCTGTGGTTTTTTATATTCACGTTCTTATATTCTGAGCCTTGCTCATTTTTCATGGTTTATGGAACAATGGTGAGACTCCTGATTTGAACCTTATCAGGCTGTTCTTAATTTATTGTTTGTCCTTTGTCTTTTGTAAACTTGTGCTGGCGTGTTTTCCTTTGACTTGTGCCTGCCTTGTGGCACTGTCATTTCTAGGTAGGGCTGTTTTCCATATCCCTGTCCTATTAAGCACTTGGTGAGATAAATGGATACCAAGTAACACTGTCTGACTCTGTTCCAATATCCCTTTCTAACTGAGGCAGACAGCACAGATTTGGAAAGGTTGTGTTGATCATGATTGAAGGACTGGTTTTCAAGGAATTCAACATGCAGTATCATGTGACCATTGAGGCTTGAGCTTATGAGGTGCTGAGCACCTTCAATAGAAGTTGAGGCATGAACAAGCATATTCCAGTATTTTTATATATATATATATTTTTGCCTCCACCTGTGTGTGTGGGGGGGGGGAGCATAAACGTTATTATGACTTGAGAAATCAAGGCATGTACTAAGAGATCAATTTCCATCCTGAAATATACCAGTTTGAACAGATCTACAAACTAGTAGACACATCTCCTTCACTCATCAGACAACTCTGAGATGGCGCAGGGATGGAGCCATGCTCCATGGTATGTTTGGGACAGAAAATGAAGGAGGAGAGTAGTGCATTCCCCTGAAACTACAGTGGGAGCTGAGGATGGCAGTCGGTTGTTACCCAAGTTAGAATCTGAGCTGAAGTGAGGTTTTAATTTTAAACCTTCCCTTGGGCACTGAAGAGGGAGCATGAAGGGTGACTTTGATTGGCATATTCAGACCCAATAAACTTCCTGTGGTTTGCTTTCTCCATTCTCGCTAGGGCTGCTGCTTACAGTAAACTAGGAAACTATGCTGGAGCAGTCAGAGACTGTGAAAGAGCTATAGGAATTGATCCGAACTACAGCAAAGCTTATGGCAGAATGGGGTAGGTACTGGTAATGGCTTTTTTATTACGGTGTTGTCTTAAAAATGAATGGCAAGTCCTGTGGCAATGATACTGGGAGTGGTGCTCTACTCCAGAATGCTAACTCGGCGATATCCAGTGCTTAACGGTCTGTGGATCATTGAAAAAAATCCACAAATTGGTATGTAACCTTCTATAATGGTTCTTCATTTTATTTCCTCTGTCAATAGCTTAGCCCTCTCTAGTTTAAACAAACACGCAGAAGCTGTCGTTTACTATAAAAAAGCCCTGGAGTTGGATCCAGACAACGAAACGTACAAATCAAACCTTAAAATAGCCGAACAGAAAATGAAAGAAACCCCTAGTCCAGTAAGTTCTTTCCCATCCTGTTTGAGGGCCAAGCCAAGAATTATGCTCGGGTGCGGGGTTGGGGGGAGAAAAAGAAATGTCTTCATTGTGCTACTTTAAAGTGTTACTGACCAGCTCTAACTGCTCCATTAATGTCTCCCAGTATGTGATAGGGATGTTTTTAACTTGGGTTAAGTCTGGAATATAGGTGTAATGTATAAGGTGGTGATGGTGGAGAGGAGTAGGGGAAAAGGCAGTTTTATAACATTGTTAAAACTCAGTTAGAATAATTTCCCTGCAGTGCTGTGAACCCAAACACAGCAGCTTATCTGGAAAATGCCTAGAAAGAATGAAACTAAAAAGCGGAGTTTCACAGCCCTAAACAATGTTTACTCTCTTATTGCACTTTAACTCTGAAACTCTTTGTGTTCATTAGTTCCTACCAATAAGAAGGAAGGAGTTCTTTGAAGTATGTTTTCTTATCTTGATAGCCTTTTAAAAAGGGACAAACTTAAGAGGGGAATATATCCTTGATCACACTCAGTTTTCAGGCCAGAGTATTTAGGGCTTGACTGATTCTCATTTCCACTAAGGGCCCTTTGGGCTTTAGTGTAAATAAGAATTTGGCCCTTATGGCCAGGGTATAAATGAAGAACTTTAAGCAACAGTCACTCTTAACTTGTTTAGGTTTAAATCACAAATCTGTACAGAATGATTCACAGCTGTAGTGAGGTTCTGGTTAAAGACGTACACCTTTAGGTTAATTGCAGCATTCTGTGAGCTGCTTTGGAGGCAGGTAGATGTCGTTATTGTGCCTGACTAAATTTTTATTTGGTTTCCTCCTTGCAGACTGGAGGCACAGGAGGATTTGATTTAGCTGGATTGCTGAATAACCCGGGCTTCATGAGCATGGTAAATTTGCACACATTAGATCTCAGCCAGCTTGCATCTTGTCTGTGTATTTGGATGTAAGGAACTAAATGTATTGATACGTGACCTTGGGAGTTCAGACATTTCATTAGCAGATACATTTTCATTTCATTCATCAAAGGATTGCTTTGAGGAGACTGAATTAAAGCTAAAGAGCCAGTTACTTACTCACAGGCTTTTCAGTGTGGGATGTGAAGACATGATTAGAGGCTCCCTGCTCTGCATTATCAGCCCTGTCTTGTGTGTTGTACTGTGTTCCTCTTGTCGCTACTCTTCCTGTTAATATAGCTTAGTGTTTCTGCCTTCACTTTGTGTAGTTGAATGGCACGACATCTATATATCCATGCAGGCACTTCTTAAATAAGATGTAATCTTTTTCTTTTTAAATAGGCATCTAACCTCATGAACAATCCACAAGTACAACAGCTGTAAGTTGGATACCGTCTCATATTTCTTCTTTGAATCATTCGTTTGACGTTGTGCATTGGTTGGCTGTTGGGGTACGGCTGAAGTTAGGTTCTGGTGGGTTCTGGGCTCATAAACACGTATGAAGGCATTTAAAGCAATATGTTATTTTGTTCTGTGTCCCCGTTGTGATCATTATGGCTTGACATGCTAAGGACCTGTGTAGTAAAGATGTGCAGAAAGGGGAGGGAAGGTGGCTTGGAGTTGCCACACTGAGGTGGGGCTCGGGAAGTCCGGGTTTGATTCATGGCTCTGCCATAAACTTCCTGCGTCACTTCCTTCACATCTGTCTCATTCCTCGTCTATAAAATGGGGATACTTCCCTGTGTCACGGGAGGGCTGTGAGCACAAATTCCTGAATGTTTGTGAGGTGCTCACATACTGTCAGGCCATAAAATACATAGATAAGCCGGGTGACTCTTCTATTTATCCCACAATTGCAGTTAGAAATGGGTCACTCTAATTACACCCTAGGGATGCTATAATTATTCTGACGTCCTGATCCCATTGGCTTGGTTCACAAGCCAAAGATCTGGTGTCACCATCTCCAATTGGTTCTTTCTGCCTCTTCCATTGTCATTTTGAATAGAGGCTCTGCAGTTGGAACTGAACTGCCAATTTTGTTGACGACGCAAAAGGCAGGATAGGCTCCAGCTTGCACACCCATAGACCCTCTGTTTTAAATGAGTTGAAACACCTTTGGCCTTCCAGTGTCCCCAGATCTGACTTGAAGACAGAGTGAACAGATCTCTTAATACAGTAGAACCTCCTGTATAAACCATGCATGCAGTAGGCAGAATCTTCACATCTTTCAAGACAGCAATAGCAGATTCTGTAGCAAGGCCCATTATTACTAAGATCTTTACAATATCCATACTACAGCCCACTTGCTATTGTGCTGTTGATAACATAAATTAAAATGAAACTGCAGCCGATGAAATTAATAAACAAAGGGTGAATTAGAGAGGTTCTACTGTATGTAGCTTTTTGACTGTCACTAGACCTTAAAGGTCAGAAGGCAAGCGGCAGGGGTTTCAGTAAGATTCTCCTGAATGTCTGACCAAACATTCAGCAGTAGAACTGAGGGAGGGAGGGATAGGATTACGTTTAATCCCATGAGAAACTCTGGCTCTTCACGCTAATTGTAGGAGCGCCTTAATTTAAATTTAGTTCTAGCAAGCCAAATCTTTTCTTCCTTAATCATGAAACTGACATGCTTTGTGCTGACTTTAATTTAAAAAAAAAAAAAAAGTAACTTTTCCCTGCTGAAAAACTTGTAGGAAGTGAAATCTCCATCTCTTTTGTTCTGAGCAATAAATATTTCTTTGCAGAATGTCTGGGATGATTTCAGGTGGCCAGAACCCTATGGGAGCAGCAGGAGCCAGCCCTTCCCCTAATGACCTTGCCAGCCTTATCCAAGCGTACGTAGAATGACTTTCCTCCCCTCTTTGAATAGGCAATAGATGCATTTCAGTCGTCTTGATCAAAAGTCAAAGTTTCATTTATAACCAAGCACCTTCCACAAAATTCTCATCTTGCCCCCTGCCTTTCAGTAACATACCCCAACTTCTTTTCTTAAATAGAACAGGGGTGGCTCTTGTGCCCTGGAGAACTCCGTATCCCCTGATCACAGTGCTAGACTATTCTGTGTTCCAAACTGCCCTGACGTTAGGGTGATCAGTTAGTGAGTGTGAAAAATCGGGGCGGGGGGTAATAGGCACCTATATCAGAGAGAGCCTCAAATATTGGGACTGTCCCTATGTAATCGGGACATCTGGTCACCCTGCCTGACATGCGCAATGAGAAAAATGGATTAGACGTGTCGCTTTCTCTCCTTTAGAGGTCAACAGTTTGCTCAGCAGATGCAGCAGCAGAATCCAGAGCTAATAGAACAGTTACGAAGTCAGATTAGGAGTCGAACCCCCAGTGCTAGCAATGAGGATCAGCAGGAATGAGAATACAAGGTGAGTTCATAAGCTCTACATTATGCAAGCCAGGTCTATTGAACAAGGACTTCTATGCTGGGTTACTCGAGATCCGTCTTGTGTCCTTGGACAACTTACTTCACCCATTCTCTGTGCCTGTTTCCCTACTTGTAAAATGTGTGCAATAGCACCATACCTCAGAGAGGCACTGAGGGTTAGTGGTTGTAAAGTGCTTTGAAGAATACTATAGAAGCACGAGATGCAATTTACATGTCCCTTGCTGGCCATCAAATAAATAAGTCTCATCCTATGTGCAAACGAGTTATGAGAGGGGCAATTTAAAAAATAAAAATCACAAATATGTCTTGTCTTCCTGTCTTTGCAGCGCTACCCATGGGAATTCTTCACTATAAAAAACTGGAAACCGTGTGTGTTGCCATTTCTCCAGTTGGAAAAGAGAGAAAAAGGAAAACAAACCAGAAAAAAAACAAACTTTGTACGCCCTGCATGTTAAAGACAGATTCTCATTTTCTTCCCCTAGTCCCTGCACCTGCCCCCAAATTCCTCTTTTCCCTCTGGAAGATCCAGCAAGCAGTAAACATGAACCAGCATCAATTGTCTTTCTAGAACTCAGAAAATCAACCACATTGTTACCTGCTACGTTGGGGATTTTAATCTGTTTTCAAGGACACAGCACTCTTCACTGTAAGAAGCCTCCACCCTCCTGACCAGCTGCTTAAAAGGAGCGAACAGCTCCATTCCCCTTATGTCTTTTCATCATGTTTAAGAGACGCCAATGTTTAAACGCAATTAACCTATCGCAGGTCACTGAATCTCCTTGCACCCAACAGCTGGGTGTCAAAAATCGCTTATGGTTACTGCATTTCTCATTCAGGGGCATAGCAATATTGCTGATGCGGTTTCTACACAGGAGATTAAGATGGTGGACATCTCTAAAGGCATTTGTGAATGTAAGTGTATTTTGGGGGGGTGGGGGGGTTGCCTGGAGTAAGACCATTTTCTGTGACTCCTTCAAATTGAGCATTTTTGATACACTTTTTTCAGATCTTTTTTGCCAATAATGACACAATTTATCTAGTGTTTTAAAACAAAATCATGGTTCTGTATTTGTCAGCTGTCCTCTCTGCGGTAGATGGGGAGGGAGAAGATTTGACTCCTTTTATTTCAAGTTTTTAGAAGTTCTAGTTTTTATTGTCTCTTGCGTGTGAGTGGTCGCGGAGATCAAGGCTTCTGTGATAGAGATGGGAGTTGCAGATACCCATTTCAGAGGGGCTCGAGTTGCCGAATGCATGGGAATGTGAGCTGGTGGAATATCCATAATATACTGACTGGTCACTAACTGAGCTGTGGGACTGGCAAAGAGTGCTTATGCCACAGTGTATTACAGGCAAGATGGGGAGGGACCCATGTAATTTACCAGAATAAATGTCCTGCATCCACCAGGACCTCTAGTATTAACCAAATGATTCTGTAGTTCAGGTGCCCAGTAATGGACTGACTTCAAAATGTGTAAGTGAATCCACTGGAGATTTCACTAGTCAAGCTCCGAGGGACTTTATAAACCTGCGGTTCAAACTAGAGTAACTCAGAGAGAGCAGGGGATGTGTGTGAAGTGTCATATTGCCAGGTGCAAAAAATCATATAGTTTAAAGCTTAGTAGGTGTAAGAGATTAAAAAGCCTGGGAGATGAGTGAGGGGCAGGAGGTGTGTCCAACTAAATAGGTTTTTGTTGTTTTTGATACCATCTGTAAACAGTTTTGTTTTTTTAAATACTCTAACTGTGGTCACTGTAACTTGTGGAGAATAAAATACTTTGATGCTCTCTTTGTCATCCCTTTTGACCAGAGGTGACCAAAACAAAAAGGCCTATAAGGCACAGGGTGTGACTGGCTTGCCCAGTCTCTTCATAGGAATAATTAATTTGGGCCCCAGTCCTTGGATCAATAACTCGTGAGTGGACTGCTGCACCTGTATGGAGCTCTGCTCGCTCCAGTGGGGTCTGCCCAGATACAGCAATCCACCCTGGTGCTAACGCTTGCAGGATTGAGGTCTTGCTTCCACTGTGCAACAGTTACAACCGGACAGAACCTACATGTGGTTTTTCTTTCCCCCTCACTACCCCTCTTTGCTGCTTGTTTTGCTCCTTTACCTGAAACTCTCTCCCTGCATATTTCTAAGCAATTTGGCAAAGAGAAACCAGACAGGATCTTTTATAGTTAAATTGAAAATTAATAACAAGGGAGAGATGCCAGCTGAAAATTCACAACCTAGTTAGAAATCTGTCTCTCCGTTTGTTACCAATTCCAACTGAGACTGATAAAATTTACATTTTTAAATATTCTGATTTCCTTTTCATGTAGCTTATTTGCTATTGTATGTGGCTCAGCTTGGCTATTGAAAATTGGCTAGTCAGTTTCACTTCATTTATATGCAGCTTCTAATCCGTATCGGTCTGGGTGTCGTACATTGGCGCTGTGCTGCAACCTTTGGGATGCAATCACTGCCGGGGAATGTTGCTACTTTGAAATTAGCTAGTCCCATAGCAATTTTTTTAAAAATTGGTGGAAATATATTTATTAAATGTTGCAAAAGCTGATTATTACTTAAACTCCTGGAAAATATTGGGCCTAAATTCTTCCCTTAAACTATTGCAGTTTAGCAGTTGTTTTTAGATATATACGGAAATGTTTTAAAGGGACACTATCAATTTAAAAATCAGACTTCTGCCTCGAGATTTTTATCAGTAACACCTAAGATTAGTAGAAATGAAAGAGCTCAGTGAAACAATATCTTATTCTTTTTGTGCATTTGACAGCATTGTATAAAGACAGTTTTGTTGCTTTCCCTTTTAGAGTCCGTGTCCTTTGTTTAGGTGGGTCTTTCCCAAAGTAATGGGAGAAGAAACAATTTTAAAACCAGGAACATGAAATTGTAGAACCACAAAGCTTAGGGGCAGTTGTGGAGCTGGAGATTACTTTCAATTCGATATTTTTAAGCAACTAGGTTTCAGGTTGGTGACCTCCCTCTCATGTGACTTGATGAGAGTAGAATATTTTCTGATGCTTTTTTACAGTTTTGAATAAACCCTCCTGCTGCAGCACGGCAGGACACGTTGCAGCGTGTTCTTGCATGAGCAATGGTTGGGGTCTCTCGTCCGTTTTCGAGGCTACTGTAAGATCACAATTCGAGAATCACACACCGGGGGCTGCACTCTGCTTTCATTTCCATTTTTTTGAACGACTTTACTGCTTTGGCCTCCTGGTCCTTCTTTCCCACGTGGGTTGTCCTGTCACCAGGTTTATTTTTTTATGTCTTTTTGAGGGTTACCCAAAGGATACTTTAAATTTAGTGTTGTAAAAACAACATCCAGCCCACATTACATGTGTGTAAAAACCACAGTTTTTATTGTGGACTGTTCAAGAGCTGGCATGGCATTTTCAGACTGTTCTTAGGGCTTCAAACTTTCTCCCCCCATCTTCCCAGCAAAAAGAGACCACTTTATAGGAAAGGGCTGCAATTGGATGATCCAGTGTAGCATGTGGAAAACGACTAATATTTAGTCATGTCTAGCTCTCTGGAATACCTGCATCTACAGTCCATCTCACAAGCTGAAGGGGTGCAACTCCTCTCACTGCAGGTACGCTGTGCAGAAAACGTTGTGCTTTGGTGAGGCTTTCATTTTATGTCCCCTGAGACCTTCTGTGGCTAGCAGTTCACATGCAGCACCTGCAGTGCTATATTTAAAACTAACTAATGCATTTACATGTTTTTATTTTAAAACACCCTACTAAGATAAAACACCTAGAAAGTGAAACTGAGTGATGTCCTTGCAGTTTAGAACTTCAATGTGGGAGCCATTGGCTAACTTTCTCTTCTTCTCCTTTTGGTGTGAATTTTTTTTAAACAGTGGTTCACAGATACTGAAGGGTTTTTTTTAACCTTCAGGTTTAAAAGTCTTTCTAAGAGCGTTGCATTCCTGCAGCTGGGTGAATGGTGTGTGTCTAACAAAAGTTTCCCTTGCAGCTGCATTCATAGCTGATGCCTCAATGGATACAGTGAGGTTCTCAGCCAGAGCCATGGCCTCCACCTCCATAACCAGACCCCATCAATGGCTCCCACCCTGGAAACAAACTGCTCTTTTCTGGCTTTGAAGTTACTTCTGTTTTCCTCACAAGCATGATTACTTTGCGCAGGTGCAAGAAAGATGCAGACCTACACAGCAGGCTTTGTCAGGCCTGACTATAACTTCACTCCCAACAAGAAACAATGTCTGTGGCTGTCACCAGCTATGAAAAACTACAAACTATGAAACTCAGCCCTTGGACAAAGTCCATCCCTTAAACGAGAGCAGTCCCAGGGAGAACTTGGACTCTCCATGTGAAACTTGAACCTTCCAGTTAAGGTGCTGCTATGCCTCTGTTTTTCACTCCTAGAGGTAAACTTCAGTAGTGAATATTGGTCTTAATTCACCGATGCTTGGTAAGTTTGAGCCTGGTGAGGCTCTTAGAGAGAAAAATAAGTGCTCCACGATGTCCCTTGGCCCTCATCCATGGTTGTGCTTTCTAAGTGCTACAGTAATATAAACTAAATTCATGTAGCTATGATAACTATAAGTACCCGCTTTTCCCCCAATTCCCACCTTCCCACTGTCACCGCAGCCAGTCACTGAGCCCTCATGCACAAAAGGAGGCCAGATGTAAATAGGGAAAAGCAAAGGTTTCTTGTGGCTGTGTCATTTGGGAGCTGGCAAAGGGAAAAGTTCTGCTGGCTCTTTCCTCTCCACTGAGCAGCCCTGACAGATCAGCCCTGCTTCATCATTCATCCTACCTCCCCGTACCTTGGTGCAGCCTTTGCCTTCCTGTCTGTCTCACTCCACTGACTCCTCTGCCTAGGGCTGTAAATATCCGTCCTCTCCAACCCCACCTTTGTGTATTCAGAGCCTTCTGTTTCACAAAGCCAGCTGCCTTTCATCTTCTTTGCAGATTTCCAATTAACTTGAGAGGATTTTTTGCCCCCTGCCCCCAAAACCTCCTTTGCTTGGAAAGAAGCAGGTTTGGTTTCTTCTCTACCTCCACCCCTCAGACTGGGAAATGCTGCTGTTTGTCCCGTTTACTTTTCAGCTTTGCTACTATTACGTTTGTGCGCGTGTATGTGTGTCAGCTGATGGAAATGATAGAAATGCTACTTGGCTCTTCTGCATGCAGGATCTTCCGTGTGGAGTTTGTGCTAGAAGCACAGCTGTTTGAGATGATGTGTGGTTGAAGGAATAGTGTCAATTTCTCCCCACCTTCTTGCACTCAATTCATGATCATTCCTGACCACATGTTTTCTTAGGGCTTAATACAGACCACATGGTAATGATGGGGCTTCCACTACCTCCCTTGCAGCTGTTCCACAGTTGAAAATCTCTTTGTTGGGAAAGTTTTCCTGGGTATTCAGCCTAAATGTTTTCCCTTATTTGTTCCTAGGTATGTGTACTTAATCTAGTCAAACCAATTCCTCTCCCTCTTTTGTGTGTTTACACCCATCCAATACTGGTAGCTACATCCTGTTTCCCCTTATGATGTCCTGCAAAATGCATTTATTTTACATCCCATGGATTCTGATCTTCTTTCCAAACAAATTCATTTGAAAAACAGCATCTTGTGCATCAAAATATTAGCTGTTACCTATAAGACCAGGGGTTTGTTTGTGGGATTGTGAAGGCCCCCTCCGGTAGCCTGGCAGGTGCAAAACTGGTGCAGTGGGGTGGGAACTACCTAGGGTCACACACCATCTCTTAAAGGTGTTTAACTGCTCCTTGCCTTGAGTATTTACAGCAGCTTTTCCAAAGGTTGGGAGAATATTTAGTGCAGGTCGACATTTCCTAAGCTGTGGGTGAATGTCGGCCGGATTTCACCATAGTCCCTGTGCAACAGTTTGTGCGGTCAGGGGTGCAGACAGCTTCTGCTCGAGCATTTTCTCTGTCAGAGGAGAGGCCTCTGTTGAAAGCTGCTGTTCTCACACGGATACCACCATTCTTCCCCTGCTTGAGCCTTGTTCATCTGAGAGTCCCTCAGAACTTGAGATGCTAGTTCAAGCGGAGCCTCGCTTCAGGGGGCCTAGTATTCGTCCTGTGTTCCAGTTAAGGAAACAAGCACAGGGTGCGGATTTGATTTGCTCCTGGTCACTCAAGAAGTCTCTGGTGGAGCCGGAAGCAGAACCCAGCAATCATCCCACTACCCTAGGGCTGCTGGAACAAATTTTATAGTGGGGGTGCTGAAAGCCGCTGAACCAAACTATAAGCCTTGTGTATAACAGAAACCAATTCAATTTTGGGGGAGTGGCAGCACCCTTAGTTCCAGCACCTGTGCCCTCCCCTGCTGAAACCACCAGCCCCATACGCACAATGCCACTTTCAGCACCAATTGCCCCTGGACAGCTCTGCAGCCTCTAGAACAGGCAGCGGAACCTTACACAGGGGGCCCTTGTTTCTCCTCGGGCCCTCCTCAGGAACGCACCCCGTGGCCCGGGGGGGCGGGCATTTTCCTGGTACAACTGGTAGGCGAGGCCAGAGGCGCTGATTGACGTCCCCTCCAGCCAGTGAGAAACGGCGGTTGCTCTCAGGGCGTTCCCAGCAGCCAATCACAGGTGAACGTCCCCGGAAAGGGTGGGACCTCAGGGTTTGGGGCTTGCCCGGGCGTGGAGCCGGCCAAGGATCCCGAAGGTAAGGGAGGAGGGACCGTCCCGGAACCCGGGGGTGCTGGGGGACAAGGCCCGGGGGGAGGGGAGCAGTGGGGGCACCTGGGGGGATGGGACGTGAGGCGGGGGGGGGGTTAGAGGGGAGGACAGGTGGGGGGGAGTTGGGAGCCTGGCATGAGGCCCTGGGTGGGAGCCTGGGGACGGGTCATGAGAGGGTCGAGGAGCCCTGGGCCTCCTGGGAGTCAGAGACAAGCGGGGGCGGGTGGTCACGGTGCTGGCTGAGCCTGGCGCCAGGGACCAAGGGGCTGGTTTGGGGGGATGGGGAGGACAGGGGCCGCGCTGCCGCCTGGATGCAAAAGGAGGCGACTTTATCCTGCGACGGCCCAGCTCTGTGAGGAGGGTGGGATTTTCTCCCACATCCCAAGGCTGGCAGGGCCATACTTTGCGGGGGGGGGAGTGTGATGGTGCAGTGACCCAACAGCACTATGCTCTGAGGGGGCAGCAAAGCTACGTGGAGCGTAGCCCCCCCCCATCCCCCCAAATAAGGGACTAGCCGCAGCTGCTAGAAAATGCAGCTGCGGTTCCAACCCTCATGTCTTGGGTCAGCATTTTTGATTCCCTAGGAACGCAGGAGCTACCAACCTCTGTCAGAAGGCTGTTCAATCTAAATTTGCCGTGCCCAGTCGAATTTGATAGGGCTGTCGTATGAGCTATAGGCATTAATAACCTTCCCAAATATTTTCAGGGATCCCAGCATGGTCTTGTTTATATGACAAAATAGCGTGATCAAAACGTCATATCGACTTTGTCCTAGAGATCAAAGGATTTACAAAGGGCAAACTTGGTTCGTCAGTGTCCCTTTTTTCAAGTCATTAAAACATGACTTTGGCATTAAAACAGTCTTTGGGTCTGGTACAATGTTATAATGCAACAATTTTGTTCCAGGAGAAATTATCTACAAAATGGTAATTCCCCTCTGCTATTAGAACCATGCAGCTCAGAAAGGAAAACACTGCCACCCCCTCAAGGAAATCTGTAGCCCAAAGGTTTTTTGTTTTCAATCTCATTTGCTGGTCCAGTAACCAGGTATCCAATTATCTACCTTGTCCATTATTGCTTTGAGCATCGGTGTGGCTATGAACATTTTGTCTTTGTTCATTAGAGTGAAATATATTGTGGTTCAGACTGCTGAGTGCTCCCGGCCGTATGGAACTCTTTACCTTTGTGTCACAGCAGTAAGAACCTCTCAACGTGCCATTGATTTGACTTTGTAAATTAGTTCAGTGTAATAGCTAAGGGAAACGGGCTAGAATCTTAGCTGTACTTTTGCCTAATTTCTAGATCTTGAGGGAAACATCATTGATGATAGTATACCTGTAAAAAATGTTTAATCTTAATTTAACCCATTTCTTCTTTTAAAGTGCTTTGTGGAATACAAATTGCACCCTGGCTGCATATGCCATATGGGGGGAAAACTTTTATGTTTCAGAGTAAATTGTTTATAATGATCCAGGGATCTTGAGTTTTACATCTTTGTCTTTTGTGAAGCTACCATCTGTTTGTTCTTTCACCCACTCTGTTGTTGCTCTGAATGAGAAAATAAAGAATAAATACTGAATTTCTGCCAAGAGCTTCCCTTTAAAGGGCATACTACAGATGGTTTAGGCTTGGTTTAGATTTTTGCTAGGCAAAAATAATCGTATTTCAAAACCTAATAATATACATGATTTCAGGATTGTTTATTCATTTAATTTAAAACTGGCTTTTTAAATAGTTCAGCCATTCACCTGCAGAATTGGCCGCCCAACCGTTGCGGCAGGATTTTCAGCCCAACCATAGCGAGGTTGCAGTTTGGGCGTAAGAAACGGAAACTGACCCAGCTCAGTGAAATTTAAAAAGAAACCCACATAAATGGTGAAAGTGGATTTTAAAAAGTGTAATTTCAACAACATAAGGTACCCACACCATAGATGAAGTAATATTCTTCCAAGGTGGCTTGAATTAAAGCCCGAATCCTGCAGTTGGATTTTGATGGGTGCAAAGTTCTGCCCCTGTGGCTCCTATTGCAGGATTGCAACCTGCATTTTCTGCGTTTTACCATGCCTGGGTCTCTCAGATTGTGCCACCTGAGGCTGCCTCTATTCAGTACGAAAGAGCCGGTGGCGCTTTTTACAGGGTCATGAGTTTGCCCTGTGTCCTAACTTTGAAAATTTCCCTTTTCTCTGCTTACCTCCTTAGCCCCATTTGTGCAGGCTAGCTATTTGGTTCCCTCCACTCTAGAGATGGCTGCGTGTTAGTGGTGAGTGACGTAATTCCTGTATGTAAACTGAAATGCAAGTTTGGGATGAAAGGTGCTCTATCGCATGCTCTAACTATTTATTTACATAGGCAAATATCATTTGTCTTGCTCCTTTCCACAGCTAGCGAGCTCAGGAACATGATTCTCTGGACACTGGTTTTTGCTGTTTAAATGCTGATATAACAGTTAAAGTAACTATTTGAAGGACCCCAGCAAACTCATTTTTCAGAGTTCCTGGCAGGGGACATTCTCCAGGGAGACAAGATGAATATCAAAGCAGTCAAAGTTCTGTGTCTGCTGGGGGTCTTTTTCCTCATGCTGCTCGGTTCCCTCCTGCCTGTCAAGATAATAGAAGCAGATTATGAGAAAGCTCATCGCTCCAGAAAGGTCATTGCCCTCTGCAATTCCTTCGGAGGAGGGGTCTTCCTGGCCACCTGCTTCAACGCCTTGCTCCCCGCCGTACGAGAAAAGGTAGCTGTGGGCAAACTCGTTGGGGTTTTGTTTTGCAGCTGTAATGACTCCAGATAGTCCCTTCTGTTCTGATGCGGGGATTTGGGAGTGTCCTCTGCTTTGAGATGATACTGCTTTGAAGATGTTGTCCGATATGATAATAGTGCCACAGGCCAGGGCTTCCCAGCATGTTCAGGAAGCTACCACTTTATCAGACCAAACCCTCTGCTCTGCAAGCTGGTGCCACATAGGGGCTTCTCCTAATCCCAGTGCTACAAGGGCACAAGCCTGGGCTGCCCTTAACCCCAGACTCATCATTTTGAGACTAGGCAGTGCCAGCTTCATTGCATATTAAAGTGTACACCATTAAACAGAAGCCATGGGAACCCCAGGAAGAGGCTGATCCTTAAAGCAAGGTGGAGGATCCTAGAGACCCAGTAACACAAGCCTGATGTACCCTGGCGGATGCCCGTGGTTGGGTACCTGCTGTGGTTCCAGTCTTTACATTGAAAACGTTTAAAGCTTAGGGAGAAGTCCCCCATATTATTTTGAATGGTGAAAGATGCAGCCAGTTTCACTGCAGATTCCTTTCCCTTTGTTCCAGCTTCAAGAAGTTCTCAAGCTTGGGAAGGTGACCGCAGACTACCCCCTGGCCGAGACCATCATGCTGGTGGGCTTCTTTATGACTGTCTTTGTGGAGCAGCTCATCCTGACCTTTCGGAAGGAGAAGCCTTCCTTCATCGACCTGGAGACCTTCAACGCCGGCTCAGATGTCGGGAGTGACTCAGAATATGAGAGCCCCTTCATAGCATCTTCCAGAGGGCGCACGCTTTACCAAGAACATGGCCACCACTCCCACAGCCATGGCTTGAACGTCCAGGAGCTTTCCCAATCCAGCCCCTTGCGGCTCTTCAGCCTGGTGTTTGCCTTGTCTGCCCACTCCATCTTTGAGGGCCTGGCCCTGGGCCTACAGGAGGAAGGAAACAAAGTCATGAGTCTGTTCCTGGGCGTGGCCATCCATGAGACACTGGTGGCTGTGGCGCTGGGCATCAGCATGGCCAAGATCTCATTAACATTGAAGGACGCTGCCAAGCTAGCACTTACCGTGAGTTTGATGATTCCTTTGGGTATTGGGATCGGCATGGGCATTGAGAGCGCCCAGAACTTGGCCAGCAGTGTGGCTTCTGTGCTCTTACAGGGCATTGCTGCTGGAACTTTCTTGTTTGTCACCTTCTTTGAGATCCTGGCAAAGGAACTGGAAGATAAGAATGATCGCTTGCTGAAGGTCCTCTTCCTGGTCTTGGGCTACACGACCTTGGCGTTGCTTGTCTTTTTCAAGTGGTGAAGGCTGGACTGACGGACAGTAAACCCCGATTCCTCCCTGTTGTAAATGGTGCCGAGAACAAGACCCCTTTCCAGCCAAGTAGGGACACTAAGGAACATCACAGTCTGGGGGGTGTTTACGCATCGACCTGGCAAAAGGGGTGCACAGAAAATAAGATTGGGGAGTGTCCAGAAAGAGGTTTCATGTGGCATTGGAACGATGGGTTGTGGCGTTGGTGTGGAGATTGCTGGAGGTCATGGTGAAGTAACTGGTTGTAACATTACCTCCGAAGGGACCTTGTCTGCTGTGCATTCTGCTGTTTGTCTAGAGATCCCACCCCACAGCACAGGGTAACCTGACTTTATATTCTGTCGCTCCTGCCTTCAGTCTCTGGGCTCCAAGGAGGTGAAAAGTAACGGAGAAATCAAACTGAAAGCAGGCTGGGGTAATGGATCGCAAAACAGCACTAAGCTGCTTGTGCCAGTTTAGTTTTGAGAAGAAACCTGGTTGGTGTTAATAACTGCCAAAAATATCAACTGTTCTGGGATACAACAAATGTCTTTTAGGTGAGATTTGAGCCAGGATCCTCTGCTGGCAGAAATTCTGTTAAGCCACAAAAGGTCCATTGGGTTGGTATTGTTCCTGAGAGATTAATCAAAGCAACAGGCCAGAGTCCTTTTTACCCCCATGTGTCGTGTTCCATCACTGTTGTCTGGCTCTTCATTGCACAGTCACCGATGTGAATCTCTAGGAGTTTGGGTAACGATCACTTTGAAAAACTTAGCATTAAAATCCAAAATCCTTTCCAGAGCATCCAGGGAGCTCTGGCCTCATGGTCTTGAGTTTGTAACAAACTGATGTTTGCAATTTCCAGAACACAGAATTAGGGCATTCCAACTGTCTGAGGTGGATTTTGGTTTGTGGGGGACTCACCCTTGGATGGATCCAAAATGACTCTCCCAAAGCCATGTCTTCTTTGTGCTAACATGTTTGCTTCTCTCTTATACTGGCACATCTGTCCCGTATGGTGACTGACGAGGACCAACTGATGGTGTCTGGCAACCAATATTTTAATTGCTACAGAACACCAAAGTTAATTAATCTTACTTGGAAGAAATGGGGAGGAGCTAATTATAGGCCTCAGGTGACCCCAGTTAGCAAGGGCCAGTTAAAATACAGTTTGGCGTGATGTGCCAATTTGGTTCCCAAATACAGAATTGCTGGCAGGTGGCATTGTAAACATTCTCTCTCTCGTAGCTAGCCACCGCATGGAGGTTTGCCTCCAGCGCAGCAGTCACAACCTACCCTGCTGCTTCTATCGCTCGCCCTTCATTCTGGCCTCTTCAGGGCTTTGATGGCAAGACAGGCATAGTGTCCATAATGACTTGGAGATTTCTGCATGTAAAAACATTCAATCAGATATTAAAACTACACAACAGCTGTAGAACACGAGTGGCGAGGGAGTATACTTGGGGGTCTTTGATGCTGTGAGATAGGATAGATTGTATTCTTTCCTGCTCTCCCACACCACCTTAGTATCAGGGAATCTATCAGTTTGGTTTGGATCTTGAATCATAGACTATCAGGGTTGGAAGGGACCTCAGGAGGTCATCTAGTCCCCAAAGCAGGACCAATCCCCAATTTTTGCCCCAGATCCCTAAATGGCCCCCTGAAGGATTGAACTCACAACCATGGGTTTAGCAGGCCAATGCTCAGACCACTGAGCTATCCCTCCCCCCAAATCGTCCTCACTGCTGGAGTGACTGAGACCGGGGGGATGAGTCTAGAAGTTCTGAGTTCAATTCTGGCTCTGCCATAGAAGCCCTGAGTGACCTTGGCTAGGTCTTTCCCCCTCTGTGAAAAGGGGCTGATGATATTTATCCTGCCTCCTGGGAGTGTTGTGAGAATTAGCCAGTTCATGTCCTGGCTGTGGAAGTGCTGAGTATTATCACTAGAAAGGGGGTGCGCGTGCGGTGACAATGGACCCCAACATGTTTGATGTGGGCTTTAATGTGCAACTAGGTAGGCCACGGGCAGTTCACAGGGGATTGGTTTTATGTTGTTCATTTTGTAAATCAAAGGTGGGATGGGTATTGCTGCTGATTAATTGCTGCTTTTCTAAAGCTGGTCTGTGTCTGGCTGCAGACCCTTTTGTCCTGCATTGGCTCCATCCTGCAGGTAGGTGGCCAGAAGATTTGAGCACCTCCAAGACAGTGGAAGTGGGCGGTGTCTGAGTGCCCGGGTTTTCACTTGCCCATTTGTTCAAGAGCATTTTGTTTTCCTCCACTTCCACATTCAGGATCCTCCCCCATCCTCAAACCCTTCAGCTGGCCAGGCAGGGCTGATATTGCCACTGGATCTCAATGTGTGAGCGGCAGTCTCTATCAGACTGTCACATGTACATGCCTGTCATTTCTCTAATGCTCTGACTTTGACTGGGGCGGTGTATTTTGGGGTGACATGAACTGGAGAAGCGAGGTGCAGAAGAGTTGGATCTCCCTTCTGTCATCAGCTCTTTCCTGTAAGAGGAGCCAAAATCCCAAGGTGGTATCCAGATTTGCATCTCTCCTGTGGCAAACCACAGCCACTGGTAATGGCTGCCTCTTTACTGGAGCTCCCATGCGCCTCTGCCAGTGCTTGTAGGACACCCTGGTATTTGCTGAATGCTAATCAGAGCAAGGTAGGAGATGGAGTGCCTCCCTGTAAGTGATCCACAGCCTAAAGGATGCTCTCAAGCTAAATCAATAGCCAAGGCTTATCCCAACAAAGCTCCAGTGACTTGCAGGAACGTGCCTACCCCAGTCCAAACCAGGAATAGATTTCCTGGCCCAGAAAGATGCACTTGCTCAGTGGTACTTCTGAGTTAAGGGCCCTTCTCTGCAGAGTTTGTCCGAAGGAAGGAGCGAGAGTCCAGGTTTCCTTATCTGGGAAGTTAGCAGCATCTTCTGTCAGCATCCTTTCCCCACCCTGCTACTGCTGAGTGGGTGCCTGGCTCAGGCCTGCAGGAAGCCTCTTCAGGAGTGCAGGCCAAATTGCTTACTCTCTGCTGGGACACACAGGAAAGCTGCCCCATGGCTCTGGGGCAGCCAGTCAGTGCTGCAGGTTTCTTTCCATGGAACGTGGCTTTGATTTCATTTTGACATTCTCATAACAAGATCACAGGACAGATTGCTGGTCTTTATGGACAGGGAGCTGCAAGGTCCAGCCCAGGCGCTGCACCATGCTGAAATCCTCCCAGTCACATCAGATGGTAGAAGGGCCTTTGCAGCCGTTTACATTGACCGAGTTAAACTGGCGTAGGTGAGGGGTCATTCAGCTCCTCTAACTGAATGTCAAGTGCATAAATACCATGTAAAGGAAGGGCTCCTCCTTTCCAGCATGTGGTGAGTGATGTAGACCTGCACATGGATCACATCCAGCCCCCTGGGATGATGTTTGGTCTGCCGAGGTTTGAACATGTTCGAGCTACCGCTCAGCCTGCAGATTCTTGTATCAAGAATGTCTATACTGCCACATCTAGCCCCGCAAGCCAGAGTCAATTGACCCATGCTCGGTGCCTTGGCCCTGCAGGTTTTTCTTTGCAGTGTAGACATACCCCATGACACAAAAAGAGACAATGGCCAAACTTAAAACTAGTCCTTGTAACAAGGAGAAATAACTGGCTTTAGTGCAGTTGCCTTCCCAACCCAGACTAGAAAGAATGGTGAAAGCTCAAGGAACTCGAGTGGCTATGAAAATGGCACTCCCACTTTGAGCGACCTTTTTCGTCTCTCTCGTAAACGCTGGGTTTCTCCAAAGGGGCGTCCATTCGGGGCTAGTGCTATGGTTAGAGAGAGAGAAACATCCCCTTGGCAGGGCAGAAGGTGTGTCCTCCAATCAGATATCCCATTTTCACCTTCTATTAAAGGCCAAGTGACCTGTACCACTTTGGTGTAGATTTCAGTTTCAAAATAGCTTATTTTACAAGCGTAGGTCCCGATTCTGCAGTCGGATCTACACAGAGGGACCCTGCACTAGCACAAGTCTGATCAGAAAATCAGCCATGACGAAGGGAGAAACAATTGAGTACGCTGATTTTTTTAAAAGAACTCTGTGGTGTCCCAGGGGCATCTGCTCAGGATGGGCAAATCTGAGTGTACCCCAAGCTATTAGCAAAGGGCTAAAGGCATTTTCAGATTGTTTGGACACCACACACCCCCCAGTAGCGAGAGTGGACTGATACAGCTTAAAATACTCCTGTGGGGGTTGCTCATGTGCAAGAGATTGTGCTCACAGAAGAGGAAAGTGTACCCCTCAAGGGAACTGAAAGTCCCCCTGGTATGGACTGAGGTTTGGCACAGGAGGCAGTCCCAACCCTCAACACATCGTCCTAGCAGGATTGATTGTACTTGTTAATATTCCTGCAGAAGGACCCCTTAGAGCCAGGCCTGGGGCAAGTGCTGGTCATTCATCATTCTTGGGTTCCAGAGTTCCAGCTGGGCTGATGGAAGGGGCAAGCCCTTTGCAATCAAGGCAGGTTTCTGTTTTGATAGACTTTGGGATTTAACACCTTAAGAGCCACAAACTTGGCACATTTTGCAGATGGATCAGGGACTGTCTCAGGTCAGACCTTTTCCTGTTAATCTGCTGTGCTCCAGAATGATCCACCCATGTGTGTGATGAGAATATTTATTTAACTGCGCGGGCAACTTGCGGTTATTATTTGTACAGTTGTTGTTTTGTTTAGAAACGCAGAAAGCTGACAACTGCTCCCAATAAACACTATGTTCTTTTCTTGATTTGTTTCATTCACTTGTTTAGTTCTTAATGTTTCTGGGCTGCTCTGCCTGTGACACCATGGCCCAGTCTGCTTCTCCGGATGCTTCCCCATGACATACACATGGTGTGCATTTAGCTTGTGGGTAAGGGGCCTCGATACAGCCAGAGCCTTCCATGCCATGATCCAGTTCCAGATTTACACCCTGGGCCTGGCTAACTGTAAAAGCCATTTGGGTCAGTTCAGACCTGATTTCTGTGGAGTTGTCTGCTTATTTCCAGTAGGAATTTGGCTTATGGGGGCCAACTGCTCGTTGTCTTGCACAGGCATTTATACCTATGCTCTGTGGGTGCATAAGGCCCCCATTCTCATCTGGGGGGTTGGTTTTGCAGGTCTGCACTGGCATGACTGTCCCAGGCACAGGGCAGGAGGAATTGACTCACAAAGTCTAGTTGAGTAAACCGAAAAGCAGCTAGGACTGTTGCAGACAGGTTGTTACGTATTTGTGTTCTGGTAGTGCCTAGCGAACCTAGTCATGCTGTGCTAGGTGCTGTACAGACACAAAGCAAAAGACGGGCTCTGTCCCAAAGTGCTGACAGCCCAAGTATAGTTGTTGGGAAATATTCGCCCACTAGATCAGGAGTGGGAGCAAACCTCATCATCTCTACGCTTGATCTCAGCCACCAGGCCAATGGAGATACCCCGTGGAATCTCTGACATGCTTCACCCAGTGGGGTTCACCAAAGACAATACAGCCCGCAGGAGTCCTTCCGGCTGGAACCTTGGAGTGAAAAGAATGAGAGGAGGAAGAGCCCAGTATCCGTTAAAACGATGGAGGAGCCTTGATTTCTTTTTTTAATGAGTAACGGTTCAGCTCCTTCCACGTCAAGGGGCCAAGGAATTGTTCCGTACATGCTGCAGCTGGGCAGTGAAGGGGTGGGTTTATTATGCAACTAGGAAAGCCCTGTCTTGGCCCTGAATCATTGGTAGAGGAAGAGTCTGTCTCCCCCAGGGGGTCACTGCCTAACATCTCTTGTAATCAGGGTGGGAAGCATCGTGTTCGCAGCAGGATCCTGTCACTTGCATCTCCAGGGAGGAGTCTCCCGAGAATGCGGGGACCCCTCCCTGCTGGCTCTGTGCTGTTACTCGCTTGTGTTTCTCAATGGGAGTCGTGCTGACAGCTGCGTGGGAGCCGCACTCATTCAGCGACGGCCAGGCTCCTCCGCTGGCAGCTATTAATAGCAGCTGCAGATTTTAATTGCTGTTGTGCCAGCATTCACATGAGTCATCCCACCTCCGGCTCCCACACAGGGATTCGCAGAGAGGCGCTGAGCGGCCTGGCAATCCCAGTCCACCGGGATCAGAACTGTGGGCCCTCAGCAGAACAAGACCTGCCTTTGCACTCTCCTTCTAGTTCTTTCTCGGTTCTTTCCCTGCTTCATTCATGAAGAGAGACTAGAGCCTCCTCCAGCCGGATTGATCTCAGGGCCATTTTAAAGTCTTTCTGAGTTTTGAACAGATTTTTAAAAAATGGAGACTGGAAAATCCTTTCCGAGGCAAAGAAGGTGCGGGAGGCTGGGGGCAGCTTGCTGCACAGCTGGGCCAGCTTAGGGGTGGCCAATCTTCCAGGCTGCTGAGCTGGCTCCTTTCGGCAGCACTAACCCTTGTCCCTGAAGCTGAATGCAAATGAGGGGCAGACGGTTTCACTTAGATGACCTTGTTCAGATTGAAAGCTTTTGGGGCCAGCTTTGTCCTGTGTTTGTACAGTGCCTAGCACAGTGGGCTCCTAGTCCATGACTCATAATTAATAATCCCCTTGCTTTCTCGGATGGGTCTGCCAGCAAGGTTACGTCTTTAGTACTCCTATCCAGTGAGAGGATGAAGGCCACCCAGTAATTTGTATGATGATAACAGTGTCTATTAACCTCCCACCTAGGATGGGTTTGAAGCAGGGCCCAAGAGGCAAGATATTGCACTGGGTAGCCTGGGCCAAGAGATCTCAAGGAGCCAAGACAGTGATCTAAGGATGCCGCTTGGCATAAACAGTGGGGCGGGTATATGCAGTGGCTTTGGCCTGGGACCTCGGCGCAAGATTGGGCCAGCAAAGGGTAGAACGGTGGGTGTTTAATTAAAATCTGAAGATAATTGAGAGGCAGCAGTTTTTTTATAAACAGTATGACAGGAAATACTTTTTTATGCCATGTTCAAGTAGCTGGTGGAACTCATTGCCACGGGATTGTGCTGAAGCCTGGAGCTGAGCAGGATCCAAGAGAACGTTTTGATGGAGAATGAGAGCAGCCAGAGTTACAACAGTAAGAGGTATTTGTTTAATTAAAAAAAAAAAAAAGCTTGGAAGGACTCAAACGCCCCCCCCCACCCCCGCCCCCATTCCTCCCCACTTCCGGACATCCCTTCTTAACTATAACCCAGTAGCAGCTGTAAAGACCTTGCATGTAGAAAGAGGCAGCCCCGGTCCAGAAAGTTTATTGTCTGAATAGACAAAAGATGGAAGGAGAAACAGAGGGAAGTGACTACCACTGACCTGCTGACAGACTTTATGCAAGAGGTCAGACTAGAACTCGGGTCTCCTACCTACTAGACTATGCTGCCAGCAACTCTGCTCCCTGTAAAATGAGGCAGAGAACCCAGCCCCTCCACAGCACCTGCAAACCTTTCTGCTCCTGGTGAGGCTTGTAGCGCACAGCCTGAGACAGCGCTAGTGTGTTGGTTGTCACCTGCGTGCCATGTGAGGATGCTTTCTCCCAGGTATCACCCGGGCTGTGTCAAGAGTGGCCAGATGTTGTGATGCTGTGAGACGTCGTTGGCAAAGTTCCATACATGCTGGCCATACATAATTTGCATATATTTACAGACTTAAAGACCTACCCCCATAACATTTGTGTGACCTTCCCCTGCAACGTCAGAGACATTGGCCTGTTGGTGATTGGGGGCAATACACCAATACATTAATAGGAGTATTGGGATCAAATGAAGTGACATGTCCAGTGAGTATAAATCAGCCCAGCTCTATTGACGTCAGCAGAACTGCATCCATTGACACCAGCTGAGGATTGGCCCAACACAGGCAGGCTATCCGGAAAAACTTCCTAGCACTGACCTTCATTAGACTGTGCAATGACCCCCCCCCCCAGGAGAAGTGGGGGGAAATCCATTGCTTGGGACTTTTAAACCTAGACTGGACAACACGCTAGAAAGGGTCCTGGAGAGAGCCATTCTGCAGTGGACCATGGAATAAGAAACCAGAATCCCACTACTTGACTCTTCTCAGGGGCTTTTCCTGGGTAAATCTCAAAACACTTCACACAGGAAGTTAAGTGTCCTCTCCATTTTACAGGGAAACTGAGGCACGGGAGGCTGGGACAGAATTCCTGCCTCCCTTTGACTCCTTTAAGAGTCCCGGCTAAATTGACTCACCAAGGCTTGTGGCAGAGACAGGGATAGAACCTGGTCTCCTGACCCTTACTCCAGCCGCATTTGCCACTAGGTCATCCTGCCCAGAGCACTTTTTAACCTCTGACTTCTCTGAAGGTTGCAAAACAGCTTCCATTTACCACCCCTCCCCTCCTCCTTGTTTTCAGTGTGCTTGTAACTTTTCCAGACACTCGCCTGTGGGGGATGAATGTTCTTGGCTTGGTCTAAGCCGAAAGGTGCATTCTGGGGGGGGAACTGAGTGCCTTCCCCAGAATTGCTGTTGAGTTGTGGTAGAGAAAGGGTGTGTCTGTGTGTGCAGTTGTGCGATGGGGTGTGGGGAGAAGTAAATACACTTTTTTCCCACTGTGAAACTTTTACCTCGCCTAAACCTAAAACACATCTTCTGCAAAACCCACTGATGCCGAGAGGCGGTGTGGCCCTAGCTGCTGTCAATGGGACTTTCAGTGGGTTTGCAGAGCCTTAGACAACGCGGAGTGAGCCTGCCCTGCAAGGCTTTTTTTCAATCTCCCAGGTGCATGTGTGCAGAATTGCTAATGACGGGTGGAGTATTATGACTAGAAAGGGGTCGTGGAAATTACCCCACGCAGAAGCCTCAGTGCAGTGGAAAACGTGAGGGTTTGCCAAGGGCCATGTGCCTCTGATGCTACCCTAAGGATTCCTTACATTGCATGCCAGGAAGCATTCTATGGACCTCTGCAATGCTGCTAGATACTAGGTTTCAGAGTAACAGCCGTGTTAGTCTGTATTCGCAAAAAGAAAAGGAGTACTTGTGGCACCTTAGAGACTAACCAATTTATTTGAGCATAAGCTTTCGTGAGCTACAGCTCACTTCATCGGATGCTCACGAAAGCTCATGCTCAAATAAATTGGTTAGTCTCTAAGGTGCCACAAGTACTCCTTTTTGCTAGATTTTGCTACCTTTGGGGGCTTAAGTGTACATGGGTGAAATTTCCCATCATGCAGCAAGGACTGGGCACCACTTATGCCCTTGGCTGAGGATGTAAGGGACTTATGGACTCTGTAGGGGCCCTCTGCCCAGGGGTGAATTTCACCCCAAGGCCACAGTTTACTGCTTCTGTCCATCTGCACCAGTTAGCCTTTAACCCCTTCAGCATGGAGACATTTCTTTGTCGTTATGAATTGTTTATATTCCTGCAGCAGCGAGGAGTTCCAGCCATGGACAAGGCGCTGCACAAACACAATAGAAAGGTGGCCCTTGCATCACAGAGCTCCCTGTCTAAGCATCAGACAAGGGGGATGGAGATAGGCTTCCAGGGAGTCCAAGGGGACAGCGAGACAAGGTTAGGAGATATTCTCTTCCCTTTAAAAATGCCTAGGGAACTAACTGCAAAAAAAAGGGTAAGGCACCGTTCAAGCGGAATGGCCGAGGCAGCCTGCTGGTGAGCCCATCACCTTAACTCTGCCCCTTCCTGCGCCTGTGGGGACCCGCAGGCACTTTCCTCTGGAAGCAGCTGGGCCAGGAGACGACGTCAGGTCGACTCTGGGAAGGAGCCTCCAGCAAGGTCACTCGGGTCTCTGTGTTGGGTTCCTCCACCGGTCCGTGTCCTCCCCTCCCCGCTGGCTGAGCAAACCTGGGGGGGGGGCGGGCTCGGAGCCGGGGTTATCACAGAAACACCCGGTTCCCCCTGCCCTTCTCCTGGCTCCTGGGCTGCATGGGGCGCTGGGGGCAGCTCTCCGGCCTGTGCCAGGCAGGGGGTCAGCCCCGCCGAGCCCCAAACCCCCTCCTGGCCTGAGGGGGGGGGGCCTGAATCCCCCGGGGCGGGGCTGGAGCATCCTCCTTGCGCCAGCGGGTCCTTTGCCTCCCAGCCCGGCCTGGGGGAGGAGTTTCTCGCCCCCCCAACTGGGGCTGGAGCTCTGCCGAGGCGCCCGGTGTCAGGCTGCCTCTGCGCAAAGCTGGCGGTGCCGCGCCGCGCCGGGCAGGGCGGGAGGAGCCGGGGCCCGGGCCGTGCCGCTGACTGATGAGCGAAGCCCCCGCTCCCTGCGCGAGTGGCCGGGGCTGGCCCGGAGGCGGCGGCGCGGGGGGCTCGGGGCGCGGCCCCAGCACACGCCGCGGGGAGCCGGCTGCAGCCCGGGGCCGGGCGGACGGTAAGGCAGCGCCGGGCGCGGCTGGCGGCGGGCTCGCTGGGTGCCCCCCCCCACCCCGCTGGGTGTCCCCCCCCCACCCCGCTGGGTGTCCCGTCCCCCCCAGCGCAGCCCGATCCCGGGGGGCGGGACAGGGAGCCCTGCAGCAGAGCCCCGCGGCCCGGGGAGGCTGGCACGGAAAAGCAAATCGGACCGCTGAGCCCCGGACCCCTGGGAGGGACGGAGGTAAATGATCCACCATCCTCATACCCCCCCCCCCCCCGTCCCTCTATCCTCATACCCACCCTGTCCTCAGATCCCCCCCATCTTCATACCCCCACATCCCTCTATCCTCATACCCCCCCGTCCCTCTATCTTCATACCCACCCCGTCCTCAGACCCCCCCCCCCGTCCCTCTATCCTCATACCCACCCTGTCCTCAGATCCCCCCCATCTTCATACCCTCACATCCCTCTATCCTCATATCCCCCTGTCCCTCTATCTTCATACCCTCCCGTCCTCAGATCCCCTCCATCCACATACCCACCCCCCTCCTCAGATCCACCCCCTGTCCGCATACCCCCCCTCCTCAGATCCACCCCCTTAGCCTCACACCCCCCTGGCCTCAGATCCACACCCCATCCGCATACCCCCCATCCCTCTATCCTCATGTCCACCCCCTGTCCTCAGATCCACCCCCCTGTCCTCTTACCCCCCATCCTCATACCCACCATCCTCATATCCCCCCTCTATCCACCGACCTATCCTCATACCCACCCCCCCATCCTCAGACCCCCCCTTCTATCTCCATACCCATCTCCTATCCCTCTAGTCATCTATCGTCATACACACCCCTCTAGCCATCTGACTGTGAGGGCATCTATCTCTGCAGTCAGATCTTTATATATATACACACCTGTACATCTGTCTACACATGGAAAGGCATCTCTACAGGCATGTGTCTATATGGGTGCCCATGTGTCTCTGTGTCTATCTGTGTACATATAAATATATGGAGATGTGTATGTACAGAGGTATCAATTGATGTACATATGCAGTATCCATGCGTATGTACTGGGGTGTATAGATTGATTTATGTACGTATTTCTGTATAGGTCTAGCTATCTATCTTGCCTCTCTCATTTCCCTCCACCCCATATCTATCTATCTACCCTGTAACTGATAGGTCTATAGCTCCATACTGTACAGCGGGCATCTTCCTTTTGTGCTTTTTGCATTCTCTAGTGCAGTATTTCCTCACTGCCCATCAGGAATTAGCAGTTTGTTTATTCCATGCCAAGCAGTACACGACTGTTCTCACCCTCTGTAGGCAATATATAAAAATAAACCCCCCTCCACAGCGTTAGCTACGTGTTCTGTGCAGGAAGGTGATGGCAAGGCAGCCAGCTGGCTCATGGAGCCCCCAAAATAAGCCCCCTCAATTACTTCTCCACACACTCAATTTCCTGATCAGAGGGTTGTGCTGCTGAGTGAGGAGCAGCCTGCTACTAGGCGAATTGGATCCAATAGGTACGGTTGCAATCAAGGTATTTTTGTTCAGAGCATGAACAGAAGCGTGCAAACCAGGCTTGAGCAGTTAACGAGCTCTTGGAGTGGATGTAAATGTGTGTACGTGTGTGGATGCATGTGTGTTTCTGTGTATGCCTCTGTGGGAGTGTGTGTGTGTATCTAGATTTCTATATATATATATACATACATATAGAGCGGACTCACGTATATTTAGCTCTCTCTGTATATACGTACGTACAGGTCACACATACATGCGCACACACCTATCTAGAGGTCATACGTGTTTTTGTACATATGTATCTCTAGATCTCTCTCTACATACATAGAGTGCGCACACAGACATGGCACGAAGACACACACAGCAAAGACATGGCACACGCACACAGCACACACACGGCACACAGGCCATTGCTTGTGAAGCACTGTGGGAACCCTTGACGCAGCCCCAAGCCTGCACTCAGCTGTCCAGGGCTCCTGTAACCAGAATAGGGGATCAAACTGGTTTGGGTAAACCACGCAGCATAGGGGGTTGGGCAGACAGTGCTGGATACTGGAAGAACCCAGCTGGCAGTCCCACCTGCCCCCCACCCCTCCATTTGGTGAAACCCACCATGTTTCAGGCCTTGCCAAATGCCAGAGATGAAGGTGGGGCAGAGTGGGTGCCAGGAGCAGCCCTCCTTCCAGGCCATGCCCCCCCCCATACCAGAGAAATGGCTTGGAGAGTTAATCACCATGAGTTGCTCTAAGAATATGAAGGTCCCCTCCACCCCAAAACTTGCCTTATCCTTGGTCCTGTCTACTCTGGGGACAGCAGGATAATGGCCTTGCTGTACAGATTCTGCTGACTGGGGTAGCCAGGGGGTGCCCTGGTGGAGGTGACCAGGTGGGGTGCTGGGTGCCCTCTGACTCCCATCCATCCTGGATGAACTGGGGGTGCTCGGCTCCTCAAGGGATCAGGCCCCTCATAATCGTCTGAAAAGTGGTGGGAACCGATTCTGTCCTCAGCAGCAGGTGCCCTGCCCACATTGGGGCCGAGGGTTTTTCTCAGATCCCTGGGACGTACCTGGGAACAAAGGGGCAGGACAGCTCCGTGCTTGCCTCTGGCCTTCATATCCTGGAGAGCAAGAGAGCCCAGCCCAGCGCTGCGTCCTGCACAAGCCAAGCCAAGCGTTGGCACAATGAGCTGGGCATCGCCCAGTGGCGCTGCACCCGTCGCACAGGAGCCGGGTGGTGTTTGCCCCGGGGGGGGGAGTGATGCCAAGGGGTCGGGGGTTGTTGCTGGGACTCTTAGGGCTGTTGAACTGTCTGCTCACTCGCTCTCCCTGCACCCCAGGGAATTTTCCACCTGCGATTGCTTCTGTCACTTCCTCAGCCCAAATCTACCCCTTTGCCAAGCAGGTCCGGGGCCCTCAGGCCCTGGCTCAGGCTGCCCAGCACCACTGGTGATCCCTCCTCTGCACCCCACTGAATCCTGAGGTGCCTTGGGGGCTCAAGGGGGCTGAGAGCTTCGTGGGGCGATGGCACCCGTGGCTCAGGGCAGAGCACAGGGATTTTGCACCCAGGGGCTGGTGTCACCCAGTGAAGTGGAAGGTGGGAGAGACCAACCTCCCCTGCTGAGGGGCTTCTATCGCTCTCCATTGCCATGGGGCCCGAGCACCTCACAATCTTTGAAGTATTTATGCCTACAAGCTGGCGGAAGGGGGAGGGCTATTGTCCCCATTGCACAGATGGGGAACTGAGGCACTGCCTCCCCCCCACCCACTGGTATTTAGGCACCTGACTCCCACAGAAATCAGTGGGAGTGAAGAACCTAAATCCCTTTGAGGATTCGGACCTAATCAGCTTGCACAAGGTCTCTGTGCCAAAGCCGGGAATTGACCCTTATCTTCTGTGTCACAGGCTGGCACCCCAGCCACTGCTTTACCCTTCCTCTAGTTTGGCCTACCTAGCCCGTCCCCTCATTTCTCTGGGATGGGCCCACCAGGGGGTAGCTGGAAACCATGGGGGCACTAGAGTGGGACCCTTTTGTGATCTGAAACAGAGGCAATGGGGATGGGTGTTGTCTGCTGCAAAGTCTGGCTGTCTTTCCACTGGGGAGATGTACCATGGTGGTGGGCTGTGTGCTAACATGAGCTTAACCCTGAAGTAGCACTTAGTGTGGACATGGACAAATGTGTTAGCTGCTCGTGGTTAAGGCCAGAGTCCCTCGTTGACTGGACATGACAGTCCCTTACCACACTACAGGCAAAATCATGTTTATTATGATGCTAGCCTCTCGAGTTCCCTGCCCAGACACACAGCGAGAGGCAGTGCCTGCCCCAAAGAGCTGACAATCTAAATGGACAAGGCGACGGGCAGAAGGGAAACTGAGGCACAGAGCAGTGAAGTGACATGCCCAAGATCACCCCGCAGGTGAGTGGCAGAGCTGAGACTAGCATGCAGGTCGGCTGACTCCTAGCAAAGTACCCTCTCCACTGGGAAACACTGCCCCTCTTAACATGCCTTCCGTTTGCCCAGTGTAGACAAGGCAGTCTGAGATTTCTGTATTTTAAAGGATGTCTCAGTGCTTGGTTCGGAACAGCAGAATCCAGTATGTTCAACTCTTCAAACCCCAGCCTTTGACTTTCCAAGGACAATAGAAGAGAAATCCCTGGCATCTCCTGGGTGATTCCTCTGTCCATGATCCCAAGCTGGCTTTTCAGCAGGGCTGGCAAACTCATTCCACCTAAGTTTGAACCCAAGCTAAAAAGACCATGTGGTTGAAAGCATGGCTCAGGCTGGAAGGCTGTTTGCATTCCGCTTAGAAGAGGGGCTGGGGACAGGAGAAGGTTGGCTGGGGGGAATGTGGAAAACTGCAGCAGGGAAAGGAGTGGAAAGGAGAAGAGAGAAGAAAATGCAGGCAGGTTCTGTGCAGTGTCCAGAGCCCCCTGTGCTAGCCTGGATTTCAAGGCAGAGAGGGTCCAATCTTCACACAAAGCAGGGGCTGGCTGGGGCGACATGTGTTTGGGTCTGTTCCTGGACCTACCCTTGGAGGGAAAAACCCATGGAGTTAAATTACAAGGAGCAAAAAGGGTGATGGATCTGCAACAGTTTTGCAGACCCAGAATATCAATTGTGGGGTTCGCACCCCAACAGCCTCCCAGCCCACTCCCCAGCCAAATACAATCAGACCAGCATCTTGTCCACCTGCCTGCTCCTCCCTCCCCAGAAGCAGCTGGTTCAGGGCAGGCCGCATTGTTAGGGGAACTCAGCTCCCATTGAGGTGGCTGAAGGATGTGGCCAGATTTTCCAAAGTGCTCAGCACCCATCAGCATTAACCACAAGACTAACCCCCCCCGCCACTAGTATCTTGGGTTTCCCTTACCCCTTTTGCCGCTAAGGAATTGCCTCATCCACCACTGAAATGCAGCCGCCTCTGGGCTGGAGCGCAGCGGCTGTTTAACAAGTCTCTTTCCAAGGCCTTACCACAAATCCATCTTTCCTGGGTCCCTCTGTTCTATCTTTCACCAGCATTACATTAACTAGGACAAAGCCTAACCAGTGATGATTTAAACACACAAACAGGGCTGGGGTGGGGGTGGTACGGAAGAGAATCACTGAAGCAGCCAGACTGGGAATTAAACCAGCTGGTGAGCAGTCAGATGCGCTAGGGGAACTTTTCCATTGCTGGCCTGTGCAGGCCCCTTTCCCCACCCGGTCCGGCAGAGCAGCGGGGTGAACTCGCACCTGTTCCCTGCCCAGCCGCTCGGACAGTTGCGAAGGGATCAGGATGTTCTGAGAGCATCACAGGAGGGCGAACCAGCCCTGTTTCAGCCAGCTAGCAGATCAGAGGAGCCTTCAGCCTGCCGGGGCCCTAGAGCAGGGGAAAGACAAAGGGTTTTATCATCTGGTTAACCCCCCCGCCTTGGCCCCCCACAACAGTCTCCTCTGTGCTGATTGCTCCATGGCCCAGCTGGCCCTACTCAGAGCCTTCTCCGCTGAGATGTTCAACTGGGGCCAGGTTTTCAAATGCCCTCCGTTCCCATTGTTCTCAATGGGGCTAAATTCTCCATTGTATTGGGAGGGGGAGAGCTGGTGGATTCGCTATTGTTCTCAATGATGGATGGATTCTCCAATCTAATGGGGGAGGGGTGCTGGATTCTCCATTGTTCTCAATGGCTGGGGGTGGATTCTCCATTGCAACGGGGGGAGGGGTGGTGAATTCTTCATTGTTCTCAATGGGGCTAAGTTCTCCATTGTATTGGGAGGGGGACGGGTGGTGGATTCGCCATTGTTCTCAATGATGAGTGGGTTTTCCATTGTAATGGGGAGAGGGGTGGTGAATTCTTCATTGTTCTCAATTTAGGGCGGGTGGATTCTCTGTTGGTTTCAGTGGCGTATGGGGGGTGGATTCTCCATTGTTTCCAGTGGGGGAGGGGTGGTGGATTCCCCAGTGGGAGCTGCTGGGTGCTGTGTTCTTTGGAAAGTCTGGGTGCCAATGTGGTTTTGTGTCTGTGATCTGAACACCCTGGGAAGATGGGCTGAGACCGAGCAAACTCATTACGCACAGGCCACCCAATAGGTAACAGTTGGAGGGCGGGGGCAGATTGGAGCTGGTGATATGGAGGTGATGGTCTCTGGGAGAAGCATTTGTTTCAAGCCCTGTAACAAGAGTTGGCCTAGAGAGAGACAAGGCAAGGCATGTCTGGGACTCTGCCAGCCGGGGGGAGGTCCCTGCTAAATGAGACCCCGCCCAGCCCTGCATTGGGCTCTGAGATGTTTGTGTATTATTGAAAATCAAAGGACGTCCAGCTGCCATGTAGCTGCCCTGAGACTTCAGCCTCCCATCCCCAGGGTGCTTGTCTTCACTTGCAAATTTGGTCCCAATATCAGTGCATGACCTTGCCGGGTCAGGGTAACTGACACCATCTGGGCTTGCGCCGCTCACACCAGTGCAAAGTGGGTGCAAAAAGTTTACCATTGTGCCCTGGTAGCATTTCACCACCACTTCACACTGGCATCTATGAAGCAGGGCAAGGGGAATCAGGTCCCCAGGGCAGGCTGGGACTGTTATGATTAAAAATCCCTTGGGGACCAGCTGGGATGGTGTTAATCCAACCACCCCTGTCTACGCTGAGTGCTGGGGTTGGGATATTTGCAAGAGTTCAGCACCAGTCTAGGAATCTACGAAAGCGACCAGATTTTCCCCAGCGTTCTGCACGTTGGGGGCCGTGCCTTGAAAACCTGGCCCCAAGCCACATTCAATATCATGGTTTTACTGTGTCTATATTGCGGCTGGGGGTGAGCTTCTAGTGTACTGAAAACCGCTCTCGTGGCCCCCAGACCCCTGGGGCTGAGCTCAGGTGGGCTAGCCTGTGGCTCCGATGGAGACACGACATCCACGTCACTATTTTTAGTGCACTAGCTCGAGTCTGTCTTTCTGGCTCGCTCCCAGCTGCGCTGAGATGCTCTTGTTCGAATTGGCTGAGGAATGATGTTACTCCCTAGCTCTTATCATCAGCCACGCTCAAAGCGCTTTACAAAGCAACTGTTGGTCTCGTGATCCCTCTTGCACAGATGGGGAAACTGAGACACGGTGGTGAAGTGACTTGCCCAAGGTCACCCACCAGGCCAGTGGCAGGGCTGGGAAATGAAGCAGGTGTCCGTATTCCTAGGGCAATGATCTATCCACCAGACCACACTGATGCCCAGACTCAGGTGCAGTCTACGGGGCAGATTAGCTTCGGCACCTCATCTCCTGCCCAAACCTGCCTGGTTTTCAATGTCCCCATTCACTCACTCTGGCTTTAACCCACTGACTTGCACTGCAGTTGCTCGTGAGGTGCACCGACTGGTGAATCGGGCTGTCCAACACGAGCTCTCTGTTGTTCGGAGCGATTTCCTTCAATAATTGATGGGGACGGATGAGGGAAATTTCTGAACGGTATTAAAGACTCTCCGGCGGGATTCAGGGCTGCTGGGTAATGCAGTACACCGGAGGGGTGATTAACCGCAGCTCCTGGCGGGTGCTGTTGTTTTTCGTGCTGTCCCCGGGGTTAGGAAGTGGCTGATCAAAAGTGTCTTTGCTGCCGTTAAACCAGCCACAGTCGCCTGTGTGAAAATGGCAGCTGCCCACTCGGCAGATCTGCAGCTTGTGTGTCTGTCGGAGTCAGGTCTGCTGACTTGAATGCAGCAGTGGCTTCGCTCCCATCAGCCCTCCAGGAGGTGCTCTGAACAAAGTAGATGAAAGCTACGTGAGGCAGTGTGGTCTGGCAGAGTGGGCCCTGGAGAGGGCATCAGGACTCCTGGGTTCAAATGTCAGCTCTGCTGTTGACATGCTGGGATGGGGAAGTCACGTCCTCTCCCACCCTTTGTCTATTTAAGCAGTGTGCTCTTCAGGGCAGGGCCAGTCCCTCACTGTGTGTCTGTGCAGCCCTGATCGCAGCTGGGGTGCCTAGGTGTACTGTAATCACAGCAATATTCTGTCCCGGGTGTCACCAGCAACAGCATCAACTGGGTTCTGACTGTGGAAGCTTTGAGTCCAATTCTCTGCCGCCCTGTGCAGTCATTTACATTGGTGCTGAGCCGGTGTAAGATGCTACCAGATCAGGGGGCCTTTGCATTCACCTGGCATTGGTGTAAATGACTGGTCAAGGCCCAGAGGAATTACATCCCTTTGTTCCCAGTGTTGATGTAAGTACAAAGAACTGGGTACGACTTTTATTTCCCAGGTGGCATTTGGCATTGTTAGTTACAAAGAATCCTTCCCTTTACTTGATTTGATTTAATTGGGGATTGGTCCTGCTTTGAGCAGGGGGTTGGACTAGGTGACCTCCTGAGGTCCCTTCCAACCCTGAGATTCTATGATTCTGTCCTTGTAAATTCGTAATGTTTCCCTATGCGAAGGGCAGAATGCACATACTGCATCTCTGCTCAGGAAACCAGGGGCAGGAAAGGACAAATGAAAAGTCTTCATTGGCGCGAGCACAGTGTGTGTGTCTCATTGGTCTGCACTGTGCACTCAGCCCCACATGGCTGCTGAGCTGCACCCCCAGGGAGAGGGCTTAGAATCATAGAAGCATAGAATATCAGGGTTGGAAGGGACCCCAGAAGATCATCTAGTCCAACCCCCTGCTCTAAGCAGGACCAGGCTTAGGCAGGCTTAGACAGGTAGAAGCCCCTGTTTCACAGCTACCTCCACCCCATGTCGACAGAGCAGAGCAGGCCAGGGGTGGCGTCCGTGTGGGGTTCCCAACGCTTTAACCCAGCCCCTGGCTTTGATCATTCCGGTGCTGTGTTCGTCCCACAGCAGAATCAGAGCAGAGCTTCGCTGGAAGGGACAATCTCCCCGGGCAGGGATGTGCAGCGCCCACCCCTGTGTCTTGCAGGGCATGGGGGTGGGGGGAGTTTCAATTTCCCAAGCGTTTATTGCTGGCCAAAGGTGCTGATTTGAAAGCCCTGCAGACTGAAGCCTTTTATTCTTCCTCCAGCCCAGGCAGAGCCTGGGGACTTGCAGAGTCAGCCACCTCCGCATGCTGCCGTGACTTCTCCGTAGGCAGAGCGGGGAGCTGGCTCTCTATGGCCGTCTCAATCCTCAGCTTGTCTTCTAAGCCTGCCGAGAACCCGGCTGGCTAGTGCTGGTGAATTTAATGTCCAGGGCACCTGCCCTCCTGCTACTGGACTGAGAGCCCCTGAACTCGTTCATTTCACCTTGGACGGTGACGCCCCTGGCTTTCTGTCATTGCTGAACTGAGTTAGCTACGAGCCAGGGACCCCAAGGCAAAAGGGGGCTGCAGCCAGCCAGCCCTCGCCCCCTCAAAGACTGTGATCTTCCAGCAAACCTTGCTACAGATGCCGTGCCGGTGGCAGCGAACTGGCCATATGGCTGCACTGTGGCATCTTATAAAAATAGAAAGTGCTGATCTATTATTGGGAAGTCCACCCCAGGCAACAAGGCAGGACCCAGCGCTGCATCCTGCATGTTCCCTGGCCCAGTCTGTTCTGGGGCAGGTGCCTGGGGCTTTCTCAGTGGGGATGGTGCCAGCAAGGACTCTTCAAGGGCAAGCAGATGGCATGGTTCTTGGGCAGTGCCACCCCTCAGCAAGGGGGCTGTAGTGGTTAGAGCTGGGGGGACTGGGAATCAAGGCTCCTGGGCTCTATCCCCAGCTCTGGGTGGGGAGTGGGGGTCTAGTAGGTTAAAGCGGGGGGGCTGCAAGCCAGGACTCCGGAGCTCTGGGCTGGCCCTTTGCACAGGGGTGAGTTACATCCCACAGGCAGAAAAAACAGACCCTTTGCTAGCAATGAGAAGGGAAATTAGAATAATGTTCCCCCCATTCCCCGCTCCTCGGGGAGACCCCCCCACACACTACCATTTTATTTTTAAATAGCTAAAACAGCAGCTGCTGCGCACACGTGACCCACGGTGCAACTCCGGAGCTGCCTGGCAGTGCGGGACTGCTTGGAAACCCAGATCTCCCAGATGCTGCGAGTAATTTCACCACCTGGCCTCTAGATCCATCAGCCGTTGCTGGGGAGGGGTCAGAAACCAAGCTGGAGTGGATAAAAAGAAAACCCACGGAGGGTGGGGAGAAGTGGTCACCACCCGTGGGTCGTGAGCCATCTCTCTTCTATGCCCAGCATTGGCACAGCCGGGATCCATTCTGGGGTGGGCACAGAACTCCAGCCCAGGGTTTTTCAACGTCAAAGGGGAGATGGGAATTAGCAGAGGCACTTGGGGAAGGAAAAGAACTGGAACTGGACTCCTGTGGGGTGAACTCAGGGACCGACGGGCACATGGCAGAAGTACCCAGACTTTGAGAGGAAGGGGGGTTTAGCTGCTAGGAGATTGCCCAGATTTTTAAAGGTGTTTGGGCACCTTAGTGCCTTCTAAAATGTGGGCCTTAAACTTTCTGGGTCTCAGTTTCCTCTCTGAAATGGGGTTAACGAGCCTTCCTTTGTTTAGACAGTGAGCTCTTTCAGGCAGGGGCTGGCTCTCACTGTGTCTGGGCCGTGCCTGGCCCAAGGGGACCCTGATCTTAGCTGGGACAGGGACTGGTTCTCACTGTGTCTGGGCCGTGCCTGGCCCAAGGGGACCCTGATCTCAGCTGGGACAGGGGACTGGCTCTCACTGTGTCTGGGCCGTGCCTGGCCCAAGGGGACCCTGATCTCAGCTGGGACAGGGACTGGTTCTCACTGTGTCTGGGCCGTGCCTGGCCCAAGGGGACCCTGATCTCAGCTGGGACAGGGGACTGGCTCTCACTGTGTCTGGGCCGTGCCTGGCCCAAGGGGACCCTGATCTCAGCTGGGACAGGGACTGGCTCTCACTGTGCCTGGGCCGTGCCTGGCACAAGGGGACCCTGATCTCAGCTGGGACAGGGACTGGCTCTCACTGTGTCTGGGCCATGCCTGGCACAAGGGGACCCTGATCTCACAAGGGTCCCCTAGGTGTTAACAAAAGAACAACATGCAGAAGGCTGATTTTGCCACCCCCTACTCACATGGATAATTCTCACTGAAGTGAGTAACTCTATCGACTTCCATGGGACTATTCCTGTGGGTCAGGATTAGGCCCCAGGGGATGTGTGCTCAGGGGTCTGGACCACGTCCAGCCCGCACCCACCAGTTACCCGTTCCCAGAACTGGGCTGGGGAAGTGAAACCTCCATGGGGTTCCCCCTCCATGCATGTAGCCGGCCCTCAGGAAATCCTGGGACTCCCAGCGTCCCCTCTGCCCCCCGTTCTGCCGCTCTCCTGCCCCCCTGCACCAGCGCTAACGGCGGTCCCCTGTCTCCCCCCACCAACCGGCCTGCGTCACTGAGCCTGCTCCAGAGCCGGAGGCTTGCTCTGTGGAGCAAGGGGTTAGCGTCCAACCTGCCCCGCACTCCGATATCCTGCCAGCTGGGGCGCTGGGGGAGAGAAGCAGGGCCGAGGTCCTGCGAGCTCCGACGTGGGGGAGGTTGGGTGGCAGCGGATGGAGGTTTCCAAGAGGAGGAGGAGAAGGAGAACCCTGCTGAGCTGCATCCCGGGGGCGGGGGAGATAGCGGAGCGCTGGCTCCCCACCAAGCAGCATGGACCCCACCCATTGCAAAGCAGGAGTCACCCCCTCGGAGTCAGTCCCTCCGGCATGAAACCCAGGGAATCCCAGCCCCATCCCACGCACAGCCAGCGTCTCCCGGAGCCCAGTGCTCCCTTCTGCAGCAGCTGAGCCACCGGCTCGTGACAGCCGCGTGGGAGGCTCTGGCTGATTGCCATTCCTCGCCACCTCGGCTTGGCTGGAGAACACCCAAGGAGGCTGATTAGCATGCAGGGCCAGGCTGACCCACATGAAAGATGCCTCTGGCAGCTTCCCTGGTGCGGCAGGGGAACAGCATTGCACCGAGTCCCCTTCACTCCCAGCCCTGCCCTCCCCACTGGCCTTGGCTTCCATGGCCCATCGGCTCTTTGTGATGGGGGGGGATAACACGGTCGGCAGTGTGGGCCCAGGCTGACGGGTTATTCTCCTCCCGCTGCGGTGTGGGGCGGCGGAGCCGATCCCTCCACCGTGCTGACAGCATATTCCCTGCACCGGCCACCTGGGAGGAGGTTGGGGGCGTTGGGCCAGGTTCAAGTCCTGGGTCTGCCACTCATACCAATGGACCCTTGGCCCAGTCACTGACTCTCTTTGCATCTTGTCCCCTGTCAAATGGGTATAATGGCCCTTCCTCTGCCTCTCTTGTCTATTTCGGTGTCTCTCCCCTCCATGTCTGTGCAGCGCCCGGCACAATGGGGCCTTGATCCCAGCTGGGGCCTTGGGCACGAAGGTGACAGTCATGCCTCAGAGGCTGCAGCTTGAGGGTTGACGCCTGGTGTGTTTCCTTTTAAGTTAAAAGGGAATGTGGCCCCATCCCCAGCCCTTTCTTCAGAGGCTGCCTTTGAGCCCGGAGTGGAAGCCCCGCGTCCCTGTCTGTCTCGCTCTCACCACCCCTCGGGGCTGACCCTCCCGCTTTGGCCTGCGTGGGTTTGATGAGCAGATCTGGGGAGCCCGGCGTCGCCCTTTGGAACAGGAGCTGGGGTCGGCACCGGCTTCGCCACCGGGCCCCCTGCTGGGCTGTGGCCCACTGCTGCTGCTGCCAGTGAAAAGCCAGGGCTGCATCGGTGCGTGGGCGGGTGGAACAACGAGAGGTCATGTGGTCTAGTGGGCACAGCACCTGGGCGTCTCCTCCCAGCGGAACCAGCCACTCCCGCTGTGTGACCCTGGGCAAGGCGGGCACGAGCTCCGGGCCTCTGTTTCCCCATCTCTGCAATCTCAAACAACGCTTGACAGCCCCTCGGCAAGGCTAGCAGGGAAGAATAGCAGCTAAGGGCTAAGTCTGGGGAGATTTAACAGCAATGGAAACCTCTGGGTCCAAATGGGAGTTGCTGGTACGAAGGAGACAGATGCCCTGTAAATGCCAACGCCATGGGTGGAGCTAGATGCAGGGTTACATCTCTTATGGCACAGCCCAGGGATGGGGGTTTATTCTACCTTTGCATCTCCTGCGCTGTCTGTCACTCGGAGCCTGTGCAGCCCCCGGTAGGGGGGGCCCGATCACGGTTGGGGCTTCTGGATGCTGTTGAAATAGAAATAACAGGAGAAGACCACGCGGAGCTGGGCGTGGGAGGGGAAAAGCACAAGGACTAGGATGGTGTGATCTTGCATTCACATAGGAGAGGAGTAGTTTGGGATCTGGTGGGTGACACCAAAGACTAGATGGAGCAAACCATATAGCAGGGCGGTGGGACCCAGGGCAGGGGGGAGGATCCGGGGAAGTGGGAGGATCCAAGGAGATGGGGAGGTGGAGAGCAGGGGCTGATGGTTGGAACCAGTATGGGCTGTCTGCTGCACTGGGTGGTCAGACCCTACAGCCAGTCTGGCCCATCCCACCCTGCTCTGCCTGTTCCATTCCTGCCTGTCGCCGTTCCTACCCTGTGACGTGTCTCCTTCTCTCTCCCTTTTGTCTCATCCCCTTCCAGGTGCGTCAGCATCCCCCGTTCAAAATGCCCGAGCAAAGCAATGACTACCGGGTGGTGGTGTTTGGAGCCGGCGGTGTCGGCAAGAGCTCCCTGGTTTTGCGCTTTGTGAAGGGGACGTTCCGGGACACGTACATCCCCACCATTGAAGACACCTACCGGCAGGTCATCAGCTGCGACAAGAGCGTCTGCACCCTGCAGATCACCGACACCACAGGTAGCCACCAGTTCCCGGCCATGCAGCGCCTCTCCATCTCCAAAGGCCACGCCTTCATCCTGGTCTTCTCCGTTACCAGCAAGCAGTCCCTGGAGGAGCTGAAACCCATCTACCAGCAGATCCTGCAGATCAAGGGCAGCGTGGACAGCATCCCCATCATGCTGGTCGGCAACAAGTGTGACGAGACCCAGCGGGAGGTGGAGACCAAGGAAGGGGAGGCTGTGGCCAAGGAGTGGAAGTGCGCCTTCATGGAGACCTCGGCCAAGATGAATTACAATGTCAAGGAGCTCTTCCAGGAGCTGCTCAACCTGGAGAAGAGGAGGAACATGAGCCTCAACATCGACGGCAAGCGGTCCAGCAAGCAGAAGAGGACAGACAAAATCAAGGGGAAATGCAGCCTTATGTAAAGCACCGGACTGTCCCTCGTCTCTTCTCCGTCTGACAAGTTTAAACATCGGCGTCGGAGCACCAGGCGGCGTTGCCCTCCCGTCTCCCCCATTCCTCCCTCTCGCTGCATCTTATCACTGTGACTGCTCTGGGGAGCCAGCGGTGCACGCTCACCCAGGACCATTTCCCTTTCCGATTCCATGCTTGGTACGTTCCCCTCCCCGGCGACGGGGGCCACGGTCTCGCTCTCTGGAAGGGGGATATGCAATCCTGGGGGCTGGGGCTGGATTGCACACATGCATTTCAGTTTTGTTTGTTTGCAGCGAGATGAGGGATGTGCAGGGGGAGCCAAGGAAATGCCGCAGAAAGACGACTCTTGATCAACGTCTTCTCTCTTCTCTTCCCCACTCTCTGGCTTTTGACTCCATCTGTGGATGCAGCCTGCAGGGAGACCTGTCTGAGCCTTGGCATGGACACTCAGCCCATCAGAGATACACTCACGTATTCCGGCATGAACTGAACAGCGAATGCTGCTAATACTGAGAGCTTTTAGCTGGGGCATAGTGGGGGGGAGTGGATTTTTATGCATGGGGGTCAGTCCTCATTTGGTTCCCTAATGACACCGAGACCCCAAATCTACAGGCGAGGGGGCAGAGGCTGCTTTCAGGCCCTCGCAAGACCCTTCCTTAGCAGTCAAAGGAACACACACGATTCCCAAAGGTGATCCGATGTACGTCGCTTAAGCGGAGACTTTGAAAGACTAGCAATGAGCTTTGTCTGGCCAGGCTGGAATGCTAACTGCAACACAATCCCAAGGTCACCGCGGCCCTGCTGGGGATGGGGCCGCTCTCAGGTTGTTTGCCCAAGTTCCAAGAGATGCCAGGATCCACGCAAGGACCTGGAAGCTGACAAGGACATCTGGGGTGGGTACAATACCCCACTGGGCAGTGGTACTCAAAGGAAGGGTCTCTACATTGCTGAATGTCCTGGCTATTTGAACAGTGGGAGACACTGAAAAACAATGCATGTGATCGGCACAAGGAGGATTTTAGCTGGCCATGGCCAAGTTAAAGAGAACGAGACACTAGCCTAGGAGGGGCTGGACAGGAATGGTAAAGCAGCGAGAAGAGACAGAACCCAGCTGGAAGGGAGTTATTTACGCCGACACAGCGATGAGGTGGGATGAGGGCAGGGTGTCCAGAGAGAAGCGATCCCTTTCCCACCCTCAGGATTTGCCTTTTTCTTTTGTTGTTGCCAAAATGCCAAGCAGTACCAGCTCAGCGTGAGAGGTCAGCAGTGCGGAAGTGACTGAAAGAATAGCACATATCTAGCCAGCAGTGGGGACGAAAGGGCTAGAGGAGCAGGGGTGAGCGGCAGCATCTTGATGGTGTTTTGGACGCAATGTGGAGCCGGTGGGATTTTCAGGGTGTTGAGGGATGAGGGGCAAACGGCTGGGCTGGGCTGGGCTGGGGCAAGTCATGCCAGGCCGTGCTAGGTTTGGTAAGAATCTCAGCCTGAGGTGGAAAGTGTGAGTGTGGGGGCTGCCTTTGGAAGATCTGCCCCTAGCCCCACTGTCTGTGCAAACAGTGTATTTCCGGGTGCAAGCAGGCAGCCCTTGGTGCACAGCAGCTGGGGGCGGTGCTGCAGAACAGGCTACAGTGTACACACAATGGGTGGGGATGCGAGACAAGCATATGCACACGAAAACTGGGCGCCCACAGGCTTGATTGCCCCTTGGTGCTTGCACTAATGCGTGTTCTGCGCGTGCCTGGTTTCCACACTTCCCCTTTTGCATGCACAGTCCCCCGTTTTTGCATGTGGACTAGGGACCTGTTTTGCAGACGGCTGGCAAATCTGGCTGGATCTCTCCAGCTAGAGATGTCTGAATCCCAAGCTGTTTCCTAGCCTTCCTCCCCCAGTGGCCACAGACTCTGCAGAGGGCCGCGGTCCAGCTCTGCGACATCTGAATCAGGAGCCGGGGGGAGGGGGAACCTTTGCACTTAAACCCTCATACCAGAGTGAGCGAGCCGGCTGCGATGGATGGCACAGGGTCTGCTCCAGTGGGTACCACCCAGCTTAGCAAGACCCTCCTCCCTGCTCTCCCAGTACCACCCTCCCTCCCTACCAAAGCACAGCTGCCGTGTGCCCCCCACCACTGGCATCCTCCTTTTAAATAGGCGCTCTGGTCTGCTCCAGGGACAGCCCCAAGCAAGGCAGCTGGCAACACCAGTAGTGCAGCAGGGGACGGCCACGGCTGGGGTATTTTATCCCTATGGTCCCTAGGGAATTGCCCGATGGGCCCCAGGTCCAACGGCTGCAGATGCTCAGGGGTAGCCATGCCAAGTGGACTGACCCCAGGCACGTCCCAGCAGGACCCAAACCCTGCACCCCGCCCCTGTGGTTGTAATAGGCTGACCCAGAACTCTGCAGATCCAACCTGCGGCAGGAGCCCCTTGAGCTCAGCCCTGCCACTCACCAGCCCCCTTGACTCTTAACCCTTCGCAGCCCAGAAGCTGCTGGCCAAAGCACAACGTGTGGGGCTCCTCGGGAGCCCTGACCTAGCACAATCGCGGAGAGCGCTGACGGGGGAGGCCCCTGGGTCTGCGCTGCTGGACCCCAGGGAATGAGGCCGGGCCTGATGCACGCCCCGTGTGCTGGAGTCTTGGAACTCTTGCCTACAAGGCAGGTCTGGAACTGGACCCAATGGCCTCTCCACCTACCCCTCTCCCAACTGCCTTGTTGGGGTAGCCTGCGTGTGGCTTGATGCCACGGTGACGGGTGCCACTGGGATATCACCACGGCCACGTGGATGGAGCCAGTGCAGGAGGCATCATGTGGAGGGGAGGGGGGGAGCTCTGCCTAGAGACTGGCAAACCCCAGAAGAGTCAGAGTTCAAAGCAGCACCCGAAGGGGAGAAGTTCTGACCTGACCTTACCTCCCTGAACATTCCAGTGGGGGGGAGGATTTGGCCTCCTGGAGCCTGCAGAGTTGGGCTGCAAATCTGTCCGGGCAGCCCATCCCAGGCCCAGCTCCCCTAGCGGGTGTAAATCCCCACTGACATCAATAGGGGCTGTGTCACTTTACGCCAATGGGGGGCATCTGGCCCCCTCCAGCCCTAGAAGCTCAGAGACCGCCACAAAAATGCCTAATAAGGGGGTGGGTCAGATTACAGAGAGGACAGGGTTATGCTGGGTGCGCAGCTGGAGGAGGAAGAGGGGAGGGCTCTGTCTGAACCCCGCCCAGCCCCTCGCTCGTCAGGCAGGGCAGAATCGGCCCAAGGAGGACTCCGCAGGAAGCAGCTGGCTGCAGCTGGAATCCCTCCTGGCACGAGCTGCGTTCCCTGCGGAGCTCGCTCCCCGGGTGGCTTGGCCAGGCTGTCCCCTCCCGACTCTGCACCAGGGAAGGGATATTCTGCTCGCCCAAACCTGTCCCCTAGGGGGTGCTAGGGGCCTCCTCACCACCAGGGGCAGCTTGTCCACTAGGGAGTAAGAGGGGTCTCTCTGCATCGGGGCTAGCCAGCGGCTCGTTCCTCCCCCGGATGGGGGTCCAGGGCACCAGCTGTTGTGCTGTGAGTTAACGGGGAGGAGCCTCGGCCATCCCTGGGGTCCAGCGAGGAAACTAGGCTCTGTCTCAAGTGAAGCAGAGTCGTCCCCGTCAGCCTAGCCATGCTCAGCCCGTGTCTCGGACGGGGGGCAGCCAGGCTTGGGATCGCCCCATTAGCCTGTTACCCCCGGGGATGCCAGGCTGTATATCAAAAGCAAGGCACGGCTAAGGGGACTGGCGGGGGTCCAGGCCCCCAGCAGGAGTTTTGTCGAGGCACTGACCCGTCCACGTCGCCTTGAAACCAGGCCCAGTAATAATAGTAATAACGAGGAGCAAGATGTTTGTTTACACGTGTATCTGGCCCGGTCATATGATATTGAAGATAACGTCCTCCCAGCTAAGAGACTGGCGTCTTGAATATTGTATGGTGCTTTGAAACTCAACTCTCGTACCTTGCATTGTAAATACCAGTCCTGCCTAGACCCCCCTCTGACGCCAGCATGAGATCAGTAACTAGCTCCCATGCATTACTGGCTTTTTAAAACCAACCGAACAAAGAAAGAAAGGAACAAGACGATGTTACAATGTAGCCTTTATTCTAGAACTAGTCTTCCTGAAATAAATAAATTACTCCTGCATTCCTGCATGGTTGGTGTGATCAATGGCTTATAGCACGGTCTGACTGGGAACATCTGATCTCCCCCAGGTGGAAGTGGCTGGAGCTTGATCCCTCATCGGTCTGGGTCAGTCACTCTTGGAACAAGGGTCTTTGCAACCAGTCCTTTGGCTCTGCCTTACCCAGTTCTGTCACTTCCCATCTCCCCTGGGCAAGGGTTGCTGTGTCAACCTTTGTATCCAGCTTCAACCCTCTCCCTTCTAAACAAGGGCTCCCTGGCAACCTGCCCAGAACCCCTCCCCGGGCAACCAGCCCCCTGGAGGAATGCTTCACCTGGGGTTAGAGGCTGCCTCCTTTGCCCCAAGGAAGGAGGTGGCTGCCCTAGACTTTCCCTCACCGTGGAGGACCCAGCTTTGTGCCTGGTCCCTTCCGCTTATGAACTGACAGCTGGAACTCGCCAGCCCGGGTTTGCCCTAGGGCCACGTGGCCTGGCTCAGGGTCGACGGACAGGGTCACCCCCTCCACCCAGTGCCAAATGAGATACAGCGGCCGAGTCCCAGCTTCCACACGGGCCGGCCTCCCAGCTGGCCAGTCCCTTGGGGCATGGAGCCACCGCCCGGCCACCTTCAGAACCCCACCCACCAGCCCAGGTGAAGAAAGGAGCAAGGGCAAGACTGGACTCCTAAGGGGACCTCCCGCTCGGCAGCTGTCCCTTTCCTCTACCTGCTGGCATGGGGCTCCACCCACGGGCAGTGGAGTTACAGGACCTTGCTCCTTTATTAAAGACCTAGCCCAACCCAAATTTTGCCACCTGGAGCCTCAGGGCGGGCGCGCTGATTCCAGGTGGCATTAGTTAGGGATAAAGCGATAAGAAAGTGGGAGGGGAATTTTCTGTTCTGGGGAGAGGGGGCTGCTTTCTTTGTCCAGGCAAGAGAGGAACCTTGGCCATAGGCTCCCACTCCCTGCAGGGCACAGAGGCTTTGTCAGTACAAGGCTCTTGCGTTCTTACCCCACCATCCCTCCAACAACGGGCCCACGAGAGCAGCGTCTCTGTTGCTGTTCCCATATGGGCCCCCCCTTTCCCCGAGTTTCTGCGGGTATGGAGCAGCTGGGACCTGGAATCCACAGCTCAGTGAGTGACACGGGATCTTTGCTATAGAGGCAGGTTGGTGGGGAGCCCGACACCTCCGTGCTCATCAGCCCTGGAGTCACCCCAGCAGGCCCCAAGCTCCAAAGTGGGGCTCTGGGGCAGAGAGCAGGAGGGGTCACAACCAGACAGTGGTGCGCTGCTCAGCAAGGGCCCTTGTCCTGTCAGCGGCGGGGCAGGGGACACTGGAGGGAGAGGGAGGGCCTGAGGGGCTCAGATGCATTTGAGGACGTGTGTGTGATGGTGCAAGGAGACTGTATATGTGTCTGTGTGTGCATGTGCGTGTCTTTGAGTGTGCCCATGCTGCTGCGGTGTGTGTGTTTCTGTGGGAGCCTGGGAACATGCCCAGCGCCCAGGAGCCAGGAACTGCACCTGGCACCCACTGAGAATCCAGGAGGCAGCATCCAGATGTCAGTGTAACAGCCGTGTTAGTCTGTATTCGCAAAAAGAAAAGGAGGACTTGTGGCACCTTAGAGACTAACCAATTTATCTGAGCATGAGCTTTCGTGAGCTACAGCTCACTTCATCGGATGCATACCGTGGAAAATACAGAAGACGTTTTTATACACACAAACCATGAAAAAATGGGTGTTTATCATTACAAAAGGTTTTCTCTCCCCCCACCCCACTCTCCTGCTGGTAATAGCTTATCTAAAGTGATCACTCTCCTTACAATGACAGGCTTCAGAGTAACAGCTGTGTTAGTCTGTATTCGCAAAAAGAAAAGGAGGACTTGTAGCACCTTAGAGACTAACCAATTTATTTGAGCATGAGCTTTCGTGAGCTACAGCTCACTTCATCGGATGCATACCGTGGAAACTGCAGCAGACTTTATATACACACAGAGAATATGAAACAATACCTCCTCCCACCCCACTGTCCTGCTGGTAATAGCTTATCTAAAGTGATCATCAGGTGGGCCATTTCCAGCACAAATCCAGGGTTTAACAAGAACATCTGGTGGGGGGGGGGGGGGGGTGGTGGTGGAAAAAACAAGGGGAAATAGGCTACCTTGCATAATGACTTAGCAACTCCCAGTCTCTATTCAAGCCTAAGTTAATTGTATCCAATTTGCAAATTAATTCCAATTCAGCAGTCTCTCGCTGGAGTCTGGATTTGAAGTTTTTCAACTTCAAAGAGTCCGGCTCTCGGGTGACGTGGGTGAGGAGCTCACCTGTCCCCTCTCCCTGGCTGGGCAGGGACCCTGATCCATGGTGACACACGGTGCCCTGGGTAAGTGTCTCCCAGCACGTAGTGATGTCCTCCCTCCATGGGCATCAGCCTCAGGAACCTGCTAGCATTACACCCAGGAAAAGGACTCCTTGCCCTGCCCCCCTCCCCGCACATCGGCCTAGCAATAAGTACTTGTTGCTCAGTGAGACGAGCCTGGGCCAGGCTAGCCGGGGGGCACACCTAGACCTCTCATATTGCTAGCTGGAGGGGTGCGTGGTGGTCTGTGAGTGGGGTGCAATGTGCCCCTCTGGGGGACAGTGTATGGGGGTGGTGTCTCTAGGGCAAGCAGGGTGGGAGGGTCAATACTGAGGTGATGGGGCCTTAGAAACCCCCGGGGGCAGATCAAGTATTATTTATTCACGTTTCTGGAGCCCCCAGCTGAGCTCAGGGTGCCAGGCGCTGCTCAGACACACAGGGAGAGACCGTCCCTGCCCCGGACCGGCTGGCATAGCTATCCTGGACTAGTTCCCCGGGGGACACTCTGCCTCCGGGACAGCTGCGTGAATCCACCCTCTGCCTGAGTCCCGAATGATTCCCCTGTCCTAGACAAACCCAGAGCACACGAGAGAGACACAGGGTGCGGGGGAGAGAGAGGAAGTGATTTGCCCAAACGACAGCCCCTGGCATGGGCCAGATGGGGGCGGGATGAGAGGGGAAGGGGGTGTGATGGGGGAGTGAATAGACACACGTAGGTGTGCATGCCTGGAGCGTGTGTGTGTGTGTGTGCACGCCTATCATGTGTGTGCATGCATAGATGTGCGTGGCCCCCGTGTGCATATGCGTGTCCCTGCGTGTGCCTGTCCATGTGTGCACATGTCTGCGTGTGCATGTCCCTGTGTGTGTGTGAGACGGTGTCACGGCTGTGCACGCTCCCAGCCCCTTTCCGTGCCAGCTCCCCTCCGGCAGCGCCCGGCCCCTGCCGCTCCCCTCGCCAAGGCAGGTGCCAATCACCGCCCCCTCCCCTCTCTGTCACGGCAGGTTCCCTTGAGGGGAGAGGGGCTGGCAGGGCTGGGAATGCGTCATTCGGCCTGTTGCCATGGAAACCATCTGCTCCCTGGGTGTTTGGCAGCTGGCTGCTTTGGGCACGTGGGAGATGGGGGTGGGGGCTGGGGCTCAGGTGAGTGGGGGCGGCTGGAGGAGCAAGGGGAGTGTGCCGCGTGGGGAGCAGGAGATGGCAAAGGCTGGAGAGATCCTACATTCATCCCCTGCAAGGCCGGACGGGTCTGATCCCTGGGTCGCACGGGCCGGAGACCGGCCCCCAGATCATTCCCAGAGCAGAGCTGTTAGACAAACAGCGTCTGGCGTTCAGCATTGCCAGTGAGAGAGAGCCCACCGCGCCCCTGGGTCATTTGTTCCAATGGCTAATTGCCCTCACTGTGAAAAATTCACACCTTGTATCCCGTCAGAATCTGTCTAGCTTCCACTTCCAGCCGTTGGAGCATGCTAGCTCTGTCTGCTGGATGGAAGAGCCCGTTATTGTAGATTTGTTCCCCATGTAGATACTTATGGACTGGGATCAAGCCACCCTGTAGCCTTCTCTTTGCTAAGCTAGACTGAGCTCCCTGAGTCTCTTGCTGTCAGGCAAGTTTTCTAACCCTTTAATCATCCTCGTGGGTCTTCTCTGAGCCTCTCCAATTTATCAACATCCTTCCTGAGTGGTGGGCACCAGAACGGGACACAGGATTCCAGCAGCGGTCGCACCAGGGCCAAACACAGAGGTAAAATCACCTCTCTGCTCCTACTCGAGAGTCCCTTATTTATGCATCTCAGGTTGGCATTAGCTCTTTTGGCCACCGCCTCACAATGAGAGCTCACAGTCCGCTGATTGTGGGGAGGGAGACAATCTTTTTCAGTGTCACCGCTTCCCGGGGCAGAGTCCCCCCTCCTGTAAATATGCCCAACACGCTTTGTTCCTCGATATCAACATTTACATCCAGCCATATTCAAACGCATCTTGTTTACCTGCGCCCAGCTTACCAAGCCATCTAGTTCGCTCTGAATCCATCAGTGACTCGTCCGCTTCATTGTTTACCACGCTCCCAATTTTTGGGTCATCTGCAAACTTTATCAGTGATGATTCTGCGTGTTCCTCCCGGTCATTGGCCAGCTGCTTTCACACTTGAAATCCGGAGGGCAGCCTTTCACACCCACCTCCAGCGATGAACGGGGCCCATATTGCCCGGCCCAGCCCCTCACTCATTGCGTTGCAAGCTCCCATCTAACTGCCTCTCAGTCCCACCCTGGTCTCCTTCAGCCCTGCCTCAGGCCACTCCCTCCAGATGAGTTCGGCTGCAGGTTTCCACTGGATCCTCACTGGCTTTCCCTGCTCCCATCTGTCACCTCGAGGTGCCTTCATGGGATTTCTCTGCCCTTGCTGGCATTCAGCATCCGCTGTGCTTCACGACATGCCCCCCCACCCCCCAGATTGTTAGCGGCAATGCTGAGACCCCCAGGCAGCCTGAGCCAGTCCTGCTTAGCACCCGGCTTTGTTTCCCACCCCTTGCCCAGTGCATGGCCTGGGAACACAAGCCAGACCTATGCTGATCTCAGCCCGTTCCTGTGAGGTTGCAAGAGCCAATGGACCAAACTCTGCTCTGTTCCAGTGGGTCTAGCTGCTCAGCTTAATCGGCTTCCTCCGGAGCTATGCTGCAGCTTCAGGATCTGGCCCCTCGTTCAATCAGCTGCACATCTTTCATCTCCCCAGCCTGCCACCCCAGCCAAACCAAGAGGCAAGCGCGTTTTGCCTGGCGTGATTTATTCTTCACAGTCCACCTGCGGCTATTAGCACTGCTGGGGTGGGGGGTGGGCCCCCGGCCATTATCTCTGTGCCACAGGTGTGCACATCAGCTGTGTCGGTGCAAAAAGTGGCCATGGATTTACTGAGCTTCCTCCTCCTCAGGGCTGTTCTCCCCAACCCAACTGGTGCCTTGGCTGCCTGGCATGGGCCAGCAGGAGTGTCTGGGCTCAAACTGCAATAGCAACCGGTGATCAGCGCTGCTCTCTGTGTTAGGGCAGAGAGAGATCCCGGGAGACTGGTACTCGGGGGGGGAGCAGCGCTTCACGGTGTGAATCCAGGCTCAGGGCCCCAGGGAGCCAAGTGCTGTACAGAGACCGTCCCTGCCCGGAAATGTCCACAATCTGCACGTTGAGTGAGAGCCAACAGCTGGCTGAGACAGACAGACAGACAGACAGACTGGAGAGCCCAAGGTGAGCGCACGAGATGGTTGTGCACCGTGTAAGGAGTAGCTGCCACATGCCAGCTGCCCACCTGCTGCCAGGGGAAGGTGGAAAGATGGAAGGACACCCCCCCCCAGCACCTCCAACCCCCCCAGCACCTCCACCCCCCCAGCACACACACACACACACACACACAGAGCACATCCACCCCGCCAGCACCCCACCCCCCCAGCACCTCCACCCCCCCAGCACACACACACACACACACACACACACAGAGCACATCCACCCCCCAGCACCTCCACCCCCCCAGCACACACACAGCACCTCCACCTCCCCAGCACACAGCCAGGATCCAACACCCCCTTCACTCAGGCAGCTCTTGGAGTCCAAACCTGCCCCCGAATTTTGTGGCTTGAGCCCATTTCGACGCTGCCAAGACAAACAAAGCCCCAAGCCTGAGCCGGTCTCAGCAGACGCTGCTGTGCAGGGAGGACAGAGGCTTGCGGCCTCGCTTGGAGCGCGGGAAAGGACTTGCCCCCCAGAGCTGGGCATCGTTCTACGTCAGAAGCAAGCTGAGGCCCGTCGGGAGCAGGTGGAAGGGAGCACGGGCCCTTGCTCTGTCCCCTCACCAGCCCGGCAGCGGTCTCCCGGCACTGCTTGGGCATAACCCTGCTTAGCCACCACAGGGTGGAAACAACTCCCAGGCCAAAGGATCTGACTGCTGCGGCTCCTAAGGGTTTTTTTTTTTGGCGGGGGGGGGCGCGGGGGGGAAGCTATTGCATTTGCTTGCAGGATCCCAGCAGGGCTCCGGACCAACCCTTTAGAACCCTGGGCATTTCCCCGGCTACCCCCTTCAGGCAGCATGGCCCCTGGCTGCAGCCCCAGAGGGCGGGCGGGCTGCTGGGGAATGGGTGGGCGCACCTGCATGTGAGCACCATCAGTGCCGGCTCTGATCCGGGTCGCCCCAAGTGGATTTGCTGGCGTCAAAGTGACATCTGTAGGTGGCGGGAGCACAGAGCCTGGGCCCTGGAGAAGGCGTGAGCAGAGCTTTTATAAATTCTATGATTCTATGATTCTATGAAATGTCAGGGAAGGGCCAATAATAGCCCTACAGAGGCTCTGCCGGAGCCAAGGAATGGCCACATGCCAGGGGCTGGGCTCTCTGTCTGCAGGAGGGAGAGGGGGCTGTGTGGAGACAGCAGTGGTTTCAGTATGGGGGGGGGGATATTTTTCCCCCCCACTGTTGGATGCAAGACCCCGGTGAACTCCAGATGGCCAGCAGTGTCCGCTGGGCCCCATGAAGACTCGGTATGTGGGGAAGGGCGGGGGATCTGCTGTGAAAGGGTCTGATCTCCACAGCTCTGGTGCTGGGAGCACCTGTCCCCTGCAATGGAGACGCTATAATGCAGGGGGTGTGATAGCCATAGGCTGGATGCTTCCCACCATCCCCGAGGGCAGGAGCGTGCTGATCTCATGGCAAGGGGGAGCCCTGTCCACTCCCCCACCCCCAGCTCCGCCTTTCCCTTGGCTGCCACAATACCTGCGGGCAGGGAATGGAGACAGGGAGGGGGCACCGGATCCCTGCTGGCTGTAGAACTGCCAGTGCCCCCTGCCAAGCCCAGCATGGAGGCGTGGTATTCTCCCAGGAATAGTTATTCCCTGCACGGTGTGCATACAGACACCAGCTAATCCCGAGCAGGGCTAGAAACTAGGACCTTCTGCTCCGGAAAATCCTCCTCTGCCCGAGCTAAAGGAGAGTCTCTCAAGGCAGCAAGCTAGGGCTTCCACCCAGTAGAGGGTTTTGCAGACATACCCACATGAGCCAGGCTGGCACAGCATCCAGCCAGGGGCTGCAGTGCCCAAGCACACAACCCAGCACATTAACACAGCCCTGCCATCTCCCTCCTCCACTCTCTCTTGGCTTTTCCCTTTGGCTCTCAGGTCTTTGCTATTCCCCCCTGGCTGGTTTATTGCACTCTGGTCTCAGCCCTGTATCATCCAGCATCCCCGGAGTGGAGCGCCTTGGTTTCCCAGGCAGGTTCTCTCCATGTCCATGTGCCAGGCCTGCTCAGGTGCAAAGCAGAAGGGGCAGTCTGGGCCATGCCAGAGCCAAGCTGTCTGGGGAGACGTCCCTGTGCTGGGACGGCTGTGTGGGCCTCGGATGCCTCTAAATGCTTCACGGGTGTGGCCAGCTGGCTAACAAGCCAGGCTGGCTGGGCATGGAGTGGGAGTTGGGGCTTCCCGATGGACCAGGTGTCTAGACTGGGCGTTGGAACTGGTAGCACCGGGGAGAGCAGGGCTGGATTTCCAAGACCCACTAGGCCCTTACCTTTCAGGGATGAAAATTCCATAGGGTCATGGTCATGGCTCCTGTAGGTTGCGTAGGGTCTGGCTGCATATCGCAATAACAGAGGCCCTGATTCTCCATGCCCCCACACTTGTTTACACTGTGGCAGAGTGGGTGTAGGGAAGGAGGCACTGGGTCCTGTGCTCCCCATCCCTCTTGGTTGCATAGGGTCCTGGCTTCATATGGAGCAGACAGTGCTTTTGAATGGGGAAACTGAGGCACAGAGCACTGTAGTGACCTCCCCAAAGCCAAACAGATCAGTTCTAGGGCCAGATTTCCAAGGACTCAGCACCCACAGCCAGAGCCAGATCTTCAAAAGACTCAGTGCCCATTTATTATTTGTATTGTGGTAGCACCTATAAGCCCCAGTCATGGAGCAGGACCCTGCTGTGCCAGGCGCTGTACAAACTCAGCAGAGTACAAGAAAACTAAAGATACACCTGCACTGCAATAAAAAACCCGTGGCACTGAGTTTCAGAGGCCAGCTCAGTTGACTCAAGCTCCTGGAGCCAGGCTGTGGGGATAAAGGTTGCAGTTTAGACATTATGGTTTGGGCTGGAGCCTGGGATCTGAGACCCACCCCTATGTGACAGAAAGTATCCCTGTGTCCACACCTTATGCCTTGTGAGGGATCATTTGAAAACTCCTAATTGGCTGGTCATTAGTGTCCTGATAAAACGCGTGGGACAACCTTGCCTGTGAAGTTGTAAGATTCCACTGCATGGTGTTATTAACACACCTTCCAGACTGAGATTGGCGAACAGGTCTGGCTCCAATAAAGCAATGTGTGCAGAGTCATCAAGCAGGAAGGGGAGACAAAGGAAGCTCAAACTGCTGAGAAAAAAGCAGCAGGGACCATCCTTCCCCATAGTCCTTTTGTCTCCTGGAGCCAGCTGGAAATGGTTTTCAAAAGGTGAACTGAAACTATAAAAAGGAGGGGTAAACACCTCAAGGCACTGCTCCCTCTCTCTGCCCACTGAAGTCACAGCACCTGAAGGCAAAGGAAGCAGTGTTGGAGTGGGGCAAGGATCCTGACCTAAGAAGTCAGACCGCTGAGACCATGTGGTGAGAAAACTTTGCTTTGAATTTAACATAGTGTGTTAAGTTAGGCACCAGGAGTGTTTTAACTTTAGGTTTTTGTAACCATTTCTGACTTTTATGCCTCATGACTTGTACTCACTTAAAATCTCTCTCTTGGTAGTTAATAAACTTGTGCCGCTGATGTATTGAATCCAGTGAGTTTCAATGGAAGTGCTTGGGAAATGTCAGGTGGAGTGGCAAGTTATGTGCATGTTGTGACGATGTGACTCAGCAGGGAGGGGGGAGTGTTGACCTGGGAATGTGCCCTGGGGATGGGAGACCTGAGAGCCTGTCACCTGAGCCAGGAGGGGGAGGGGGAGGTAACACCTCTGCCCAGGAATGTGAACAGAGGCTGCAGCAGGGAACCTGCTGGGTGGGTGGAGTTGGCAGCAAGGAGGCTGGGGAGAGGAACACAGGGAACCCCAGGGCTGGGGTCTAAGCTCCCTGCTTCCCCAGAAGGACGTGATTGAGGGGTCCTGGTTGTACCCACAAGCTCTGTTGTGGACTGTGTTCCTGTTGTCCAATAAATCTTCTGTTTTACTGGCTGGCTGAGAGTCTCAGTGGATCCCAGGAAGAGGGGTGCAGGGCCTGGACTCCCCCACACTCCGCGACAACTGGTGGCAGCGGTGGGATGTACTGCACCCCGTGAACGGCGCTTCCTGCAGTAAGTGACTGGGGAGCAGTAAAACGAAGGGGAATTGACGGGGACCAGGCGTGCTGAAGATTCAGAGAGAGACGGTTTCGGGGGGCGGTTAACCCCTGGGAATGTGTGACCAGAGAGAAAGACTTTTGCAGTAACAGGGTCCCCCGGGGGATTGCAGCGAGCGGTCCCAGGGGCGGAGGAGTCTGCAGCTCGACCCTGGCAAAGAGGTGGTGACCTCAAGAAGGACTGGCACACTAAGGGCTTTTCCTGGAAACCGTGGGAAGCTGCCCGGCCTGCGAGTGGCCAGCAGGGAGATGTACGCTAAACGCCTTAAGAGTGACCTGGTGGAGCTGTGCAGGCAGAGGGGGCTGCGCATCGGGAGGTCCACCAAGAAACAACTGATTGCCCAGTTGGAGGAGAGGGATCGCTTGGATGACCCGATCCCTGTCCCTGAGGGGAGCCGCCCGGCAGACGCAGCGTGGGCCCTGGGGCCTGACCGGGCTGGGAGGGGTCAGACTGCTGCCGAGGACATCCCGAGACCCTTCCTACCTATGTCTGGGGGAGGGGTTGGGGGAAGCCCAGCGAATACCGAGGGCACCCTGACCCCAGCACCCAGCAGGGGATCCTCCCGGCGGAGCTCCCCATCCCTGGAGTGGAGGCGGCTGGAATGGGAGAGGGAGATGAAAATGAGGGAGCTGGAGGATCATGAAAAACAACGTCAACATGAGGAGAAACAACGTCAACATGAGCAGGAGGAGAAGGAGAAACAACGTCAACATGAGCAGGAGGAGAAGGAGAGGGAGCGTCAGGAGAAGGAGAGGGAACGTCAGGAGAAGGAGAAACAAAGACAGCATGAACTGGAGCTGGCCAGGCTGAGGAGCAGTGGGGCCCCGGCTGTGGTGAGTGAGGGGGGACCCAAGACTGCAAGGAACTTTGATAAGTGCTTCCTGGCCCAGCGGAAGGAGGGGGAGGACATAGATAGCTTCCTGACGGCCTTTGAGAATGCCTGTGAGCTGCACAGGGTTGACCCTGCAGACAGGCTCCAGTTTCTCACCCCCTTACTGGATCCCAAAGCCGTGGAGGTGTACAGCCGGATGACAGGGCCGGAGGCAGGGGACTATGAACTGTTCAAACAGGCCCTGCTCCGTGAGTTTGGGCTGACCCCCGAGATGTACCGGAGAAGGTTCCGGAGTCAGCGTAAAACGCCTGAGGTCACCTACCTACAACTGGCCAACCGGATGCAGGGGTATGCCCGCAAGTGGACAGCTGGGGCCCGAGCTAAAGAGGACCTGCTTGACCTAATCGTACTGGAGCAACTGTATGAACAGTGCCCTTCCGACCTGAGGCTGTGGTTGGTGGACAAAAAGCTCGAGAACCCCCAGCACACAGGGCAGCTGGCCGACGAGTTTGTGAACAGTCGGTCAGGGGGTAGCCGGGAGGAGTCCCAAAAGAACAGGCCCCCCCCGATGCAGAGAGAGAGTCACCAGGGGGCCTCCCAGCGGGGAAATAGGGAGAACCCCCTCCCAAGGGGAACGCCTGGCGTCGGGCCCCTCCGACCCGCTCGAGGGGACCAACGTGACCTGAGCTGCTATCACTGTGGCCAGAGAGGCCACGTACGGTCCCAGTGCCCTGGGCTCAGGGACAAACTGAGCAGACCCAACCTACCCAGGGTTAACTGGGTAGGGACCCAGCTGGACGAGGGGAAGACGACCCAGGAAAGGGGGCCTACCAGTTTACCACCTGCTCAGGAGGGAAGAGTACCCCAGGCCAGCTCCACCAGAGGGCTGGAGGCTCTGGACTCAGGGTGCTCGGTTTACAGGGTGGGCGCGGGGCTGTCCCTCCGGAGAGAGTGCCTTGTTCCCCTGGAGGTGGATGGGAGGAAGGTCAATGGATACTGGGATACGGGCGCGGAGGTGACGCTGGCCCGGCCCGAGGTGGTGGCCCCAGATCGGGTGGTGCCCAACACCTACCTGACCCTGACAGGGGTGGGCGGGACCCCATTTAAGGTGCCTGTGGCAAGGGTACACCTGAAATGGGGGGCCAAGGAGGGCCCCAAGGATGTGGGGGTACACCACCATTTGCCCACTGAAGTTTTGATGGGGGGAGACCTAGAGGACTGGCCAAGCAAGCCCCAGACCGCCCTGGTTGTGACCCGTAGCCAGAGCCGGCGAGGGCCACTGCTCCCTGACCTCGGGGAGGGTACCACACCGGAGGCGCAGGACCCTACCCTGGTGGGAAGGGAGGGCCGAGGGGCACGGCTCAGAGAGGCTGAGGCCTCAGACCTGGCCACTGAGGGGGAACCGGTCCCCATCCCTTCCCCAGCTGCTGAGTTCCAGGCCGAGTTGAGGAAAGATCCCTCCTTGCGGAAGCTCAGGGACCTGGCCGACCTTGGTGTGGGACGGACCATGAGGAGAGGCTGCCAGGAGAGGTTCCTGTGGGAGAAAGGGTTCCTATACCGAGAATGGGCTCCCACAAGGGAAGTAGAGTCCTGTGGGATCAGGAGGCAGCTGGTGGTCCCCCAGAAGTATCGCCGCAAGCTCCTGTACCTGGCCCATGACATCCCCCCTCGCAGGGCACCAGGGAATCCGGCGCACCCGGCAGAGGTTGCTACAGAACTTTTACTGGCCCGGGGTCTTTACCACGGTCCGGCAGTATTGCCGATCCTGTGACCCCTGTCAGAGGGTGGGGAAGGCCCGGGACAAGGGGAAAGCGGCTTTGAGACCTTTGCCCATCATAGAGGAGCCTTTCCAGAAGGTGGCCATGGACATCGTGGGGCCTCTCAGCAAGACGACCCGGTCGGGGAAGAAATACATTCTGGTGGTGGTAGATTTTGCCACCCGCTACCCCGAGGCAGTGCCCTTAGCTTCCATTGAAGCAGACACCGTGGCCGATGCGCTCCTGACCATTTTCAGCCGAGTGGGGTTCCCCAAGGAAGTCTTGACAGACCAAGGCTCCAACTTCATGTCGGCCCTGCTCCGGTGCTTGTGGGAGAAATGTGGGGTCCGGCACGACTGGGCCTCAGCTTATCACCCCCAGTCCAACGGGCTGGTGGAGAGGTTTAACGGGACGCTAAAGATGATGCTGAAAACCTTTATGAACCAGCACCCGCAGGATTGGGACAAGTACTTACCTCACCTGCTGTTCGCGTACAGGGAGGTGCCCCAGGAGTCTACCGGATTTTCGCCTTTCGAACTGTTATATGGAAGGAGGGTGAGGGGCCCCCTGGACCTGATGAGAGACGAGTGGGAGGGGAAGGCCACTCCCGATGGAGAGTCAGTGGTGGAGTATGTCCTGATCTTCCGAGAGAGACTGGCTGAACTCATGGGCCTGGCCAGGGAGAATCTGGCCAGAGCCCAGAAGAAGCAGAAGGTCTGGTATGACCGCACGGCAAGGGCCCGTGCCTACGCCACCGGGGATCCGGTGATGGTTCTCATCCCAGTGAGAAAGAACAAACTACAGGCCGCCTGGGAGGGCCCTTTCAAGGTCGTCAAGCAGCTCAATGAGGTAAACTATGTGGTGGAGCTGTCGAACCGGGCGCACCACCGCCGGGTGTACCATGTGAATATGATGAAGCCATATTATGCCAGGGGGAATGTGGTGTTGGCCGTGTGTGGACAGTGGGAAGAGCAGGGAGATGACCCTTTAGTAGATCTATTCCCTGGGACCAGAGCTGGTTTCCCCCTGGAAACAATCCCCCTCTCGGATCAGCTAACCCCTGCCCAGCAAGCTGAGGTCAGGGAGGTGCTGCATCCGTACCGACAGCTGTTTTCCAACCAGCCTGGACGCACTAATCTGACTGTTCACCGGGTGCAGACAGGGTCGCACCCGCCGATAAGATGCTCCCCCTTCCGAGTCACAGGGAAAACTGCTCAGGACCTGGAAAGAGAGGTCCGGGACATGCTGGCTTTGGGGGTGATCCAGCCATCTGCCAGCCCTTGGGCCTCGCCGGTGGTGCTGGTCCCCAAAAAGGACGGGTCGGTCCGGTTCTGTGTGGACTATCGGAAGCTCAATGCCATCACTGTATCGGATGCCTACCCCATGCCCAGGCCGGACGAGCTCCTAGACAAGCTGGGAGGAGCCCGGTACCTTACCACCATGGACCTTACAAAGGGCTACTGGCAAGTGCCGCTGGATGCAGATGCCCGACTGAAATCGGCCTTTATCACCCCTCTGGGGCTCTATGAGTTCCTGACCCTGCCTTTTGGCCTCAAGGGAGCGCCGGCCACCTTCCAGCGCCTGGTGGACCAGCTCCTGAGGGGGATGGAGAGTTTTGCCGTGGCGTATATTGATGACATCTGTGTCTTTAGCCAGACCTGGGAGGCCCACGTGTCCCAGGTTAGACAAGTGCTGGACCGACTCCAGGGGGCTGGGCTGACTGTAAAAGCGGAGAAGTGCAAGGTGGGGATGGCGGAAGTGTCTTACCTGGGCCATCGGGTGGGGAGCGGCCGCCTAAAGCCGGAACCAGCCAAGGTGGAGGTGATCAGAGACTGGCCCGCTCCCCACACCAAAAAGCAGGTCCAAGCCTTTATTGGGATGGCAGGATACTACCGAAGATTTGTGCCCCACTTTAGCGCCATAGCCACCCCCATCACTGAGCTATGCAAGAAGGGGAAGCCAGACAAGGTGGTCTGGACCGAGCAGTGCCAGGTGGCTTTCCGGGCGCTGAAGGAGGCTCTGGTCAGTGGCCCAATTCTGGCGAACCCGGACTTTGACAAGGCCTTTGTGGTGTTCACCGACGCCTCCGACACGGGACTGGGGGCGGTGTTAATGCAGGAGGATGGAAAGGGGGAGAGACACCCCATCGTGTACCTGAGCAAGAAGTTGCTACCCCGGGAGCAACACTACGCGGCCATCGAGAAGGAGTGCCTGGCCATGGTGTGGGCCCTCAAGAAACTAGAGCCCTATCTCTTCGGGCGACACTTCACCGTGTACACCGACCACTCTCCCCTGACCTGGCTGCACCAGATGAAAGGAGCCAACGCCAAACTCCTGAGATGGAGCCTGCTCCTGCAGGATTACGACATGGACGTGGTCCACGTGAAGGGAAGTGCCAACCTGATAGCGGATGCGCTGTCCCGGAGAGGGGGCCCCGAACTTCCCCAGGTCACTGGTCACAGTGACCCCGCTCAGTTCAGTCTCGAAGGGGGGAGAGATGTGACGATGTGACTCAGCAGGGAGGGGGGAGTGTTGACCTGGGAATGTGCCCTGGGGATGGGAGACCTGAGAGCCTGTCACCTGAGCCAGGAGGGGGAGGGGGAGGTAACACCTCTGCCCAGGAATGTGAACAGAGGCTGCAGCAGGGAACCTGCTGGGTGGGTGGAGTTGGCAGCAAGGAGGCTGGGGAGAGGAACACAGGGAACCCCAGGGCTGGGGTCTAAGCTCCCTGCTTCCCCAGAAGGACGTGATTGAGGGGTCCTGGTTGTACCCACAAGCTCTGTTGTGGACTGTGTTCCTGTTGTTCAATAAACCTTCTGTTTTACTGGCTGGCTGAGAGTCTCAGTGGATCCCAGGAAGAGGGGTGCAGGGCCTGGACTCCCCCACACTCCGCGACACATGTTATTTCTATTAAAGAAATAACAGGCTTTATATAAACTTGCACTGTCCAGAAGAGTGCTGGGCGGTACAGGATATGACTGGGAGTATGTTGGGGTCATGCTGCAGTATAACCCAGGCTGGTAAGAGCCGAGGTGTGGCTGATTGGCTGCAGCTCACGTGCAGTCATAGCTGGGAGTGACTTGCATGCTGAAGGCTGTTTGAGAGCAGTCCAGGCAGGAGGCTACAGCAGCAAAGCACTGTCAGTGGCCCCCCAGGTTAGGGGGCAGGAGTGACACAGCCCCTCGTTAGTCTGGATTCTACCTGGGTAAGTCATACCGTCTTGTGGGATTTCAGAACCCAGCTCGAGCCTGAACGTCTACACTGCAATATTTAGCCCCCCAGACCAAGCCCCAGGAGATCAAATTCACTGACCCAGCTGTGTAGACATACCCAATGAGACAATCCTGGTCAGCTGATGGGCAGCACTCTGCTCACCAGAGGCCAACCATTATCCATTTCCTTGGAGCTTCGTAGCAGAGGAGAGTTGGAAGGAGGAGGAGGAGGGAGCTTGGCAGATTTCTACAGGGAGCTCGACCCACATGTGTGGGGCAGCATGGGCGAAAGGCCAAAGTGCTTGTTTGAAAATTAAACACGCAGGCAATGAAGGCTGGCGTCATGGGCCGATGGGAGGCAGGAGGTGATGTCTTGCACATTTATTTAGTCACCCGAATAAGAGCCAGATTTCCGAGCACTCAGCACCCAACACACCAAACTCTTGACAATTCAGCCTTGGGTGCCTGCCCAGTGTTTACAATTTTATAGCTGCTCTGGCGGCCTTTGGGGAGCACAAAAGCTTGTCTCTTTCGCCAACAGGCATTAGGTCCATGAACGATATTCCCTCCCCCACCTTGTCTCTAACATCCTGGGGCCAACAAAGCTACAACATCACTGCAAACCTGCTGCCTCTGTCCGTTTCAGGCATGATTATTTTGCTTTCGGTCTTTTGAAACAAAGACAGACTTAGTCCCCACTGACCATCACTCCCTTCCCTTTCCCCATCCTCCCGGCTGTCTCTTTGCCCTCGCCTCTTCCTCCGTCTTTCCGCTTTTGCAACTCCCCGCCCACCCATTGCTCCTTTCATTTATGCCACATAATTGAAGCAAAAAGAGAAGCTGAAATAAAATAACAAAGTTCCCTGCATTTTTTTCTCCCCTTTCACCATCAAAGTGACACATTCAGCTGAAGACAGTGGCTTTGGGAGTCCCTGCTGCAGTGAGATGATGAAAGAGGAGTTTGTGCATTATGCATAAAGGACTCATTTCAAACTGCACAGGGAGAGGACAAGGAAAGAATTTTTCCCTCTTAGCTCTGCCAGTTGAGTCTGCTGTCTCCCTCCCTTCTCCTTGGTAGCGTCCCTCCCAGATGCCAACCCTCAGCCAGTGGCGGGACCTTTGCCCTTCACGTCTGATGTGGGCATGGAAGGGGGGAAATACCAGCGACGCCTGGATTGATCCACTTCTGTCTTGTGAGGGCTGAATTGCCAGTTCTCCTTTCAGATCCACATGGCGGATCTTAGCTCTGAGTTGCAGGTACGTCAGGAGAGCCAGGTCCCGGCAGCGTGCTGACCCTGGCCGGGTCAGGAGGGAGAATTCACTTTTCCTTTTCTGTGCTTCGTGCCTTTGGCGGGTTTATATTTTCCTCTTTGCCAGCAATTGGGAGGAGGAAAGCAGCAGCAGTATAGACCCAGGAGGGCATCTGGGCAAAGGACAAATAAATGCAGCGGAATCTGGGGTGCCTGCGTTTAACGCCATGCATCCAAAAAAGTAACCCTCTCAAAGCCATTTTTAAGTGCCAATGTGTCTGGCCTCTGTTTATGCTGCTCAGTTGTGAGGATACGACATGGAAAGTGGTCACTTTGGGGTTTTTAAGGTAGGAAAAGAATTTCAGCCTTTCTGGGAGCCATCCGGCTGCAAAAAGAGAAAGTCAGAGGAACCATTAAAATAAGGTTTGGTTTAGAAATAGTTTAGAAAATGTTAATGATTATTAGCACGTTATAAGCATGTTACAATCATGAGCAGTGTGTGTTCTAGGCAGTAAGAAGCACATCAGGAGAAGGTGGTTATAAGCTATGGCTGGAGTTTATAATGAGCTCTCAGCACAGATTGAAACATCTATTAACAATTTGTTACCCCTTTCTGAACTGTGGACCTTTCATATAAAGTGTGAACAAAAGTGACAGCTAGCAGGAGTCACGTGTAGATCGTGATGGATGTTTAGCAAGCACTGAAATGCCTGGTAGATTTCACTGTCCTTGCACTATGAAGACATTCCTTCTGCCTGGCCTGGGACGTTCACAGGTACGGTTAACTGACTCAGCCAAGGTCACACAATAAATCTGAACGGAGATTAGAGCCCTGCCCAGGCCTGGCGTTGCTACAGCAGGTCTAGACCTGATCCGTGAGAGCAGTTGGTCTCCACCCTTGTGGACTCAGGACTCATTTGTTAACCATGATGGCCTGCCGTGACCCAGTAAATAGCTTCAGTGCAAAAAGCATCTGGCTCACTAAGTGTTTCTTACTCACGACATAATAGCCACATTAACATACTAAGTATGGGAAAAGTACACCATGCATACCATAGCTGCTGCTCCTGCAGCTGCTGTCCTGTGGGCCTGGCTTGGCTCAGCTCCCTGCTTCGGGTGGTGCAGCGTCTGGGGTCCCAGTGCTATCTGGGGGGCAGGCCCAATTTGTGTGAGCGGCGTCTCAACCTGGCGCATGGGACCACAGCACCACTCACTTGTCTTTGGTCCATCTGGCCCCCCGCACAGCATCGCCCCCCGCAGAGCCTCCCACACAGCCCTTTAACTCAATTTTGGGGTGCGACCCCTGGGGTGAGAAACCTTGCATTGGAGCCCAGCACGTCCCAGCCTAATCACATAACCTGCCTGGGTCTCTCTTCCCCATCTGCAAAGTAACCGTTCTTACTTCACCACATGCTGCCGTGTTCCTAAAATCCTGTACAGCCCCAGCCATCCTTGGCCAGACCAGCTCTGGGCTCGTTCTCACAGGTCGCACGACTCCTTATCCAACTGGCGGCTGAATTTTTGCAGTCCCGCTTAAAAATTGATGCCACTCCTCCTGGCTGAAATTTTGCATGAAAGATGCTTTGATGGCCCGCGTGACGGATGAGAAGCTGCTGTGTATTTATTTATGAATACTGATCTGTAACAATGGCAAGAATATTGTAAGGGACCCAGACACAGATACTCAAAGGATCCATTGAAATCCATGGCAGTTAGGCGCTGAAAAATCTTTGAGGGGCTGGGCTCTGGGCAGTGAGGTACAGCTATTGTATAATGAGCGGGGGTAACTAGCATTTCCTGTATGACTGTATTGATCTAATTTCAGAAAGTTATGGAAGGAGCAACTCAGCGGATCTAGATATGGAAAGCATCACAGCAGATCTAGATGCAGGCACCCTGGCACACCCCCCAAAGACTGTTTGCATCAAGGAGCCTGTCTCTGAGAAGTTGCAAGCCTTGTTTTTGCCAAAGCTAGGAGCCTGGAGAGAAAAAGAACAAGGAAGAGTTAAAAAGCACTTCTAAGGAATTGTGATATTTGAGGGCTGGGCCTTTAAGGGCTGGGCCTTTAAGGGCTGAGCTTCCCTGATCGAGAGTCTGGGCGAGGCTCTGTGGCCCTCTGGTTGTTATGCTCAACTAGTGGGAAGGAGCCTCAGACAGAATAAAGCAGAACTTTGGCAAGCCCCTTGAGTGCTGAGTGATCACTGAACACTCCTGGGGTCACTTGTCACAAGCTGTCTCAGGAGTGGGAGAGATGCTGCCGTGGGAGTCTAAAGAAGGAGGCAGGGAACGGGAAACCTTAGGGAACAGTTTGAGATGCGGACTGGCTGCTGTATTGCTTTAACATCTGCATTCTTGGAAATCCTTTTGTTCTTACATAAATGACACTTCACTTAAGGAGGGCATCTGGTCACTCTGTCAGCCCAGGGGAGCTGGAAGAACTTGTACAGTGGGGGTGCTAAGAACAATTGAACGAAACTGTAAACACTGCATATGATGGAAACCACTTCAAGCCAGGAGTGTGGCAGCCGCCCAGCATCCCTAGTTCCAGCACCTGTCAACCACTGACATTGCTCTTGGAGGCAGCAGAGCAGCAGGGTCTGAGCGTAGGTCAGGTCTGCTGAGTTAATCCCTGGTGAATGCAACCCAGGGGTTGGTCCGAGAGGGGGAGAATTGTGAGATTCCACCTGAAGCCAGGGGGCGGCTCTGGCAGAGGCTGCTCTGACAAGGCCAGGAGGGCCCCGAGGTGCCGTTCCCTGGGTAGCTGGCAGCCTGCATTTTCAGACCTGCTGAGTAATCTCTACTCCCAGCATGGTTAGCAAGAGCAGCAGGTGCTCAGCACCTTTGAAAATCAGGCCGTTCGTGCTTTTCATTAGTCCCACTTTGAAAACTATTTGGTCTTCTGACACGTAAAGAAGAACCAAGTTGGCACGTGGGGAAATGGATTTGCGGGAGAAATTGTGCATGGATCTTTCTTTCTCCCTCCCTTCCTCTTACTTAATGGGAATACACAAAGGGAATACCTCTGCCTCTTGTTCCCCCTCCTCACTGAATAAACAACCTTAACTCTGCCCTGTAGTGACATCACAAGGGGGAAAATATGGAGCGAAAGCTAATATGGTTTTAAAAACCAGTTTAATTGAATTGGAGCTCACATGCCTTACTCATAATTGTTACAATGTTGCATGGCATCGCTGTGGTTGGCTCGGGTGCTTTGCGGGGTGTTTCTGTACCGTAACGTGTTTGGATTGCTTTTCAGCACAGCCTTCACTCTGACTTTCCTGGGTTTCTAGTGCTTGCTCTGAGGACAATGATAACATCCCTCTCATGTTGTTATCCTTCAGTTGCTGATGGGGGGCTCTCCATCTTAACGTCGTTTATTTTGGCTGAGAACTAGTTGTAGCTTCATTGGCACGTTAATTCACCTACAGCTTAGAGTAGCAGAATAATGAAGCACAGCTGCGGCTGGAAAAGCACCGTGTTTGATGCAAAGGGATGGCCACTTTTCCTGGGTGGTGTTGAATTCATTTCCTAACTGGAGAGTGGCTATGGATAATAGGAGGCAAAAGATGTGGGAGATGGGGGCTGCCCCTCCCTCGAAGCAAAGCTAATCTGGCCTCTGCTGGCAGATGGCATGGGCACGCTTTACCAAGCAGGCAGGTGGGGGACTCTGGAGACCAGAAGCAACAAGCTTATTTCTCTTCCTTTTCCTACACAGAATTATGGCTGTGGTTTACCGAAAAGCCTGGCTCCTAAATCCCTTAGGCACTTCTGAAAATACCAGCTCATCAGGAGTAACATGCAGGCTCTCCAGAAGAGTTTAACTGGGAACCCCTAAGGATTCTAGGGGTTAAGAGTTGGAAATCCAGCAGTTAAGCCTTGATCCAGCACAACATTTAAGCACCTGCTTAACTTTAAGCACGTAGATCATCCCAGGGATGTCAAAGTGAAGCAAATATTTAAGCACTCTGCTGGATGTAGGGCTTGAATTATTTTAATTTTTATAGGGTGGGGTTGTTTTTTGCAAATCTATCGACTCCCCATTCGCTACACTGGAATAATATTAAATTGCAGGCAGGGAAAGAGTACAGCGAAAGGGCTCTTGTTACAAATCTAATTGACTTTTCTGTTGATTAGGCTCCAATGCTCTCGGGGTGGAAGAGTAAAACTGGCCTGGTCATGGTTCTCGTTCATTTCCCTTGTGCGATGATGCCATGTCTGTTATCCCTTCTCAGTCCAATCCAATATCCTGCAAAGCTGGAGTGGCATCTGGCCTTGGGTTTAGCAACAGCTGTGAAGGATGATTTAAACTCATTTGTGGCTGAAGCAGATTATAACACCGTTTGGCCAGTGCAGATGGAGCCAAACTGGATTAAAGCTGGGGTTAAGAAGAAAGAAAATCTGTCTCCCAGCCCAGTTCTCTACCTGGACTCGATATATATATAAACTATAAGATGGAGCCCAATCCTGCAAACTAATGGGAGTGCTACTGGAATTACTCCTGGCAGTAAGTACTGCAGCTGGCCACACTGTTTGTAGAATCAGGCCCTTGGTTTGGCTGGATCTGTTCCCACCAACAGGCAGATCTTCAGCTGGTGTCAATCAGTATAACTCGGTGGAAGTCCGTCTCTGCTGATTGACACCAGCATGGGGGGCTGGCTCAGTGTCTGGCCCAGTTTTGTTCTAAGCAGCGAGCTGTGAAGCCCGGCTGTTGCCGTCCGCCGCGCGTGGTGGTGCCCACTCTGTGCAGGGCGTCACTTTGACCCAGGCCCCCAGAGTTGTGTTCTGCGCTGTAGCATGTTAGCAAGAGAAATGGGGACTCCGGTGATTGCTGCTGCTCCCTGAAATACCCCTCCCTGCTGGAAGCCCCTGCCATGCCCCTTGGCCACCTGTGTTAACCTCCCTGTCCAGCGACTCCTCAGAGGAAGACAAAAGAGGAGACTGCAGCAGCATGGCTGGGGGAAAACAGCTGCTCTGTCCCCCAGTCACCGTCTCCTGCCCCGGTAGCTGTGGTCAATTCCCTCACCTGCCTGCCTGCTTCTCCCCTTTCCTCTCCTCTGATCTTGGAGCTCCCTGCCCCTCATCCTGGCATATGGGTGAGCTATCAAACTTCCCTGCTTATTGCGTTGCTGGGGAATCTCTCTGCTCCCTAGGCCTGGCTGTGGGGAACTTGTAAACTACTGGGGATGCTTTTTTATTTTCTGGGGACATTTCTTATGGTCACTGGCAGGTGCATTCTTTGTTCTTCTTATTCTTATTATCCATTTGTATTACAGTAGCGCCTGGGACCCACCGCTGTGGACCAGGACCCCTGTGTGCTAGGCGCAGTACATTGTCATTGCTATTTCTTAAGTTAGTTTGGGAGTCCACCCCAGTGGATCTGGCTCTCAGCCATTGATAGACCCATGTCCCGCCAGAGGCCGTGGGTCAAGCTCTGGGGCAGGGAGATAGCATCTTGCCTAGCACAGGCACATGTGTGAGATTGTCTGGGCTGCCTCCTCCCACTTACCGTGATGTCACTTTGGAGCCTGGTGGCTGCTGCCGTCAGGGAGCCTGGGACATGCCAGATGCAATTAAAGACTCAATTTTCCAATAGGTTTCCCAGCGACTGTACGGCAAGGAGAGCTCCTCTCCTGGGGGACGGTGCAGATGGCTGAGCCGAGCAAAATGGGAACCGTCCCATGCATGCTGGGGAATAAAACGGCGTTGAGGCAGGGAGTGGGGGGAGACTATTCCTCCTCTTGGCTTTGAGTGGCGCAGGGAAGCGGATGGGAGTCTAGATCCAGGGTGGGACCTGACTCTTGGGGGCTTCAATTGTTGTGTCTATTTGCCAGCTGGTGGCCAGACACTAGCATGGACCTAATCGATTAGACATGTCCTACATCGGGGGGGCTTGCTCGGTGTTTGCCCTGCACGCACAGGATCCTTGGGGGCCTGTGGGCAGCAGCTCTGTTGGGCGAGTTGGACTGAGCTTGCCCCAGCAGAGCAGGTAGGAGCCGCACTCCTGGTTGCAGGGGCTGGGCTAGCCTGGGGGTTGCCTCCCTCTAGCCAACCTGGGAGGAGCAGCCATTGGAGGCTGGCGAAGCGTGAGGTGGGCCGCGCTGATCCAGCCCCTCTGCCCCTGCCCCAGGTGGCTCTTCCAGAACCCAGGGCTCGATTCTGGGCCACATTTTGCAGGAGGTGCAAACCAGGCAGGGACGACAGGGGGCGTCACCTCACCCTTATGCCCTCGGAGCTCTGAGCTGCTCCCTGGAATGCAGTGTGGCCCAACCACATGCCCAGCGTGGGTGCCTCTCATGGCCTGGGCACGCTGCTCCACCGGGAGATGGGGGTGGCTTTGGGCTGCTCTGCTAGTCCCGCACCAGAGGGAAGACCCCTTTGCCCCAGGAGCATGGCCTGGGGTGATGTTCTGCCCTGGGCACCATGGGAGTAGCCCAGAGGAGCCTGAGCAGGGCCAGAATTGGCCTGCAGCCAGCACATGCAGCGAGTCCCCAGGCCAGCGGATGGATGTGCCTGAGGGATGCTGCCTCCTCCTTAGCGATAATCGTCTGCTTTCTGGATCAGTCACAGTGGGCTCAGGGCTGCAGTCATCTCCTGTCGGTTGATTAATGGTCCCTGTCTGGGATTCACAGCTTGGCGAGCTCCAGAGCCTCCAGTGACTGACTGATGGGTAGCCCGACAGCCTGTCCCAGGAGCCGCTCCTCCTCCACAGCCTGAGGAGAAGAAGAGCGATGCTGTCTGCGGGGATCTCAAAGGGATACGTGAGCATTTACTGGAAGTCTCACCATGCCCCTGTGGATGAGCTGGGTAACTCACTGTATCAGGCCTGCTTCTCAGAAGGGGAAACTGAGTCACAGGAAAGTTAAGTGAGGGGCTCTAGGTCACCCAGCAAGACAGTGACAGAGATGGGAAGAGACCCCAGGAGGCCCAGAACCCAGTGCCTGCTGCAACCATTATACCACCCTTCCTTTCCAGAGCTGGGCATAGAAACCAGGGGTCCTACCTCCCAGTGCCTTCTGCTGCAATTGCCAGACTGCTCTTGGCTGGGATAAGCCCTAACCCGTTCAGATTTCTCTCTCTGTGTGTGTAGCTGGCTTCCCACCTCCCAGGACATGCTCTCTAAGGGCAGACAGCCTCTCATGAGACCATTGCTTGATCCACGTCAGGGTTCCAGGGCGGGAATCACTATGCTCCTTAGCACTCAACCTTCCACAGTCCGAGGTCCAAATGTGACCCGTGAGTCAGGGAGACAAAGGAAGGATGCCACCCACCTAGTGACTCTGGATCTGCAGTGCCTCAGTCGCCCTCACTCAGTCATGATGTTGGCAACTGGCTGGGGGATGGGGGAATGTTATATAAAGCCTTGATTCATTCTCCAGCCTGGGAGCCCCAGGGAGCATGACTTCCTGCTCCTGAGCAGGCAGAGGAGACAGGCAGCTGAGTGATCCTCCCAGCCCCCAGTCTGATTCACAGGGCCAGATCCTCCCTCTCTCACCCAAAACAAGATCTGTTTCACTGGAGCCAATGAGGTGACACCTGTGTCCATGACCAAAGGGCCAGGCCCAAAGGAGAAAGTAAGCAGAGGTCTAAATAAGAACCAAGGGCCTGATTCTAAATTCCTTGGGTAGGTGCAGGGAGCCTTTAAGCCACATTTGTGCTCCTTATACACTGGGGCTGTGCAGGAGCCTACCTGAGCCTGGGTGTAAGTTAGAGCAGCCTCAGGGGCTGCTCTAAACTTACCTCTGTTTCCCCTGACCTTCGTAAGGAGTGTCCTTCCTGGGTTAGGATAAGGCACATTGGTGGTGTGTCTTTGTCTGTGGGGCTGTGTGTGTGGGGGGCAAGCTTTGCCCTGCTATGCTTGTTCAGTGGATAATCAGAGGGCTTCAGCCTCTCTGGGGCTGTAAAAAGGGCATCTTCCACCAGCTCTCTGACTGCTGTCGATAACATCCCCCCTCGCCTAGCTAGAGAGCTAGACTAGGGAAGGGTGGAGGAGGAATAAAGGTTTTATTGGCACATGTGTGGGACGGTCCCTTTCCTCACCAACCACGGTGGGGCTATGTGTGGGTGAAATGCTGGTAAATTTCACACCAGCCGTTGCTGATATTTAAAAGCACAAAGAAGTGAAATATCAAAAATCCTCCACTGAACCCTGAGCTCTTGCTCTATCCTGCTGGCTGTCTCTGAGAGAGCCTCTCAGACACTGGGGAAACAAAGCTGATGAGATGAGTGGATTCACAGAAAGGTACAGAAGCTGCAAGCCAGAGCCCAGGCATCTTGCTGTTGGAGAGGAACTAAGTCGGTTACAAACAAAGTTGCAGCCAGAAGGCAAATGGGTTTGGTTTTCTGGTCTCCAGAGATGCTTTATAGCAGCATGAGCGCCTGTCTTTTAGTTGCATGAACCATGAGCACTTGCCAGGTGTCTCTGAAATGCCACCTTCTGGGCCCCTCCTTTGGAGGCAGCTGAGTCTAGTGGTTAGAGCAGGGGACTGGGAGTTAGGAAAGTCATTGTTCCCCACTCTGCTGCTGACTTTGGGTGTGAGGTTGGCTGTGTCACCTCAGCTCCCTGTCTTGGTTTCCCCAGTCTGTGGAGCGGGGTTATATTTATCTACCTTCATGGAGTGCTTGGAGAACCTCAACTGAAAAGCATAGCAATGCTAGGGCCAAGGATTTTAGTGGCACTGCTTTATTGTTCACTCCAGGAATCAGTGAGGGGCGTGTGGGGGGGTGTCTGTGCGGGTTTTCTTGTGCTGGGATATGTCACAGGGCAGGAGTCTGCCATCCACAGCGTTGGGTGGGGTGTCCAAAAAATAAAGGAGTAAACTTCAAAATCAGTTATTTATTGGGGCTGAAATTCACCCCTGTGCATAGAGCCAGCACCCCAGACTACAAACCCTTTGTGCCCAGCCGGGACACAGTGAAATGTTCAACACAGACTTTCTAAATGAGCTATGTTTTCAGCAAAGGGACCACTAGAGGGAACAATGAGCACACTAGAGAGCAAGGGGCTGCACTACACTAACCTAAACTTTCTAATCTGTACTCTTTTCAAGCATTAGATGGTTTTCTCCTAAACAGGCACCGTAAGGAGAAGATCGGTTCATGGCCTGACACACCTGCATTCCTTTCTCACAGTCCGGTCACTGCAGGTGCAAGGGCCTCCTCCCCTGTAGCTTCTGACATCTGGGATAGATTTTAGGTACCTCCACCTCTTTTACTCTCCATCTGACCCTGAAGCTCAGGCGGCATGTGTTTCCTCTGTTTCGCAAGCTCTTGCTACCTCTTTCCCCTCTGCTGTCACTCATTAGCGCTCTGCCTGCATGATTTCGCTCTGGAAAGGAGCTGGGGACACAGATCGCATGAAAGATGGACAACAAAATAAAGGTGAATGTAGATTTTGGCTTCATGGCTGGATGTTTTTCTAATGGCCCAACTGACCTATTTCTAGGCGACTACAGCTGAACGCCGGTGGCCTTGCCCAGGGTCAGAGGCGGCATGGTTTGGGCCAGGCCTGCGCTGGCAGTCACGGCGTCAGGTCGGGGTGGCGGGTGGGCGAGGGACCTTTCCATGCCGGCAAAAGCCCCCGTGTAGACGCCGCGTTGTGCGGTTCCGGGGGGCCCTGCCGGAGAGGCCTTGGCCCTGCTGGGCAGGGGCGCGGAGCCCCCCCGGGGGCCAGTGGAGAGAACGATCCAGAACGGATCCCGGTGATTACTAAGAGCTCAAGCCAGGCTAACCAACAGATGTTAATTGCGTGAACCCTTAACAGTGAATAACTAATCAGGGCTCACATAGGGGCTCATTTAAATAAATGTAAATAACCCGCCCGCAAAAACACCAGTGAAATGATCACATGCCCCCCCCACCACCTTGCGGATCAATATTCATGAACTTCATTTGAATGCCCCGCCTTCTTTTGGCTCCTTGTGCTCTGATTGGCTAGTTCCTTTGTCACTCCCTGGCCCGCCGCCCGGCCCCTCCTCTCTTGCTCCCCGTTACTTGGAGGCCCCGCTAAGAAGGTTGCAGCCTAACCCGGCGGCTGTGCCGGGCCCCGCCTTCCTCGTTGGGGTGCTGGGCGCTGATTGGTCCTCCCGTGCTGTCAGTCACGCCGCGGGGCCCCCACCCCGTCCCCGGCTGGGGCTCAGCAGCAGGTTGGGTTGCGCGGCGGAGGTTGGTGTCTGAGGCGGCCGCGGGCTCCCCTCCTCCGCCCCCTCGGTGCCCCGCGGAGGGTGAGGAGGGGCCGGGCCCCGGGGCGGGTGGGGTTCTCGCCCAGCCCGGGGAGGGAGCGACGGGAAACCCCGGCGCAGGCCGCGGCCTGGCGGAGCCCCCGCCCCAGGGACCCCCTCGGGGCCCGGTCGGGCCGGAAGAGGGGCGGGCGTAAGGGGAGGGGTACGGGAGTGGGGTGGTGGGGGGTGGGGAGGTTGGGGGAGGAGGGTACGGGGATGGGGAGGTTGGGGGGAGTGGGGTGGTGGGGGGAGGAGGGTACGGGGATGGGGGGGAGGGTGGGGTACGGTGGGGGGAGGTTGTGGGGAGGGTGGGGTGGGGGATACGGGGGTGGGGAGTGGAGTGGGCAGACAGGGTTGGGATGGCAGTTGGGGGTTAAGGGGTAACGGGGCATGTGTGGACATTGTGGGGATAAGAGGGTAACAAGGGGTACTGGGGTAATAAGGGAGTGGCCATGTAGGGGGATAAGGGGACATGTGGAAGTCCTGGTTTAATGAGTGGAGGAATAGGGGGGTACTGGGTAATAAGGGTATATGCATCAGGGGAGAATGGAGGAGTAGGGGGCATGTGAGGATACTGGGGGAATAAAGGGGAGCGGAGGGTTGGGGAGCGGAGGGTAATGAGGGGCATGTTGGAATCCTGGGGGGAATAAGGGGGTGTTGGCATGTGGATGGGTGAGTTTGGGGTAATAAAGGGGCATGTGGGGGTTCTGGGGTAATAAGACAATAGGTCTGTGGAGTGGGGGAATAAAGAGGAATGTCAGGGTAATTAATGGAGGAATGTGGGGAGTTGGATAGGACCATTTTTAGATAACTGGGGAGCAGGTACTTGATATAACATGGGTATCGGGGACAGCTGGAGAGCATGGGGGTAATATGAGTTGTATGTGGGACTGGTAACATGTGAATATATATGTATATGGTTATAGTGTGTTGGGAGGTAGCGAGTGTGGTGTATTGGGGAGCTGTTAAAGATGTGGGTGGGGTATATCACTGGCAAGGAGTTGATGGCTGGTTGAAGGTGGTACTGGTAGCTTTCCTGTTCTTTTTGGGGAGTATTTTGGAGGGGTGTGTGATGGATTGTAAATCACAGGCTAGTTTAGGGAGGAGTAATTGTGCTGATCAAGGTTTTTCATTTTTATGAGGTGGGGGCTAGACAGGTAATGTCGGTGTTGCAGGCAACAAGGGAGGGAAATTCTCTTTCTCCATCTCCTTGTTGAATTTCAGGCTGAGGTGGTATAGAATTTGGTATGGAAGCCAAATACTAGCAGGTGTTCTGGGGGAGCAGGGGGGATTAGGAAGGGAAGAGTTTGTGGGAGGGGGGTGTTATGGCTCATTCTGGAGGCAGTGGATTTCCTCTCAAAGTTGTTTCATTAGGCTGTGTTGGAGGGTCTAAACACTCATGTTTTTTGTACTAGGCCATTGCTAGCAGATGTGATTTTAAAATAGAAACAAAGAGGGAAATAACTAATTAGGTTATAGTCTAGTGTTAGATTTATTCTGTTCTTTGTATCTTTTTATATTAGTGATTGTTTTGAATTATTCAAATTCCCTGTCAGTACAGCTTTTTAAAAAAATAGGGTGGAATTGCACTTGATGGATGGTTCTTGGTGAAACTGACAACCTAGAACTATTTGTTTATAGGTGTAGGTATTTAAAAAATGTACTTTGACAAATACAACTCTGGTGACTTTACCAGTAGAGGAGCTGACTTCCTCATAGGCCACAGGAAGCAGTAATTTGATATTTAATCTGAGTCCATCCAATTCTATAAGAGAACTTCAAGTAACTGTTCTTGTGTTTTTCTTTTGAAGCATATTAGCTTTCAGGACATTCTTACCCTTACAACAGCATGGCAGTGAACTAACACTCATTCTGCAGATTTAAAGCATATTCTTAACTTTATGCACTGTGCGTAGTTCCAAGTGGGTATTTTTTTGTAGGTACTGGGGCCTAAATCTGTTTGCTTTATGAAGGTGTGCTATCTGCTGCAGTTTAACTTCATGGTGTTACCTAGATTACTTCAACCGTATTTATGGCCAATATAAAATATATTACACAAAATAACACTAGTTAAATACTTAAGTATAGCTTTTTGTGTTTAAGTTTCTCTCATGCATTTTGTAGCTCTAAACCAAACAAGAATAACACTTTCTTTGTTTGTGGTTTTCCAAGTGTTGTAACATGTTACAACTTCCATAGGAAGCAGTTTTTAAATGTACCTCGTGTTCCATTTGTAATGTTCCTTATTTTCCCCCTTGATGTAGTGTTTATACTCCATATAACTTCAAAATATTTTAAAAGCATTAACTAGATGCTCACAACATAGAGGGAGTTTTACAGGTGAGGAAACTGAGGCACACACTGACTTGTTCTAGTCTAGGACAAGCAGAAAGGATGAGTTGTTAGGCGCTAGCTTGGGACTTGGGAGACCCAGGGTCAGTTCCTTACCCTACACAGACTTCCTCTGTGACCTTGGGCAAATAATTTAATCTCTCTGGGTCATAGCTGCTTATCTGTAAAATGGAAATAGGGCAATGTTACTATCTCACAGGGGTACTGAGGATAAATACAGTAAAGATTATGAGGTGCTTGGATACTGCTGTAATGGGGGGCTGGATAAGATCTAAAGATATGGGGAAATAGTGTCAGGACTGAGAATTTGGGGAGTTCTAGCTCCTGACTCCCAAACTCATGCTCTAGCTACTAGACACTGTTCTCCTCAAACTTGAGCAGACTCTCTGGCCTTCAGAAAGTATTAAATGCCATTTTCCCCCCGCTGGTTAAAGTAGCCCACTACTTTGTAAAATGAAAATCACATAACTGAATTTGTCACTTTTAGTAATAGGGGAAATCATGATTCCTCATACTGAAAGACATCTTATTAGCACAGTGGCTGGTCCTTTGAGCCTTGGTGCTGGCAAAATGCCTCGGCTTAACTGGTTGTCATTAGAATAGTTTATGCTTTGTGCAAGGCTTGAAATAGTCACTTGTCCACTTACCAGTAACTAGTGGGAAGTTTTCCCTAATGTGTTCAGGAGGGGGTGGAGAGAAGCAGAATTTAAGCTGCCATTTTAAAAAAAAATACCTTCTTGTCCTTTCAGTTGTGAAGAAATGTGGGCCTGTGTAGTGTTATCTTACTGAATTTGCAGACCCTGGTGCTGTGTAGAATTGACAACTGATCAATTTCACTGCTGCTATCAGAACCCTGGGGGTAGCAGTAAAGCTGAAAAACAATCATGACAGTTTCACTGTCTTGCTGCTTGGAAAAAGGCAGGCTCTGGGGGAGGATGGCCCAAAAATGGTGGTTGCAAGAATTGTAGAGAAACAGTCCACAACAGATGAGGTATTCTGGGGTTAGGGCAGCTGAGGGGTAGGACGAGAACTCCTCTTTAAGAGCCGTAGGGGGACTTAATTTTATCAGACCCCTGCTAAGAAGATAGTGATATGAGAAGTGAACCCCTTGTAGAGTTTCAAGCGGGGTTCTAGGATAAGAAGCTATAAACAGCAGCTTGCTCCAGTCCATGTTTTTTTGCCTGTCAATGCTAAAGGTTTGCACCAATCTAACTAGAGTGGTGGCTAGCTATGAATGCTTGAAATCCTTTGTCTGCACAAGGTCTCGGTTTCCCCATCTCTAAAACAGATAAAAGGGTTGAGGCTTGACTGGCTACTGTTTGAACAGGTACTTTGAAGTGTAAAGTGTTAAATTATCATTTGCCTTGTCTAATGTGTTTTGACATGCTTTTTTTAAAATTGGGTGGTACCCTGACCAGTTGGTTGTCAGAAAGTGTTGAATTTGAAAATTGCTAGTATGACTGTTTTGTAACCCTCCTGATAGGTTGAGAGACCTAACAGGTGGTAAATACTATGTTGCCAAGGTGATGTGATGTTCTCCTCCTCCTTTGTGGGTCTGACATTTTGCACATCAAACTAAGAGAAGATATTAAAGGGGGGAGGGAAATGAAGATTAAGAAAAATGTAAGTAATGTTCCTTCCCACACTGCTCTGTGGTCTCACCTGGTTAATAACCTAAGCCTGTTAGAGGACTACCAGCAAAGCTGAAGAGGGCATAATTTTTACCCACGTCTTCATGCTGGTATCCTCCGCTTGTTAAAAAAATTACCCAAACTTTTGCAGCATAGATAAGATTCAAAGGGCCAAGTTCTGCCCTTGGATTCATGCATGAAACTTTTGACTCCAGTGGGAGTTGCATGTGCATTGCATATGCATATCTAATGGTAGAACTTGTACCAAATTACTCTGGGCTAGCCTACAATATTGAAGTGAGTGCCTTAGGTTTTATTGCTATCACGTAAGCATTTCACCTTTCTATTTGCTCCATCCAGGTCAGCTAAATAGGTAGCTGTGGGAGAGGTGCTGTGGTACTGCAGCAGCTCTGCCTCTGTTTACCCAATGAAGTCTTCAGGACACTTTGTTCATGGATGTGGCTTTGATGTGGGGACTTCAGTACCTCTGAAGTCTAAGACCAACAAACAAAAAGAATCTTTGGGCCTGGTGGCTTCAACTTTCAGCCCCCTTCCTCTCAGGTGGTCCTCAGCTGCAGTGGCTTGGCTTAATGACTACCAGCCAGTTCCTGGTAACAAATCAAACTGTCTGACCTACCCTTCCGCAGGAAGGCTCTGGCAGACTGTAGTCTTCAGTCACCTCCGGGGCCCCACCCAGGCTTCTTTCTGAACGTGGGGACTGCCAGTCTGCTTTCCTTCCCAGTCAGGGCCAAACTGAGCTGTGCTCCCTCCTTTTAACACCTTCTTCCATGCCTGAGGCCCAGCACAGATGTAGGGGGGCTGGTGGGGGCTCCATGCAGCTTATTAACCTGTTCCTGACCAGTGTGGGGTTTGTATATCCCAGCAAGTATCTTGACAAAATATACAAGAATAGACTGATAAACTTGGATGTATATGTTGCATTTTCTTTAAATACACCAGTTATGCACCTTTATTTCATGCATGAGTTTTTGAGGTTTCTAGTATTTAAACTTCTTATATTATGGGAAAGATTATCATGGGAAAGGGGTGTCTTTGTTTAGCCTTATTTTTAGTATTACCTGTATTTTGTAGGGTTTCAGAGTAACAGCCGTGTTAGTCTGTATTCGCAAAAAGAAAAGGAGTACTTGTGGCACCTTAGAGACTAACCAATTTATTTGAGCGTGAGCTTTCGTGAGCCACAGCTCACTTCATCGGATGAAGTGAGCTGTGGCTCACGAAAGCTTATGCGCAAATAAATTGGTTAGTCTCTAAGGTGCCACAAGTACTTCTTTTCTTTCTGTATTTTGTAAATCTTCTATTTCTTTATCCTCCAAAAAGATTAGAATCAAAGTTATTTTAAGTCAAGAGAAGAGACTACAAATGGTCAGAAAAATCAAGAGAAAATCTGCTTAATTTTGAAAAAGTTCAATATTCACTACACTGATTTATTTTAGTAAATAGAAATCTTAGAATTGTCTCTTGGCTTTCTTCAATACAAATGTCTTGCTTGTGCAGAGTGGAAGCAATATTTAAAGCATGTGTGTTTTTGTTTTTTAACATGGAAACCAGATTATTTTTTTCCTGAATTGGGTTACATGTATGCTACTGATCTTAAATAAGTGTTTGTGACCGAAATAGCTCCAATAACTCATTATCATCTTTGGTCTAAACTTGTTCTAAATACTTTCTATGAACAGAATTTTAAAACTACTGTTTACAAAAAAAGAGGAAATTTAGGCAAACTGTTAGTGTTGAGACACAAACCAGGAAACTTAGTTAAGGCTGTCTCATAACTTGCCCTTCCCCCATCCACTCGAACAGACACAAGTGTGTCTGCCTTATCCTGACCTGTCCTATTATATATTGTTTTGCAAAATGTTAAGTGTTCAGACGTGTACTTGGAAATAATTACTTCTGTTTAAAATATTAAAAGGTGTAAAATCTGAGAACTCTTGAGTCACCCATGTACTGTTTTACTTTGTCATTCCTATAGTAGGAGGAAAAAGGTAGAAAATGGATTTGTGTGAGTGTGTACTCTCTGAAAATAACCCACCCCTTTTAGTGTGAATATGACAGTAACTGAACCAGAGGTCTTAGTGCAAGCAGGATTTCCTTCATTTTCAGTCCTGAAGCTAGTGTTATGAATACAGGGCCTATGACAGTTGCAGGATGTGTTGTTCATCATACTCGATACCTTGCCCAGTCGTGCTCTGGTCGCTGTAGAGAAATGACAGCCCTCTCCTTTCCATTAGACCTCCTGGAACAATCAGCATTAGAAATTGGCATTCTATTAAAGTTCTTCAAATGGCTTTTCAACTTATCCCATTCAGAGGGCGTAAGGTCTATTTTTAAACATATAGAAGAGTTGATGGTGATGGTGGTTTTTGGGTTTTTTTTATTTTTTTTTCCCAAAGCCCTGCGGGATTTTTGTCCATTTCTGCTTGCTTTGCTCTTACAATTTAGTCCTTGGGTGTTTTCTGTTCTTTCCTCCTCCTCTCTCCCCCCTCCCCCATGTGTTTTAACCTTTTCCCAGCTAAGTGCTTATTTTCTGATACTTTTCCTCTAAAATCAGACAAATGTTTCTCTTCAGATGTCATTCAGAAGTTGGTTTTACAGAAAGTAGTATTTTGTTCCTCGTTTGGTGGGTGATATCGTGATCCCTGCAATGTGCTGGTGGTGAAATTTCTGTTTTGGCTGGCAACAGAATGATGTTTTTGCTCTGTAGGTCATGACTGTTAGTGAAAACTAACTAGGATTACTGAAAACGAGAGCTGTGATACTGGCTGTGGTACACCACTTGAATATTCCCAAACACAAATTCTGTTAACTTTAAGATTACTATGTAATTCTTTATTTAAAAACAGTTTTGAGGGCAAATAGTTACAGAATTTAAATATTGAACCTTTTAAAAAATCCTTAGTTAAGGTTAATGAATACAATCCCTTCTCTGATAGTATTACTTTCTAAATTTAATAATGACAACATTTTGCTTTGGTAGTATCAACCACTCAAACAGGCAGTATTGCTTGGATGTTTAAGAGCAAATGTGTGTTTATTCCATTGAAGAGGACGATCAGTGGAGGTAGGATCAAACTTTCAAGAGGATCAGTGCTCCTTTCTTCCAGCCTCATCACAATAGGAAGTTCATAGTGTATCTAGAACAAAATGTTGGCAAATCGTTTTTCCTATGACCTATGAATGTACGGAGCGCCTCTGTGGGGGCATTCTACAGAAAGTTTTGTGCTAGGCTAATACAATCAGACAGATTTAATTGTCAGCTAATCCAGATTAAACATTGTCATCATTCCAGTCATTGAATCATATATGGATTTATGCTGTTAATCTTGACCCATAGCTTCCTATTGTTATAAAATTTTAAATCTTGAAACAAAAGGCTTTTTTTTTTTCAGTGGGTTTTATATTAAAAAAGAGAACCGTTGTACAGTACCTGTTAGATCTAGGAAATAAAAGTGGAACAAATCTTTTGGCACTGGGGATGTTTTTTACTTGAGGAGAAGTAAAGCCATGTTGCTTGGAAATGGGGAAACAAGTGTTCTATAATTATAATTTGTTTATTTAAATGAAGTGGCGAAAAGCAAGTAGGGATCAGAAGAACATGCTGAACCAAAGGAATAATGGTTGAGCAGTTTTGGAGAGGGCTAGCCTAACAGGAATAGGAAAGACAATGGAGTCAAGTTTGGAAGGAAAGCTGTAGAACACTGAGACCACAACTGAAAACAAGTCCGATAGTTTGGAAGCTCATTTAATTCACGTGGTTTTGGGAATCTATCAATTTGGTTTTGTTGAAGTTTCTTATAACTTGCTTAAATTGTTGCTAACAGACAATGGCAGAAGTAGCCTTGGAAATCGTGATGAAATTAACATAGACATCATGTACTGTAAACTATGCAGACAGAAGCTTCTCTTGTATCCTGTATAAGGCCAGGTTTATGCTACAAAGATTTGTAGGTATAGCTATTGGCCAGGGGTGTGAAAAAACCATACCCCCAGCTGACACAGGTTATTTCTGCAAACCCCCCAGTTGTAAAAGCAGCTATGTTGACAGGGTGCTTCTGTTGGCATAACTAATGTGTATGGGAAGGTGGTGTTACTATAGTGGCAGAAACTCCTTGCATCAGCGTATGCTGTCTACACTACGAGCCTCTGCCGATAGCCATGCTGATTAGCTATACTGGCAAAGCCTGTCTAGTGTACTGGCAAAGCCTGTCTAGTGTAGACTAGACCTAAATCTGTCTTTTGTAATGTAAAAGTTATTGAGGGTGAGTGGGAAGAATGAGTGTTGAACATCATGAAGTGTAGTGAGGGTAAGGAAAAGTTCTGTCACACTGCTGTGAACCGAGCGTGAAGATTCAGGGTCTGAACTATGGTTCATTTAGTATGGAACCTTAATTCTAAATTTCTGGATTTCAAATAGTTTTTAATTGCAGTAATCTAATGTGTTGTGTTGATATGCTTAAAACTCTGTTTTTTGTCAAGGATGTATGTGTAGTAACTCAAGTTTAAATGACTCCATTTCTTCACGGTTCTTTAAAATCTTGATACTGTCTCTCTTTATGATAAGAAAGCCACTGGCTCTAATATCAGATAGCTCAGATGTTTCTCAGTAGGTTTCAGAGTAGCAGCCATGTTAGTCTGTGTCCGCAAAAAGAAAAGGAGGACTTGTGGCACCTTAGAGACCAACAAATTTATTTGAGCATAAGCTTTCGTGAGCTAGCTGTAGCTCATGAAAGCTTATGCTCAAATAAATTTGTTAGTCTCTAAGGTGTCACAAGTACTCCTTTTCTTTCTGTTTCTCAATGGTTTCTGTCAAACATTAAGTTGGAGCCTGGACAGACCTGGTACAAAAAAACCCAACCAAACAAACAAAGCCCTAATTGGCATTTGGCTTCTGGCTTTTCCCACACTCTTCCAGTTTACAAATCTGTTGCACTGTGTTTAACACTTTGCAAGCAGTTTCTATAAACTGCTATTTTGCAAAGTCAGGTGCCTCAATCTCCAAAACCTCAAAAAGAAAAGGAGGACTTATGGCACCTTAGAGACTAACAAATTTATTTGAGCATAAAACCTGTTAGTCTGGAGCAGTCATTATGCTTTCAGAAGAAAACACTTCTTTTCAGCCCCATGCCATTAGTTTGGAGGGTCTACTCTAGAGTGTCTCATGTATTTCTAAGAACATGCGTTGTTGCATTCTTTGCAGTATACTGCCATTTAGTTTGGGAAGTCAGGCAGCTGGCAGGCTCCAAGAATGCACTTTAGGGCACTAACTGTGCTGAAACCAGGGCTCTCCACTTAATCTCAATTTTTATCATAACCAAAATCCACCACATAACTGGATTTTTAACTAAGTCTTGGAGGGTAGGGCTTGGATCTAACCTTACATGAGAATAAACTAATGGCTCTCTGCAGCAAGGGTATGTATTAAAAGCGGCTGATGTGTTTTTAAAGAAGTGCATTGTTGCACAGGCTGAAGTACAAAAGGTCCTGTAATTCCTATATTTTTGTGGGGAAGGCAATTCTGTTGGTGGCTGCTGGTGAAATAGTAACTAGATTTATTTATTTATTTTAATTCATGGCAAAGACATGCAGGGTGGGTGAGAGGAACCCTTTCTGGTAGATGCTTTAATTTTCATAAAAAGAAAAGGAGGACTTGTGGCACCTTAGAGACTAACACATTTATTTGAGCATAAGCTTTCGTGAGCTAGCTGTAGCTCACAAAAGCAAAACACTGCTGCTACTCTGAAACCTTTAATTTTCATGTAGATATTAGGTAAGGGTGTGAGAGCACAAATATTTGCTTTGAGTTAAGGAACAAAAGGGAGCATTAAAGCTTTACTTTAGTCAAAGGGAACAGAAAACACCAGTCCAGCCAGAAGGACTGCAGTAAATACCCAAGGGTTTCCTTTCCTTCATGAGCACAGTAGGTTGTCATTGATAGACTATACTCCCCCCTGTCTTTTGGAAGGAGGCATTCTAGGGTTGATGAACGCAGCCTTTTGTCTGTGTTGCAAACCCTTTCTAAGCAGGGAAGGGGTTAGTCACATGTATCATTGCTCTAATGGAAAGCTGTTCCCTTGTCACATATAGGTAAGTACATCATGTAGATGCTTAATTTTATGATTTAGGGTTTTTTTGGGAGGTGGGGGTGTGATTGGGGAGAGGACCTGGGTAATCATTTTAAAGTTTGGTGGTGGTTTTTTTAATCATTCTTTTACCTTTATGGGCTGGATGATAAATTTTGCTGATTGCTTCTCTTCCTCCTTCCTCTTGTGATGAAACAGGTTTTAATTCTGTGTTTACTATGTTTGGACAAAATTAGGATTCCAGATCTAATTGCAACATGGTGTTTACCTTCTCCTGACACCCTTGAGGTAAAACAGTCTTTTTTGTGTATTCTGGTTTATTTTGCCTTTCACCCCAGAGCTTTCTAAAACTGGCAAGTTTGTATTTTCTTTTTTGTACTGTAACAATCTGAAATTACAGATGTTTAGGTACTAAGCAGTTTATATGCTGAGTTTTTTCTTGACATTGTCATTAGGTGGTTCTGATTTCTTTTGGCCCTCTTTAGGAGTTGGGCTGCTCTGACTGAATTTTCACTTTGTTAGTTCAGATTCAAGACCATGTATTTTGGCTTTTCAGCTGTTTTAAATCTAGTAGGCAGGGCTAGATACTGAGAAAAAGGGCATTCTGGGGTTTCAGTAGACAAAGTGAAGATCAAACCAAATTCTGTTTTCTCAGATACCCCACATTCAAATTTCCATGGAAGATGATCCGACTAGACTGAGGTCTGTCTGTAGGGCTATTATGTCCGTCACAAAGAATAGTGTCCCTCAGATTGTACTTCGTGTATCCTGCTCGTTTGTATGAAGACCTACGTTTGCTGCTGCTGCTGCTCCAGTGCCATGTATGTTTGCAAGTAAGCTGTAGAAAGAACATCCAGAGTAGGAATTGCAACAGAATTTTTTTTTAAAGTTTTCATTTCAACTCCTCTGCAGCCTGTGCAATTGTGTGTCTTGTTCTACTGAGGGTACGTAAATTCTGCATTCTGAATGAAGGGACTCACTTGCAGATGTTCTTCTGGGAAAGGTAACTCTTCTGCAGACATGTAGATGTGAGATCCTGATTTTGATAATGCTTTTGGCGCAGTGCCACCTGGCATTCTCATAAGCAAACCAGAGAAATGTGGTCTAGATGAAATTACTACAGGGTGGGTGCACAGCTGGTGAAAGACCATACTCCGAGTAGTTATCGAAGGTTTGTTGTCAAACGCGGGAAATAACTAGTTAGGTCCCATAGGGCTCTGTACTGGGTCTAGTACTAGTCAATATTTTCATTAAGAACCTGGATAATGGAGTGGAGAATTTGATTATAAAATTTGTAGATGACACTAAGCTGAGAGGGGTCGCTTGCACTTGACGGACAGGATTGGAATTCAAAACGATCTTGACAAATTAGAGAATTGTTGCAATTCAGCAAGATGAAATTCAGTAAAGACAAGTGCAAAGTACTTCACTTAGGAAGAAAAATCAAATGCACAACTACAAAATGGGAAATAACTGGCTAGGCATAGTACTGCTGAAAAGGATCTCAGGGTTATAGTGGATCAGAAATTGAGTGAGTCAGCAATGTGATACAGTAGCAAAAAAGGTGAGTGTCATTCTGGAGTGTATTAAGAGTTTTTCTTGTAAGACATGAGAGGTAATTGTCCAGCTCTCATCGTCTTGATGGTGCCTCAGTTGGAATACTATGTCCAGTTCTTGGTATCACACTTTAGGAAAGATGTGGACAAATTGGAGAGAGTCCAAAGGAAAGCAACAAAAATGATAAAAGGTTTTAGCAAATCTGACCTTTGAGAAAATTTAAAAAAAAAAAAACAAAAACAAAACCTGGGCACATTTAGTCTTGAGAAGAGGAGACTGAGGTGGGACCTGATCAATCTTCAGATATGTTAAGGGCTGTTAGAGGACAGGGATCAATTGTTCTCCATGCCCACTGAAGGTAGGACTAGAAGTAATTGTGCTAATCTGATTTAGGTTAGATATTCGGAAAAACTTTCTAACTGTAAGGGTAGTTGAGCTCTGGAATCCGCTTGCAAGGGAGGTTGTGGAATCGCTGTCATTGGAGGTTTTTAAGAACAGGGTGGGCAAACCTCTGTTGGGGTGGTCTAGGTATATTTGGTGCTGCCTTAGCGCGAGAGGCTGGACTAGATGACCTCTTGAGATCCCTTGTAGTCCTACATTCCTATGATTCTGTGCTTTCCAGTGGAAATACGCTACAGGGGTCCCATGCAGTTTTTTCAATAAATGTATGGCATTTGCCTAAATATACACCTATAATCAGGAATTTTGTAAAACCTGATTAAGGATTAGATTCTGTTTCTTAAACATGGGATTATTTACGGGGTCCTAGAAGCTGACAAACTTCTGTAAAAGGCAGCAGCAAGATTGAGTAACATGCAGGGTTTTGAGCATAGACTGCTGCGGTGAGTCCTAAAAAGGACGCTACATTGGCTAGTACAGATAGAATAGGATCTAAGTGACAGCAGTGGCTCCATGCTTGCAACATACCAATGCAGATGAAACAAATGTTTGCCAAATGTTGTTCATATGGCAGACCTGCTCTGGAAAAGTGGCCTATGGGTTTAGAGTAGTAATTATTTTCTAACAGCCCTGTGGAGCAAAAGCTATTCAGAGAGTTTATGGAGGACAAGGAAAAGCTTGCTCCAGAATATTAGTATAAAAATGTTTGCATGTGAGCTGCAGTGGGTGACTGATTAGAATATAATTTGGCTCTGCAGAATTCTTTACGCACCCAGTGGAGGCTGCAGTCTTCCTGAATCTGAACCTGTATGCTGAAGAACCTATCTTTCTGGCTAAAAATGTGGTGGAACTTGGGTCACGAGCAACTGCAGGGTGCAGTCTGCAAACCCTTGGTGCCACTAGGAACTGCCCATGTACAGAAGCAGCAAATTGCTTTGGAAAACTTCAGCCCTTGTTGTGGTGTCGTGGGTGATTTGGTAGAGCCCTTCTTCAAGAAGGACGCTTTCTATAAATATATCAGAGGGGTAAATACCAGGGAGGGAGAGGAATTATTTAAGCTCAGTACCAATGTGGACACAAGAACAAATGGATATAAACTGGCCATCAGGAAGTTTAGACTTGTAATTAGATGAAGGTTTGTAACCCTTGGAGGAGTGAAGTTCTGGAACAGTCTTCCAAGGGGAGTAGTAGGGGCAAAAGACACATCTGGCTTCAAGACTAAGCTTGATAAGTTTATGGAGGGGAGGGTATGATGGGATAGCCTAATTTTGGCAATTAATTGATCTTTGACCATTAGCGGTAAATATGCCCAATGGCCTGTGATGGGATGGGATCTGAGTTACTACAGAGAATTCTTTCGTGGGTGTCTGGCTGGTGAGTCTTGACCACATGCTCAGGGTTTAGCTGATTGCCATATTTGGGGTCGGGAAGGAATTTTCCTCCAGGGCAGATTGGCAGAGGCCCTGGCGGGTTTTCGCCTTCCTCTGCAGCGTGGGGCACAGGTCACTTGCTGGAGGATTCTCTGCACCTTGAAGTCTTCAAACCATGATTTGAGGGCTTCAGTAGCTCAGACATGGGCTAGGGGTTTATTACAGGAGTGGATAGGTGAGATTCTGTGGACTTCGTTGTGCAGGAGGTCAGACTAGATGATCATAATGGTCCCTTCTGACCTTAAAGTCTGTGAGTCTAAGAGCTCATTGCTACAGGATTTACAGGTTCTTCTCATTATGGACCCTAAACAAATCTATGGTTGGGAAGAGAAGAGGACCCTTATTTAATTGTGGTGTCTGTACTTGCCAAGAATGAATGTAAATAAGCAACTGTCTTCTGTGCTCTACCAAAAAGATCTGCACTTTGGACTAGGTGCTAATTAGGTATCTGACATCCATTGTCATATCACCACATGCTCTGCCTTTCTTTATAGGGATGGATCTAGGGCAAAAATTTCAAAAAGCTCCTAAGTCACTTGAGTGCTTTTGAAAACGTTACCCCTAGACTAACACAAGTGGTTCAGATTTCTAATGACCTTGGAGTTACATTAGAACCCTCGGAGTTACGAACACCAGAGTTACCAACTGACCAGTGAACCCCACACCTCATTTGAAATTGGAAGTACACAATTACGCAGCAGCAGAGACGAAAAAAGCAAATACAATATAGGACTGTGTTAAATGTAAACTACTAAAAAAAATTAAGGGAAAGCAGAATTTTTCTTCTGCGTAGTAAAGTTTCAAAGCTGTATTAAGTCGGTGTTCAGTTGTAAACTTTTGAAAGAACCACCATAATGTTTTGTTCAGAGTTACAAACATGTTAGAAAAAAGAAAAGGAGTACTTGTGGCACCTTAGAGACTAACCAATTTATTTGAGCATGAGCTTTCGTGAGCTACAGCTCACTTCATCAGATGTTTACCACGGTAAACATCTGATGAAGTGAGCTGTAGCTCACGAAAGCTCATGCTCAAATAAATTGGTTAGTCTCTAAGGTGCCACAAGTACTCCTTTTCTTTTTGCGAATACAGACTAACACGGCTGTTCCTCTGAAACATGTTAGAGTTACGAGCAACTTCTGCTCCCGAGGTGCTCATAACTCTGAGGTTCTACTGTACAAGTTCTGGATTTAATCAGAAAATTTTGTTTGAGAACATTTGATCTCCTCCCCTGTCGTCCCTGCACATCTCTCTGTTGAATCATATTGGTGCTTCCATAGTTCATTTGGTTAAACATCCTATGCTTATGAATATTTTGGGGGATAGGTCAAGTAGACTGATTAGACCTATGCCTTTTTGAAGCACATGATGGCCAATAGTATCTTCTTACATTTCAGTATGTGAAATAAACAAACATAATTTACATTACTGCCAAATAGTTTCATGTGCCTCTCCCATTCTTTTTGTTTTGGAACTGGCACCCATTTCAGTATTAAACACTTAAGGGTTTATTTTAAAATAGGGTGGATAGCCACAAATTTTCTATTATTTTTTCCTCTGAACTAGGAAAGGAGGGCTTGGTGTTGCCTTGGGTAAGTTCATCAGTCTTTAACTGCTGGGGAAATGGGTTTGTGTTTTGGTAGTTTGTCCTAGCGCACATCTGAATATAATGCACAACTTCAGTACAACTTTGTCAGGTTCTGTTGGAGAGGCCCAGGACTTGGAATAGCAACAATTGTTATCGGCCAGGAGGGTGCTACATTGTGGGAATAGTTTACACAGTACCAGGGCCGTGGTACCTGTAACTTAACTTTTCTAGAATCTCACTGATCTAGGAAAATAGGTCTATCACCTAATATCCTAAGAGATTAGTTGCTCTTAGGTTGCTTATTGCTGCTATAAGATGCCAAGTTACTCCACTCTCTAGTCTCTTGTAAAAAGTTGCTGAGATTTAGCTCTAGTTTGAGAGTAACACCTGGGAGAGATTGTTTGGATAATACTGTATATGCTGTTACTTTGCAGGTGAAGTATGATCTCTTTGCAGCTCAAGCCATTCCTTGCAGTTACCATGTTTAATAGTATTAAAGAAAGTGCTTATTACCACACTTTCTAATGTTTTCAGATGGAAATTATGCTAGCATTAGAAAAATTAAAATCTCTCCACAATGACCAGGAAGACACAATCTGAAGAAAATTTGTTGGAGGACAGGAAATTTTGTTAAGCTTACCAAAAAGCCAACCGCTATAGGAAATTCGAAGTTGAAGTTGACACTGGCATGATATGAGGGTGCGGTTTCAGCTGAATCAGTAAGGCTGTGACTGACAAAAGTATTACAGTTCTGTGCCTTTCTAAATTTAACCATGTAGATTCTGATTACCATCGTTTCTGAAGAACTTTTGGCTCAAAGTATCCATACGAAGTTTTAGTTATATACACTAACTGCAGAAACAAGAGCTACAAAATGTATCCGAGAAGGCAGAGAATCTCTAGTGGAATTCTGGCTTTTCATGTGAACTTCCTGTTTTAGGTAACTTTATGTATTTAAGTGTTTGCTGTTGCACTACAGGGTCATTTTAGCTATTGTCCTCTATGTAAATAAGGCCTCAGTGCCGCAAGCTTTATGCGGGCTCAGACTTGTGGGATTGATATCAGTGGGTTGGATTAACTCTCAGGAGCAGGGTGTAAATCAGGGGTGGGCAAACTATAGCCCACCAGCCGTTTTAATCTGGCCCTCGAGCTCCTGCTAGGGAGTGGAGTCTGAGGCTGGCCCTGCTCTGGCACTCCAGTCGGGGAACAGGATTGGGGGCCACTCCATGTGGCTCCTGGAAGCAGCAGCATGGCCTTCCTGTTATACCAATAAAATAAAAACCAGCAGGATCTTATTAAAGGGGAAAAGGCAAAATGCCACATTTATTGTGAATACAGAAAGAATCATAGTAAGCAGTTATCAGAGTAGCAGCCATGTTAGTCTGTATTCGCAAAAAGAAAAGGAGTACTTGTGGCACGTTAGAGACTAACAAATTTATTTGAGCATAAGCTTTCGTGAGCTACAGCTCACTTCATCGGATACATACTGTGGAAAGTATCGAAGATCTTTTTATACACACAAAGCATGAAAAAATGGGTATTTACCACTACAAAAGGTTTTCTCTCTCCCCCCACTCCCCCACCCCACTCTCCTGCTGGTAGCTTATCTAAAGTGATCACTCTCCTTACAATGTGTATGATGATCAAGGTGGGCCTAACACAATTAGCAGCTTGCAAGTTTCACAGACAGAGGGAGAGAAACAGTACCAAAAACCAAGAGACCTCTTAATTAGTAATACCCTGGAATTTAAACTATGGGGAATCAAACTCATTTGTGATTTTAATACAGAACTTCTTTAATATGATCCAACACTTCTCTGGCTCCTACACATAGGGGCAGCCAAGGGGCTCCGCTTTCCATGCTGCCCCTGCCCCAAGCGCCACCCCTTCAGCTCCCATTGGCCAGGAATCACAGCCAATGGGAGCTGCAGGGGCGGCATCTGTGGATGGGGCAGTGTGCAGAGCTGCCTGGCCATGCCTCCGTGTAGGAGCTGGAGAATAGACATGCTGTTGCTTCCGGGACGGTAAGCGCCGCCCAGGGCCTGCATCCCTGAGTCTCCCCCTCGCCAGTCTGTGCATATCTTCAGTATATCCCTCCCTCTGTTTGGGATATTCAGGAGGCATGTACATGCAAATAATGTTTCATGAGAATTTACCTGTTCTCACTATTGTCAAGCATTCAGAAATTGGGAGATTGACTTAAATCATGAGATTTTAATCTCCTAACTCCATGAGCTGGGCCTTTAAGAAAAAGCAGAGTATTTTGAGGGGCTGGCAACACTGTGATGCTTATTCCTCCTCTATAATGTCAGGGTACTGTCCCTTACATTCTGCTGTAGGTGATTGTTGTGGAAATGACTGACAAGGAGGAAAACCTAGGAGCAGGTGACCTTGTTACAAAACAAAACATTGTGTCTTAAATGTCCCTAATGTCTGCAAATCTTGTGATTTGTAACAGAAGAAATATGTACTATAAAGAATATGTAGCATTATCAGATTTGTTTCTAACTACTCTTTTCAGGGTTTTCTGTGAGCTGTTGGTGTATTTTCTTACCAGATAACTTTGCCAGAAAAATCCTATTTATTTATAAATAGAAGAAAACTACTTGTGAATTTATGGCCCGTCTCTTGTCCTTGCTACCAGTATCCAAAAAATAAGCTTCATGTTCATAGAAAGATGTTTATTTGCAAAATTAGATTTACAAAGATCCATTGCTAAGCTGCTTTATAAATATTAGTTTACTTTGTCTGTAATCTGACATTGTAAACAGATCAAAATTAAGGAAGGAAATGCTTTCAAATGCTAGAGAAATCCCAGGTTGTTTTTTTCCCCAGTGGCAGCTGTTGCTCCTATTTTTTATGGGGATTGTGAAGTTAATTCCAGTTTTATTTGCCAGTATATGTGATTACTGTAATGTTATCCTAGTGAGATGGACAGAGTTGAAGAAGAAATAGCTTGCCCATAATCATCTGGTTTCTTGGGGTATTGCAGACTAACCGTTATCTGTTCCAGAATCTAGACTGACTGTAGCACACAGTTTTGGTTCTTGGCATCAGGCTGAAGGCTAACATAGATCATGGGCCCCTTCTGAAAGGGGAAAATCTGTAGCCAGGTGACATCTGGTTATTGTCCTGCAATGTTCCCCAAACTACTGCAATGTGAGTGGTCATTCTAGAAAAGGTGTCCAATGAAAGTGTTGCTATCAGTAGGTAGTTTGGCATGGAGAGCAATGATTTCAGAAATAATCCCAGTACCTCTGCAGGTCAACTGGAGCTCCTAGCAAAGGCAAGTGAAAACACAAGAGAAATACTAAACAAACAGCTGAACTCCAGTTTATGTAGGGAGTGGGGAAATGCCAGTTTTGTGTGTGTGTGTGGTGGGGGGAGGCGTTAAGTATTTTGGGCAAATGCTGCAGAAGAGACACCAGTAAAGTTTCTAACAGGCTAGCTTTTATTAGAAGATGGCTTTGGAAAGCAGAGTTCTTTTAATTCTCTGGGTGAAGTATATGGCTTTCTTCTCAAGACAGTCACTAAGATTACAGGAAAAAATCTTCTTTGTTAAATATTTAACAGTTCTAGGGATTTCTGTTGTTAAATGGTGGTGTTATAACTTGCATTGCCACCAGATCCTATTGCTAGAGCTCTTGTCAACATACTGATTTGTTCACCCCAGCCACCTCAGTAGTTTTTTTTAATACCGTCAGTGGTTCTGATAAAGAAATAGACTCTTAATGCTTCTGTTTCATTGTACTGCAAGGGTCCTCATTTCACACCTGTGGATGGAGTAAAAAGATGCTAAAACCTGTCTGTTGCTTGTTGTACTTTATAGTTCAAGTTGTTCAAGAATTTCTATAGCAGGGGTTCTCAAACTGGGGGTCGTGAGGTTATTACCTGGGTGGTTGTGAGCTGTCAGCCTCCACCCGAAACCGTGCTTCCCCTCCAGCATTTATAATAGTGCTAAATATTTTTAAAAAGTGTTTTTAATTTATAAGGGGGGGTTGCCATCCGAGGTTTGATGTGTGAAAGGGGTCATCACTACAGACGTTGTTTGAGAACCACTTTTCTATAGGATTCTGTCACAAAGGCAACTAATTTCAAGAGCTGCCTTAAGCTCTGATTCTCTTCCAAGTTCTTCCTGGGCCCTCACTTATAGATGCATTTCTACTACACCATTCACTGATCATAATGATCAATATAATATCTGTTTATGATCACTAAAACTTGGTTGGATTGTCAGGCAGCTGAGACTTCCAAAACCCAGAACCGTGGGGAGAACAGTGATTACTTAATGTGTAAAGAGCTTGAGAGCCTTGGATGAAAAATACTGTCAAAGGGCAGGGTATAACTATTTTATAAATAGGCTTTTTGCATGTTCAGAAAGGGTCATTAGCCAGTTTATTTCTACAAGGCTCTCACACACAATGCAGGTTTATTTTTATCCAGGTATTTTCACTACATATACAAGACTTAGATTATGTGATCACTTTAAATGCAGTTCATATATATCTGCTTTAACAATGCATTATATGGTAATATCCTCGAATGCTGTGTGATTTATCCTTTTATATTACAAGGAGTGAAATACTGGAATAACCTGGGATGCCTAAGTCAGTGCTCTGTAGTTGTCAGTGACATTTCATTGCACAGGACTGTAAATCGAATGGAAATGGATAGTGCTGTGGTATGCCTTACTGCATTATATAGGCTTTTGTTATTGCATTAAAGAAAATAAAGCAGGTTCTTTATGGCCAAGGAAAGATGCTCAGTACTCTAGAGGCATCTCCTGGCAAATAATAATATGTTTACAGATGAATGAAGGGCCTTGGCCAGTGAGTTTCTTAGTTTATTGTTTAATGGCCAGAATGAGGCTAGTTGTACAGTGTTTCATTTTCTGGAAGTGAACCTGAGTTGGGTTATTATCATGTTACTTTTCTGTGTTTTATTAAAGAGATTTTATACTTCTGTTGGGTTAATGCTCCTTTAATTCATTTCGTGGCTGCTTTTAGTGATCATTAAGTCAGTTTTTGCTCCCGTTTGGAAGTAAAGTCATAAAGGGAGTCAAGTGGAAAAACCAAAGGAGGATGATACATGTGGTGCTCCGGACGCAACTTCCGTTCCTCTGCCTATTACATGAAACTTTATGGATTTTCCATATATTCTTGGAGGCATAGAGCAGCAGTTTACTGTGAGCAAAATTACATTGTTAGCTTGTTAGCTCTGTTCCAGTTCATGCTTTGTTGTTTTTGCAATCTCCAACAGCAATTTGCCTCCCCTCCGATTACCTATAGCAGTATCCTTTTGAAGATCCCACAGTAGAGAGTTCAACATAAGTACCCCATTCTTTCTTTCCAGATATTTGGGAGTCAACTTGAAGCTCCTGCTTACCTCAGGATTCCATATGATCTTTGGTGGATTTTACTTTTGATTTATCTCTAGACCATAATTTTAAGAGATTAGGATACAGATGAAAGGATACAAAAACCCTATTTTTCGATTTTAGTACAGTGGTTTGTTGACTCCTTTTCCTCCAAAGCTTCTCTGGAATTACTTTCCCTTGGACCTCAGATAACTGTTAATGACACGTGACCATGTTTACCTTAGCACCCTGAGGAAAGCGGTATTCTTGTAATGTCCTCTCTCCATTTTAAACCATGGCAGTGATCTCTGTCCAGACCTGTGACTGTTTCCAACTCTTGAAATTGTTTCCGGAGAACCCTCCTCCCCTGCAGTAGAAACATGGAAGATTCATAACAGGAATAAGTAAACTTCCTTAGCTTCCTGGTGATTATCACTAATGACTCCTCTGACTTTCTAAAACTTGAAATGCATCACTGTTTTACTATGTCCAGCCACCTCACTGGCTGCACATTGAGAGGTGATTTTTTTGTTTTTTTAAACTGTTAATGATTAAAGTCGTAAACAAGGCGTCTGTCTAGGAGGCAGGAGCTGTAGTACTTGCTATCGCATGAGCTCACAGCATCTGTATTTTCTGAACTGTTGCCATGAAGACTGAGAGCCTAACCATAAAGAATGGTATTGTTACATTGTGGCCTAGCAGGCCATTGATAATGTGGGTTGTTTTTTTTTGAGCCAGGACAACAGAAAGCAAAACTTGAAGAGACTTGAGAAACTCAGAGTTTTGTCGTCTGCTCTCTCCCTTCCCCCCCAATAAAATGAGTTTGGCACTCCACTGTACTCTCCTTTGGCTACAGTTAACATGTGTTTTAACTAGTAGATATCTCTCTCCTTTGTAAAAAGAAAAGGAGTACTTGTGGCACCTTTGTATGTTTGATATTCCTCCTCTTCTCTCCTTCCAGCCACCAAAACCTCCCCACAACTATAGAAGTTTTAGAGGGGGCTCAAAGTCACCAGCATTTTTTGTCACCATGTTCTCTAGACCTGCTCAGAGTAAGCATAGTCTAGATGTCTAAAGTGGTAAAAATGCAATTGCCCTGTTAACATGAGCATTCCCACCTATGTCACCCCTAGTGGAGCAGCATCAAGACCAGTGTAAAAGGAGACTTGCTGACACAGCCTTGGTGGAGCAGACAACTACACTTTAATTCATTTGTTCACACATGTAATAGGGTGCCCCTCTTCAGCAGAGGGTGTCGGTTTAGTTGACAAACATTGAACTGCATTACCCCAGGGAGGAGGACATATTAGCACCTATTTTACAGAGGAGATGAATTGAGGTCACAGGTCACACAAATCAGCAGCACAACTGGGAACAGAGCCTGGGAGTCAGAATTGCTGACCCTGTTTTATTACAGCAGATTCCCTCCCCTCCCTTTAAATTATCACACACAGCTTCCTGGCTTCTTGACTCAGGCCCTGTTGTGCTTAGATGTGTCAGCCATGAGACCTGGCCAATCAGGCTGCAATACTGAGACATGGGTGAGGAGGGCTGAGTTGAGAATACGTTCAGCAAATGCCCTCCATGATGCAACAAAGAAGCAGATCGGCAGAGCCCCCTCCAACCAAGACACCGCCAGCTTCATGAGTGGTTCCCTGGATGGCGAATTCGGGTGGGATGGGCGCGACATCCCTTCACTGTGGTCCCATGCTCACAATGCCATGCGTCGCCTGGGGAAGCGCATCGGCTGCTGCTGGGAGTGGCGCAAGGAGCGGCAGGAGCTGGGAGTCCTGGTGCCACAGATCAGGTCTGATGACAACACCATCGTCACCCCAAGCGCCAGGGGCATGCTGGAGAGGACCCTGAAGGCAGCCATCCACTCGCTGTACATGGAAATCCTGAAGCGTAAACCGGACGAGGCTAAAGCCTTCGAACTGACCAGCAAGTGGGACGCCAGCAACCACTTTTTCGCCGGGGGCGGCTTCACCTGTTTCACCGATTGGCGGTTCATCCACCGTGCCCGGCTCAACTGCGTCCCGCTCAACAGAGCCGTCCGCCACGGGAACCGAGACAAGTGTTACAGGAAGTGTGGCTACTCCGAGACCCTGCCCCACTCCAGAGCCGGGCAGCTGCGCCACAACGCCATCCAGAACTGCCTAGTGAAAGCCATCGCACTGCACCTGGGGGAGGTCGCTGTGAACTGCGCCATTCCTGGGACTGACAGCCAGTTGCAACCTGATGTGGTAGTCACTGACGAGGCCCAGAAAAAGATCATCCTTGTCGACATCACGATCTCCTTCGAGAACAGGACCCCAGCCTTCTGCGAAGCCTGAGCTCGTAAGCTGGAAAAATACACCCCTTTGGCCGACACCCTGAGAGCAAAGGGCTACGAGATGCAGATGGATGCCCTGATCGTCGGAGTCCTGGGTGCTTGGGACCCCCGCAACGAGCGTGTGCTGCAGACCTGTGGGATCGGTCGACGCTACGCACGGCTCATGCGACGCCTCATGGTCTCGGACACCATCTGATGGTCCAGGGACATCTACATTGAACACATCACCAGCCACCAACAGTACCAGGAGGCGTGAGCCGGTACGACATCGTGCATCCACTATGGGATAGGGACTGAGAGACTTTTTCCATTGGACCATATGAACTGGAACCATAAACTTAATGAACATTCGCAAAGAGAAAAGGAGTACTAGTGGCACCTTAGAGACTAACCAATTTATTTGAGCATAAGCTTTCGTGAGCTACAGCTCACTTCATCCGATGCTCAAATAAATTGGTTAGTCTCTAAGGTGCCACTAGTATTCCTTTTTGCGAATACAGACTAACACAGCTGCTACTCTGAAACCTGTCACTGAACATTAAATCCCACCAAATGAGGGTAGATCCATCTCTATCATTGTATCCACTCATTATACTCCACACCTGAACATAGCCATTATATGGACGACATACCCCCATATCTCAATGTCTGTACTTTGACCGGTTAAACTTTCACCCCCAATCGGGGAGATTGCAGATTATGTATTCCTTACGCCTCCCGTTCCTAAACCGAATTTCGCACCCTTTGATAATCTGTACCTTATTCCCTGATAACCAGAACCTTCTATGCTTAAACCCTGTACCATTTTCTTTTTACTTCAACATTATCTTAATAAAATTATTACTCTCCCTGACTTCTCTCCGTTTTAGATATTTCATTTAAGATGGTGGATAGTTTAAAGCCACACTGTCCAGAGTGGTAAGGCTAAAAATAGCATCTTCTGTTAAATGCTTTTCTTCATTCAAGAATCCAGTTTCGATGTCTTGTTCTCCCTTTGCCCCTCAATATCTCAGAAAATTTAACCTCTCCGGAGGGCTCCAGCCCAGGAGTAATCTTGTTGGCTAACCATTCCCTGGGAACATAGGGCTGTCATGAAAATGTTGAGGCAACTTCCTGTCATCATGTATTAAACGACTTCAATAACACTTGAAGCTGTGGACACAGTGTAAATGCAAGGAATGAAATTCTGGCCCCATTGAAGGCAATGACACAACTCCTGTTGACTACAAAAGAGCCAGGATTTTGCTAAAGGTTTTTCATTGTAGTAGGTAATAAATTAAACACTGTTAACCTCATTTCTTGTGCAAAAACTTTTTTTCTCCTGCAAAAGCAGATATGGAGCTAAATGTTTGTAAAATATTAAACATATCTGTGATTTATATAACTAATAATTCTGGGGTCTCCGCTTCGCTGGCTGTATTTTGAAAACATGGTAGACATAGTGTTGCCTCAACCAGTCTGATTTGCGTTTGAGAAGTATCTAGACAGCTCACTTTATAGGGTATGCTATATTTCTTTGTCATACTGAATCAAAGAACCATAGGGGTCGAAGGGATGCAAGGGTCATCTAGTCTAACCCCCTTGCAAGATGCAGGATTTGTTGTGTCTAAACCACCCAAGACAAATGGCTATCGAGCCTCTTTTTGAAAACCTCCAGTGAAGGAGCTTTCACAACTTCCCTAGGCAATTTGTTCTATTGTCCTACTGTTCTTTCAATTTGATTAAATCTCAGGAAAAACCTATCTGCTATGCTGTAGTTTGAACCCATTGCTTCTTGTCCTGCCCTCTGTGGCAAGAGAACAACAAAAGACATGCATTTCAGCAACTTTCCCTACCTGAAAACATTCTGAAATGTTTTATTTGCAAGTTCTTTTCTGTGATTTATTAGGCTTAAATCAAATATGCACTTAGTATGTTTGCTCTGGTGAGGAAGCAAACAGGAATACTGCTGTAGGCGTGGCCTGTGACTAAATCTTTCTAAATTATTTTTCTCTTTTTAGGACAATGTTTGTCTTCATGACAGGCTTTGCATTAATAGTTTTGGCTGATTTCTCTGAAATCTTCTGTCTTACGTCTTTAGAAAAGCATAATGTGTACGTGACCAGTTCCATAATTCCATTCTATATCACTTTTGTCAGCAGGAGAGAAGTTCTCTGTGATACCTCAGTTAATGGCTGACTAAGCACTTGGAATATTTCTTCATTCCTTACATGCCTAACAATAGATTTAAACAACAAACAAACCCTGTATTTATGCATGATAGTTGTTTTGGTGAGGTAGCCATCTGCAGGCATAAGTGAGAATTACTTTTGTCACAGAGCTCCAGCCTGCATTGATGCCAATGATCAAAGTCTCAGCCAATCATCATGAAACAGTAAGCTAAAATGTACATCATAGTTATTTAAATATTTTTGCATCATCGAAACTTAAAATGGTTTAATAGAGGGGGAAAATATCATCTATCCCACACAATCTCTGCTCTATCTATGCAAAGAGGCGCTCTCTTACCCACTTGGCTAGTAGCTAATCTGTTTGTGTCCTTCATATAATAAATGCCTGCCAAGTAGGAAATACAGTATCTGGTTGGGCTCAGCATCTTTATGCTTTTTAGTACTGCACAGGACATCCACTGTTCAGGGAGCAATGACAGCTACAAAGTGTATTCAGTGCAAATGATGTTTCTTGTCAAACAGAGTAACCATGTCTTGATCATTGTAAATTCTCTTCTCTTCTGTTTTTTTTTTTTTTTTTAAAGGAAAAGTGTCTTCAGTCAAGCCAGAGAAATCAGCTATCTTGGTGCTGAAAACTGTAGTTTTGGCATCCTCTAAACAGGTACATTTTGTGTTACAGTACATCACAACACACTCCTAACATAACTGCTGTGCCTCTTAATGACTTGTCAGTTTCTTTAATCTGTGGATCCTGGAGTTTCAAAAACTGAGTAGCTGTTTTAATTACTCCTCCCAGTGGCTTGAGGAGAGTGGTAGCGATATGCTTAGAATCCAATCAGGGAGACCACCAGGGCTGATAGGACTTGCCGCAGGTTTGTCAAACGGTGATCGTATGTTCTGTTCTGGATTTTGTTCTTTTCCCTATAAAGGATATGGGTTTAGATGGAAAGATGCTAGGGGATATGGGGCAGGGAGGAGCTGGGGAGGAATGTATTTGTGAGATTGGGTAATGCCAGTTCCCTTAAAGGGTTATTTGCCTGCTGCCCTAATCCAGATGCTCTGTGAGACACTTGTTGCAAACTTTACATAGTTGTGTATCCAGCCGATTGTTGCAGCATCTTTGTTGCAGAAAGCTGTATCTATCCCTAAAAGTAAATTTTTCAATACTCTGCACAGCGGTTTATTTGAACAACTACCTTTTGTGCTAATAGCAGTTAAACACTAAATCTTCATGCATTGTGCTCGGGCTGCACCCTACAATGCTGGAGCAGCCATTTGCTGACGTCCTACAAAATGCATCATCCAAAGATGAATTGTGACTGCACTTCAGGCATCTTTTAGTCAGAAAGGATTGTTACAATTTTCTAACTTTTGGATAATAGTATGACTGATAGATATTGGGTCTTCTAGAGAACACCAAGGAGCAGCCTGAATTTAGCGTCACAAGGATAATTGATTGATCAGTATAAATGTTTAGGTCACATCTACAAATTTAGAATTTGTTGTCTGTGAAGCCTATAAGAATAGAGTGTAGAGACTTGTTGAAGGGCACAGTGCACAAACAGCCCCTTAATGTGAAACATGACAAAAAGGCCAACTTCTGTCTCTACAAGGTGTCTACATGGCCCCCTTGACCATTGTATCTGAATGCCTCACCACACTGTTGCAAGCAGGGAAACGTTGCTACCTGGGTTTTACAGACAGGAAACTGAGGCATGAAAAGACTCAGTAACTTTCCCAAGGTCACACAAAAGAGTCTGGTAGAGCAGGAAGTCAAAACAAGGTTTCCCAAATCCCACGCTAGTGCCCTAACCCCTGCACCATCCTTCCCCTTATTGTTCCATAGAAAATGAAAAATGATGGTTCATAAAACAGTAATATTTTCCCATACCTGACTGCTTGCTTGCTTAAGTCATCTAGTCCATACCCAAGAGACAATGCAGGATTGTTGAACCCTTTCTCGTGCTTTGTACAGTCTAGTGTTAAAATCTCTGTTTATGGGGTGATTTCTCTGGCAGATTGTTCAACAGGCTACTGGATTGTGCTTTCAGATTATTTTCCTGTTCAGCCTAAATTTTCCACTGTATTTTATCCCATTGTGCTTGGTTGTGACCCCCGGGGTTTGTATCCTCCTAAATTCCGCTTCCTCCTTGATGTTCATGTGTCCCCTTTGCCTTCCACGCATTTTTTTCATCGCTTAGCCAAGCTTTGTAGTGCTCCCTCAGAAGCCAATCTATCCATTCTCTGGTGGGTTTTTGTTGGGAAATACAGGGAAGACTGTTTTCAAATACTAAATATTTGATTTGCCTTTCTTGATGTGTACCCGCTTCAAATATTTCTATATAGATTACTCCTTCATGGTCACTTTCTCAAGTAATGAATGTTTTTATCCCTTGGATCATAAAGTAGTGATATGGTGACTTAAAATACTGTTAAGGTTATTAAGTAAAATTGACCTGCCTTGTGGGTGATTCCTCTTTAAACCTGTCCCCTTCATTCAGGTGACCTATTCTCATACTTTCTTTCTTCCAAACTAAGTCCTCATGGAACTGAAAGCCAAACATAAACTAGAAATCAAACAGATTGAGCTTGTCAGCAAAGAAGTTGGAGAGGCACTTTCACAAAACAGTTTGCTGGTTCTGACTTGCACATTCCAGTACTTTTAAGAGAACAATGCCATCGGTGGGGACAAGCACACTGTCTGTTCCTGCCACTGCCACATAGATTCTGGCTTAAGACTTCTTGAATTGCCACAAGAGGGCAGTGTGTCCATGAGACTTGTGCTTTGCAGCATACAGGAAAGCTTCTGTTTAGTGCTTTTAAACTAGCAGAATCAGTCATTTGCCAATTATCTAAGAAAGATCATTGGTCCCTGGATATGTTAGCAGGCATTCGCTCACTAAAATGAGGCCCAAGTGATGGTTGTACCAACTAAGTTTGGTTAGAGCTGTCCACGTTTGTATGACTGGCAATTCCCCCTGCTTTCTCCAAATGGTAGCAGAAATGGAGTAACTTCCTGTTGCTGTGTATTAACAACCAAAATGTCCCCCTAACCTGCTTCACTTCAAGGGCAGAATGTAAATCAACACTTTTTCTTTTTTGTTTTCCCCCCTCCATTTCTCTATTGGCCACCTACTGTGCTAGAACTGATTTTGCTGTGCAGAAAATGTATCCCATGCAGCATTCACAGAATTGGAGGAGAGTGCCCTCCTGTGAGCCATAATGAAATGCTTGATTGAGTCAAAGCGTAATGAAAACATTCATGGATTAATTTTCTGTTAATCACTGCATGTTGCATTAGTATCGGCTTGTCTGGCTCAGAGGTTAACATATTGTTAACTGGTAATCTCCCTAGTAGGTGCTAATTTTATAATTCCAAATGAGAAGTATATTTCAGTGTATAGACACTGTCTATGTAAACCCCTGCACAATGAAATAAAAATTACGTATTCACTAGAGTGGTGAGTTTGGGCGGGGGGGGGGGCTCATACGCTTTCTGTAGCTTAGATTCCTACCTCTGCTGTGTGGCATTTTTTTTCCCCCTCTTGAATTTATTCCTGAAGTAGGGCACATGTTTGAAATGTCACTGCTAGATTTGGCTTCTGTTTTCAGGATGCATTTAAGAGAACCCTTTTGTTCCATTCATCTCTCCTAGATGAATAACCAGTGCTTCATCAATGGACTCATTCAGAGCGCTCTGTACTATGAGTAGGTCTTTAAAATATAACCTTTTTTTTTTTTTTTTAAAATTCTGGTGATTCTTGTCCTCTTCCTGGAGTTAAATGAAGATTGCTCTGTTGCTGACCTAGATCCAGCAGAAATTATGTTGCCCTGTTCCAGTTATCACTGTTGTATCTGGAGTATTATGTGTTCCCAAGATTCATTAAGGCATTTATCTAGTTTCCTTATTAATTGACTCTCTGAAATAGCTCATTGACTTCAGATCAGTCTCTAGAATTTAGGGCACCTGAATAATATGAAAGCACATTGAAATGAAACCTCAGAAGCCCTGTCCTGGGAGAAACATGCAAATCTAATACAATACTGTTAACCTTGTTTCCATGTCTTTCCCTATTTGCTAAAGTTATTGTTTTTTCCTTCTCAATCTCTCTTGTAATCCCTCAATTCTATATTAAAGACTGAATTTTTAGTTTCTCTAATGATGGACTAAGGTCCATTCTGAAAGTATAGCTTGGGAAGGGAGGAGCGCCTTACTTTAGGCATAGTTTGATAATGGTTTGGAGGCAAAACAGACTTACCTCTGGTTCATTAATTTCATTACAGGAACCTGTGTGCCTTTCCATTTGGCCTAATATTTGCCAGTCTTAGTCTGGAGTGGTCACAATGCAGAGCACTGTATATACAGCCAGTCATTAGATGAGATCTAAAACCTGACCACTTGTAAGTAAAGATCACATGGTGCTTTAAGAATTGTTAACTTCATTGTCCCATCTAGGTTTCAGCCCTGGAATTTACAGTGTATCTTTTAAAAAGAAAAGGAGGACTTGTGGCACCTTAGAGACTAACACATTTATTTGAGCATAAGCTTTCATGAGCTACAGCTCTCTTCATCAGATGCATGATCACGAAAGCTTATGCTCAAATAAATGTATTAGTCTCTAAGGTGCCACAAGTCCTCCTTTTCTTTCTGAAGTATTTATTATGAATAAAATTTTAATTTAAATCTCATCCATTACACAGCAGACATTTTTTCACTCTATTAATGAAAAGCTAAATAGACATAAAATTAACTAGTTGAAAACGCACTCTGAGCTTGAACGTGTGCCAAATACAATGGTGAGTTAAACACTTTTTTATGACGGAAATTGCAAAAGACCTTAGACTGAAGCTATTTTGCCAAATAGTGAACTGTCTTACTGTTTTATAACCTGGGCATGTTTTTAGTGTGTTTCTATCTTCTCTCCTCCCCACAACCCACTTTTCCCCTAAAAGAGGAAAGAAAAAGGTTGCTTTTGATGATGATGTTAGAGACTGAAAAGATCTGGAAATCATCTAGTACATCTCTTAGCCAAGGAAAGGAGTATTGCTGTAACACACTTCTTCCCCTAGTTAGTTTTCCAACCAATTTGAGGAAACTGGCATCCCTGTTAATGTTTCCGAAAATAGTTTTCGGCGTTACCAGTGAAACGTAAGTTCTGTTCTGTTCTTTCCATGGATGCTGTGCTCTCCTGAGTGATCTGCAGTGTTAGCTATTTAAAGCCTTGGGAAAGAGCGTAACAAGATATTATTAAGCAGGGTATATAACTCCAAGTATTTACCATGGAATTAGCTTGTCTAGTTTCTTTAAAGAATGAACTCTTGCAGATAGAATGTGGCTGTCTGCAGGGTTTATTATGTGTAAACTTTTTTCCCTGTTGCTCATTAATAGAAAGACACAGCCTAGGAGCATGGTTTCATGGTTGTATGCTGTCTCTCATTCTCAGTATCTCAGAATGCTTTACAAAGAAACTACTAAGATACTAGCAGTGAAATGACTGAGTAAGCAAATGTGGTTGCCATCATGTGCTTGCCTTGAACATCAGAGAGGGTGGTCTTTCTGAAGGGGTATGCTGGCTATCTTTTTTTTTTCACCTCTTCTCCTTTCTGCAGGAGCTCCAGGCTACTTAAATCCCTCTTTCCCCATAGCTATTCAGTCTCCGGGCAACTTCTTTATAGCTTCTGTTACCTGTTACTCTGTGCACCTTCCCACTAGGACCCCTGTTGGAACCACTATGCATGCAGAGATCCCTTTCTCCTAGATGCAGGGAGCACAGGCTCATCAGGCTGCTCTCCCTGTCTTCCAGCAGCTGCCCTATTTAGAATGTTTCCCACTGGCTTGCTGAGAAGCCCACAAGCAGCTGAGTGAATCTACAGAAGCAGGTGTGACTGGAGCTTAGTAGCATATTTCTTGGTGGTTTGGTTCCTGCAGATTTCCATCTCTGAATATTGATCCCTTGATGTATGGATTACTACAGAGCAGTAGAAGAGGAGAGAGAAGGCCGCCTTTTTGTTTTCCTCAATCCCTAAGCCTTCCATTTTCAGGAATCCGTTATCGTCCGAGCCAGTTCCCAGAACAAGCTTCCTAACAACTTCACAAATGGCAACTTGCTCTAGGATCTGACGCGTGCAGAATGGCTGTGGCAGCTGCTGCTTACTGAGAATTCTGGGTCACACGCTTGGCTTTGGAAAATGTGAAGACTTCTGGGGATGAGGAGAGATTCAAAAGTTGCTGCTCTTTTGGGGAATGTGGCGGTGAGCGGTTCAGCTCCCCTGTAATCAGGGTAAGCGCACTAGCCACGCAGTGTTGGCTGCCCGTCCAAACCTGTCTGACACTGCTGATTTTAATCGACTGGGCTGCTTAGAAAAGGGACATGATTTGTAACTTGGTTGGCCCCTAGATTGCTATCCAGGCACTACATACTAGGATTAAAAAGAGCATTCTTACTGTCCAATTACGACAGAATGGAATATCTCTCCTGAGCAACTACTCCTTCAGTAATGCATCCCCTGCCTTTAGGCTTACGTAATGCTGATGTAACCATGGAGTACAAAGTCCTGGTATGGGCCTTGGGCTAGTGACCTTCTAGCCCAGAAGTGAATATTCCAAGGTGAGCCATACTGACATCCAAATGGTTACCTCACATACAAAATTGCAGTATTACCGTGAATCAAAATCATGTGAGAATGTGTCCTGGTGTCTGAGTCAATTAATTACTATTAGTGGTGTTTTAATTAGCCTATTGGTACACTATGTAACGTCCCTAAGTTACTTGATTAGTGATGTAGCAAGTGAATCCTATTTGCAACTAACAAGTAAACCTCTTGCCATCTGACATCTTCATCTTCCCTGAGCTGGTAACTGTTACATCTCAATGCCTGCAGCATTGTCCAGTGGCTGGAGCACTAGGGAGACCTAGGTTCCATTTCCTGCTGTGAACTTAGGGAAGTTACTTCACCCCTGTTTCCCCTCCACTCTGTCTATTGTAAATTCTTTGGGGGCACGTACTGTGCCTAGTGCAGTGGGGCTTTGATTTGGATTGGTACTTGATGCGATTGTGGTGCAAATAATAAACTGATTCACCATCTGTGCAAATTGCCGTTGTATACAATCTGAATTTGTATTAAAACATAAGCACTAAAACTTCAATTCATAATACTGCTGTCGAGATGTTTTGCTGTTGTGAAACAAGCTGTCCTGCCACGGGGCTGGGTGGAGTGCCTGTAGCTGGAGTCAGTGCAAAGGATATATTACCAATTTCGCATGGTCAAAAAGCATGTCAGCCCTATTTTCCCCTCCCCTCCAATTGTGAGATGTAAAAATAAAAGGGGATGGTGGGAGGTTTTTTTTTCCTGTTGGCCTTTTTGGTCTTTTAGGTTACGTTCAGGCCCATTTTCAAGCTTTTTTTTTTTTTGAATCCACAAGGGCTAGAAACTTAAACCAAACCCCCAAGATTCTTTCATCACAAGATTCCAGAAGGCTGAGGCTTTAAAAAATAAATAAATGGCAAATATTGAGGCTTAACAAAATCCCAAGATAAAAATCAATAAAATCGCAAGACTTTGCAACAGAGATCTCCTGCTGAGCTCCCGTAATGTGGCATTAGGGGTCTTTCAAAGCCTACTGGTAACAAGTGAAAGATGGAATGTCTGTTCCATGCATTCAGTGTGAGGGCTGTGATAAGCAGTGACTGCTGCAGTTCACATACTGGTGGTCCATTTGCCTTCCTGCCTCCCTTTCACCAGCTAAGAAACGATGAGAACAACCAACATAGCCTGACGAACTAAACCAGGAGTGCACCCAATGCAGTTCATCCTCTTCGCTCTGGGATTTTTGTTTTTTCCTGCAGGGATATTGGCAATAAACAGGATTTCTTGCTGTCATTTATTCTGTTCTCAATCAGCTTGGTCACATTGCATGATGTCTTGTGCTTTTTTTACCTTTGCACTGGGAGTGATGGTGTGGGGAGGGAGGGAGCAGTTTTTGTTTCAGCAATCTGAGGTCAGGCTTGTTTTTTCTCTGAGCAGGAACAGGCTAGCCCCTGGAGTGGAATTCTGCAAGCCCTGTAAACAAAAGGCTTATTTCTGTGGAAAACCCCAAAGGTGGTGCTCTGCTTATCAGGAAGATTTGAAGAGGGGTTAGTATTTCTGAGAATTGTTCCAAATTATGCTAACTCTCACCCCTAGATTTTTGTGTAGGCTTTTGGACTGAATATGCATGAAGATCACAGCAGCCACACATGTTATTAATCAGCCCTGTGTTTAGTATCTGACAGTGCTTGCACTGTTTACAAGCCAGTGAGCGAGCTTTTATTCAGAGTAAACAAAACAGCAGTTTGTGACTCTTAAGGCCCACTTACAAGAATTTGACTTTGCTAGATGTGTGTTACCTGGTTGAAGTATCTTGAAAGGACACATGAAGCTAGTAGTCCAAACATATGATTTGCCAGCTGATTGTAGGCATGTGCTGCCTTCCCTCTTCCTCATGAATAATGAATATAACCTCTATACTGGGGAGCCCAGTGGCTTCAGTCACGTTTGGGACCCCACAGTGCTAGCTGCTGTATAAATGGTACCAGCCCTGAAGAGCAATCTAAGGGACTAATTTTAAACCCTTACAAAAGCATTTGAAAATATTGCCAAGAATCTGACCCTGTTCCTTTTTAAACTACAATAGGGAAATATTAACCAAATCTTTCCACTGCCCCTCTTCTCTCAATATGGCTTGCTGCAATTGATATGTAATAAGAGGTTTAACATTTTTTGGAAGGCTCTGGATTTTGGAAATGTATTTTCTGGGACTGGAAACTGGAGCTAGAGCAGCTGATTTAAAACCCTTAACATGCCACTTGGTGTATGGGGGAGGTTGTTACAGTTGAACTATTCCCTACATTCAGCCAGCTGGTCCAATAAGTGAATCCATACCACAATTGCATCTGCCTGCTTTGCCCTTCCTGTGTAAACTTTGGGGTCATCTCCCTTCTGCCAGCCAAAGATTTCTGAATAGCTAATGCATCTGCTGTTCACTAGATTAGTGGAAAGTAAGTAACAATTATACTTATCCAAAAGATGGACTGCAGAAAGGAACAGCCTCTGAAATTGCTCTAGGGCTTTTGTAATAAGCTGGCCTAGTACTCCATTATGGTGGAGAACATGGACCTGGTGATTGTAAAATAAATGAGCTTTATAACTGTTAAAAGATTACGGGTGCCTGTTGGAATCCTAAGAGTTTTGTGAGCTGGGTAATGCTGTTCATTCTGATGTGCGCTCCTTATGCCTGAACTGTTCATCAGCCTTGGGGTAAGGTACGTTTCTTTTCAAAATGGCACATTAAGGAAGCTCTGATGATCACTGATAGAAGAGTAAACCTTAGGTGAACACTCGTTTTTATATCACTTCAGTTTTTCCATTAATTAGGTGTAAACATTTTAGGAAGTTGGTGTTTGGTGTTCATAACTTGAATGCGAACATAGAAGAGCATATGTGCTTTATTTAACATACCTGCAGAGGGGGATACAGTGCTTGTTCACATTCACTTGTTGAAATTTCAAAAAAGTCACTGCACAGGGAGCCTCACATCTCTTGTTATGGTCACATCCCATGCGGGGACCAGTTGGTTCTACTCAGCACAGCTTCATCTAGCCAAAAGGTAGATGTGTTCCGCTGAGAGAGTTAAGTCGTCCAATAAACCAACCCTTGCGCTTCCTTCTGCAGTTTGAAAATTGTGGTTGACTCCTTCAGCAGCTTGCTATTTATCACTTCACTATTTATCACCTCTTACTGAGCACCAGAAGCATTTAAACAACTGTGCATACTTTTCAGGGTCCAAGTAATTTACTATTTAAATCTGTTTGCAGATTAGAAGCCCCTAATGTTCTCTGCTATTCCATGGCATGGTAAAACTGCATGCAGTAGTTCTGAGCCAGCTTTGAAATGGATGCTAATTTTTTCATTTCAATCTCCTCAGGAAAAGCTGAAAAGCAGTGCCTTGCTGTGGCCCTATATTACCGTGAACCAAACTCTGTGGTACAGTTATAAAAGATTGGGTAGGTTGGGAGCCTAGTGAGAGTTTTCTAGGAATCCAGGTATTGAATTATGATATTGTCCCTCTGGTGCTTTGTTCTTGGAGGGATGGCTGAAGTCTGTATCTCTGCTGACTGAGCTGCTTTGACTGTTATCACTTCAAATGTATTGTGCTGTTGGACTGGGCCTTAGAGAGATGATAGTTTGGTTTTTGCTTAGGGAAGTGGCGGTTCATAGTAGTGGGCTGGTTAAAAGCTTTGCCGTTTGGGGTGGGCAGTACAGGTGAACTCTGACTCTAGTATAGCCTGAGAGTTAAGAGAGTAAGTTCTTTGACTTCATGTTGTACAGAGACACTAACTAGTAAGAGCTGGCAGGACATCTGGGAAAGCAGTTCATGCCCTTCCCTTATGAAACAACAACAACCACCCACTAGTTATTTCATAGAAATAGCCTAAGTACATAGTTGCTTATTGATATACTAGTTTACTGTAGTTTAAACTAACACCCTCTCTCCCTTTATAGTGATTTTAATTAAAGTTTAATTAAAGGTGTGTTTAGGTCTGCAGCCCTCGGTACTGGATGTTGAAATTGCCTCTCTAATGGTAATGCACAATGATTAGTAGATAGCACTGTCTTCAAGAACTTGTTTCTCAACATCCTAAATGGGTGAAGACACTTCTTGAGTCTCTGATCTTTAACTTGGTCTTTCCTGGAAGTAGAGGCAGTGCAGAGGTAGCAGGCAGCTCCTGCATAGTTGAATTAGTGTGGTGTGTTACACAACCCATTGCCTCTGTCACTCTCTCTCCTTGGCTTTGATGTAAGTGCTCACCTGACATTGTGAAGGAAGCTTCTTGAAACTCAATCGTTGGTGCATATTCATAGCTGAGATTTGAACTTGCATCAAATCAAGCAAGTCCTTGTTGCTTCAGTGAGAATCTGATGCACCAGCCAGCTCAAGCGTTGCCATCTGTTCCGAAGAAGGAAGAATGAGGGGAATTCTAACCACCTGTTCTCCCCCTGCTAGCATTACTCTGGTTAATTCTTCGGAGGGTCACTGAGTCCAAGGTTGCCTCAGAAAGGAACGCATGGCCAATGTTACAGAAAGTTTAACTGAGTAAGAAATGTGGGTACAAGTGGAGCACATGAAAGTGACAAGATGGTGTCTTGACCTTGTACTCTGAAGAATGTCTAGGTCCCCAGTGGTGGTCCAAAAACAAGGCTTTTGAGAGGAGCCAATGTAGTATCTTAACTACTGCCATTTGCCCTTTACCTACAATAGCTGTCCTGGTGGTAGCATTCAGTTATATCCCATCTCTCTGCTGGATCTCCCAGTCTCTGTGACCCTGATCTCTACAAGCAAGCTTTTTGTGTTGTGACATGACCTTTGTCTAAAGCCTAATTGCCTTGCTTAGTACTTAGTAGTTTGGGGCCTGATTTCCTGAGTCTGCCTCTTCTCCTGTCATAGGTTACACCGTTATCAGTGGCGGTGCTGAGCTGGATGGAATTCCCTCTCTAAAAGGGCAGAGGAGCTGTCTGTAACAATGAGAACCCTCTGTTCTAAACTTGCTCTCCTGACCCCTGAGTCATCCAGAACCTGGTTTTGTTAATCTTTCAGATCTAATGCAAGGTTCTTTTTGAGGAAGGCATGGTCTGAGGACTGGAGTTCTTTCTGGGGCTTGAGGATTTTACATTTACTTTGCACATAAACAGATTTTCCTGCAATGAATAATTAACTTAAGTGTCCAGAGAACAGGAAGGGGAACCTATTGATCATTGACATACATGCAAATGTGCCTATTAATAGCAAAAAGGTGACTGCATTTAATTCTAAAGGAGCTTTTCTACAAGCTCACAAACAGTACTAAACTGTTGCAGTAGATCTCTGAACGATTATCAGTCTCAAGTTTTTCTCTTCATCCCTACTTTAACTTAGAATTCAAGCAAACAAAAGGGGAGGTAATACATATTATTTAGGCACATGCAAAGTTCTTTGCTATTCCTAAGTATCTGTAGTGATAGCTGGCAGTTTTGCCTGTGATAAAGAACTTGCAGCAATTACTATTGCATCACAAAATGACATTTGATTAGAACACTTCCCTCCAGCCAGAGTACAGAAGGTATGTCGCATTGACCAAGGTTTAAATAAATCGGAGGAAAATATTGGTGAAAGGAGCCAGGCACTCATGGGCCCAGATCCCAGTAGAGAGATAAGCATAAGTGACATGTTTTTCACTCCACAAAACAGTTTTGTTTGTGTTCAAACAGTAAGTGGGGGAAACAAGCTGACTTAGATTTCAGCTCAGCTGGATTCTTGGAATTGATCCAGAACACACACACATCACCTTTGTGTTTAGTGCAGTAAGCAGGGTTGACCGGAAAAAGATTGAGCAATGTCTTACTGGTAAGCAGGAAGTCTCTTCCTGAGGAGAGTCGGAAGGTGATGCAGGAGGGGAGCTTCTACATATAAAAACTAATTGTGCCTTTAATGCTTCCTCTCTGACTTTTAATGTTCTGTTAAAATACAAGTTGCTTCCAGGCCTAGAACGTCTTTTGTCCTTGCTGCTTGAGAAAGTTAGACTTGCCACCAGAGCTGTTTTTAGCCATCGTGACTAAAGATACTAAGGGGCTTCAATGTAAAAGCGCTTTTGTGTAGAATTCCCCTATCAGCATTATGTGGGTACAAATTCTTCTATTATTTGTTTGGATTCCCTTGTAATGGGGGCGGGACAGTGTCAGAGCTTTTAAAGCACCGAGCCTGATGTTGGTGCACAAATAACTTAGTCAGCCATTGAATGTGATCAGCTAACCAGACTGCAGAGAATTTGAGAGCAGATTGCTATTTCTAACTGAACTCACTCATCCAGTAGTTGAAATTGGAGATGACTGATCTGATGTTTCAGATGCTGCCAAGTCAGACTGAGCATCACAAGAACACAGCTTGACCTCTAGGGCATGCACGTACATTATGTATTTTTTTTTAAAAAAATCCCTTGCCAATGTTTTTCTGGCATATTCAACAGGAGCCCTGATCAGAAATACTTAAACATTCAAATGAATCAACATGTACCTCGGTATACAAACTTCATATTCGTTGTGAACAAGCTGTTTTCATTGTTGTAATAAACAAGGCCCTACATTCACTTTGGTTGAAGTATGACTACAATAAAATCACTGTGTAAATAGGGCAAAATATATTGCCCCAGTTTGTAACATCTAATAATGCATTAAATGGATGATGCATTAAGTGACTGTTAAGCCTGTGAATTCCAATTCATTTTATAAAGTGAATCATAACTTTGAGCTCACAAACATTGACACCTGCTGTGCCGCAGGAAAGCTGGAAGAGGTTTATTGTTACCTGGATGACAAACAGGGGGACTCTCTAATCTTTCAAACCTCTGAGTGGCTATTTAGCTGTATTCTAGATTGCATTGGCACTAAGGTTTTGTCTGCTTGCAGTTGAAGGTGCTTCAGCATGCAGGTGTGCTGTCCGCTCTAGCATTGCCAGCCTTTTGGTCATGTTCTGAGCAGTTCTTGACTCTTGTGTCTACTGCTTGACTTTTCCAGCATCCTTCAAGCTGGGATTGCTGCTGACTTCAGACAGCACTGTTGGCTCATGTGGAATTGTGCAACAGTGATCACGCTGATTGATTAGGGATCAAGCTGGATAGGCTCCAAAGGATGTTCATCCCTCTTAGCCAGAAGTCTTACTTCACGGGGTGTAAAAGAGCTCTACGCTTCCATGCAGGAGTAAAGGGAGATGGGGAATTCTTCAATACTGGAGGTTTGCAGCCTTGGTAGTCTTTTTTTTTTTTTTTTTTTTATGGTCCTTTTGCTAATCTTTTTGTGGCTGTGGTATCCTGGATGGATCAAAATGACTATACTCATCATCCATCTGAGGTTGCTTTCTGCCTTTTTTTTCCCTCTCAGTGCTTGTAAATGTGCATTGCCGGCTGCTGCTCTCAAAATGTGCCCTGCATATTGGATCTTTTTTACTAAGATCTCTAAGTAACACTTAGAGTTCAGTCGTCTCCAGTGCTTTTGGGGAATTACTGTAACTGGGTAGCAGGGACACTTTTTAAAAAAAAAAAAAAATCAATCTAATCCAGTCCTCTTTGGAACCTGGTATTTGATTAACCAGTAGTACCGGAACAGCAGCTATTGAGCACAGTGACTTTCAGCTTTAGTGTTGCAGGATTCATTACTCTGCACTAGACTACATGAGACGAACTGGAAATACCAGACCTTCCCCATCACTTTTAATTAAGCAGAATGGCTGCAGCTGAGGCAGCACCTCAATAAATGATTTAAGTGCTGAGCTTCTCTGAACATTGATGGTATCGCACTTAAGTCTCTCTTTCTGGGAAGTGTCTAGCAAAGCAAACTGCCATTTGTTCCATTGTTCTCCTCCTGCTGAGCATGGCATTAGCACCATATATTCTGTCAAAATTATTAAACCACCAATTCCAATCTTCTGTGTACACGTTCAGCGTTAAAGTATTGTCTTGTGCTGACTAATCCTGAAATAAGCAAACTCCAATTAATATAATGAAGCACTGTTGTAATTAAAATCCCATGCCTTTTATATAAGGTGGAATAACAAGTGATGTATCAGTAACATTGTTGAATCCTCCTGTAATTTGGTATGATGGTGGTGGTCTGGGATCACTCTACTCAATTTTACAGCCTCTGCGGTCTCACTCCAAGCTCTTCAGACTCTGACATGGCTTTTCTTGCAGAGAGTTTTCCCTCTTCAAAATAAAATCTTTCTTGTGTTTTTAACTCTTAAACTGGAACAGTGTCTACAGCTGCAATTTATTCCTGGTGCTAAACTACCAATGAGAATTCATTACATTGAGAGAATGGCAGAACTAGGTGAGTGAATTTGCAGCCACTTTAAAGGAGATAACTGAGATTAAGCATTGGGCTCACACTATATAGACTCCCTGGAGTCAGTTGAATCCCAACAGGATAGACTCTGGCTGTCTATCCCCCTGAAGTAGATCAGCTGAGTTTCATGCAGTCCTGTCCTGTGTGGATCTCTCCACCAAGACCCAAGAGGCTCTGTCTATTTTGTGTGGGTGCTGAAGATTCCCTGGGACTCAGCATGTCAAGTATCCAGGCCAAAATCATCTCTCCTCCCCCCGGCCCACATACCCACAGCTGCAGTACTGTATATCTAGATGTCATGACCTTTCATTGGTGTTTGCCTGTACAAATAAAGTGCTGAGATCCCTTTGGGGATGATAGGCTCTATGTAAATGTCAAATACTACTCCTCTGGGGGCCACCTAATATGGAATTTGTGGCTATTAAGAGTTCTACAGCAGGGTAACTGACTGCAATATGCAAGTGGAACTCCAGTAGTGTCCTGTTCCTTTCGTTATGGGCTAAGGTGTGCTCTCTTGTTTGGATCAGTGTTTTAATACTTTGCATGTAACTAGATAGCTCCTTCTATATAGGAGTCACAAAGGACTTTTCAGATATTACTTAAGCCTGGCATTAGCTCTGAAAGAGGCAAGTGTTCCCCCTTCTTACTGAGGCACAAGTGAAGGGACTTATGTAAGCTTAGACAGGGAACCTGTGGGAGAGCAGGGAATAGAGACTAGCTTTCCCAGTCCTATCCCTTAAGCAGACTGGTTTGCTTTTAATCAGCAATGAAGTGTTGGGGTAACCCACTGGTATCCTCTGAGCACCAGTCCACTTTTCTTGTAGGTACGTCCAATGAAACTGAAGCATTTGAGAAATTCATGCATGAAACATGCAGAGCACCATAAAATTGTTTTTAAGGTGTTCAGAGTCCATAGAGCTACATGAGATGGACCATAAAATGTACCACGGGGGAGAATTTCAAAGACACATGGCAGCCAGGCACCCAGGTTTCTCTCGTGCCTTTGAAAATTTCCTGTCTTTACACACAACTCATTTAGGTAGGAAAGAAGGAAAAGGCAGCTGCATGCAGTGTACCTATTTGATCTGCAGATGTCGCTGTTAAACCACTTTACTGGTTTCAGGGGTAGAAATGCTGCTCTTTTGAATTCAAAAACTATTGATACCGGCATTTTATCTAACCTTAAGTAAAGTATGCAAGCTTTTAAAAAAAATATAAACCTAACTTGCTTTTGACTTGAGGTGCAAATTGCATCAGATGTTGCCACTGTGCACTGAATCTAATTGGCATGTGTGGGAGTTGCTTTATAACTGTTTGGATGCCAGAATGAATATGAATGAAGCAATATATTTAGACTTAAATTTTCAATAAAATGAGGAAGCCACCAGGTGGCAGTTCTTTGTTCTGGTGCATCTCAGCTGTTGTGGTGTTTCTGGCCCACAGATTCCAGAATCCCATGGACTGAACACCACAGTCTAGACTAACTGACAGACAGAATTCCTCTCCTGTTAGGTAAGCAAGGAGTAGACACCAATTATGCAGATTCTCAGCCATAGTCTTCCTTTTTAAATTTACATTTTTCAAACTGTCTAAATAAGGAAGCTGCCTTCTCATACAGTGAAATTCAGACCCAGAAACTAGAGTAGCTCGCAGCTGCACTGCCTTTGTGGGTTGGTTATGTTTTAAAGGTGTCTTAGTCACTGCATGCTGGGCATTTTTGCTCTTGGTGTTGAGTGTCTGCTGAGAAGGAGGTGGGATTGAAAAATGGGTAGCAATATAATACGGCAATTAGTTTAAGAAAACCCTCATAGCTAATGGATTTTATGTAATGCTGATTAGCTGTGCAGTGATGCTGAAGTATACATAGGGATGCTATTAAATACTAAAGCGTTATTCACATACTTGATAATGAATAGACATAGTATTGTTTGTGCTCTTCTATACTAATACTGGGAGTGACTCAGGAACAGTGTGCAGAGCTTTTTACATCTAGGCTACTGAATCTGTACTGAGTAGAAAATCTTCAGTTAGTATTTGACTATTCTGTGGCCTCTGTGAAATGAGTTTCTTTGTGTGTGTGTGTGGGGAACCTATTGCAGTTGATTAGTCTAGAGTAACCACGAACACTTAATTCACTTATTTGCTCTTGAGCAGGGGTGGGCAAACTACGGCCCACGGGCAGGATTCGGCTCGCCAGCCATTTTAATCAGGCCCTCGAGCTCCCACTGGGGAGCGGGGACTGGGGCTTGCCCTGCTCCAGTCATGGAGCAGGGTTGCGGGCTGCACCACATGGCTCCCAGAAGCAGCAGTATTTGCCCTCCTCCCCCCCCCCCCCCCACTCCAGCCAGGGAGCAGGGTCAGGGGACACTCCACACGGCTCTCGGAAGCAGCGGCATGGTCCTTCTCTGGCTCCTATGCACAGGGACGGCCAGGGGGCTCCACTTTGCATGCTGCCCCAGCCCCAAGTGCCACCCCCGCAGCTCCCATTGGCCAGGAATCGCAGCCAATGGGAGCTGCAGGGGCAGTGTCTGTGGACGGAGCAGCGTGGAGAGCCGCCTGGCCATGTTTTTGTGTAGGAGCCGGAGAAGGACAATGCTGCTGCTTCTGGGAGCTGCTTGAAGTAAACGCCGCCTGGAGCCTGCACCCCTGAGCCTCCCCTCACGCCCCAACCCCCGCCTCAGCCAGATCCCCCTCCAGTCCTCCAAACCCCTCGATCCCAGCCTGGAGCACCCTCCTGCACCCCAAACCTCTCATCCCTAGCCTCACCCCAGAGTCCGCACCCCCAGCCAGAGCCTGCACCCCTTCCCACACCCCAGCCCTCTGCCTCAGCCCTAATCCCCCTCTCGTCCTCTGAACCCCTTGGTCCCAGCCCGGAGCCCCCTCCTACACCCAGGAGCCCTCACTCCCCCCCCCAGACCAGAGCCCCCTCCTGCACCCTGAACTTCTCATTTCTGTCTCCACCCTGGAATCCACACCCCCAACCAGAGCCCTCACCCCCTCCCTCCTCCCAACCCCAATTATGTGAGTATTTATGGCCCACCACACAATTTCTATTCCTGGATGTGGCCCTTGGGCCAAAAAGTTTGCCCATCCCACTCTAGAGGAATAAAATTGGCCCCCTAGGGCTGAGCCGCTCTGAGTATTTCTGTTCTTGTACGTGGAAATCTATCACGCCACTTAGTTCGTTCACCACACTTCTCCAGCACTCATTTTTAAACTTTCTGCCTCACTTGTCCCCTGTAGCGCATTCCCTATGTCTGCTCTTTGATTAAATCTTAATATTTCCTCATAAATTGAATCCTTCAGATGTTTGCCTTTTTTATCTAAGGAAGTTTTTCTTGCAGTACAAAGACTGTTATGTGCGTTGTCTAGTTCAGTGATTTTCAACCTTTTTTTCTCGTGACCCCGTTGAAGAAACTTGTTGATGCTCCCGACCTAACAGTGGGGGATGAGGGCTTTGGGGTGCAGGAGGGGATCAGGGCTGGGACAGAGGGTTGGGGTGCAGGGCTGAGGTCAGGAATGAGGGTCAGGGCTCTGGGCTAGGGATGCAGGAAGGGGCTCTGGGTTTGGGGGGCTCAGGGTTGGGGCGCAGGCTTACCTCGGGCAGCTCCCAGTCAGCGATGTAGTGGGGGTGCTAAGGCAGCCTTTCTGCCTCCCTTGGCACCGCGGACCGCGCTGCGCCCCAGAAGCAGCCAGCAGCAGGTCCGCCTCCTAGGCAGAGGTGCGCAAGCAGTGTCCGAGAAGGTAGGGACTAGCCTGCCTTAGCTGGGCAGCACCGCCGACGGGACTCTTAACAGCCTGGGCAGCAGTGCTGACCAGAGCTGCCACCACCCAGTGCCTCATGTTCTGTGACCCGCTACGGGATTGCGACCCGCCTTTTGAAAACCACTGATTTAGTTAACTGTTAGATGGATCTCTCTGTGCCACTCTCTTAAAAGTCAGCATCATTGAATCTAAAAGTTTATGCCACACTTGTGTGGTATAGAGGTGCAGCATCTGCTTAAGCGTCAGAACCGAAACCTGATCGTTTCCATAGAAATTACTCCCAACTCTTGCTGAAGACCTTACAGCATTAACTTGACACAGTGAGCTGGAATGAGAGATAAGTGGAGATTTAATAAAACATTGCTTAACTGGTCAGTATTTGGCAGCTCACCAACAAGGTGAAACGGTTGCTGCCATGTGATGATCAAGTATCTTCCCAAGAAAAGATTGGGAAGAGTCTTGTAAACATATTAGATTCACTATAGGTATGTGGAGCTCTCTTGGCCGCCTCTGCACCTAGGGGTCACAGGTATATGCTGGTCGCTTCTGGGAGCTGCGTGGAGCCAGGGCAGGCAGGGAGCCTGCCTTAGCCCTGCTGTGCCACTGACCGGACTTTTAACAGCCCCGTCAGTGGTGCTGACCAGAGCTGCTGGGCATTCTGGATGCCTGGCAACCCTAATCTCGGGTATACCACTATCTTATTTAGCCTCCCAAAATACCGTGTGGGAAGGATGTCTTTCAGTAGTCTGTAGCACTAAAACCCTGAAACAAGTAATGTGTGTGATATTGCTTATTAAATAAAGTGCCCCGTTACACCCATGACTCGGAACACAATTTCTAATCACTCTGTGGTGCTGGCTTCCTAACATGACTGACATCTGCAGACACGACTGACATAAGTACTCTGTAAACTCTGCACACAGTAAAATATTTGTCCTATTCTAGACCTGTTATATAAACCATCTTCAGCTCATATTTTAATTTGCAAGTGTGTTTAATGTCTCCTCTTTGAGATCAAAGATAATGTGAGGGGATGAGCTGTCTGCTGAGTCAGTCTTTACTGCCTCTTGTTTTTGCCCTCCAGCCCTCCTACACACTCCACCTGCATGCTGGTCTAACCTTTAGCAGCTGAAATCTTGATGTGGTTTTTCTCTGTGCAATGGGTAACAGTCAAGTAATCTTTGTTTTCCTTTTGCCTAAACGATCATCCTCCCACCGCAAATACAGTTTGGTTTTTTTCACAAGGAGAAATGGCTTGCGCGCTTTTTTTTTTTTTTTTTTGGAGGGGCTGCTGCCGATGGAGAGAAGAGTGTTCCTACTAACACGTGAGCAGTTAGCCTACCAGGGTGTCTCTGTGTTGGCAAACAGCCAGAATAATCCAAACACGTCTTTCCTTTGAAACATCTAAACTCCTTGCAAATGTGGATGCATTTATATTCCAGAGGCAGCCTAATTACCAGGCTGATACTTCACTATCCTACAACATAATGTGCAGAGCTTACAGAATTGGGTCAGTGTTATCTAATGGACTTCAAGATAACTTAGCTCAGTAATACTAGGAGAGTCCTAGATCACTCTGGAATACATTTGATTTCCACTTTTCCTGTGGAACATTAATAGCAACTCATTTCTTACTTGCTTGAAATGATGTGTTGTGTGATGTTGGACGTACATATCTGAATTGTCCAAAAAATAAACGGTCTGTTGGCATTGCTTCCAACACCACCATGCAGCTAGTACGCTGTTGAGTTGGCCTATATTAAAACAGATTTGATTTTTTTTTGTCCAAATGCCAATAAATTCCTTAATTCTTGTGGCATAGGAGTTCTCTAAAACCTGGTCCATGTTTGTATTGTGCAAAATGCAGACTTCAGGCGTAAACTAAGCCCATCGTTGCAAAGAGGGTTAGGAAACATGGCTGAGTTGCTCTTTCACCTAGTTTACAGTCCTGTCTGAACTTGTAGTCAAGACAAGAAGACTTTGTCCGGCTGTAAATTTTTGGTCTGTTTTAAAATGCAAATCTTCGGTGAGGTTTTGCTGGTGGATTTAACTGAATAATCTAGCTATTGCACTGTTTTTATATTTGTCCTAGTAATACCTGGTGTGAAAGCGCCCTATCAAATGTCATACTCTTATTTTTGTTTAAGTTGTAAACGGTAGTGCATAGAATACTCGAGTTTGACAGGGCCGCTTGCTTACATTCTCTAGGTGTTTGATTTCTCTAAATATAGATGCATGTAAAAATGCTTCAGCAGTGTTAACTTTGCATATTTTCAGTCTGTCTCAGATCTGTGTTCAGGGTGCATTATACAGCCTTCCCTCCACCCCCCACCCCCACCCACCGCTCCTGTCTCTACGCACTTGCATTCCACAACCCTTAGAATAGTATTCTTCCTTTCCTCTACACTGGATCATTTGTTTAGGATCTGTTTAAATTTTGAATCCTAGGAACGGTCTCCAAATCACTTAAACTACCAGACACCTTTGTTAGTTACATTCAAACTTTTTTCCCTGTGGCATTTTAAGTCTCCTTCCTACTTACTAAAAAAAAAAAAGTTGATTTTTGGCAACTTTAAGTTGCTTGTTGCTATAGTTCAGTGTGTGGAATTAATTTTGAATCCCAAAATACCATCTGATTAAGTGCTGTTGCAGTTTGTTTATTAGGCATCCAGCTCTTTCAGTTAAAGGTCTCAAGGGAAAGTTACTTTTTTTTATGACCGATGGCAGCTTTGACTGGAGAAATCAACCATGTCTTGAATTTTTCCTCCTCATATTGTGTATACAAGACCTCATGCATGAGCTCTTCTTTCCTCTGAGAAGAACTTTGCTTCACAGCCAGTCCTAACCAGAGGAACTCACTATATTATTATTACATGCCTTGTAGCTGTGGAAGGTCACAAGAAAAGTGTGTGCAAGACCAGCTCTGTGATTAACACTTCACAGAAATTGTTTGAACAGTAGACTTTTAAATCTCTGGGGCTCCTCAGTTTTCCACCAAGGACCAGTGTTTATCATTGCTGATAACTTGGGAGAAAAAAGTTGTCCTCTGGTACACATGTTGCTCTGAGGCCATATAAGTCCGAACAAATGCAACTCCTCTCCTGATTCAAAAGATTACAGTACATCCTGTTCTGCCAGTCTTCCTTGATGTTCCTCCCAACATGCTGGTTTTTATTTTTTCAGTGGGTTTGAAGATTGATTTGTTTTTGTTTTTTAGTAGTTTATGTATTCAGCAGAAGCAAACTTTGTATTTTACCTCTCTCTTTGGGTGAGATAAGCCATTTGGTTCTGACTTTCTTTAATTGCATTTTCTAGCATTTCTCATTCTGAAGGACACCAAGTGGTCTACAAAATTAACTAATAAATGCAGCAGGTGTCTAATACAGCACAGCAACTCTCCTCTGTGACTTTAAATTGTCACAGGCGCCTTGAGCCCAAGGTGCGTACGCTTTTTTTTTGATCTAAACTGGGTAAAACACTGCACAACAGTTCACAGCAGGAGGTCAGTACAATGAGGCTTCAGAGAGCCATAATTACTTGAGCGGGAGCTTGACCAGCTCACTGGCGTTAACACCTTCTGCTCCTCTAAAAAGCACGAGGAGATGTTTTTAACGAGGGGGGTCACACACTTGGTCGCTTGTTAGCCAAGCTTCTTGCACGCACCTAGGAGCTCCTTGCACACTCCATTTCCCACCACAAAAGCTCCCTGGGGTGCCACCCTCCCAACCCCCTCTTTTTCAGGGACTCCCTGCAACTCCCCAGTCTCCCCCAGCTAGGGGCTCTGTTTGCCCCTCATTCCCTCTCCTCCCCACAGTCTACTAAGGACCATTATGCCAGCCAGAGTGACACACCAGGGTCTCCCATTCTCTGCCATACCAGCACCATTGCAGAGGCTCTGTGGGGACTAGCTTATGGGGGAGAATGGGGGCACAATTTCCCCCATGAGGTGTTGTGTTCCCCATTCTCCCTCCATGCCAGAGCGCGCTCTGCTCCCTGTTCACACCTTCCCTCCCTCTTCTGTGCCCTATTCCCTCATCCCCATACCAGGGTCCCATATTCCAGCCCAATATGATGGTATATGTGCATGCCCCCATTGCTCTTCGTTCAGAGTACCAACATGTTACACTCTGTTGAGAGGATGAGCAGGGATGAGATGAGGTATTGTTATTGTGGAAGGTGTTCATGGGGCCATCAACCAGGTGTTTGATCTATAGACAGCTACAGAGGTGCTTCTTCATGTTGTTGCGACTTCATGTGTTCCTGATTGCCCCCATCCCCTTCTGTTTTTTCAGTTTTTCCCCAAAATCAAGAGGATTCTGGCCATTGATTCCTAGAATGTTCCCTGAAACTTTGGAATTGATTGACTGACCTTCAAAAGTTACCGAGTTACAGACAGAGAAATGCTGTCAAGCAGACTATAAAGTCTCTGCAAGCTCAACCCATTCTCACAAGTAATCAGGACCCCTCTATTGAAGAAAGATGGCATTTCCTCAGTGTCGTTAATCCCTTGAGTGCCATGCTGGTCCTGATTCTGAGGAAGTAGTGCCTCCCACATGAGTGCTGCTTCCTGCAGCACCTCACTTTCCTTGAAGGCCGCTTTGCCATGATCTACCTGGATCACAGCACTTGGTAGATTCCAACAGATTTCTGGCCATTAATAAACAAAGGTTGGTCAGAGTCTGGCTGCAGCCATGTTGATGACCTGTATCGGAGACTCTTGTGCCCCTTTACAAAAAGCAAAAATCCCCAGGTTTTGCCTGCTTTTCCTTTCCCTGTTAATTAGGGCAGTGGTTCTGCATTTATGAATGGCACATAACAGAGACAAGAAGCGTAACCCCCTCACTACCTCCCATCAAAGTGAATGGTGGGTGTAGCGCTGAGAACTGATCCTCAGAGGTGCTGGTTTGGATAAATATTTCTGCAAATTGTCCTCAGAAATGCTGACTAAAGTCACTTCATTAGAGAGCCTCTGACACAGAACGCAGAAAACTTAGCAACAGGAGCAGTAATCAGATCATCCAAGATATTTCCTTATAAAGTGTTGGTGGGGCTGCAGAACACTGCCAGCATGAGTGGTCCGTACTGCCAGTAATTCCCCCTCCTTTTTCCTTTCTCTGTGGCAGTAAAGACTTGGTTTACGTGAAATCCACACCCTTGGCAGTAAGGTTTGTGTGGAGATTGCTGAGATGTCTGCAAGATGCAGATTCTGTAACTGTCATGTCTACAAACTCAAGAATAACACCAGGATTTTGCAAAACAAAAATGTTTTATCAAAGGGTGCATGTCACCCACCATGTAGCCATTCAGAGCAGCAACAGAAGTAGCTTTTCAGACAGCCCTAAAACAAAGGACATGATTCCTGAGAACCTTTGAGGCAGCGTCTTTTAACACCCCTTTTGCCATCCTCAATATAAAGAAACCTAGGGTCACTTACATTGCAGAAGCAAAGGACTGTAAAAGCAAACTAAGGTATGCTTCTGTATTACTTAACTCTGTCTTTCACTAGTTGAGAAAAACGTCTCAAACAGTTCTTCTGATTGTAGGACAACCTAGCATCCAAGCAACTATCCCTTGAGCTCCAAAGAAATACATTTTTTTCTTTTACTGTTGAATCGTGTTGAGTACAAACCAGATGCAAGAACCAAAGGCTCCAAAACGTAATTTACTTTGTTTAATGATTCTGGGATGAGGTTGATGTGAGCTTTGGGAAGTTTAGTTCTGCTTTGAATTCAGTGTTTCTAACCCCTCTTGGGATCTGGAGCTATGGGAGATTGGGCTCATCCCTTAGGCCACTACACAAAGGGATCTCACAAAACTGGGTGACTGGGCAACAAAATGGCAGATGAAATTCAATGTGGTTAAGTGCAAAGAAATGCACACTGGAAAACATAATCCCAACTATATATACACACACACACACACAGAGATCTGGTGTTACTGTGAATAGTTCTCTGAAAACATCTGCTCAATTTACAGCAGCAGTCAAAAAAGCTAGTCATGTTAGGAGCCGTTAGGAAAGGGATAGATAATGACAGAAAATATCATAGCACCACTGTGTAAATCCATAGTACACGCACACCTTGAATACTGCTTGCAGTTCTGGTCACCCAATCTCAAAAAAGGGCATATTAGAATCGGAAAAAGTACAGCAAAGGGCAACAGAAATGATGAGGGGAATGGAACAGCTTCCGTATGAGGAGAGATTCAAAAGACTGGGACTGTTCAGCTTAGAAGAGAGACGACTAAAGGGGGGAGATGATTTTATAGACATCTATAAAAATTGATTGGGGTGGAGAGTGAATAAGGACATGTTGTTTACCCCTTCACATAGCACAAGAACCAGGGGTCACCCAATGAAATTAACAGGCAGCAGGTTTAAACTAAATGTAGGGAGGCACTTGTCTGCTCTTATACTGGTATGTAGTGTATGTGTAACTGTGCACCGCAGTGAAAGGCGGGCTGTGTCCCCACTGCAGTGCAAGGCTCTGGCAGCGATGGGGAGGCTGCAGAGAAATGCTCTGCCAGTTCCCTGCTCCTGGAGTCTTTCCCTGTAGTGAGGAAAGGGGTCCTGCTGCTGGAGCTATGCTCCTAAAAATAGCAGTGTAGACATGGGAGGTGCTTCTTAGGCACGTAGAGAGCCGTGTAGAGTATATACAGTAGGTTCTGCTGTATCTCTACTCACGTAAGCAGGGCCTTAGCATCTAAACAGCCGTTTCCCCTTGCTAGGTGGGTGTACGGTGTCTGTACTCTACGTGCTGGAACAGTTGTAGACCTGCTTTTCTATTGTAAGACCTTTCAGGCAGAGACCCATCTTGTGTGTGTGTTCTGTGAAGCACTTAGCACAACTGAACATTAATCAAAAATCTGTGTTATGGGGAAATCGGCAGACACAAAACCAGATGCTGGAAGGGTACCGAATTCTAGTGATAAGGGTGTTTGTATTACACTGTTGGACTCTGTATGGGAAATCCATGCAGTGCATTTATTTGTACGTGGGAATGTTTTCAAAGCTGGCATTTTTCTGGTGGGATCATTGCCTTCTAGAACCTCCCAGAAGTGACGCCGTCCATCAGTCTATCCTTTTAATATGTGCAGGCCATCTACTCACCTCTTCAAATGAGTTTACACCTTTCTGTTTTCACTAGCTTTGGAAAATGGCCCTTCTTTCCCACAGGAAGGTGCTAAATTTGACAGTTCTCTTTTCACTGTAGCCGTTTCCCAGCCCCTTACCATCATGAACTTTGCATCTGGAAAATGCATTAATGGGAAAGGGTTTACCCCCAGACTAAAACTAGCATAACCCTTGGCTAAAGGGTTCCAATCGTCTTTGCAGATTTTGGCTTCGTGTAGCACTTCAGTAGTGGGGTATCTTTAAAATGGTTACCAGTGTGCAGTGTAGACGTACTCTTCTTTTGGCAGTGTGTAGAGTACGTACACTAAACCGCCCCTCTTCCCCTCCACCCCTCCCCAAAAAAGGTGTGTATATATAGCAGTGTAGACACTGAGGCGCTGCTTTGGGACTAGAGTAAGGACATTCCTAAACCTTGTGGGGATGTACCTCCGTATGGACCACGCTCTGCCAAGCAGTGCCTCCCCCCTGCAGTGTAGCATCGTGCTGCAGGGGTCTTTCCCTGCCACAGAGGAAGATTCCAGCAGTGGGGAAAGACTGGCAGCAGGAAAGGTTACATACCGCGGTGTGGAACAACCAGCTTTTCGCTATGGCATGCAGCTACAGGTATCCTACACCCTGTTGTCAGCGGTATGCAGTGTAGACATAGAGTAAAAGACCTTCTCCATGGCCTTGTCTACACCACTTTTGAGGGAAATTGCCCATCATTGTGCCCCCACTGCTGCAGTTCCAGTAGCAATGACTAGGGAGGCCTTAAGCAGCCACCAGCATTTAACCACCATACTCGCCAGACCTCTTCTGAGCGGGGTTAAATGATGTGCTGGTTATGAACACCTGTGCCTTGGCTATGCTATCACTCCTGACATGCCTTCTGCCAGTGGGGGGGTTGTAACAATGGAAGGCTTCAACAAAGAAGTTTAGCACACAATTCTAGAGATCAGGCAGCTAGCAAAGTTGTGATGCAAGAGATTTTATGCGCAGGACTTCTGAAGGAGCAACACTTTCTACAGTGAGTCTTGAGCTAGCACTCTTCCTTTAATGTGAAGCAACAAACTTTTGCTGCAATGTAAACATTTGGCCAGCGTGGCTTATTTTGTGAATGAGACACACAAGATTTGACGTGTGCCAAAACATCTGAGTGTAAACCATGAGTCTCCTGGACTCTAAGAATGAATTCCAGGGGTGGAGCCTAATGTCACCACCGGTGGTGAAATGAATTTCTTTTACACCACCTACCGTAACACTCTATGGACTGAAAATACATTCAATGTTTTCAGTTTGAGGGGGAGCAAGTGTCTCCTCACAGTTCTTGCCTGGCTTCTGTTTTAGTTGCCTTTATGGAACATCCTTTCAGGGGAAGAGGATGCATAATTCAGAGAAAATATGGATTCTTTTTGTTAATCTCTGTGCTGTTAATTTGGCCTGTTGGGGTGGAGGGAAGAGAGCATGGGTGGGGGGGGTTTGCCAATTTCAATCATAGATACAACCATCTTGAGGAAGTATGGTTAACTGGCAAACTCTGATTCGATGTACATATATGAACAGGTGTTGAGCAGTCTAAAATTCCAGTGGTCTAGGAAGTGCAGTTGTGGAGGACTCGCCAGCGTGATCACATGGCAAGCATTCTTAGAGAATGGGAGATAAAAATAGAAATGTACAGTACAGAACGAATATTGCTCAGTACACACAAACCTTCTGAAACAGAAGATAAACTTCTTATCTAGACATTTATAGGCACATCACTGCAGCTAAGGCCAGCCTCTGGTCTGTGTACTCTAGCCTCCTTACATCTGTCAGGCTAGCTATTGTTACCCTGAATGTGCCAATCGGGCCCTCCTGGTAAGAGCAGCCCCACAGAGCAGAACCTCTATGGCTATGAATTTGTGATTAGTCATTTGGGACGTACAGAAAAATAGAATTGTCTAACCCTTTCTCCTCCCTCTTTTTGGTAGTTAAGTGACACTGTTAATACACTCAGTCATAATACCGATGCTCACTGTGCTGTCACTCACTAATTCTGGCTTATGCCCTCTCTTTTCAAGGTGCGGGTGTACAGAGCTGGGCTGGAGGAGCACACACAGATAGGCTTCTCAGGCAGTGGAGTGCTACTCTGAGTTTCTGGCAAGCTTGGGAATTGAAGACAAAATGCTGCCTGTCCTTATGATAGCTGAGAATATGCCACAACTGTCTTGGTTGAAAACTGTTCCACTGTGCAATTATCTTTGCTGTCAGTTTTTCCTAATCAAAGCAAATTTTACCCTGTTTGAACTTCGGCCAGTTGCTTCTGGCTTTAAAATTGGATCCAATGCTAATAGTTAGTTTCCTTTCAGGTATCAGAGTATCCCTTCACCATGCTTTGGTCCACTGTGTTTAAAAGAAATAAGCTTACTGTTCGGTCTTTCCCACTAGGTAATGCCAGCAGCCTCTTCTCAGTACTCATAAAGTATGACATCTGTTCTCCAGAAATGCACTACTTGAGCTTTGCTTTCCACTGATGTCCCCTTTGTGCTGTCTAGTTCTTTCCTTTAACAAGGAGGTAAGAAATTTAACAAGTAATAGAACTAATAAGGTTTGTGCATGATACAGTTCAGCTAATGTTATCTTTGTTTTAACCCTCATCCCTCTCTTCCTTTGTTACCTTGTTCTTAGTTTAGAATTACATTGTAAAGGTTCTTTTCAGGGCTTCACTTCTGTTGGAGTGGTATTGCTCTGAGCATGCTTTGTCTTAATACTTCAGTTGGCAGTTGAATGGGCAGAGGATACCCAGGGATAGAGCTAATCAAGCACAGTAGTCGTCCCCCCCCCCCCCTTTTTAAACTTTTTTTCCTCCAGCTATTTCAGTAGCTAAATTAACATGTTGACAGCACTAAAATGCTAAGTTCATGCTTACAAGATTCTGTCTGCTGCTGGTCCCCATTCTCTGAAGAGTACACACCTGAGCAAAACTTGTAGCACTGAGCATCTCTGTGATTTGCAGAGACTGTCTTAATGCAAAAGAAGCCCATTGAATTTTTTTTTAGCCTGTGGCTTGTAAATAAATAAGCCACAAAGCTCTGTTTGTTGGAAAGATTATCCCTGTCCAGACCCAGAGCCTTGCAATAGTTTGTCTCCTGTCGCTCTTTCCTTTTGGTTCCTCTCCATAACCTTGGGTGCCTTCACCGTGTCTAGTGTCCTTCCAGCGACATTATGTGGTTATTTTCTAGACTGGGTTTTTTTTGTTTTTTGTTTTTTTTGCATTCAGCATTGCTCTTGGGTCTTTGGGGGTGGAAAATCCTTCGGGTTTTCAAAAAGATGTTCAAGTCTATTCCCATCAGTGGTAACTCTGGGAACTGCAGGTACAAAAGGATTAATGGCAAACAAATATAGTACATGTGCAGTCCCAAGTGGAGCAAAAATATTCAGCATCACAGCCACTGCTGAACAGTTCAGAGCCAGGCCTGTATACATTGGCTGCTGTTCTCAGCTTAGCACCAACAAATAAAGCAAATGGATGGGCTTCCAAGAAGGGCCTGAGAAATGGCTTTCTGCTGTGGCCTGTTGCTTTTGCTGCTGACAAATGAAGTGCTAAGCATGTGACATCTGGATAACCATAGTCTGTCCTGTGCCAGTGTGTTCACATCTGCTCACAACCCAGTGGGTGTGAGGGAGAATAAACAAAATTCTTATTTCAACAAGGGCAGGTGCTGTTTTTGCCTTTTAATCAGCCTGAATGTAAGTTAGTTACACTAGTTCTGGTGGCAAGTTCCGAACTTAAGTGCAGCTTTTCTTCTAGTACTGCAAAAAGGCGCAGCTGATGTGTGTCCTCGCTTCCTGAAGGACTCTGAAGACAGCTTTCCAGAAACTCAGATAGAGCGTAATGTTTGTTATATGCTCTCCAAACGTTGCCCTACTGTCTGCAGATTGGCATGCAAGAAATAGAACTACAGTGTACTGCTGAATGGTCAACTACAAACTAACTTACCTAAAATTTACAGGTCAGGCCTATTGAGGAAGGGGAGAAAATAATTTGCATTTGATTGCATGTTTTGGCACTGGTGTACCAGAAAGTACAAGGTTCTTTTCTAGTACTTGTATGAGTGGGGTGGCAGGGGGGTGGGGGGAAGAGAAGAATTCCGATCATTTTGGGTAGGCAGAAGTGGTGCATGATCACCTTTTGGCTTTCCCAATACTGTGCTATGTGCTTTCACTTAAATCAGCCAAACAGATTCAAGGCTGCAAAGTTTTGCTTCTAGGTTTTTAATGTGAGGAGCTAGTGGATCATTAAGGCTGAGCAGCAGTAAGGGACTAGATAAAGCATTTTTGTTCTTGTTCATATAGATGGGCTTGCCTTCATAAATCCAGTCACTGTCTATGGAACAAGACAAGTCCATAGGGTATATTTTGGGAGCAGACTGCTGACCTAATCTGAACACACCTTTGTGTTTCTCAGGCTTGGAGCCAAACTAGCACCTTCCACATAAGGCAGGAGTCAGCTGGAAAGTTGCTTAGCACAGCCCCTTGTTGGGGTAGGCAAGAGTGGCTAATGACACCCAACACCTCATTTGTTTGTTTCTGGTAACGAGTTCCCCACATTGTTAGCAGGGCCATAAATTCGCAGAGGAGCTCAATTTAAAAAAATCATGGAGTTATTTTGTAACAGAGAGAGATTTATTCTCCTGCCAGAGTCTGCAAAGAGAAATATGCATTAATGTAAGCTCATCGAGGCTGGGATCGTCTGTTGCTCTTTGTTAGACTTAGCACACTGGGGTCCCAATCCTGATGGGGTCTCTAGTTGTTCCCACAATCCAAGTGATAAAGTTTATAATTAGTATGCTGCTGGGTTTTTTAAGTTTATCCATTTACACTAAGTTAAAGTCTCAGCTGTGCACACTTTCAAACAAGCAGTTAAGTTTCTGGATATACAGCCCATCTCTCCAGTTAATTGCATGGATGAAAATTGTCCTGACCTTGGTCGGTCTGTCACAAAACTGCAAATAGGCTGTGGACTTCTTTGCATTCCTCTCTGCTGTGGGAGCTACAAAGGTCCTAGGGAGACTGTTTTCAGAGTAGCAGCCGTGTTAGTGTGTATCCGCAAAAAGAAAAGGAGTACTTGTGGCACCTTAGAGACTAACAAATTTATTTGAGCATAAGCTTTCGTGAGCTACAGCTCACTTCATCGGATACAAAGCATAGTCCAGTCCTTTATACACTGCAAGCGCAAACTGGGTTTTATCTATGTCCAGAGCAGTGGTTCTCAACCCGTGGGCTGCATGCAGCCTAGTAAGCGCACAGCATGCTTTTGCATGTCTTCCATGCTCCTTGCTACCTTTTTGTTGTTAAGTTTTTGCCCCTTCCCTCATAGAACTCTTCTTTCAGGTATACTCATTGCAACCCCCAATCAGAATAAATGTTTTAAAACTGCCAGGGCTAAATAAACTAGTGTTCGCAGACTTAGTGAAGTAACTTCCTGCAGTGATGCTATATGTGATCCTTCTTCACTAATCTGTGTATAAGATTTTTTTTGACTATTTCATGAGTAGTGTTAATGCTATACAAAATATGGCTTTGCTGTAGAAGCAAAGCTTGTTGGGTTAGCAGTTGCTCATTGTGAACTGCCTGGCTATACTACAGCCCTACTCACAGCGTTGTGTGCCTGCAAAGGAAGACTTCCGTTCTGTCCTTGGTCAGAACACAGTCTGCTCTGCAGCTGTCTCACTTCTGTACCAAAATAGACACGTTGTACTTCTCATTCAAAGTGGGTCACACTGTCTGTCTGATTTACTAGAGGGACTCAAACACTCACAGCTCTGGAACATCTCTGGTCAAAAAGACACAGATCTATAAACCACATTAAAAACTGCCTGCACTGTATTGTCCAGTAGCTCAGAGAGGTGGCAGCTTCATTAAGAATCTGAATGTGTAAACGCAGCTTGTGGCTGACTTTAATCATGCTAGTAGCCCCATTGAGCAAAATTACATGTGTGCTTAAGTGTTTGTGGGATTAAGCGGTAGGGTTGCTTCCAACTTAATTAAGAGCCACTTTTAAACTGTTTTTAAGAATATGCACGCAATGGCTTTGCACATTTGCACAGACTTAATCTATTTTTGTAAACAGATGTTTGCTAAATTGGTGCAAATTGTATAGACACAACCTGCTACATTATTCTAGCTAGAAACTTGGACTCCCCATTGCACCTTATACAGTAACAATATTGGACTTTTGTCAGGTACAAATAACACCCCTTGTTCCACCACACACAGGACAAAGTCAGCCCAGTAAGTGTTAGATTAGAAGGCTAATTTTCTGTTACTAGGTCAAGCTTTCAACCTACTGACTCCTCAAAATTGGATGAAAGCCTTTTTTTTTTTTGGTGTGTGTTCTACTTTTCTTAGCTGTTCTGTTTTTACTAGCTGTTCTGTTACGAATAAGTGACTTTTCCTTCCCCTGGAAAAAATCCGGTGGAGCAGTGTTGAGTAGGCTATTTAATATTGCTTAGGAGAAAAAAAAGAAAAGAGAAGAATTTAAATCTTACTTTTTCTGTTCACAATAACTACATGGGCTGAGCTGACAAGAACACAATTTAATGTCAAAGGTATTTCACAGCTTGCATTGCTGATGACCTTTAATTTTTGCTGGTGCTGCTTTAATGCACAGGAGTTTAGGAGTTAATCTGGAACAACTAGAAATTGATGTTTATGTGAAGATTAAAGCCAGTGACATTTACCAGACACTTACTGGAGAAGCTGATTGGGAGTCGATGGAGGTTTGGTTTGGTTTTTGAGCTGCCTCTTTGTTCTGCGGGGTTGCTAATATTCCCAAATGCAGTATGCTTTTATCAGTGGCATCTGTGGTGCACAGCCTCTGACTCATGTGCTCTTTGAGTGAGAATGACACAAGGAGAGAAAAGACAAACAACTCCCTTGGCTCTATGAGCACTCTACAGAGGGGGAAGGAGACAGTGGTCATCTTGGAAGGACCTTTTTAGCAGTACTCTTAATAATTACCACCCTGAAGTGGAGGAATTGTTTTTTCACTCATTTAGATTCTGCAGCCTGTGTGGTAGGGGACGGGAGTTGATGACGACCATCCTGTTCGTTGATGGAAAACCCTATGGGGTTGAGGTCCCACTTAGTAGAGGCTGGTAGTTTACAGAGGAGGAATTGATCGGAAATTGGCCCAGGGACCTTTCTTTGAAAGTTTGTGAAGCATCACATGTTCTTTTCAGCACCCTCTGAAATGTTCTTAGTGTAACTGAGGTTATCCTGTGTGCTCTGTGTCCTTACTTGGCTGATTCTCTCAGCTCAGAATTTTAATGTACCACACTGTAGCAAGTAGCACATCAAACGATTTAGCCCACAGACCATTCCTATTCTTCCAGCAGAGGTACTGACAGAAAGGGGAATACCCCTTTGGCACCAAACTACTTCAGTCAGTGGCACCAGGTCAGGTATAAATAGAAGATACAGATTGCTGATCTCTTAGATACGTTACTTCTGTTAAGAGGCTATAGAGAGTCTCTGCTTCCCAGCCCAATACATCAAAGATTGTCAATCAATTTATTAGCTGAAATTCCTGCAATGCACCTGCCCTGTGCAGTGCCTGTGTATTTTAACAGCATTTTAATTGCCGGATATCAAGTCAGATTCCATAGCAGTGCTATGGCTGGAGGGCTGTATTTCTCAGCTGTGACGCCTTAAGTGCAAGTGTCCTTTCTTTAAGTTGCTAGGACCTGGAGGCAGCTTTTCCATTATTAGGGTGAAGAGGCTTGCACTGGGCAAATGAGCCGCTAAATTACCTTTCAGGTGTATCAGTCCCACCACCCTGCAGTTGAGCTCTGTCTGTTCCAAAGATCAAACTAAAATCAGACCTTTTTGATGTCTGATATCCGAAGGGTGTTAAACCTCGCTTAGAAAATCTAAGCAAGGCTGGACATACTTCTCAGATATGACAAGTTTTGAAGTGTGGGGGTTCTTGAACCACACATCTTAATTACTTGCCTGGTGTCCTCCTTTAAGTGAGATGTATGATATTTTTACTCAAATATATTAATGTGTGGAATAAGCAAAATTTAATTCTGCTGATTCTAATCATGGCTTTACATCCTTGCAATTTGGTTACCCAGTCCTTTTGGTTAAATGTCTCTTCTTCTCCCATCACTTATCATGGTATGGGCGCTCGGAACACCTGACAGCAAAGGCCTGGAGCTGGTGATCTTGACATGTTTATGCTCTTGATGCATTGGAAATCTTCCTAAACATTCAGTTTGGTCTTAAATTGATCTTCTGTTCTACACACTGTGGCATAAATCTGAGACTCTTCATACCTGTTGAGCAGAGGATTGTTGTTTAGCCTCTGCCAGAAAGTATAATGGCGGTTTGCCTTCTACTTTGAGTGGTAAACACACCAGTATGAGTCCTTAACTGACCCACATTGATGTTCCTCCATTGATGTCATGTATGTAGAGCTCTACAGATTTACACCAGCTGAGGATCTGGTGCATTGATCTTCGAGCTGTGATCTTTCAAAACAGAACACTGTGGAGCTGAAGTTTTCACTTTGGGAGAAAATTTTTATAGCCAACTTCCACATTGTGGAAATGTGGCCATGTTAAATACAACAGCATTCACAAATGCTGTTCTGCTTTCAGGTAGCTTTTATATTTTGGGGGCTAGGAAGAATAGGACAACTTGGAAACAAGTTTTTTAATGCTATGATCTGAGATCTTGGCAAGATAACAGTATGTTACAAAGTCCCAATGCAGTGACTAATTATCCATGAATAAGATTTTATCACTTTGATCATCTCTGCACAGAAATTTTTTATCCAGTCTTCCACCATTGCACTAGCATTTTAATACTGCTCAGATTCCAGACAAATGGTAGAGAATTGCTGAAAATTCTCTGCAGACAGCCACTTTCCAGGTGAGCTCTTGTTGCCAAAGGAGTACAGTGAGTCTGCTGCAACAGTCTGTAGTTAGGCACATGGAGAGTACATCTTTGCCCCTACAGGAACCCATTGTGTTAAATCGCACTTAGGTGGCCAACTTTTGAAACTTAAAAGCCTCCAGAAGAGAATGGGGGACAGATAGGGGAGTTTCCATATTGATTCATATTCTGAGCTGAAGTTGAGTATCTAACAGCCTTGTTGCATGTGGGTGGGGAATAAAGCACCAGAAGGGGGTCTATAGTATGTTTCTGGGAAAGTGAAATATTAATTCTGGTGTTTGCTTAAGGGAGATTTACCCACAGGTGACCCTTCTAGGAATAGATAGCATGAAATCAAGCTATTCAGTTTCACTTTTGAAGATGTTGAATTTCAGTCTCTCTTTAGAATAGTTTTCTTTTATGAATTGTGGACTGTAATAGAAAGTCTTCTCTAGTCTTGTGGCTGAATATCACGCTGAGCAAGTGAAAACTTCTTTGGAATGTTGAATTCAAGAAATGCATGATGATATGGCTGTTAAACTTAAAAGCCACTAGTGTGAAATTAGTTAATACTAGGACTCATAGGAGTTAAGAATATACAAGCATTTGTGTGACTTCAGCAGAAGTGAAAACAGGGATTAAGTCTTTACAGTTGAATTGGATTTTCCAATCCATAAACCTGTTTTAGTGTCCATTTGGCTTCTATCCTAAGGCTTTGGGATATGAGAAATGTTCTCAAACCTTGTACCACTTTTCAGTGTCTTTGTTCCTCTGCTTCTGTAGAAGTAAGCAAGATAGTGACCAGTTTAATGTGCCTTAAAAAGGCCCAAGTTTTAAACCTGGGAGGGTGGGGTGAAGGTGAATTTGAAATTTAACTTTGACTAGTCTAATGGTCTGTCTTCACTGCGAAGTTAACCTGAATTATAATTCTGGAGTCCTGTCCTAACACACACACATTCTTCAGTCGAGTGGTGCTGCTATTAACTCGTGTTGGCTGGCCCATCAGGAGGCTTGGACTAAAAGCTTGAGTTAGCACAAGTCAGCTGCTAACATGACCACTCTGCAGTGTGGACGCAGGCCAGCTCTACTTGAGTGCCGCTAGTTCTCCAGTTCCTTCCAACAATTTCCCCTCTGTGCCCGGAATGTTCACAGTTTATCCCATAATTCACTGGGAAAGATAATTCCTAGAGGGGCTCAGTTTACCGCAGTGCAAAGAACCACTGGATATGCCCTTAGAAGTCTTGGCACCCACACATGAGTGGAAATCACTCCAGGATGGACACTGCAGCCCGAGTGTTGTTCACGGTGTGGGTGCTCTCACTTGAGCTAGGCTAACTCAACTTGAGTTCCTTCTCTTAACTCCAGTTAGCTACACTCTGCCATGAAGACATATCCTAACACATGTTTAAGTCATAGAGTTTAAGGCCAGAAGGGACCACCAGCTCATTGTCTAGTGGGCTGTGCTATATTGGAGGTCAAACGCCAGCCACTACCACGCAACACCCAACAGCCAGAATCAGGCCAAACTATTACCAACCTCGGGAGACTAAACCAGACAATCCTCATCTAGAGAAAGCTGTCACTAACATGTTCTCACGTTCATATCCTAGTCTAGACAAGGCCTTAGTGTTAACTAGAATCCCAGGGCAGCATTCTTTCCCCGCCCATATTCTGTACTAACTCCAGCATGGGACTATTTAGAAAAGCTGGACAAGCACAAGTCCGTGGGGCCGGACGTGCTGCATCAGAGAGTGCTAAAGGAGTTGGCGGATGTGATTGCAGAGCCATTGGCCATTATTGTTGAAAACTCATGGCGATCGGGGGAGGTCCTGGACGACTGGAAAAAGGCTAATGTAGTGCCCATCTTTAAAAAAGGGAAGGAGGATGATCCTGGGAACTACAGGCCAGTCAGCCTCACCTCAGTCCCTGGAAAAATCATGGAGCAGGTCCTCAAGGAATCAATTCTGAAGCACTTAGAGGAGAGGAAAGTGATCAGGAACAGTCAGCATGGATTCACCAAGGGCAAGTCATGCCTGACTAATCTAATTGCCTTCTATGATGAGATAACTGGCTCTGTGGATGAGGGGAAAGCAGTGGATATGTTGTTCCTTGACTTTAGCAAAGCTTTTGTCATTGTCTCCCACAGTATCTTGCCAGTAAGTTAAAGTAGTATGGGCTGGATGAATGGACTATAAGGTGGATAGAAAGTTGGCTAGATTGTCGGGCTCAACTGGTAGTGATCAATGACTCCATGTCTAGTTGGCAGCCGGTATCAAGTGGAGTGCCCCAAGGATCGGTCCTTGGGCTGGTTTTGTTCAATATCTCCATAAATGATATGGAGGATGGTATGGATTGCATCCTCAGCAAGGATGCAGATGACACTAAACTGGGAGGAGAGGTAGATACGCTGGAGGGTAGGGATAGGGTACAGAGGGCCCTAGACAAATTGGAGGACTGGGCCAAAAGAAATCTGATGAGGTTCAACAAGGACAAGTACAGAGTCCTGCACTTAGGACGGAAGAATCCCATGCACCGCTACAGACTAGGGACCGAATGGCTCAGCAGCAGTTCTGCAGAAAAGGAGCTAGGGGTTACAGTGAAAGAGAAGCTGGATATGAGTCAACAGTGTGCTCTTCTTGCTAAGAAGGCCAATGGCATTTTGGGATGTATAAGTAGGGGCATTGCCAGCAGATCGAGGGACGTGATCGTTCCCCTCTATTTGACATTGGTGAGGCCTCATCTGGAGTACTGTATCCAGTTTTGGGTCCCACACTACAAGAAGGATGTGGGAAAATTGGAGAGAGTCCAGCGGAGGGCAACAAAAAGGATTAGGTTTCAGAGGAACAGCCGTGTTAGTCTGTATTCGCAAAAAGAAAAGGAGTACTTGTGGCACCTTAGAGACTAACCAATTTATTTGAGCATGAGCTTTCGTGAGCTACAGCTCAAGTGAGCTGTAGCTCACGAAAGCTCATGCTCAAATAAATTGGTTAGTCTCTAAGGTGCCACAAGTACTCCTTTTCTTTTTGCAAAAAGGATTAGGGGACTGGAACACATGACTTATGAGGAGAGGCTGACGGAAGTGGGATTGTTTTGTCTGCGAAGAGAAGAATGAGGGGGGATTTGATAGCTGCTTTCAACTACCTGAAAGGGGGGTTCCAAAGAGGATGGATGTAGACTGTTCTCAGTGGTAGCAGATGACAGAACGAGGAGTAATGGTCTCAAGTTGCAGTGGGGGAGGTTTAGTTTGGATATTAGGAAAAACTTTTTCACTAGGAGGGTGGTGAAACACTGGAATGTGTTACCTAGGGAGGTGGTGGAACCTCCTTCCTTAGATATTTTTAAGGTCAGGCTTGACAAAGCCCTGGCTGGGATGATTTAGTTGGGGATTGGTCCTGCTTTGAGCAGGGGGTTGGACTAGATGACCTCCTCAGGTCCCTTCCAACCCTGATATTCTATGATTCTATGACCTTAACATTGACAAACCATGCGCATGTCGTTAGCAACTCCTGCAAAGTTTCAGCTTTTAAGTGGCTTAGTACATTTTTATGTGCTAAAGATAGGCTTGGTGCGCCTGTGTATTGGCACTTTGTTTAAAAAGGGCTGAGTGCCTAGTCCTTTTGACACCATGCACACTGAACAGCACCGTGTTTATCTGGCTTGGAGGTGAGGGACTAGAGGCCTGAGAAACAGGACGTGCATGTTTCATTCCTCTGCCATTGACTTTCATGAGGCCTTGAGTAACTGGCCTCAGTTTTACCCCTTTGTGAAACAGTGATAATACCTAACCCAATGATGATACAAGGCTTGATTAAAGCATTGTATATTAGACACTTTGCACTGAGTAGCACCTTAGCCCCAAGCATTCTGAAGGCTTTAAAAAAAAAAATCTGTCTGTATAAATGCACATCTGAGCCTGCCACAATCTGAGTGTTAATTTCTTACCATTCACCAACAGTAGTCCTTTAATTGGAAAAAAATCTGAAAACAAAGGGAAGGCAGATTTGACTCTGGTTTTTTTTCCACCTTTAACAGTTACTATGGCCACCCTTTGTGTCAATTTTATTTTTACATGATGGGGAATGGTTCAGTGGAATGTTCCATTTATTTTAATGGACTGCAGTTGTCAAAGGAATGTGGAACACACTAAGGAAAACAAAGTTGTTGGAGCAGTGAACTCTGCTTCACTTTAGCAGCTCCAGCTATGAAGTGGCATAATTTTTTTTTCTCTACAGTAATTTCATAAGAATAAGAATGACAATAGTGGGTTCAACCAACGGGCCATGTAGTCTAGTATCCTGTTTTCTGACAGTGGCCTGTGCCAGATGCTTCAGAGGGAAGAAACAGAACAGGGCAATTATCGAGTGATCCATTCTCTTATCACCCAGTCCCAGCTTCTGGCAGTTAGAGGTTTAGGGACCAAGAACATGAGATTGAGTCCCTGACCATCTTGGCTAATAGCTATTGATGGACCTATCCTCTGAACTTATTGAATTATTTTTTGAACCCAGTTATACTTTTGGCCTTTACAGCATCCCTTGGCAATGAGTTCCATGGGTTGATACTGCATTGTGTTAAGAAGGGCTTCCTTACGTTTGTTTTAAACCTGCTGCCTGTTAATTTCATTGGGTGACCCCTGGTTCTTGTGGTATGTGAAGGGGTAAATAACACGTCCTTATTCATTTTCTCCTCACCAGTCATGATTTTATTGACCTCTGTAAAAGTTATTCCCCCCCTTCCCCATCATCTCTTTTTTCCAAGATGTACAGGCCCAGTCTTTTGAATCTCTCCTCATACGGAGGCTGTTCCATTCCCCTCATCATTTTTGTTGCTCTTTGCTGTACTTTTTCCAATTCTAATATGCCCTTTTTTGAGATTGGGTGACCAGAACTGCAAGCAGTATTCAAGGTGTGTGTGTACCATGGATTTGCATAGTGGTGCTATATTTTCTGTCGTTATCTATCCCTTTCCTAATGGCTCCTAACATGATTAGCTTTTTTGACTGCTGCTGTAAATTGAGCAGATGTTTTCAGAGAACTATTCACAGTAACACCAGATCTTTCTGTGTGTGTGTAGTGGGGATTATGTTTTCCAATGTGCATTTCTTTGCACTTATCCACATTGAATTTCATCTGCCATTTTGCTGCCCAGTCACCCAGTTTTGTGAGATCCGTTTGTAACTCTTTATAGTCAGCTTTGGCCTTAACTAGCTTGAATAATTTTGCATCATCTGCAAACATTGCCACTTCACTGTTTATCTCCTTTTTTAGATAATTTATGAATATGTTGAACTACACTGGTCCCAGTATAGATCCTTGGGAGATGCCATTATTTATCTTTCCATTGTGAAAACTGACCATTTATTCCTACCCATTGTTTCCTGTCTTTTAACCCGTTTCTGATCTGTGCGAGGACCTTCCCTCTTGTCCCATGGCTGCTCGCTCTCTTAATTAAATGTCTGGACTCTAACATGCTGTGTGGCAGGGGTGGGCAAACTATGGCCTGCAGCCTAGATCCGGCCCCTCAGGGTTTTGGATCTGGCCTGCAGGATTGCCCCCAGTAGTGCTGCAGATCCCGCACTGCTCTCAGAAGTGGCCGGCACCACGGCCCGGGGGGGCAGAAGGCTCCGTGCTTTGCCCTTGCCTCCAGGCACTACCCCCCACAGCTCCCATTGGCTGGGAACGGGTAACTGCAGACAATGGGAGCTTCAGGGGAGGTACCTGGAGGTGTGGCAAGGGCAGCGCGCGGAGCCCTGTGGCTCCCCACCCCACCACACCAGGGCTGTGCAGAGATGTGGTTCTGGCCGCTTCCCAGAGCAGGATGGGGGCAGGCAGGCAGGGAGCCTGCCCTGGCCCTGGTGTGTGCCGCTGCCACCCCAGAGCCGCTTTAGGTAAGCGGTGCCAGGCTGGATCCCAAACCCCTCCTGCACCCCACTCCCCAACTCCCTGCCCTAAGCCCCCTGCCTGCACCTCGCGCCCCAATCCCCTGCCTTGAGCTCTCTGCCGCACTCTGCATCCCAACCTCCTTCCCTGAGCCCCCTCATGCACCCCTCACCCCTCCTCTGCCCCAATCCCTTGCCCTAAGCCCATTCCTGCACACCTCACTCCCTCCCGCACCCCAACCCCCTACCCTGGCCTTGCATACAATTTCCCCACCCAGATGTGGCCCTTGGCCCAAAAAGGTTGCCCGCCCCTGTTGTAGACCATTTGGAAGCCCAGAGCTTCATGCAGTGCTTGGTTTTGCTTGGATGATTTTTGGCAACGGTGTGAGGAGATCTTCAGCTTCTATCAGATTTTTTTTTAGCTTTGATTCACTCTGCCAGCAAGTGTATCATATAAAGCTGAGTGTTTAGTCTTGCAGCAGAATATCTTTACTGCTGGTCTGCAGTTCTGAGCCACGGAGGTGTGGGTTTAAATATGCATCTTATTTTACTGTTGCAGTACAGGTCCTAAATTTCCCCCAATTTTAGTTGGCATCAGATCTTGACTTGTTTTTGGTGAGGAGTACAGAAGCGTTCTTCTGTTCTCAGTGATGATTCACTTCTTGCAGGTTTAAAGTATGCCCTATTTGAAGTGAGATACCTACCTCTAAAGTGACTTTTAAATAACTTTTTGTTTTTGTTTAATCTGCTGAGTTTGGGAGAGGGTGCCTGGGTCTAGTTCTGATTTTAGAGGGAGTGTGTGTATGGGGGGGGGCATTGACAGGGTCCCCCCAGTAAAACCAAACCTGGACTCAGCTGTCCATTGCTACATTTCAGTGACTCAGTTTAGTTGTAGTATTTAAACAATCACTGCTGCTGCATGGTTTGCCATGAACTCCCCGTTGAAGCCTCCTCTGCCCTATGTTTTTTCTGTTAAATCATGTTTTGAATTGACCTCTCAGCCAGTGGGTTGCTGATCTTTCAGTCATCTAGCCCCAGGCATCCCACTGGAATGGGGTTAGCTGATGCTTTCTGTCTTTTTCATAGCATGACAGAAAATAGTGTAGAACTGGACCTAAGGGAAGGTGTCTGCTTGCTTCTGGCTCCGAACAGTGCGTTGTGCCTTATTATGCTGTAACCAAATGAACTTTTATTTTTAACAAATCCTCTTTTAGAGACTAACAGAATCCTCACCCAGCCTCTAAATTTGGCACTGACTTGACTTACACATGGCACACTACCTCGCTTTTCTGACTATTCGAGCACTTGATGAGGCATTAATAAGCTTCAAACTCCTACTCTGACATTTCAGAAAATGAGATTTCTGCTGCATCGGAGTAGTCAGGGACTGAGCTGACTGACACTGATTCATCTGGTACTAATGGGTGTTTATTTGCAAATGGTGTGTATTTTCCCACAAGGTTCAGCTGTAGAACAATCCACAGCATAAAATGAGCTTGCAGGAGCATTGAGTCAGAAATCCTGCTATTCAGCTGTCCCCCTCGAACAGATCTTCAACAGGAGAAGCAATGCACTACAACTGGAGGCCACTTTAGATGTCACATGGCTCCTCATGATTGCCCAGCTCAACATCCACTGCTTCCTAGCTATCTCACTGTGCTATGGTCTTGTGCCCAGTCTTGATCCCAGTCTGTCTCGTGCCCAAGCTTGTGATGCTACAGATGGACGAGCTTGTGGTATTTTTAAGTGTGGGGGATTGTGTAATTAGTCACTCTTGCAGAATCTGTAAACTAATGAGGCCAAAGAGTGCACAATGCATAATGCTCTCTGAGCATTTGTAAGCAGCAAATTTGCTACTGTCAAAATTCTTTACAAATTACTAGCCATCACCTGTAGCTCTCAGTAGCTAATGTTATGGGCAAGCACCCTAGAAATAGCTGCAGATGTTACCATAATTGGAGCAACTAGTATTCTACAGAGCCCTTGTATATGCTGGGAATTTTAGCCATAGCTTCTTCTGGGGCAAACCCTTGGTGTAGAAAGGCTAAGATGCTGTAGGCCACAATTTGCCTCAGAGGCAGTTTACCCCTACTTGAAACTGACATAAGCTTACTCTGGTGCTAATAAGTGGTTTATAGCCTCTCTATGGCCATGTCTACACTACCCGCCGGATTGGTGGGTAGTGATCAATCTATTGGCGATCGATTTATTGCGTCTAGTGTAGACGCGATAAATCAATCCGCACTCGCTCTGCCCTCGACTCCAGAACTCCAACACGGCGAGAGGTGGAAGCGGAGTCGACGGGGGAGCGGCAGCTGTTGATCCCATGCCGCGAGGACGTGAAGTAAGGGATTTTAAGTCGATCTCAGATACGTCGACTTCAGCTACGCTATTCTTGTAGCTGAAGTTGCGTATCTTAGATCGATCCCCCCCCCCCCAAGTGTAGACCAGGCCTACATAAGAGAGCTGTACCAGTGTAAACCCAACTGTTGCTGTCCTTCACTGAGTGTAACAAAGGTAAATCCCCAGTATAGATAAGGCTGGAATTTCTGATCTTTTATTTGCCTAGAATTACTGAATGGGAAGAGGAGGGGGAGATGCTCAAGCCTTTTTAATATAGTAACTTCTCTGCAGCTGGTGGTCTGGTGCATTTAGAATCTCTTTAAAGTATGGTTGAAAGGAGGTAGTTGGTGCATAGGGCACCTTTAGTCTAAATATCTGTTACAAGTGACAATTTGTTTTTGCAGAAAACTGAAGAGGAGGATTAAAAGCAGCCTTGTTAACCCTTCCAGGCTGGCCATTGAACTGTTGGCCTGGAACTAGTAGTAACTTCCCATGTTAGATGCCTTGAACTCTTTCGGGAGTTGAGCTGTGGATCTGATAATTGTGCTCAAAACCAATGTTCAAACCCAGAATATTTCTATGGGGAATGAAACATAGCTCACTTTTTCTTAGGAGGTTATGGAAGGATCTTCCTACTTGTAGTGTGGCAAGGGGAAACTGACCTTGCACAGAGGGAGCTTCAGGGGCTGTTTCGCCCATTAGTGGCAAAATTGAAGGATGTTTACATTTGATGACAAAACACTAGGGGTCAGAACAGACACATCTCATTACTACTGATTTTTGTAACTTGCCTTGTATTTCTGGCTAGGGCTTCCTTCCTTCTTGACAAATAAAAACACCAATATTCCTATCATTGGAGTTTAACCATTATTCCAGATTGAAAATTTTGTTTGCTGTGAGGCCATTATTCTCTTCCTACCATGCTGGGGAGCAGTTTCCTAGTGACCTGATCATCTGCCTTCATATTGTCAGTTCCATTCCATGGAAGCTGCTTGTCTGTTGTTAGAGCAATTACATTCTCCAGCAGAGAATTAGTTTTACTTCATTTACTTTAATGCTGGGCTGCTACGCACTTAATGTCTGTGGAATATTGAAATCCCTTGTGTGAGCATGGTGAAGGAGGGGGGTGAATGGATGCATGCACTAAATATATTTTGATTGTGTTTTAAGTCTTCAGTGACTAATCCCACCTGGCTTCTCATCCTAGCTTTCTGCGTCTCCTTTTACCTTTTCTACAAGCTAGTTGTGTAAGAGAAAGGAATGGTATCTGGGGAATTCACATTACATCCCCTCCATCGCAATTACCCACACTTTAAATTACAGCACGTGTTTCTATCCTAAATTAGGTGTTGACACAATGTGGAAGCAGGGAGGAGCTACAGCATCCTGCTGCGTTATCTGTCATCCCAGGCAAAGAATTTAACTAATCTTAAACGATTCCCTGAAAGATCATCAGTGTGTCTGAGTAATACTTAAACTTAATTGAAGGTTACCCCTTGCTGTGACCTATTCTGTTCTTTCAGGTAAAACCCTTTTGCTCTTTTAATCCAGAATTACCCTAAACTACCATACGCATAGCATCCTTTTTCTCCTTTTAACCTTTCTCCTCCACCCTGCTTGTAATTGTAATTAAAATCATTGGATGAGCCCAAAGGCCTGATCCTGTGAGATGCCAAGTACCCTCCTCCCACACTGACCTTAGCGGGAGTTGAAGGCACTCAGTGCCCCCACAGGATTTTGCCTCAAGTTTGGATGCTGAACCCTATAGTTCATAACCCACAACAGTTACAGCACTTTGTAAATGGTCAGAATACAGCATTCCCTGAAAAGACTTAAGTAGCTTTTTGTATGAACTTGCTCCTTCAGGATTCTGAGATCTGAATGAGTCTGATTTAGGAGAATAGCTTCATGGATTAAGATTAGATTTTCAAAGGCACCTAGTGGATTTAGAAGCACGTCCCAGTGGATTTTTTTAAATCTTCCCCTCAGCTCTGCCACGCACTTGTTGTCTGCGGGTGTATTAAATATGAATCTCAGATGATGTATTTTCTTATTTCTCTGAACCTTTTGCTGCAAAAACAAAACCTCACGTGCAGTGGAGAGAGGTTTGTACACAGGGCACTGATTCCTCCAGGCCGGGGGAGTAGGCAGTGCGACTCACTAGCCTCAGCTGACAAATGTAGGCAAAGTTTGACAAACAGCCCACTCTGAGTGGAATGTGTGGCAGTTTTACTCTGAAGTTGAACAGGATGGTGACTTTATAGAGGGGGTGGATAAAGTGGGAGGGTGGAGGAAGGGAGCAAGACACTGAAGACTTATGCATGTTCTTCCTGATGGTTTTTAGCCCTAGAAATACTTAATGTCAAAATAGCTGTCAGCCACCTCCAATGCACCTATATACAGGATCTTTTCAAAACACACAGTCTGCCCCTTTGCTGACCCTTTGTTTTAATTTTAATGTTGCAGACATTGGACGTTCAAGGTATAATCTAGTTAAGACTCAAATTGAGGTGAAATGTGAATGCCCATTTTTGCATCCAGTCTAAAATTGCAGTGTTATGATTGGTTCCTGTGCAGTTACTTACTTTTTTTTTAAATGATGGCTCCTTTGTGTATTGTTGCTTCTGCAAGCTGCTGACCATAATCTCCACTCGGTACCGACAAGACGGCGCACCCCTAAGCTTTCACACATTCATAATTATTCTTATTTTGAAAAGATGGCTGTTCTCCAGAGACTGTTATGTAATGCTTTGTGACGGTGCAAATAACCACGGAGGCTGCCCTGCTTTTATCTCTAAATATAAAGGAATCCTTTCTTTCTGAGATGAACTACTGCTGCTAACAACTGTGCACTTCTCATTCTAGCATTCTATAAGCATGTCAGATATTATTAATCATGGTTACAGTAGTGCCTATGGATCAAGCATGATCAGGGCCAGCTTGTGCTAGGTACTGGGTAGAGCAATACACAGTCCCTACCCTGAAGAGCTCACTGTCTAAAGCTGTTTAAAAACACATGTTGAAGAGACAAGCTGATATTGCATTGTCTTCTCTAAACCAGTTCTAGTTAAAACAAGTGCAATCTGAATCTTATGAATAAACTTTCTTCAGTAGGACACTGCTAAGATTAGCCTGTTTGCAGGGTCCAAAATAATGTTTTATAAGCAGATACTTTCCCTAAACAGATGTCTTTTTAATCACTAAACATCAACGACCCACCCTACAGCAATAAACTACTGTGCAGCCAATAGAGAGGAAATTGTTTTAGTACAGTTTCCAATTACTATAGAAACAAAGTTCTTTGTTTTGAACTGTGGTAGGAAAAATACCTTAAATGTCCCTAAATTAAATTCAAGCTTTCTCTACTCTGGGGACTATTTTCAGAACTAATTATGCTATTTGTGCTGTAGATACCAACACTGATTCTAGCTTACTCTTGGGAACAAAACAGTGGCATAGCAGAGTCCATGTGCTTTGGGAGTTAAGCAATTCTGTTGTCAAGATCACATTTGTTTAATGTAAGGGATCTGTTGCATGAAACCAGTGGCCACACAGACAAAGACTAAAGTCATCTGTATGTTCACAGCAAAACTCCTTGAACGGATGTGAATTTCTCAGTAATAATCTCCTATGGCACCATTTAGCAACCTCAGATTTTCTGGCCTATTGAAAAAACGCCATTAACAAGTCAACATGGTCCATACTCTGGAATCGGATACATCGGATACAGGTACCTGTAGCAAATTAAGGTGCAGCAGTATTCTGAGTGGTGACACACTGCTTGTCTGAGTGGTTGCTCTTTCTCCTGCTGTTCTTCATTTTCCCAGGATGAATAAGAAAAAAGTCTGTCCTGGAATGACTCAGTGTAAGTCATTACTGCATTATGACACTAGTGGGGTGAACTTTAGATCTGCGTCCACGAGGCTATCCCCAGACTCATTCTGGAGATCAGAAAGGGTTAAAAGAGAGGGAGGAAATGAGACTTAACTCCTGTTTTAACTAATTATTGAAATTTGAGGCACTGAGAATCAGTTTTCTGAGTAAAACATGATTGCTAGAAATTGCACTTCTGGTTTAGTTAAATCCTGTCTTTTTTGTATGCTTAAATTAAGTTCTGCAGACAGTCGGGAGCCAGTTGCAAAACAAGTCTCTAACAGGTAGTTAATGTCCTATAGTAAAATGAAATTGTATGGAAAAGCTTGGTGTTAAATCAAGTATTTATGCTGTAAATGTGCTGCTCTGGCTTGCTCAGTTTGAATAGAAATAGTCACCTGTGAGTACAAGTTGGAGAAATCTCTGGGGGGGGACAGACCAGCATGAGGACCAAAATCATCCTGCCTAATTTTAACACACTAAACCAGGAGTCTCAACAAAGTTGCCACTGTATTGTGTAGACACAGAAGGGGATGTGGGATTTGTTGTATCTTTTGTTCAGTGGCCACCCCCTGGGGGTCTCAAAGTGGAATTCAGAAGAACCTGTACGTAATGATAACTTGCAGTGTGTTCAATGTCTGTTTAACTTAGCATGTGACAGTTCAGTCCTTTGCAGTGTTACCTTTTTATTTAACCTTACAAACACACTGGTTTGCCTTATTACTCGTGTGTGTAAGTGTGTGAGTCAGTTTTGTCCTTTCACTCAAGTGAAAAGTGGTGCTTTGCTTTTGCTCTTCCTCCTCCTCCTCCTCGCTGAGCCTATAGAACTGAGGACAAGAACAGTAAACTGAACTCACTGTGTGGGTAGTGATATGCTGTAGGAGGGTTCCCCAACCCCAGAGCCTCAGCAGTGATGCAGCCCACTGACGTAGTTTTTCCTGCATCAGAGTGACTGTTGCCTAGGTGCCTCACTGAGCCTGCCTTTTTTTGTTTTAATGTTCAAGTACAGAGCTGTGAAAAGCCCACATGCTTTTTTACACTCTAAAGCAGTGTTGGCTAAATGCCTGAAAAACATTCTCTAGCAGTTGTGGGAAAAATTCCATTAATTTTTACAAATCTTTTTGTTCCCCCCTCCACCCTTCTCTTCAGAGATTTACAGTAGTTCTCCAGAGAACTGAAACCTCATCTCACTGGCAGAGGCTGAGCAATCTTGATCAACTAACTTCAGTGCTACAAATTAACTTTGACACTGAACCACACAGAAATTAAACATATATCTGGCTGTTTTTACCTATTGTAATACATTTTCCTCATCTCCAACCACTCTCAACTAGCTGAATTGTTGAAGGTGTATCCTCAAGAAATGAACAGGTGCTCTTCCTTGAAACTGGACTGCAGAGGGTTTTAAAATATTGAGTACTAGCACATGTACCTGACACTGCTGGCTGTGTTTCTCATATGCTTGTGCATCAGGTTTTAAGATGTAAGCTGCAATAGGGTGGGTGGGATTATAGTGTCAAAATTATTTTAAAGTTCCTGAGAAAATGCTGGACTGTCTATATCTTGTATTCTTGTAACAGCCGGTATTGATTGTATTTTCCATCAGCTGTAAGAACAAAGAGTTCATTACACTAGTTGAAATCAACTTGGCAGATGGCAGTAGTACTTCAGTTGTAAAAATGCACTGGTAACTTTTTGCATTGTAATTTGCTCTCCCGGATAAAAAAATTCCATAGCCAATGATCATGCTCATTTGTCTTGGAGTATTACAAAGCTAGGTGAATTCTGGGGAAGTTTGTGCCTTCCTCAGCAATTTACCCAACACTGGTTGCTCTTAGACACTTTTGTAGTAGATAGACCATTGGTTGTCTTCAGTTTGTCATTTTAGCAACACTGTGACAATTGCAAAATTCTGTTCCATGGGATAAAACCTGTCTGTTTTGCTCTTTTTTAACAAGTTAAATTAGAACTTCAAATTTCAAGAGTGCAAATTGGGGATTAAAGGGACATGGCCAGGTCAAATTTGGTCTCAAACTTTTTTCTTTTGAAATTAGGTGGGTTTTTTTTTGCAAAGCCTACAGCCAATAGAAATCTTTCCATAACACGTTTTATATTGAAAAGGTTTTTTAAGTGACACTTGTGCCGTGTGTACGACCTAAACTTTATAGAATTCAGCTAGTGCATGAGACTGTGCAGCTCAGTTAGATTTTCCTAATTTAAAAAAGAGACCGGTAAAAATGATGGAAAAATAAATTAGATGCTTTAATGTAAGATGCACATATAAGGATGTACGAGAATGCATGGGGTATTAAACTTGCTCCTGCACCTACTGAACCTGTAGCAGGATGGCAAGCTAAGGTTTTCTGACATAAGTTCATAAGGTTCAGTAATACAGGTGTGTTTCTGACATGTATTTTGTGTAAATGATTTGAGTAAACGGGTAAAATTCCATTAAACCCTTCTAAGGCCACCCTTTTCCTAGGTCATGACAAGTGAGCTGATCGTGGGACATGAATTTCCTGTTGCCCTCATTGCCCCCATTACTCTCTGTGATAAAACAGCATGCCAGAAAATCAGGTGGTTTCCTGTCACTTGTTCCGTTTTCGGTTAATTTGCTTGATAGGGAGGTTATGGTTTTCCAGCTTTCAGCTTGCTTCAGGTCCTCTGCTCCTCCTTTTTTAACACTAGAGCCCAAAGTTGGAAGTACACAAAGCTTTTTAGCTTGTAAAGGTATCTGACACAGTCAATGTTGACAAGTGGAAATTTCTGGTTTAAAAGTTTTGCTTAGAAGTTATAGTACAGTCTCATTAAGCATCTTTAATGCCATGCAAAGCCAACCTGAGTTTGCTTAAATATCTTACTCGGAGCTGTGGGTAAATAAACTTGATTCATTCTTCTCCCCCTTGTGTTTTTAAAACTATGAAGCAGAATACATTTTTAAAAAGACTGACTCCTTAAAGAATGCTGGTTATGTGAAAAATGTACAGTACTACAGAGCCATGCTGGTGACGTCCTTTATCTGCCCCCTTATCCCTGCCAACATGGAGTGCCTCAGGCATAGGCCCTGCTATATGCCCAAATACCTTCTTGCCCTTGGATGTCTCATTGCGGCCTTCAGCTTTGGTCATCACTTCTATCATTTTGACTTTCAGCCCCTGGCTAGAAAGTGATTTACTGAATGCTGTACAACTGAAGTGACCCTTCTTCATGGAAGTTTTAGTTTGTGTCGTCAGATACCATTAGGCTTCTATAACCTCAGGGACTTCCAGTATCTGATGTTGCAGACTGCAACATTTTGCAACATTCTGAGTTCCATTGTGAAGGGTGTAAGTGCGCACTAGATGCTAACGAGTGTTATCTTGAAATGATCACGCAGAACTAATGTCCAATGTTTTTTCTTTCAGGAATAATCCAGGAACAGTGAGGAAAGGTATGTACACACTGGCCATATTGAGCCCTTTTCTTAAAAACTATGTAACTAAAATTGGCATGCCATTCCATGGCATACAGCTCTGTCTGATAGGAATGGTTTCTGGTCTGTAGTACTGCTCAGCATTAACAACTCTGATAGTTCAAACAGAACTGAACCTTAAACTGACCATATCATTAGACCTATAGGACAAGGCTTCGCTGAATTGGTCTGTGCCCCATACACAGCTCTCTTCAAAAGAGGTCTTGAAAGGACTATTCTTAACAAGCAGAGCAGGTTACTGCTGAGTGGTTCTGCCTCACATGTAAACTGCATGGATCAGCTATTTTCCTCCTCCTGCAACAGGAAAGGGAGGCAGCTCACTGGCGCCCTGCTCTTGCTTGTGGCACATAATGTACATTGTGGGCCTGGGTCTAAATTTATTTGGCTCATATTTTATATTGCAGGGTATCTGCTTTCCTCTTATCTCCCTTCACATCCATAGCACCCCGGATGTGGCACTTCTGAGCCTTTATGACCAAGCTGTCTCTTATCTCCTTTCCGTCAAGTTACCTTTGTGGTTATGCCTGCTGAATTGCAAAAGATCCATATTGCACAAAATCTCTTGTTGGCCACAGGCTGGCTAAATTCTTGTAGAAATCTTTAGAATTCATTTGGTTGCAGTAAGAAGTTGAGCAGGACGAGCAGTGCACACTGAAATAGCTTTTTTAGATCTTGCCAAATTCCCAGACATTGCAGTACATGCCAGAAAGCATAAATATAAGTAGTAGTGTGTCCTTGCCTGAAATACTGTGTGGGTATCTGATCTCCCTGCCTCAAAAAGAATACAGAAGAGCATTAGGGTTGAATAAAAAGAATGATTAGAGGCATGGGAAAGCTCCATATGAAAAGAGAAGACTGGGATTCGGTGGGGGTAGTACACGATAGGTATACAAAATGAAGAAACGTAGAAAGTGCAAATAGGGGCTCCTAATTATCCTCTCCCACAAATTCACAAACAAGGAGATGTTCAAGAATGCTGAATGACCACAAACTTAAAACGAATGAAAGGAACTCCTTTTCTACACCACGCACTTCACCTGAAGAACTTGCTGCCCCTGGCTGTCACTGAAGCCAAGAGCATAGTACAGGGGAGGGCAAACTATGGCCCACAGGCCGGATCTGGCTCATCAGGGCTTTCAATCCGGCCTATGGGATTGCCAGCCCTATGGTGCAGTGGGGCTAAGGCAGGCTCCCTGCCTGCCCTGGCCCCATGCCACTCCCGGAAGTGGCCAGCACCACGTCCCTGTGGCCCCTAGGGGGGTGGGGGCAGAGGGCTCCATGCACTGCCCTCACCTGCAGGCACCGCCCGCCCCCCCCCCCCCCCATGCAGTTCCCATTGGCCGGGAACGGGCAACTGCGGTCAATGGGAGCTTCGAGGGTGGTACCCACAGGTGAGGGCAGCGTGCGGCAGAGCCGCTTGCCCCACCCCAAGGAGCCACTGCCAGACATGCTGGCCACTTCCGGGAGCAGTACAGGATCAGGGCAGGTAGGGAACCTGCCTTAGCCCTGCTGTGCACCTCTGCCACCCCGGAGCTGCTCGAGGTAAGCGGCGCCAGGCCACACCCCAACCCCCTGCCCTGAGCCCCCTCCTGCACCCTGCGCTCCCTCCCATACCCAAGCCCCTGCCCCAGCCCTACATTCATGGCCCTGCATATAATTTACCCACCCAAATGTGGCCTTCAGGCCAAGAAGTTTGCCCATCCATGGCATAGTAGATTCAGAAAAAGATCTGACGAAAAGAACGTATGCAGTCCCTTTGGAAAAAGGAAAAGAGATTTCAGAAAGGATAAATACTCTTGTGTGTCAGCTCTTAAACCAATATTAAATTACAAGGATCAGTAAGAAACCTTCCCGCCCCGCGCCGCAAAAGCAGGTTATAAATCTTTCTTCCCTTCTACTTCTGAAGCACTGAAACATCTGGTACTGATAATTTTTATTTGATAAGCCACTAGCTTGCTGTGTATGGCAGTTTCCGTAGTTCTGTGTTCCACAGGCCATCGTGTAATTATGACGGGAAAGGCAGGTGGTGTAAGCCAGTGCTCTGTAGTACATGTGGTCCACACTGTGGAAGAATTTGAGAGTCCCTGTCCTAGGTGTCTTTGGAAGGTGGCACTAAGTTTAAAGTGCTCTACATACCAGAACTCTGACTCCTATTAGTGAAACCTAAAAACATCCTTGTCTTCCATTAGCAAACCAACCAATGTGAAAACACAAGCACTTCTCTTGCTCGGACTCTGTCATTAACACTGTAAGCATGCTAGCATACAGCATTCTCTGTGGCACAAAGCACAGAATTCTAATGGGATTGGTATTCCTGGCTCATGTAAATATGCCATTCAGAATATTCCTGGGTGTGATTTCGCATAAGGTTGTCCCCTAATAATTGATTTCTACACCTTGAAGTGCACGCTTTTTTTTTTTTTGGCTGGGCTTAGTTGCTAGAATTAGTGTGTTTTAAAAAAAAAAAAAAAAAAAAAGACCAATATGTTTGTATTTATACTTGAATAAAGCTTACATTTCTCTCAGGACAATTGCCAGACTTCAAAATATAAACCACTGCCCTGATGGGGCAATCTATAAACCACAGTACAAAGAAGTGACTCTCCAACTTCGAATCAGGTTTATTGTGAAATCTAAAGAATTGGCGTTCCAAGTGCGGAACAGGGATGAGTAGAAACAGTATGATCAGTCATTTCCCTGTCTTAGAATGAATGATAGAGGCACTGAAACCCTTGAGAGAGGATGGAACACGACAGAAAAAGTAAATTACAAATACACTCAAAGTTTTCTAATACGAAGTGAATGAATGTGGATTGGTGATTGTAGGTTGCCCATCTTTAAATACTGATCATCCTTTGTATAAGATGTATTCTGTACATTTTTCAGTATCTTTTTTTAGCCATTCATTCATTATTTACAATTTCTGAAAATACATCTTCCACTGTGGTGTCCTGAAATGCGCCTGATCTCTTCAAGCCAACAAAGAGGCAGGTATCATGCCTTTATCATGATTTGCATATTTTGCTCAAACAGCAGAGGCATTTTATAAAGAAATAAGCTTCCTTAATCAACACAATATTGAATACATGAAAATTGGAACTTCCTTCCTTATTCCTAACAGGCAGGGCAAAGATCAAAAGAAAAGCTAACTTGCTTAAGGCTTTTTTAACCAGATTTTCCTTGCATTTTACATTCACATTTGTAACATAATAAGATTCTGACATCCACCTCCAGAGATGTAGAGAAGTTCAATTATATATAAATAGTTTACAAAAATGCATCTTGCGTAGGAGGCCTGGTTAAAATTCAAACTGAAAAACCTTCTAGTAGTACATCCAAATGTGCACTCATCTGGGAATATCCCTAGATAAGCACAGGATTCTGTGTGCACTGGGTGGTTACCCTACACTTGTACCAGTCTAAAGTGTCTGTTTTTGAAACTGGGAGCATTGATCATGATGTGAAACATACTCCCTGCAAACTGGATCAAGGTAACAATGCTATAAATGTGAGCCTGCAGCCTTGGAATTGGACCATTGTGGTAGGTTTTACTTAAACTGGAAGTGATTGCAACACAAATATAATGCAGAATTAATTGTTTTGCCTCAAGCCAGTCACTTGCTAGGCAAAGTAGGATCTACATTTGGTGGGTTTGTAGTAACTTCTTAGGAGAGCTATTTTAAATTTTTGGAACACATTTAAATCTACATCAGTCTGTTCTTATGTAAACTTTCTTTGGAGTTGAGGCAGTGGGACATAATTATTTTCAGCAGATTTAAGGATGGGTAGGCAGAGTCCAAGGGCTTAGCTAAATTTGAAAATTGTTTCTTACTAAGGTAGCATGTGAATTTAAAGTGAAATAGATTGATTGTGGAATAAATGTTTACACATGGGGTTAATCAGAAACAGTGAATCTGAAACAACTCCATGTTTAGACAAGCTTGTATTAATTAACTCATTTGCAGCTGATCAGTCTTATTTGTACTGAAAGGCTCACCTTTCCAAGGCGGAGGGCAGTCCTTTTTCTGGTAGTTTAACACTGAGTCTTCACTAGAAACCGTACTGTGGCACTGGGTTGTGACACTGACATGAGGTCATGCGTCACTGTTTCTTACCAAGGGCTAGACACATTGGTTGCCGTGACACTTACAGATGCCTAGACTGGATGCCTAGATTTTCTACAGTGGTTGTCACGTGAGTATGTATATTTGAGAGATGCAGGTTTCCCAGAAAAGGTGTCGGAGGCTTGAAGTGTTTTGGTTCAAGGTGGATAAAAATCTGTTTAAATCAATCCGTGAGTTTTATTTGAATCAGATTTTTTTATTTAAATGAGAATAAAAAAAAAGTAAACCTGTTTAAAACTCAATTTGAAATTATGACAGCGCTGTTAAGGCCTAAATTTACTTCAACAAAATAATGTAAATGTGCTGCATCAGTGAGCCCTCCTAAAACAGCAGGTTTCAGGGTAGCAGCCGTGTTAGTCTGTATCTGCAAAAAGAACAGGAGGACTTGTAGCACCTTAGAGACGAACCGATTTATTTGAGCATAAGCTTTCATGAGCTTCATCGAAGTGAGCTGTAGCTCACAAAAGCTTATCCTCAAATAAATTTGTTAGTCTCTAAGGTGCCACAAGTCCTCCTTTTCTTTTTTCTGCTAAAATAAGTTAGTGTGCTGCTCCTCTATACAGAATATGTGCTTGGGGAGCATCATTAACTTTTGAGGTCAACTCAAGCATTGTAAATAATGTCACAATGTCACATACTGCATTAAGCATCTATAGCTTCAGTTGTTAAAATGGAGTGAACGCTGGTATTAACATTTTTTCAAACTTAAGTACTTTGAGTTTCTGAAGTGCAGAAAAGCTTTTATCTTAATTACTTTTGGCTGCATTCAGCTAATGGGTGTGGAGAGAATACTTCCTTCACTTGGACTAATTCATTCAAAGTTAAGAAACCGAGTGGGACTTGAAGCAGGAGAGCTCGTTTTCCCTCTTCAAATCTAGGAATTAAAATCAGGGGTGAGAGGAAGAGGTCTACTAATTCTAAGATCTTGAAGGACATTGGGGCCAGATTTTCAAAGGCACTTGAAGATGCAGAATAGGGACCTAGTGGGTTTTATAAAGTACCTATACTTAAGCGCTTTTAAAAATCCCACTAGGCCTCTATCTGCAGCTTTAGGCGCTTAAATACCTTTGAAAATCTGACCCCATGGGGAACAGAAACAATCTTCAGTTCACTTACTAAAGTTAATATTTCTTTTCTTTAAATACAAGACATGTTTTGATAAACTTTTTATGTATTCTGCACACTTAAAATAGATTTCTTTAACTAATTAATACAATTTTAAAAGGCCTGTTTTTGTACATTTTAATGGAATTCCAATTTCCATCCAAATGCAACTTGACACAAATCCCAAGTAAAATAATCTATGAAATAAGAAATGCATCATTTACTATTTACTAACATAATGTAAAAATTAAGAATCTGAATAAATGTATTAAGCTACATAAGAATAGCCATGCTGGGTCAGACCAGTGGTCCATCTAGCCCAGTACCCAGTCTCCTGGCAGTGGCTAATGCCAGATGCTTCAAAAGGAATGAACAGAAAGAACAGGGCAGTAGTCAAGTGATCTATCACCTGTCCCAGCATCTGGCAGTTAGAGGCTTAGAGAGACAGAGCATGGGTTTGCATCCCTGACCATCTTAGTTAAGTCATTGGTGGGCCTATTCTCCATGAACTTACCTAATTCTTTTTTGAATCCAGATATAGTTTTGGCCTTCACAACATCCCCTGGCAATGAGTTCCACAGGTTGACTGTGTGTTGTGCGATGGAAATATTTTTTTGTTTGTTTTAAACCTGCTGCCTATTAATTTCATTGGGTAACCTCTGATTCTGGTGTTATATGAAGGGGTAAATAACACTTCCTTATTTGCTGTCTTCACACCAGTCAAGATTTTACAGATATCTATCATATTCCCCCTTAGTTGTGTCTCTTCCTGCTGAGACGTCCTCGTATGGAAGCTCTTCCATACCCTTAATCATTTTTGTTGCCCTTCTCTGTACCTTTTCCATTTCTAAAATCTTTTTTGAGATGGGGCAACAAGAACTGCACGCAGTATTCAAGGTGTGGCCATAACATTGATTTATATAGTGGTACTATGATATTTTCTGTTTTATCTATCCCTTTCCTACCTGATTCCTAACAACGTTAGCTTTTTTGTTTGCTGCTGAATATTGAGCGGATGTTTTCAGAGAACTATCCATGACGACTCCAAGATCTTTCTTGACTAATAACAGCTAATTTAAAGCCCATTATTTTGTATGTAGAGTTGGGATTATGTTTTCCAGTATACATTACTTTGCAGTAAAATGGCAGATGGAATTCAGTCATCTAGTTTTGTGAGATTCCTTTGTAACTCTTAGTTAAGTCCAAAGCAGACTGGAATCTCGAGTAATTTTGTATCATCTGCAAACTTTCCCACCTCTCTCTTCATCCCTTTTTGCAGATCATTTATGAATGTTTAACAAAACTGATCCCAGTACAGATTCCGAGGGGACGCTGCTATTTACATCTCTCCATTCTGAAACTGACCATTTATTGCTACCTCTCATTTCCTGTCTTTTAACGAGATACTGATCCATGAGAGGACCTTCCCTCTTATCCCATGACTACATAGTTTGCTTAATAGCCTTTGGTGAGGGACCTAGTCAAGGCTTTCTGACAGTCCAAGTACACTCTATCCACTGAATCATCTTTGTCCACATATTTGTTGACCCTCCTCAAAGAATTCTAATAGACTGGTGAGGCATGATTTCCTTTTTTAAAAGCTGTGTTGACTCTTCCCCCAACAAATCTTGTTCATCTGTGTCTGATGATTCTGTTCTTTATATAGTTCCAACCAGTTTGCCTGGTACTGAAGTTAGGCTCACTGGCCTGTAATTACCAGGATCGCCTCTGGAACCTTTTTGAAAAAAATTGGCATCACATTAGCTACCCTCCAGTCATCTGGTATAGATGGTGATTTAAGTGATAGGTTACATACCACAGCTAATAGTTCTACAATTTCATGTTTGAGTTCTTTCAGAACTCTTGGGTGAATACCATGGTCCTGGTGACCTATTCCAGGCATATAATTGATAAATGTATCAATTTATTCCAGGCATATAATTGCATAAATAAATGTGTATAGGCGGTGTCAGCAAAAAATACCAAATTTAGCTGGTTGCAAATAAAACATGTTTTAATGACAGGTTTCAGAGTAGCAACTGTGTTAGTCTGTATTTGCAAAAAGAAAAGGAGGGCTTGTGGCACCTTAGAGACTAACAATTTTTTTTAATGGTACTGACCAATGGGAATGAGTCTTTATTTAGGAGAATTAAAAGTACAAATGCAGAACTAGATTGATTTTTTTTATTTAAATCAGTAAACGGAAAACTGATTTAAATAATTTGATTTCAATCTACCCTGCTTTAGTCACCCTAGTTATTCCTTTATCTTCTCTCTCGTTCTCTTCCCCTCCCCCACCTTTTTTCTCTTTCTACCTGAAACTGAGCATTCACCTGAGTTGGATGCAATGCTGGGAAATAAGGAAATAGTGCTAATCTAGAGCATCCTATTAAGTGCTTTCAGGTTAGGTTGTGCGGGGGAGGAAATTGGGGGTGGGAGGGGGAATGAGGTCTGTTTGTTTCCAGGATAACATCCTGCTGGCCTTTTTATCATGCTGCTGCTGGCAGCTGTTCTATATCTAGTGCTGTATGAAACGTCTCCATTTGCGACATGCACTTCTGTATATACAGATAAATTGCTGAAGTCTAAGGCACAGTGTATTATAAAAGCAAATCTCTAAAACTACTAGTTTATAGGTCAGATCAATATGACTCTTTCTTCATTTTTAGTTTTGTGGGACAAACTACTAAAACAGCATCTGTTACAACATACGTTGTCTAAACTGGGAGAAATTTGAATGGATTTATATTCTAGTCTGTACTAATCGTCTAAAACGTGTAGCTCTACAAAAATTGGTAATTGTATAACCTGTTGTGTAATTCGTCAGTTACTTTTCTTTTTTTGGTCTCCCTATCTTTCTAGCCTGGAACTCTTTCAAATTAGTAACAACTACCCAGTCCTTAGCTCAACTCCTGAACTTATTCCAAGCCAACGTGACTTGACTTCCTGTAAAAGAGACAAAAGAAAGCGACCTTCTGCTTCCTTTCCCTGCCTAACAGATTCCATGGCCCATGTGGGAGTCGCTCCTCAGTTGCAAATCCTCACATGATGTTGCAGTCATCAGCATTACCGAAAGACCCAGGCTTCCGTGAAAACATCTACACAGACACTGCAGTCACATGCTGGAGTGTAATTACTTTGATGGATGAAACAAGTGGAAAGTAGTCATCGAGTCAATCAAGCTGCATTTTAATCTGGTTTAGGGAACAATTATCCTCATTTTTATTTGCATGCTGCTAACTTAATTAAGGGATCTTGGTTTCACTGCTAATCTATTTTGAGTCCCTTGTGGGCACCTCATTTTTGCCCTCTGCAGACATAGCCCTAATGAAAACAAGGTTAGTGTATGGAAAGGGAGTGAGAGCGATAGTCACAAGACTGCTCTCATACCAGTATGTTTTGTTTTATATAACGTGAACAAAGCCATTAGCGCTCACTGTCCTCATGTGATGTGACCACTACAAAAGGTCAAGCACATTTATAGTGAAATTACCAGGAGCTATCTATGCATGGGAGTGAAGCAGTTTCAAAATATGAATGAGAAATCTTTTCTGCAGTCAATTTATGTTAGTAATTGAACCTGGCAGAGGAGTTAGCATGTGAAAGAGTTGTTTTATTCCGCTGGCAACTTATTGCCAGGCTTCTGGGGCATCTTGCTTAACCATTCATTGTAAACTTGCTTTTCCATTATTGAAGCAGTATTAATTGGGGCATGTCAAAACAATTTAGTGGCTAAGGCACTGGATTGGGATTCAGGAGACCTTGGGTTCTTTTCCCAGCTCTGCCACTGACCTGGTGGGTGACCATGGCCAGGTCACTCCCCCTCCATGTCCCCACCCACCTTTTCTTTTTTCATTTAAATTGTAAGCTGCTGGGGGCAGGGACTGTCATTTTAGTATGTTTGTAGAATAGTGGGGCCCTGGCATCAGGTTGGACCTGTAGGCACTACTGGAACACAAATATTAAAAGAAATCTCTTGGAATCCCTGTCATACGATTAGGGGAAGATGCCAACCACTGCTTCTCCTTAAAGATATCATAGATACCATAAATCTCCAGCCACTTCCAAAGAAATAACGTGCATAGGAACTTAAGTTTATAGGTGATCTGGTTTTTCAGTGTCGTTAATAAATGCACTTTCCTATGACATGGGCAATTACTGCTATTATTATTATTGCTGTACTACCTACAGGCCAATGAAGAATGGCATCCAGCTGCGCAAGGTGCAGTACAAACAGAGTAGTAGATGGTCCCTGTCCCAAAGAGCCTGCAGTCTAAACAAGACAGATGCTGGGTGGGGGAAAGGTAAAACACAATCTGAACTGCATCTTTAGGGTAGGTGCTGCTCTCCTTTGCTTGGCTTTCCTTATACAAGCTTCACTTTTTTCCTTGTAAGATCTTAATTTTAATATAAGGGCTTCAGGAATGTTGTGTTGGCCTGGAGTGGAATCAACTGTAGGAGGCTTAAGCATGGATTAAGAGGGAAGTCAGATCTGCAAGGGTGAAAAGAGAGCACATAAAGGAACAAGAGCAGATGGATTGAAAAGGATATTTTAGTACATCTTGATTGCTGTTGCTGTGTGAACTTTACTCTAGTAGTGATTACTGCTGAGTGAGACTGAAACCTGATAAGCAAAGGTCACCTCGCAAAGATGGCATCACAAATGAAATATTTATAAAAAACTAGCATTAAGTCTTCCTTTCTGCTTCACTTGGTTCGGCTTACGAGCAATAAAAGGTTATTAGCGCTACTCAAACATGTCACTGTGTGGCTCTGCCTCACTGTAGGTAATAGTCATTGGTGTGCAAAAGTGCCCATTCAGTCATCCTTTGTCTTCCTTTTTATTTAAGTCTGTAGCCGTTTTAACATATTCTCCTGCAAAATGATGTTTCCTCTCTGGCATGCTGGGCGCCACTCCTCCATTCCTAGCTTCTTTTGGGCAGACAGCTCTTGAATTCATACTGGGGAAGGTCTTTAGGAATTTTACTGTGCTATAGGTTGGGCTTTTCAAAAGCATCCATGGGGAATTATGGATCCTACTTTTCCCAGTGTAGACAAGGCCCCAGTCTCTGGTTTATGAAGACTCTCTCTCTTGCCTTTGTAAAGCCCTGTGAGCTGAACAAGTCAGGGAAATAGGTTAGCAAAAGAAGTATTCAAATATGGTTTGTTAGAGGTGCTAACACAGTTTCCCTGTCAGTGTGCACAGAGCCTTAATGATTTCCAGAGCAGGCTGGTTGCTTAATTCTCTTGAATCACTGTCGTCCTAATTAAGAGCTTTAAATAGTACTCTGCCACCAGATGAGATGCTGAATCTACCAGGGATTGCAATTGTCTTGACACAGGGTCACTGAGGGATTCTCAGGGTTAGGTTAGAAAGTAGAAACTGCCTAACTCACTGCTCGAAGTAATTTTAGTTGGTGTCCGGATGTCTTGCCCATGGCTTTGCAGTAATGTCTGGTATTTTACTTATTCTGTTTTGCAATATTTAGCTTTCTTTAGCAAACAGACTGTCTTGGTACCCTATTTTCAAGGACATGGTCACCTCAATTCATGCTGCATACATTGTCAATGGCACAGCAGTGTTCACAGAAAGAATATTACTCTGGTATTCTCTCTTTTTTTTTTAATTGATTCTTATGGTTCCCTGAAGGTTAGTATGTTGCTCCTCTTGAAAATTGCTTGTCTAGAAATCTGCGAGAATTTCAGAGAATTTTTTGTGTGCTCACATATCCCCATCTTCTTTATTGTCTTTGCTTCACATAGATTGAAAAAGAGCTCGTGTCTACATGTCAAGGGGTGGGGGAGGGGGATGAGTGCACCCAAAGGGCACATGGGATATACGTGTCACTGTTCTGGCTTAAGCTAGAAGTCTCCATTAGTTGAGCAATTAGTCTTTTTTCTTAATGCCTTCTGATATGATTCTACCACCCTCTTAGTTTAGTTTCACGGCCTGTGAAACGAACACCTGAAAATATGGGAGTGTCCCGTGTTGCATATGAGGTCAATATTAAGGAGACAGTCCATGTATTTTAACTGAGCAATGCTGTGAACTTAAACAAGCACAGCTGTCATAGAAACAGTGTGTTGTATGAAGAGACTGTTCTTAAGTTTGAAATCAGTGCCCTTCTGGAGAAATCAGTGACATTTGCTCTATGTGCTCTTCTAGGAAACTCTTCTGAAGCAGTCGATTTTATCAAAAGGATTCCTGTTAGGGCAGTTAACTCATGAGATTAACTCAAAAAAATTGTGATTCATCGTTGTTTTAATCGCACTGTTAAATAATAGAATGCCAATTGAAATTAAATATTTTTGGATGTTTTTCTACATTTCATATCTATTGATTTCAATTACAACAAGGAATACAAAGTGCATAGTGTTCACTTTACAAATATTTGCACTGTAAAAATGATAAACAAAAGAGTATTTTTTAATAGTGCAATCTCTTTATCATGAAAGAGCAAATTACAAATGTAAATTTTTTGTTACATAACTGCACTCAAACAAAACAATGTAAAACTTTAGAGCCTAAAAGACCACTCAGTCCTACTTCTTGTTAAGCCAATTGCTAAGACAAGCAAGTTTGTTTACATTTACAGGAGATAATGCTGCCCGCTGCTTATTTACAATGTCACCTGAAAGTGAGAATAGCTGTTCTCATGGTACTTTTGTAGCCAGTATTGCAAAGTATTTACATGCCAGATATGCTAAACATTTGTATGCATCTTCATGCTTCGGCCACCATTCCGGAAGACGTTCTTCCATGCTGATGATGCTCGTTTAAAAAAAAAAAAAAGTTAGTTAAATTTGTGACTGAACTCCTTGGGGGAGAACTGTATGTCCCCTTCTCTGTTTTACCCGAGTTCTGCCATACATTTCATGTTCTAGCAGGCTCGGATGATGACCCAGCATATGTTGTTCATTTTTAAGAACACTTTAACTGCAGATTTGACAAAATGCAAAGAAGGTACCAATGTGAGATTTCTAAAGGTAGATACAGCACTCGACCCAAGGTTTAAGAATCTGAAGTGCTGTCCAAAATCTGAGAGGGACAAGGTATGGAGCATGCTTTCAGAAGTCTTAAAGGAGCAACACTCTGATGTGGAAACTACAGAACCCAAACCACCAACAAAGAAAATCAACCTTCTGCTGGTGGTATCTGACTCAGATGATGATAATGAACATGCGTCAGTCCGCACTGTTTTGGATAGTTATCGAACATAACCAGTCAACGTCATGGAAGCATGTCCTTTGGAATGGTGATTGAAGCATGAAGGGACATATGAATCTTTAGCATATCTGGCACGTTAATATCTTGCCATGCTGGCTACAACAGTGCTATGCGAATGCCTGTTTTATTTTTGAATGCAGGTTTTTTTGTACATAATTCTATATTTGTAAATTCAACTTTCATGATAGAGATTGCACTACAGAACTTGTAATGGGGGAATTGAAAAATACTATTTGTCTTTACAGTACAAATATTTGTAATTTTAAATCTAACGTGAGCACTGTACATTTTGTATTCTGTGTTGTAATTGAAATCAATATATTTGAAAATGTAGGAAACACCCAAAAATATTGAAATAAATGATATTCTATTGTTTAACGGTGTGATTAATCACACGATTAATCTTGATTAATTTTTTTAATGGCTTGACAGCCCTAATTCCTACGTATACTATATATGCTCTCCTTAGTTTCTCATACAAACCTCCTTTCAATGAACTCAAAATCCCATAACATGGTAGTCTGGCCAGTGCCTAAACCTGGGATTCTCAAACTGGGGGTCATGACCCCTCAGGGAGGTCACAACGTGGCTACATGGGGCTTGCGAGCTGTCGGTTCCATGGGGCTGACAGCCCTGAGCCCCCATTAAAATTAAATTCTCCCCCATTTTTATTTTATGGGGGATGCTCACACTTAGAGGCTTTGCTGTGTGAAAAGGGTCACCAATACAAAAAGTTTGAGAACCACTGGTCTAAAAGGTGTGATATTAAAGATACAGCATCAAGGTTTCTGGACCTAAAATCTTGCTTGCTTTTTTTTTTTCTGGTTTTCTTGACCAGAAAAAACATGTACTTATTTGTTGGGGAGGGAAAATCCTTCCGTGTTCTTTTCTTAGTGGAGTCAGTGCCACACGCATGAGAGCAGCTCACAAGAACAAAGTAACCACACATGATGTAAGGGAACAGCTCACATTGCAACGACCAAGGAGTTGTAATTAACAGGGGAGGTGGTGTTAATGGAAGGGGCAATTACCTTAATTATACTATGCAGAGGTGCCCAAACATTGCAGGGCACAGGGACACGTGGCACCTTTCCAGAGCCCCGAGGACAGCACCGTTTTTTTTCTAGCTCCCCTCTTCTGAACGGGAAGTGTCACACCCTGTGTGAATGGATAAACCATACAGACAAAAAAGGAGGACTTGTGGCACCTTAGAGCTGATGCTCAAATAAATCGGTTAGTCTCTAAAGTGCCACAAGTCCTCCTTTCCTTTTGGCGGATACAGACTAACACGGCTGCTACTCCGAAACCTGTACAGATAGAGAACGTTGTGTCCTGGCTTTAGTTTGCTTCTCCCACTTCAGTTCTTTACATGCCTTTACTTTCTATCCCCTCTTCTCTCCTTCCCCATGTCTGCACTCTTTCCTACCCTGATCCATTCTTAATTCCATTTCTTCTTCTCCCCATCTTTTATTCCAGGCGGCCATCAGCTGCCATGCATGACTTAAGGCTGAATGGGGCTTGAATCCAGCAAAAGAGCTCATAGCACAGCTGGCTCCATACCTTGTCAATGCTTTCTTCTCCCCGGGCCTCATGGCAGACCCAAAAGTGTCAAATGGTGGAGCTCATGGATCTTCCCTTAATCTACCCTGCCATCTACCAAATAGGAGGAGCAGCAGGGAGCATAGCATGCTGGGAAATGAAGTCCCAAAATCTCACAGGCCGCACTTCCTAGGCTAGCATTACCTTGGGATGCAGGATGTGAGCTGGAGACAGTTACTTACCAATGGTAATGTCCTTCCTCCATCATGTCAAACATATTAAAATCCATAACTGCAATGCACAGTGGCATCAAAATCCCTGTGCCTACTCTTGTAGGAAGCATCAAATGCTAAGTGCTCACAATGTTCTGTTCTGTTCTTTTTGGTCCTGTAAGTGATCGTCTTACTAAAGTAGGACAATAAGACACAAGAACATAATGGCTGAGCAGTGATGGGACAAGAATCGGTGACATTTGTTCAATGACTTTTGTAATATAACTTGAGGCTGAGCACTTAGACTGTTCTAATCAGGCACTGCAGTCTGTGAGATGAAGAAAAAGGACTCTTTCTATATGAGAAATCTAAGTCAAAGATTCTGAGAAAAGAAATATACTCCTGGTGGTTGTGTAAGTTTGACTGGTCAAAATGAAATCTTCTTCTAAAAATAGAGGCTGTCAATATTAACTGTGAAACATTTGTCCTTTAGAATGTGAAGAAATGTGGGTGTCGCCAAATTAAATCATGTAATCTATGGGCAAATATACACTCCGCATTTAAATTCATAGAAACTTCTTTGTGTGAGAATTCAGCCACCGTTCAATGGTTCAGTAGAGATTGTCATATCAGACACTTGATTTCAACAAAAAGGATTTTGTCCTCTGCAGTTAGTCAGGTTTTTGTCCCACATTTTGTGTGAAGTGCATTCTGATGCATGCTCAGTGAAGAAGAGAAAAACACTCTGGGCTACTTGTCCCAGTAACAGCCTTTTGTTCTTTAACCCCCTGCAGTACTTGTGATGTAACTCCTAGAGAGGCCTGAGTGCATGGTCTGTTACTGCTGTCTCCCTCTCCTACTGACGTGGGTGAAAGTGCAGTTAGTCAGTGGCTTTCAGAACAACACACACACTTCTGCATCTAACTTGCTCACCCTGACTCAAGAGATTTCTCTAACAGTCAGTATTGCAAATTCAACCCTGGTTCTTCAAACCAAACTGGTCTCATTCTGCCTCTCACATTGTTACCAGTAATAAAGGTTCTCTAATGGGAATTTACCCATACACAAAGCTGTGAGCTAACAATAGAATTCAGCAGCTCATTCTTCCAAAACTGTAGTGGATCTGCAGCAAAACTTCGTATGCTTGGCAGTGCTGCTGGCAGACATGACCCAGACGCACATATAGCAGATATGATTAATAAGGAGGTGCCGTTTTTATAGTCACTTCTCTGACTACAGCTGCATTGTAAAGCAACAGAAAATGTTCTCATGAAGGGTCAGAGTTCAAACTTTAATATCTCTTGTATGAAACTGGAAAACTAGCTTTTCTGTGCTTGTGCCAGATTAAAGCAAATGCCAGTTCACACGGGCACATTAAATATTCTGTTCAATTGAAAGGTATTGGGAATTAATACCAAAAAGGCCCTTTTGGAAGATTGTCTGACTCCTAGGTACATCCGCCCACTATAGATATCTCTTAGTCTGGTAAAAATGTTGACATCAGATTACACTGATGTGCACTGGATTGCTTGGCAGCGAAGGGCCATAGCTGCACATTCCAAGACAGACATCTCCTTGGATTCTTCCTGTGAAGCAGAACAGGGGAAGCAATTCCAGTAATTCTGATAGTTCTGGGTTGGCTGGTCCCAGCTCTGCACTTTAGAGTCTGCTTTTATCTGCTGCAACTGACAAACATTTTCCAAAGAAGCAGTAAATGAGAAACCCCACTTGGTGTTAAAATGGAGTAGAGAGAAAACAAAAGGAAAAAGTTTCTAGCTGCTATGATTGTGCAAACCATGTTGGCTGGTTTGGCCGGTCTGACCTTCCACATCACTGTACTCCTGGCAAGCACTCTGTCATTAGGAGCAAAGTGTTCAGACTTCGTATTTTAAATGTAGTGCTGTGGTCATAAACACTCCTTACGAACATACAACGTGCAAAGGATTATCTGTGACCAGCAGAAAACATGCTGTGATTTATACTCTTCTCTCCCCCCTTCCGCCCCCCCCCCCCCCCCAAAAAAAGTCCGTTTAGAGCTGGTGTAGCTGACTGTATATCAGGTTTGTCAAAGCACATGGAAGAAGTTAGTGTATGTTTGGTACTCATGTTCTTGGAGAACTTTTTTATGGGCGTGTACTTCACCAAGGCACATCCAAGGGCTTGTCAGTATTTTTCTTGTTTGCTTAGCATCAGCTGAATGCTGGTTCCCAATAATATGAAGCTTGACTGAGAACAGTTGAGTCAAGCTGGTAGTTTATTTTGCCCTAAACTGAGACATAGGGCTTTTCATATGAAATAAATATTTGTCATAACATCAATTTTTGAAAACTTTTTGCAGGTAGATGTCTAAGCCAGAAGCCTCCTTGCCCAAGTATTTGTAAAAGACTGAATCTGTGATGTCCAAACCTTTTTATTGTGGATTATGTTTATCTATCTAATCTGTGTACTGTATGGGATTGTCATGATTTTATAGAGGAGGCTGTTGCTTACATTTTTATTTTGGAAGCTGCAGAAAATGTGTTAAAGGGGGAAGACTCCACCCTGCACTGACTCTTTACTTACTAAAATATGTTCAATTGCACATCTCTGTGCACACTAGTCATGCGAAGGACAAGTCCCAGAGCAGGCTACCCTTAGCTCACTTATAGACAAAAACCTGAAAAAAGACATGTCTTGAACTGTGCCCTAAAGGTTAACAAGTTAAAGCGGTGCTGGACCAGATGTGGCGAACTCCTCTGTGAAGAGTATCTTGTCACCAAGCATCTGTTTGCCTAATCTTAAAACTGGTAGATGGCCAGCTTCTGGGACAACTCAGAGATGATGACTTCCTGGTTCTTAACCACTTAAGTCTTTATAGATCAGTTTGTAGACTTGCCTACAAAGTAAATGGAAAATATTCTTGCAGTAAGAAGTATCTGGCTCTGATTTCAAGTGAAGGCAACCAGCAGTCACGTGGCTTGTTCTTAAGTTTATGGGACCTGTCTTTTATTAAATGGTTAAGCCTCCACAGTTCCCACTGACTTCAACTGTGGATCTGTGGGTACTTCTGCAGATCAGGCTCCTGGTACCTTGTCCAGAGGAACCAGCCCTCCTAGATGCTTTGGAGGGCTGTATGTAGACGGTACCTACAGCTATCCAGTACCACATAGGGGCTTTGGTTCAGCACTGATCTAGAGGGAACACTGTTGCTTACTAAGCCACCAGTATTGATTCATGTAGCACCCTGGATATCTCTAATCTCGGTACTGACCAAGCCTAATCCTGATTAGAGTGGGATATCCTAATGGATCACCACTGAAAGCACAATAACTTCAGGCTAGTAGAGAACAAATAAGCTTTTGGGTACTACTAACATTTTACTGTAACAGAGTAGTTGGAAAAAACATGTTTTTGCTACTTTGAAGTCTTTCTGAGAGGGTCAGCTATCCTGGGATTTCAGTAACATTTTATCACAGCTATGCTCCTCCTGAATTGATACTTAGGCCAGAAATACCCTTACTCTGTTTTCTAGTACCTGTAGTGCAATATAATACAGAAGCCAAGGTTTCTTCCAGTAAGTATTTAATAAAAAAAAAGCTTTTATAGGCATATTGTGCCAGTGAAAGTTTTAATGGTTCCGTTACCTCGAGTATTTACCAGTAGTCTTAGCATCTCACGTAGCAATGACTGAACAAAAGATTGTTATGCCTAATCATATAATGAGGATATTATAACTTGTGGTTCTGATGTCATTCCCAGCAAACTCACTTTCCACAGTCAACTTAAAATCCTATGAAACCAAACGCCTTAGCCTTTCCATTCCTCTCATACAGAGCTGTGCAAAGTTTCAGTAAATATGCCCCCTCCCTTTTTTTTCTTGTGGTGTATTTATTCTCCAGAGCTCTGACTGTCCCAGTGCCATTTGTAAATCAGTGCTATAATAAGAATGATGCGCTCTGGTGTATTCCTCACAGTAGTTGCTTTGACTTATTTGAGTGTTGTACAGGGTATTTTTATATTCTCTCTTTAATATGTGGCTAACTTGCTTTGTAACAGTATGATCCTATTTCTAGGAGAGAATAAATTTGTGGAGCTTTTTTTTTTGTGAAAAGCAAAGCATTCAGCTTACAGATGCTGAGCAAAGATACTTGACACTTAATTCTTCAATGCCTACATACCATGTAAAATATTTTTTGCATAGATCTGCTATATATGAGGGTAGCTGCTTTTTCTGATAAGCCAAATTGGTTTGATGTAAGGAAAGATGTGTTTTACAGACCATAGATAACCTTTGTCTTCCAGCTACAGTGACATAAACAGATATAGCTTAGTTTTTGCTGTGTTACTATAAATGGCATGTTACTTACCTGGGTATTTCTCTTCACTCCTGCATCAAGTCCACCAAAAAAACACCTGAAGAACAGCAATCTCATTCAGTGTCTTGAATCACTGCCTTCATCCATACATTCCCTCTCCCCTCCAATTGGTAAAATGATGCCAAACTTTTCTTAATCTCCCAAACGCCGGCTACTCTAAGGGCTCATGAGTAATGATGTGTTAGCATCTAAAGAATAGTGCAGGCAGGCATTGCCCTTCTTCCGCAAGGGTTTGGCTTCAAAATGTGATGTGCAGTCTTAGGCCATTTTGGATCCATCACGTTCTTGGTGGATAGAGAACGGTCTTGTTATGTTATGCCTGGTGTATGTTTCTGTCCAGTTTTACATTGTACGCAAGTTCAGGTGCAATGTAGTGCTAGGCTGCTGCTTGGCTGCTGAAGGTGAGAATTTTGCAAATGCATGACACTTAACATTGGCCTCCATTTAAGACCTTCCTTGTAGGGAAGAAAAACAAATGTGGCTACTACACTTGGCGGGGTTTTCCCCTCCTGGTGCACTTGCTCATCTTCAGAAAACAAGATTCATTTCAAAACCTCTCCACCCACTCGGAGCATGCACAGGAGCTGCAGAGCAGCGAAGGAAAGATGAAATTTTGTTTTTGAGCTGGTGCCAATTTAGATCTGGGACAAATGACTCTAAGAGCAGCGTGGAGCAGAATTATTAATTTTAGTAGGTGGTGGCAGCTTTGTATTTTTAATGGCTTTGTAAAATCTCCTACTTTTCTCTTTGCATAGTACACTTTTTTTAACTTGCCTCCCTTCTGTACAAATCACAGACCTCTTGATTCTCCTAATGTGTGTATACATGTTCAGTCCAGCACATTGTTCAAAGCTTTCTTCTTCCCACTTTTCTTTTAATGTCTCAGAGGTACTTCCACTATTTCCCAACTCAGGTCAAGTAGACTATGAAAAAGTCAAGGGAGGTTTCCTGATGTTCAGCCTAAACTTCCTTTTCCTTAATCTCGTCCTATAACTCTAGCAGCGCCCTCTTGTACCACTCTAAAAATTCCCAAATTCTCTGTCTCCCTGCTTAATGTTTACACATGACAGATAGTTGCAGAGTTACTATCAAGCGCCCCTCTCCTCTTCCCTCCCCTCCCCTCCCTCCCCCAATTTTCAACCTCCATGGTGGCTGAGCCAAGCTGTACATATTCAGCTCTCAATCTGTCCACTTAAATCAGTCCCTCCTTTTGGGCTCCAATTCAGGACAGTATTTAAGCATATGCTTAATTACGATCTTGAACAGGGTTGCTTTCCTAAATCAAGGTATAATGACTTATGCAGGATCATTTTTGGAACTGTGGTGTATCAAAGTGAGAAGTCTGCTTGAATGTAATAGGCTAAATAGTATAGAGCTGCCTTTCTGGGATGCAGTACTATTTCTTCTTCCTAACATGGATTGTCGCCTTCTTCCTAAAATGGATTCTTTTCTGTATATACTATTATCCACTTCTGTGTTTTGCTGTACCTCCAAATGTCATTGCAGAACACCAAGACTAAGTTTTTGTAGGACTTTCAAAGAAAGATCCTATACATCATTTAGTTATACCATTGTATAGAACTGTCCTAATAAAATGTTTTGCAACATGTATCTAGGACAGGTTATTAAAAAATCAACACTAATTCATTGTTACTTCCTGTTCAAAATATATTACAGTGTGGTAACTGGCTACTGCTAACACTCTGGTGTCTGGCAAGTACTGCTCTTAACAATAGCATGAACACCTGTAGCTCACAAAAGCTTATGCTCAAATAAATTGGTTAGTCTCTAAGGTGCCACAAGTCCTCCTGTTCTTTTTGGGAATACAGACTAACACGGCTGCTATTCTGAAACCTGTACAAATGTTCCTTTACTTAAAAATTACTGCTCCTCTTCAACATTTAAAAATAACTACCCAACCTTCTTTGTACAGTGTATCTATCTTCATAAAGACTATTACCCTTTTCCTTTAGGCAGTGTCACAGATTTCTTTGGTTACAGGTTACACGTGCTGTTACTGTATGTATTGCTCAAAGGTCATAAATGTCCTTAGCTTTAAAAGCCCTTATGCAAAAGATGGTTTAATATTTAGCAGACAGAACTATTGAGCAGTTGTGCAGTTTATTATATCCCATGAGCAAGTCTGCAAGCATAATTCAGGGAATTTACTGAATCAGAGGGAAAAGGAGGAACTATCCTGCTCCTCTCTGCAGTATGGATTCTTGAGCACCATGGATGAAATTCAGCCCTAGACGCTAATAAGCCCTCAAAATAGTACTTCTAAGTGGGACATAAGTGATTCATATTCCTTGTAATGGCCCTCTGCACATGGGCGAATTTCACCACAAAATTTGGTTGTATAAGGCACAGGGAAAGTAGCTGAGAATAAACCACAAGCGATCAAAAGTAGGAAAATTTAAAGCAAGTGTTACTCCGGTACTAGAGGGGAAGCATTTTTTATGTCTGGTTACACAGCATTGCAGACTGTGTGGCCATAGCAGTGTTGTAGTTTTTGTCTCTGATCTGCAAGGCACCTGTTACTGCTGAGCTACCACGTTATAGCCATTACTACTCAACTCACAGGCCTCTCTAGCATATTCCTTTTGCTCTTTTCCCTTCCCTCCCAGCCAAAAATGTAATTAATACTGACCAAGACCCTCTAGTTCTGCAGTTGTTCCAAAGGACAAGGAGAATGAGGAGGAATGCTGTGGCCTGATTTTCAAAGGCTCTGAGCACATGCAGCTCCTATTAAAATTAGTGGGAGCTGCAGGTACTTAGCACTTTGTGCACAAGTGGCCTGATTTTCAGCATACATTATCCCTTGACTGAAATTAACTAAAATGCACACAAGGGAAGATGTTAATGTTGAAAGTCTTGCTCTGCTCTCAGATCCTGACTATACATCCTTCCAAAATCCAAATCCTTCAACTTCTTGAAAGCAAAGACTTTTAGCACAGGTTAGGTATTAGTAGTCTAGCCTAAATTATGTAGTGGAGCATTTATAATATAACTAGCTCTTACACCATGGACTAATATTAAAAACCCTGTGGGGTAGCTTCAGATCTTTAGAAAAACAATCAAATTTATCTACTCAGATGAGGGAGCTGTGTTGGCTGGTTTCAGGAAGGGAGTAGATATGATGTTAACCACTCTGATAGTTCACTTCATCCGATGAAGTGAGCTGTAGCTCACGAAAGCTTATGCTCAAATAAATTTGTAAGTCTCTATGGTGCCACAAGTCCTCCTTTTCTTTTTGTGAATATAGACTAACACGGCTGCTACTCTGAAACCTGTCACTCTAATTGTGTGGCTTTCATGCATGGGAGGACTTGTAGGTATCTGGGAGGTGGCTGAAATAGGCAGCCCATGTTGAACATGCATGCAAAACGGAAGCCAGCAGTTGCTTCTGTTCTTGCATTTACGTGATTAGTTACAAAAGAGCTCCTGGGTGGTGAAACCAGGTAGTGACTTGTGCACGTATTCAGCTTCATGCTTTTGCTGCTCCTGCTGATTTTAAAATATATATATATATATATATATATATATATATATATATATATATATATTGGATAGACGTATAACTGCTGTAACACTGAGAAGTACCTGGTGGCACGGAGTTCAATAATACAAAGGTTATGATTGTGTGAAAATGCATTGTCACCAGAAGTCCCCACCTACCTGACACCAAGGGCTTTTTAATGATAAAATGAAAAGGGAGGGAGTGTTACTTTTAACACCAGGCCTATCTGCAGTAGTATATGTGCTTTAATCTTACTCTTTTCTGTGGAATCTTCAAGTTTACCATGTAATTTTGCAAATAATCATATTCTAGTACAATTCCAAATCTGTATTTTTTTTAATTCTTGTTTCAGAGTAGCAGCCGTGTTAGTCTGTATCCCCAAAAAGAAAAGGAGTCCTCCTTTTAATTCTTGTGTCTTAAGTGCCCTGATGCTGTCTTACAGAATTTCATATTCTTGCTAGCAAGTAACATCTTCTTTAATGGAAAGGAAATGGAGCTATAGACCTCTTAAGATGTAATGTCCTCCCAGAATCCTTTGCCAGTCTCTTGAACTGCTCCAGTTTCTAAACATTTATGCAAGTAATTGATCTTATAGATGGGGCAGTTGCTATTGATCCACATGGGCTTTTTCCATATATTATCACTTAAATTGATGCTAATGTGTAAATTAGTGCCCTGAAAGAGGAAAAAATCCACTGGATAGCTTAAAAGGAACTCCATGGAGCTGAAGCTAGAGAATAGGTCTGATTTGTGTAATTGTATTCCTCTCCCCATCTTGTAAATGTGCTAATCCCCCTTTTCTCCATGGGCAGTGCTGCCAGGAACAGAGCTTATACTGCTTCCCAGAAGAGGAGAGAAACACATGTTTTTGGGTAAATATTCTAGTGACCTTGCATAATGGCACTCAGTCCTGTATTTTTAGCATGACCTCACCTGTGCTTACTGGCTGATTAAATCAGGCAATGAGCATTCATTTCAGTCAGTAGCTACATTGAGATCTCTGATGTCAGCAGTAGACTAGCCTCTGATCTCTCATGTCAGACTGGGGTAGTGCCATTCGAACACTTTGGGCTTTATCTGTAAACGCCAATGCCCATCTGTACACCTTTCAACAGTCTTGTATCAATTAACGCTCCCTTTCCCTCAACACAGAAGCTCTTGTTTACATCAGAGAAAACTGCTTGGCGTTTTTACAGGGGTTGCACAGTTGTAACTTGGCAACCATGTTAGTACACACTTTCACTGCAAAGATGGTTCTACACGCTCCTCTCCCGCTAGCCACATGTATAAAATAGTCAGTTTGCTGTCTGCCCCTTATTCACTGAAGTCCTTGACTCCTCAGTTCAGAATTGCAAGCCCTTATTTGCTTTCTAGAATAACAGGAAATGATATTTTTCCAGCTTGCTATATGTGAAGTCACATATCTTCAGCATATTGACTAAATCCTTAGAAAGCTATTTTTTCATCCTATCTATCCTAAAAGTCACTTGCTTATTTTATTTTGCTGATCTACTAATCGAAATCATAACTAAACCCAAAAAATCAAACTCAAAGCAACAAAATAAATGATGTCTGAAATTCACTAGTGTCTGGATCTGGGGGACCATGATGGAAAGCAAATACCAAAGGCAGGGGTCCTCAAACTATAGTCCGGGTTCTAGCCTCTATTTTAATCCAAGAACTGTGCATCAGACCATATACCCGTCAACCCCAAAAGGAAAAGTGATAGCCAGCCTCAGATACTCAGTTATTGCTTGGATTCCACTCATCTTGAAACTCTTTTTGGTCAGGGGTGTAAAAAAACACACCCCTGACTGACATACTTTTTACCAGCAAAAGTGCTGGTGTGGACAGTGCTATGTCAGCAGGAGATCTCTCTCCTGCCAGCAAAGAGCAGCTACACAGGAGACCTTACAGGGGCACAGCAGAGTCTAAATTCAATAGCCGAGCCACAGGAGATCTTACAGGGGCTCTGCTATTGAATTTAGGCCCTGCTGTGCCCCTGTAAGGTCTCCTGTGTAGCTGCTCTTAATTGCAAGTCCTAAATTGCAAGCCCTCTGGGATGGGATTCTCTAGGACAGTGGTTCTCAAACTTTGGTATTGGTGACCCCTTTCACAAAGCAAGCCTCTCAGTGCGACCCCCCTTTATAAATTAAAAACACATTTTAATATATTTAACACCATTATAAATGCTGGAGGAAAAGCAGGGTTTGGGGTGGAGGCTGACAGCTCGTGACCCCCCCCATGTAATAACCTCATGACCCCATGAGGGGTCCCGACCCTCAGTTTGAGAACCTGTGCTCTAGGAGGTGTTCAGTGCCCAGTGCCATGGAGCCCTAACCCTAGATGAAAAGGAGGACTTGTGGCACCTTAGAGACTAACCAATTTATTTGAAGAGCTGTAGCTCATGAAACTTATGCTCAAATAAATTGGTTAGTCTCTAAGGTGCCACAAGTCCTCCTTTTCTTTCTGCAGATACAGACTAACACGGCTGCTACTCTGAAACCTCACCCTAGATGAAACACTTGGTTAGAATATAAAATATTTGCTATTAGGAAAATAGACTAGGTTAATTTCACTTGCTGGTCCTCATGCATGAGCACTGTGCTGCAGCGTTTGGGCTGTAAACGCTGCGGGGAAATGTTTAAGCCCAAACCAAAATGCAGGCACGTCTCTTGCGTTTGTTAAATCCTCTTAAACAAAAGTGAAATGGGGGTGAGGTGGGGCTTATCTTTACCTGACACTGTCCCTTTAAGGCTGTGTGCCCCAACCCGAAATATGGCTCTGTCTGCAGAGATTCTTGCAGTGCTCTCACCGTGTATTGTTTGTCACACCATAGAAATTTGGAGGTTTAAAAAAAATTACAGCACTCAGGAAAAATTTCAATAGCTCATTCAGCTGTTGAGCTACTGATGCAGGAAGTGTAAAAGAAAAATGGAGCCTGCTTTGTTCTCCCGAGACAAGAAGTAAAAGCCATCAGCCAACAGCCACTCTCTGTTCCAAAAAAGCATGAGGTCATTGTTAAAAGAAATAACCACCAAATGAGCGTACACTCAGTTACCAGTCTCCGTCCCCCTCCTCCTTTCCTGAAGCACCAGCCTTGCTTTGGGTTAAGACTGGTGCTAAGAATCAGTTCAGTAACATGTGCATTACCTCATGTCAAGTCCCGCTCTGCTTCTCTAGTTGCTGCCAGTGCACTCCTGGCTGTCATCCAGGAGCAGTGTGGGAAGAGCACTTTTTTCCTCCAGGGTCAGTGCAGGTCAGTGATCTACAAGCAAGGATTTTCTTTGGAGACCTGTCCTCGCTTTTTAAAAAAAAAAACCATGTTAGGAGACACTGTGATTTAAAAATAGTTTTAACATGTATAAGAAAAGCAGATTGAATCCCTATTGTTATTAGAGAGACGAGGTAGGTGAGGTAATACCTTTTACTGAACCAACTTCTGTTGGTGAGGGAGACAAGCTTTCAAGCTACATAGAGCTCTTCCTCAGGTCAGGCAAGACCTGAGTAAGAGAGTCACAGCTAAAGACAAGTTCAAACAGATCGTTTAGCATAAGAAGTTAGCACATATTCTAAGTTTCAGAGTAACAGCCGTGTTAGTCTGTCTTTGCAAAAAGAAAAGGAGTACTTGTGGCACCTTAGAGACTAACCAATTTATTTGAGCATGAGCTTTCATGAGCTACAGCATCCGATGAAGTGAGCTGTAGCTCACGAAAGCTCATGCTCAAATAAATTGGTTAGTTTCTAAGGTGCCACAAGTACTCCTTTTCTTTTTGCACATATTCTACGGGACCATTTAGGGTGAAGTGGTTTGTTAACACTTCTGTAGTCCTAGGACAAAAGGGGGGTTAGTGGGTTATAGATGGTTGTAATAAGACATAAATCCAGTGTCTTTCTTAAGACAATGATTTTTAGTGACTAGCAAAGTTATGAATTTAAGCTTCCAGGCTCATCTTTTGAAAGTGTTTCAGAGTAACAGCCATGTTAGTCTGTATTCGCAAAAAGAAAAGGAGGACTTGTGACACTTTAGAGACTAACAAATTTATTTGAGCATAAGCTTTCGTGAGCTACAGCTCACTTCGCCGGATGCATACTTTCCACAGTATGCATCTGATGAAGTGAGCTGTAGCTCACGAAAGCTTATGCTCAAATAAATTGGTTCGTTTCTAAGGTGCCACAAGTACTCCTTTCCTTTTGAAAGTGTTGCGCAGGTTTTTTTTGAGGATGGGTAGGTCAGATACAGAGTGATAGCTTTGTGAAAAGTGCTCACCCACAGGTGATACGGTGTTTGTCTTTTATCATCTTCCTGTGTTAGGATTATTCTAGAGAGCGTTGTGATTGTCTGGTTTCACCCACATAGTTGTTGGGGCAGTTAGTGCACTGTATGAGGTATGCCACATGTTGACAGGGATGTGTAGGACCCATGGATCTTGAAAGGAATGCTGATCATTGTAGCAGTGGAGATATGTCCGCAGGTTTTGCATGTGTTCTGGCGGGGTCTGGTGCTGCTATGAGTTGGTGTGTCCTGGTCTGTGGGGAGCTTGTTTCTGATGATGAGGTTGGGGGGTTATTTGAAACCCAGAAGAGGGGATTCAGGAAAGATTTTGTTCAGGATGGGGTCCCCATCGAGTATGGATTGTAATTGTTTGATACCCTGTATGGGTTCCAGTGTAGGGTGGTAAATGACAACTAGGGGTGAAGGCGGTTTTGAGTGTGTTAAGGTGTATATCCAAGACCTTCTCCTTGGAGCATATTCTGTGATATCGTGTGTGGCTGTAGATAATAGATTTCTTGGTGTGTTTGTGGCGGTTACTGGATCTATGAAGGTAGGTGTGGTGATCAGTGGGTTTCTTGTGTATATAGTTGTCTGTAGCGTTCCATTGCTGAAGCTGATCATGATGTCCAGGAAGTGGATGCTGGTGTGTGTGTGTTCCAGGGAGAGTTTACTGGACAGGTGGTGGTAGTTGAAGTTGTGGTGAAAATCTATGAGAGTTTAACACCTATGAAGAGGATGTATCTCAGGTATATAATTGGTTTTGTGGTGCATTTGGCGAGAAATTCCTATTCAAGGTGGCCCAGGAAGAGGCTGGTATATTGGGGAACCATCCTAGTACCGGTGGCTGTTCCCATGGTTTGGACAAAGTGTTTTGTTGTTGAATTTGAAATGGTTATGGGCAAGGATGAAATGGATGAGTTTGGCAGTGTGTTTGGGGTAGATATCTGAGGGCTGTCCATTGTCTTGTAAATATTTGAGGCAGGTAGCTATGCTGTCATTCTGAGTGGTGGTGGTGTATAGGGAAGGATTGGTGGATAACCTACTGCTTTGGCTATCTTTCAAGCGATGCAGGACACAGTATCTACACGGTTAGTCTCCAAGGTGCCACAAGTACTCCTTGTTCTAGTATCTACACTGAACGACAGGAACTTCAGAATCCAGTGATTCGGTATGCTCTTCCTGAACCACAGATCTGTGGATTGTTTTGTTTTTGTCTGGAAGGAGCGTTGTGTTCACTCTGTGCTACCCTTCTCCTAGCTTGAATTGTAGGTAGGAGTAATGTGCTCTAAACAATGTTCTGAGGAAGCCATTCCTAGATGTGAGAGGATTTTCAAATTCCCCAGAGTAGTCCCAGCAAGCAGCAATCAGGGCCAGACTTTCAAGTGCCCCATATCCTCAACTATGGGGCAGATTTTCCAGAGTTAAACTCCTGTTTGGCCCTTAATAAGGGTCAAATTTTCAAGAGCTCAACTAATCTATCCACTTATATTTGTATCTAAATGGAAGCTGAGCTCTTGAAAATCTGGCCCTGGTTGTGGGGGCTCTGCTATTGAAAAGCTTGGCCCTAAGAATGTGTTAAGAAGGTAAAAGTGGGTGGGTTTATGTACATACTGTAGCATTATTTGATGGTGCCTCATCTCAGACTTGTTCTGAGCTATAAAACTGGCCTGTCCCCTCTATTGAACACTGCAAAATTAAGATGTTTTAAAATGAGAATTAGTCTTTTCAGGGTGTTAATCCTAACTAGCCACTGAGTCAGGCTTCCCCATCCTAGCTTTTAAACTACTAAGCTATATGCTTCCCTATAGTCTTGATGCCTTTTTAGCTTGTGCCCTTTGTATCTGCAATTAGAATGTAAGAGGGGAAAGGGAGGGAACAAGGCTGAATTTGCAGGTACCCTTTTTCTGTAATTCCCTGATGGTTGTCCCCTGCTGGGCACAAATGAAGTATATAGAACCTACTTCAGACTGCCAGACAAGATTGCTTTTATAGTGTAGTGCTGATGATGAAAGCAGTGCTAGGTCATTGATGCAGAAAGATGTTCACATGGGGGACTGGCTTTTATGTCTGAGTGTGTGAGTGTGCACACTTCTACACAGCTCCACAACTTGCTAATAGTGTCTTACCTGTACTAAACAGGTTTCAGAGTAGCAGCCGTGTTAGTCTGTATTCGCAAAAAGAAAAGGAGGACTTGTGGCACCTTAGAGACTAACCAATTTATTTGAGCATAAGCGTTCGTGAGCTACAGCTCACTTCATCGGATGCATTATGCTCAAATAAATTGGTTAGTCTCTAAGGTGCCACAAGTCCTCCTTTTCTTCGTACTAAAGAGTTTTCCTGTCCTGAGGTGGAATTACACTCTGCTGTAATACTTACATGCAGCCCCTGGCTTACAAATTGCAGTAAATGAGAGGCAGTAGCCAAAGGAGATCCTGAAGGAGCGATATGTTCTTCTCTCTCAAACCTCTTTCTCTAGACATCTACTTCATAAATAGACTCCCCAGGGTGCAAATGCTGAGCTTATGCCCTGGCCAGTTCCATCAGCTCTTGATGGTAGGATGTGTGGGAGACAGTTCAGTCAGTTTCAGAGATTTGGGATGTGAAACCAAAGCAAAGCTTCCTCAGCATCACAAAGTGCATTCTTGAGATGCTTTTCATGTAGCATGTTGAACTCCGTGACATCCAGAAACATCTATCAGAATTAAGTTATTTTTATTTAATATTTAAAAAAAACAAAACCCCAACATAGCTTCAGCAGTTAACTCAGATGTTAACTTGTTTATGTAGCCAGCTAGGAGTGGCTACTTCCCAGCTATGAGAAGTATGGGAAGAATTCTGAAACCAGAGGGATCAATGCATATTTATTTCCTACTGTAATACTTCCTGTCCTTAAGCTTGAGAGCACCCTGTGGGTGGGAGGGTGGAGGTGGCACTGATTGCATAGAAGAGAAAGGGATTTGTTGTTGAGCATTCCATTTTATACAAGGTAAATGATTAAACTGCTTTGAATGTCACCTCATACCTTGCAGACAAAAACATGTCAGGACAAGTCAGGTTTCTCTGTAGTTTTTCTGTGTATGCTTCTGAGTGTTGCAGCTTCATCCTCTTAATTTGGATGCTGTATATTAAACACTGCACTACATCAAGAGAACGCCAGGAGGATTGGCAGGAGGATCATGCATCACTTTGAATGCTCTTGATGTTGGGGGAAGAATGGAAAAACTAGACTCAAGATATGCAGAAAAATTTGCCACTTAACACATTTGCCACCACAGTGATGTTACAGTACTGAACAGAGAACTGAACTCGGGTCTCTTGCTCCTGAGCTAATTTTGAAGACTATATTCAGACAGGCAGGGTGTTTTGATGGAAAGGAGTCGGGGGTATGAAAGTGGGCAAATAATCCTTAAAAGCCAAATTAAGATGGAGTCCGAGGGTGTTTTTTTTTTAATCTTGTTTTCCACTCCAGTACTCTAATGTACTGAGTCACGATTTCTCACAGCTGAATTCAATAATCACTGGTATCCCTGCATTGTTTGTGACTCAGCAAAGCAATCATTCTGCTATAAACTCTGAAATCATTAGAATTGTAAACTACCTTGGGCATGAAAAATTGCTTTGGGAATAGGGAAACTGTAGTGAGAAACTCAGAGGATTCTCTATAGTTCATGGGAATAACAAACCAAACAAATTTGAAATGATCCCAGGCTTTGGGGACTCTTGTTTTTTCATGACTAAATATCATTTTTCAGATGTTTGTTGCATTGCAACTTATGGATCACAAATCAACATGTATGTTGGTGTGTAAGCGGTAATAAACATTGTGCTAAGCATTTGATCAGAACTTAAACTCTGAAGAAACTGTTAGGTTTTTGAACCCTTTAAAGGGAATTTATGTATTTTAAATAGAGAAACCTGCTTTTAGATCAGCCTTATTTTGAGCCTTTACTTTGTTTGATTTATTGATGGAACTTGATTTTCTGTCACAATTACATGGGAACGTTTCTGCAAGGATTTCTCCAGCTAACTGCTAGCCAGTCATTAGATCAAAAGAACTGGTTTGTGGGGCAGTGGTGTCAGACTATCACATGCCTCTATACACCAATGAGATTGTTTTATATCCTGTGTGAGAGATGGGTTTCAGTTAACTGATCTGCATATTTTGTTAATTGAAAACAGTGGATTCTGGCCTTCCCACAACTCAATCTAGCTTTGCTGTTGGGACTTGCTCTTTGTTTTTCATGATCAGTTTTGCTGTTATCTTTTGCCTGGAATTCATGCAACCCTCCCCATATCAAAATTCTTTCTGCTTGCCTGCTCTGTTCCTCACCCCCATTCTCAATTTACTGCCTGGTTGCTGCAAGACTGTACAGTCCTTCCTCACTGCTTTCAACACTTGTTTCCTTAAAGAGATTCCAAACATTGCCAGTTAGTACAATACCTGTGTTGTATTTGCGTACACATTCTTAATTTCGTTGAACGCCTTCTCTCCCAGCAGCTGCCTTCGTAGTATTTTGCTTGCATTCAGGAGTGTGCAGCAATGCTGTTCTTTCCACAGGTCTGTCCTGCTGCTGCTATGTGGGAAGTGTTATTACCTTGTTGCTGTAGCATGTGTCCTATGCTTACATCACCTCTTCAACATGGAGTTTTCAATGACCGGGTGATCATGACCTGTAGTTTGTTCCCTTTCTCACGTCTTCAGAGTGCTGTGCTGATGGAGATAGGCAAAGAACTTCAAGGCTGCCTAACTTTCTGAAGCTTATGACTCTAATCGTGCTGTAATTGCTCACATGACCACGTGAATATACATATAGGAGTGTTTTAACTTTGCATGTACTAATGCAACGTTTCTGAAACTCAGGCTGTTTTCCCTGCAGAAGCACTGTCTTCCGACTCCATCTCTCCCTTCTCTGACCCAGGACTCCAAAGAGTTAAAACCTGCCTAGGCAAAGGTGGAATGAGGCAAGAGATTTCTTTCCAATTGCATCGCTTTGCTGAGTCATGAATGGAAAGCAGTTTGCCGTGTTGTAGCCTTGTTGGTCCCAGGTTATCAAAAACAAGGTAGGTGAGGTCATATCTTCTATTGGTGCAATACTTACATTGTATTTACATACACGTTATTAATTGTATTGATTGCCATCTCTCTCAATGGCTGCCTTTTGAGTAGTAATAAGATATATTACCTCACCTACCTTGTGTGTGTCATATCCTGGGACCGACACAGCTACAGTGCTGCAAACAACATGAAAGATACTGAATTTTGCTGTTTAAAATGGAAACTTCACAACATGAAGAAGGAAGTCAGAGTAAACAGAAACATCTGCTTCCTGATGCAAGAAACAAAACATCATCCCCAGAGGACTTACCGTCTTTATCCCTCTGACCACTCGATACAACTTCAAATATGCTGAACAGCTCTGCAGGAGGACTTCAGAAAAACTGAGGAACCATCTCCTGCACCTTACATACTTCAGAAGGTACCCCTTCAAATAAGAAATCACCACATGCTCCCATACATGGGAAATCAGAAAACCTGATACAGAAGTTGGTCCAATAAAAGATATTCCCTCCTCTACCTTGTTTCTCAGCAAAAGCAGAACAGTCTATGGAATGTGAACAGTCTTCAGTTCTGTTCTGCCTTTGCAGAGTCATGAATAGAGATGACACAAAAAGGAAAGGTCTTCCTAGACAGAAGTCTAAATATTCTTTCGTGCCTCTATCTATATTCTTGTAATGTATCATCCCTGACTTACAGGTGAGGAACGTTGGGTGGGAGAATTATTTGCCCAAGGTCATACCACAAATCAGTGGCAGAGATCTGAGAACAGCCCAGGTGTCCTGACTGTTTTGTGTTCCCTTTATTCTCTTTAAAATTGTATTCCCAAGTACACAACACTTTAAAAATGTTCTCCCTGGGGAAAAAGAGGGAGGATCAGATGTGGCCTAAACCTCATTCCGATATGAATTATCTTAGGATCAAAAGTGCTTTGCTCAAACATACTTCCATAAGGTCTTCTTCCAAAGGATTTCACGCTGGGAGTTTACATATCCATTATAAATCTACGGATGACATCTTTAAAAGTTTATTTGGGCTTCTTAAAGGTCCTGAAACAGTAATCCAAGCCTTTCATGTGCTATGCAGCAAGCTGCTGGATCTTTTGTGTTCATGGTTTCCAGTTGCTAATGACGCGTTTAGTCAATTATTTACCAGGGTAACGGAAATCTTTTTTTCAATACTTATCTGGCAAAGCAGTCCTGGAATGTGACCGGTATTATAGTTTGGCTACCTGAAACATTCCAGCAATCTCAATTTGAGAGGCAATTTAACTATCCTCCACCTTTTCAAAGAAACTAATTGAGATGTTCTTAAAGCCTGGGAACACACTGCTACCATGCAGCTCAGACTGGAGGTATGCATGACCAGATCTGTAGTTATAGCAGCCTTTTTAGCTTGCTTAACAAGAGGGGACTGCTATCGGTGGGTGCAATGTGTGTGTTGAATGGGGTGCATGTTGGGTCAATGGAAGAGCAGCACATATGCATTGTAATAATCTGAGTTGCATAACTGCTTTATGCTCCAGTAGCTGAGGGATTTTGTATTTGGCTAAATCTCCAACGTAAGTCTACCTGATGTGGAAATAAATACTAGCTTTCTCATTGAATTGTTTACAATGCTGTACTAGAAATTGGGCTTGGAAGCCATGCAGTGCAGCTGAGGAAATGCACCCAGCTGCAGTGCTTGTTTCTTAGGCCGCCTGTTTTCCCTCCAAAGCTGCTTTTCGTTTAACTTCCAGTGCTGCTGCTGCTTCTCCAGCAGCTGTAGTTGTTCCTGCAGAGGAGCCCAGGTGAGCAGCTGCTGGCTGACTGACCACAGAGTCTGGAAGCAAATGACGAATGTCTAAGCAGTTATTTCTTCCCTACACTTAGAATGAATCAGCAGTAAGAAATCATTGGCCTTCTCTACAGCACCTTTTCTCCATAGCGCTGAGGACTTTACGGAGGTGGGTTAATATGACTTTATCATCCTAGTGCATTAAAAAAATTTAACTAACCCTCAATATCCCTATGAGATGGGCAGGTATTTCCATTTCCACTTTATAGATGAAGAAACAGGCCTGGGCAGGTTAAGTGACTTGCCTGTGGTCCCACCAAGTTCTTTCTAATCGTAGAGGAGAGTCCATACAAGCTCCCCGCCCCTAGCAGCTACGCTATTTGGTAACGTTGGCTGGTGGGAGTGCTACTGTCAACTGGGGCTGCCAGCCTTCTAACAACTGTCCTCTAACCCTCCCCAGAGCAGGTCTAGACAACACGCTGACTGCCAGCACCTTGTCTATGCTCTCATCAGTGCCACGTCCAGTGGTAGCAATGATAGGAAATCAGAAAAATCGGTCTAGTGTACACAACCCCTAAATATCTTGATCTACAGCATAGCTCCCAGAGTTCCAGTTCTTCCATAGGCTGTGTTGAATTTTTGCATTTGTCAGCCTTTTCATGTAAAGCATCCTAGATTATAACAAGGCATGTAGTTCCCTTGATGAGAGAAGCAAGGTATTCAGTTTCATAACTCCATATCTTAACAATGGCTTGGTGCACCTGCACTGAAATGCCGTCCAGGCTTAGAATACCGGCTGGGTCTTTGAGATGAAGTTTCATCATCCTGTCCCCATGACTCCAATTGCTAGGTTAGAAATGAAAATGAAGTTAATTTAGAAGGAAGCTAAATGCAGGATAACTGATAATGGTCAGTGAAATTTAAGAGGAACAGCCGTGTTAGTCTGTATTCGCAAAAAGAAAAGGAGTACTTGTGGCACCTTAGAGACTAACCAATTTATTTGAGCATAAGCTTTCGTGAGCTACATCTCAAATAAATTGGTTAGTCTCTAAGGTGCCACAAGTACTCCTTTTCTTTTTTAGTGAAATTTAACTTTCCCTTTCATCTGGCTGTGAAAGTAAAATGTAGAGGGGCCTTTACTTCTCAAGTGTACTTCAAATGAACCTTCTTGAGTGAACCAGAACATATTGAGCTTTCAGGTGAGGCTGATCTGAACATTTTATTCAGATACAGTACAGGTATTAAGTGCACTTGGAAACGTTCGATGCATGTTGTGCACGAAGGCCAGAGGTAGCATCTGAAGTAGTTTTATATAGTAGAAATATTCAGTGGTTACTCTTTTGAGGGATGGGGAGGAGACTCTGATGGTAGAAATGTGTATTTTTAAAACAAAAAGAATCTGGGCTTTGAAGAATTACACAATTAACACTCAAAGGCATGAACAATGCCTGTCTCCCTTTGTTATGCATGTCAGAGCTCCAGTTGGTGTGTTTGTTCCAAGTAGTGATGTCAAACCCCAGAAACTGGCAAAAGTTAACAGAAATTAGGATGGCACATAGCTTCAAAAAGTCCCTTTGCATACTCGTATTAAGGAAACCTAGCTGGGTTTCTACAAACTGGAGCCCACGCTCATAAAATGGGAGTTGAGGGCTCTTGACCCTTTGCAGAGTTGGGTCCTAAATGTTCTGCACTGATCTGATGAGAATTACAAAGCAACTCTTTGGTCAGATTATCTGTAGATAATCCCAAGTGAAACTAGGATTTTTCACCCATGGTCCTACTAGATATAATAACTATCTACACCTTCTTTGTTAATACATGACCGCAGTGCATTAACAGATACGGGGGGCATCAGTCTGGGGGGTTCAAAGCTCAGTCACTGCACTGTCAACCTGTGGTGATGAGTTTAGTGCAACTCTGTTGTAAACGTGTGAAAACTTCAGTTTACTAAGGTCCAGAACTCAAGCTAAACCAAACATGGTTGAGTTAGTTTTGTATGTAAAGGTGGTCTGTATGGCGGTGATGGGGGAGGGGAACAATTATTTGAATGCCCTCTATAAAAACTATGGGCCAGTCTTGCACCCTTATCTACCTGATATTCCCATTGTGCATACACAGTTCCTGCAGACTTCAATGATTTCAGGATCAGGCTTTAATGACTGTAGAACACAGAGACTGTGTTCTTTCACTTTTCATGCCATGTTCCTAGCCAGAAGTAGCCACTCTGTTCTCCAGAAAACAAAAGATAAAGGGACAGATTCAAGTGACAAAATCATAGTTGAAGCCCATTTTCTACCTAATTTTAGTATTCAAGCTACAGAAGAACATCACAACTTTTAAAATCTAACTTGTTTTTCACTATGCATGTGGCTTACACGTGTGTGTTCGTTCTCAGCTTGGACAGTCAAACTAGCTGAGTCACTTTCTGGTTCTCATGCAGTAGCTCAGCACTGTAGTGTTTGGGTTGCAAATGCTGCTGGGGAAAGGTAGTTCTCACTATTCCTGCTTGGTGAATGTCACCAACGTGTTTTATGTTTGCAGCCCCTCCATTTCGGATTGAGCTTCATATGACGTGTCAAACTACCATAAGAACTGCTCTGTAACAAGGCAAAGGTGGTTAGTCTCTAAGGTGCCACAAGTCCTCCTTTTCTTTTTGCGAATACAGACTAACCCGGCTGTTCCTCTGAAACCTCTCCTTTACTGTGCAACTGTAAGCTCCCATACCCTTATGCTTGGACATATTTCCTTCACTACTATCATTTGACAAGACGGGCTGCTTCTCAGTCTGTTTAAACAATACAACAATCATAAGTACCTGGAATACTCTTTGAAGCTACTAAAGTAATCAGACTGGTCCTTGGCATTTTGTGGGTAGGTTTTCTTCCTTAGACGAGTGCTAGCTTTCTCAAGAGACCATTATTTTGACTTAGGAGCGCTGCTTGACTTGCACACCTTGTCAGTACAAAGAGCATCAAGATCTATTACACTAATTCACAATCTGTCCCACTGCATATTAGGCCTGGACTTCCTTGCTGTATATAAATTTCACTGTCATCTTGTCCAGACAGTTGTGAATCATTGATCTGCACTGTCAAGCAACTGCCACATTCCATTGCAGAGAATTTCAGGGGTAGATTGTAATCCCTATATATTAAGGCAGTGAACTGTACTCAGGACTGGGAACCAGGGAACGTCAGATTTCTAATCCATGCTCTGTCACTTTGTGTGTGACCTTGGACAAGTCCCTTTTCTGTACATCAGTTTCCCCATCTGAAACATGGGGCTATCATCTATTTGACCAAGACCTGAGCAACATTGGTCTGGTCTGATCTGGTGTAGTTGCTTTGCCAGCACTTCTCTGGGCCCCGCTAGTTTGTGCAGAATTTAAGCTTTCATTTAAAAAAACTTCCCAGCCTCTATGACCGTGAAGAAAACTCTCCAAATGTGACCTCATGCAATACTTGTCATTTTGACTCTGCAGATGATAAAGCAAGACAATTAATCTCAGTTAACACTGAAGCCTCATTATGACAAATGTACAGTATCTATCAACTGTGCTACCTTGATCATTTTAGCAGAACCATTCAGCTATTCTGGAATTATTTTAGGTAGAGAAATTGTCCCACTTCCCCCCCCCCCCCCCCCAGTTTGACTCTTGGACGACAGTCCTCTTGTGAGGTCTAGTTGATATTTTCATAGCACTTTTTGTTTCCAAAGTACTCTAGTCATGGTAAGCGTTTATTTTATTATGCACTTTGGAAGCCTTTATGCTGAAAAGCTGTATAGAAATGTAGTTTTGATCTGTAAACATTTTATCACTGGTGGCATATAGTGCATCGTCTCTACTCTGACTTATGTTTCTTGCGCACTGAATTGTTGCTATTCGTGGTTATTGCTGTTGGAATCATGTCTTAGTTCTGTCATATACATTTCACAATACAAAGATACTGTACCCCCCTCCCCCAAAACAGAGCAGATTATATCTCAGCATCCTCCTTTCAGCACTGAAGCTGCACAATCCCGGTTGAGATGGCAATTGTATCCCATTACAATAGGCAACTGGTTTCATTGCACGTAGAGAGCCATATGGATTTACTTTCATTCACAGGAATGCAGTTAGACTATGAAAAAACAGGTGAAGCGGAAAAGACGCAAAATAAAAAGGTGGTGTAAAGTGACTTGCAAAAATGATCTTTCTACCATGATAACTGTAAACCGGGCTTGTCATTTAAACATGGGTTAACTTGGTTCAAACGCCAGTCTGTTTCTGAGCTTGCATTCCTGGGTGTACGGAGGCAACGTGGACCGTTTCACAGCCCAGCCATAAGAACGCTGCAAGGTGCCATCACAGCGCAGAAATCTACAGGGTCCTTTTGTTGTATGCATTGTATTGATCTTCAAGATGCTTGATCTTTATTTTTCTTTTGCAGTGTTGTAGCTGTGTTGGTCCCAGGATACTAGAGTGACAAGGTGGGTGAAATAACGTCTTCTATTGAACCAATTTCTGTTGGTGAGAGAGACAAGCTTTCGAGCAACACAGAGCTCTTCTTCAGGTCTTTTTTTTTCATGTCCTTTTCTAGTTATTAGTTCAGTGTCTTTATTGCTTGAATAAGCAAAGCAAGGTTTACCATATTCATTAGGGTGTTCTCCATCTTTAGCAATTGTTCCTCTACTTGGGACTTACCAGAAGAACATTCCTAGGGAAATATGATCTTCAGCATCAGTTTCTCAACAGTGTTACAGTAACATAGTTCATGCCTAGCCTGCTGCCTTCTGGTGTTGAATAGTTTCAAAGATGGGTTTATATTGCTCTCCATACTTTATTTTAAGGGAACCTTTAGGCTGCACTTTCTCAAACCATTAAATCGCAGAAGCATGCAGATGTTGGTATGGGCCAGTACTTCATGCACTTATCTAAGCAGAATATCCTTATGATTGTATTCCTTCCTCCCTTCTTGGTGTCCCATCTAAAACTTAGATTGGAAACTCTAGGGCAAGGCTGTTTTGCCTACCTCATCTTTTTGTTGCAATAAAACTAATAAACATACCAGCAATGGCTCTTAGTGGTGGTCTGCTTTGAAATTGGTAGGACGTGGAGTATGTTGCTCTCTAATGTTTGTTTGGTATGTCCTATTACTATACCCATCAGTTGGGGGAGTTTTTTGTCACAAAATAGTATAGTGCAGTGGAAGGAAATCTGCCTACCTTCAAAAGAATGAGTTATTTGTGGGCTTTTCCCAAATTAACCATTAGAGGGATTTCTTCTGCACTTCCTAAAGTGACTAAATGAAACATCACCTATGGGTTAAAAGTGAAGGACATACACTCATTAGTTCTGTGTTGCAAACTGTTGCTGTCGATGGACAGTGTGTACCTGCAGATAGACCCTCTTAAGAAGCCAGGGCAAGGGAGGAGTAAGGACTCTTACCCTTTGCAAAAGGTTTAGACTTTTGGCTTAAGAATTGTAAAGCTAGCATGAGAGGCAGATAACTGTGCGGTGCGGTGCATCTGTCCTTTGCTGTGTCAGATTTATGTCCCTCATCTGGAAACTAAGCTGAATGTTATGTAAATAAGCTCAAATTTGTGCATGATCTTGCACTTAGTACAATGCACTGCTCAGGGTATTGCTATAATTTCATTAAACAGGCTTTGGCTGATTCACCAGTGGTGTTCCATAAACGGAAAGCTGTAAAGATACAAGCAGGTGACTTGTGCTGTTGCAAACGTAAAAGGCATCTGATTGCTTGTATTTCCCCCCTCCAACTCTGTGATAAGTCCTATCCGGATGAACAATTAATATTTTAACAATGACTATTTGGCTACTTTATTTGCAATAAGGTCTTGCCAGTTCTCTTCCCTGGTCCTAATACCACTGCATATGCTGTAGGAAGTACTCCGCTGTAGCTGCCTTTTTAATAATGGTCCTACTGCCTAATAGGCTATTTCACCAGGCTACAACTTACTTTCTTTAGATATGTAAATGAGACATCACTGATCCAGACACACTGTTGGCTGCACTAAAACCAGCAAGGGGCAGGGGAAAACTAGCCTGCCTTTTGCACTGTTAATGCCACAGACACGTTGGCAGTCTACTAATTAATACCTAACTCTGGCTTAATTTCGTATAAGAGCTCAGTGCTAAATAAGTTTGCTTCCTATAAATGATACAAGGTTGCATCACAGGCCACTGGCATTCCTATTCTGAATTTGTCAGTATTTGTTAGGGAGACTAGCAGTTCTTGTGTAGCTCTTCACATGACAATAGCAAACTTTGTTCAAGGTAAGCTGCCTTTTGCAGCTACCAGCTTATGTTGGTACAATCTAGAAATGCTACTTTTTAAAGCAACTATTTTCAAAACTCTGTATGTGTGAGCGGGTGGTGGATCTGTGGTTGCTTTATCATGGGAAAAGATCAAATCTTGGAGCGTCCTATGCACGCGCTCTCCCTAGTCAGACTGGGTCTAGAAAAGTGCTGAGTCATAGAAGTTAAAGCTGTGCCAAGCACCCTTAGAGGCAATCTCAAGCAGGCAGATTGTACTGCGGGGAAGCAAAGGTTTTAAGATTGTGACATTTGGGTCTTGTGAGGGTAGTGTGCTGAGACAGCGGATTAAGATTTTTGTAGGATCCCATCCCTTTTTAATTCCAGATACCATTATGCTCTGATCTGCAGAGTTCTGAGTTTGGATTTGAGTAGTTGCAGGAGCCACCAGTTTGGGGCAAGACCTACTTTCTGTTGTAAACCACCTGGATTTTCTCTCTATGGCTTTTTCTTTTCTTGAGAAACCAGAAATTCTCCATGAGCTGACTTGCCTCCACCAGCTTAAAAAAAAAAAAAGCTTTGCCTGCCCTTTTAAAATGTTGTTGACTACAGATCCTCCAGTAACCGTATGTTAAGGGTTGGTACCTTGCCCTGATAATGATAACATGTTCCAGTGTATAGGGAAGGAAACTTCCAAATAAATTCCTCCCTACTGCGTTAGGGAGTAGTCTAATAATAGAATTAGTAATGTTGGCTGAAACACCATTTGTTTTTCTTCAGCGTTGGATGTTACAAAACAAAATTCATGAGTAGAATTTGTCATGGATCTAAAAGTTCAGTGAGGATTGCACAATTCTGCCAAACAAAACATGCCCAGAGCTTGCCATTCTGGTCTAGAATACACCCTTTTAATGTCTATATTTAGACTGAGAGAGATATTTTTAAGCAGGACAGATGCCTGTTTTTCCCTCTTAAAAAGAGCACTTTAGTGTCTGCTTTGAAGCTGTCTGAGTTGGAAAAATTGTGGATTAAAGCTAGCACACCAGGATTCCCGTACGTGGCTGACTAGAGATCTGGGAGTGTGGTTCATCTCCAGCCTGGTGTTTGGTCTGATTTTAAGTTCAATTGCAATTATCGGGGGTTTGGCAATCGGCATGGGAGTTGCAAGAGAGGAGGCAGTGTTGACACCATCCTTCCCTCTTGTCTCAGTTCTCTACAGTTTCCTTCAGGTCATGGGTAAGTCACGGTCAGGAGATGCCCAGGAGGCTCTTTCGGATGACCCTTCTGTAATACAAATGTAGCAGCACCCTGTGGGACCGTTCAGTGGCTGGTATCAGGGAGCAGAATTTGCCAAATGGGTCAGGCTGAAACTGTAGCAGAGGGTAACACTACTGGATATCGCATGCTGCGTCCATGAGCGTACACCAGGGGACTGCCAAGTTGCTCATCAGCAACAGACGTGGAAGGCAGTAGCAGAGGTTTATTTTAATTTGAATAAACCTGCTGATAAGTAGATCGCACCCAACATTGTTTTTGTTACTTTCTGGCCATTAAGAAGGGGTATTCAGTTACTCTGCTTTGATTGCCCTGAATTTTACTGGCCTCTGCTCTGCAAATTCATTCACGGGACGAATGTAGTAGTCCTGGACAGTGTTAAATTGTTGCCTCTGCTTTGCTGTGCAGCCCCTTGGAACCATGTTTGTTCTGAGCCAGGCTACAGCCTTCTTAAAATCCAAGGCGGTCGCATGGTTGGAACCTTGCTTGTGTCTGCACTGCACAGCTAAACACTGTGAGCTGTGGTGGAGCCTCGCCATGTCATAAGAGTCCCCCAGTGCATTTGACTTTCTGCAGCATTGATGGTACCCAGGTCTCAGTCCCTTCTGCGCTGGACCCTCCATCCAGGGCAGCTGAGCAGGTCATACTTCAGAAAACAGATAATAATTTTGTTCATGTTGCTGTCTGTGACTCTGAACCATGCTGCCACCTTTTCTGAAACATGTCACCCCCACTGGCACTGTTCTTGTGCACTTGGCTTTCACGTGCACTCATGTCCTTATTTTGCAAGACCTCATCTGAGACACATGCTCTAAATATCCCTGTAATTGCCTTGCATCAGCTCATCTGACTGACTTCTCTGCTCCTTGTCTAGCACTGGCCTCCTTTCTGGTGTGAGAGCCTTTTCCTTTGTTGTTCCTGCAATCTGGAAGAACCTCCTTGGGTCTCCTCCGCTCCTTGACTATCCATCTAAATTCAGATCCCACTGGAGACTTCTCCCTTATGGAGCCATTTGAGCATCTTACTCTGCTTTTCAAAGACACCCATTTAAAAATTGCAGGGGGTGAGGTGGTGGTGGTGGTAATGTATGTTGTTTTGTATTGTGCTAGTGCCGAGGGGCCCTAATCATGGATCAGGGCCCCACTGTGCAAGGCACCATACACACCGAGCAGAGAAACAGTTACTTAGACTGGAAGCTCTGAGGCAGTGTGAGATGAGACAACTGGTAAATACAACAGACAGACAAGAGGAGTGGGAACCTCAGGAAACAATGAGACTCGTCTAACTAAAAATGTTTCACCTAAGATAACAGAAAAATATTCCTGTTAATTTTTCAGTCTGTTTAATTTGTGCATCTGGCAGCACTTTCTCTATAGTCTTCTCACTTTCCTCTGTAGTTAGTAAGCTTCTCCCTTGCTGAAAAGACCCTTATAATATATAAATAGGAGCACAGGAATTACGTTTTGAATAAAGAAAAGGAGTACTTGTGGCACCTTAGAGACTAACCAATTTATTTGAGCATGAGCTTTCGTGAGCTACAGCTCACTTCATCGGATGCATACATACATACATCCGATGAAGTGAGCTGTAGCTCACGAAAGCTCATGCTCAAATAAATTGGTTAGTCTCTAAGGTGCCACGAGTCCTCCTGTTCTTTTTGCGAATACAGACTAACACGGCTGTTCCTCTGAAACCTGTCGTTTTGAATAAAAGGTATCGAATAAAAGGAACTTGGGAAAAAATCAGAACGTATTGCATGGGATCTCTTCCAGAGTGATTATATGGGTGTCTTGTTGCAGTTCTGAAGAATGACATCTTATGTGTTGCATTGGGGTCAGTGTGAAGAAGACAAGAAGTGGACAAGAAGGTGAAATTCTGCTGGTTTAGGACTCTCCCTGTCCAGCTTTCCGAGAGGATGTAGCGCAGAGTGAACCTTTCGATTCTTAAATCCAACCTTTCTCTCTCTCGTTTTGCTTTGTTGCAGCGTTCTCAAGTGCTGGGGCTAGAACTGATGGCAGACAATGTCGGCGACTAACAACATAGCACAGGCCCGGAAACTGGTGGAGCAGCTGCGCATCGAGGCTGGAATTGAGAGGATCAAGGTGAGAAGGGGGCCAGGAGCAGCCTGCACGCGTAACTTTTCTCTCCGGGGTTATGAGGAGGGGAAGAGGGGGCCTCTATGTACAGTGCTTGTTCACCTGTGCCGGAATGGGCTACGAAAACATAAATTAGGCCCTCTCCATGTTGCTATTGAATCATGGCCTTTTGCTATCAAGCTTCCTTTAACTCCTGTGGACAGACACTGTTTCGGAACGGCTGCATATTGCCCCTCCGGATAAAGTGCTGTATGCTTTACAGACGGCTCTGTTCATGCTTGTTTGGAAAAACGTTCAGTCACCTTTACAGTCATGCAGTGGGCAGAACCAGTTCTCTCAACTCTGCACTAAAAGTACCCTGTAGCAGAGGCACATGCTGCTGTAACCTCTCTAGTGGACTTGGGTTTTGCAGCACCTGTTAAGTGAATTTTGCTTTCCCGCAAACCATCTCAACTTTTATTTCTCCCTACCCTGCCTGAACACCGTTCACAATCTCTGCAAAAGGGTCTCTGGTGTACTGCTGCTTCTCTGTCGTTGCTGTGTCTTAGAATACAAAATAAATGCAACATCTCTGTACACACACGCACGTTACGCTCTGATTTGAGGCATTTTATCCTGGCATTCTTGAAGAGTTTGTTTTGGGCACAGGGAATATGTCCTTTGCGCCCTCTTTCACGCCCACCATGCCTCCTGAAAATTGGAGAGTGGATCCTTAAGGATTTTACTCTGTTCTGGGATCCATGCTCCTCTCAGCCCTCCAGGAGGCTGCAGTATCTCCACTGAGCATGTGATTTCCAGTGGGCAGCTTTTGCTGAAGGGTACAGGTGCTAGTTTGTGCATTAGCATCTTGTACTAACTGGCCCCACTGGGCAGTCATTCTGTCTCGTTGCCTACAAACTCAGTCATCTCCTGTGACTTTCCTGACCTTTCCACCCCGAAGAACAAGACACACAAGATCATTCTTAGAACCCTGGTCTTTTGTGCCCTGGAAGAACTGCACTTGGCCAGAAGGCCAGCAGTGTTGCTCTAATCTGGAAAATGATTTGCTTTGTATACACTGGTTTTTAGGGGCAGGAAGGTTGTAATGTTTCTGCTGTCGGTGGCTTGACGTGAAGCTCCCTGGGAGCGGAGGGAAGGTGGGTGGGTGGCTGGGTAACTGCAGAGAAGTGTTCATGAAAAATCACTTCCTGTCAGCAAGCAGAGCAAAAAAAGCCTTTACTGTGTCTTTCATCACCATCCAAAAACTAAAATATTGGTTAAATATACATTAATTCCTCCTGGTTTAAGATTTAAATGCTTCCTGGTTGAAGAATGTTTTCTTTGACTGTCAGTTTCAGCAACTCTTGCAGGGATAGATTCATCATCTTGAGCTTTTGATGGGCGGGGGGAGCTGCTACTGCTTTGGAATTTCTTTTTTAAATCCAGCCTGAGGTTTTGTAGCTGTTTTTAGGGGCACCACTTTCCAGAATACAGTGATGCACTGATCTGAGAGACCAGTTTGGGGAAGACTCAACAAATTACAGGTCTCCCTGGCACAGACATTGCTGAGTCTCCAAGTATTACGAAGCATCTCTAACTTTCAGATCCAAAACCATGTGTGGTGAAGAGCAAGAAGGGTGTGGGTGTAGTTACCTATCTTTGTGCTTATTGTAGAGCCTTTGCTGGGGGAAAGAACAACAACGGCGGGACTGCAACATACCACTATGTAACATGTATGGAGAAGATGTGCTGTCTAGGTCAGCTTTGGTTTGTTTGGTTTTTAAAGCCACGAGCCAAGCCTTGTCCAAGCAATCGATCTGCTGGTCCTGTGAGATAGTGGGTCAGATGTCTCCCCCATGTCTTTTTTTTTTTTCCTTCTACATCCTCCGTTTTCTTCTCTGGATGTTTCACAGCTAAAATGAGTGAAATGTCTCTCTGCATTGCAAATAAATGTGGGTGAACTCCTGTTTCTATTATGGGAGAAAAAGGTGGGCTTCCTAGAGGAGTGACTACTAAAACGTCAGCTGTGAAAATAAATGCAAATCCTATGCCAGTCCTCTGACGCTCCACTGCCAACGTTTTGTTGAACAAGTTGGGAGAGGAGAATGGCAGGATGGAGGATTAGGTACTCAGAGAATTGGGCAATGAATGACTTCAGCTGGACCTGACACTGCAAGTTTTATGCTCCACCAGTGCATCACAATGCTGATTGACTGCACACATCTCTCCTGTTCATGAATAACTCACTGAGGCATCCAGCCTCAATAGTTTGCACACCTCTAGTACAGAATATCACACAGCATCATAGAACTGGAAGGGACCTCGAGAGGTCATCTAGTCCAGTCCCCTGTACTTGTGGCAGGACTAAGTATTATCCCCGTTGTCTCTCTTCCTCCTCCTTATTCAGTTCACTTAAACTATTTATAGATCAGCTGAAAGGTTTAGGATCACTGCCAGGACTTTCAAGCCACCTACTGTCAGACTCCTGTCAAGATAATCTCTCTCCCCTCCGTTTGCTCTGGAATTAGGAGTCATTACTGTTCCTTAGGGCTTCATGTGTGAGTAGTTGGTTTCAGCTGGAGGTTTGACCTTATCACTGATTGCAGAAGAGAGTTACTGTCCCCTCCACATATTTGGTCAGGGTGGCTAGTGACAGTTGGTGTTAGAAACCTGCCATGACTCCTAGGGTTTCAGTACTTTTTGTATTATTGCACTAGTCTCCGAGACTGCAGCCAGAGCTGGGTACTGGTGCTGTGCAAATAAACAGTGATGGTCCCTGCCCTCGGAGCTTATAGTAAGACAGAGGGCGGGAGAAAGTATAGCTGGAGAAGTGAGGCACAGATTAAGTGAGTTGCCCAAAGTCCCAGTCTGTGGCAGAGCCCGGAACTGAACCCAGATCTCCCGAATCCCAGCCCAGTGCCTCCAGCACCAGGCCAGCCTTCCTCTGGCTCTTTGTACACTGCGTTGTTGCTAGAAGGTTCAGAAACTGAAATGCACCAAATTGCTGAATCTTCCAATGTAAGCTCTCCTTCTGCAGGCTGTACTAGGATCCTGACTGCATCCTGGAGTGAGGGTATCCGTAGGCTGTCTTCCTCCTCCTCCTCCTCCTCATTATTTACTTTAATAGATCTCACTGGTAGGAGTAATTGACTGAAATCTTTTCTCAAGGGCAATAGTGGAAGTCCCTTTGCTTAGGTCAGTTGTACATGGTGTGAACAAAGCACTAGAAAGCAAATTAAAGGACCATTCTGTGCTACCCAAGGGTGTGGAATGGAATTAAATTGAATAGGTCTCTTCATTCTTAAGTCTGTGATTGTAGGTAGGGTTTGCAGTGGCAGGATCTGATGCTGAAATAGAAACCTAGAATAAAACTATTAAATATGAATAATTCACATCTGGACCAGAAGAGACCTCCCTGTGATATGAGGATTCTGTATGTTGTGTGTTAGCCCTTATGTACAACCAGCTGTTAAATCAGTAGCAAAGGATACAGCGTTAAGTACAGTCTCCAAAGCTAGCAAAACCTCCCTGACTTAAACCTAACCTAACCATGTATCCCAGGCTTCTAATTACTAAAAGGTGCATCCAAGTTAGCCTCCCCTTCCATCTAGTGTCTTGGTTGGGTTGTTACTCTGGGTTCCAAGTTCTCAGAATAAATCTTTGAACTAAAATAAGCAGGACTCTAAGTTAACAGCTTCTAATGCTTTCAGTGCTGTGGTTTTCAAAACCTCCATTTTTAGCAGCAGAGAATCACCACTTCTAGACATGCATTCTCTCCTAAAGTTCTGAAAGATGACAGAAATTACTTATGGGGTGGGGGACTATAATTTTAAAAGTGCTCTCGTTCTAGTAAAGAGAGAGCGAGAGAGTTTTCCCTTGCACTTCAGTTTATTTTTATACCTGAGTCTTAAGCATTTCTTTCCACGCTCATTTCCCCTTTTTATTTCTGGTGATCAGTTTTGTAGAGTTCCCATTGTGAAACATTGGACTTGTAACTTCACCACCCCTAAAATTCCAGTCTCTGTCCCCTCCTTAGAACACTTGCTGCACATCTGTATAACTCAAAAACGTTTAAAAGCAGCTGGTCTGGTGCAGACTGCGTGGGTTGAGTGCTGGCCATGAGGGGAATTTGTGGGGATATCCAAGGCATTTTCACTAAACCTGTTCTTTCTCTCTGAACATTTAGGTCTCCAAAGCATCTTCTGAACTAATGAATTACTGTGAGCAAAATGCCAGGAATGACCCACTGCTGGTTGGAGTACCCGCCTCGGAGAATCCTTTTAAGGACAAAAAGCCTTGTATCATCCTATAGCTTTCTTCGCTCTCGCGTGCACACTCTCTCTCAGGCAGGGCACCGTTCTGTATCGATTTAAACCAAGTCCCAAACTTAAAACTGCGCAGAGGGATAAACACTAAATGTTGGAATCAAATAGAACTTAAAATCTCAAATTGGAAGTGTTCAGAAAGGGGCTCGGGTGCTTCTGGGTGGTTTGCATACTCAGTGGGGTTCCAATTTACAAAACCATCGGGGAGGGCGGGCGCATTATTAATACTAATTCTGTTTTCAAGGGTGGTGGGAGAAACAAGAATTTAGCTGCATTTGCCAATGGGATTCATGGCCTCTTAAAAAGATGGAGTTTTGACCTTTTAAAGTATTTGGGCAAAGCTTTGGGTGTGCTTTTGATTCAATTAGTTATTCCAGTTGATGTATTCAAAGAATTTCAGTCTGATTGCTCTGTTTCTTGGGGAGGGGTGGTGGTGGTGGCTGTTTGTTTAAAAAAAAAAAAAAAAAAAACATTAAAAGTGGATATTACAAATTACTAAATTCAGAATTAGTGGTGGGGGAGGGAGAGCAAAGTGTTTGGCAGCTGCATTGTAATGTGTAACGAAATCATGAAACTTTCTCTCTCCATGAAATGTGGCATGTGGTTCTGAAGCATCATATGATCTTACGGTATTTGTTACAAATGAATCCCATTGTGGGGAGTATACTTCGTAGAGTAACCCATCAGCCATGAAAACTGAAATGACTCTCCTTAAGTCGTGCTTGGCCCAAGGCAAAGGAGATGTGGGTATCTACACCCTCCGGTCACAATTTGGATTTTTAGTTCTGTGTGTTGTTACCACTATTTTCCTAGCAGAATTGCGATGTTGAGGGCATCGAGTTGGGTTTATTCTGCCTTTTTCTGATGGGTGGTGGGATTTGCTCTGTTCTGCAGTATTCTGTTGACACTTTTCTATCCTGGCCTTTCCGAGATTCTAGGTCCAAAACACTAGAACTGGCCACCATTAACCTCCCAGCTCTCCTTCCCTCTCATTAGTCATTAACGCGGATCTGTTGCATTCAAACCTATTCATTGGGAGTGGGGGGTGGTTTAAGGATGTCAGGAAGAAGTATTAACTCCCAACAGTTCCCATCCCTTGGAAATAAGAAAATTAACTAATTTTTCATTTACCAACATAACTACGGGCACTGCACATTTGGGAACAAACTTGACACACAGCAGCAGGCAAGGGGGAAGGGAGGTAGTCGCTTCTCCTTTGCCTGTGTCACCTGCTGCAGGATGTAAGCGACAGTAATAACAGCTCCTAGGTGGACTGAAGGTAGTGCAGGGCCTTTTAATCTACTTTGTGGATCCTTGCTGCAGCATGCAGGTTCTGAGCACCCCCTCCCCTGCAATGCAACCCAAATGGTGCTTGGGAGAAAGATCAGAGCTCAGGGAAGTACTGCTGCCTCTCCCTGGTAGTTAGATCTATTACCATGAGGTGCATCCTGGGAACATTTTATAAGAACGCAGAATTCTGAACAGTCCTCTGGCACCGCCGCAGATTTGCGTACCAGCTTATAAGAGAACCTGTCCAATACTGTCCACTTGATCTAAACAGTCAGGCCTAGATTTCTTCCTACAAGAGAATACCCAGCTTTCTACGGAGAACATGGAGAAGCCGGGGAGTGGCCCACTTCTGAGGGATGAGCAAGCTTCTGAGGCAGCGGAACAGTTACTAATTTCTCATTTCTGAGGTAAAATGGGAGTTGAATACTGGCAAATTCAAGGTGCAAGTACTAATCGTTTTCACTTGACACACAGGGTGTCCATTTGTACATATTCTTGCCACGTTAGGGTCCAGATTGTATTCAGGATGAGAAGGACAAAAGCCTCCAATATGGAATCCTAGGAAGCCTGCCACACTGAGCCATTTCCCCAGTGTTTTGGGTCTGTTTGAAATGTCTAGGCCTTTAATAGAAGCCCAGTGCTTTGCACTTTTGGCACCCTCAAAGCCAGAGAATGCTTCCTGTCCCCAGGTCGATCTCTGTGCTGTAGACAAGAAAAGCTAGAGGAGAACCTGGGTTTGAGCTTTCATGGGAACTCTGAGGATTTGGGCTCTTCTGAGGTGCAGTTTGCGGGAGGGAAGACTTGCATATCAATAATGGAGACTGTACACACCTTTTAATAGTAAAATGAGCAACCGGGGATCTGCCTTGAGCCCAGCCTAGGCAGGCACTGCTCCCCGGTTATGTTCCTGGCGCTCCTGTAAGGGAAAAGTGTTGCAGCATGACACTCTCGAAGGCGGTTCTGGAGCCCAGGCTGTGCTCTCTGTCCAGATTCATGATCCTGGCATGCCATCCAACAGCAGTTACTTTGAGTGAAATGAAGGGTGGGGGAAAGGGGAGCTAGTGCCACAATACAGGCTAAAATGTATAGGGATAATAGCTGAGTCATTGACACCGGCCCTTTGCCAGAAACCTAGCTTCGATTCTTTCCAACTCAGTGCACACACAGTGCCTATCTGCTTGGGGAGTAACACTCAATCTTGATCCATTCAGCGTGAGATTTATTACTGGGGTGGCAGATGGAGGGTAGGGAGGGGACCTAATAATCTGAGTCTGCCTCTCTTAAATGCCACTCCACTCTACCTGTTCATGCAGCTGATTGACAGGGCTGGCTTTTGACAGGACGAGAATGCCTGTTATGCAGGAGGGACACGCTCTGTTGATCTCATGGGTTCCAGATATTTTGCCGGCAGCTTTTTATTACATGATCATTTGCTTTTTTAAACCATTTTTTAAAACAATCACATTTGTAAACACTACTGCAAACTGCCGCACATACCATACGTCGGGCTGCCGCTTTCACCTGGCTTTCTGGGGCCCTGTGCTGAGCTGAGGGAGCTTCGACCTTCCACTGGCCTTTCCAAGGACCCTGGGTTCCAATCCTGAAATCAGCCAGCAGCCTCATAACTAGTTGCCAACTCCCTTTCCTGCCCTGCCTTTGCTTGTGCGCCACAGGAAGTGGGTGGCAAAGGGGAGAGTGTTGCTTCCCTCTGCGATGAGCCTTCCCCAGGGCATGCTCATTAAACGCCTCTGGGCCGGCACGGCATTCCCGCTCCTCTCCTTTGCACTGTGAACTGCTGGCTTGCTGTAGGCCATCCAGTGCACAGTGTTAAACTTGATCTGTCAGCCAAGAAACCCAATGGGCCTCTCCCGGGGCAGCTAGCTGCCTTTGGGGTTTCCTGTAGGCTGAGCTATTCCCATAAAATTGGCAAGCAATGCCTTTGTTCTCTTTTGTCCAATGTGATTTAAAACTCTGTCGAAAGTTACTCCTGTCGTGGGAAATTAACGCTGTCCCAAGGGGTGTCTGGGTTTCTCCCCGTGGGGCTTTCTCTTGTAGATTAAGGATTCCTTCTGTTCTTAACCTAGTGTGGTTCCAGCCTTATTTTTCTACTCCACATTGCTGATTCTTCCTTTACGTTAGAGAACAGTGCATGGTGCTATGGTGGGCAATCTAGGCAGATGCATGAATTTCCAGGTCAGCTAGCAGACCTGGGTTCTTCATGTGCATAGGAGAAAGCTAGTGGCAGAGGTTACTGCAGTAGCTATCCACTTCTACTCCACTCCAGACCCAAGCGAAGGACAGGCCAGTGTCATTAGCTCGCACAGCCTAAGGAGTCTCCCAAAACCTACCCCTCTGAGGTTGATGCCATCCCTCTCTCTACTTCCAGCAGCCCTTTCGTGTCCCACACCAACTGCCATCTCCTGCCCAAAGCTCTTTCGAATTGTCCCTGGGTCAAGCTCTCACGCCCTGTACCATGTCTGCAGGGTTAGTCTTTAGTAATCATATAAACTCCAGACACTTGGTTCCCCCACAGGTCATTCTATTGTTGAATTCCACCAGCTGGTCACTTAATAGTTCAGCAAATTGGTGTCGATCTTCCTTTTCTTTTTCTCTGCCTGGCATATCCAGTTCGGCACCTTCACCTAATCTCTCTCTGTCTGAATCCCTCTAACATGCCAGCTGGTTTGATAACCGGGGAGGGTAGTCCTTTACACTATGAACCTGTAGTGGAGTTTAGACTGTGCCATATTATCCAACATGTGGAGAGGGGCTGGGGGTGGAATGGTCTTCTGGTGCAGGACACAATTTGAGAAGGTCAGGGGAGAGGGGACAGGACCCATGTGCCAAGCAAGAGCCAATTCCTTTGATTCATACAGTTGATGTTTTTGTGGTTTCCCCACAAGAGCTATGCAAAGAATATGGGGAGGAGGGAAGCTGGGGGCAGCTGGCAGTTCAGGCCCCACTGATCCAGACCACGTTTTCATGAACCTTTCACAAATGCATGCCATGTGCTGTCTGGAGTCCCTGCCTCTCCTTGGTCTCCACGGATGCTGATAGAGGCGAATGGAAGTCCTTGGCACTATATAAGGGGAATGGGTGGGGCGAAGGCAGCTGGGTCTGAACAGCTATTTCCGAGTGGGGCGGGAGAATTGGAAGGAGCCTTGCCACTTGGGTATCTGATGTATCTTCAACTGGTGACTTGCCTCTAGGTGGAAAAATCCTCAACCTTTTTTAGTTTTTCCTTGTCTGAGTAAATGGGTGATCATATTGTAGACGTTTTTGTATAGCATAAATATAAGTGCAAATTACAGTAGCTGCTTGTACTTTGTTAGTGCATTTGCCCAAAAAAAAAAAAAAAAGACACTTTCAGGACTTTTTAAGTGCTCCAAAATGTAAAGGGGGGAGGAAGGTAGTGGTGCCTCTATTATGAGCTGAATCGGTGGCCAGACAGCCAGTGCCAGCTCAGCATTTACTCCACAAAGACCTTTTTGGGTGGCAAACACATGTCCAAATTTGTCTGAGGTTTCTTTAGCATGTGGTGAAGCTGTTGCCCAAAATAGAAAGGTGAGGGATGTAATCTGTAGGCCAGCCCATTCCCCCTGCTCTTGGAGGGCTTCCAGCTGGGCTAGCAAGTAGCCAGGAGGCTACCCTGCTGTGTGCCAAGTATCTGGGCCCCAACAAACAGGTTACACAAGGACAAAGGCTGCATGATGCCTCTAGCTGGAAAGATCACGTTACTTACAGCCTTCCCCATAGATGGTCTCTGTACTTGAAACCAGGTATATGGTTGCCTAGGATTTGGGAGTATTTCCCATCCAACCCCCTTAAACAGCCCCCTCGTTATAAACGTAACTCCAGTGCTCTGCCTCTCCAGGAGGCATCTTTGGTCCTGTTCCTCTTAGAATAAAGGCAGCTTTCCTTACCTAGCTCCGACCAGCATCCTTACCTGTTTGAGCCAGGCTTATCCATTAGGAGAGCAGGGCAGCTGAGCACGTGGCAACAAGACCGTGCTTGCTTCCGTGCCCCCTTTGCACTCTGGTGCACTGGCATGCAGCAGCCCCAGTGACCAACAAGAGCACTGTGCTCTAGGTGCTTCTAAAAAGCCAACCCCTTTGATACTGCAGTGATCTCTGGGCCTCAAGCACTGTGTCCATATCCTTCAATTCACCTTCCAGCTGTGTGAGGAGGGGCTTTAAGGGTGTTCCGCGTTGCTCTTTGGAAGTGCTAATGGGGAACTCATCACTCTTTGCCCAGTTCTGAGAAACAAAAGTCCCTCTTCCTTTTACGAGAACTTAAAAAGTCAACTTTATTTAACTAGAGTAAAAATAACGCATTTCCGTCATCAAAACGGGAAGCCACGCGTCTGGCACTTTGCGCTCTTCATTTCTCTCTCTGGTTTCTTCTTCTGATTAATTTTTTTGCCAAACTCTGATATTGTTGCCAAATGCAAATCAAGAGTTGTAAAAACTGTATTTTAGGAAGTAATCAGTGTCTGTAATGTAGGTTCTTCAGAATGTCTGCATTTTTGGATCTCTGGTTTTTATTTCTGGTGTGCCATAGACCAATTTCTTGCACAGTGTTTAATATTTTGTGGAATTGTTGTTAAAAAGTGAATTGATAACACAATAAAGAGGCTCACTTTTCATTTTACCTGGCATGCTGTTTATCCTTCGTACAGCCACCTGCACTGAGAAGCCATTTCTGCTAGCCAGCTGCAGTTCCTGAAGACTGAGCAGAGTATTATCTTGAATGCCCGAGGGCCAGCGACTAAACACAGCCGGCTAGATCTGCAACTGGTGAAAATTAGAGCAGCTCCATTGACTTCAGTCCCAGTTTTTGCCAGCTGAGGATCTGGCCCAGTATGAACAAAATTGAAGAGAGGGCTATTATTGGCTATGGCTAGCCAGCACGATTTTGCATTTGTATTGTGGTGGGTTTAGCCCCAACTTCCCAAAGTGCTTTTACATGCAGGAATCTCTTCCCCTGCTGTGGAATCGCAGTGGCTCTGGGCGGAAGTGAAACCGCATCTTCTAACTGAAATGGCAGGAGAAATGTGGGTTGGCAATAGCCTAGAAAGTGCAGCGGGAGGTTCCTCAGACCCTGCTGCGTCCCTGCACTCCGGTGCTGAGCTCCCTGCAGCAACCCTCTGCTGCACTATTCCTAGAATCCCTGAAACTGGAGAGAGCAAAGGTGACCTGAACTCCATCATCTAGTTCATCTCCCCCCCACCCCTGCAACTAGTGCAATCGTGGATCACAGCGCCCTTGCCCTGATTTCCAATACCTCTTCCTGTTCTAGTCCAGAGATCCAAGAACCAGTGTGACACTGCATCTCAATCCCTTGCTATTCCAGCCCCCAGTTTTCTCTGGGAAGGCTACGTTGTGCCGAATGCTCTGGTGTGGGTGTATCCCCAGGAGAGACTTCAACTACCGGGCTAGTGCTTGTTTGTGGTGCGAGCCAGGATTTGAATCAGTTTCTCTAGAGAAAAATAACCGGGTTTTATTTCTGGTTAAGCACCTTCCCCGCAGCAAATACCTTAAAAACCAAATAGTGTCAGGCATTTCCTTCTCTTATAAATGCTGGTTCCTACTCTGCAGCCCTCCCAGGATTGTCCAGAGGGGCCCAGCACGGCCTGCAATGACTTGTAAGTTTTCCAAAGCCACTGCAGCTAATCAGACTTACTTGGGATTCTCCAGTAACCAGGCATTACTGAGATGAGACATTCCCAAAAGGGGCTGACACTAGGCCAGATCTTCTGCAGTCATTTACACTAGGGCAAAATGTTTGGATGCTGCTAAATGCAGGTTTTAACATAAAGAAAAGGAGTACTTGTGGCACCTTAGAGACTAACCAATTTATTTGAGCATGAGCTTTCGTGAGCTACAGCTCACTTCATCAGATGCATACCGTGGAAACTGCAGCAGACTTTATATATACACAGAGAATATGAAACAATACCTCCTCCCACCCCACTGTCCTGCTGGTAATAGCTTATCTAAAGTGATCATCACATACTTCTAATTGGTCTGGGCTTCCTTCTTTTATAAAGTCACTTGTCAGATTATCGTCGAACGACATAATCCACACCAAGTGTTTATTTCCCTGGGGGAGAAACAGCTGGAGCATGGTAGCCAACCCATCCAACTTGTGCCCAGTTCTGAAGTCAGGGTTATTCAAGAGTTGGAGCATTTGGAGAGTATATTCAGTAACCGCAAATCAAAGCCATTGAGTCCCGTTACTGATTGACTTCCTTGCAGAATATGCCTGACTTGTGCTTAGCACCTTTCACGCAGGGAGCCTCAAACCACTTCCCACCCAGGAACCCTGCCCAGTTTCTGGGAGGCAGTGATAGGTTGAACCCACTTCTTACCCCCGTGGAAATGGAAAGTTACAGCGAAGTGACTTGCCCTAGCAATGCGTCTCTGGAACGGGGGTGAGAACACCGCCAGGCTGTTGGCCCCTTACTTTAAGTTTACACCTTGCCCCTCTCAGAGCTGGGAGCACACCCCCAAGAATCCTGATTCCCAGCCCCCACTTGGTCTGCTAGGCAAAGCTGGTTTCCCAGAAGCGGCGGTAGGACCCAGGAGTCCTGACTCTCCCTAGATTATACTGCATCTGAGCAAAAATTCTCGAAGATCTCCTACGTTCACTTGCACCTCTCAATGTTGTAACCTGTAAGGGAGAAATTGCCCTTATGAGGCAATTACAAAGGGAGCAGATTTCTAGTGTGCAGGTTACAGAGCACTTAAGGGAGGTGATACAGCGGAAACCGTGTCCCAGGGGTGACGCATCACCAGGGTGAATCCCAGCTGCTTTGCTCCAGCAGAGCAGGGTGGCGGTTTGTTCAGCTGGCAAGGATGGCTAAAGCTTTGAAGTGTCCCATCTTCCACCGCCCCCTGACCCTTTCCTAAGTAAAGATGGATCAGAGCTGGAGCAGGGATGCCACTGAGCCAGTGAACGCAGGGCAGTTCTTCCTGCCATCTTCTCCGCTGGCTAATCACCGGCTGCTGCAGTCGAGTTCTACCTCCCCCTGGTCCCAGACAGGTGCCCCCTGGGAATCGCGGCTGCACCAAGGTCCCAGTGGGTGGCCGAGCCGGAGCACCCAGCCAGCAGAAGGCTAAAGCTGAGCTGCAAGTAGGGAAAGCTCCTGCAAACGAAGGGTCCCACCCACGGATCTCTGGTGAGCCTCGGGGGCCTTAGCTCTGGGGTGAGTCTGGGCTCCGAAAGCTGCCCTGCCCGTTGCTCCTCTCCCTCTCTGTCGCTGCCACTCTGTGCTCCCTAGGACCGGCCGTCTTGGCACCTTTCCTGGCGTCCAGGTATAGCCACATGCCATACGCCAGCTCTGGAAATCCCCCCCCCCCCCTCCCGGCATGTTGTTTCACTCCTCAAGCTTCAGGATTCCCAGCACATGATATGGAAAATCCCCCTTGCTCCGGCCATCCAAGTCCGGGAAGGGCTAGGTTGGGAGGGGCAGCCTGGCTCTGGCCTGGACCTGCAGTCTGCGCCTGCCTTTGCTGTGGCCTTCCAGCAAAACTCCCTGGGCCTCAGCAGTCACATGGGGATGAGGATCCTTCCTGGCTCGTCTCTTTCCATTGCACACCCCTCAGGGCAGGCCCCCCCACCCCGATCTTGGGGCACGGCTCTCATGCTGCTATAGTGCAAAGGACGTGGCCTGTGTTAGTCCCCGCCGGCTCCAGCCAGCGTAACCAGCGATGGTCCCTTTCTCTTGCCATGGAGGTGGGGATGGCTGCATGAAGCTCTGGTGTGCAGCTCTCCTGCAGTGACAAGACTCACCAATTATCACATCTGCCCCCCCCACACACACACAAACATCCACACCACCAGGGTGGGTGACTAGGCCATGGGTGCAAAGGGCTCGTGTTCTGCTCCATTTGCAGCCACGGGCCAGAGGTCGAGGGTGGTTTGGTGGTGGGGCAGCCTGGAAGAGAGCCCCATGGTGGCCGAGTCAGATAAAAGCCTCGTGCTGCCTGCCGCTTGCACCAGCTGAGCTGGATTCGTTCCTGGGAAGCTGGGGCCAGGAGGCTGCAGGCAGAGCCCTGCGTGAGCCGGAGTGGAAGCGAGAGCCTTGTTTCTTCCCAGGGCTGACGCGGTTCCTTTCCTCTTCTCCGAAAGGGGAAGTGGACTCTGGGCTGAGCTCCCCCTTCCTGTTAGCACCAGCTGCATTTACCGGCAGGCTCCAATCTCCGCCTGACCATGCCTGGCTGCCGCACCGGAAGTATGTGTTGGCTTTAAACCCGCCTAGCCAGGCTTGGGGTGCAGCGGGTGCTGCCTCCTAGGGGTGCAGGCTGCAGGGAACTTGCTTGGGCACGGGTGGCTGCTAAGCCTTATCTCCCTTGGCAGAGCCTCCAGCTGCAGCCCCCTCAGCTTGCTGGGGCAAGCCATGCGGAGGAGCTCCAGGGCACAGCTAGGCCTCCCCTGCATGGGTCTCCCCCACCTTCAGCAGCACCGCCCGAGCAGGGGGCGCCCTCTGCCCTGCCAGGGTGTGTCTACGCTGCACAACCAACCAGCCCCAGGTCAGCAGCTCTCAGGGCCTGGGGTACAGACCTGCCTGCCCGGGCGGTGCCCGGTGACGGGGGTGGGTCCCCTACATGGCTGTTTTCAGTCCAGTACCATGAGCCCCACCAGCCCCAGCCAGATGAGCCAGGCTCGGGACTTGCTGCTGAGGTTTGCAGCAGGGACGGACCCTAGGTGGCAGTCAGACCCCAGGGGCTGCTTCGCTCATTGGTGCCTCCTTAAACAAGCCTCTGTCTGGAACACTGGCAGCCCCGTGCACTGCAACCTCCCCCCGACGGTGAGTGCTAAGGCCCCCCCACCCCGAGCACTGGCTCATCTCATTGAGTGCAATGCTGGTACCCCGAGGAGGAGAGGGCCATTGCCTGCTGCTTCCCGATGCCTTCCCCCTTTGCCTTCACTGTGTGCGCTCGGCTCCGCTCAGGATCAGGCCTCCTGGAGCCAGTGGGGGCGCTGGCCCCAGCTCTGCCCCGGGGCTCCCTGTGTGTCCCCGCTCGCTAAAGTCAAAGCGAGATGCCTGCAGCTGTCTCACGGTGGGCCTGGCTTGTGGGCTGCATCGCGTACAAACCACCCAGCTGCGTGCGGTTTCGGCTTGTAGGCAGGTTTGCACATCTCGCCCCGAGTGGGGCTGGGAAGGGGAGACCCCCCCCCCAGCTGTTGAGCCACGGTGGGGCTGGCCTTTGGGGTGATGCAGTGCAGCCCGCTACCGCCACTGGCTTCCTTGGTCTCAGAGCTCCCCTTAGCACCTCTCCCCGGCCTGTGCCGTCTGCTCTGTGCGCCGTGGGGCCGCTTGCTGGGCGTGTGATGCTCCCTGGCCTGGCTCTGCATTCGGTTCCCCTTCGCTGCTCCTCTGGCCAATCGCCCCTTGTGTGGCAGGAGGCCTCCTGCTGGTGACGCCGGCCAAGGTGAAGCCAGGTTGAGTTCCTGGAAGGAAGCCAAGTCTCAGCCGGCGGGTGTGGGGAAAAACTTGGAGCGGATTCCCGCCCGCCCGGCCCAGGCAGGAATGTGTCTTGCGAACAGGCAGTCTGGGGCTGGAGCTTCCTGCAGATGCTTGGAATAGCTGGGATTTTTCAGTGTCTGCCCGGAACTGCTGAGCTGGAAACGGAGCAGGGAGGGTTGGAGGGAGAGCTGGAGCCAATCGCCCGCTGCATGACAAAGCAAAGGTCTCAAATGCAGCCGGGCTTGAGAGGGACCCTCCTGCTGCATCCATGCCAGGTTTAGCTGCATCACCCCCGGCCCGTGTCCAGCTAAACCTGCCTGTCTGCTTATCCGAAACCTAGCTTGGAAGGGGGGAGTCCCCCGAGGCTTGCCCCACTTCCCCACAGAGGGCTGGCCCAGGCTGGGCAGAGCAGGGTTCGGGGCCCTGTCATTGCTTTCCAAGCCTGGCTGAACAGTGAGCGTGAAGATGTGCTCGGAGCCTGGTTGCGGTCGTCCCCCTGCGTCTGTGGCCGAGGGCTTCAGCATCCACCCTGGATTGCATGAACCGGAGCCAAGCCTAGGGGGGTGGGGGGGTTTCTTTGCACAGTGGGATGCCCCTGTCCCCCCATCTGCACAGCAGGCCCAAAGGCTGGTGGATGGGGGTGACTGTCTAGTGCTGCTCTCTCTTCTGGGCGCTCACCAGCACCGGCAGGAATTCAGGCCCCGAGCCAGGGGCGTTTGGGAAGCCGTTTGCCTCATTTAACAAGCTTGTTTCCCCAGCTCCCGCGCGCGGGATGCCATCAAGCAGCGCCTGGCAGTGATTCAGTGGGGCCGGAGCAGCTTGCAGCCGCTCAGTCAATGCAGCCTGGCCCTTTCCTGGATCTAGTGTGAAACGGTGGAGCTCCTCCCAGGCGAGGCTAGAGGCCGGCTGGCTGCAAGCACCAGTCACCGTTGCTGGGGGCAGGGGCCCCTCTGCAGTGGCTCCAGCCAGGGTCGCAGCAGCCGTGACCTGCTCTTGCCTAGCAAGGGCCGTGTCCTGGTGCAAATCACAGGCAGCTGGGCTAGCTCTGGGGCCAGCTGTGACTGCATCTGCTCCCCCTCCCGCCCCCTCCCGGGGGAGCCCAGCACAAAGCTCAGCACTGGGGGGGAAGAGGGGCCTCACAAAGGCTATTTTGATGCCCAGCCTTTGACCCTTAGGGCGGCAGAGGCTCTGGGGAGGGTTGATCCGGCAGGGCTGGCCCCAGGGAGCTGGGCGCAGTGGGTTTGGGTATGAATAAAATGACCCAGTTGGTGGGGCAGGGGCCAGCTAGGAAGTACCTGATGTGAGAGAGAAGCTGGGGCATTGGTTGTGTCCCGTACCCAGGGCCCTGACGAACTGGCCATAAGTGGCGCAGGCCCCTGAATCTCTCTGAGCATCTGGCCCCGCCCCTGGGGTGCTGTGCGGGTTTTTCTCTCCCGCACACACAACACCCAGGAATTCCAGCGAAGCCGCGCTGGGGCCTGGCCAGCAGGAGGCGCTCACACTGCCCGGCGGCCCAGGGGAGGGAGCCCTGGCAGGGAGCCCATGGGTTTGGAACAGGCTCCTTGTGTGACCAGTGTCTTTGTGGCCAAGCCCGGCAGCGATGCATTATTGCTGAGTAACAAGTGGGCAATGGGGACTGGGTTTGGTTCTGCGGGAGTCAGCATCTTTACCCGCCTGGCCGTCTCCCTAGGGCCTTTCTAAAAATAGCAGCTGGGCTACCAGCATCTGCTAAGTGGCTAGTGCTCACCAAGATCCCTGGGCTGGGACTTGCTGGCCAAGGAGCCACCAGCTGGTCCAGGCTGCCATGGAGCAACCAGCAGGAGCCTCAGCTCATCTGCCCCCGTGGGGCTTCCCGGGGCTAAGGAGCTGCTGACCCTCAGTAGGTCTGGGGGGAGCCTCAACTGACCCCTAGGGCTACGCTGAGACAGCCGAGGGGCCGGGGCCCTGCCAGGGGCCACGCAGGGGAAAGGCGCAGGAAGGGCCCAACCCAAGTGTCTGCCAGCGGCCCTGTGCCCATGGCTGGTGCTGCTTCTGCCCTGCTGCTGGGAGGGGCTGTGCCCACACCTGGGAGGGAGAGGGAGGCCTGAGAGCCAGAGGATGCTACAAATAACCAGGAAAAGGCATGGGGTACAATCAACTCCATGCTCTACACAGGTAAACTGAGTGAGAACAAAGAATAGAACCCAGGAATCCTGTCTCTGTCCACTAGACTCCACTCCCAGAACCGGGGTGAGAACCCAGGAGTCCCAGCCGCATCCCACCCTGCTCCAACAGACCCCGCTCCCGGAACTGGGGTGAAAACCCAGGAGTCCTGGCTCTCAGTCCCACTAGACCCCCTCCCGCTCAACCCTCCTTCTTTTTTTGTTCTGAAAAACACTTCAAATGAAAAAATCTTTCTCCGATAAAACCCAGACTGGCCCCGGGGGCCGACCCTGCTGCTTTTATCCCCCTCCTCCCCCGGCCCCGGCTCAGCTCCTGGATTCCTGGAACCCCTCTTCAAAGGAAACCGCAAGGCAAGGCAAAAAAAGCCACAGCCCGAGCTGGCAAAGTATGACAGAAACTCCGGCCCCCCTCCCGCCCCGCGGGGCGCCAGGGGAACCCAGCCTGGGGGAGCTGGGTGGCTCAGGGATCCCAGCCCCATGCCCGGGTGGCTCAGCTGGGTGCCGTGTGGCCAGGAGCGAGGGGCCAGGCGGGCCCACCTGGCAGCCGCCCCAGCACCGGCCGCTGCGTGGTCGGGAAAGTTGCTGATGGAAAAAACCTCTGAGCTGCTGCTAAAAATAACCCTCCCTTTCCCCCCAGGAGGTATTTTTAGCCCAGCTGGGGCTAGAGTGATCGGCCCTTGGCGTCAGAGGCCAGGAAACTCTGGGCACCCCGGCCTGCCCGAGGCAGGAGCCTCGGCACACCCCGGGCTGCTCTGCAACCAGCCGCGCCCCGGGCTGCAGAGGGACGGGGATGGGGGGGCACGTGCAGGGAGCCCTGCCAGCAACTGCCCGCTTATTTCCCAGCCCTGCGGGGTTGTGGGGAGCACCAGGTCACCTCCTAGAAGGGGCCAAATCCCACTCTGCTGCCTCAGGGCTGATGGGGGAAAGAAACGTGGGCAAACGGCTCCCCTTCCCCCAGCTCTGTGCCTGGCCCACAGCCCCCTGCCCTTCCAGCCCTGCCCCCCAGCTCTGTGCCTGGCCCACAGCCCCCTGCCCTTCCAGCCCTGCCCCCCAGCTCTGTGCCTGGCCCACAGCCCCCTGCCCTTCCAGCCCTGCCCCCCAGCTCTGTGCCTGGCCCACAGCCCCCTGCCCTTCCAGCTCTGCCCCCCCGCCAGCTCTGTGCCTGACCCACAGCCCCCTGCCCTTCCAGCCCTGCCCCCCAGCTCTGTGCACGGCCCACGGCCCATGGCCCACAGCCCCCTGCCCTTCCAGCCCTGCCCGCCCCCCAGCTCTGTGGCTGGCCCACAGCCCCCTGCCCTTCCAGCCCTGCCCCCCAGCTCTGTGCACGGCCCATGGCCCACAGCCCCCTGCCCTTCCAGCCCTGCCTGCCCCCCAGCTCTGTGCCTGGCCCACAGCCCCCTGCCCTTCCAGCCCTGCCCCCCAGCTCTGTGCACGGCCCACGGCCCATGGCCCACAGCCCCCTGCCCTTCCAGCCCTGCCTGCCCCCCAGTTCTGTGCCTGGCCCACAGCCCCCTGCCCTTCCAGCCCTGCCCCCCCAGCTCTGTGCATGGCCCATGGCCCACGGCCCCCTGCCGTTCCAGCCCTGCCTGCCCCCCAGTTCTGTGCCTGGCCCACAGCCCCCTGCCCTTCCAGCCCTGCCCCCCAGCTCTGTGCATGGCCCATGGCCCACGGCCCCCTGCCCTTCCAGCCCTGCCCCCCCGCCAGCTCTGTGCATGACCCACGGCCCCCTGCCCTTCCAGCCCTGCCCCCCCCCGCCCCCACCAGCTCTGTGCCTGGCCCTCAGTTCCCAGGCATAGTCCTCTGCCGTTCCAGCCCCCCTTCTGCACCCGTCCCCAGTCACTCCCCCTGCTTGCTATTCCAGCCCTGGGATTTCTACCTGCCCCCCACCCACAAGCGCTGCTGATGCTCCCTAATCCCAGATATTTGTCCACAGCTGCCGGTGTCCATGTTTAGCGCATGACTGTATGTGTGCGTGTGCGCGTGTGCGTGTGTGCGTACGTGTATTTGGGTGTGCGTGTGTGCGCGCGTGTGTGTGTGCGTGTGCGTACGTGTGTTTGGGTGTGTGTGTGCGCGCGTATGTGTGTGTGTGTGTGTGTGCGTATGTGTGTTTGGGTGTGCGTGTGTGTGCGCGTGTATGTGTGCGCATGTGTGCGCGCGTGTGTGCATGCACGCATGTGTGTGCGTGTGTTTGTGTGTGTGTGCGTGCGTGCGTGTGCATGTGTGCGCGCATGTGTGTGCGCGTGTGTGCGTGTGCGTGCGTGTGCGTGCGTGTGCATATGTGCGTTTGTGTGCGCGCGCGTGTGCGTGCGTGCATGTGTGCGCGCATGTGTGCGTGCGTGTGCATGTGTGCATATGTGCGTTTGTGTGTGTGTGCATGTGTGTGCGTTTGTGTGTGTGCGTGTGTGTGTGTGCATGTGTGCGTGTGTGCGTGTGCGTGCGTGTGCGTGTGTGTGCGTGTGCGTATGTGCGTTTGTGTGCGCGTGCGTGTGCGTGCGTGCGTGTGTGCGCGCATGTGTGCGTGCGTGTGCATGTGTGCATATGTGCGTTTGTGTGTGTGTGTGCGTTTGTGTGTGTGCGTGTGTGTGCGCATGTGTGTGCGTGTGTGCGCGCGCGTGTGTGTGTGTGCGGGGGTGTGTGTGTGCGTGCATGTGCGTGTGTGCATATGTGCGTTTGTGTGTGTGCGTGCGTGTGTGCACGTGTGTGTGTGCACGCACACACGCGCTGCCTGGGCAGGTGTATTTCTGTGCCTGCATCAGCATATCCTGGTGTGTGCGTGTGCGTATCTGCAGCCCTGGGCAGACGGGGTCGTGTTTGGGCAGGTCTGGGTGCGGCATGTGCAGTCTTTTAACACACACGCACCCCAGGCTGCGGCCTTGTCTCTCGGGCACGTGCCCTGCATTGCAGACAATCTGCCCTCTGTGCCCTGCATTGCCCAGCGGGCGAGAGGCCACCAGCTGGGCGGGGGCACGGCGCACACGGGCAGGCACCGGGGCTGCTGCAGGCTCCTGGGCCCGGCTCGGCAGATGCCAGGCGGTGCTGGAGGAACAGGGGGCTGTGCGGGGGGGGGATCGCCAGCACACATGTTGCCATCTCCACCAGCTTCCTGCAGCTTGTTAAGGAGAGTTGGGCACACATCCGGTGCCACGGGGCTGGCAGCATGTTACTCGGGGCCATTTCTTTGCAAGAAGGATCAGGCTTTATCGGGGGCGGGATGGGGGCATCTCCAGAGCTCGGGAGGGGTGAGATCCTCGGGGGTGGGGCCTCGCCTGCCCTTGCAGGGGGGGCAGCATATCTTGATCCACCCTCTTTTTCTGGGCAATCCCTTCTCCTCCCCTGGTATCCCCGAGGGACGGGAGCTTGTGAATCACCCACATGCTGCGGAAAGGGGGATCCCTGGGGCCCGGGAACCACCCATGGGTGTGGGGGAGGCCGCGGTCGGAGCTGCCCCCAGCTGTGGTGAGGGGGATCACGTCCGTTCCCCCGGGGTGACGCTGTGTGGCCGCCAGGGGCCAGGTCTCCTCGGCGTGAGGCTGCTCCCACGACACACTGGAACAGCTCAGGGCTGGTGCAACCCATGACGCCACCGAGGGCTGGGGACTTCCAGTTGTCACCCCCCCTCCCCGTGCGCACTGTACTTCCTGCTGGGGGCGGGGAGGGCTCAGTGGGCGTGTGACAGCGACAGTCATCCTGCAGAGAGACACCCACCTGGGGCCTGATCCTGCCCAGTTCATCCCCACCTGGGATCGGGGCAATTAACAGCCCCCTTCTCCCCCTAAACACACCACCCACCAATCTGTGTCAACGCCCCCTCCACCCCCAAACTCACTCTCCTGCTGGTAATAGCTCATCCAAAGTGACCACTCTCCCTACAATGTGCATGATAATCAAGGTGGGCCATTTCCAGCACAAATCCAGGTTTTCATGGTCTCTGTGTGTATATAATGTCTTCTACAGTTTCCACGGTATGCATCTGATGAAGTGAGCTGTAGCTCAGGAAAGCTCATGCTCAGATAAATTGGTTAGTCTCTAAGGTGCCACAAGTCCTCCTTTTCTTTTTGCGAATACAGACTAACACGGCTGTTACTCTGAAACCTGCTCTATGAAAATGACCAGTCCCAAAGAAGGCGTCAGGGTGCAGGCTGGTGGGGTCCTAGTCACAGTGCCCTGGGCATCTGAGGCTGCAGTGGCCAGAGGTGGGTGTCGGGGTCCCCCCATCAGGGCTGATTAAAGGAACTTCCCCGCCTCAAGTTCTGGGCTCTCCCTCCTTCCAGAAACCCCCCGGGGGGAAGTCCTTTGCAGCGCTGGCCCTTGGGAGCTGCTTGGGGTTTCTGCTGAGCTTGGGAGCTCCTTGGGGTTTCTGCTGAGCTCATTTCTAGCCCAGGGCCTGAGCTCTCCCTGGGGCAGATAGGGAGAGACCCCCCCACCCCCATGGGGGAAGCCCCAGGAGATGGGCCCTGGCCAGGGAATCCCCTAAGGCTAAGTCTGTAGCTCAGTGCCTGAGCTGCCAAGCCAGTCCAGGGCAAGTGCATGGACGGGAGGCTGCCGGCCGCGCCAGGTGCTGCAGGGAGTGATGTGGGTGACTCCTCTGGGACCGCTCAGCATCGGTGCTGAGCCGCGAGGGGTGTGGGGTGCTGTGCGGCTGCAGGGACCCTCTCCAATGTGGGGCAAAGCCCCCGAGGCCCTGCCTTGTGGGGAAAGCTGGGATTCCCACCAGGGCAGGAGCAGTCACTGTAATCCTCATGTCCCAGCCTGCTGTTACAACCAGCACACTGCTCTCCTTCACAGCCTGGCCCACACTGCTGTGCATTGGACCTGTGCCCTGTTAAACAGCTGCCGTGCTGCACCCCAGAGACTGCTGCATTTCCGCACCCCTATAAACAGCCTCTGCTCCCTACCCCAGAGAGCTGCATTTCAGCACTGGACAAGGGATTTTGGTATAAACAGCCTCCAGGCCTTACCCCAGAGACAGCTGCATTTCAGCAATGGGCAAGGGAGACCAGTAGAAGCAGTTGCCATGTGCTGCCCCAGAGGTGGCTGCATTTCAGTGGCGGTTATTTTGGGCATGAGCTTGGTAATTAGGTGAGTTTGTAATCTCCCTGCCCTAGAAGAAATGCCAGGCAGAGCTACAAACATTGCTAGACTGGGCCTGGGGGGAGGTTAACTGATTAGCCAGGGCAGCGTGGGGCAAATCGGGGGGAGGATTAGGGGCCTGGTTTGCAAAGGTGCTGCCCAACTCCCCTGAGGCCAAGCTCCCATCGCCTTCTCCTGGCCTTGCAGATGCTCAGGTCCACAAAAGCCAGCACGTTTGGGTTTGCTCTCTGCCTGCCCGGGGCGAGGGGATCCAAACACCGCAAACCTCCCCTCCTGTGGGACGAGCAAACCCTTCTGAGCCCTGCTGCCTCCCATCCCCTTCTTCTTCCCATCCCCTCTGACACCCTGTCGCTGCGGGAAGGCTGGGCCCACTCAGCCCCCAGGGAAGGAGCTGCCCTCAGCCCCCCAGCCCATGGCTCTGTGTTTAGGGAATGGGGGAGGGGGGCAGGTTGTGACCACACATCCCCATGTTGCCTTTTGTGTCTCCATTGCGCACATCTGCTCCCCCGCCAGCGTGTGCCAAATCTCCATCTTAATGGGCCAGACGGGCGCCTCTCACCAGCAGCCGGGAGAGCCCCCGCCCAGCCCGGCTGGGGTGCAGGAATGCCAATGGTCCCCCTCCTGCTCTGGCCTGTGAAGGGAGCCCTGGGGGAATCTGCCAGCCCCTGTGTGCTCCCAGGGACATCCCCCCCCCCCCCCCCCCCCCCGTCCTGGAGCCACGTATTCTAGTGGCCTGGTGGATAGAACAGGGGACAGGGAGTCAGGAGGTCTGGCTCTGAGAGGGGAGTAGCCTCTGGACGAGGGCGTAAGAACTGGGTGTCAGGAGTCCTGCGTTCAGAACAAGGGGGTTTTTTAATCTAAAATCTACAGGTTTATTCATAAAGGGAAAAAGACGTGGCTGAAAGCGGGAACTGGTTAAATGGAATCGATTACATCCAGAAATGGCCAAGTTCTTGGTTCAGGCTTGTGGCAGTGATGGCATAAACGGTAGGTTCAAATCCCATCTCTGGAGTCCATCCGCAGCTGGGAGGGGTCTTTCAGCCCTTGGTTCAAAGCTTCAGTGTAGCAAAGTCCCCCCAGAGGTCTGAAGCAGGACTGGTGTTTGGAACAGGGGACTGGGAGTCAGGACGCCTGGGTTCACTTTCTACCTCTGCCACGTCGCCTTGGGCCAGGCTCTTCACCTCCCTTGTAAGTGGAGAGAACAGCCCAGATCTGCTCCCCTGGCCTGGCAAGGGGCCTGGAGAGCCATTGAAGGCCGGAGCTGGAGCTGTGGGAAGGGGGAGGGCAGATGTCTGCCAGCTAATGAAACCCGCCCAAAGCGCACCAGGTAGGACGGGGGGGGCGGGGGGTGGGGGGGACACTCAAATGCTGAAAGGGTAGAGCCAGGGTAGAGCTGGAGCAGCAGCCGGACACTCCAGAGCAGCAAAGAGATTCCTACTCAGCATGTGAGATTTGGGGCAGGGACCATCTCTGCGTTCGTACAGCATCGAGCACAATGGGGGCTGGGCCATGGCTCTACCCACCCAATGACAGCTGCAGCGCCCTGGCTCCCAGCATCCCCTTCCATTTCCCTAGACCCCACCCCCTCACAGAGCCGTGGACAGAACCCAGGAGTCCTGGCTCCCAACCCCCGCCCCCAACTCACTAGACCCCACTTCCCTCACAGAGCCATGCATAGAACTTAGGAGTCCTACCTCTCAGCCTTCCTGGTGTAACAACTAGCCAATACCCACTGTTAATGGTGGGGAGCAGGGGTGAAGCCAGGGCACAGCCCCCCCATCTCCCAAGGCTCCTACAAAGGCTCCTGTTTCCAGCCAGGATAGATCCTTCACCTCTTGCTTCAGTTTATTTCGTATGTTTTAACCCATCATTTGCTTCTGTCCCCAGTGCCCCAATCTTCCCCCAGACCTGGCCCCGCTCAGCCCGGGACCCAGGGAGCAGCACCTGTGCCCTGCACTCCTGGCCGGCAGGGGATGGGAGAACAGAGCCTCGGTACAGCGGGATGCGACAAGCCCTAATCGAGCCCCAGGCCCTGAGGAATGTGGTGAGTAAATCTGCCCAGGGAGCCGCCATTGGGGAGCCAGGGTTCAATCACCCCGTGAGACACCCCGTGGAGCCGGCCCTGCGGGGATAGGGGGTGGGGTGTGAGCTGAGGGGTGGGAGAGCGAGAGCCTCAAGGCCACCTCGCACTGAGACCCAGGGAATTTAGGCACCTGAACTGAGCCTCTGGGCCTCAGAGCCTGAGATCTAGCCCTGCTCAGTGCTTCTCCACCTCCTTTGGCCTCCAGTGGCTCAGAGCGGGGCCTGGGGGGCTCCGGACACCTGGGTTCCCATGCTGGTGCTGTCCCGCCGTTTCCCCTTCTGTTCTCTTTGGGCAGGCACAACAGGGAGTCACTAGGCACGACCGTAATGACAACATGCTTTGCGATCTATTAGACAGGGAAACTGAGGCACGGCGCGTGGCCGTGACGAGCTCCGGCTCACCCAGCAACTTAGCATCAGAGCCAGGAATGGGACCCAGGAGTCCTAGCTCCCAGCCTTAGATCCTAGCCACCCGCCCTCGTTTCCCTGGCTGGGAATGGAGATGTGCCAGCCCCGTGTGGCTCCAGCCTGGCCCCTGCCCGTTCCTGGGACGAGTGGGAGCCACGGCTCGTGGCGAGGGGAGTCCCTGGCCCAGCTGCTGCGCCTGCCATTTCAGCTGCAGCTGGGGGTGTTTGCGAGGCAGGTCACGGCTCCCATTGTCCCACTGCCTGCAGCCATCTGCCCAGCGCCCTGGGCCGGGTGGCCTGTGCTGCCGTCTCCATGAGAATGAGCCCCTGGGTCCTCCCGCTGCCGCCAGGCACTGGGCCCCCTGACCCCGTACAGCTGGCGCCCCGGGCTGGAAGCACATTAAACGCTGCACACGCCAGATGGGGGTGGGGTGGGGAGACATCTGTGTGATTGGGGGGGGGGTCCTCAACAGGGCCTTTATGTCTGGCCAGATCAGTCCTTTGCAGTGAAAATAAGCCAGGGACCCGGCTCCCCATCTCCCCCCACCCCATGGGCCAAGGCCCAGGCTTCTGGACCGGTTCTGATCCCGTCCCTGCCCCCCCCCCCCCATTGCCTCTCTGTGTCTGCCCACTCCCAGATGGGCGTCTCTCTCTAGCCCCCAAGTGCCCTGGGCAGGGCGGGTCTGGACCTGCAGGGACCCCGCCTGGTCCCGAGCAACGAGAAAAGATCATAGAATCACAGAATATCAGGGTTGGAAGGGACCTCAGGAGATCATCAAGTCCAACCCCCTGCTCAAAGCAGGACCAATCCCCAATTTCTTTTCTTTTTTTTTCTTTTGCCCCAGATCCCTAAATGGCCCCCTCAAGGATTGAACTCACAACCACGGGTTCAGCAGGCCAATGCTCAAACCACTGAGCTATCCCCTCCCCCCACCTGCACAATGGGCTCTGTTGGGGGGGGGGGGTCCCCACGCTGGGCACTGTCCCCCTGAGCCCTTTGTCACTTCACTCACTCCCCATGAATTCCCTGTGATATGCCCCCCTCCCCTCCCATGACCCAGGGAGATCCCAGCCCATCCGAAGCAGCTTGTGCCTTGCCCCCCCGCGTTGTCATACAAAAGGCAGCTACCCACTACCCCGCCCCCACCCTGCTCCCCACTCTGACAGCTGTTTGTGGGGCCTGCATTGTGCAGGGCAACTCAGCCAGCCCCCGGAACCCCTCCGCCCTTCTCTTGGCTGAAGAGAAAGGAAAGGGAGTTTAAAAAGGGGAGAAAACATGACTATAAACAATTGTTATAACCCCTATCCCTATCCTCGTGGGCATCACTGATCAGTTGCAGGGTGGGGGGTCCGTGCCAGTCAGGAGGACAGGGGACTTGGGATTTTCCAACAGGAATGTAGCTGCATAGCTTGTATGTGCAATGGCCGTGCATGTGTGTGCACATGTAGATGCATGTCTGTGGATGTGCACATTTGTGTGTGTGTGTGAGCGCACACCATTGCCCTCTGCAGGATGTAATCAGAAGTGCTCAGCTATGTGTCATATGCCCTATACTGCTGACAGCTAATGAGGATTCTCTTCTAACACTACTCGCAGAGGTCTCTGTGTGCGTGTGTGTGTGTGTGTGTGGTGAGAATGTACAAAGGGCTCTGGGTTTGCATTAGTGGAGCCCCCATATACCTTCTCTGCTGTGCCAATCCGGCCTGTGAGCCACACTCTAACAGCCTCTCTGGTCTGGGGGCCGGGGGGGCAGAAGCAGCAGCAAAAGTGACCCCAGTTAAAAACAAATAAGACACTTTCTGAACCCCCTGAACATTTCATTTGGGTTTGGTTCATGGGGTGTTTCTGTTTGCATCCACAATGGTTTATATGGGAGAGAGAATATAATCGGATGTAGTCGCTTGAACAGCAAGCTGGGAGTCCAGACGCCTGTGATCTAGCACCAGCTCTGGCAGGAAGTAGGGTCTAGTGGTTGGAACAGAGGGGGCTGGGAGCCAGGACTAGCCCCAGCACTGGCAGGGGAGTGGGCTCTGCCCCAAAGAGCTCCCAGTCTAAGCAGATGCAGGAAGGATCTTTCTCTCCCATCCTACAGCTGGAGAAGTGAGGCCCAGAGAGACTTGACCAAGGTCACATGAGTCAGTGGCAGAACCAGGATCTGTGCCCAGGTCACCTGAGTCCCAGCTTAGTGCCCTTAGCCCCACGGTCTCCCTTCCAGCCAAGACATTGCCTCAGGGCTGTTAACACTTTGCATCCTGGCTGGAATTTGGCAGCGCAGGAGCAGCCTCCTCATCCCTGCAGCTTAGGTCTGGTTTGATGTGCTCATTGGCTGCTGTTTCTGCTGTAGTTTGGCCACCCCCCAAGTGCCCGGGAATGACCCCAGCAGCCTTCCCCTGAGCGTGACTTAGATATCCTGAGAACATGACTGTCGAGTCCCCTCGGAGCCGCTCGAGCTCGCAGTCCTGGTTTTGTTGGTGTCGGTTTTTAAACGCAAGCTGAGAGTCTCACATATTCACCTGACTTAGAGGAAAAAATCCCCAAAAGCCTGAGAGTTGGCTACTGCCCTGGTGTGTGTGGTCCCTTTAAGGGGAGCTGTGGCCCCAGTCCACCTGTGAGGGGCTGTGTTAAGGACAAGGAGCCCATCTCTGTCCACCTGTAAGCAATTAACTGTGTAGGTGGCTGCTTGGCAGCTAATTGACGGAGAGCCCCTGGGCCAGGGTGGCATTGGAGGAGATGCCTGTAGAGGGGGGGCAGTGGGTGGCTCTGAGGTTATTGTGGCCCTGCCAAGCTTTCGGGAGAAAGGAGTGAGTGGAAAGGGGCTGGCCTGGCAGAAGCTAGCTGAGGGCTACCACTGGCCCTGCCCTAGCAGGACAGCTGGGGGCTCCTGCTCTGAGGCATGTGAGTTTGTTTTGCCTGAGAATCTGGGGCTCTGCCTGTGGGAGAGGACTCTCGGCATTGCGCTGGGGCCAGAAGATGGGTGGGCTGGAGGGGCTGATCGGGGGGTAGGGGGTTGTACCCTGTGAAAGGAGCCAGTAAATGAGATGTGTCCCCTCCCCAAAGAGGGCAGGGGGAGATCTCTTGTTCTTGGTGGCTAATGCAAGCCCCAGGAGGGAGCTGAAGGCTCTTTGCAGGGCCCCGAGGGTGCATGCCTGGGGGCGAGGCCCCCTCCCAGTGCCCAGCTATTGGCTTTGCTGTTCCTGCCCCAGTCTCAGCCCCCTGGCGCACCACCCCAGTGGACCATGTGGGGTCGCAGCACCTGCCTGGGTAGAGCAGAGGTGACATGGGAGTGGGCCCAGCCAGCCACCCCTGCCCCCAGGGGGTTTCGTAGGATCAGGGCTCAGCCGGCCGCTGCTGTGGTCTCAGGGTGCAGCGCTGGGCCTGTGCCCTGAGCCCCAGGGCCGGTGGGGGCAGCTGGGCCTGGGCAGTGAAATACGGTCCCTGCGGCTGGAAGCAGCTTTCCAGAGCCAGGGTCGGGAATGGCTCATCCTGCGCTCCCAGGCAGGAAAGAGCCCAGCCTCTCAAGCGCACGGGCCCCCGGGTCCCCCGTCTCTCTCACCCCGCAGCCCCCTCCAGCAGCGGGCCGCTCTGACCCCAGCGGGACTGATGGGGTTCATGAGGGGGGTGCAGGTCCCGCCCAGCGCTGCTCAAAGCTGGCACGTGCTCTCGCATCACCCGGGCCGAGGGGTCGGATGTTTTCAGTGGAAACTCCCTCCCCAAACACGCCTGCCCCTGGGCGACCCGGGATGGACAGGATGGGAAAGGCAGGAGGGGCCCTGCGCTCTGGCAGGGGGGTCAGCCCCTGTGGGGTGTGGCGGGGCAGTCGGAGATGAAAACAGGCAGTTAGATCACAGCCTGTCTCCGAGCAGGGCAGGGCACCCGTGGCCCGCCCTTCCCTGACACTACACCCCTTCTCTTTGAACCTGAGCGGGCTGGAGCGGCTGGAAAAATCCTGGCCCCAGCCCCGCGGGCTCTGTGTGTGCTGAGGGGCTGGCGGCCGGGAACTGTGGCTCCACGCCACAGCCTGAGGGGCTGGCAGAGCTGCTTGCATGGTTCCCCTCCCCTTCTCCCTGGTGACGCCGGCGTGGGTCTGGAGATGCCAGCCCTGGAGCGGGGGCAGTGGGCAGGCTGCACTGGTGCAGTGCCGGGGGCCGGGGCTGGGAATCTCTCTGAGGTCCTCTGCCAGATTTGGATTCAGTTTCCCCCTGAGAGTCCAGGCTGAGGAGTGGCTACCCTGTGGCACCACCGCCTGCCAGCCTGCTCTGGGTCGCCCTACGCCTCTCCCCGGGGGTTGGCACTGTAGGGATCTCCCCAGGCCTTGCGTGGGTGCAGCCGTCAGGCCTGGCCGTGGCTCGGGGCAAGGGAATGGCAGCACTGCAGGGAGGGGCAATTGGGGTCAGGAAGTTTTCCAACAGTGCAAAAGCTGCTTGCAGCCCAAGCACTGAATGATACACCCCCCCATAGTCCCCGCAGATGCGGCCCAGGCCTGGTAGCTCATTCTCCAGCCCCGTCCCCCCACCCCATAATCCCTGGAGCTGTTGCCCAGACGTACTGTACAGCCAGGTTGTCTGTCACCCCAATCCCTGGGATGCCCAGATTCAGGGCTGCGTGCCCCTGGGGAAACTTCCCAAAGACAGAACTTCTGTCACCCCACTGCTGCGTGATCCCACCTGCGGTGCCCCCCCCCCCCCAGCTTGCCCATAGCTGGAGCAGCCTCTGGTTGTCAGGTCCAGTTAGATGTAGCAAAGAAGGCTGGTGCAGTGGTTCTTGCCAGGTAAAGCCCTGTGCCATTTTTACCAGCTCTGCCTAGGGTCCATGGGGAACAGAGTGTGAATTAGAACAGCACCGGGGCAGCTCTAACTTACACCAGTGACAAAGCAGGTCCCTGCATAAAGGGGGCTTAAAGCCACCTTAGCTCACTGCCATCTCTGCCCCCTAGCCAGGAATGGGGTCACCGAGGCTCAGGCCCCTGCACTCTTTGGGGCTGTCAAGCCGGTGCCTCCCCCTCTTTGAAAACCAGAGAGAAAACTCAGCCAAAACCTGCTAGCGTCTTAGTTCGTCATTCTTTGGCACCAGCCCCTCGCAGACAGAACAACGCTAACCCAAGGCATGGGCAGCATCACGCTGATACATGCGGCTTCCCCAGCCCCGGGAACAACCCTGCAACGTGCCAGCATGCACGGGGGAGGGGAGTGCGGAGTGGGAGGCGGCTCAGGCTGCAGTTCTGCAGAGGGATGCGGACCCCGGAGTCCTGCCTGCCTTGTGCCCCTTCTTCAAAGGTCTCTTGCCCCGGGCTGAGCTGCCACTGTAAATCCTGCTCTTTGGGGGTGCTACTCTGGGGATTTTTTTCAGCCTTGGGAGAGATTAAACCCTCCAGGACCTTAAACTTTCACTTCCTCTGGGGCCAGGATCTACCTTTCTTCACTGTTGTTGTGCGTTGTTAAGCAGCTCCACCCCAGAGGCGGCTGCATTGCAGAGACTGGGAGGAAGTGGTTTTCCTGTACCTGGCCCGAGAGAGGCCTTGGGTTAAAAGATGCCCTGGGCAGCTCAGCAGAAGCTGCTATTTGATATTATCTTGACTAATAACAATGCAAATCAGTCCGCCTTGGTGAAAGGGGTTTTAATGGGGTGGGGGAGGGTTGGGATGAATTCACTATGAGACCTGCAAATGGGGGAAGAGAGTTAGCCTGTCCCATCTCATTAGCAGGGAATGATCAGTCCCTTTTCCAGAGGGGCGGCCCGGCCAGGCCGGAGGGGCGAGGGAGGCGACCCCAAATAAAGCAGGTTGCCTTGAGCAGTCCCAGTTGATGGGCTTAGGTGTCATGGCCCTGCTTTCCGTCCCCTCCTCGCTCGCTACGAGCCGAAGCCTCTGCGCTGGGCACGGTCTGAGGTGGGGCCTGTCTTTTCAGTCCGTCTGTACAGCAGCCAGCACTGCTCTGGGGGCAAAGGCGAGGGAGCTGTTAATTCCCACTGTGCCCCAAGGGCCGTGCCAGAAGCGCACATTCTTACCATTCAGCTAAACTGCCGGTGGTCGTTCATTGTTTCCTGTTCACCAGCTGCTGTGTTACAAGCCAGAGGTGGCTGCACTCCAGTGGCAGGCAGAAGCCCTCCCTGTGGATATTGGGTATTGCAGTCTACATTTGGGATCCTTCAGGGGCAGAAGCTACCCAAGGAAGCTGGGGGCCGTTAGACCAGGTGAACGCAGGGGCCTGGCACTCCAGGGCTGTTGCCAACCCAAAGCTCTGTCATGGAGAGTGATTCTTGGCTGGGCCCCCGGAGCTGATCCTTTCCGCCTGCCCCCTGAGCCGCCTGGTTTGAGTTGGCCTGTGCCCCCGTGCAGCGTGCCCGCACAATGCGCCAGCCCGGACCTGTCCCTGCTTGTGCCTGGGGCCACAGTAACCTGAAGTCTCTGCTTCTCCCCACTGCTGGGGAAGTGGCCTGCCGAGGAAGGCTTTTACCAGCCCTCTGGGTTGGGGCAGGCCTGGCCCCGGGCTCCCAGCCCAAGCGGTGCATGGTTGGCACCTGGTTTGCTTCGCTCCTGCTCCAACCACCAGCCGGACTCGGTGCTGAGTGGCCGAGTCACTCCGGAAGCCAGCTTTTGCTGTGTGCTGTTGTTGATGTGAGCACAGCCCCCGCCCACTGCTTCCGCCACAGCCCGGGTGTGATGCCAGGCATGGGTGGGCCGGGGAGAGGGGTTGTTTTCCAAGCGCTGCGTTCTGGGAAGCGGGGCCCTTTCATCCCAGCCCTGCTCCGCTCCAGTCGCAGCTGCAAAAGGACAAATAAACAAGCAGCTGGGCTGGACCAGCCAGGGCCTGGGAGCAGCCTGCCGAAGCCAGCCTGGACTGCCAGGAAAGGCTCAGCGCTCCCCCCGGTGCTGGCTGGCCCACTTCCTCCGATAGGAGCAACCTGCAGGAGCTGGCGGGACGGTCCAGAGAGATCCTGGTTCCTGCAGCATCTCTCAGGCCGGAAGCTCCAAGTCCCCAGAGCGTTGGCGGGGGGTGGGAATTTGTGGTCCTGGTTTAGCCCCATTCCAGAGACTGGATCACATCTGAACTTTGTGTGTGTGTGTGGCTGTAGCTGGAGAATGAACCCAGAGCTGGGAGGAGAACCCAGGTGTCCTGGCTCCCGGTGTTCTTTTGCTCTAACCACTAGACCCTCCTTCCCTGCCAGAGCTGGACATGGAGCCCAGGGGTCCTGACTCCTAGTCCTTCCCAGAGTGCATGGCCTCTGCTACGTGACACTCTGAACAGGAATCACCTGCTGATGTCGCATCCAACCAGGGAGCTCAGATACCGGCCCGGCTTTGAGTGGGACGGGGACTCAGCGGGGGTGGGAGAGTTGAGGAAAGGCCGTTGCGGTGCACACGTACACACACACATGCACGCTCAGGGGCACAGTGCTGGGAATGCCCCAGCGAGTCTCCAAACCCGCAGCAGGCTTGGCCCACCCCTCCCAGCTGGGGGGTGCACGAGAGGGTGAAACAATGTGTTTCTGTGGGGCCTACTAAAAACATGGTGAACTTCTCAGACAGGTTGAGGGAGGGGTGGTGTCTAAACTTTCTGTCTGTCCATCCCTAGATCCTGTCTGTCTCCAGCCTCAGATGTCTGTCTATTGCTCCCTGTCTAACAACCCCTTGTCCGTCCCCCCTCCCAACCCCGAAATCCAGATCCTGGTCCCTGGCCAGCATGCACAGCGTTTCCAGGTGACGTCCCCTTAATCTGTTTTCCATTCTCTAGGCCACTCCTGCCCCTATCTCTGCTGGACCTTGTGCCAGGGGCCCGCGCCAAGCTGCTGCCAGGACGCCGCTGTCCTTTGACCTGTACTGCCCTGGGTGCAGCTGATCTCCGTGACCCGCATTCTTGTTAATCTCCGGCCAGCCTGGCGCCTGCGGCGAAGCCGGCTCCATGTTCCAAGGCCGCTGTGCTGGCTCTCGGGGCAGTGGGCAGTCAAGGGGGCCCAGGTCCCCCTGTAGCAGCATCTCCCGCAGCGGGATGGGATGGGCCGCCTGGCCAAGGGCACACAGAGAGCGTGATGGGACTGGGGCAGCCTGATCTCAGGGAGAACCAGGCTTGTCTAATCTCTGCCCCAAGGCCTCTTTCCTGGTACCCAGGGCTGAGAGCCAGAGGCCAAGCCTCGAAGGGAATGCCAAGGCACCAGCTGAGTCTGGGCCGCTCAAGTCGCCTCTGGGAGAGGAGTAGGGTCTAGTAGTAAGAGCAGGGGAGGGTGGGGATTCAGGACTCAGGCTCCAGCCCCAGTTCTGGCAGGGGAGTGATGGCTAGAGCAAGGGAGGCTGGTCCCAGCTTGGGGAGAAGGTGGGGTCTAGTGGTTAGAGCAGGGTGGGACGCTGGGAGTCAGGTCTCTTGGCTGTGTCCCCAGCTCTGTCATTGGTGGTTTGACCTTTGGGGAAGTCTTTTTCCTCTGCCTCAGTTTCCCTGCCTGTGGCATGGGCATACTTAGCACTCACTTCCCCAGCTGGCAGGGGGGTGATGAGGCTCCGTTAACAAGATAAAACACTGGGGTGGGTGCCCAATGGCTGATGCCCACCATGATTGCTGCACATCCCCCAGCTCGGGAGGAGCCAGCCACGTGGCTTGCTGGGATGCCGAGAGTGCCCCGGGACACACGCCAGCCGGGCCACTGACTCAGCAGGTTTCAGGGAAGCCGGGTTCCCTCTCACCAGACATTCCTGCACCTGCTCAGCAGGGTGAGGCCCTCTGCTCAAGGCAGCCACCTTGCACCCAGCTAGAGAGACAAACAGCCCTGCCCCGGTCTGCGCCCCTGCGCTGGGCACCGCTGCCTTCCTGCTGCACGCCACTGGGATAGGGTGTTCTACAGGGCGCCCTGGGGCAACCGGCAGAGCTGGAGCCGTGGTGCCCAAGGGGCTGGGAGCATGAGTCAGAGTCACGAGCGCGTTACTAAAGAGCCGCCTTCTGCGGTGTGTGGCCCAGACCTGGGCCAATAGCTCCTGCTCCAGGTGGAAACTGCTCCCTGCTGCAGGCAGAGGCTGCCCATGGGATCTCCTGCCTGGGCCACAAACTCTGCTGCGTGCCTCAAGGCTGCAGCTGGCCGTGCGGGCCCAGGTTCTAGCCACTGTCCCCTTGGGCAAGTTGCTTCCCGGCTTTGTGCCTCAGTTTCTCTGCCTGGATGGTGGCAGGAAAGCCCCTATAGCTGCTGTGGGTCAGAGCAGGGGCCCTTCTGGTCGCTGTCCTGGTTATGGGACTAGCTGTTCTCTGGGTGCCCCCAATGCCCACCACATTAACCCAGTGCAGTAAGGGTTGATATGCCCGGGGGTATAGATCAGGGTGAACTTGTGCCTGCAAAGATAGTGGGGTTAGAGTGGGGCTGGGAGCCAGGACTCCTGGGTTCTAGTCCTGCTCTGGAAGGTGTGGAGGGGGGGGAGGGGTCTAGGTTAGAGCAGGGAGCCCTAGGAGTTGTGGGGGGCCCTGACTTCTATTCACGAGTGTGCCCTTGATTTTCTGTCAAGTCCCTTCCCCAGTCTGTGCCTTTGTTTCCCCTCTTGTGGACGGGGCCAGGTACCACCTTTGGCATGGATGTCGCTGGGAGCCACAGGAAGTTGGCACCTGCGGGTGGGGCGGGGCTCTGAATCGAAAGCCTCTGGAAGAGGGCAGAGGAGTCTTGTGAGAATTCAGGAGGCTGTGGCTGGGAACCAGCAGGGTGCCTGCCCCTGGCAAGGTCTGGCATGAGTCTAGGGATGGGACGGTGCCCGCTTTCCCCGCCCGCTGTTCCCATTTCTCCCTGCTCTTGTTGCTAAGTTTCCCATTTCCTCTGTTGTAACCGGCCGCACCCTCCTGCCCCCAGGCCATGCCCCAGAATCGAGTGGCCACCGGGATGGCTCAACCCATCCCCTAGCGCTGAGCCCTGGAAGGCAGCTGGGCCCTGCCCTGGGCTGTCACGCGAGCGGGGCTGGCTCCCGATGTTTACTGTTCTCGCTAACACACTCTCCGTAGGGCGTGTGCTTCCCCCAGCCCTGCTCCTGGCCGGAGCTGTCCTAGGAAGGTGGGTCCCTGAGGAGACAAAGGCAGCTGCTTCCCTTTGCCTCCGCGGTGGGCACCTAGAGCACCCACAGCGTTGTAGGGACGCTAATTGGGGCGCACTGGAGTGAGCTCAGGACTGGGAGCCAGGACTCCTGGGTTCCATTTCCCAGTTCTAGGGGGGTAACATGGTTTAAGGGAGAGAGCTGAGGCCTGGGGGTCAGGGCGCCTGGGGGTCAGGGCACCTGGGGCCAGCACTCAGAGGGGCGTATGGGCTGAGGATTGGCAGCCAGGGTGCCTGGCGTCTGGTGCCCCCTCTGTGAGCACTGTGTGGTTGAGTGGAGAAATCCAAGGACAGGGAGGCAGGATGCCTGGGTTCTCTTCCTGCCTCTGTGACTGACTCACTGGGTGTGACCTCAGCTGAGTCAAGCCCCTGCTCCATGCCTCAGTTTCCCCATGTATGAAAGGGGGGATCATGAGACTCGTGCACTTTGGCAAGGTGATTGGGGATGCACATGTGACTGTCGCTGTGCATGACCGTGATGGGCTTCGGAAAGCTTGGCCTGCAGCTGCTCTGGGGGTGGGAGGCTCAGCCTGGGGGTCGATGGAGCGGAGGCAGGGCTCCCAGCTGTCCTTTGGGGTGGGCGCCTTGTCCTGATCCTCTCCAGGACAGAACTGGACTGGGGCTGCTACCCATGAGGTACAGAACGCCGGGCCACCTTGAGCCCATCACCCTGGCCAGCGGGCAGCAGGGCCTGAGCATCCGGACAGATTTCCCAGGACGCTTCCCTCCAAAGAGGGACCATCCTGGGGAATCCTAGACAGGTGGCAACCCAGCCGGCCAGCAGGCTGGTCCCTGCGCAGCCTCCCAGGCCTGGAGGGAGCCGCTACAGAACGGTGCCATGGAGATGGAGTGTCTTGCTGGGGCAGGGACACCCCCGCCCCCCCCCAGCTCTCGGCGTCCGCATTGGCCTGAGCCGCACTGGGAGCGGGGTGGGGGGAACCGATCGTCCTGGTTAGGGGTAATGCCAGCCCTCCCCTCCTGCCCCAAAGCTGGGCTGGCCCAGGGGGGTCCTGTGCCGGAGCAGACGCTCTTCATTCTCCCCTCCCTTCTCTCACCCCCGCCCAGTGTGTGTGTGTGTGTGGGCGGGGGGAACTGAGCCCCATAACATCTGGGTCCCAGATGAGGCCCCCTCCCCACAGGGGACACTCGCCCGGCTGTGCTGGCTTCCACTGGGACAGGGGCATGGGCAGGGGTCACACAGCCGGGGGGGAAGGGGGGACATTCCCAGCTGAGGCCTCTCTACTCTGGACCCCTCCATCTCCTCCCCAGCGGCAGCAGGATCGGACCCGGGGGCCAGGGCCCCTCTGACTAGAGCAGGACAACCAGACGCTGCAGCTGGGACTGCACCAGACGCCCCCCTGCCCCAGGGTCACCTAGTGAGTCGGGCGGTTCTTAGACTGGAACCCGGGATCCTCCCGTCTGCTGGACTTTTGCTTCCCCAGTGACAGATGGAGACGGACGGGGAGCAACATCCAGGCCCCCCCCATATCCTCCCCCCCCCCCCCACCGAGAGAGTGGGAGGTCCCAGCCTGGAGCTGGGAGTGGGGGGATGGAGCCGGTGCTGCGCGGTCGGGGACGGGACTTTTTGCGTGTTCAGTGCCCGGGCTCAGGGGCTTTGTGCCTGCCCAGCTAGGGCACCGTCCCGCCTGTGAAATGACTCAGTGGGCGGGTTGGCTCATCCCAGGAGAACCCCCACCAGGGCACCGGCTCCCCAGACGCTGCGGGAAGGAGCAGGCCAGCTCGGTGAGTAATCCTGGCAGTTGCCCGGCTGTGGGATTCAGGCGGCACCCGGAGTTACCTGTTGGGGCCTTCGCAGCACGCGTTGGAGTGGGGGGGAGAAGCCACCTGGCAATGGGGTGGTGACGACAGGGAGGTTCACCGGCGTGGGCAGGGCCCTGACAACAGAGAGATGTGCTCCAAGGAGATGGGGGGGGGGGGTGCGCACTGTGGGTGTGATCCTACTCACAGGCATGTGTGCGCATGGGCACTGTAGGTGTGAACTGATGTGCATGGGGGGTGTGTGCAGATGGGGGGGCTGTGTGCGCACTGTGGGTGTGACCCTACTCACAGGCATGTGTGCGCATGGGCACTGTAGGTGTGAACCGACGTGCATGGGGGGTGTGCAAATGGGGGGGTGTGCGCACTGTGGGTGTGACCCTACTCACAGTATGTGTGCGCATGGGCACTGTAGGTGTGAACCGACGTGCATGGGGGGGTGCAGATGGGGGTGTGTGCGCACTGTGGGTGTGACCCTACTCACAGGCATGTGTGCGCATGGGCACTGTAGGTGTGAACCGACGTGCATGGGGGTATGTGTGCAGATGGGGGGGCTGTGTGCGCACTGTGGGTGTGACCCTACTCACAGGCATGTGTGCGCATGGGCACTGTAGGTGTGAACCGACGTGCATGGGGGGGTGTGCAGATGGGGGGGTGTGCGCACTGTGGGTGTGACCCTACTCACAGTATGTGTGCGCATGGGCACTGTAGGTGTGAACCGACGTGCATGGGGGGGTGTGCAGATGGGGGGGCTGTGTGCGCACTGTGGGTGTGACCCTACTCACAGGCATGTGTGTGCATGGGCATTGTAGGTGTGAACCGACGTGCATGAGGTGTGTGTGCAGATGGGGTGTGTGTGCGCAGTGTGGGTGTGACCCTACTCACAGGCATGTGTGCGCATGGGCACTGTAGGTGTGAACCGACATGCATGGGGGGTGTGTGCAGATGGGGGGGCTGTGTGCGCACTGTGGGTGTGACCCTACTCACAGGCATGTGTGCGCATGGGCACTGTAGGTGTGAACCGACGTGCATGGGGTGTGTGTGCAGATGGGGGTGTGTGCGCACTGTGGGTGTGACCCTACTCACAGGCATGTGTGCGCATGGGCACTGTAGGTGTGAACCGACGTGCATGGGGGGGGTGTGCAGATGGAGGGGCTGTGTGCGCACTGTGGGTGTGACCCTACTCACAGGCATGTGTGCGCATGGGCACTGTAGGTGTGAACCGACGTGCATGGGGGGGTGTGCAGATGGGGTGTGTGTGCGCACTGTGGGTGTGACCCTACTCACAGGCATGTGTGCGCATGGGCACTGTAGGTGTGAACCGACGTGCATGGGGGGTGTGTGCAGATGTCGGTTCATATGTGCTTCTGCCTGGTTACCCGTGCGTGCATATCAAGCCCTGTGTCGGGACGGGTGTGTGCACTTAGCTCTGAACGCGTGTGCGTGTGGTTACATGTATCTGCGCTCCATGGTACGATTCAGGTCCCTGCGTACATGTTCCTGTGTGGAAATGGGCATGTCTGTCACTGATGTGCCCCCCCCGCGTATGTATTCGTATACCCAGCTTTAGCTGTGTGTCCTGCATTTGTGTGGTGCATGTGAGCGCAGGTATCCGCAGCACGCGTGTGTTCCCAGGCCCGTGTGCGCGGACACGCCAGTGTTGGCATGCACCCGTGTGAGCACGTGCAATAGAATTGTCAGTGCTGGTGTGACGTTCCCCTCCCCCACCTCTGAGAGATTAACCAGCCAGGGCCTGACTCTCAGCGGAGACACTCCTGATTTACCCAGAATAAGGGAGGGCAGAATCCGCTCCTTACTGCCTGGGCTTTGCCCCTTCCCCTCTGTTCTCCTGCCCGAGCTGGGACCACAAGAGCCGAACCCCGCTCCTCTGCTGGGGGTGGGGTGGGGGGGTGGATCAGTGCCGGAGGCGCCCTCCAGGCCAGGAGCCCTGGCAGTACGTGCAAAGCCCGGCACAGCGGGCCCCGATCCTGGCTGACTTGGGTCCCCGAGGGCCTACCGCCATGTAACTGTCACCGAGCACGACCGACGCCTGGCGGCTGCTCTGCGGCTGGCTCGGCTCCCGGCGTCGGAGCGGGAGGTGCAGACAGTGGGCCTCTGTGAGCCGCGCTGTTTATAAAAGGTGTGTGTCTGCAACCGGCTCCTTCCAACCGCCCCGCGTCTGGGCCAGGAAAGACATGGAAAGACTGGAAAGGCCAGGAGAGGAGATCCTGAGGGGGCGGGCGGGAGCTGCCTGTGTGCTTCAGACACGGGCTTTTCGGCAGCCTTCCTCCGCCTGGGGATGTGAGAGAGAGAGAGAGGAGGGTGGGCTGCCAAGCCTGTCTGGAGGGATCCTCCCCTCCCCTGACTGCTCCAGGGGTGTCCTTTGCAAATGGAGCCCCCACACGAGCTGCTGCCCTCAGGAGCCTGGTGGCGTCCCAGGGCTGACCCCCCATTGCGATGGCTCTCAGCAGACAGGGGGTGGGCCAGGAGGAGGATGGGGGTTTGCATGAGGCTTGGTGGGGAGCAGCGGGAGCCAGCTGACCTACCCCAGGCTGAGCTCCCCCCGTCCAGGAAGCTGAAACGGAGCGGGCAGCCCCGCCATGGGGCGCTGGACCTTCTCGCCCGGCTGCAGTCGGTGGGGTAGGCAAAGCTTCCCCTCCTTGCTGGCGGGCAGTGAAGGCGTTAACACTGCTGCCCAAGAATGCAGGGTCCACACTGACGCCCGCGGAAAGGAGGAGGCCGGGGTCCGTCACGCGGCGCTATCCGTGCAGCTCTCGCAGCCCCAGGCAGGGCCCACCCGCTGCGCTCTGCAATCAGAACAGCTGGAGACGTTTCACCGTGAAAGTGGAGAATAAGGGCGGCGTGGGGGGGGTCTCTGTGCCCCCGGCTAGTGCTGCCCCCCCCCCCCCCCCCAGCAGCAGGGCGTGCCCCACCACTTGGCAAACGCTGCTATAAGCTATGTCGCCCAAAGCCTTTCAACGGCTGCCCAGTCCAGCGTGTGCTGGGGTCACCGTCCTGCTGCCCGGGCCGCCACCTCTCCCCGGTGAGCCCCTCGCCCGTGGTACGGTGCCCCATTGCATCAGGCTGAGCTGAGATTCCAGCCTGGTGCCCTCTGCTTGTGGGAACTGGAGTGGTGCCAGGAGCACTGGGCCCGGGCAACCCCAGGCGAGGCCCTTCCCCTGCTCCGCTCCCCCCAGCCCTGTCAGCCAGCCTGGCCGGGGAGTGAATTTCGAGCATGCGCTGGTTTCCTGAGTGCCAGGAAGCTCTGACTCAGCACTGGCTGGCTGGAGGAGTCAGTGGCCATGCGGTGGGAGGGGTGTGGGGTCAGGTGAGCCATGTGTGGGTCAGGCATGTTCTCTTGGCCCGGGGGACATCGGTTACGGGGTGGGCAGCGCTGTGGCTGGGACAGTCACTGAGCCATCTGTCTGGCGTTCACTGGAGCAGCGCTCCAAGGCTGGCTGGGGCTCCTGTGGTTATGATTAGGGATGGGGCCAACCAGTTCAGACAGAGCATCACCCAGTCTGAACCTGCTCCTCCCAGCTCTTCACTGAACCCCCCAAAGCTTTGAGATCCTCAAAGGAAAGGCATAAAGCACAGGGGTCACAACAGGCACCGTGCATGGGCTCCCCGGCTGGGGGGTCACAAGCACTCTGTCCTGCCCAGGTTGCTGAGTGGGGCAGGGGTCACAGGCAGATCGGGGGGATCCCAAGTATAGGGGATCCCTGCATGGGAAAGGGAACAGTCTGTAAACCGCTGGGTCACCCCAGGGTTGGGAGCTAGGGTTCTGGTTCCAGCACGTTGTGCAGTCTGTTTGCAAATTTCCCCATCTGCCCCTCAGCTGGCCCCAGGCAAGGGCCCCCCTCCCCTGCCCAGCGCCTGGCAGAGGGTGCAGCAGGACTGGCAGGGGAACTGCATGTCTTGGTGTGCACATATGGCATTTGCACTGGCATGGCTGTGTGTGTGTGTGTATGTGTGTACGGCACAGGGCTCTGGCATGGCTGTGTGTGGGACATGGGAACTGGCATTGTCTCTCACTCCATCCCCTCTATTTCACTCTCCTCTCTCTTCCTCTGCCATCTGTTTTCCATCCCTCCGCTGCTGAGCCACCGGCCCCGCTCCCTTTCTCCACCCTGGGGTGAGCTCCGGGCCGGTGGGGTGTGCATGGACCCAGAGGGGAGGGGGAATCCATGCAGGGAAGATCTGGCTAACGTGCCCCAGACCAGAAAAGCCTCCAGACAAGCCATGAAGCAGAATCACTGTCTGGGCCAGCAGGCCCTGCTTGGAAAATCCAGCTCACAGGCCAGCAGGGATACCCTCCGTGTCCCGCCCCACCGCCTGGCAAGGACCCACCAAAAACTGCTGAGTCAGATGCTTCCAAGCCAGATGGCAAGGGAGACAGCAGGGACCAGCCGGAGGTGGGGGGGGGGGAAGGGGCATGTCTGAGGGATGGCCTGGGAGGGGGCCCCCTCCTGAGCTGCGGTGAACACCCCCAGAGCAGCCCCCCTGTGTACTGTACAGAGCTGGAGTGAGGGACTCAGGGCTGGGTGCCCACTACTGAATCAGGGGCTGGAGCTATTTTGGGGGGCAGGGCAGGCGTCTACCACCTCACCCTGCTATTGAGTGGGGGCCTGGGAGGGTGCGTGGCTTGTCGGGCTGGCTCATCCCCCCCTTCCCCTGAGCCCTGTGATTCTGCAGGAGGGAATTGTCCCCCTTTAACATCCCTGTGTGTGAAGACCAGCCTGCACCAGGGTCCCAGTCCCCCTTCCTATCCCTTTCCTGACCCCCCCACCCTCCTTCCAGCCTGGGGGAGCATCAGTCACCCAGTGCAGGGGGCTGGTTGAGGCCTCACATCCCAGACCAGAGGCCAAGGCCAAGAGCATCAGGGAGCCCCCCTGAAAGGAGGGCAATGAACCCCATTCCCCCTCCCCCCCTGGAGACTCCCATGGGGAACCAGGACAGGACTCAGGACTCCTGGATCCCATGTGCCATTAGATCATTTCCTGCCCCTCCAACCTCTGGAGGATGAGGGCAGCTGCCGTTTCCCACGTCCCTGCCGAGCACTCCCCTGTCCCGTGGGGCCCGCAGGGAACATGTGGGGGATCCCACCTGATGTCACTTTCTCATGTGGTTTCCCCACCGGGGAGGAGGGGCAAGGCCCAGCCGGGAGTGGGGAAGGGGGGCTCTGCTCTGCTGCTGCTGGCCAAGCCACACGCAGCCTCCACCCTGGGAAACGGCTGCGTTCTCACAGCATCTGTCTGCACGCCCAGCTGGCTCAGGGCAGGCTGCCACGGCCCTGGGATCCGAGAGGCTGAGCCACTTCCCGGGCAGGGCTGGGGCTGGGCACTGGGTCAGGACCGGGGGATGCAGCCATTGCGGGCCGGCTGTTTCATCTGATCTAGGGCTAAGAAGTACTGTCTAAATGCTGAGGGTTTTATCCACCTGTCTATCCCCAGACACACCTACCTACCTATCTCGCTCACCCTGGCAGCCGAGCTCACCCGGCCCATCGGGCCGTGAGCCTGGCTAGTTAATGCGTTCAGAAACCACCTTTTGTCCTAGTCTAGACAAAGCCTTAATGAACCAACCCGCCTTCCCCCCACCCCCTCCCCAAGGATGACTTAGGGTCCAGATCCCCTCTTCCTCCAGGTGGAGTAACTCAGGCTGTTGCTCCTGATTTACGCCAAAGGGAGCGATTGGAGGATCAGACCCCTCAGGGGCTGCTGGGACTTCCCAACCTCCCCCCTACTCCTCTACCATCCAGGGCAGCCAGTGCAGGCTGGCTGGCTGCAGCCCCTGGCGTTCAAAATCCAAAGGGTGCGTGCGCAGGGACGGGTTAGGGAGAGGGTTATTTTTGGCCTGGTTCCTCAGGGGTTGGGATGGTGGGGCGGGGGGAGAAGGAACAATGAACAATTAAAAAAGAAGAAAGGATGGTGGTTACCAACCCTAAGAGGAGGGAGACGAGATCACAGAGCGGCTCTGCAGACCCTGGGAAAGTAAGTGTGTGTGTGTGTGTGTGTGTGAAATGAACAACGCATGGTCCTGTGGGGGGATGTAGAGGAGCTTTGAGGGCTGTGATTGATTTTGTGTGTGAGTGAAAATCATGATTGTGGCTGTGTGTGTGTGACGATTGAGTATGTGCCTGTAGATACGTTCGCATGGTCATGTCTATAATTAGGCTTGTGTGTCTGTGTTATAACTGTGGGGGTCTGTGAGCGTGTTACATTCTGCGCCTGGCTGTACCGGTGACTGTGTGCAATAGGCTAGGAGTTTGTTGCATGCGTTGTCGAATTGCACGGGTGTGTGCGTCTAACAATGCGTGTACGTGCGTGCAACACCACGCGTCCCGTTGTGCTTGCCTGTGGTGTGAGTGCGTGTGCACGAGCCCATGTAGGTCGTTGTGCCTGTCTGTAATTGGGGCGCGGGGGGGGCGGGGGGAGGTGTTTGCAATGCCCTGTACCCAGCTGTGCTTCTATTCAGGGCTGCCCGTGTTTCAGCGATGGTGAGATTTTTCCCTGCGTGTGTTACTGGATGGGGACCATGGTAACGCTGCACACACGGTCCGCCTGGGGGTGTACAGCTGGCATGCTGCTTGGCATGTGCCCACCAGCCTGAGTGCGGCTCCCGGCGCCATCCGAGATGCCCATATGTAGCCTCGGCGCCCTCCTCCCACTGAGCACCAAGCTGCTGCAGCTGGGGCCTTGGTGCTGCTATTCAGAGGGGTTTCAGTGACGGGCTCCCCTCTCATGCCCCGTCAGGGGAAGGGGAGCTGGGCGGGGCTTGGCTGCCAGTGCGGGAGGGTTGCTCTGACAGGGGCCCAGAGATGCAGCCAGGGCCCACCTGTTTAATCCCTGCGGGCGGGAGAGGTGGGTCGGTATCATCATCCCTGTTCTATAGAGGGGGGGAAACTGAGGCAAATGGCAAGTCAGTGACAGTGCCAAGTATAGACCCCAGCCAACCCCCACAACCACTAGTCCCCACTCCCCTCCCAAAGGAGGGAATAGACAACTAGTACCCAGGAGTCCTGACTTCTGGCTCCCACCCCACCCGCCTGCTCTGAACTACTAGATGCTGTTCCCCTCCCACACCTAGAGCCAGGAACAGAACCCAGGAGTCCTGGCTCCCAGCCCACTGCTCTAACCCACCAGACCCCCCTCTCCTCCCTGGACCAGGGCTAGAACCCAGGAGTCCTGGCTCCCAGCCTCTCTGCTCTAACTCACCAGACTCCCCTCCCCGGGTCAGGGGTAGAACCCAGGAGTCCTGGCTCCCAGCCCCCTGCTCTCTCACAGGAGCAGCTTATCATTTGCCCCCAGTCCCACAGGCTCTGTGCTGCCCCTTACACTCCAGGTGCTATCAAGCCAGAGCCCGGCGGGCTAGCCCAGCTAAGGCAGGGGCTGAGAACAAACCCCGGTGCTCTTCCTGCATGGGAGGGCAGCAGGACAGGAAATCCAGAGCCCTTCCCAGCACAGCGGCTGCAGTGGGATCCTCCATGCCCCCGGCCCCCTCCCCTCCTGCTCCTTTCCTCCTCGGCCCAGGCTTGGCCTTGGCAGGGCCAGGGCGTTCCTCATTGTGTCTGGATTTCAATGCTCAGCAGCCCCCAGTGAGCTTTCCCAGGAGCCTTGCGGGTCCCTGCACAATGGGGCAGCTGATAATGCCTTTGGCAAGGGGCTGCTCCGCCAGCCGGGGGCACTGCTCCGGAGGGGGGAGGAGCAGGGGAGCGAGGGGCTGCACAGGGGAGAGGGAGGGTGTGAGGCTGCGGGGGGGGGCACTCAGAGATGTGGTGGGGGAGGGGAAGGGGGCACCCAGAGTTGGGGTGGGGAAGAGAGGGGGTGTGGGGTTGGGAGGACACATGGGGGGGAGAGGGCCCAACGCTTGGGAGCCACAGCAGGCCTGATCCTGCAAACGCTGACAGCCCCGTTAATGCCCTCGGGCTTTGTAGGGCGAGGCGGTGAACGGGGCTTGGCAGGATCAGGGCCTGAGGTCAGACCCCAGCCTGTGTCTGGCCCCTTCTGCAGCCCACCCAGTTCCAGGGCTTCCCAGACCCTACCCCCTTCCGGGCCCTGGACTGTAATAACCCTGGACTCAGCAGGATTTCACCAGGACCACAACAGCCATGATGCAACCCCATGCAACTCTGCTTTCTATTTAGATTCCTTTGCACCAGTCAGAGGTTTCCACCCCTCCCCCAGGCTATTTCAAGGATGAGGCGGATCAAAGTCAGCTGAGGAATTTAAGAAGGGCTGTGGATGAGAGAGCATGACCGAGGCTGGAATTTGAACCCCACTGAAATGTAGGCACCTGATCACACTCAGATCTAGTGGCCAAAGCATGAAATGGGGCATCAGGACTCCTGGGTTCTCCTGCCACGGAGCGCCATCAGCCAAACCGCCTCCCCTCACTGGGTCTTGGGCTGTATTCTGGGAGATGATCAAACTGGCTGGATGACCCTCGCAAAGCCGCTTTGAGATCCAGTCGCCCCTGAAGCTGGTTATTACTGGGGGAAAAAATAAAAAATCCGTCTGAAGAGCTTCAAAATCCTACATGGCTTGTGATGGTTGGTTTGTTTTTTTCAAAAAAGGTCCAGTTTCATGGAGGGGGAAGGTGCCGGCCAGGTCTGGAGTGAAACCGAGTCCGATTCCCTCTCACGAGCCGCGCTAGTTTGTCAGGACATTTTTAAGAATAATCTCTTTGGGTTTGGGGCTGACAATCCTGGGAGCGCTGGCGGGCTTTGGAAAGCCACCAGTTTCTGCAAGACAGGTGGCTGTTTTGGGGCCAGTGCCGCAAAAAATTCTGCGTTGAGAAACGGCCTGAAGTAGAAACGTATGGGAATTTTCATGCAAAATCTGGAGCAAACATTTGCTTGAGACCTGCCTCTGCTGCTGACCAATATGATCTCATTGTTTCCTTTTACTCTCCCGTCTGATTGGCTCCATCTGTAGCCTCGTGTCTTAAATTGGAAGTGCTCTGGGGCAGGGAATGGCTTTTGGTCTGTGTTTCTGCAGCAGCTGGCACAGTGGGCCATTAATAGGTCTTCCGGCTGCTCCTGTGCTAGAAATAATAAATAGTAATTGTCCTAATGAATAATCTGTCCAGTTTGTTCTTATTGAATCCGACATCCCCCCCACCCCGTGTTAACATCATCAGTCTGGGTGGTTTCTCTGTGATTTCCGGGCAGGTCCCTCCAGACAGGTTTTCTCCTTAGCCACCAGAGCCGGAAACGTCCTGAGCTGCGTGCGGCATTGCCCAACTCCAGAACAGGAGCTTTCCAGAAAACGCCGACCACCAAACCCCAAGAGACTAGCGAGCTGGCAGCGCCGCTGGACTTCTGCTGCCGTTTCCTGGGATCAGCCTTGCTGTGCTTGGCCAGGTCTAGCCCTGACACACAGGAACCCAACTTTCCTAGACCTTTGAAGTGCTGTAACTAAGAGGCAACTTAGTCCAGTAGACATGGCTCTGGGACAGGAGGCAGCAGCTCTGGGTTCTAGTCCTACCTCTGCTCTGTGCCTCGGTTTCCCCTCCCACCTTTTGTCTGTTCTGCCTGTGAGCTCTTTGGGGCAGGGTCTGGCTCTTATTGTGCATGTGCAGCGCCTGGCACAATGGGGGCCCTGATCTCAGTTGGGGGTCTCCAGATGTTACTGGACTATAATTAATAGCAATGAAGTTTGAGGGTTGGTTAGAGCTTTGGTCAAAGATTCAGCCCCAGGCTCCTCCACTCCTGTGTGGTTCATGGGGAACTAAGTGCATCACCTACTAAACCTGGCCTGGCCTTCCAAGAGTCCAGCTGGCAGCAGGCGGGTTGTTATTATTTATGTAACGCCCTGACAGCTTGGGAACCAGGTGTTCTGAGCCAGCCGCAGCAATGAGTCATTCATGCCTGACGAGCTCATCACACAGGTGAATTTTCCAGCTGTTACATCCATCCACAGCTCAGTGCTAGCACAGAATGTTCTCGCCACCTTGGGGCATGATGCGGCTGTCAGGAATGACTGAGTGAATGCACCAGATCACAAGTGAAGCGAGTTGGGTGGCCTTAGCCCACTGTGCCCACATCTCCTCATGCCATGGGCATGGGGCAGCAGGTGGGCACTGGGTGAGGGCGTGTGAATTCAGTGAAGGTTCTGTTAACCCTTCCCTCCCCCCGGTCTCCTCCCTCACCTGGTCCCATTGGGCTCAATAAAGGAAGCACTGGGTGACTGTCCATGACCTGTGTTCTGCAGCAGGTCAGACTGGGCCCTTGCGGGGTTAATCATCTGGGGCCCAATTGCCCTGCCCCTCACCAGGGCAAACGCCACCGACCCAGCAGTGACGATTCACATCATGTTGCACTGGTGTCGATGACAGCAGGACACTGGAGGATCCGCCCCGCCAAGCCCCTGCCCTGGGGACCCGGATCCCTGCCTGTTTGCACCACGGAGCTTTGAGAATCCCCCATCAGGCCTTTGCAGCTGCTCTCACTGAGGCCTACGTGGGACCTGCATCCGGGTTCAGAGACAAGCTTGGCTCCGGGCCAGACAGATTCCCATGATAATGTCAAAAAACGGCTGATTTAAGGCAATGTCCTGGGGAGATCACAGCTCTCCGCTCTCCGGAGAGGGGAATAAATTAGCCCCTGCTAGCAGCAGGTGTCGTATTTTTTCCCCTCTTTGCACGGAGTGATGTTCTCACCCTTCCTTCCCTGCTTGCTCTTATGAAACTGGGTTAAAGCAACATCACAGTGATGCAGCTAGCCCTGGGCTGTAGAGTTCGGGGGTAGATCCAGAGGACTGGAGGGCAGCGGGGTTAGCAAAGCCACAAGAGCCGGACACTGCACTCCTACAGGCAGAGTCGCTCTCACTGGGGATCTGCCCTGCAGAGGTCACTCGAGTGAGACCAGCCACACAGCGAAACGGCACGTCACGTTCGAGCGAAGGAGTCGTGTGCGGACAGGACTCAAGTTTGGGCCAGCACGAGTTATAACAGTTACCTCTGCAATAAGAGAAGCTGTTAGACTGGGGCTTTGTAGCCAGTGTTATGGGACATTGGGGGCAGGAACGAGCCTGGAGCCAGCCAGGGCACTGGGGATCACAGAATCCCAGAAGTCTGATCTGGCTTAGTGCAGAACAATTTGAATTGGCTTTCAGGCTAGGGCTGTGAGCTGGGCCTCAAGTCAGGGTTCAGTTCCTGGCTCCGCTACAGAATACCCATGTGACCTCAGACAAGTCACTTAATCACTCTCTGCCTCAGTTTCCCTACGTGTAGGATGGGGTTAATAATCCTCCCAGTCCTTGTCTGTATAGGCTGAGAGCTCTTTGGAGCACCTGGTACAACGGGGCCCTGATTTGAGTTACCGTGTGCGGGCATCACCTGGAACGACTGGGCCCTGATCTCGGTTACCATATATGGGCAGCACCTGGCACAATGGGGCCCTGATCTCAGCTGGGGGTCTCTAAGAGTTGTTGTAATGTAAATAACAATGGTGCCATGTGTCTCCAACCAGCTGTCTTCCCTGCCAGGCAACTGGCTAGGACAGGGCCATCTGACTGGCGTTGGATCCTGAAGCCCACAGAGCGAGAGAGGCAGCTATCTGTGCAGAAGACAGCGTGGGGCGGGGAGTGGGGGCGCTGGCCAACAGCAGAGCCTCAGGACAGGGTGGCAGGGAGGTTATGCTAGGGCAGCCTGGGGGCTCATGAGTCTCTGCATCTCCAGGCAGGCACCTCCCGAATACGCCAGGAGCCAGCTTAGCTCTGATAGCCCATCCTGCCACCGGGCCGAGGCTGTCAGCAGGGAGAGCTCTGGAGAGGAGCAGGCCTGTGTCCCTGGGGGGCTCTGGAGCAGAGGAGAGCAGCGGGGACCTCACCGGGCCACTGGCGGGAGCAGGGAGAAGCACCAGGGAACCGCCTGCCAGGGCAGAGTGGGAGGCAGCGAAGCTGCTGCACGGCACTAGCTGGGCGGCCTGGGCACCGCTGGTGTGTCTAGCAGGGCTCGGCTCGGGATGCTGCCATGCCCATTCTGGCTGCACAGCACAGACGGGGGAGACCAAGAGGGGGCGAACTTGGCCTTTGGGCCTGATCCTGCATGGCACCAGTGCCCCATGCCATCAGCACCCGACGAGGGCCTGGAGCACAGATCACAACACAGCCCCAGCATTGGCATACCAGGTGTCCTTTCTTTAACGGGTCCCCCAGAGAGCCCCAAACCAGAGCCACAGCCCCAGCAACAGCCCCCAAGAGACGTTCTCCAAGAGGAATGTCGGATCTGAATCAATCTCCATGCATTCCCCTCCTATATCTATCCCCATACACCCCCTCTGTCTGTCTATCTATCTATCCCCATATACCCCCTCTATCTATCTATCTATCTATCTATGTACCCCATATACCACATCTATCTATCTATCTATCTATCTATCCCCATATACCCCCTCTATCTATCTATCTATCTATCTATCTATCTATCTATCTATCTATGTACCCCATATACCACCTCTATCTATCTATCTATCTATCTATCTATCTATCTATCTATCTATCTACCCCCATACACCCCCTCTATCTATCTATCTATCTATCTATCTATCTATCTATCTACCCCCATACACCCCCTCTATCTATCTATCTATCTATCTATCTATCTATCCCAGACCTAGTTCCAAGTGCTCGCTCTCTCTCTCTGTCTCTCTTTACTCCACAAAGGGCAAAGGCATATCCAACTCTTAACCAAAATGAAATGCAAGGAAATTGCACCATCCTTTGCATCTTTTCTTTTCTTTCTTTCTTTTCATTTTCGCAGGGCCTGGTGTCTGGCTGTGGGGCAGGGGAGGGTCCATCTCTCTCTCTCTGCTTGTTTGTATTTTGGAGGGGCGGCTCCAGCTGACGTTCAACCTGGTTTTTTCAGCCGATTTTTTTTTTAAAAAAAGCAAAACAGAAAGTGTCTGTCTGTCTGGCTCCTGTGCTGGGTGAGCTGAGTGGGGGATGGGAGAATGCTGAGTAGGATGCAGGGGGCTGAGTGGCAGAAAGGGGGGGTCTGCACTAGGGATGGGGTGCTACGTAGAGCAGGGGGAGCTGCACCAGGGATGGGAGCTGGGGGCCCCGAGCGAGGGGGGAGGCGGAGAGACCCCCAGAGCTTGCGGGGTTCTCAGCAGCCCAGGGCACGTCTCCCCGTGGAGATGCCCAGCCAGGCAGCCTCCTTGTGCAGGTGGAGCCAGCCAGTTTCCCACGCTGCACCAAGGAAGCAGGCGAGGGCCCTTCCCAAGGTCACTGGCAGGGCACTGGGAATGCTGCAGAGTCTTGTTTACACTGCAATTCCCAGCAGGTCAGGGGCATGTGCCAGAGCAGGCCAGGCCTGGATGCGGGTTCCCAGCAGTGAAGGGGGGACCCGGGGTAGCTCCCTCCATGGGAAGGAACTCGCTGTGTTCTCACTGCACGGACCCCAGCCCTGTGCAGTTGACCAGGCCTTGCCAAGAAAGCCTCGCTCCATTCCCCATTGGTCCGGCTGCAGGGCTCTGACCTCCAGCCTGTTCTCTGACAGCGGGGAGGGCGGCCGTGACGCCAGAGGGAGAGGATCCACGTCCCCAGCCGGGTGCTGCTTGCCAGATGGCTCTTGGGTTTCCTTGTAACTTACCAGGAATCAGCTGACGGTTTCATGTTTACACAGAAGGACTGAACTGAGCAACACTTGATCCGTGCGGGACGACTGGGGCTGGGGGGGGTGGGAAAAGTCGAGGTTGAGCCGGGTTTGTTGTTGCCATCAGAAGCTGGGGCACAGTGGCTTTATAGTCAGTGAGAAATAAATAATACCTAGGGCTTGCACAGTGCTTTTCATCCATAGATCTCAAAGCGCTTTCCAGCCTCCTTCGCCTCAGATGGGGAAACTGAGGCAGAGGGCAGGGCAGTGGCTTGCCCAGAGTTCCCCAGCAATGCAAGGAGCACAGATGCAGGTAGAAGCCAGGTGTCCTGTATCCAGCACTCTATCCCCTAGGCTACACTGCCTCTTTGCCTAGTTAAGGCAGGGAACTCGCCCGGGGAGCGGAGAGGGACCCTCATGGCCAGTTCAGCCCTCACCTCCTCTGCTGAGGTTGCCAGTGAGGGGCCACTTCATGCCATCAGCGATGGGTGCCCGTCTCGGTGGAAAGAATCTGGTCAGGTTTTGTTAACTTCTGAGCTCTTGCCTTTTCCATTTAGGATGGGGACGGCCGTGACCCCACAAGACCGAGGCCACGTGGACAGAACCTTTCCAACGCGCGTCCTAGAACGGCAGCAGAGGGCTTGTGTTTGGCTTCTGCGGCTGGGAACGCTGCAGAACTGGGGAGTTTAGATGAAACAGCGTCAAGAAAACCCTACTTGGGTGGAGCGCTGCTCGGGTGGAATAAGTGAGAATTCGTCATTTGCCTCCCGGTGGCAAAGAACTCACTGCTCAGGGCCCATCTGAAATTTGGGGAAGCTGCCACCTGTTGGCCTCCCAGCTTCACACCAGCTTGGACCCCCACTAGCATTTCATTCTCAGGAAGGAGGTAATTTTCCCTGCTCCCTAAGCCTCCAATGTTTCACATAGTTCCTCTTATTACAGTAGCATCTAGTGACCCCCTTTGTGTCAGGTGCTGCACAGACACATGGTGAGACACAGACCTCACTCTGACAAACTCCGTCTAAATAGAGTGGGAGGGGAAACCGAGGCATGGCCTGGGGAACCAATTGCCCACAGTCAGCCGGCAGAGCTGGGATTAGAACTCAGGTCTTGTGAGTCCCCACGTGGTGCTCTAGGAGACAACACTGTGTCCCCGAGGACGTAATTCTCTTTTGGGAAAGCCTTCCTACTGCTGCATTGCTGAACAATAACCAGGCTGTTCGCAAAGGCTGCGGTTCGTTTGCACAAGCCCCTTGGCGGGCCCCAGGGTGCTGGATTACGCAACTCACTCACGGCTAAATTACCAATCTGCAGTTGGGTTTGCAGCACAGTCTAATTGGCTCCCACTGGTGTTTTGTAAGGACCCCCCCTCTCCCCTCCGCCCCAGCCTGCAGACACTTAGCATGGGGTAGCTTTATGGGCCGAGTAGCGTGTAAATAGGATGTGGGGGAATGGGAATAACTGAAAAGGCAGATTTTTCAAGGCGAGCCTCCGCTCAGGGCCAGAGGTTTCTCAAGCGTTCACCACCCAATTTTATTCTAGTTATTTTACTGAGAGTCTTGCAATGCTTGGGTGTTTTCTCTTAAATCACCAGCCCCTGGAGTCCTGGGATGATGGATGACCTGACTCTCAGCATCCACTGAGAACCAAAAAAAAAAAAAGTTTCTAGCCGTCTTGGGCGTGGAGAAATGCAGCCCTAAAGGCGCAGGAACCAGAAGGCAAAGAACGTGAAACCCGAATCTGTGACTCTTTTTAAGATCTCGTGATTTTTAAGCCAATCTTGTGATTTTTGTTGGCTGTATTTGTGAGTTTTGACTGCATGGGGGTGGGGAGAAGCAGAAGTGCAAGGTGCTGAGCTCCTGTGAAAACCAGGTGACCTATTTCAAAGTCTAATTATTCCTTTCCGCTTTAAACACAGCGCAGTCCCTCTGCCACCTCCACCAGGCTGAGTGTCTTCATGCCCTTCTCAACCACAAGCAGTGTCATTACCGTTCCTGCCCCAGACTTAGCCTCCAAGGCTATTTACCCAGCCCCTTTGCGTGGTGGACAGCAGCTCAAGGACAATGAATTCCTCACTGGGGCTTCCTTAGCACCTTTTGTCTTGGGACCTCACAGGGCTTATGTGGAGGATCTGGCCCATTGATTGGAGTGGCTGAGTAAAGCATCAGGCCGGAACATGCCTCGTGCTCGTGGCCCAGGTAAACAAGCGAGCAGCCCCAGCGCCCCGGGTGCAGCTGGGAGAGGCTGTCAACAAGTGCCCATGTGCTGCACCAGCTGACGGGCCGTGGCCACGCCGGGAGCTTGCTGATCTGCAGCCCCAGCTGGTTCCGTTGCGCCTGGCAGCTGCTCAGAGCCGGGGCAAGGAAACCAGGAGTAACGCTGCAGAGAATAACACCCCACCCCTCCCATGGCGCTGCCCACAGCTGCCGGGATTGGCCCGTACGCCTCTGCACGTTCCCACTGCGGCCGGAAATCCGGCAGCCCACCGTTGCCCCCGGCATCCTCCGGCTAATGGGCCTCCCCACCCCTGGGAGGTGCCGCTTCAAAGGGACGAGGCCACAGAACCTGTCAGCCGGGGCGCGTGGCTGCCAGCTCCCCAGCCGAGCGTCACGTGGCCCCAGGCTTGGACACGGGCTCCGCTCCCCCTTTCGCCGCAACCCCTGGCCCCTTTTAACCCCTTCACTGCTGAGCCCCTTCTTTCAGCAACACCCTACAAACCCTGGGTCGTGACCTATCTGGTACCAAGGGCTGCCGTGGGGGAGGGGGTGTAGATTTTGTTGGCAGGTACCTGGTACGTGAGTCAGCACCCAAGTGATGTGTTCCAGCCCCAGGGATTTAAGAACATGTTGGAGCCGATAGGGCTGGGAGTCAGGACTCCTGCGTCTATCCCCAGCTCTGGGAGGGGAGTGGGGCCCAGTGGTTAGAGCAGGTTCAGCTGGATTTTAGTTCACCGAGTGAGCTTGGGCATGTCGCAGCCCTTCTCTGCCTCAGTTTCCCCCCTTTGTAAGGTCCCATAGAAATGATGGCTGCTGCCTGTAGGGACGGGGCATGCCTTGTGCCAGGGATGAGCTTAGCAAGGCGACCTCAGGGAATGGCATCCCAAGAGTAGCAGCCGGGTGGGGTCTTACGTGCTGGCTTCACAGCCCAGCCCCCTCCTCAGCGGCCTGGAGGTATGAAGCAGGGAGTGAGCTCACGCAGCTACCATGCAGGGGGGGTCATTGCGACATACATGGGGGCTGCGAAGGCTGTCAAGTGAGAAGTGTGCTTTGCACCAATGGGGAGTGGTTCATACTCACTTTGCACAAGTGTGTATGATGATACGAGGCCGGGCGGTGGAAATTCAGGCCCTCTGGCCTAGGTCAGCGCGTTGGCTAGAGGGACCCGGCTCTCCCGCTCTTTGCCCCCTGTGGCGAAATTGCCGCTCCCATTCAGTGGTGTTTCACACCCACCCTGGGCTCACTGTGCACCGGTGCAACAGCAGGAGGTGCAGGGCGCTGGAGACTCAGGCCCAGAGGCGGGACGGATTCGTGGGCCTGACTGTGGCAGTGCAAATCAGGAGCATTTCCACGCAAGTCGGCGTCAGGCCCAGCACATCCAGGTCCCCTGCCGCCTGCCCCAGACCTGCGTGGCGTGGCTGCAGGGCCCTGCACCGGGCGCAGTCGGTTGCACTAGTGCGAAACGGGGCTGCCTCCGGCATTTCACACTCACTTTGCACCAGCGTCCGTGGCTCAGCAAGGGGCAGGATGAAGGCGATTCCTCCCTGGGGCGAGCTGTGCCCCGCAGCTCAGAGCCCCATGCTTTGGAAACATCTCAGGAGGAGCTGCCCCAAGCGCCTCTCCAGCTGCGGCCCCCTTGCTCCTGAGAGGCTGAGATAAGGACGGAGACATTGTCAGGGACAGGAAGAGGCAGATCTGGCCCGGCATTCCTGCCCTTTTTTGGTTTATCTGGAGCCCACCTTACTGCTCCCCTCCTCCCTCCCCCCCCCCCCTGACCTGATCTCACGCCTGCTGGGCTGGAGCCCTGTCTCCCCTGCCCGTTGGGCGGATCCAGCAGGGCAGCAGAGGACAGGGGCACCGCGTGGGGTAGGGGAGGGAAGGGGGTTCCTCATTTTTTAAATAAATGGGAATTTTCAGCCCCAGAAGGTGGGGGAGGGCTGCTTGCTGGTTTGTCATTGACTAGAATTCCAGTGGCCAGGGCCCCTTTCTGGCTGTCGGTGGCCAGGCCAGGCCCCTGCCCCCCTGTTATTCTGGAAGCACAAAGAGGCCCCAGCCAAAGTCACGATCCCATTGTCCCAGGGGCTGCACAGACACAGTCAGAGCCAGGCCTTGCCTCAAAGAGCTGCCAGTCTAAACAGACAAAGGGCAGGAGGGGAAACTGAGGCATGGTGGGGGAAAAAAGCTCAGGTGTCCTGAGTCCTGGCCTGGCGCCCTACCCACCAGTCCACGCTGTCTCTGAGCTGACTTCTGCAAGAGCCAGCGTGCTCTCCCTTTACGCAGGCTGGGCTGACCCTCCCGCACTGACCCGCTTTTCCTGCAGCATGAAACAGCCAGTGCGGGCATCCTCTTGCACCCTGGCTTTCTGGCTCTCTTCTCACACGCCCCACGATGTGAATCAGCAGTGGTTCCCTGCAGGCGCTGGGGGCCTGGCTCCCCCCCTCCCTGCCACGGCAGATCCGAATGGTGGCGTTTACCCCTGCTTTGGACTGGTGAAAAGCCCCCAGCTGAGCCAGGACGGGCTTGGTTTCTCACTGCCCTGCAGCTGGCACCTCCGGGCACTCCTGTGCAGTGTCCAAGCCACTTCTTGCCTGGGTTCTACACCTGACTCTGGGAGCGGGGTGGGGTCTAGTGGTTGGAGCAGGGGCCTGGGAGTCAGGACTCCTGGGTTCTGCTTCCAGCTCAGCAAGGAGTGTGTGGCTAGTGCTTGGGGGTGGGAAGGGGTAGTGAGTCAGGTTTCCTAGTGTAAGCGGGAGGAGAAGCAGGCCCTCTCCCCCCCCCCCACTCGACTCCCCCCCCCCCCCCCACCGGCTGCCGGGTCACTGCTTCTGGGGTAACTGAGGCAGCCGGTCACGAGCAGCCCCTCCCATGCACTCCTGCCCGGCTCTGACTCCATGGTCCGGGGCCTCCCTAGCAATCAGCCAGGGCAATAGCCCCCGATCCCTACTCCATCGCCCCATCACAGAGGGCAGGGCGGGGCAGCCGGAAGTGCCTGCGGCCCGTGAAGCCCTTTTCTGTCTGTGCTGGGTGCGAGTCGCCCGCTTGGTCAGGAGCCAAGTAGGGCTGAGTAATGGCTGAGCCAACACGGCGCCCCGCCTTTCCAAACGGCACCGAGGCACGATGCAGCCTAATTACAGGGGAGTGCCAACCTGCCATGCCCAGGGAGGGTTTGGAGGGCCAGGGACGGGACGCTGGCGGCAGGGCTGCAGGGGATGTGCGGGGGGGGGTGGGGGGGATCCAGGTATCAATAGCATGTACACAGGTTGTGCCCATGGATGCATGTGCGTATGTGTGTGCAGCATGGTTCACTGGCAGACAGGACACGGTGTTTTCTTCTGCGTGCCGGTCCCCCACTTTCCCTGAGGCACCTGTCCCTGTACAGCGCATGCAGCCACTCCCCTTCTTCACCCCACACAACCCCAGCTACGTGCACCCTGCCTCTGTTCTCCTGGCAGCCGGGGGGGTTGCTGCGGGTTTGGTGAGCCCTCAGTGTTTGTGTTCCCGCTGGGGTGTTTGCAGAGCCCGTCTCACAGGGACGCCAGCCCCTAGCCTCTGAGACAAAGAAGAAATCACAGCTGGGTTTAACTTGGCAGTGGGCCGGGGATGGTTCCAACCCGCCGCGCCTGGCATGGGGAGGATGGGGAGTTTGTAGCCACCTGGAATGGTTGCAAACTGGGCTAGATACAAGATGTGGAACCATGTGGGACCCTGCTCGGGGCCGGAACGCGAACAGGCTTAGGCTGGCAGCCAGGGCTGCCGAGGTGGGGGGAAAGAGGGAGCAATTCTACTATGCGGAGGGATCCCCCAGAATGTCTGTAATCATGGGGTAACTAAAGTGAAACGTGCGAGAACACTAAACTCATCTGGTGGGTAGAGCGAGGGGCTGGGATTCAGGCCTCCCGGGTTCTGGCCCCAGTTCTGGGAGGACAGTAGGGTCTAGGGGTTAGCGCAGGGGGGACTGGGAGACAAAGTCCAGTCCAGGTCCTGCTGACTGGCCCCTCCGTCTCCCGAAGCCCTTTCTCCTCAGCTGGCTCTGGGGCAGTGTGAGAGCCTGGAGAGTGAAGGGCACAAGGCAGCATCCCCCGGGCTCTGTGACCTCCTCGGGATTCCTCCACCTCCGTGGCAACTTGGGACATCCAGGCCAGGCCCCAGAACATTGCCTCAGGCTTGGCAGAGCTGACATGCTACCTCCTGTCCCAGACGAATCACCCTGCTGCTATCTATTTATCTGTCCCAGGGCCAGCCTCTTACCCTTGTATGGGAAAGGATCCGTCCCAGGGCAGGAAAAGCAGCAGCCACAACAAGGCACTCAGGGCTGCATCCGCCTGCTGGGGCCGAGGCCCGGGGAGGGGACCCCAGAGCCGGTCTCCGGGGCACTGCCAATGGGTTGGCCTCTCTGGCCGCGGAGCTTCTGCAGCTGAGTGGTGGGCAGGCCTGAGCCCTGGCGCTCAGGGGAACAAACTGTGCCGTGGGCCCTGAGAGGCACAGAGGGGTGCACACGCCCGGGAAGCTCCAGGGGGCGCCGCAGTCCATGCAGCAAGCAGAGTCCTGGGCTGTGGGTTAGCAGCGTGGCTGCAGCACCCGGGGGTGTCAGAGCCCAGGCGTGCCAGGGTTTGAGCGTGACCAGGAGCCAGCCACATTCAGGTAGGCGCAGGCCGTGCAGCGTGGAATGGGCCCAAGCCAAGCTGCCGGGTCAGACTCCAGGACAAGCTGAGGATGCAGCCCTCAGTTTTCAGGGAGCTCAGAGCTGAACCCACGGGCCAGGAAGGCGTTTTCCTCCCACTGACACGACTGCAGACCAGTTCCTCCCCCCACTGAGGGGTTGTATTGTGCATGTGGCCTGGTGGGGCTGATGCAGAGAGGTGCCATGGGCCTGTGAGCAAGTGTAGGTGCAAAGCTGCCTCTGCTCCCAGCCCAGCCCTGGGGTGAAGCTGGAACAGAGCAGCCGGTTAAATCAGGTCAGGGCGCCAACAGCGTCTCCGTCTCTGCTGCTTGAACTGGGAGCTGAGCTCGTGGAGAGCAATGGAGGCTCAGGGCTTGAGCTAGCCAAGAGGTGCAACCCCCGTGCACACACGCATACGCAAACCCGTGCACGCACAGACACACCCAGAGCCCAGCACAACCATGTACGTGCAAAAACCATGGACCCCTCCCCTCCAACAGAGTCCCAAGGTGCCCAGCACCCTGCAGGCTCCCCCTGTTCTTGTTGGAGCCAGGGGGGGAATTCTCCATTGTTCTCTGCTGGGGGGGGGTCCTCTATTCTGGGGGTGGGGCTGCTCAGCTCTGTGCCCAGGCAGCCAGGAATTCCATGCAAACAGCTGCTGCCCGCTCTGCCAGGCCGCGGGGTGACCAGGTCTTTGCCGTTGCCCTGTGCTGGGAGCAGGATCACACTCTCCTCTCCACCAACCTGCTTGCTAAGGTCACGGGCTGGGCCAGAAGTCCTGGGTCCCACCTGGCGGGGCTCTGGGGACGACGCTGTGCCGGGGCCCATCCACTTTGCACCAAGCCTGGTGACCAGATTTTTCCTTTTCCTTTGGCAGGCTATGGCCTGCCAAGGCTGCTTGCATCCCGGCCCCAGGACGTGCCCGTCGCCCGCCACCGGGACCCCTCCCGGCTGGCTTGAACCTGGCAGAGGCAGCTTCTGTGCTGAACAGTGAACCAAGAAGGGGGAGGAACGGGACGAGCAGGACCAACACCTTACCAGTGCGTAACTAATCATTAACCGGCAGCGAGACAGGGAGCCTCATGAACAGCGAGCGCTCGCTGCAGGGCCTGTGTGCCGTGGCGCTTAGCCACTGGAAGTGAAATTCACCCAAGAGTTCCTGCAGCCCTTCTGTCCTCAAAACAGGGCTAAGGAGGGGGGCATACTGATCAGCTGGGACTAACTCCCTGCCCCTGGGTGAAACTGACATGCACCGCATGGCCTATCCTAGCAGCACCAGCTTCACCCCCCACCCCAAAAACAAGGTCCCGGGAGAAGCCAGAGTTGGTTCCATGCGGCTCGGAGAGGCCCAACCAGCAGAGCTCTTTGCAAGCTCCTAGATTCGCCCCTCTGCTTTGGTGAAAGCTGATTGCAGCAGCTTGCAGGGTGTGAGTCCTTATCAGCGCTCCAGCCCCTGCCTTTGGAAGCTGCAGAGATGCTAGTTAGTGCCGCCTTTGGAACACATGTTCTTCCATCCCAAGGGCCCGGGGTCCTCACGGGTCGGTGTGGCTGTGACAGAGGCAGTGAGTGTGGTGGAAGCGAGGAGCGGCAGGTGGCGGAGAGCAGGCTGGCTGTGGGACATGGTGCACAGTGGAGGGATGCAGAGAGAAAGCTGGCTCTGTTTCCGGGCGTTCAGTGAAATCCTGCATCACCAAGGAGCTGTGCACCGGGAGTGAGGAGCCCAAAGTGTTTTGCAAAATAAATGCACCCCCACAGCGCTGAAATGCAGCCACATCTGGGGCGGCTGGAGGGGGAGACTGGGAGTCCGAACTCCTGAGTTCTATGCCCAGCTCTGCTTCTCTGTGTGGCCTTGTGCACGTCACTGCTCTGAGCCTCAGTTTCCCCATCTGCAAAAAAAAGGTGAAATACTGCTTGAGTGGTGCTGTGAGGCTTCATTTGTTACTATTGGGGAAGTGCTTGGAGATCCTTGGCTGGAAGGTGCTAGGGGTGGGGGTGTCATTAACGAACATGCCTCGTCAGTATCTGTCGGACCGCGCTCTCCCTCCTCCCACACCAAACTTTCACGCTGTTTGCTAATGAGGGTTATTGTCATCAGCAGCACTGAGGGTGGCAAGACAGCGTTCCAAGCAAGGAAGGGAAGGTGTGAGTGTGAGTGTGTGTGTGTGGTGGGGTGGGTGGGGGGGTGAGCAGGGAAGCTGTGCATGCAGGAGTGAAACCAAGGAGGAGGAAGTGCTGACCTCGCGTGCTACACTTTAGAGCCAGCTCAGAGCTGGAGCTGGGCAGGGTTTTTAAGCTGCGTGTTTCCTGCAGGTGGACAAGTGGCAAACGGGCCGTTATAGCTCAGACACCTAGTCTAATAACTAGCGCGGGGAGGGGTGGGCTTCAGGACACTTGGGTTATGGTAGAAGAATGAGCGTGAATAGTTAGAACAGGGGGGCTAGAATTCATGATTCCCATGTGCTATTCCTGGCTCTCAGAGGGAGAGCAGGGGATGGGGAGCCAGGAATCCTGGGTTCGCCCCCGGATGCTGGGAGGATGATGTTGCCTAGAGATTGGAGCAGGGAGAGTTCTCTTCCTGGCTTTCCTACTGACTCCTTGTGTGATGTTGGACAAATCCTACCCCATGCCTCAGTTTCCCCATTTGGAAGTTAAGGCTAACGGCACCTTTGTCAGTTGCTCTGAGAGCCATGGTGCAAATGTGTGACATGTTGTTGCTCGTGCAAGCTGTTACTGCCTTTGCAAATGCGAACATGCCATGAAGTGCACAACTGCTCTCTAAGGAAGACTGGTGTTTGGAATACCCCTGGAAACCGACCTTGGGGCCAGAACCGCAGATGGGGTAAATCGGCCCAGCTCCATTGGAGTCAATGGTCCAGATCACCAGGGAACAAAATCGGTGTCGCTCCATTGACTGCTTCAAAGCTTTGGATACCTCTGTTCCTGTGAAATAAGGGGACGTGGCTCAAGGGTTGTTAGGTTATTTAACCCATCTCTTTCTGCAGGGTGTTGACAACAGGGGCTGGCTTGATGCCCCGGCAATGGGCAGCCAGTAACCTGCAGTCCCTGTAAGTATGGGCGGCAGCAGGGAGAGGTGGCCCTCTACCCCTGCCCTGGAAGGACTAGAGGTGAAACGGGACTTCAGCCTCCATGGCCCAGTCAGTCCTCAGGGTCTCTGCCAAGGCTGCCAATGACGGGGGCCAAAGTGGTGACAAGGCTCAATGACATGGCTGCTCGGACTTGGGCTGAGACCCAACCAAACTCATGTCAACCAAGCTGCCGATCTCCCTACCCCCCGGAAATGCCAGCGGCATTTGTTCGCTGCCATCCCCTGCAGGAGGGGACAGCCTCAGGGGCATGGGCAGAAGCCTACACACACACACACTCGTGCATGCAACCTGCACAGGTGTGCAAGACCTTGAGGCTTGTGCACAAACTGGGGATGCACATGTATGTTCTGTGCATGTGCAAGGTGAGACGGCAGGTGGAGGTGCACGTGAAAATGTGTGCACGCCTAGGCTCGTGCCTCTGCACACTACCGCCTGCTCTCGCCCCCCCATCTCAGTCCACCAGGGCTCTCTGAGGTGGTATGTGACGAGCCGGCCGCCCTGTGCCCTGCTCCAAAGGAGAGTGGCGTCCCAGGGGCAAGGACACCCCATGAATAGGAGATGACCCTTCCTTTAGCAGGGCTAGGAGCGTGCGTGAGCAGCACTATCAGATTTGCTGGCTGTGGGGCCACTGGGCCTCCCCAGAGACCTAGCTTCTGAGCTGCTATCCTAGGCCTCACCCTGGGCTTCCCACCCCACCCTGGGATTGTCCAGTCCCGGGCTCCCCACTGCACCACACTCCTGACCCACAGCACCCACCCCTGCTCCCAGGATAGTCCCCGGGGGGAGCTGGCTAATCAGGCCAGTTGCTGTGGGCATGTGTCCACCAGGGGGGATAGGCTGAGACCCACCAAACCTAGTTACACGTCTGAGTGAGGATTTAAGGTCTGAACAGAAAGAGTGGGGCTGGAACCCAGAAGGGCCTCCAGGGTGAGAGCTAAGCTGGAATCACCTGCGTCACTTCCTCATTGGCTTGTTTGGCCACCTGGCTTTATTTGCATAGCCCTTTCCACCTGTTCGGCAGCGGCTGGCAGGCCAGACGCAGAATGCTTCATGGCTGTTGCGTTCTCCCAGGGGAATCCCCAGCTCTTCCCCCTTCCTGAATGCTTCCAGCCCGGCCTTGGCCATGGAGTTTGTTCTGGGAAACCGGCAGCCCTGGTGGCTGAGTCATTAAATAGCTACACTGCCCGGGCTGCCAGCGCCTTGCGCCTGAGGCTCTCCAAGCAGCGAGCAGCTTTTGCTCCTTCCCCAGCAAGAAGGGAGGGTGTATGGGTTAGGTAGGGTTATCACTCCCATGTCAGATATGGGGAAACTGAGGCACGGAGCAGGGCTGGGATGTCCCCAAAGGTTACACAGTGAGTCAGTGGCAGAGCTGAGCCTGGAACCCAGGATTCCTGACTCCCAGGCCCCTGCTCTGACCACTAGAAAATACTTCCCCCTCCCCCCAAATCCTCTCTTTAGGCCCAGAATGGGTGTGGCACGGGCAGTGATGGGTCAGATATCCCTCATAGCCTGCTCGGTGCTGGTGGATCTCAGCCCTGCATGCCAGCACCCACACACCCCCCACGCCCCGCCGTAGGGCCAAGGCAGGGGGGAGGGGCTCTGGCTCCAGAGCTCAGCTCCCCACCCCACAACACAGCTCCCCGCCCTGTTTCTAACAAGACTCCGGGCAGGGCTGGAGGATTCGCAGCTCCTGAGCGGCCGCTTCCCTTAGGGGGCCTGATCCCGGGTGGAAAGATTCCTGTCGGCTGCCGTGATGGGTTTTGGGTCAGGTGCCTAGGGCGGGCATAAGGCTGCGGGGACGTGTCTCTCGTAAGGGGGGTGCCGAATCCCCCTCTCCTCTGTCCCTCCCTCGCTTGGCCCCTGGGGATCAGATGGAGCCTGGGTGTCAGCCCCCGGCCTCCGCTCTGTCCCTCTGGGTTGTGAGCATCACTCACTGCTCAGCTGCCTCCTGTGTGGTTGGTGGTTGTGGTGACTTCATCACGGAGACACTGGGCTCCGAGTCCCTCCAGCTGGAGGCGGCTCAGGGGATTTCTGTTGAGCCCGTGTGGCTGTGAGAAGCCCCCCCCCCAGCACAGAGCGTGGGCGTGGAGGGGGTGAGCATGTGGCTGCCCAGCAGACAGTAGGTCTGCCAGGAGCGCGGGGGGTTCCCTAGCCAGGGAGGCTGAGGCAGCCTGCTCCTGGCAAGGCTAAAGAACCCCCCCGCCCCTGCAGCCTGGGGAAGGGGGGAGGGGGTGTGCTCAAAGGGCAGCTTCCTACATGGCAGCGAAATCCCCAGCAGCGCCCATCATGCCACCCCCTCATTCTCCACACCCACGAGCCGGGGCTGCCCAGCCAGGACCATGGGCAGCTCTCTGGTGGGGGGTTGGTGACAGCTTGGGAGGTCACCCTCTGGCTGGATTCTAACCAGCAGGCTAAGAGGGGGGCAAGGCCCCATCTCCCATTCCCAATCCTCCCAGCCCCCAGGGGAGGGGGTGGAGCTGGGAGAACAGAATGGGGCCTTAGTAACAGGAGTGCAGGGGCAGTGGAGACTGAAGGCCAATGACACACAAGGTGAGCCCACCCCCATGGACACCCACCCACACATGTGCCCACAGGAACATGCATGTGCCAGCACACACAGGGACACACACATACAGGATGGGCCCCCCCTCTGGCCGCAAACAGGTGCATCATGGACACTTGCCACTGCTGTGTGTGTGTGCAATGACCCCCCCCCCCCGCCCTGGCTATCTGCATGTGCAATTTATACACCTGCCCTTTTTCCCCAAACAGCCCCCTCCTTCTTCCATATTATTTATTTACATTCTTCCAGTTTGGGGAGATTCATCAGTTTCATGTTTGTTTCTTGTAGTTCCCACTCAGCTGCATTTCCAGATTTTCAAGCTCGGGCACAAAGCTGCAAGGATGGGGGGTTGCAAATCTTGCAGGTTGCAGCGGGGGGGGGGGGGAGAGCTGCAGGGAGCGTATTATTTGTGCAGAAGAACCCTGACTCCATTAGATTCTCTCATGTCGGCTTCCCTCCTCTTGTCTTAGGTCTCCACAGACGCTTTGCTCCCTGCAGAAACAACAGGATTTCCCATCAAGCCCACAGCCGGCACCTGACTCCCTGCCGCAGGGCTCTTGGGGAGCCCTGACCACAGGAAATCAGCTGTTCAGCCTCTATTTCGCTTTCGGGATGCAGGTCACCCTCCAGAATTGAAAGCAAGAGCTCTGCGCGGGTCGGCTTCACCGCAATAGGAGATAGGACTTGGGAATTGAAAGCAGCTCTCAGCAGCAGGGGCTCTGCACCTTCCACCAGGTGTGGTGTCCAAGGCATGGGCTCCCTACCCCCATGGGAAGAATCAGGCCCCCCTCTCCATACTTGCGTATTTTCTGCAGCCCCAGCAGTGCTTGCAAGTGCAAAGCCGCTGACTGGCAGCCAAGGGGATTAGCTGCAAGGCAGATGCCACCGGGCAGCCAACCCTCGTGTCTCCTCCACCCCATTAACCCCTGGGTCAAACAAGCCCCCAAACCATGGGGCAGGTCACTCCTGACCAATTACCTCACCCAGTCAGGAGGAGCTAGCGTGAGGCTCAGGAGACCAAGGCTCCACTTGCCACAGTCTTGCTGTGCGACTTGGGCAAGCCCCTTTCTGCGCCTCAGTTTCCCCCCTTCTCGCTCTGTAAAATGGGGACACTGGCAATCCAGCAGTGGACTAGATTTAAAGCAGTAGAGTGATCTTGAATGGGTGGGATGCCCCCCCCCGTTACACTGACGCAGCCGGTGATGTTAGGCAAGATCTCCCATTAGCTGAGCCTGTGTGCATGGCTGGTTTGAATTAAAGGCTACTTTTGCCAGCCAGTCATTGCTGGCTGTAGCCCACAATTTTGGCTCATGTCCTTTTAAATACCTGGCATCTAAAAAAAACCCCCTATGTCTAGTTCCCCGTTTATACTACACAGGCAGAGGCTGGTTTAGCACAGAACAGCTGATGCCCCCACCCTGCAGCAGGGCCATGGGGGGGCTTTTCTGCCCACAAGGCTCAGAGGAGGAAGAGATGCATGCAGATTGGAGGGGAAAATACGCTTCGATCCCAGCCTAGGAAAGCCTCAGCCGTAAGGACTCTGGATGCCCCAGGGGGGTTGGGGAAGTGGGTTGGATGCAGGGGAATGGTCTTGCCCTAGAACCAACCCTGCCCCCCCTGACACTTGGGGCCCCATCTAACCCTGCCCCATGAGGGCCCAGCTGCCACACCCCAGCTAGCCTGTGCTAAGCCAGCACTCGCCCCCATAGTGCTATGCGCAGGGTAAGCCGCCCTGATAGGCTCAACAGAAAGGGGCTAGCATGAGTCAGGGGCTTGTTCCTAGGTGCTCCCTGCTTCTCGGAGTCGGGGCAGAACCAGGCTCCTGCCAAAAGAACTTGTAGGTGGAAATGGGTCTGCAGCAGCAGCTGTGCTGGCGAACGCTGCCCAGGAGCAGCTAGGCCCAGGAAACGCACACCCAACAAGGGGTGCTTTCAGCTCAGCCTTGTGGGGGGCACCACCATTGAGAGGGAGGGGCTGGGAGATGCCAGGAAAAAAAAACTTCATGCACTTCAGTAAGTCTAATCAAACCTACACACTGATTATCCATGATCCTGAAGGGGGGGGGGGCTTTGAGCAAGTCAATTTAAGGACCTAATTAGCACTTCTCTTTAGCCCCCCACTCTCCAAACTTGGCCCACACTCCTTCCTCCACACCCCGAAACCAGACAAAATCCTGTTTAGCTGCAAGTAGGCAGGAGGCTGCACCAGCCAGCAGCTCACATGGCGTTTTGCAACAGGCCAGCCCTTAATTGCTGCTTGTTTAAGCCTCTTTGTCAATTTACAGAAGTGGTGGCGCCATGGAGCCAGAAAGCCACAGTGTTTTGCAAAGAGCGAGAACAGGGCTGCCTCCTGGAAGCTGGTTTAAGAACACAGCTACATCCTGAGCCGCTCACAGAGTACAGGACGTGCCGTGATGCAACATGCAGGGACCAGGAAGAGTCACAGCTTGACGGGGAAAAAAAATAAAAAAGGATGCAAGAGGAAGCGATATTTAGCGTTCAGAAATTTATTGCAAGTTCATTGTACAAGAATATATAGAATCACTTAGTGGCTTGAGTGCAAAGAAAAAAAATTGCAATCTTGAGCTTATAAATATAAGACATTCTGTCCATTAAAAAATAAAGAGTTCATTTGCAACTGTCCTTTTCAGTCCTCGCATCTTCCATCCACAACACAAAGCAGATGCAAAAAATGGAATAAAAATCCAGTCTCTTCCCCACCCTGCCACAGTAAGTCCTTAGCAAAATGTGGTCATGCCCCCTCCCGCTGCAGAGAAAGGGAGCGGAGGGAAATCCAGTCTTTTGCCATGGATCAGTGGCATCCACACCCCACGCAGACAGAGAAACACGTCAGAGAAACACGTCGTGCCTTGCGTACAGGATTCGAGCACTCTTCACGTTCGAGGAGTCAGTCACCTTGACTCAGCCATTCCCCCAAGCATGTCTCCTGACCGCCTGCTCCTCCTTTAACGGTCTCCACGCTGTCACAGCCCCTTTGCTGTCACAGCCCCTTTGCCATCGCCAGTCCCCTGGCGCTCCTCCCTTTCCACGCACACTGTCGCTGCCGGCCCAGGCTCTCTCCTCTCCGTTACTCCTTAGCTTTTATTTTGATGGGGTGGTTTTTTATTTTTTTAAAATGTTGTCGTTTTTTTGTTAAAAAACATGAATTCAGCACAAAACGAGAAGGCAGTGCCCGGCTCAACGCTCCAGCAGCGAGACATAGGGGACCCACTGGTTGTTACAGCGACTTTCTTCACAGTAACTGGCTACTTCCTCCAACCCTTGGCTCTTCCAGGAATCGGTGTGGGGATTCTGGTGGGAGAGGACACACAGATCCAACCGTTAGCAACAACAAAACGCAAGCCTCTTGGACGTCACCCCCGCCCATTCAGGAGACATACTTGAGCGGTGACCCACACCACGGCTGTTCGGTAACATACACATCACTGAAGCACCTTGGCTCAGCCCCAGGTCACATGGCCCTGCATCAGCACCACTGAACAATACAGGCTCCCCTCTACAGGGATGGGATTGACTCCCAGGTGATGGACACCCTCCCCAACCCCTGGCACCCAGCACCACAGGGGACTTACCGTCACTAGGATGCAGTGCAGGTCCCGGGGTTCGCTGTTGTCCTCCAAACTCTCCCCGAGGACCTTGGCCAGCCGCTGCATGCCGGACACCCGCAGGATGTTGATGTCGTTGTCGCAACAGAAAGCCTGGATGAGGGTGAAGTGGATTTGCAAGGCGATGTCACCCTCATCTTCTTCATCAATGGCAAGGAGGCAAAGCACCACGCTGTCGGGATCCCTGAAGGGCACGGGGAGGAAGCAGACCGGTCAGGATCAGGGGGGAAGACAGGCCCCACAAATCGACTCTCCATCTAAGGAAATGAGTCTCAGCCCTACCCCCCCCCCCCCCGCAGCTGCTCCTGAGCAAACAGCCAATGCCGGAGTGCGTCTCTCTTGCATCTGCCACCCCCAGCTCCCCATCACCCCCCCAGCTCCAGCAGAGCTAAGTGAGCTGAGCACCCCCCCGCCCCATCAGCTGATCAGACCCTGCACACGCCACGGCCAGCGCGACTTACACATTCATGAGCTTGGCCGACTCATAGACGCCGACGGTCAGGCAGTCCTGCCTCTGAGCCGCCACCAGCAGCTGCTCCACCGCTCCGCTGACGGTCTGCATCCTTTGGGAGAGGGCACAAGAGAGGGGGGGCGGCGTTAATGCGGAGCCGCTTTGGAAAGCCCGGCCGGCGCAGGGCCAGCGGGGAGCGCCGGGACCGCCGCATGCTCCTGCAGCGCCGCCAAGGAGGGGGACACTTACTTTTGGGCAGCGTTGTCGCAAGCCACCAGCTCTTCCAGGGTCATGTTGCAATTATAATCCACAGCGGCTTGGAGTCAGGAGGAGACGGGGGGGGGAGAAGCAGCAACCCTCAGCCCAAGGGCCTCAGCAGCGGCGCAGAGGGCCGGCGGGAGCCGTGCAATAATCCACTGGAGAAACAAGGCTCGCTCCTCCCGGCAGCAATCTCCCCGCGACGTCAGACGCTCCAGCTGCGGGTCAATCCGGCGCCACTCCGATTCCAACACCCCGGCTCCTCCAAACAGTCTCAGGGACAGCGGCCGCTGCGGGCGCCTTTTATAGCCTTGCAGAAGGGGCGGGGCGTCTCCTTTCCTATTGGTTCCTCGGCCACAAAGGGAAAAAAACCCGGTGCCAGCTGATTGGTTCTCCCGCTGGGGGAAAATAGCGAGTAGCCCCACGTGGGGCGGGGGAAGTTTTCCAAGGGAGGGATTTGCTTAAAAAAACACACACAAAACACACAGCACACGAGCGAGAGTTTCGATAGACATTTCTCAGCAGGTTTTGTTCCTGTGCTGGGCAGAGGCGTGGGATTTCCACAGAGCCCTGGGCTTGCAGCCGTGGGGGCAGGGCTGGAAGCCGTGCTATGTTCAGAGGAGATAACTATCCCAAGGGTTTACATGGAAATGCATGCCCCTGGAAATCCCCCCCCCCGCGCCGCTTTCCCAGGAAGCCCCCGGCCACCCTGACCCGGGCTGAGTCTGTTCAGGGACCAAAAAGCCACGTCCAGGCGAGGATGCATTTGGCAAAGGAAAAGCAGGGACATTATGCAAAGGGAAAACAAGTATTCTCTTCCACTCCGGAGCAAATTCCGAGATGCTGGGGGGTGGGAGGGGAGGAGGTGTCTATATTCCCAGGACTGAGCTCTGGAGCTGCAAAAAGCAAACTTGTCTGGTGAATTCCCTGCTATGCAGGGGTACGTTGCCTCCCCGCACCCCCATTTGATCAGGGCGATACCCATTCCACCTCGCAGGCAGAAAACGAAGAGCACCAAGTCTATAGTGTTGTGTAGGCGGCGGAGGGGAAAGGGTGAGTTAATCATGAGGTTTTAGAGCCAGTCATGGTTTCTGCAGCTTGCAAAAACTTGGTGACTTGTTTCACAACAACCCCTGCAGCGTGCATCATGTTTCCTTGGCTTGGACCTTCTAGGGGTCCTCTCTTTTCTTCTTCTGCAACGCTCCTTAGACCCCGGGGGTGTGTGTGTGTGGGGGGGAGGCGTACAGTCTTTACTGGGGTACACACGCTGCTGGCTGCAGACAATACTCGCTTCAGGCTCGCGCTCACGATGGGAGCTGCCTGGGTGGCAAGATTGATTTCAGGCCGAGAATTAACCAACCTCCAAATCTCCGGGTCCCTCACAAACCTGGGAACGCAAACAAGACACCGTGTACTTTCCCGAGCAGCGGAGCTGCCAGGGGACTTGCAGGGAGCGCTGCTGGGCTGGCCTTCAGTTTGTATTTGAATGGGGGGCGGGGGGGGGAGCTGCAAGGTTCGCATAACGCCCCGCTCTGCAAAGCACGTGGGAGGACGAGCTTGGAGCCTGAACTTTTGCAGAGGTAAAAGGTCCCCGGTGCAAAGCAGGGCGTGTTGCAATAGGCTTGCTCGAGGCTCACGTTTCGGGGGAGATTTAGCCCCAGGTGGATTTGCAAAAAAACAGAAAGTGCAACTGGCAGCTTGCTGCCCGGCTGGTCTCTCTGGAGACGCAGGCACAGGGCAGGGGGGCGCGTCACGTGGCTCCGGGGAGCGCCCCCAGCTCAGCGCCGAGGGGGGTGCAATGAATGACATTTCTGCATTGCAGGGGGCGGTGCTCAGGACCTGGGCTTCAGGCTGCAGGGGGCCGAGTTTCTCCCCCCTCTGACCCTTCCTGCCCGGGGCGCGCGGGCGTGGCTGCTTTGCACCCTGCGGTCGTGTGTTGTCGTTGCAAACCCGGCCGGTAGCTGCCGCGAGGCGCCCAGCAGCGCCGGGCAGACCAGCTGCCAAACCAGCCGGCGGAGGCCGCTCGCGGCGGGCAAGGCCGCCGCCTAGCGGGCCCGGCGTGCACAGCAGGCTGGCGGCTCCGCTTGTGACCTGAAGCGCAAACCCCCTCCCTTGATCCCAGTGGGAGTTCCGCGGGCATCCGCCCAGAGCCCCCAGGCTGGGGAGGCCCCTAAATACCTTGGAGGCTCTGGGCCTGAGAGACAGCTGGGATGGGAACCCTAGACCTATGCTGGAGGGATAAGAGGGTGTGTGGATGGGTGTGGGGGGATAGATAGAGGCGTGTGTATGGAGATCAGTGGATAGACAAAGGGTGTGCATGGGGATAGATAGGTAGAGGGGTGTATATGGAGATGGATGGATGGATGGATACATAGACAGAGGGGTGTATATGAGGATCAATGGGTGCGTATGGGATTCTGGGTGGACGGATAGATAGCTGGGTGTGTATGGAGATCAATGGATAGATGGATAGACAAAGGGTGTGAATGGGGATAGATACGTAGATGTGTGTATATGGAGGTGGATGGATGGATACATAGACGGAGGGGAGTATATGGGGATAGATGGGTGCGTATGGGGTTATGGATGGATGGACAGATAGAGGGGTGTGAAAAGGAATAGATAGAGGGGTGCGTATGGGGTTATGGATGGATGGATAGATAGATGGGGGTGTGTATAGGGCTGGATGGATAGACAGAGGGAAGTATATGGGATGGATAGATAAGGTAGCTAAATACGGTGATCGAGCCAGACTCCATAGTAACCCTACTGCAGCAATTATAACAATAAGTTAATCACATGTAGCCCTTACATGGCGCTTTTATTCTGAAAGTGCCTTAGAGACATTGACTAATCAACCCCTCCCCCATTGGGGTAAGTACTGCTGCCCTCAGGGAAACTGAGGCTGTGAGGTCCTAGGCGGTAGGGAGTGGCCCTAGCTGAAGGCTGTAGCGTTTTGGGTCATGTGAATAAGGAGGTTGCAAGGATAGGAGCTAACAGCAGGTCCCAAGGGGCTCACGCTGGCCATCCCCGGCCCTGCAGACAGCCCCACTGGTATGCCGGGCTGTAGTGGGCATAGGGGGAGATCACCCTAAATCCTAGCTCGGGGATGGCTGCCCCTGCTGATGAGCCATGCTTCTCGTTAGCATTCTTCCTCTGCTTTCCTGAGCCGGGCCGCTGTTGCGCTAGGCGCTGGGCAGACACAGAGTACCGCCATCCCCAAGCTTTCCAAAATCGGAGTCACCCCCCACAAATCACGAGGTTAACTTAAAAATCACAAGATCCTTTTCATTTGGCTCCTGGTCTGGGAGCCTCCAGGGGCCACGTGTTTAAGTTTTTCTCTGGGCTACAAAGGTCCAAGCTGAGATTCTCAGGTGATCAGGTGGCTCCTGCCGATGGGAGCTTTCAGAACGCTCCCCCTGCCCTGAGCACGACAAGCCTCCTTCCTGTGGCTAAGGGGTGACTTGATCACAGTCTGCGAGTACCGACCCGGGGAACAAACCTTTGCTAATGGGCTTTCCCCTCTCGCAGACAATGGTATTGCGAGGTCGCATGGCTGTCAGGTGTAGCCGGATAGAGCTGGCCTGGACATAAGACATGCATCTTGTACTGGGAGCGTAGCCATCGGGGCAATTCGCAAAGCATCATGGTGGGTTTTCCATCGCTGGCCATTTTAAAATCCACACTGTCTGTTTTCCTAAAAGATCTGCTCTGGTTCCAACGGGAATTATTTGAGGGCGGTTCCAGGTGTGGGCTGGGGAGGTTCTGTGCCCTGCGATGTGCAGGAGGTCAGACTAGCTGATCATGCCGGTCCCTCCTCACCTTGGGATCTGTGCGTCCCTGAGTCTCCAAGCCCCAGGTCTATTAAACGGCGAAGGCTCCAGGCCGTGTTCCAGTTTAAACCTCCTGTTGTTTCCATGTATTGTTAGTTTGCCACGCATCTCTGTGTGTCGGTCCCGACCCCCACCCCGACAGCGCCATCCTCTGCAGTGGGGGGGCTGGGTGCCCGGGTAGGGCATTTCACCGGGATGGAACTGTGGTCGGTTGCTGCCACCCGCTGACCTAGTTTGGTGACAGCTCACAGACGGTCACGGCAAGATATGGTGACAGAAAGAGGGTGCTGATTGTGGGGGTGCAACTTGAGACAGCTGAAAGGGGCCTGATTTTCAGAGGTGCTCCTCTTCCAGGTGTCTTGAGGTGTGACCCTCAGAACTGAGGGACTCAAAAAGCCTCCTGTGTTGGCCTCACCTTTGCTCTCGGTGCAGTTCTCTTCTGTGTAGGTCTGGGTACCGCACTGCTTGCCGGAGTATCCGAGGGCTTCCCCCTCTGTGCAATGGGGTGGATGAAACTGGCTCTGCAAAGCGCGCTGGGATCTGGTGGTGAAACAATCGAAGGGCTTGGCTTGAGCTGTGTCCGGGTGTTTGTATTATCTGGTTAATACGAGCTGCAGGCAGGCAGAGACCCACCGAAACTGCCTCTACTTGCATGCCCCAGGCGGATCCGATTTCCCTCTCCGCTCGGCTTGTTTTTAAGGCCCAGCCTCCCCATCCTGTTGTTCTCTGTTCCCTCCGGCTGCAGTCAGAGAACGTTCTGTGTCGGCCCAGGGTAGGAGCAGGGCACCCTGCCAGGTCCCTGCTCCCTGCCACCGGCCAGCCGTGCTCTGGCTTGGCCAGCACAGTGGTTTTCTGTACACTGATTGGGATTTATCCTGCAGCAAACTCGGCCCGGGAGCTGCAGAGACGGGGCTGGGGACGCAGTTTGCAGCTGGCGTGTTTCTGGGGCTGCAGGAAGTGCGTGTGTCTGACGTCAGCCAAAGGTTCCCCAGGATGCCAGGGGTGCAGCCTGGCCTTGTGGCTAGGGCTTTGGGCTGGGACCCGGTGTTGGGTGCAGAGGGATGGCGGGGGGCAGGGTAGTGGTGGGTGCAGGCATGCTGCAGTGGGCCTGCTGGGTCCGTGGGCACTGGGACGTCAGCGCATGCAGCTGCCATCAACAGCCAGGTGGGGACCACGTGAGCAGGGGACTTTGGCCGCGGCAGTAGGCCCTCAGCCCTCCCTGGGAGGTGCTGTCTGGAGCCAGAGCCCAGCTCCTGCGAGGAGGCAGCTCCGGGCAGCTGCTTCCACAGGCTTGGGGTGCTGCGACAGACTCTGATCCCCCAAACCCTTCGCTCCTCCCAGGCCTTGGCCTGGCTCCCACCAGCCCTGCGTGGGGCCCGCTCTGCAGGGCCCGCTCCCCTAGTGCCGGAGGCCCTTGTGCTCCCTGCATGCGGCATTCAGGTGGCATCTGGGGCTCCCACCTGGTTGCCAGGGCGACAGAGTTTCCATTCACCTGTGTTCCGTGGGAGGCTGCCACTTGGTCTGGGCAGCCAGATGGGGCTGGAGGCAGCTACTGCCATGGCAATGCTGTGGAAGGGGGGTAATTACTGAGACACCCCCAGCTCCAGCCATGTCCTCTGCAAGTCAGGACAGAGGCTGGAGCATGTCACCCCTCCCTTTATCCCTGTCCACCCCCCCCATCTACTCTCCGTATACACCCCACCCTCTCTCTGGCCCCCACATTTCTCGCTATCTCTGATCACTGCCGTACGTGAAACTAGCGACCCCCAGACACCTGGCCCTCGCCTGCAAGAGACGAAGCCCCCGAGCTTCGCCAGCCAGGCAGCTCTGGCTCCATGGTGCAGGTAGAACCGGCATGAATGTGCCTGGCTGGCAGGTGGGGGTGGGCTGGACCCCAGGGCAGCCTTTGCCCAGCTCAGCCAGGGGGGCAGCCCAGGGCTGGCTCTGCTGTAGCTGCAGGTGGGTGCCCTGGAACCTGTCAGTTCCCTGCGTGGGAAGCCGGGGTGCACCAGGGAGAGGCTGTTTCCTGGCTTGCCCAGAGCAGCAAACACCTTCGAACCAGTGGCCCCGGGGTATTAACAGAGGGGACTTCAGAGCCAGCAGCTGGGAACATCTCGGGGATCGGAGTGAGGCTGGCTGACCCCAGCGGTGGATCCAGCCCCGGGGCCATTCACTTGGCTTTGTTCCAGCTGCAGGGGCTGATTAGCAGCATGCGTGTCTGCCTGAGTGACTGCATCGTGCTGGGCATATGTCCGTCCCAGCTGCGGCATGTGTTGGGACCAGGTGATGTGTGGGGCATGTGGGGGAAGCCCCCCGCTCTCCTCTTGATCCCGCCCAGATTTTCTAGGCAACCGGCTCTGCTGTGGCTGCTTCATTCTTGTTCTTAATCCCTGGATTTGAGGTGCCTGCCAGAAACACGGAAACACACGTGTCTCTGGCTGCCAGGTGGCGCCCATGTGGGCTGCCAGGGCCAGGGACTGAGGGGCTGATCTGGCGATTGGTCAGGGAGGTGGGGGGCAGGCAGTGTTTACATGCATGCACGTGGGTGGGTGGGGGAGCGTGCATGCTTGCATGCAGGTGTGTTGGTGTGGGCAGTTGCTGAGTAGGCACGCGTGTGTGTGTTATGTGTACTCGGGGCTGTGTACACATTGGGTGGGCAGCTGTGTGCGGGGTGCACATGGGTGGAGGCAGGTGTATGAGTTGTGTGCGCTCTGGGTGTTGTCTGTGCAGGCTGTGTGTGTTGTGGGTGTGCATGGGCGTATGTGTTGTTTGTTGGTCAGGGTGCAGCTGTGTGTGTTGCGTCTGCTCTTGCATGTGTACATGCCTCTTGTATTCCTGGATGTCCACGTGTTACGTGTCTGCAGATCCTGGCATCAGAGAAACACCTTCACCTGGGTGTCTGACCCTGGCTGCCCGGCTTGGCACTGAGATGAGCTGCTGTAGTGGCCATCCTGATGAGGAGGAGTCACGGGCCAGCCAGGCCTCGCACGGATCCTATTCGCCAGCTCAGCGCGGCTCCTATCAGCCAGACCCCGCGGGCACCAGCTCAGCCTTGCTGACAGTAACCTTGGGCTGGGAGATCAGGCCCGGCCCATTTAGCTGGTGTAAGAGGAAGAGGAGTTTGGCAGAAACAGATGCTAGCCCCGGAAGGAACTTGTGTCTGCCACCCCACAACCTGGAGCGAAAGGCCACCAGTCTGCTCGGCACCCCAGCCAAGTGAGGTGCAGGAATGAAACAAGCCGCTCCCAGCAGGCTGCCCCCATCTTGACACCAGGTGGATCGTGACTTTCAGCCCCATGCTGTCGCTTTCACCTGTGGAACTCGCTGCTGCAGGGGTTGAGCCAGGCAAACAGCCCTGGAGAAGAGGGGACCTTGGCTGGGGGCCAGAATGTTTGCAGCTGTGGGCTCTTGGTGCTCACCAGTCAGGGTGTGATATGGGGGCGGGCAGGGTCAGGAAGGAACCTCCTCCCGCCCATCAGCGTATGGAGCTGCGGAATTAGGGGCATTACAGGGAGGAGAGCTTTGGAGATGGGATTCCAGGCCAGAGGGCTCCCGGGGCTGGTTGGTTGGAGATGGGATTGGGAGCAGCTGCATGGACCCCGCTACCTCTTGCTATGGAGACAGAGAGCATGTCCCCCCCACCTGAGTCCTTTGCTCAGAGCTAGGCCTCCGACCCGGGGGAGGGGGCAGGGGGGCTGCTGGGGCACGTGGCCAGCCATGCTTGCTGCCATGTGCCAGAAGGGACAAACGAGCACATGGGCTCCACGGGCAGCGACAGGCAGCTGCTCACTCCCCAGCGCATCCAAGGAGCAGCGTGGCAGGAGTGTGAGCAGCTGCGGGGAAGGGGGGAGGCTGTGATGACAAGGCTGCCGGGCTGGGTGTGTGCGTCCAGCACGGAGACGAGGCACAGACATGCTCCATTGTGTGGGAAGCACCTGCTGGCAAAGCATAGGTTATGAGCCGTGGGTATTTATAGGTGCCTGGGGGAGGCGGCAGGGCTGGTTCTCTCTCCGGTTACATGTATGTGTGTGGTGACGGTGTGCAAGGGGAGAGCTTGCGGTGGAGGATGGGGGGTGCGAGTGTGCACGGGTGTGCTGTGTGAGGGCATGGAGAAGGTGCTGTGTGAGGGCATGTGAGAAGGTGCGAGAATCGGAGGACTGAGGGTGGGAGGATTGTAGAAGTGTTTCTGCAGCGTGTGGATGTGTCAGGAGAGTGTGCTGTGCAGTGGTGCATAGCATGCGTGTGCGAGGGGCTGTGCCGGGCCAGGCTGCACAGGGTGAGTGTGTGCGGTGTGGTGGTGCACAGAGTGAGTGTGCCAGGGGACAGTGCACACCGCGAGTGAACAAGGGAGTGTGGTGTGTATGTGGCAGGAAGGCACGTCGTTTTGACCGTTATATTTATTTCATTTACACATCACAAAGGTCCCCGCTGGGTAAGAAGGGACCAGTTTTACAGCCACTTTTCTGACTGCAGCTCCACCTTAACATCTCTTCTTGTAACCACGTCTCTCCCTCTCAGCCCCCGGCTCCTCTCTCTCAGCCCCCGGCTCCTCCACATGAGCATTCTCCATGCTTTGTCCCCATCTCCGGGTGCTCAGGATGCTGCACGGTACACGCTGCCATTCATAAAGCTGTCCCGAGGCCGGACTAGAAGATAAATCTTGGGCCCAGAAGAACTCATGAATGGAAAAACACCAGCACCTTAAAAAAGACTAGAGTTGAGGGGTTTTCCAGGTTCTCAGACTTATTTGCTTCATTTTTGACTTTGGTTTCCAAGGGAAAGGGAATTTCTGACTCATAAGAGCTGCCGTACTAGGTCAGACCCATGGTCCATCTAGCCCGGTTTCCTGTTTCCTAGAGCGGCCAGTACCAGAGCTTCCTGGGGAGTGTACAGAACAGGGCAATTTTGGAGAGATCCACCCCTGAATTCCCCTCCTGATTTCGGGCACTCAGAGGTTGAGGGTCACCCCCAGCATGGGATCATCCCTGACCCCCGGGGCTAATAGCCATTGATGGAGCTCTTGTTTGAACCCAGTAATACTTTAATCATCACAATATCCCACAGGCAGTTTGTTCCATGCAAATGGGAAAGGGCATCCCGATTATGCTGAGGGCTGTGATAAAGAGGGTGGGGATCAACCGTTCTCTATGTCCGCCGAGAGCAGGACAAGAAGTCATTCGTTTATTTTGCAGCAAGGGAGATTTAGGTTAGGTATTAGGAAAATCTTTCTAGCTAGAAGGCTAGTTAAGCGTTAGAGCGGTTGTGGAATCCCCATCATTGGAGGATTTTAAGACCAGGTTGGACAAACACCCTCAAGGATGGTCTGGGTTTCCGGTCCTGCCTCAGTGCAGGGCGCTGGATTTGATGATGCCTTGAGGTCCCTTCCAGCCCTGCATGTCTATGATTCTCTTCTGTGATGTGGATGCAAATCATTTCCATCTGGTTGCAAGGGCAGCTGGGGAAATGGACCAATCAGTGCAAACCACCAGCATAGCAACATTGACACCCCCAGAGCGCTGGCGAATTCCTCCCGCTGTGGACCCTGCCCAGGATTTTTAAAAGCAGCAGCTGGTCTCTTGTATTTTGCGAGAGCTGATTGGGACCCACATTTCCAAGCTTCTCTCCCTAAGCTTTTCAGGTGGGCCTGAAATCCAGCAGAACTGATGTCTCCCTCCCCTGGGTGTGGATTGTGGAACGGGCCAGTGCCCCAGATGGCATTTTCAGCACGTGTCAAAGTTTCAGTCATTGTTTGTCTTGGAGCCGGGTGGAGAGGCCCTGATTGGGATCAGGGCCCCGGTGTGCCTGGCCCTACACAGATCCATGGTAAGAGACAGTTTCTGCCCTGAGGAGTTTGTGATCTAACTAGCCAAGACGGACAAAGTGTGGGGGGAAAGGACGGATTATTATCCCCAGTTCCAAGAAAGGAAGTAGAGACAAAGGGATTTGGCCAAAGTCATGCAGGAAGAACCAGGAAGGGAACCCAGCTACCCTGGGTCCCAGCCTAGAGCCAGAGCCACCCTCTTTTCATTGCCTTCAGCTTTGCTAAATTGGCACAAAGAACGATCTGCCTGCAGCACGGGGCTGCCTCAGTTCCAGTTTCCGAGTGTGTCTGGCAGAAAGCATCCTCTTGTCTCCAGGAAAGTAGGGCTGGTTCCACACCTCTTCCAGGCCCTCCTGAGCTGAACAGTCATTGTTCAGAGAGGAACTGAAAATATCATTCACGGCTCGCATGGCAGCTTGGTAAAGGGCCGGAGGTTGATCTCAGTTACAATGGTGCAAAGCCAGAGTCACCCCCCTGACCCCCCTGGAGGGAGTCCAGCCTAACTGCGATTAGCATCTGGCCCAAAGGACTGAACGACTGGAGAGCAAATCAGTGTGGCCGTCTGCGGATTCCATTTCAAAGCCAGACGGGCACAGCCAGCTGTGAGACCACTGGGAGCAACCTGTAGCTGCCTGGGGAAGATCACGCTGAGGACCTTGGGTGGCACTCCAGGAACTTCAGTGAGTCCTTGGAACATGGGGACAATCCAGCTCCTGCCAGTCGGTTGAAAACTAGAGACACCGAGGCACTGGGCAGTATTGCTGATCTGGATATTGCTGATCTGGGGAGGGGGGTGAGACTGGAATCAAGGTGTCTCATGCAAAGGCCGTGGGGGCAGCTCAGCTGATGATGGGTTGGGATTTCAGAAACCATCACTTCAAAAGGTGCCTAAAATGAATAGGCACTTAAGGCTGGGGTTTTCCGAAAGGAGTTGGGTGCCCAGATCCCCCTGGGGGCTGAGTAGCAAATTCCCTTAGGCGCCTTTGAGACTAGATTTAGGGATTGAGATAAGTCGGCTGCTCACCAGGATTTCCACTGAGGTCGCTTCTAAAGGGCCTCGGCAGATCTGACCATTTATTCAGGTGGCCAAATATGGACTTAGAAACTTCCCGCATTTGAAAAACCATCACTTTTCAGTCCTTGTGTCTTGTTCTTTTCAGGGTGAAAGACTGGGACAGCACCACGTGCTCCATAAGCTGTCTCCTGGCTGTATCCGCAGTTATTCTCATTGCTCAGAACCTGGCAGGCAAGGATAAAATCATGACTCTAATCAATTACACTTGAAATAAATATTTATGACTTATTATTTTTTGGCAGGGAAGAGTGAAAAACTTGTCCCTGGCTCGTTAAAGGAAATTAGTTGTTGACTAGCACATGGAGCGGAGTTTAATGAGGAGCAGTTGTTTCAAATTTTGCAGTTTCTGTGTGTGTCTGGAAAGCTCATCTAAAATATGGGCTCCTGTGGAGACAGGAGACCAAACAAATCAGAGCTATTGGGCCTGGTTCTCCGATGACCTGCACCGTGGGCGAGTATTTACACGATTGCAAAACGGAGGTGACACGCTGGCAGTGAGCCAGTTTGCACTAATGTAAGTGACTACATAAGGTGTAAGGAAATTGAGAAAGAGGCCCCAATCTAGCTAGCGATCCCCAAATGTCCCCATCATCTCATCATCCATCAGTGTGAGACAGGCGAGGCGTCGGTAATGTGATTGGGTAATTACTCTCTAGAGCTCTGGGTTCAGATCCTCTCTGGGTCACAAGTGCAATGAGTTTAGCGGGTCACATTTTAGGCCTGTCTTTAGTGTACAAGTACAGAGACATTTTTGTTTGCTGATTTCAGGGAGCCTTACTTGAGACACCGTTCCTCCCACCAGTCCTGGGTTTTGAGGGATTGTCCCACTTTGACCCCCACAACCCTCTCTCCTGGTTGAAGCAGAACATTTCCTGCATTAAGCTTGCTACGATACAGTAGCATCAGTTACTATGACTGAATGAAAATACAATTAAAACTGAGTGTGCAATCGTAGCCGCAAAGCGGTATTTCGCTTGCGCAAAGTCACAACTCCACGTGTTTCTACTGGGTGGTTACACTCATGTTTCTTTTTATGACTCTCACCCTCCCTGTGTCATTAGACCCCCCACTTCCGCCAGGAATGCCATGCCCAGGAGGAGTTGAGTTGTAATGTGAGAAGGAGTTCAGAGAGCCTCAGCTGGCCACACCGTGAGAGTGTTAAAATGAGTCAGAGCCAGGATTGAGTTATCGTATCGGTAGCAGAGTCTCACATGATTAAAACTGAAACTTGAGCATAGGTCAGAAATTGCAGGATTATCAAACAAATAAATAAAAATAAAATTACCCCCCAAAAGACTCAGCAACAGCCATAACTGATGAAGACACTGAGGGTTGGCCAAGACAAAAGTGAAAGTCTATGTCTGTTTAAAGACACTTGGCAGTCCCGGCACCCTTTTCTACAAAAATCTAGGTGAGGGCGAACGTCTGCTTTTCATGAGCGTTGCAGATCTGATTTGTCTGCTAGTCATGGCGAATACAAAGATACTTCAAGACATATTGCTGTGGAGAAACATGCGACCGGTGCCAAGGCTGTGACAGTCAAAATCATGGGCAACTTTGCTCCCATCTGCTGGGTCAAAAACGAGTGATCGCATCACCAATGCTGAAATTTGATTTACAGAATGTCTTTTGGAGCATAACGTCCCTCGTGCTAGCAGTGACCATGTTAGTCCTTTCTTTAAAACCATGCTCCCAGACTCTCCAATTGCTGAGAGCTAGGCATGTGCTTCCACAAAAGCAACCCCTGTTATACAAGGGACAGTCGCACCTAGAGCACTTGCAAATGAACCTTGTGCGATCGAAGGCCTTGAATGATATGGTGCTTTGGATGCTAGTTCGGATGAGGGTGAGAAGTATTTTCCATTCTGTGCTAAACCAAATATCCTTTCCCACATGAAGTGCCAGCAGCATTAGCCTTCACCCAAGCTGCAAAACCTGCTGCATGGATCAGTTTGTCCCCCCGCCGGGAACACTCTGCAGAGGAACAGAAGCTGCTCTTTTGCTGGGGTGAACACTTACTTTTGTTCTAGCCAAAACTGGCTGTAAAATTCATTAACAGAATCAATCTGGGTGCTGACGGTCGTTTCAGAATTTGCCAGGAGTGAAGACAGACAGACAGACACTTTGTCGGGCTTAGTTTCTTTTGTTATTTTGAACATATTGTTATAATAGTTGCTCTACCAAACCTTCTCCAGAGTGGAATTACTCGACTGATTTTTTTTTAAAGGCATCCCACTTTAGCCACTCGAACGGTGGGAAGCGCTGAGGTACCTGGGGCCTGATTTTCATCCGGGCTGCGGACCTTTCACTCCTGATGAATTCAGAGCTCAGCGGTCGCTCGGAAGAACAGACCACCAAGAGGGTCAGTGTTACAGCCGTCTGGGAGCCCCGTCCGTGGCCCGCCAATAGCAGGCGGTGCTGCTCAGACAAGGAGAAAGGGAGGCACCCCCCCCGGCACAAACCATCCCAGGGAGCAGTGGACTGAAGGCCACACAGAGGTGCCTTAGCTTCCTGGAGAAATTGTCCATGCAGCCTTGGGTGTTGCAGAGTTTTGGCAGCTTTAACCGTTGTTTGCCAGAGCTTTTCCTTCTCCTTGCAGAGGGGCTGCAGTGGTCACAGCTGCATGGTATTAAATAGTTGTCCTGTTTCACGGCAGCTAGAATTTGTTTAGTATTTTTATTTACGTTTCCAGGAGGGTCTAGAGAGCTCACCGGGGCACCGTCGTGCGGGGTGCTGCACAGACACGGAGTGAGTGAGAGTCTCTGCCCCAAAGAGGTTGCTATCTAACTAGACAGGACAGGATCATGATCCCCGCTTCACAGAGGGGGAACTGAGGCACAAAGAGAGGTAGTGACTTGCCCAGGAAATCCGGAGCAGACCTGGGCTCCAGTCTCTTGGGTTCCGTCTAGTCTCCGAACCACAAGGGAGCCTGCATCCCAGGGGGAACTCTGTTTGTCAGCCTCCCTGTGTGGAGCCTGAGATCACGTCCTAATCCGCCTAACCCAGCCTGAGCTGAGCCCCGACACAGCTCGTCACACCGGGGGACCCTCTCCCCGCGGCCCCGCCTGTGAAGATTGGCCATCCCTAGGCGGCGCCGTGTACCTCCTACCCGCAGAGGGCGCTGTGCAGAGCAGACCGGCGCGCCGCCTGCCAGCCCCCGCCGCTCTGTGGCGGGAGAGCAATGCCCTCTGGGGGCTGTAGTCCAAGCCTCCCCCGGCTGCGCTGCAGAACGCAGGCAGGGGTGAGGGCGAAGAAAACTACGTTTCCCAGGGAGCCTGGAGACGGGCCCCGCGTGCGTGCCTGGGCTCGGTGCAAGAAGCTGTGTGCGGGGAGCGGGCTGCGCCTGCCCTGCGATGGCGCCTTAGGGGCTGCGGGCTCCGCGTGCAATGGCCGAGTGTGCGGGGGAGATCGTGTACCAGAAGGAGGGGCACCAGGTAAGCCGTGGGGGGCAGGTTGCAACCCGAATGCATCAGGCTCTGGAGCTGCTGGAGGACCCCACTGGGGCCTCTAAAATCCCGGGGGGGGGGGGGCTTCCTCCCCAGGCCTTTTTTGGGGGGGACTCACAGATAGGACTCAGTGTGGCCCCCCCCCCCCCCGCCACTTGCAAACCAAGGTGAAGAAGCTGCACTTAAAGCCAAAGCTGGAGTCGTTCATTTCCCTGCTTTACACCAAGTTCAAAGGGGGGACACGAGAGCGCGGGGGCTGCCCCCTGCCCCCAAGGGGGTGTTAGCGGGGGGGCTGGCTAGAATACCCTGCAATCCAGCCCCAGCTGCGGGGTGGTAGCAGCCCCTGGGAAACCAGCGGCTGCGGAAGCCTGGTGGCTTTTATGAGTGTCGTGGTAGGGTTTAGTTCCCACCCCCAGGATTGGGTACCACGTAGACATGCCCGGATACTTTTTTGGGTTTTCATACTACAGCAGAGACGCGGATGGGTTTGTTACACAGGTTTCAACAGCGCCAAACCTTCTTACTTGCGGGGTTTTCCCTGTCTTGGGTTTTAGAGGGGTGAATGAGCCCCTGCCCCATATTATGGGGTAGGGGTGGGGGGCGACTGCTGCTCTGCTTGCTTTGTGATTTGTTTACAGGAGGCCCTGATCCTGCACAGAACTAAGCAGGTGCTTAACTTTAAGCCTGTGAGTAGCCCCTGCTGAGTTCGGGCAGCACTCATATTTACCTTGATTGGGAAACAGCATGGCCTAGTGGGAAGAGCAGCGGACTGGGTTTTTGTTCCTAGCTCTACCGGTTTCACGCTGTGTGACTTTGGACTTTTCCCATCTGTAAAAGGGGAAACACAGCCCTGCCTTGTACCACATGGGGAAGCGTGAGGGGTCATTAATCCACTTCCGGCTGTGGATCAGAGTTTCTCCGGGGGGGATGGTTTAATGTGTCCAGGCTAATCAGGACTGTAGCTTTTCAGGGTAAGAACTCGGGGAGGTGCCGGCTGGTCTGGATGAACTTCCACTGGCATGCCTTTACTTTCTTATCTCAGCATCGCCAACCCCAAGCATGCACAATCATAGATTCATAGATTCATAGATATTTAGGCCAGAAGGGACCATTATGATCATCTAGTCTGACCTCCTGCACAATGCAGGCCACAGAATTTCACCCACCACTCCTAAAAAAGACCTCACATCTATATCTGTGCTATTGAAGTCCTCAAATTGTAGTTTGAAGACCTCAAGGAGCAGAGAATCCTCCAGCAAGTGACCCGTGCCCCATGCTACAGAGGAAGGCGAAAAACCTCCAGGGCCTTCCAATCTGCCCTGGAGGAAAATTCCTTCCCGACCCCAAATATGGCGATCAGCTAAACCCTGAGCATATGGGCAAGATTCATCAGCCAGATACTACAGAAAATTCTTTCCCGGGTAACTTGGATCTTACCCCATCTAAAAACCCATCACAGGCCATTGGGCCTATTTACCATGAATATTTAATTACCAAAACCATGTTATCCCATCATACCATCTCCTCCATAAACTTATCGAGTTTAATCATGGATCAGAAAGCGTGTGATTGCCTTAAAAATAATAAGATTTGGGGTCCTCTTTTTTTTGGGTTTCTGAGGCTTGAGATTTCTAGGGTCATGTTTTCAAGCTTTCCTCTGTAACTCAGTGGGCTAGAAACTGTTTGGATTTTTAAATGGAAGCCAAGATGCTCCTGTGATCCCAGGATCTCAAGAGCTTGGGAGCTTTCAAACCAATCATGCGAATTGGCCGGACGGTTACGGCCGAGCAGCATGCCAGGGAACAAAGAGAACGTCCCTACTTGCTAGTGCTAAGGGCCCTATTCTGCGTGGGTCGGCGTGACCAGGTCCCAGTACAGGACTGGGGCTCGCAGTTGCCCCTCTGCCTGCCAGCGTGTGTCATGCTCTCGGGGTAGCTGATTCTGGTGGCTGGGCTCAGCTGAAGGACACAGCCCCATGTCGTGTGTGTAGACGACCCTCCGTGACAGGGTGCGTGCTGTTTGCAGAATGCCGACTGCACAGCGTCCGATGACTGCGCTCTGATCCGCTCCTACGACCGAGCCGTCCGCTCCTGTAAGGTGAGGCACGCGGGGGGGCTGTGCTGAACTTCTGGGGATGCTTCCCCCTGTGTCCCTGCCTGTTGGATGTGCCCCATGAGCTACCTGCTCCAGGTCTTGCTGACCCCAGCCCCCTGGGGATTGGGGCAGAGGCTGCAGTCTGTGCTGCCTATGGGGCAATGACCTGGCTGCTTGCACAGGTCTGAGAGCTGCCTTCGCCCTCCTGCTCTGGGATGTCCCCTCCCTCTCCATGTCTGATGCTCCCCCAGCCCTGTGGGGAAAGGTTGGTCCTTCCAGCCTGTCTCAGTGGGGCGGGGGGACAGAGCAGCTACTCCTCCCAAATTCCCCTCCTCCTCTCAGCTGCCTCAGTATCTCCAACATTGCAGGACACCCTGGGAACTGGCGACAAGGACCAGGCATCCAAGAGCTCTGAGTCTTCAGCCTCCAGCGGGGCCGAGAGTGAAGGAGATGTGGAGGAGGAGGAGGAAGAGGAGGAAGGCTCCCAGGTGAGTACAGAGCAAGAAGAGATCTGCAGGATCCAACGCTGGAGTCAGGGCGGCGCGTGGAATAGTGCAAATGCCGCACTAGCATGTGCGTTGCACAATGATGGTTCATGCTGGGTAGCGTGGGCTACGGCCCGTCCAGTGACCCCGCTGCAGCCCTGAGGCCCTGTTCCTCTGTCTCCGCAGTGGAAGGTGGGTGACACGTGCTGCGCCGTCTGGTCCGGAGATGGGCTTCTCTACCCGGCTCACGTCGTCTCCCTGAGCGAGGAGGGGGATGCCTGCGTGGTGGAGTACGAGCTCTACGGCAATCGGGAGGAGCAGAGGCTGCGGGACCTCTTCCCCCCCGACGAGAGCCCAGACGACTCGCTGGAGCCCCGGAGAATGGTGAGATGCTGTGGGGTGGGGCTGCGTGGGGGGGGGTGCTGGCAGGGTTAGCCAGAGGGGCCTGGCTCACTCCCCTTAACCTGGGCACTGGGCCCGCCCTACGGGGGAACTGTCTGCTCTCAGATTCACCCATCTCAATGGGAGGTGGTGTGGTGTGGTGGTTAGAGCACAGGACTGGGAGCCAGGATTGCTCTCGGGTGGGGGGAGTGTGGTTGAATGGTTAGAGCAGGGGAGAGCGTCAGGATGCCTGGGTTCTGTTCCCAGTGTGGGAAGGGGAACGGGGCCTCATGACCAGAGCCCGGGTCTGGGATTCAGGACACCTGGGTCCGATTTCTGACACACAGCAGAGCTCTGCCTCCCTCTGATGCTGCAGGGGGAGGTGGAAGGTGCTGTCCCGAGCTGGGGTTTGGTCGGGACCCCGAGGCAGACACAGACTCTGGGGCCTCGTGGGGTCCCTAGCAGCCAGGCTCTCTGTGTGATGGGCTCTTGTGTGAGCCACGGTTGGTGCCGCTCCGCAGTGGAAGGCGGGCGATGCCTGCAGCGCCATCTGGTCAGAGGACGGGCTGCTCTACCCGGCCACTGTGCGGTCGGTGGACGCCGCGGCGGGGACGTGCCTGGTGGAGTTTGTCGGCTACGGGAACAAGGAACAGCAAGTGCTGGAGGAGCTGCTGTCCCCGTGCGGGGCCGTGGATGGGGACCTGGGCAGCTGGAGGGTGAGTGGCCCCCCATGGGACGGGGAGTGGGGGCCATTAAAGGAGCCCCCACCCCAAGACTGAGTGGCTGGGGGGGCAAAGGGGGCTCTGTTAGTGAGGGACTGATTTGTGGGAGGGGAGATCTTGGCTGTAATCATTGCAGAAGCCCCGAATCCCTCATTAACTTCCCTTCCCCTTAACTCTGCCCATTGATCCGCCCTCCCACACCCCGTTTTTCTCTTCACTTCCCTTTATCCCCCCTGATTACCCCCAAAGCTCAATGCTAGGGGGTGGTGTGCTGCGGGTGTGGGGGGGCTCAGTAGGGGGCGCTCTCCCCGGCAGTTAGTGTCCCCTCTTCTCTCCCTTGTCTGATCCCCTGCCAGCTCTGCGCCTCCCCCCTTCTCTGTGGGGTCCCCTGGGGCAGGCGAGGGGGGTTGCAGGTCCCTGCTGCGTGCTGGTGGAAGTGCAAGGCCTGGTGCGGGGCACGCCAGGGGCACGCTCTGCTCTGATCCTTGTGTCTCCTTGGCAAGGCTGAAGCGGACGCCCCTGGAGTGCCCAGGGGATGCAGCCCCAGCTTCCCCCGCGAGCCGCCCCACAGCTGGAGGAGGCCGAGCACGAAAGGGGAGTGGGCGCATTACTTCCCCCCGCCGCCCAAGGTGAGTGCCTGGGCTTGCCCCAGCGGGACAGTGACCTGGGGGAGCTTCAACCGCAGCCCCCACTCCACGTGTCGTCCCGTCGTGTCCCCCCCGCGTCGCAGGGAGAAGAACGCAAGCTGCGCCTCACAGCCCTGAAGCTAAGCAGGGTTTGGTCTGCTCAGGCCTTGAATGGGAGACTGTGGGGGAGACTGTGGGGAAAGCCCTGGCTGCTGCATGGGAACGAGGTGTCTCAGAGGGGGGAGCTCTCCCCCGGGGGTCAGTGCTGACCCCACTACCCCAGGGTGGTGCTAGGGGGCAGGAAGCAGGGCAGGGGGCCCAGTAGGGGGCATGGTCCCTTTGGAGTGGGTGCTGACTCCAGTGCCCAACATGGCACTAGGGGGCGCTCTCCCCTGGCAGTCAGGGTGGAGCTGGGGGGTGCTGTGCTGGTGGTAGGTGGGCGGGGGGGGGGTCACTGTCCCTGGGAGTCATTCCTGTACCCGTGCAGTAGGGGGCGCTGTGTCACTGTTGCCCTTACAGAGGAGCAGCGCGATGGGGGGCCTGGGCCCATGGCCCTTCAAGCGGGGACTAGTGGGATTAGCCCTTTCGAGTGCCCTGGTTCCCCTTTAAATGTCATGGCCCTGTAACAGGGCCCCCTCCCCACTTAGCCCAGACCCAGGGCAGTGTGGGGAGGGGAGGGGAAGGACAGGGGCAGCCCATTAAGGTCTGGGGGCTAGTGACCCATGCCCTGCTGGGGTTTTGGAACAGCTGGTGGGAGATGCTGGGATCACACCATGGGGCCGTCTCCATCCCTGGCTCACTGGGGTCACATCCCCGTCCTCTCTCTGGGCTCATGCCTGCTGGGCGCTCTCTCTGCCTCCCTTTCAGAGCGGCTCCTGGTGGCCTGGTCCCTTGCTGCCCTTTGGCCCCCGGCCCCGCAGATCCGCCTGCCCCCCGGTGAGTGTACACGCTCCTCGTCAGGGACCTGTTTCTACGGCAAACCCAGAGCCTCCGCGACTCCCGCCCTGCGGGAAAGGGCCCTGGCTGTTGATCTCCTGCCCCAGCCCTCCCCCCGGGGCTGGAGGAGGGGGCAAACCAGTGCAGAACCCAAAGCCTGGTGGCTGTTAAAGGGCAGTATTGGTAGCCCACTGCCATCTCTGGTAGCCCATGCTCTGGCCAGACTTCCAGGGCGAGCTGCCATCCTGCAGCGTCCGATCTCGGGGTTGCCAGCCCCATGAGCTATGGAGCCAGAGCCCACCCCCCTGAGCCTGGCATAGGAGCCCAGCGCTGGGGCACCCCCAGCTTTGCCCAGGCTCTCCCTGCCCTCTCTGGGAGGCAAGGGGGGCAGGGAGCCCCCGCAGGCTGGAGCACAAAGAAGCCACTAGGTGGCGCCAGCAGGCCGTTGATTTGTGTATCACTGTGGGAAGGACTCCTGGGGGGGTGTCAGGTAAAGCTCCTGGGTCCCTGTGCATCCCGGGTGAGTTGCCCCCCCCCCCTCCAGGGAGGGGGGATCTCTGTAAGCATCTTTATTGCTAGGGAAGGTCCCTGACCAGGAACTCTGCTGCTGCTTTTCCAGGTCATCCCTCCCCCTCCACCGCTGCTTCTGGACCCGCTGTGCGCGGAGGACGATGAGGGGGGCGCCCTGGCCTGCATGCTCCTGGCCTGGTACATGAGCGGGTACCACACTGGCTTCTACATGGTAAGGCCTGGCCGGGTGGGGATCTGCCCCCTAGACAGTGGGGCTGTCTTGCCCGTCTCCCCGGTGCTGCCGGGTGGGGGCCAGGCTGCACCGGCCACTTGCGGTACCACCCCCCCTCGCTGCAGAGGGTGGCTGGCGGTGCTGGGCGTGAGCCGTGCTGCTTGCAGCTCTGCGTTTAGCCTCCTGGGACGGAGCTAAATGGGGGAGCGGCTTGCTGGGACACGGGCTGGATGCCCTTAGGGGCTCCTCTCACTGTAGGGGGTTTTTTGGGGTGGGGGTGGGGCTGGTGGGCAGAGGAACGGGGGTGTGTCCAGGTGCTGAGCTGGCACGTGCCTAGGGCTGGATTTGAACTGGCAGCCTTTGAGTGCTACACATTAACCCTTTTGTGCCTTGCAGGGACTCAGACGAGGCCGGGCGGAGGCGGCAGTCCCCCCTGCAAAGCAGGGACCACGGTGGAAGAAGTCGTCCCCGCGCAGTTAGGGGCAGGTTGGGTTTGCACTGTGTGGACACTGGGGGGGGAGCTGAGATGCTGGGGGTGTTTACCGGGCACTGGCTCCTGGCTGTGGGGCAGGAAGTGAGCAGGTCCATGTGGCACAGGGCTCTTCCTCGCCCCCAGATCTGCCAGTGCCCCTCAGTCTTTATCCCTCCCCCCCCAGCCGGCTATTCCACCAGGTGCCTGCGGACGTGGCCAGTTGTGCCAAGCTGCGCCGTGATGTGGATAAACCTCCCCTGGAAGCGGATGAGTCCTTGTGGCCCGTTCTGCCCCACGCACGGCAGCCCCTGCACCCCAGGGATCTCTAGGGCAATCCATCCCTCTGCTGCCTTCACAGGCTCCTCCCGTCAGCGGGGAAGCTTTGGGGGAGCCCCCCCGCAGGAGGTAGGAGCGTCACCTCGTCTCCTCCCCCTCATCCCTCCCCCGTTCCTCCTTGCAGCTGGGTCTGGCTTCTTGCTCCGCCCCGGCAGGCTGGAGACAGCGGCACCGTCGGCCAGAGGTTTCCATGCTGGTGCCGGTGCTCATGCTTAGAGGACTGGGACTCTGCAGTGCTGGGTACCAGCTCACCGTGCACCCCGGGGAGGGAGAGGACGGAGGCAGCCTTGGTCCCGCGCTGGCTCCGAGCCTGGCTGGCGTCCTGGGTGTGGAGGCATCGCTCCCCAGCGGCAGGCGTGTGCAGACGGGAGGGCTGGTGCCCGTCGGTGGTTTCCAATAAAAGGTGTTTGTCAGACCCTGGGCTCCAGGGAGGTTATTGCTCTGGATGGGTGGAGGGAGAGGGGTTTTCCCATCAGCTGGACCCGGAGGGGGGGATGTCAGTGGGCTCCCGCGTTTGAAACACGCTCACTGTGACCGAGATGGGCTAAGGTGCTGGGCTGTGCCCTACGCCCGTAGGAGTTCGCACCCCTCCAAGGCTGGGTGGCTTTTCGGGGGAGAGGCCATGGGGGGGTCACTGGGTACAAGTTCTTGAGCCTGTGACACACAAAAGGAGCAGGCTAGACGATCAGATGGTCCCTGTGAGTCCTGGGTTCGAGTCCTGGCTCTGCCACAAACTCCCTGGGTGGCCATGGGCAAGTCACTACATCTCTCCGGGCCTCTGTAAAATGGGCAGAATGCTCCTGCCTTTGTGTCCCTCCCACCCCGCCTCGCGCGTCTGTCTCGTCTTTGCACCTGGGGCTCGGGCCTGTGTCTGGGCAGCTCCCAGCGCCACAGTGCCTCAAGGAGGTGCCGTGGTGCGACTCCGCATCAGCACAGGGTCAGATCCGGGCCCCTCGCCCTGCTAGGGCCTGTGAGCCTAGGCCTGGGCCGCACGCTCTCTGTGCCTGGCTTGGAGGTGAAACCAAAGTCCCTGTCCTGCCTGTACAGTCATGAGCCCTTAGAAAATGCAAGGATTTGCCCTGGTGCCTTAAATCTCCCTGTTTCCAGATTTGCCTGTTACTTTGGGGTATGCTCATTTATGAGGGTTACTCTTCTGAAGGGTGGCGGGGTTCTGTAATTCTATCAGTGTCCTGCTTGTGTCACTTGTGTTTTTGTATGGAGCTCTGCTTCTTCTTGCTGCAAGTTCCCTCCCAATGGAGGTATCCTGCAGGACCTAGGGCCCCCAGGGCTGGGTCCTGCAGCCCCAAATCAGACGAACACACACACACATTTACAGCGCGTGTCTGACTGACCCCTTATATGTCCCTGGACTCAGCAGGCTCCGCCGAGCAGCTCTTTCAAGCTGCTGCCCTCCTATGCCCCAGGTTCAGCACGTCCCTATCCCCACTTCCACGTTACAGTTGTTCTGGTCATAACCCACTGATGAGCAAACCCCACAGGATTTTTGGGCGCTGCAGGGATCTTAGTTTAAGTACGAGGAGAGTTGCTGAAGAGCAAATGGGGAAGCCAAAAACACGAGAGAGGGAGGGAAGCAACCAGTTTAACCATAAAAGTTATTTATTGCCAAGTAATAACGCTACAAGGGGAGCCAAACAAACAAAACAGTTACAATAGTAAATCTAGCTGAAATTTGATTACAAAATCAGGTTTAGAAAGCTATAACTGATCACACAAGTCAAGGTCAGAAGGCTGCACCAAGAGAGAGCGAGAGAGCTGGGTTCTCACCTCTCCGTGAAGCTGGAATCGGTCGAGGGTCCAAGTTGGTGGCGGTAGCTGAGGGTCCGGAGGGGTGGAGCCAGGCAGAGCCCCTGGCACGATCACTCAGGAGAAGATGAAGTCCCAATGGAACTGATGCAGATTTTGGATCCAGGCATCAGAGAACTTGAGCGTAGGTCAGGGTTTTTGTCGGGAAAGAACAATGGTTCAAGGGAGAACACTAGATTTGTTTGTGGGTAAACTGATGGCTCAAGGGAGAATACCAAAGTTTCGTTCAGGCTAGACAATAGGAACTGCTCATTCCTGGCTATGGGCGGTGTTCCTTCCAGGGAGCTCACAATGCAATTCGGCAGCTTCAGTATTTTGGATGCCAGTAAAGGACTTATTGCTCAAATTGGTCTGATAACTACAGAGCTGGGTGTGTGCAGAGGTGGGTTCGTTAACGTCTGGAGCAGAGATTCCCCCATCATGCACTGCTTCCCTGCCTTTCTGGTCCCTGCGTTCCAGGCGGTTCTTGCCTTGAAATCTCTGTTCTCCAGTCTGTGCGCTAATGGAGATGCCTCCCTGTCCCATCTTCGCTGCAGATGAGGCTAGGGGAGTTCCCTTAATTCTGTCACCCTTGTCCCAGGGGTTTAGGTGTCTCCCACGGCCTTGTCATTGCTTTTTGTAAGTCTTTCTTCTGATGGGTTTTGGTTCAAGAGGCTGGGGGGAGGGAGGTGTCCTTCATGAGTCAGACAGGCTGGATACTGCGCCCTGGTTCCCCAAGTCACAGAGCTGACAGGTAACGTCCTCCGCACTCCCAGCCTCGCATCCTCACCAGCAAGCAGCAGCCTTGGGTCGCCCCCCTTCAATGCTGCTCTAGCTTGCGGGCCCAGCAGGGAATCTGCCCTCAGCCCCTGCTTGCTCCCTCGGTTCCTTCAGCCACAACACGGGGGCTGGAGCCGTGAGAGGCTGATGGAGCTGCCCCCCTTCGGGGATGGCCAGTTGATTCCTCCAGCGCTCAGCGGCTAACTGCTGTTATTCCTGCTGCCAGGATTTATGGCTCGGGGCCCGGCTGCAGGTGCCATTAAGGACTCAGCAAAACAAATCGTGTTTACAGCCGGCCGGGGGGCTGGGCATGCCTGCCCATGACTCACGGGGCCTGGCCCTGCAGGAGCCTGTTCTCCCTGCTCCCCACTCAGGCCTTGTAACCCCAGCCGCTAGTGCCCCACCCCTGCCCCCGAAGAGTGAAACAAAATATCATCAAATCTATTGCAAAGGAACCGAAACCCGCAGCTGCTTGAGTCTCACCAGCTCCCCCTTGGAAGGCGCCCACCCAGGCCCACTTGCAAAGTAACTGTCCTAGCTACACAAAGGGCTGCCTTGCTCTCCAGCTGGCCTTCCCCGAACACTGGCCCGGGTGAAACCAGCTGGGTGTGGGGAACTCCTTGCCACTAGATGGGGCTGATCTGCCCAGCCAGAGCAGAGGGCCGAGCGCCGCTCTCGGCACAGGTCTCCCTGGGGCAGGGGAGAAGAGGCAGCGCTGCCAGAATCTGACAAACACAGTTACTCAGCCGCGGTCTCCCTAGCCGCAGCATGGCTGAAGCTTGCAGCCATCTGCTGTTTGCGGGGACCTGCCGGGCTCAGCTCTGTGCCTGGTTGGGGAGGGGACAGGAGGCTGAGACGTCGTGTGTTGGGGAGGGGGGAGTAATGTTGGCTCAGTGAATTGGCTGCCCCTGCCCTGGGAGGGTGACGGTGGCTGAGGGGGTGTGCGCAGACCTAGCTGCTCCCATGGCTGCCGGCTGCGCAGAAAGCCTGCCTCACTGTTTGCTTGGTCCCAGGTGCGGGGCGGATGCTGCTCGCTCCTTGCGGGATGTCCTGGGGCGGGGGAGCCTGGCTGGTTAATTTCATTGCAGCTCCAGGGCCCTTTGCGGGGTGACCGGCTCGGTGGCCGCGCACGGGCTGTTTACGTACCTCCTCAGCGCCCGCGAGGTGTGATAGGAACCCAGGACTCAGCCTGGAGCAGAGCCCAGCGCCAGCCGGCACCAGCCGCCTCAGAGGAACGTTCCTCCTCCTGCCGGGCTGCTGGGCCTTGTCTTCACCCGTGGGAACTACACAGGGCAAAATCCTAGTGAGGCCTGATACGTTTGTAGTTCCTCAGTTAGCAGGTCTGGCTGTAGCCCACGAAAGCTTATGTTCAAATAAATTTGTTAGTCTCTAAGGTGCCACAAGTCCTCCTTGTTCTTTCTGCAGGTCTTGGCTGACGCTCGGCTCCCTGGCAGCCCCAGCTCAAGCCCCGCGTGCACAGAACCGATTCCCCGGCCTGCACCTTCTTGGGGCTTCCCTGGTCTCACCCTTGGCCCAGGTGGCTCAGGCTCCATCTACGCTACGGCGTGATCCCTCTGCTCGTGTGCGGGTGCACTCGTGGAGCAAACAGGAGTATAAGTCGCAGTGTAGCCATGGTAGTGCCCTGGGGGCACGGCTGAGCCATGCCAGGGACAGGTCCACCTGGCACCAGTAGATACGCGCTCAGCATGGCTCACCGCAGCTACGAGGTTATTTATACTCACGCTAGCTTGTCAGCTTGTGTGATCAGCATGGAGAGAGCATGTACCCCCGAGCAGGGGATTCACCCCTCACTCGTAGTGTAGAAGGAGCGTTGTAGTACCTGGAAGGGATGGACTGTCTAGCTCCCAAAGCAAACCCCGACTTTGCCATTAGTCCACAGTCAACAAACCAAAGGTCTTTTGGCCCTCCTGGGCTCAGCTCATGGGTCTTGCTCCGTGTGGGGCTCTGACTCCCTGGGCTTTTCCCCGCTGGGACACCAAGTACAACATGGACCATGACGGTCTCTCTCCTCCTGGGGACACCGAGCGCTGGCCTGGCCCCTTCTTGGAGGGCCTTGCCCAGGAGTTAGTGCCACTCTGGCAGCTCAGCCCTCCATCCAAATCCAGCCCCATGGCTCCCCTCTGCCGCCAGCCCGTACTACCGGGCTTCCTCCTGAGGCCTCTGCCCAGCAGAGGTGGCAGGCTGGGCTGACTAAACAGGACTGGCTGGCCCTGAGCCCTTAAAGGGACAGGCCTTGCACTCCCCCAGTGTCTGCACTTCAACCTACTAATTCATGTAAAAACTATAGCTTGCCATATCGGCCCTCGGATTTTACTTTGCAGGTGTTAATGTGAGTCCTGCAAGCCCTTCCCCCCCAGTGAAGACGCACCTATTGTGGTCCAAGCAGGAGTATGTCTAGCCCGCGGGGACAGGATGTCCTAGCCCTTTCACAGTTTCCCCGGATGTCCTAGCCCTTTCACAGTTTCCCCCTAGATCCCGGTCTGATGGGACGGCCTACAATGGCGTGTAGCCAATCAGCGACTGCTAGCAGCAAATATCTCCAATGGTCGGAGATGAGACACTAGCTGGGGAGGGCTCTGAGTTACTACAGAGAATTCTCTCCCAGGTCTCTGGCCGGTGGGACTTGCCCATATGCTCATGGTCTAACTAATCGCCATATGTGGGGTTGGGAAGGAATTTTCCCCAGGTCATATTGGCAGAGACCCTGGGGTTTTTTTCGCCTTCCTCCGCAGCATGGGACATGGGTCACTTGCAGGTTTAAACCAGTGTAAACGGTGGATTCTCTGTAACTTGACGTCTTTAAACTGTGATTTGAGGACGTCAGTGACTCAACCAGAGGTCAGGGGTCTATTACAGCAGTGGGTGGGTGAGGTTCTGTGGCTTGCGATGTGCTGGAGGTCAGACTAGATGATCACAATGGTCCCTTCTGACCTTAACGTCTGTGAGCCCCTGAAGGGTGACGTCACACAGCCAGAGCCCCATCACTCTGCACTGAGGGATGAGCCAGGATGTAGCCTTCAAAGAGAAATCCCTTCACCGGCCTGTCTGCCACTTTCCAGCCCCCACCATGCACCGAGGAAATCCCGTGCTCTGGCCTCATACGGCCGCCCAGAGGCTGGCTGGTCCCCACAGGCCCATTAATGTGTGTGGGCTGGACAGTTCCAGTGATTTACTGGCAGGGACACAGCGTCCTGGCGGATCAGCCCTGATGCTTCTTGACAAGGCGGAATTACTTTGTGATGAGGCTCTCAGGGTCCCAACCCTGGCCCGTTTCATCCATTGATTTTCCACCCTTTGGAGTTAAGCTGCTAAGTGCAGCTCTTGGGCCTTGTCTCCACCTACTTAAGACTCTCTGAGCCAGGCAGCCTGAGTTATTGCCTGTCTCTCAAGCAGCCTTTGCCCCTTCCACTCGGTTCTCTGTTGAGCTGGGTTCCTTGCAGAGCTTAGGGCCTAAATGAAACAGGGGTTTCGCCTCCCCCACAACTGGCTCCAGTGCTCGGGGTTCCCGGCCTCAGGGCTCCAGCTCTTCGCAAAGGCAGCTCAAGCATCATTAACTATTGTGCAGACTGGGGAAACTGAGGCAGGAAAAGTGGGACTGGCTCAGTTACCTGGTGGTAACGGGATTAGAATCCAACTGGTCCAGAGCCGCTTGGCTTGTGCTGCTCCCGCTGAGCCAGGCCTAATTACCCTGCTGCCAGGGCTAGCTTTAGCCCCCGGAAGGGCCCCTGCCTGGCGGTGTGCTGGCAGCCCAGGGCCGGGCCCGGGGCCCAGGGGCACTGTGGTGTTGCTGCCTTTCAGCCCTTGGCAGGGTGCTCCTGGCACTCAGGGTCACTGCGTCCTGTGGGGAGCTGGCTGGTGGCGGGCGAAGGGGGGGGGGCGCCCTGGGGCCAGGAGGCTAAAATCCGTCACAGGAGGCCTGGTGCTACCAGCCAGCTCCAGCTCCCCGGCCAGCCCTCCAAGGCCGCCCCCGCCCCGTCTCCACCAATCCGGCGCCTGCGGAGGTGTCGCTCCGCATTCAAAGAGCTGGCGACACGCTGCATAAAGCCGGCCGCCCCCCGCGCGGAGCCGACGGAGCAGCCGGCGAGCTGCCGCACCGGGGCGAGCCAAGGGGGTCACGCCTGAACTTCAGGACCATGGCCAGCTCCCGGCTCTGCCTGCTCTGCTCCCTGCTCTCCCTGCTGGCCGCCGGCCAGGAGACCCTGGGGCCCAGGGCTGCGGGCAGCCCGGCGAGCAAGAGCCAAGAAGAAAAGGAGCTGGTAAGGGGGGAAGGACGCTGTGACTGGGGGCAGCGTGCAAGGGGCTGCCCGTCTCCTCAAGGGCTAGGTGGGAGGGTGGGCGCGTGGCTCAGACACTCAGCTGGGCCTCTGGGCTCATTGCCCGGCTCTGCCACTGACACCGTGGGTCCTTGGGCAAGTCGCTTAGGCTGAGATTTTTTTCCTGCGGCCCTGCCCAGCTCCCACTGAAAACCCCTGGCAGCGGGTCCCGCCGCCACCCCTGGAGGTGTTATTTCCAGCTCACGCGGCCCTAGGCCGCTAGCTCTGAGCGGGCCAGCTGCCCCGAGCACTGCCCTGCCTGGGACCTGAGGTAGATATCTGTGGCAACCCCCCTGGTTTTAGCATACTAGTTCCGTTGGTGCCCGCCTGCGCACCTCTCCCCCCGCTGGCAATCACAGCTCCCGCTTCAAGGGTAGCTGTACTCTGGTCTCTTTCACGCCCCAGGTCAATCGCATGGGCGCAAGTCCTTTGCTGAGCCAGGGTGACGCTTGGGTATTGCAAGGATAAAGTCACCGGTGCTCGGGAGGCGCTGGCATGCCCTGCAATCAGCTCAGCTAGCTAGAAAGGGGCTTCCTGCGTCCAGAACAAACAGGCCAGCAAGAGTCTAGGAAGCGGGTCTAGCGAAGTAACAGTGACAACTAGACTCCGCTCTCGCCCAGCCAGAGATCAGTCACGGCTGTTGGTTTGCTAAAGGTTTGTCCAGTGAGAACCAGGCACTTTCTTTAAAAAGCTGATTGGTTTTTATGGCACGGATTTAGAGATATTGTTTGGTTAAAAGCGACATGAAACAAACCCTAAATATGCCGGTATGATTAGATTAAAACACACCCAGCCTCTGCGTACAGATTGTTGCATAAAGAAACGGAATGGATCCCACAATGGATCCTTTCATTTCTTGACCTGGATGCAAATGTATCGGAGTGGGTGATTTTTTTCTGGGTCTGGTATTTTAATGAATGTTTTAAACTTTTTAACTAGCAGTCCAGTGCTTGAGGTGGGCTATTGGAACAAGAAATATGGACCAGGGCTCTGAATTTCTGAGCTTTCATGCTGTTTGTCGGGTCTCCCTTTTTAAAGTTTGTCAGCAAACGGCTGTTCTCGTGCATGTGAATCTATTGCTCCTTTTTGGGCCACCTTTTATCCAGGGTTGCAGTAGCAAGAGGTGGTAGAGCTTCAAGGAGTTACCGTAACAATAGTGGACAGGGCCGGAAAGCTACAAAGATCCCTTCTCACCACCTGAGAGAGCTCTACAGAGGTCCCTGCTTGTCCTGGGTAGTAGAATGGGAAATACGACTTCAGGAGGCACTTGGATACTGCAGTAATAGGGACCGTCAAAGTACTGAGCGCGAGGGAGGGTACTTACTGTGTTGTCACAGCATCTAGAATCCTGAACGGAGGTCAGGGCCCCATTGTGCCACACGCCGCACAGATGTGCCCTGAGAATGGTCCTCGCTCGAAAGGGCTCCCAGTCTAAGCAGCCAAGACAGAGAACGGGGAGGTGAAAAGACAATTCATCCTCTCCCTTGTACAAAGTGAGGGCCAGCTTTGTAAAGGTGCAGACAGGTGACTAGTGGGGTTTTCAAGATCACCTGTAACTCCATCCTTAGCTGCCTAAGTGGCTCTTAAAATCTGGGCCTTGCCATGCGACTCGCCCAAGGTTGCACAGATACATGAGATGCCCAGCCGGTGTTTAAAGTGAAGGGGTTGCAGAGGGTGGAAGATGGAACTGGGCAAGAGAACAACCTCTCTCCATAAAAGACCCCAGAAGGCATTCCGATTACATGCCCTTCACTGTCCTCCTCTGTGGAGCGATGGCTAAAATCCTAAGCGACAGGAAAACGCCAGTGGACCTGCAGAATAAATGTGCCTCCCTGCTGGGACGGGGGGTTGAGGCTAAAGCACCAAGAGAACGCAGGCAGCACCAGTCCTGGTTTGTTGGTGCCACTGGCTGCTCCAGCCACCCAAACGATCCCCTCGAGACACTGATTCAGGGACTTTGCAAGTAAAGCGGTCGGGTTTGTGGCCACGGCGCAGGGCTGGCACTTTGGGGTCAGTCCCTCGGGGGACTCACTGAATCTCTCAGGGTGCAAATATTCTTTGGGGCAGGGACCATCCCTCGCTCAGCGTCCATCCACACTGCCAAGGAAATGGGATTACAGCCAGGTCGGCACACCCGGACTAGCCTTGATCTAGCTAGGGTGGGTAACAACAGGAGGGTAGCCGGGGCAGCTAGACTACCCAGGCTCCCCTGTGGGCTTGTACTCCAGTTGCCAGCCCGTGCTGCCATGTCCACACTACCATTGTTACCAGCACGAGCTAGATTTAGGCTGGCACCGGTATGCCAAGCCATGCTGTTCATGCAGATGTCCCGTGTGTATCTATGCAGCCCCATGCGGGGTGAAGCTTTCCAGCCCACCTCAGTGACTGGAGGCTCCTAAGCCCCCTTGACTTTCACAGTGACAATTCACAGGACAATTCTTAGCACCCTAGCTCCGTCGCTCAGTCGTGAGAAATTCACACCTGAGTGATGGAGTTAAGACAACCTTCCCCTCCACCCCCAATCCTCCTGTATCGACGCTGCTAGGGTAATGGGCGAATTCTTCCATCAACCAGCCTACTGCGGCTCGGGGAGGTGGAATGGAAACCCCTTCAGCCACGGCAGGAAATATCTACACTATGGCACCCATAAGCATAGCCGTGGCTGAAGACTCCGGTGCTTGTGACAAGCTGATCCTCTTGCCACGCTAATAGCTGGTGCGACCAATCTCAGCTCCCCACTGCACGGCGGGCTGCAGTGCTGGCTGTGGATGGAGAAGGACCCTGGCGCCCTGCTCACCCGACTGGTGCCCGCCCGACTCGCTCTTTCTCACCCACAGATTGAAGCTCTCCAAGAGGTGCTGGAGAAACTGAAGACGGAGAGGCTGCCCTCCATAGAGAAGAAGCTGGGCTCAGTGCCTTCGGTAAGGAGCCTTTATTTCGGGCCCTCGCAGCTTGCTCCGCCCATGTCTGGCTCAGGGCCGAGGCTTTAACGAAGGCCTGGGGTAAACGTGACCTGGCCGCTTTGCCCTGGGGAGGTGGTGAGTAAATGTCCCTGCAGCTGCGAGTGCCACCTCGGCACGGCCACCGCCAGATTGCTGCGCTCAGCTCCCACTTGGGAGCCTGAATGACGAGGCCAAATCTTCTGTAGGGCCCAGCCCCCAGCAGCTCCCATGGCGAGCAATGGAGACTTCCCGTGTGCCTCTGCCAGTGAGAGCAAGGGGGGGGCTCCCCCGGCCCCCCGTGTTCCCCCACGAGTGTGAGCAATGGGGGCTCCCCCAGCCCCATGTCCCCCGGTATTTGGCTCCTTGAAAGATACGGTTAACCCCCTCCCCCCCACACACATTCTGCCCTTGCCTGCGCTTACGCAGGCAGGTCTCTCATGCTCTGGAAGCAGGCCAGCCATCTCCCAGCTCTCTGCAAACACACTCCACAGTCCAGAGGGCCCCCCTCACTTCTTAAAGGGACAACGCCCAGTAACCCAAATGCAAACAATGCAACATCCAACGTGGCTCCTCGAGACAAGGTTTTGCCATATAAACTCCTTGTTCGGCAGCCTTAGATTTGTACTTTCTCAGGCCAGCAGGGTCCCTCGTGATCCTCTAGTCTCACGATTCCGTTTACTCCAAGGTCCTTACCCGACAGCCTCCGCTGCAGTGTTACTGGGCGGTTTCAGAGTAACAGCATCCGATGAAGTGAGCTGTAGCTCATGAAAGCTTATGCTCAAATAAATTGGTTAGTCTCTAAGGTGCCACAAGTCCTCCTTTTCTTTTTAGTGTTACAGGGAGTTGATTGTGAGCTCTCGGGGTGGGGGCCGTGTGCCATGAACATCTGCAGCGCTGTGTAAGCCCTGACAGGACAGATCGGTGCCTGGGAATGGCTTGTCAGCCAGGCGGGCGGCAGCTCTGAGCCAGGGGCATCCGACCAGCTGTTCCAACCCAAGTGGCCCTTCTCTCTCCTAGTGCGACGCTGGCGAGCCGTGTGCCGTGAGGAAAGGAGCCAGGATCGGGAGACTCTGCAAGTGCCCCCGCGGGACGGCCTGCAACTTCTACATCCTCAAGTGCTTGTGAGGAGGACAGGAACACGAAGACAGGATGGTGTGGGGGGAAGGGGGCTTGGGGAGCAGCTTCTGGTCCTAATATCTCCACCTTGCCTGTTTCAGGAGGTGGGTTTGGTTTTTCTCCTGTGCTAGGAAATGTAGCTCGTCACTTCCCCCACGGCCCTTAAGGCTCCCCCCTCATTCCAGTGCCTGCGATGGAAGGAGCTCTCTGTGCACAGTTTGTAATTGCTTTGATCCCTTGCTGCCCCGCAAGGTGCTAGGAGAAGCCAGCCTGGCTTGCTTTTCCGAGGTGCCAAGCCCCTGATCTCAGTGGGGCCAGCAGGGGCTCAGCAGCTCTGAGAATCAGCCTCCAGCCTCACTTACATTTCCCACATCCCTTCTTCCCGCTTTCCCTGCCTGGAGACGCGTGACCAAAGATTCTCTGCTCAGTGCAGAGGGGGAGGTTGCTGGCTGCAGCCTCTCGTGTCTCTGCTTGGTCCCTGGCTGTCAGTAGAGTAGCCTGGGGGTTGCTCTAACATGGCACCGAGGTACCAGCCACGAGCACGCTGCTCTCCTGCCCCATCTCACCCTGCCGTGGCTCCTGCACAAGAGGCCGTGAGGAAGCTAGCATAGGAGCCAGCTATGGAGACTTCAGTGCCTTCTGGGAATCCCTCATGCCAGGGGAGGGGAAGCAGGCGAAGGAGCTTTGCTCCCAGGGGCTGGCTGCTGAGGCATGGTCTCTGAGTTCTCTGTTATCTGAGCACCAGAGGCATCCCTGCAGCGTCAGTAGGGGTGGTTTTGGATTGTCTCTCCAGGGGAGGAAGGAGCAGCAGGAAGAGGGGACCTGAGCAAACCATGCTGCATGCAAACACTGGAGATCCACAGACCCCCAAGGAACGTCCCCCACACGCATGTCTAAAACCTCCCCCCAGCCAACCATGCTCCCTGCTCCCCAGCTGCTGCACGAAACCCGCTCACCCTGACACTAGGCAAAGAGCCAGGCTGTGCAGCATGGCAGCAAATGGGGTGTGGGAAGGGGGAGAGCTGGAGGCAATAGGTAATGAGAGGAAGGCTGGCCTGGGAGGTTAAGGCACAGGGCTGGGATCCAGGTTCAAGCCCCAGTTCTGCTATTGACTCCTGGTGTGACCGGGGCAAATCACTCAACCTCACGGACCCCCGGTAACATGGATAACAACGCTTCCTTGGCCCATCATGTCTGTTTAGACTGTGAGCTCTGTTTAGACTCTGTGTTTGCACAGCACCCAGAAAACAGGGCCCCCATCCCTGTTTAGAGAATCAGTCTTGGTTCCAGGTAATCTTCTAGCATTCCCCAAAGGCAGCAGTCAATGCATGAGCGGATTTTGTCTTGCTTCCAGATCTTAACTGCTTTAGCCTGTCTCTGCAATTCAAACTGACACTGGGAAATAAACAGAGCCCAAGACATGCCACATCAGCAGCATGCACCATGGAGATACAGGAGGCAGCTGCCCTGTCTGTGCTCTCCGCCTGTAGCGGCAGCAAAGAAACCTGCCCCCCGCCCCCCTCCCCAGACACAGTATGAAGTGTGCACATAGACCCGCCCATTGCAATGACCATCAGAGCTCCCAGTACCGGAGCAGAAGGGAAACCATCACACTGAAGGCCCTGATTCACCAGGTGTTTATTAGCCCCGGTGCCAGCTGGGTATGAGAAACGTTCCCGAAGCAGCCTGGTAAAACAGCTGCTGTGCACGTCGCCTGGTTGTGTGAATGGCCAAACAAGGGGCAGGTCAAGGGAGGGGCAGGCCACAAAGGGACTGGAGCGCAAAGGGGGAATGGGAAAGAAATAGTGAGTGGCCCTTAAAGGGGTCAGTTTATTTCAAAAGCTGCATCTGCCCTGAAATTCCACCCCGCTCCCCATTCGTTTTCCAGAGCACATTGAGCCTGTGGGAAGCCCAAACAGTAATGGACAAGGATGGGGGTTCCTATTAAATGATTTGTATTCAAGCCCCTGCCTCAAGCCTCCTCTTTTCAGTGATGCGCCGTTTCCACTTCCCTGCCTGCCAACCTCCCAGGGCTTTCAGGGGACCCTGTTCCTGCTCTGAAGGATTCCCCGTCCTCCCGGGCCTGCTCTACACAGAGTTTGTACCAGTGGAAGCGTATCGGTCACGGTAAAACCAACAGTTCTAGCAGATACAAGGTGGGGCCGACCCAGCATACAACGTAGACCTTGTTCCCGTAAAGGTCTACAGGTACAAGCCCCACTTCCACCCTGGGGTGTCTACAAACGGCACCAAAGCAGGACAGCGTGTATTTAAACCAGCCTCAGGGGCACCGCTTCACGTTGTCAGCCCTGGAGGCACGGTGAGGAGCTTTTCAGAGGCGTTGACTCACAGTGGGCCCATAATACCTACATGCCCCTTGAAAGCTTCTGTCTAGCTCTTCCTAGGTCAGCTGGTATTTACAGCAGTACCTCCTACAGGGACTGCTCAGGATCAGGGCCTTGTTGGCCAGGGCAAACCCTGCCACAGGCCCGGCCCGTGGAGAATTTCCAAGTGACCACTGCAGGATGGGGAGGGTCTAGCCCCATCAACACAGGACTGCGTGTCCAGTCAGACTCCGGCCACACGCTGGGAAACACCGTGAGAGGAACAGGGAGCTTGGCAGAACCTAGCCTGGGAGGGGAGCAGGGGCAACAAACAGGGTGCAGACCCAGAGCGGCCTCCAGCCCAGCTGGCTTTGGAGGAGTGTAGGCCCTGGCAGTATACACCCCACAGTGGCTGGCACAGACCTGCCCTGCTCAGTGGCTAGGCACCAGCTGGTCTGGACAGCCTGAGGAGGAAATGCTAATGATCCTCTCTCCCCCCAGGCTCTCTGCAACTCGTTAGGGATCTGCCACTTTGAGAGGCAGGGGACCCTGCCCTCACCAGCTCTGTTCCATTACAGAGGGAAGATACCATGCAAATACCAGATGCACAGGGCCAGCCTCCTGCTCCGGCCCTAGGCTATTAGATTGGGCTCAGGAGAAGGAAGGTTCTCTCTCCCCTGCCTCGCTCCTGAGCCCCAAGGTGGGGTTCAGAATCAGCACCAGCAGCAAAGGGTATTCACGCTAAAGAAAAATCCCTACACTGCTCCTGTGGGAATGTCACACCAGCCTTCAGGCCTCTCTGGGAGCAGCCATTTCTGGCCATCTTCTCCTCCCTCTTCAGCCCAGGCCCTGTTGTCTGGCATACCCCAAGAGGACCCAGCACACCCCACGGTGGTTGTTAGCCCTAGAGGGGAAAGGGTGTTTCCTCACACTGGCATGACACAGCTGACCTAATCCCCCCCAGGGGAAGAAACAAACCTGCTCTTGGGCCATGCAGGTCAGTTGCTGCAGTTCTGTCGTGTGACATACAGCAGCTGAGCTGTGTGCGTTAGATGGGGCAGGAGCCAGAGTCCCACCACGGCGGAAACCCCACAGCCTGCAGCAGCTGGTGGGGTGAGAGACTAGGTCACGCTGGTCCTGAGAATCTTACAACGCATAGCAACTGGAGCCCTGTCCCCACCAGCACGTGGCCTGTGGAATGGGCAGACCCCTGCCCAACTAGTACTTTGCCCCCCCAGTAACAGGGGGCTACCCATGAGCCTTTGCCTCCCCCAGTGTTAATGTAGCACCCTCAAGGCTCAACCAGCTCCCATGTAGCCAGAGAAACCACTGATTACCTGCCCCTTACCAGCCTCTGCTGCCACCCCCTGCAAGCTGTTTGTTGCAGGCCAAGTGGGGTATTGACCCTAGGCCAGGTTACTTGAGCAGCCTAGCCCTGGCGTAAGGAAGGGGAATTGCTCCCCCTCCCTTTAAAATTAAATATAGTTGCTGTTTTACTGCAGAATGCCTCAGCTGAAAGAGAACATACTTGCTAAAGGTTGAGCTGTGCAAAATGGTACAGAGTCCTTCAGTACCAGTAGAATAGACATGATTTGTTAAACTATGCAAACTATTTTATGGTCCTATAAGGCAGGAAACTAGAGAATGATTAGAGGGCAAATATTAAAAACACAACTTTGCCTAAACTGCTTCTGTGGACCCAGAACTACAGGCACAGATATCCCAACACTGACACAGAAAATTCAGCATGCTTTTTTGCTGACAGTTCAGCAATCTTAAAAGGGAACAGTTCCCTGATAAGTTTAGCCCCATCTACCACTGGTATCTGGCCCTGATAAATAACAGGGATTTCTTGAAGGTCAATGGTCCATAATGGTAAAGTTATTCTACATGATCTGCTCAACTTGGTTTCCAATTCTAGTTAGGCTGTTTTTAAAATCATACAGCATGAGCACAAAAGCACCACCCCTGCATACAAGAGACTCCCAACATGATCTAGAGGACAGATGTATCCTAGAACCAGCCCAGAGAGACTCCCTCTTGGACCTGCTCCCCTTCCTCTCAGCCCAGCAGTGGATTACCTGGGTGCCCTGGCTCAAGCACGAGCTGTGGGAGTGACTTGGCACCATGTTGTCCAATTCTATAGGCAAGGCTTCAGCCAGACTTCCCCTGTAGCCAGTTACTTTACTCACTGTGCTACATCTAGCCAAGGCACTGCAGTGCTGTATGGGAAACACTGCAGCTGGGGCAGCACATGCTTGATCCTCTACCATCCCTGCAGCTACTCACAGCTACTCCAGTGAATTGGAAAGGTGATTGACTTTCCCCTTCCCAGGGACAGGGATGACCCCAGCTGCCACCAGGAGCTTAGAGGTAAATTGTACTACAGGTTGCCTTGTGGCAGGGTGGAGTTACCACCACAGACCCTCTGCACAAGGGTCTATCTTGTTAGAAACACCCTTTCCCTGGACTGGGCCCAGCATAGACCCATAGCTGAGAGGCCAGAGCACACATCCCCTCCACCCCATAGGGAGGGACAGAGTCCACTTGTTCCAATAGTGGCAATCACAACAGCAGAATGTGGCTCAGAGCAGTAAGACCAGCCCCATGCCTGCTGGGTCTTTGACCTAGTGTTTTCCCTGCCAGCAGGAAGAGCTGGACAAATTGGAGTTGGTCCCTGACTCTACCAGCACAGCAGCCCCTGTTTGCCTTCCTGTAGGTGGAGGGTTTAATTTCCACCAGAGTGCCCTGGCCATTAACCTTCCCCATGTAACAGCTGATTAGTGTGTTCTATGGAGGGAAGACATGTCCTGAGGGCACCAGGCCAAGGCTGTCTAGCTGGTTGCAGACACCAGCATGCAGGAATCTGGTCCCAGCTCTGCCACCCTCCAAGCTGCCAGGCACAGGGGGGCCTGCTGAGCCCAGGGAACTGGAGATTCAGCAGCAGAGCTCTGGAACCAGCTGCTTTAGCAGGCAAGACCTGACAAGATGCCACCCTTCTCTCCCTATGGGTCTTTGCTTTCTTGTGCAGGGCATTTGCCTCCCTTAATCACTAGCTGCTACCAGCCCTACAGGTCCCCTCTGCACCACTCCCCTCATCAGCAAGGCCTGCACCCTTGAGCTGCCTCTTGGTGTGAGGAGCCAGGACTGCGCAGTGCTATGGGTCCCCAGTGCCTTGATTCCCTCTGGATTCTGTGCTTCTCACCCTCCCCAGTGCACAATGGCAGACCCACACTGCAGAGCAGACTCTGCACCATCAGTAATGACAGGAGGCATCATTCACTTGATTGGTTTATTCCTTAGGCACTTGCGGTCCCCCTGGCATGTCCCCACCTGCCCCAGTGGTTCCTCAGGCCCAGAGCCACCACAACAGCAACCGAGAGAGCAGCAACAGCCCCTGCCAGGGACACCAGCACCTCTCCCCACTCCACCAGGGGCCTGAGTCCATGGGAACCTGTGGAGGGAGGAGCTGGTTAGGAGCAAGGACACAGCAAGCCAGACATCAGTGCTCAGGTGGTCACTGCCAGATCCTGCCCTAGTCCTCCCCCTGCCCTGCAGGGGCCTCACTCCCCACAGCCCCCTTCCATTCCACACTAGGCCTGCCAAGGCTTGGCAGAGCTCAGCCATCTCTGCCAAAGGAGGTGCACTGGCTTTGAGGGGCTCCCTCAGATAGTCTCCAGGGCAGGGGTGACTGGCTGCTCAGGAGCTGCTGAAGCGTGAAGTGGCTTTACACTAGGCCCTGACTGGAAGTGAGGGGCTCCTCACATCTCTGGTCAGGTTTAAGCACTGCCTCATGGTGCCACCAGCAGCCTGGGGGCTGTTTTGTGCCTCCTCCCTGGCTCAGCTGCCTCACCACTGGATGGAGGGAGGGACAAGCCTCTCCTTCCATGGATCCTCATCACCCCCCCTCCAGGAGAGGGGACCTGAGAGGTTCTGAACTGGCCCCCCATTCCCAGAATACTCAACCCCCCAGTTTAATGAACACCCACCCATGAGGCAGGTGGGTGCCATAGTCCCATTTCACCCCCAGGGCCTGCTCCATTACCTTCCTGGGCAAGGTCATCCTCTGCTTCTTGGCCAGCCTGGAAGTCCACAGGCCCCTCAGCTGTCACCAGGCTCAGGGGCTCCTCCCCCCAGGCTTGGCTCTGGGAGGCTCTTCTCACTAGGAGAGAAGAAAGTGAGAATACAGTTCTCTTCCCAGCTCCTGAAGAGGCAATCCCCCAACCCCATATGGACTAGGGCTTTGCAGGCTGTCTCCAGTGCAAGGCCTGTGGCCCAGTTCCAGCCCCCATGGGAAAGTCCAGATGACACTCAGGTGCCCAGGGTCACTGTTGAGGGAGAGGCTCAATAGAAGTGGTCATTGTGCACACAGGCAGGGAAGGGGAGATCCATGGTCTCACTTCAAGCCCCCGGCTAGTGCCTGGGTGCCTTGCCAGAGGCCTATGACCAATCTGCAGGGGGGTGTCTTAGGTGCCCTCCCAACAGGGTCATATCCCCTGTAGGGGTAACCTGCAGGAGGCCTGAAGGTGGCTTCAATCTAGCCAAGCCTTCATGCCCTGTGTATCCCTAGAGTGGAGACCTTCCTGCCATGGCCTGTCTTAACCAGCACCCCATGGGTCTGGGGCGCTGGGTTCTAGAGCTGGCACTTGCCAAGGAGGGTGAATGGGAAAGACCCAAGGGTCTCAGGCCGGTTGAGAGCCAGAGGCAGATGCCAAGGAGGAACAGACTTACTTCTTCCCTGCAGGTTTGTGGGGCATTGGACTGCACAGTGTTCCAGCCCAGAGGGCATGCAGGCAGAGGCACTGCAGTGGAAATACACCTGGAAGCAGAGAGAATTCATGCTTGGCAAGGAAGAACTAAGGGGACCTGCACCAGAGGGTCACTGCCTCCCTCTACCCTAAGATTGCTTCCAGCTCTTGTGAAAGCCAGAGAGGACATCACCAGCCAGTTACAGCAATGGGATTCTTTGCCTCCTGCAGAGCCATTAAGAGCCAAAACTTAGTTTGCCATGTGGCTACACAGGCATGATCCAGCATGGGGCTTTGCAGCCTAAGGCCATGAGAATGGCAACAGGGTCATGATTGCCCCTGACACTGGATGGTGTTTGCTTTAGGCCAGGTAAGCTAGTGCTGGTCACTTGAGGCTACACAGTAGCCTAGAATCTGTCCACTCAGGTGCTCCCCACCCAAGCTATCAGGAGAGGGGCAGAATTGCCTTGGGAGGTTGCAAAGCAGCTTCAGGTCAGTCTCAGCTGCATTTGCAGGAGGATCCCTGACCTACTGGCTTGGCCACGGGAAGTCTCAGGACTAATCCTCTGGGGAGTGGGACCATACCGGGCCTGAGAGCGCTCGCTGGGAGGTGATGTCCACGAAGGTGAAAGTGCTGACAATGAAGCGCTGATGGTGAGATGGGAACTGCAGCCCTGAGGCCTCGCCCACAGGCACCAGCTGGGTCTGGTAGTTGTCGCCTTCATAAGGGCACCTAGAAGGGGCCAAGCAGTGATGGTTGAGGCTTCTCACCTGGCAGAAGATTGCCCCGCTCCCATCCCCACCCAGACTCACCCATCTACAAGGATCAGCCACTCTGGCTGCTGCAGGGGGTTGGTGCTTGGGGTGGCCCAGCACTGATGCAGGACCAGAACCAGGCTTGGGTCCATTCTCTGGAGGATGCGGACCTCCACATACACTGGGTCCCGGAGAAGCTTCACCACTGGGTACTCACGGTCTGTGTAGTAGGTGCTGTAATGCTCATCTGCAGCAAGAATGAAATGAGATGACCAAGTTCTGCCCTGACCCTTGGCAGGATCACCGATTTCATGGGGTACTTTGCAAGGCAAGTACTGGGGCAGAATCACCCACTTCCCCCTGGTTCCTATTTGCTCTAGGAGCATGGGGTGAGGCTTGTGTCTCCTGGTGACCAGGTCCCACTGGTATAGTATCAGAGCCATGATCAGCAAGGGCAGTTGTGCCCTGGGACCCAGCTGGGACACTACAGGAGGCAGACCAGGAAAGTCATTTCAGACAGCAGTGATCTCCCTGAAGGGCCAGAGGCCAGTGCAGCCATGCTGAGAGACCACCCAGGCTAGGTCATGGCCAAGCCAAGCTTCCTTCCCTCCCAGTGGGTACCAGCTGCTCTAGGAGCAGAGTCATCCCCACCATCCAGGTAAGTGGCACCCCCGCCCCCCACTCCCAAGGAGCAGTGATTCAAGTCTTGAGTGCCACACAGCAGCCCAAGGCTCTGGAGATAGCCAGGCATGGAAGTGGGCCAGACATGTCAACATTTCAGAAGCATCTCAAGTGCTTGGCAGGCCTGTATGCAGTCACCTGTAGCAATCCTCATCTCCAAGGCCAGGGGTCCCTGCCCAACTGCAGGCAGGGGTGGAGGAAGGGTGGAGACCATGATGTTCACAGGGAGGAAGTCCTCAGCTGAGTAGCTGCAGCGGATGGTCAGCCTGGGTGGGGAAAGGCCAGACAGCTGGTCACCTCTGGACTCCCCAGAGAGCACACTCAGATGCCAGGGGGAGACCTGAGACTTCAGTGAATGGCTAGTGCCTCCCCCCTTTAATTCCAGGGGATCAGGTGGCCTCCCCCAGCAGGAGGGGATATAGGCAGGGAGCTCAGCAGTGGGCTGACAGAGCCAGTGCATATCCCCTAGCTCTCCCTGGCAGGGGAGGTGCCCCCCCTAGGAGAGGGACCCAAACACTGCTTGGCTGACATGCCCCCCCCCCCCCATTTCCAGCAGAGGCCTCCAAGCTTTGCCAGGCCTGTTACCTGAAGGTGCTGTCCCGAGTGATTGAGCCAGAATGGGATGTGAGCACTTTGCGGTCTGCTACCAGCTCATTCTCATACACCCTCTGGTCACCAGATGCCTGCACAGGGGGAGAAGAGAGGCTGGAGGCACCAGAAAGGCCTTCACATATGAATTCTCCTTTGCACAAGAACTCAGCAGCTCCAATGGGGTCAGCAGCTTAGCCCTCACAGACAATAGGTCTGAGATCTAATGGCCCAGGCTACACCCCTCCCTGCCCCGCCATGCTTTTGCAGGAGTAGTGTCCTGTGAGGATTGACTGGAGCCAATCTGCATAGGAGAGATCCAGCCCAGCTTTACTTGGCTCAAGTTCAAGTCAACCAGAAACCAGTCAATATGCCAGTCCCCACCCGCTTCCAGGACAAGCACACCCCCCAGTGTTCACAAACCCACTAGACTTCCAGCTACACTGAACAGGCTGGTTTCATGGCCAGTCTGTAGCTGACACCAGAGACACTGTAAGGTTGTTCCATGTAGGGACCCAGGAAGATCAATGGGTGCCATGTTCCCCCTTTTCCTGCCCATGGGTCCCCTTTAGCTCCAAGGCTATTTGGCCTTTCTACACCACAAGCATTAGCAGCCACTGGGGAGCAGGGTTGATAGGCTGCTTGTGCCTCACCACAACTCCACCTCAGAGTTGTAGGGCCCAAACCTTAGGAGACCACCCATAAGCAGAGGCTGTAGGCTCAGAACCCCAGGCTGCAAGGGACAAATCTGATGGTCTCAGGACACATCAAATACAGCCTCATGGTGACTGAGTGACCCCCCCATAACCTCAAGGGCAATCAGCTGGCATCAGAGAGTGATGAGAGTTCATGAAGTGCCTTGCCCAGCAGAGGGTGGACTGACCAACAGGTGCCCTTCTTTACCTGGACAGTGGTCCCACAGGCTGAGAGTGGGAAGCGGTACACAACGAAGTCTTCATTCCTAGACACCGGGGCACATCTGCTGCTGTGAGCGCTGACCAGGTGCACGGAGCTCAGGTCCAGGGGTGGTGTGGTCACATCCCTTGAGATTGCAACTGAGAACTGGCCATCTGGGGTGCACTGCGCGGTCACTGGGGGAGAGCCATACAGCCTCTCAGCAGGGAATTGCAGCCTCTGCTGGAGCCATTTGCCTGGGGACTCCCCCAAAAACTCCAGGCTAGCACCCCTGCTTCACTGGAGTCTCTAGACACAGTGGAGGAGTTGACTTGCTAGAACTAGTCCTGCCCCCAACAGTCACTGGGATGAGAGAGTGCCAGGACAGGCCTGAGTGCAAAGGGACAGGAACTCCATCACTGGGTCCTAAAGCCTACCAAGGCCCTTGGGTGGCCCTAGGCCCCAACAGGGTTCTTCCCCCCCGGACACACCCTCCAGTATCGGTCTGCTGCGGAGATCCCCAGCAGGTCCCTCGGGCAGAGGAAAGCCCCCGCTCACCCTTGTCGCCATAGTAGCAGGGAGTCAGCCTGTCACCGGGCTGGTAGCAGCAGCCGAGCGCTTCGCAGTCGCCTCGTGTGATGGGTGGGGCAGCGCACGGCAGCCTAGCTGAGGCCTGGATGGCAGAGCATATGCTAGGGCTCGGGGCATCCCGGGCTAGGGAGAGAGGCAAAGACAGTGCTTGCTCAGACAGCTGCCCTCCCCCCAAACCACCAGACCCTGTCCATGGGCAGAGGAAGCCCCACGGGGTGGCTGAGAGAGGCCTGGCCTCCTCCAGCACCACAGGCTGGAACTCCTGCTTCTCTTTAGCCATGCAGGAGAGGTTTGTCAGTGCCTGGACCCCCAGTTATCCACTCCAAAGGATGGACCAGGAGACAACAGCATCTCCCATGGCCCAGTCCCTCCTCAGGGAGGTGGCTAACTCCTGGCAGCTGGTACAGCATGCCCAGAGACAAGGCCTCCTGCCACACCAAGTAGTATCCTTCAGGAAGATCCCAGCAATGGTGCAGTCCCATCCCTGGCCAAGGCATGGGTGCTGCCCTTACCTAGAAGGTGGTTTGGGCACCTCAGCTCCTCCTTGTAGGAAGCCACAGGGCCTTCGGTCTGGACTGTCATCACAAAGCTGCCATCCTAGGCAGGAAGCAGAGGATGAACCATCACTGTGGTGTAAGTATTCAGAGTCCCTCCCCAGCACCATGTGCTCAAGGAGAGCCAGGAACATGAATGATTTAGGGGGACAGCAGGATTTACAGGCAGCCCAACCTATCCCCTGGGTGGGCACATGGGCCCACAAGTCTCACCAGGGCTGCAGGCAGCTGACATGAGCCGGCAGCTGCTAAGCAAACACTAAAGCAGGTTTCAGTTTCAGGGGAGGGAGTATGGCAAAGCCAAGATCATCCGCCCCAGCCTTGACACTCTGCCTTTGGTACCACGGCTCCTCAAGGGGAGAGGATTGGCATTGCCATGTCACTGACCCTAGCACCAGTTGGCCTGGAGGGGTTTAGCATCTCAGTGGCAGATCAGACAAGAAACCAAGATTTGACTTTCACGCCCTGACCTAGCTGCTAGGCCAGGCCACTCCCCACACAGGCAGGCGCTGAGCCATGGTCTAACCAAGAGACGGAGCCAGCTTTATGGGGAGAGAAGCAACAAGGGGGAGATTTCAGGCCTTCCAGTACAGACTGGGGTCCTCCTCCTCACCGCATTGCTGCAGCCAAGCTCTCCTGAGTGGGGGACTCCACCCTCTGAGCTGGGCCAGCAGAGGGATTGCTGGCCAGAGCAGCAGATCCAAGGGCAAGACAAGCCAGCTGCAATGACATCACACTGGAAGCAGAGAGATCACTAGCTCCCAGCTCCAGGGATGGAAACCAGGCCAGTGTAAGTGTTTCCAAGGCAGGGGTGGGGGAAGGAGAGTAGCGTGAACACATATCAAGTCCCCCTGGCTAGTAACACTGCATGTTCACAGCACTGGCCAGCCTAGGCTCTCAGGACACTGTGTGGACACCAGCCAAGCCTCAGCCTTCCTGAAGCTCAGGAGCAGGCTTGGGCATGGAAGCTCAGGAGCAGGCTTGGGAGGCACATATGTGAAGAGACTTGCCCCATATGGGAAGTTAGTGGCAGGATTAGCACTCAGGTCTCCCAATTCCCAGTTCTGTGCACTAGTGGTTAGGCCCTTGCAGACAGATCCAACCATGGTCTCCTCACACTCCCCTTCATAAGCACTGCTACCCATCCCATTCACACCAGGGAGGTTCCCAGACAGGGCCTTACTCTCTCGTTGACATAACATCCAGCATAGGACGCTTCAACCACCACGGAGCTATTGGCTTGCTGCTCGACACGCGTCCCACAGGCAGGGTTGCTCTGCAGAACACGAGGCCTGCCTTCTGCATCTGGAGGCCGAGAGGAGCATCAGACAAAGCACCTTCAGCCCTGTTCCTCCTAGTCCCAAATCTGCCCCCCATTGCCAGACCCTGAGCAGGGAGGCTCTGCAGAGGAGTCACACCGGCCTTGAGGAGCCACTGACCCCTCCCTTCCACTACCACTTGACCTTAACTGGCAGTGCCTCAAAGGTCAGCAGTGTGGTTGGGGAGGGGATGGAGTAGGAGCCTTCCTTACAGGGAACAGAAGGAGTTTGTTCAGAGACAGGCCAATGCCATGGGCTAGCCCATGTGGTTTAGGGCTAGTTTCACTCCATTTGGCCTCACAAAGGCCACTCTGCCACTTCCTCACACCACCTCAGCAGCTTGGCATCCATCCTCCATATTCAGGGAGGAGGAGTTCCCCGCCCCTACAGCTGTAGCCAAGGAGTAATATTAGCCAACTCAAGTCATTCAGCATCTAATGCACCTCACTCCAGAGCCAGGTCTCCAGCAGACACAAGGGATGGATCACCAGATGATTCCCTGGTGTATTCATTCCCCCCAGGGCACCTGGCATTGGCCACTATTGCCAGACAGGATACTAGGCTAGATAGACCTCTGGTCTGACCATTATGTTCTTATGCATTACTGGCTTCATTAGTGCACCAGCAGTCAGGTGTTTTAGCCCCCTTTGGGCACTTGCCAGTTTCTGCAAAGTAACTGAGCCAATTACTCCCAAGGCATTCCCTGGTCTAGCATCTAGAATCTTTGGGGACAGTCAATAAGTATTACATTTGTACCCTCATTGGAGGCAAGCAGAGAAGACAACACCCCAGGAAGTTACTCATAATCAAAGACCCCACAGCACCATCTCAGCTTTACCTGCTAGGGGAAACTTCCTCCCAGAATCCCAGCAACACCTTAGAGAGACTAAAGGATTTTAAGCTTTGTTCAACTTACCCAGAGCTCTCAGCACAAGGGGAGCTATCTCAGTCTGGTTTGGGAGCAGGGTGAATACCAAGCTTCTCTGCCCACAGGTCAGCTGGCTAATATTCCAAAGAACCCCCCCATTCCTAAAGCCACCCTGAGCTCCCTCAATCAGAAAAAAGAGGCCACAAAAGAGCCAAAACATCATGTTATCCATCAGCCTCACTTCACAGACTAGCCCACCTATGCAGCTACTCACTGCTTTCCAAGCCATTAGCACGGGTCTTATACCTTTCAAGGAGCTCTGATTGGCCAGCACTGAGGTCTAAATTCCCATATGGACCAGGTGTGACTCCAGCTAGCCAGCAGTCAGTTTACACCTTCCAACTGGCCTTGATTTGAAACTCACTGCACTTGCTCCAAATGGATCAAAACCATCCCACACTCCTTCTAAAGTGTTTTATTGATTCTTTCTCATCCCCAAGCCCTTGTTAAGACCCGTACAGGTTTTGCTAATTCAAAAGGAAACATTTAAAAAGGGAAATAAAGTGTTTGAAGGCTGAAGAGGTACTTAGTGGGTGAGGGGCTATTTATTGGCTGGAAAAAAAACACAACAAGTGTGGAAAGGGAAGAAAGCCAGAGTGCTTTGGAGATTGAGAACTCCTTTAGTCAGATGACTATAAAGTGCTAGGAGGTTTTATTATTTATAGAGGGGTAAACTGAGCCCCAATCTTATCTCTCCCTCCCTCCCATGGGAGACGTATCTGTGCAAATTAATCCAATTGCAGCTTCCCCAGGCCTAGCCTCTCCTTCCCCCACAGGATCACTTTTCTCCTCTCATCCTGTTCCCCCTCAGGTTACGTCTGCATTGCAATCCAGGGGGGTGACTGCAGCACACATAGGTGTACCCCAGCTAGCTCGGGGACGGGAGCAGCAAAGCCATGTGGCATAGGCTGTCCAAGCCTGCCTGGGCCCCTGGGTTCTTACTCAGGGGGCTAGCCTGTGCTGAGACCCCTGCTGCTGCAGCTTTGCTGCTGTTGGTACCCATGCTAGCTAGATCAAAGCTGGCTCTGGTCTGTGGAGACATGCCCTCCGTGGGCCCCACGCTTTGCCCCTCCCTGCACGTGTGCCTGCGTCTCGCCACACCCCCGTGGTGGTGATGGCATTAGCCCAGGCCTGACTTTGCAATGGGCTCACGCGCCAATTCCTCTACCGGGCCCCCCTCTGCTCCCCTAGGGGACAGAAACCTCCCTCCTTTGCCAGGCGCTCCCAGGAAAGTGCGACTTACGAAGGACCTGGGCCTCTCGGCCTGCCAGGCCGGCCTGGCCCAGCTTGTGAGGGGAACATCACCGAGGCACCGCTGATCCCATTCAGCGGGTCGCGACTGAAATGATCTCGGCTCCTTGGCACAGCTGGGATTTTGTCAAGTCAGTCCCCCCCCCACCCCGCACCCTGCAAAGAGCAGACACAGACAGACAGCCGGCAAAGGGAAAGACACAAGGTCTGCTATGGGCAGATACACGTGGCTGGTTGTAGACTGGCACCTTCTCCGGGGCAGGCAGGGGCACCTGTATTCCTGGCCATTTGGGCCAGGCTGGAGGGCAGGTCAGCTTGACAGGCTCAGCAGGGCTTGGCCAGCAGGAGCCTCCTGCAGGACGGCAGGGGCCCATCACCCGAACCTGACAGACCCCAGGGCTTGCAACTCAGGTGGCTTGGCAGCAGTGTGGCCTATTGGCCAGAGCCCTGGGCTGGGGCACTAGAGATGTCAGTTCTATTCCTAGCTGTGACCTGCTGGATGACCTAGGGCAAGTTACTTCTGCTCTCTGTGCCTCAGTTTCCCAGTCTGTAAAATGGTGGTTGACCTGCTTCGTAAAGCTCTTTGAGATGAAAGGATGAAATGTGCTGGATGAGATCTGGGTGTTATGGTGACTAGACCCACACTGCAGAGCAGCAAATAAGAAAAAGGAGAGACACCAACATACAAAGTGAAAAAGGCAACTCTTGCTGGGGATTCCTTTATATCCCTTCTTTACCCATGGGTCACATCAGCCACCATGGCAACGATGGAAGGTTCTCACGCCAACTTCTCGTGAGCATCAGGGCCTTGACTTGCCTGGAAAACAGGCATGTTTCCTATAGGCTGGGCCAGACCTGCCAGAGCTGCTCAAAAATGTTTTTTTTTCCCCTGTAAAAATTTCAATTTTTTGGTGAAAATTTAAAAACTGAAAAATTCGGCCAAAACTCAAAATCTTGGAAAGGAGAGGCATCATGGGACTCCATGGCCATGGTGCATTGTGGGAGATGCAGTGCAGCCAGGGAGCCCGGCCCATAGAGGAAAATGGGGATGTGGAGTAATTGAACTACAGTTCTCAGGAGGCATTGCAGCAGCATAGCCAAACTGAAATATTTTGGTTGTCAGGTGTTTGGAGGGTTTTTTTCTTTTTTCGTGAAAAATCAAAATTATCTGTAGAAAACAGGCACTTGTTCAGAAAAAGTGTGCGGTGGAAAACCCAATTTTTCAAAAAGGAGGAGTCCGGTGGCACTTTAAAGACTAACAGATTTATTTGGGCATAAACTTTTGTGGGTAAAAACCCCACTTCTCCAGATGCACGGGGTGCATTTTTCAAAGTTTTGATGGAAAGTGTTCAACCAGCCATAACCTCCACCTCAGCAGTAGCCCACCTGTGCTCCCAGCAGACAGTGTCCCAGTTCTCCAGCAGGAGCTCCCACCATGAGTCTTCTTCAAGGGAAAAAGACCTTCCCATAATTCCAAGGCAATCGTCTATAGCCCTTAAACCACTACAGGCTCCATCCCGAAGGGGAGGTCCTTTGGCAGGCAGCTTCCCTTGTTATAACACCCCATCTTGGCACCTCAGGATTCAGCTATGTAAATCCATGCGGATTATGCATTTTATGCAAAGTTGCATACATTTAATGCCAGTAAAAATATATAGGGTTTTGCCTTGCTGATATGGTTCTGTCTCTGCTAATGATGTTGAGCTACATCCTAGGGTTAGCCGGTGTTTGACTCGTGCTGTGGGTTATACAGGTGCGGGGAAATGCCTAAAATCCACATCAGGAAACATTTTCATTCACTTCTGAAAGGAAGCAGTGGGGTCTATGGGTGAAAGCAGATGCTCTGCTGCAGGAGACCTGGGGGCCTATCCCATTCTGGGTGAACTTAGGCAAGTCACGTCCCTGCTCTGTGGCTCAGTTTTGTCATCTGTAAAATGGGAAGGATCAGACAAGGATAGAGCACACCAAATTCCCTCTGCAGTTGGGCAGCTGAGTGAGTGTGTGTGTGGGCATGAGGGCATGTGTGTACTAGAGATCCAGTCTTGTGCTTCGTTTCTCAGTCAGATCAGCAGGTGCCAGCTGTCAGTTGTAATTTCCCAGTGAAGGGCTCTAGCATGCAGCGGTGAAATCAGTTTCACTTCAGCACAGACCTTTAGATGTTAGTTATGGACTGTAACTAGCTATAGCTTTCGTCTCCTCAGTTTCACTGCCCAGGGGCAACTTCCTTGGGTTAATGGCTACAAGTCCCTTCTCCCAGGTGCTAGATTTTAAAATAGAATTGCACAGAATGTGGCCAAGGTATCTCACAGAGGGGACTCACTTGGAACTGACTTTCCCAATGAATGCTCTGTCCATTTCCCCCAGCACCTTCCCTGTGCCATGGCTCCTCCCCAGAGTCAGATGTGGGAGTTTAACTCCACGGCCCATTTCATCCTCACCTCTCTGCTGAGCCTGCCATCAGAGGGCCGTGTGTCATGGGTGCCCACCTGGACCAAGACCCACCTAACCCACAAAGAACCACTGGATGGTCACAAGTTTTGGCCACTGCCAGCCTGACCTTGGGAGTTGCAACTCTTCAAATGTCATCCTCTGGGACAAGGATGTCACGTTGTGACAACACCAGCATCACGACGTAACATTGGCCCCTGAAGGCCACATCTACGGTTTATATTCCAGCAGCACCTCCAGGCCCCTTCTGAACTCAAGGAGCAGTTGTGCTTGATGCTGGATATTCACATCGTGAGCGACGCTCCCTGTTAGTGCAAGAGACAAGTCCCCATTGGGCAGCTGGGGAACGGAGACACAGAGCGGTTCAGTGGCTGGCCTGAGGACACACAGTCGGGGAGGTGGCAGAAGCGGGAGTTGACCCCAGGTCTCGGGGCTCCCAAAGCAGAAGGCCACCCTCTCAAAACCAGAGGGGGCTGCATTAGCCCCAAAGGTATTTCAGTTCTGTGGGTGTGTTTCCGTGCAGTGTTTAATGGCTCCTGTGGTTAGGGCTGGGGCTATAGGATAACCAAATCCATATTGGGAGTGTATAACCTAATCCACCAATTGCCACGGGGCAGAAACCCACACAGGCTCCTAGCTGTGCACGTTGGGGCGTCCCCCCAAGGAGAATGCACCAGAGCAGCAGCAGGTGTGGGGTAAGGTTTGATAACCCACTTTCAGCCCCGCTTCTGCAAACATGTTGTGGTTTGGATGCCACTGGGAATGAAGAAGTGGCCAAGGAGCAGGTAACCTTTGAGAGCAGACTGACTTGCACCCCTAGCATGCGCACACACACACATGCGCATGCCGGTGGTTTTTTCAGACTGGCTTTTCTCCACCTTCCACACCCAGCAGAGCGTGGGGCTGGCTGCCAGCTGGGAAAGCTGTCTCCTGTCCTTGGCCAGCCTGTGCAGGGTGAGGATGCAAGATGCAAACTGGCCTGGGCATGGGAAGCAGGGCCAGCCTGGAGGGAGTGGCAGTTCAACTGTCCTGACTGCAAAAAGCCCAACGAGCAGAACATGGGGGAAGTGGCAGCCGCAGCTGTCTGCCTGTCCTGATGCTGCTGTCTAGTGCTCTGAGTAGGGCAAAGGGGAATTATTAAGGAAGCCTAGGTTGCGTGTGAGGGTGGGTGCTCACCTGGGCTGCACACCCCTCCCGGGAGGAATGCACAGAGCCAGGTGGGGGAGCGTGCAGTTCCCAGGGCTGGGGCATCCTCGCCGGGCAACGTGATGACAGGGTGGGGGGAAGCTCACAACAGATGACCTTTGCTGTAGCTCCTCGAGCAGAGTCGTGGGAAGTCGAATGCTCCAACTTGCTTCCCAGAAAAGAGGCTGGCAGGGGAATCCACCCTCAACATAGCAAACTCCCACTCAGATGGTCCTCCCTTGGCCAGGCTGCAACCCCCAGCAGCGGAGGAGAAATAGTCACCCTCATGGAGTTGTGGCTGTAAACTTAGGCTGTAATGTATTATTATGAATGACGTGTGATTAATAAAGGGGGTAGTTTCGCTTGATGGGAATTTCATATCCTGTTAAACAGAAGGTGTTGAAAGGCCCTCTTTAAATGAAGGGTTGGTTGGGAGAATGTCAAGCCAAAACTTTTAATCTCTAGTCAGATTTTGAGTCTGTAAATATGGCTCTGTATTCAAGACTTACTCAATGCAAGTCTCTGAAGGGATGGTAGAGAAATCACTCCGCCTGTATGTTTTCTGGTTTCACTTGACTATGGGGTCGGCCTTGTGCAGCATGTCCCACTCCTTCCCCAGAAGTGGCTGCATTTTGGTGGGGCTGTGAGTAGACAGTCAGGATGCATGGGAATGAAAGATATTATGGGAAGGTCAGAGGTCATTAGGGATGGGCACAGTGGGGAGTACTGCTCTTTGCAAATGTCCCTGCCCCAATGCTCCCCCCACCCCCCCCAGCTCCCTGCTCTGACGCCCCCACTGCTCCCAACCCTGCGTTCACCTATTTGTAAGTACATTTGTACTTAAGTATTTAAAGTACTCTACGTGCTTGTACTTAAGTACTTTACATATTCTGTACTTAGTGCTTGTATTTCAATACATTCTAAAAGTACAGAAAGGATAACTTTCTTTTATCTTCGAGTACCTTTTCAAAATAGTTTTTGGAAACAATCACCTGCCTCCCCACTATCCCATATTCTGTTTGGCCCTTAGAACCTGGCTTGGGAGCTTCAGGCCCTGAGTTCTGGCTGCCAGGGCTTTTTTCTTGCTTGGTAGAAAATGTGAAGGCAGGACTTAGAAAACGGTTTCGGAATATTTTGGTCTGTGATACAGCTGTGACTAGCAGAAGTACAAAGTCATTTGTTGCTGCTTCCGTATCCCAGACATTTTTTAAGTTGCGTTGGCTGCAGAATCAAGATTAGAGAAAAAATGTAAAGGACCTGGGTTTTTTAATAAGGTCTGGATTGTTGTGAAAACCTACTGAAGCATAATGATCAAGCTACTGCATCCAAAGCTACCTAGCTGTAAGTAACAGAAAGGAAATTTATACATTTATTTACATTGGTAAGAGATTTTTTTCATTCTTATTCCGTGCTGCCTTGTGTAGATGAATAAAAAGTCATTGTTGCTCTTTTTCTTTCTCTTCCACTATGTGCTTTTATAGTTTACGTAGTTGTCCATATATTAACTAGACAATCGCAGGGAATACAGGAGCTGGAAATACTTGCACGTATACTTTTAAACACATAAATACTATCTCCACTGCATACTTGTACTCCTATGTACTTCTGTAATGCTGTACTTGGCATCTAGACTTAAGTGCTTTTTATCTGTACTTATGGCAACCCTGCGGGAGCAGCGCCGCTTCCTCCCCAGTTCCCAGCCCTGATACTCCTCCAAACTCCAGCCCTGATGCCCACCAGTCCCCAATGCCCCCCAGTCTCCATAAGTCCTGATGCCTCCCAGCCCCAAATGCCCCTTGATCTCCCAGTCCTGATACCACCAGCCCTGATGCCTCCCCAGCCCGGATGCCCCCACCTCCGATACCCCCAGGCCGGATGCCCCCAGGCCGGATGCCCCCACCTCCGATACCCCCAGCCCTGATGCCCCCAGGCCAGATACCCCCACCCCCAATACCCCCAGCCCCGATGCCCCCACCTCTGATACCCCCAGCCCTGATACCCCCAGGCCGGATGCCCCCCAGTGCTGATGCCCCATCCCCAATGTCCGAAACCCTGATACCCCCCCAACCCCAATACCCCCCAGGTCTCCCAAGCCCTGAAGCTCCCCAGCTCCCAATCTATGCTGCCCCCAGCCCCACCCCCTTTGGTCCCTGGTCTTTCCTCTCTGACACCTCCACCCCCATTGTCCCCTCCTAGTGCCCGGCCCCTTTAAGAGTCCCGCCCAGCCTGGCCCCTCTCCGTGCCCTCTGATTGGCCGGCGATGATATCAGCGGGGCGGGGCTTTCGCCGCGGCGACGTAAAAGCGGGGAGGGGCGGGGCCAGCCACCGCACGTCGTGCTGGAGCCCGGGCCGGAAGATGGCGGCGGCGGGAGCCGTGGAGCGCGCGAGCCGGGTCGGGGAGCCGCCGCCGCCGACCCGCGGGCCCCGCCGCTACTCGCTGCTGGTGATCGTGGGCGGCGGCTGCCACCGGCCCGGCCTGCTGGGCGCCGTGCTGGCCGCGCTGGAGAGAGGTGAGCAGCGCCCCGCCCGGGCCCGCGCAGCGCCGAGCACCCCCGGCCGGGCGCCGCTGCAGCCCCCAAGCAGCACGGGCCGAGGTGCCGCGGGCCCCATTCATTGTCCTGCTTGTACCCAATGCACCGCCCGCCCCCGCTTTCCCGGGGCTCCCCTTGCGCCGGTGCGCGCAGCTCCTGTGTCCAGGGCACCCCCCGCTTTCCCGGGGCTCCCCCATGCGCCAGGGTATAAGGCCGCACTCGTGCACCATGCAGCGTTCCTCTGCTGCTCTTGTCCGCGTTGGTGCCCCATGCCCTAATTCCGCAGGGGCTCTCCCCTGGGGTGCTGTTTTATGCGCTGGTGGGTGGCCCTGCTTCCCACCCCCCCTGGGCAGCGTGGCCCGGATCTTCCGCTTGTCCTGCTGCATTTTGTGCTGTTCTGTGTGCATTGATGCACTGGGGCAATTCCCCCTTTGCATTTGGTTTACGTACTTGCAAGGTGCAACACCCCCAGATGTAGCTATGCCCTGTGTGTGGGTGTAGCGCCCCTCGATTCATTGCAGCACCTCGTCTCCTTTCCTTTCTTGCTGAGTTGCATGGTTGGGGGGTGGGGGGGGCATTGATACTTCAGACTAGGTGGGGGATAGGTATGCAAAATCCAGTTGTGGTGGTCTAGTGCAGCCCTCCTCTTCCCCCCTTCTTGCCCCCCCAGATTATTGCTTATGTTTAAAGGGAATCTCTCCTATGGGGGGGCAGTTCATGGTGCTTTTAACATGGGTGGGGGTGATAGCAGGTCTGTCCCCAACTGTGTGAATTTCGCACGCTTTTATTGCTTAGTGCATATGTATAATTCCATCCCATTTCCCCCTCTAGACTTTCACCTCGGCACCCTATGCATGGAGGCCCGTGGTGCTGAGCATAGCAGCAACAGACAAAGGTTGGGGGTTGCTTTGTTAACGCTGAGATGGGCTGGGACCTGTTTTCAACTCAAGAAATTAGAGCGGGGCGGGGGAGTATCAGACATGATGGATGGGGCAGCTGGCCTGCACTGGGCCTCGGGAGCCGTCTGCCTGGAGAAGCTTGTCTGGCATCGGGAAGTGATCTGGAGCTCTGGTCTGTCGGGTGTGTTCTGCTATAGTGGGCCAGCATGGATTGAGGAAACTGCCAGCTGAAACTAGGAAGGGATGACTTGTAATTAAACCTGCTTCATGGCTTCCTCCAAGGACTTGCTGTGGATCTGCATTTACTGTTAACGAACCGGTGATTAAAACCTTCGCCTGGAACGGGATGTCAAGGAATTCCAGTCTTGGAACTGGCTGGCTGCTGGGGTTCTGCATTCTTAGCATGGCACTGGCATAAACTGTGTTAATGCTAGGTTTCAGAGTAGCAGCCATGTTAGTCTGTATTTGCAAAAAGAAAAGGAGGACTAGTGGCACCTTAGAGACTAACAAATCTGTTTGAACATAAGCTTTCGTGAGCTACAGCTCACTTCATCGGATGCATTATGCATTCCAATGAATGCATCCGATGAAGTGAGCTGTAGCTCACGAAAGCTTATGCTCAAATAAATTGGTTAGTCTCTAAGGTGCCACTAGTCCTCCTTTTCTTTTTGTATTAAATGCTGGAGACTTGAGGTGCTGGGAGCAGGGTAAGAGTTAGTGTCTCCTTCTGCGGAAGGTGCTTTCAAGGCCAGGAAGGGGGCACAAATTTGGAAGTGATCTTTAAAAAAATATATGTATCTACCATGCATGAACTGAGGAAGCAGCCTGAGAAGGCCAAAACAGTTATGTTGAGCAAGGTTTGTGCAACTCTGCATCTTTTTCCCCCCCATCGCTTCTAATGCCCTAATCTTGCACCATCTCCCTTTGGTTGGAAGGACCGTTCTACAGACTTGGGGGATGGTGGGGGAATGAATTGGTATTTTTCCTCATTTGTTGTCTTGGTGGCTCATGCGATGGGCAAGAGGCCTGCCTGCTAAGCCGGTTTGTAAATCACTACTCAGGAGCCTGCTTTCCAGGGACTCGACATGATGGGAGTGAAACAGGCTGCTTCTCTGTAATCCCCGCACAGGGGCCTGGGGTTTGTGTTTTGTTGCTGAACTGGGGTTAGAATTCCTGAAGCATTATGGCCGCAGGGATCAAACCCACTCTCCTGGGGTGGGGGAGAGGAGCCCAGTTGGCTAGTGTGACTGGCCAGCGTGGGACAGGAATGAACAGATGGCTGCTGTACAAGGGCGTCTGGTAGCTGGGGAGGCAGAGCGCAGAGACACGCAGAGACTGTTGCTGGCTTTTGGAACACCGCTTCTAACGCAGCTGATGGCTGTACGTGCCGCCTCTTACAGAACAGCCCGGGAAGGCGGCTGCGCTCACAGCCGGAGGGAATGCTCTTCTGTCTGGCTGAGGCCGGCGCGGCTGAGTCACTCCTGCAAGGTGCGTGCCTCCAGGGGAAGCAAGCGTGCACCTGTCTTAAGAGGTGAACGTCAAGGAACCTGTAATGTGGTGGGAACCTGAAGGCACGTCTTTGGTGCTGCCTTTAAAGACGCTCCTGACCCACCTCCGTTAACATCCCATATGAGGCAGGCATGTCCCAGCCAGACCTGCAGAGTGGCTCTGTCCTCCCCAGGGGCTGAGGAAGCTGTGAAGGGCTAGTGGGGGCGCATGGAGAGCCAAGACTGAACCCCAAAGCCTCAGGCAGTTATGTCTGCAAAGAAACCAACAGCATGTGATGTCTAAGGGAGCTTGAAGCAGCAGCTGAGGAGTGAGCTGCTCTGTGCATTTCACCTGGTGCTGACTCAAAGGGCCATGGATGCTTAAAAATGGATGCCTGTAAGGAAGGGGGCAGAAGTCTAATTGTGAAGATTTCCACCAGCCCTTTGGGGCAGGGAGCATGCAGCTATAAACCAAGGTTCATTGAACTCTCTGGGGAGGCTGCCCAAGGGGGAATATATATCTAAATATATATAGATGCAGTAAATGCAGATCCACAGTAAGCGGTTGGCTTCCTTTCCCTGAGGAGCCGCTTGGTGAGGGTCAGGAGTTCTGAGCTGTGGGATAAAGCTGTCTGTGGACAGCAGGGGGATCTGATCCTGGTGTCTTCGAGCTGACTCACCGTGAGTGTTCTAGAGCCAGTGACTGAAGGGAGTTGGGCTGTGACCCCTTCTGACCTTTCATTTTCAAACCTGAATTGGAGAAGGATGTTACTCAGCCGGGGCTGGGGGTCAGCTGGGGCGTCGGCATGTGTCACCGGTCCTGGCATCTAGGAAATGCGGCAAATGCCATAGATGCTCTGACTCTATGGGACTAATTAAGCCTATTCCAGAGCTTAATTATCCTTAGAGTTGAAGAGTCTTTCCTAATATCTAACCTACGTCTCCTTTGCTGCAGATGAAGCTCATTACTTCCCATCCTACCTTCAGTGGACGTGGCGCACAGTTGATCACCATCTTCTTTATAACAGCCCGTAGCTGTCTCCAGATATGTTATCAGGTCCCCCTTTGTCTGCGGGGCAGCCTACTGGGACCTAGTCTCCCCACCATGCTGCTCTGGGGGCCCTGGTCACCCTGCATCTGACCCACATCTCAGAACTGTCCAAATTGCCATGGGCTCTTCCCCTGCTGGTGTCCTGTCCCCTACCCGAGTGGGAGCAACAGGGTTCAAAAAAGAGCGAGATAAATGCATGGCGGATCAGTCCATCAATGGCTATTAGCCAAGCTTGGCAGGGATGGTGTCCCTAGCCTCTGTTGGCCAGAAACTGGGAGTGGGTGACTGGATGGATCACTTGATTCCCTGTTCTGTTCATTCCCTCTGGGACATCTGGCATTGGCCACTATCGGAAGACAGGCTACTGGGCTAGATGGACCTTTGGTCTGACCTAGTATGGTCGTAGTCATGTAATGGCAGATTCTCTCTCCCCCCCCCCCCCACCCTCCCCACCCCCCATGGCAGCCAGACCTGTCCTCACTCAGCAGTCATCCCAGTGGGTTCTGTTCACCACTGGAGGGGTGGGGGGGACTCTGCTTAGAGCAGGAGTCTGGGAGTTCGGACCCCTGGGCTGTATTGCTGGCTTTGCTAGGAACTGACCTTCACATCCCAAGTGCATGTCACTGGACATCCATGCCTCAGTTTCCCTTCAGTGTAATAGGGTTGATGATTTCACAGGAGACTATTTACAAGCCTCGAGACTCAGTTCCATGGACAAAAGTATCAGGGACGGGGTTGGGGGCAGACTCCGGATCTCTTCTCTGTTGCAAGCACGCTGATACCACGCCTAGCTAGCATAGTGTACTGTGCCGGTGGTCCAGCTGTCCCTCTTTTGGCCTGGCGGGCAGTCACCCAGTAGCTCTAATGCAAATGTAGGGGAAGCCTCTTAAGTTACTTAAAAGCCTGGGTGACACTATTAGCACTGGCTCTGTTCTTATCTGGCTTGCTGTGGATGTTGCTTTCCGTTTTCCAGGCCCCATGATGAGCTCAGCCTCCGGCTGACACACTGCCCTGTCATGCAGGCCTCTCTCCTGACACCAAACAGGAAGCGAGCCACGAAGGGATTGTAGTCAAGTGTTGTGTACAGCCGAGGTGGCGATAAGTTCCTGCCCCGTTGGGCTGTTGCTACAGTCTGTCAGGGGGGTTTCCTAGCATGTTGGTTGAGTTCACATAGCAGTAAAACACTCTCCCCATTGCGGTGTGAGTTTTGGGCCGGATGCTGCCCCAGCAAATTCTCCGCTTGGAATGGGTGGCCGAGGAGGCAGAATGCAATGCAGCTGGGTCATCCCCGGCTTGCGCAGGTCTCTGCAGCGTAGGCTCTCATTGAGAAAGGCAGGGCCGTCCTAGTATTGTGCCCCCAAGAGGCCTCTTCAGTCACAGGTGCTGAATGAGGCAGCCTGGCTCTGCTGCCTTGTGCAGATCAGAGCAGTTCCAGTAAGTCTCCGTGCAGTAAGGAGCTGGGGAGAAGATGGGCAGGTCGGATGGGTTGGTAAATGCTGAGCTGCAGAATAGCACAGAGCCCAGCTGTGTGGTGCCTGGCCTCCAGACTCTGCTTGAAGGAGGTGTGGGAGCCAGTTGCAGAGTGACCCTGCTTTGCAGCAGGATGTGACTTGAATTCGTTGCAAGAGACCCGTGTTAACCCAGTCAGTGTATGTGAGCAGGGACTAGTCAGCGACTCCAAATGCAGGTGAAGTGACAGCCATCGTCACTGAGCTTTACTTAGCCACAGCTGGTGCCGTGCCAGCTTCCCTAAACTGCCCTGCCAGCACACTGTAGCCCTGCTTGGCAAGGGGGGCTCCTGTTTGCTGGCAGAGACCAAGGGCTGAACAGGCCAAGGGTGCTGTGATGTGAACAGCTGTCCCTGGGGAGCTTGCCTGTGAGCAACTGAACTCCCATGGGGGCCACCAAACAGCGTCTGGTAATGACTGAGCCGCTACTCATCTGGGCCAGGGTTTGAACCCGTGACCCCCAGGAAGGAGACTGAGGGACCGTCACTCTGGAAGAAGGCCGCAAAACTGACTCCTAGCCTGGAACGCAGCTGGAGCTGGTTGGTCGGGCTGCATGGCATCTGGGCCGCCCTTGTTGCTCATGTCTCTAGTTCTGGGTTGTGAGGAAGAGTCGGTCTGGGAATCTCACTGGGGCAGCTGCAGATCAGGGGGCGAGAGGGGCCCTGGGCTGGACTAGAGGGGCGGTCCATGCAGACATGGAAAAGGCTGTGTCTTGTGCCAGCCAGCCTGGTAGTCTTGTGGCGGTGGGAGGGAAGGTAGAAGTGCCTTTGCTCACTACCTCTTTTCTGCCAGACAGGTTCTGCAGAGAGGCTGGAGGCAAAAGCTCCCGCAGGCACAGGCCGTGCAGCTGCCTTGTGGACTGGGACTGCAGCAGTCTGGGGGGCCATGCGTGATTGGGCAATTCCTCCTCTGTCAGCTGCAGCACGGCAGCGTCCGACTCCCTCACTTACTGAGGGGAGCGGCTCAGACCCTCACCAGAGCGACTGGACTCCTGTTTGAGGCCTGGGTTCTCAGGACGCTGAGGCAGGGTCGGGTGGCACAGCACTGGCCTGTTGGGTCCAACCTGCCTTAGGCTGAATGTCCCAGGAGTCGGGATCCCGGCTGGAATCTCCATGTTCCTTGCTGCTGAGCATCGACACAGCCCCGTTACACCAGGACAGCCTTAGTAGCTGTTGCTCCAAAGGCCAGGCTTGCTGGGTTGCCCGTTGCTGGACACAAGTCCCTTCTCTCTCTGGCAAGGGTTCAGGGCAGCACTTGACTCGACGCTCCCTCGATTGGCACGGGGGGGCTCCTGCTACCTTTGCTCTGCGCTGACCTTTCCCTCGTGAGGCTGGGAGCGGCTCTCACTAGCCCGGCCCCTGTGGATATCTGCTGGCACTTTGCCCTTTCACTAGCCAAGTGGCAGAGGGAAATGGCCTGTTGTTGCCAGAGCCGGAAGCCTATTCCTCCCCTGTGGCTGTTCGTAGGCCCCCAGACTTGTCTGTCCCAGGACACACCCTGCCAGGCAAGAGGGAGGATGAGGAACCTGAGGGGCTTCCAGCAATGGGGGCCAGTGGCAGCAGCTTGTGCCCTGGGCTGGGGCAGCTGTGCGGAGCTGTCAGGGCGCCCGGATCATGCCGCATTTTATTGAAGGAACTCTCTGGTCTCCTAAAAGCTGCTCATGTTTATAGGCGACGCCTGCAGGGCTGGACACTAGCCAGGCGAGTTGTGGGCCCTGCCTGGGAACGCTTATGCTTGCCTGTGGGATTGAGGGCGGGGGGAGGTCAGCACAAGCCTTTAGTGCCACTCACTCTGATCAGCCCTTGGGAGCAGGCCTAGCACAGGGGCTGCGGCTTCTAGTCACTTTCTCTCTCCCTCCCGCTCTTGCAGAAGTGACGGCAAGTGCGTCGTATTGCACAGCGTGTGTCTGCATAACCCCTTCCCCTCCCCGCATGGCGGTGGGGAGGGCTCTGTGTGCACGGCAGGGTTGTTCTATTGCGTGCGCTGTAACCTGGCCATCCGCTCTGTCCCCGAGCGGGGAGTAGCACCTGCCTTGGCTGCGAGCGGCTTGTGTGACCCTGAGGGCTTACAGTGCAGGGTCACATGCTCTTCCCTCCGGTCCATTTTGTGTATTCCCTGTAACTTGCCATGAGGGGCCAGCGAGCCCTGGGCAGAGCTCCCATCCCTGCTCCTCGGGCTGCTAGCTGAGTAGGGCACCATTCCCCCGGCGTGGGGCACGAAGGTCCCTGTAAGGCGGCAGGATTCTCTCCGGATGGGGCTGGGTGCGGCATGCCCTTTTGGCGGAGGCTGTCGCAGGGGCCTGCGGCTGCTTTTCAGCCCTTTCTGCCTGATCCGGATTGTTCCGCAAGACAGTGCTGTGCCAGGGATTAAAGACCCTGGCAGGGGGGCTTGGTTCCCCCGGCTTACCTGGCTGGTAACTGATCCTCCCCCCACATGCAAGAGGAGAGCAAGAGCAGACCCACTGCTAGGTGGCTCCCTGCTGACCCATTCCCCCCTCAGCATATTCCTCATCTGGGGCAGTTCTGCTGGTCCTGGTTCCCCTTCCGTGGCTTGTCCTGGCCTTGCAGCTGCCTGGGCAAAGGGGGCCCTATAGGGGCCTGCTCCGGGTGCTGGGAAAGCTCTTCCTTAAATGGCTCAGTAGGAGATGGCTGGGGGCTGACCCATTTGATAGCCCAGGATGTCCCGTAGGTCCTGCCTTCTCCCCAGGACTCGCTGCCCGTGCTGCTGGAGAGGAATCTGCCCTGCCAGCTAGGCATGTCCTCTCCCTGTCCCCTGTAGCCAAGTTCGCGCAGGGTCCCCAGTGCTTGCATTCCCCAGGGGTGAAGCCCTCAGAGCAGACCGATTGCTCACCCCGTGCCAAGGCAGCTGGCCTCGTTCCACGGGTGGGCAGGGAGGCAGAAGCCACTGCGGGTGAAGTTGTTTGCCCAGCGGGGCTAGTGTCACAGCCAAGATCAGCCCCTGGGAATCCCAGCGGTGGCTGGTCTCCGTGAGCCTTGTGCCTCTCCTGGCAGCGTTGGGGTGGGGTGGGCTCTGCACCCCTTTGAGAACTGTGGGTGCTGATTGTTCTTTCTCCCCCCAGGGATCCGCTGCTGGGACATCGACCTCGCCTCCTGCAACCTGGACGAGCAGCTGAAGCTGTTTGTGTCCCGGCACTCGGCCACTTTCTCCAGCATCGTGAAAGGTAAGGGCGATTTGCCAGGCCTCTCCTGTCTCCACCTTCCCAGCTGTGCAGTCCCCGAGGGGGCTGTGAGGGGCCCAGCCCTCTGCCGGGAACAGCAGCCCAGCTGTAGTGGGCTTGGCACCTTGCTGGAGATGGCCCCCTGTCTGCACGTTGCTGCTTTCAGATGGGTACTCCGCAGTGTGAATTTCCAGGGACTGTCCTGTCCCTGCACCCTGCGAATTCACTCATCCCTGGAGTATTTAAAGGAGCTCTCCAGGCTGCTTGGCCCAGAACTCGCCCTGCTCTGGTGTCGGGGGGAATCTCTTGCAAACCCAACTGACTGTCTGAATGTTGCTGGAGTGAGGCAGCAGCTCTGCTCCGAGCGGGCCCTGCCGTGAGCTGGGGGTGGGTTTCACAAACACACCCACCCTGCTGTGGAAGCAGCACTGGAAATAACCTGTCTGGGGTACTCCAGTGCCCCCCAGTATCTGAGCATCTCAACTCCTGACTGCTCCCTGTGAGGCAGGGGGTGCATAGGGCTGGTCCCCTTTGCTCCGGTTTCTGGGGGGCTGCGGTGGGAGGGCAGGGTTGTATGACACTTGGATCCATGCTGGCTATGCCCACCAGGAGCAGATGGCAACGTGTGCCCGGACACATCCAGCAGCAGATGCAGCGTCTGGGAGCTTGTGTTCTGCTCGGCATCAGCAGAAACCTCACGTGACCCATTCCACGCATGCCCGGCCTGGATCTGGGTGTTTAATTCGTGTTGCAATCTGTATCTCTGGCCAGGCTGCCCAGGGAGTTGGAAATAGACACGGAGGCAGTGCAGTCCTTCCTGCTGTGTGGGGAGGGGTCGCTCCGGGGGCTGCCTGTCGGCTGCAGACCCGGACCTTGCCCTCTCCTGATGGTGTTTTGCTGGGTTGGGCAAACATTTAGCCAGGGCTACAAAGCTGCTTTTGTGCAGAGTTGCTTGCGTGTGCTCTCCCTCAGCTGATGCCTCTGTCCTGGCCCCTCCAAGCAGACAAATGCGCTCATTCTTCCTGGGGAGCTGCTCGCAGAGGGGTTCCCGGGCTGGGAGGATGGGCCGGCGGCCCTCTCCACGCACCTTCCAGTGAGGCCTTGTCACACCCAGGCTGGCTTCTGGCTGCGCTGCCCCACCGCCTTCAGCTGCAGTGCCTAGACTCGAGCCGGCCCTCCCCGATCGAGGAACGGGCTTGTTCCGTCTACCTCGCTCGCAGTGGGACGTCTTGACTCCAAGTCAAAACCATGCTGTAGCAAGATACTCCCCTGCTCATCTTGTAGGGGGGGAACCGCTGGTTCACCACATCTGTGCCTAGACACAAGTGTTGGGGGGATCCCTGCTGCTCCACTGTGGGGTTAATCCACTTTGGTACTGCTTCCCCTATGCCCTTCTCTAAGGCATCCACGGAAGGGAGCTTCTTGCATGAGGGTCTGAGCTCCCTGTTGCTTGTCAGGCGTAGCTGGGTCCTGCGGACTATCCCCTTTCCGGGGGGCTGAAGAGCTCGAGGACCCCAATGGGTGGAGCAGGACTTTGGCCTGGCTGTGCTTTCCTAGCATAACCCCTGCAGGCTGGCTGAGGTGAAGCCAGACCTTGTGCTCCGGAGCGGGGAGAAGCGTGGCTGTTGCCGGGGGTGCTAGGTGCTGTACAGACGGAACAGCGCCCCTTCCCCAAGGAGATTAAAGAGCCTCCCGTGCTGGTAGCATCCCTCTCCTGTGGCACAGGGAGAGCAGAGGCACTGGTTGGGCTGGGTTCAAACAATGTGGGCACCAGCTAGTGCTGCTGCTATGGGTAAAACCCTCCCCCAGCCTCGGCTACCAATGGGGCGCCAGAGAGAGAGAGACCAGCACGTACACTGCCGTGTTCCACGCGTCCAGCCTGGGGAGAGCCTAGGGCTGCTCCATCAGTACTATTGTCCCCACCGCCCCGGGCTGCTGCTGGGGCTGGACGCGTGTCTGATCCCTGGTCCTGTGAATTCCCGCGCCGGGGAACAGGCCGGCTCTGTGCAGCTAGTTGCTGAGCTGCTGGCTCCGGCCTGGTGTCGGGGCTCATCTGTTGCCTTGTGATCTACTTGGGCTGTGGCACATGCTCCGGTTGGGAGGTGGGGTGAGCTGAGACCCGTGCAGCTGCTGGCTGGGAGGGGAAAGGGGCTGGGGCAGCTGCCAGGAGATCCCTGGCTCTGCTCCCTGCTGGTGTGGCTGTCTCGTGACCGCGGCGCAGGGAGAGGTGGCTCGTGGGCTAGCGCTGTGTGGCGTCGTTCCCTCGCTGTCGGTCTTGGAAGAGCCGCTGATCCTGTCCGAGGGGCTGGGCCGTGCACAGGGGTCCCGACAGCCTGCAGCCCAGCACAGGGTCTCCTTGCCGGAACTAGTGTGCTGAGGGTTTTACGGGCCTCTCTGCAGAAGTGACTGGCCATGGGAGAGTAGAAATGCCTTCGTTCCTGACCAGCTCAGGCTGCCGTGCGTGTAACGGAGCTGGGCTGCGAATGCAGGCACCTGCATAGAGCCCTTCCTCGGGCTCGTCTCTGGCAGCGGCTGGCCCTGGATGCATTTGAGGAAGGTGGAAGAAATACCCTTGTGGGCTGGTGTCCCACATCCGCCTGTGTCTGGCTTGCTCAAGATCTAAGGGGCTGGCTTACACCCCAAAGCCGTGAGCTTAAAATCCCTTCTGGGTGCCCTGGCCGTGAAATGGGCTCCCTGCAGCCAGCGCTGCACTCGCCTTGCTCTCCCTCCTGCCCAGGTGTCTCCGGCGGGCTCCTCCAGTCTGGCCAGACCAGCCTCCCCGGGTACTTCCTTTACGGTTCGTTTGTTTGCTCTTCCAAACGAGCTCTCTGGAAACTAGGGCGGCTGCACTCAGAGGCCCCTTCTGTGCACGGGGCTGAGTGGCTCGGGGGCTTGGTAACCAGATAGGGAGCCGCTGACCCCCCCGGCTGCTGGTTCAGAGGCAGCACTGACCAGCAGTAACGGAATCGCTGCTTGCCAGCAGCTGCTCGGTGGCCCTGTGACATGGGCGTGGCAAGGGGTGTCCCATTTCCAGTCCAGGTGCTCGATCAGCCTTTGCTCTGGGGGAGGCCAAGGGTGGAAGGGACTATGGACCACTCCGGGGGGGCTGCAGCTTCCAGCCCAGCTCAGGTGCTCAGGCCTGGACTGAACCGTTTTTGTTCTGATTTAACTGTGGGTTGGGTTGGGAGGGGACGTCTCTAAATGGACAGTGGCCCCTGTTACAACGGGATGGTGCTGTAAAGGTGCCACGTGCCAGGAAGGTTTAAGACCATTCCTGTGTGGGAATAGCTAGCAGGGTGTGAAATGCCTTCACTCTGATACAGCTGCGTCGGCACTGGGAGGTTGGTCTGATCTAATGATACTGGGCTGGCTTAAATGGGTCCAGCTTTCTCGTGTCTGAGCCCCTCAGCCCATCCCCCACCCTTGTGAGGCAGGGAAATCCTCACTCCCCGCCCGGTTGTACAGATGGGGAAACTGAGTCAGTGACTTGCCCAGGGTCAGTTTCTGGCAGTGCAGGGAATTGAACGTGGGTTTGAGTCCCAGGCCAGCCCTTAGCGACTCAGCTCCCCCGTGCTGTGGAGTACAGGCCTCCAGACCCCAAGGCACTCAGCCCAGCAGCCAGCTGGCTCAGGGAGGCAGAATTTAACCCCCGACAGGCCTGTGCTTGGCAGGCTTGTGAATTCTCTTCGTTCCTGGGACTGAGCTGTAGTAAACCACTCAGCTCACTGGCACCAACACCCTGAGGTGCCCTGTGGCCTAATTGTGCCTCGGATCTTCCTGCCCCCCAGACCATAAATTGGCCTTCGTGGGCCTGGAGCCCCATGAGCTGGGGCATGCAGAGCAGATTGTTAGCAGCCCAATGGAACCACTTCCCTCCATGCTCTGGGATTACGCTGCACATGTGGAGTTAAAGCCAATTCGGTTCCCTTCCTGGGGCACTAAACCCGTTGAGCCTCCAGCCCAGTTCACTAGGGGGCTGGGCTTCCTGGTTGTTTTCCTTTCCTCCACACTGAGCTGTTTCTCTGCCCCATTGCTGCCCTCTAGTGAAGGGCAGTGCAGCTGTCTGCATTAGATGCCATTTGCATGGTGCCCGACTGCATGCCCGGGGGCACAGAGCTTGGGTCTCTGGCTTATTGGGAGTCTCTGCTCCGGTTGGGAGGTCGGGTGAGCTGAGACCCATGCAACTGCTGGCTGGGAGGGGCTTAGAAGCGGTACTCGGTGGTCCCTGGACACGCATTGCTCCATGCCCCAGCTCTACCCTTGGGAAGGAAAATGGGGCTGGGGGAGCAGTTTGTGCTGCCTTGGACCACCCCCCACAACCCCAGAAAATAAAGGTGGAGTCTGCCCCCCCAATGCCTGCAGGGAGGAGGTGGTGGTGCGCTGATGGCCTCCGGAAGGCAGCTTCTGTCCGCTTGGCCTTCCTGAGCTGGGGCCGCATCGTCCGGGCACAGAGCAGGAAATGCCAGTGGTCATAACGCTGCCCTCCAGCTGGGGCTGCAAGGGGCCAGCCCCGTGTGGGCCCGGGTCTCTGCTGGCCCATGACCTTCCTCGTGGAGGGGAGAATCACTCAGGTGTGCCTAGGGAGAGGGTGCCTAGGGAGAGGGCTCCCAGGGTGTGTTCCCAACCCTGCAGTGGACTGGCAGGGCCAAGTCATCTAGCTGCTCTGGGCCTGGCCTATCTTCTGGTGGGGGGGCCAGTGGGGGAAGGGAGGCTGAAGTGGCCGCTATGGTCAATCATGCAGGGGGTCTGTGTGGTTCCCAGCTCTCCTGCTGATGCCTGGGTGACCTGGCCAGTCACTTCCCCTCCACGGGCCCTGCTCAATCAGTAAGATGTGCGTTCTTTCTGCTTTCCATTTAAGCTCTTCAGGCCAGGGCCTCCCTCTCCCCATCTGTGGACCCCCAGGGCCTTGAGAGTAATGGGGGCAAGGGGCCGAGGTACCCATGGGGCCTTGGCAGAGCCGGCCACTTAGCAAGGCTGCTACGTTTCCCATTCCAGCCAGAGTGGTAAGGGAGCCCAGAGGGTTGTGTTCGTAGCTTAAAAACAATCCCTGTCCGGCTCCTGTGCTGTTGCCATATCGGGAGCAGAGCACAGGGGTGGGGGGTCCCTCGTGGGCTGAGTCAGCCCCTCCGCTTCCTTCCTTCCCCCCCGCAGTGGGAAGGAAGTGTGTGTGTGGGGGGGAGGGGAGTCTCATCCTTCGACTCAGCAGATCTGCTGGCCTCTTGTGGCATCCGGGCTCACAGCTCTGCTTTCCGGCCAGTGGGGTCCTGCAGCGGCCGTGCCTCCAGCCTTGAACTCCTGCCTCAGCCTGGCTGAAAGGGGTGGGGGAGGCTGGGAAGGGGGCATGCAGCAGCGGGGTCTGTGTGTGGGCCTGTGTCCCCTGCCTGGGGAGGCTGCCTGCTGCCAGAATGACTGGTCTTGCCTGGGGATGGCCAGAGCTTGTGCTGGGCAAACTCCGTCGTAGCTGGGTTCTGCAGTAGCTGCCGGCGCGCCAATCCCGTCCGGCACCTCTAGCTTTAGCTGGGATTGTGGTGTGTTCCGTCAGGAACTACGGGTACCCCTTTCTCTCGTACTCGCCCACCGCCCTTCCAGGGCCTGCCTTGGATCGCCCTGCTTCCTGGGTGGAGAAACTGTGGCACAGACTTGGCACCTTGCTTCAAGCTACTCAGAGCCTGTGGCAGAGCCAGGGACCCAGATCTCTTGGCTCCAGGGCCTTAGCCCCAAGACTGGCCTTCCTCTGCCCCTCCCTGCGCCCTGCCTGACAGCTGTCTCTGCACTGCACTGCCTGACAGCTGTCTCCTTAGCCAGCCTTGTCTACTGTCCGGCACAGACATCTCCCTGAAACGCCACCCGGGTGTGCTCTCCATGCCCAGGGTCCCAGAGGTGCTGGGGGGCAGTGCTGCGGCATTGCAGAGGGGAGCGGTGGTCCAGAAGGCAGGTGAACTGTGCATGCTCTGAACAGCCTCCTGGGTCAGCCAAGAGCTGCCTGGGGTTCCCTGCTCTGGGACGGGTTGCATACGTTGGGGCAGACCATGCCAGCTGAGTGCTGCATGGTATGCTGCCAGGCTCCTATCTGGAGGCTCCTTGCTGCCCGGCCTCTCGCCATTCCATGAGTTCGTTGTGCCCTGGGCAGCCACCCTCTGTGCAGCTCTCGGGCCAGCCTGGCCCTTCCCTGGAGGGAGTGGGGGCCAAAACCTGGAGGGGAGCTGGTCTCAACGCCGAGGCCTCTTGTTCCTGGGCAGGTCAGCGGACCCTCCACCACCGGGGAGATGTCCTGGAGACACTGGTGCTGCTCAACCCTTCGGATAAGTCCCTGTGCGATGAGGTGAGCAGGTGGGCAGGGAACTGGGTTCCAATGGGGCCCTTACCATCTCGGGGGGGGGGGGGGGGGGCAAGGAGGTGCCAGGCCACTGGCCACAAGAGCACCCTGCAGGAGTGTAGGGGTTGCATTCCCCTCCATGATCTTCTCACGTCCTGTCCTCCTCCTTCCCACTCCATCAGGCCAGGCGCCTGCTCCCTCCCCAGCCCAAACACCTCCCCCGCAGATACCTCCTCCCCCGCCCCCCCCCCCCCCCCCCCCCCGGGGCTTGGTCTCTGCTCCATTGTGTGGCAGCAAAGATCCCCTAGAGCTGGTGTAGGCCGGTGTGCCTGGGTGGCGGGCCCGAGCGCGGTAGGGGTGGGTGGGGACAGCTGAACTCAACCATTCTCACTCCCCCGAGCCCTCGGTCCCCAGCTGCGGAACCTGATCACGGACGTGTCCCAGCACAAGCTGCTGGTGTTCACCGGGCCCTGCGTGGAGCAGACCGGGGAGCTGATGCTGCAGACAGGCTGCTTCTCTCTGCGGGACTTCATCCAGATCTTCACGGACAAAGAGGTGTGTCCTGGCACCGTGCCCGTGATCCGTCCCTTGGTGGCTAACCCTCGTGGCCGTGAGCTCTGGGCCAGGAAACACCTTCCTTCAGGCAGCTCTGATTCCTAATGGGGCTGGGGGAGAGGCCTGGGTAATCCCGTTACTGTCTGATGCGGAGACATGTGTGTCTCTCTCTCCCGGCTCAGGGCTCGTGTGCCTTTCCACCTCTGGCTGCAGGAGGAAACATTGCAGAACCTTGACATGGCTGCTGGCAGTGAAGGTGACTCCATTGTGGGCCCCTCTGGACCCTAGTCACTTTTTTCTCACTAGCCCCATGGATCCTGAGCCCCAGCTGGAGTGGCTGTAAACTGGCTGAATGTGCAGCTCCAGGCACCAGCAGCGAAGCCCTGTGGGAAGGGCGTGGGGCTGGCGGAGTCCCACTCTCTAGTGGTGCTGATGGAGCTGGGCTGTTGCTCAGTGCTGCATCCAGAACTGTCCATATGAGGCCTCTTCATCCCCACCACCTAGCAGGCGTAGCAGCAGGTTCAGTCTTGCTGGAAGTCTGGCAGCCTCAGGTCCCCTTGCTGTGTGTGGCCAAGGCTTTGCTTCTCCAGCAGCCCTGGAACTGCTCCCCATCCCAGGCCCACGCTTCTGTGCAAACGTGGCCTTGCTCGGCAGTAGCATCTCTCCTTCCCCAGCAGGGAGCGCGCTCTGAATCACACCAGCAGCCAGGGCTGCTCAATTAGGAAGTGCAGGGGTGGGAATTGGAGGATCGGGTGCAGGGTAGGTGGGCTGCTGCCCTCTGCGCTCGTGGGGCATGTTCCCAGGATGCAAAGGGAAGAGTCTGGGCTCGCAGTGATGATCGCCCCCATGCACAATCATCTGATAGCACAGACCACAGGGGAAATGATGCTGAGCTGAGTGACACTGCGGTGTCACGGCCAAGCCTGCTATGGGATGGCCTTCCCCGTATTGGTGAAGGAGGGCAGGGTGGGGCTGTCTAGTGGCTGCCGACTGGCCTCACCCCTCTTGGAACTCGTGTCTCAGTCCGGGTCGGAGGTGGCGTGTCTGTCTAACCCCTGGGATGGCCAGGCTGGAGCTCTGGATCGGCTGACAAGGGATGACTCAGCAGCCTGTCGCTTTACACTGAACTCAGCCAGGTGCTGGCGTTGACCATGGGTTCTCTCTCTCTAGGTTGGGGAGATACTGAGCTCTGCAGATCCTTCGGCCAAGGCCAGCCTGACAGTCAGCTGCCCTGACTTTGGGGAGTGGCAGGACTCCAGCCTGGAGCAGTACAACCTCCAGGACTTCATTGAGCTGCGGATCAACCCAGGCTGCATGTTGCCGGAGATGGAGGGGCTGCAGGAGTTTGTGGAATACCTCTCGGAGTCCCTGGAGCCACAGTCCCCCTTTGACCTGCTGGAGCCCCCGACCATGGTGGGCTTCCTGAAGCTCTCCAAGCCGTGCTGCTACGTCTTCCCCGGCGGGAGGGGGGACACAGCCTTCTTTGCTGTCAACGGGTTCAACGTCCTGGTGAACGGGGGCTCCAACCCCAAATCCTCCTTCTGGAAGCTGGTGCGCCACCTGGACCGGATTGACTCCATCCTGGTGACGCACATCGGCACGGACAGCCTGCCGGGGGTCAACAGCCTGCTGCAGAGGAAGGTCGCTGAGCTAGAGGAGGACCCCTCCTCACAGGGCTCCCAGAGTAACGGGGACTGGGTGAAGAACCTCATCTCCCCCGAGCTGGGCGTCATGTTCCTCAATGCGTCCGAGAAGCTGAAGGGTATTGAGGGAAACTCTAGGGTGCTGAAGAGCTGTGATGAAGCCAGCCTGACTCTACGCTACCTGGAGAAGCTGGGGATCAGGCCCAACCCACTCTGCAGGGACAGCGGCCCCAAGGTGGGGCCCACGGTGCTGTTCCAAAAGATGGGTGTTGGCAGACTGGACATGTACGTGCTGAACCCGGTGCGGGGCAGCAAGGAGCTGGAGTTCCTGCTGCAGCACTGGTCCGGCAACGGCCACCCCAGTGAGCAGGAGCTGCCCTTGCAGTGCCTGACCTCCATCTGCGCCCTGCTGGTCTGGCATCCCGCCAGCCCTTTGGAGAAGATCATCCGGGTCCTGTTCCCAGGCTGCACCCCGCAGGGCAGGATCCTGGAGGGGCTGGAGAAGGTGAAGCACCTGGAGTTTTTGAAACACCCGGTGGTCACTGAGAAGGACTTGAAGGCGCTGGCTGCTCCCCGTCCCGAGAAGCAGCTCACGCCAAAGAGGGCAGAAAGCAAGGAGAGCCTCAAGTCGGCGTCCAAGGAGAGCCTCCGGTCTGCTTCCAGACTGAGCCTGGTGGAGGCTGGGCCCCCGGCTCTCAAGGAGAAAGCCCTCAAGTCAGAGAAGAGGGAGGTGAAGCCAGCGCCCAAGGAGAAGGCCAGAGGGCCGGGCGAGGTGGCCAAGGCAAGGCCAGAGGAGGAGAGAGCCGAGGAGCCCAGAGCCAAGCTCGACTCTTCAGCTGAGAAGCTCAAGCCGGATGTGAGGCTGAAGCTGAGCAAGGAGAAGGCCCTGCCCAAGAAAGAGTCCCTGCCCCAGGAGGTGAGGAAGGAGGAGAAGAGGCCTCTGAAGAAGGAAGATGGCGCCGAGGGGAAGGCGGATGGCAGGAAGGAGGTGAAGGCAGTGAAGAGGGAGGGGAAAGCTGAGCTGCTGCGGAAGGATGCCAAGGAGAGCAAGGCTGAGGGGAAGGCCGCAAAGCCGCCTGCCCGCAAGCCACCTGGGCTGGAGCCCCGCAAGCTGGCCCTCAGGACAGGGAGCCTTAAGAAATCCACTCTCAAGAAGGAGCCAGAGAAGCCCAAGGCCAAAGCGGCCAAGGAGGCAGGTGCAGCTGGCAAGAAGCCCCCGAGCCCTGAGGCTGGTGGGTCGGAAGGCTCCAAGTCACTGTCCCTGGAGGCCCTGACACAGGAGGCGGCATGGGCGGGCACCGAGGCCAGGCAGAAGGAGGAGTCAACAGACGAGGGGATCACCGCAGCGGAGAGTGAGCTGGAGCCGTCCCCGCTGGAGAACGGGGAGGCTGGGCAGTGTGGTGGCACTGAGGGCCCAGCTGGCTGTGCCGGGCTGGGGCCCATGGATTGCCAGGAGAACGGCCTTGACCCAGAAGAGCTGGACAGCCCCCAGGGGTTCCGGTACCTAGAGACTAGCCCGCTCAAGGCCATCTGGCCCCCTTCCCCCCTCGCCAAGACCCCCAAGAGCGACCACAGTGTGGACTTCGACCTGACGCCCACGGGGCTTCTCAACCACTGCCAGGAGGGCGCCGAGGACCCATGCGGCAGCTCCGAGGAGAAGACCCTGGAGATGATGTCCCCCTCCAGCTCGGGGCCGGCCAGTGCCAGGCACACCCCATTCCACCAGTCCCCAGTGGAGAACGCAGTCATGGTAGAGGAGCTGACGACGGGCCACAACGACAACAAACAGTTCAACTCCTGTCATTCCTCCCAGGAGAAGCAGGCGGGCTGCCTGTCCCTCAGCCCCTTCAAGGACGAGCTCCCTGACGTCTCGCCCACCATCACCACCCCCTCGCTGCCGGCTGAGGTGGGCTCCCCCCACTCCACCGAGGTGGATGAGTCGCTGTCGGTCTCCTTCGAGCAGGTGCTACCCCCGGTGAGCGAGTCGCCCCAAGAGGAGCTGAACCGGCCGCAGGCGGGCGGGCTGACCCCGGAGCCAGATGCCTCGGTGGGCAAAGGCAGCTTGTCCCTGCCCATCCAGCCCTGCCACCACGCCCAGCTGGGCAGCGACGGGGCGGACGGACTGCGCCGGCATGGGCGCCGTTCCGACTCCCCCCACGACGTGGACCTGTGCCTGGTATCGCCCTGCGAGTTTGAGCACCCCAAGTCAGAGCGCCCCCCCTCCCTCAACGTCAGCCCCCGGGACCTGTCCAATGACAGCGACCTCTCCCAGGAGCTGGCCAAGCCCCTGGCCCAGAGGAGAGGCCTGAGGAGCCAGGGCCGCCGGCTGCAGCCGCCGCACGCCGCGGAGACCCCCCCCACCTCTGGGAGCGAGTCCCTCCCCACGCTCTCAGACTCAGACATCCCTCCTGCCACCGACGACTGCCCCTCCATCACGGCCGATGGCGGGCTGGACTCAGATGAAGAGTCGGAGCACCTGGCCAGGGGCCCTGCCCGGGCCAGAGACCCTCCTCCTGGCCCCCTGAAAGACCCCTGCCCCCTTCCTGCCCAACCTGGCATCTGCATGGTGGATCCAGAGGCTGTGCCCTCAGAGCAGGCCTGCATGGGGAAGAAGGAGCCCGCTAGCAAGGTGAAGAGGACTCCCTCCCGCCTGGGCTCGGCCCCCATGTCCCAGAAAGCCGAAAACCCCAAACACTCGACCCTGGGCAGCAAGGCCAGAGGCGCCATGGGCTCAGCAGACAAGGTCAGGACGCTTCCCCCAGCCAAGGGCACCCCCATGGAGAAGGGCCCACGCCTCGTGGCCGGCGGGGACACCAGAGCATCGCTCAAGAGCCGCAGCGCTGGGGCCAGGCCGCTCTCGGGAGCCGGCAGATCATCTCCCGCAGGTAACTGCCGCGGTCACGCTGAATGGGGATGGGGCGTAGAGTCCAGCTGATCCCAGGCCAGGAGCAGAGCCTGTCACTCCCATGCTAACCCAGCCCCAGGCAGAGGGGACTGGCTGGCTCGGGGGGTGGAGGATATATGGGGCCTTGCAGCCCAAGGCAGTCACTGCGGGTGTGTGTTGGCCTGTGGGATGAGCTGCGTTGCTGTCGGTGCCCATGGCACCACCAGAGTTTGCATGTGCCAGGTGGGAGCTGCTCTTGCTCCGGGGGAGTGTGCCACAGACTGGGTGGCCATGCCCCAGATGTTGGCTCCTTCGGGGCTGAGTTGAGGCATGTGAGCACAGTAGTTTGGGGGGGGGGCTTGGCCTGGGCTGTCTGGATCCTGGGGAATCCTGCAGCGCGTAGGAACTAAAAGGCTGGTGTTCCTGCGTGCTGGTGAGCCCGAGTCCCACGTAACTCAGGGCCCAGATGTGTGGATTCCAGAAGAGCCTCTTGCAAAGCTTCTGGAGCCCCCCTGCTGCATTGCAGACCCAGGGAGCTAGTGACCCATTCCCTGCACAGCCAGGCTCAGCCAGATGCAGAGAGTGACCATCCCTAATAGCAAAGGGAGCGAGATGCTGGATTTAAAATCTAGTTAAAACTCCAGTAAAGAGACAGTGCTGGAAGTGCCCTAGCAGGTGTGGGTGTGCAAGAGAGAGCCTGGGATCCTGGATCGAATGTGTCAAGTGACTGGCCATTGTTGGGTGTCCCAATGGGAGATGCCTGGAAGGGCCAGACTGTGGGCTGGCGTTCAGCACTGGGCACAAATTGAGCCCTTCTGCGATGCCCGAAATCAAGGTTCCCAAAATCTCTGATCATGTTTCAATAGTGTGGCCCTTGTGCACCGGGCCGCCTGGCATTCCCTGCTGGAGCCCTGGCCCTGCCCCCTGTGTCTAAAAGGTCCCCCGTCTTGCAATTTCAGGCTCCAAGGCCCTTTCTCCCCCTGAGCCGCCAATCTACTTGGACCTGGCCTACATCCCTGGCTCCTGGAGCGCCAGGACGGTGGACGAGGAGTTCTTCCGACGGATCCGCTCCCTCTGCTACGTCATCAGCGGAGACGACCATGTCAAAGAGGGTGTCATGCGACCCATCCTGGATGCGCTGCTGGCGGGCAAACGTCACTGGGGGAGTGATGTCCAGGTGGGGCTTGGCAGGACAGCAGCAGGGGGCAGCGCTGAGCATGGCCAGGCAGGCTTGCGGGGGGGCCTGGTTGGGGTCTCGGGTGACCATATCCCTGCCCCATGCTCCAATCCCGAGCCCTCTGCTTGGGGGGAGTGTTTCTGCCTTGAGCGGGAGCCGGGACTGCTGCCCCACTGCATGGGCTGTGCCATCCAGCTGGCTGTGGATGCTGCTGGCCGCCTCCTCCCCTGGCAGAGTCCTGTGGGGAGAACCTGCTCCCCCTACTGGCCGGATCCAAGAAGTCCCCGGTGTGTATCGTTCGGGGCATCTGGCTCGGGCGGGGCGGGGGTTGCTGTGGGGGGTTGTAGCGGGAGGGGGGACTCAGCAGAGGCCACCAGGGAACTGGACTCTGGCCTGGTCTGAACAGCAGAGTTATGCCGGCGTAGCTGTGTCGGTGAGGAGTGGGGGGGGGGGGGGGGATCGCCCCCTGCCAGAACAGCTAATCCCGACAACCCCGCTGTGCAGAGGCACTCGGGTGGGGTGACCAGACAGGAAGTGTGAAAAATTGGGGTGGGGTGGGGGGGTAATAGGAGCCTATATAAGAAAAAGACCCCAAAAAAGGACTGTCCCTATGAAATCAGGACATCTGGTCACCCTACACTCGGGGCACAGCTGCATCTGTTGGCATGGCACGGCTCTGTGGGGGAGGTGGCGGTACCATGCCGGCGGAAAAGCTGTGGTCTTATGCGTGTCGACGTAGGGGGCTCGGCCACGTAGCCATGGCTTGGAGCAGGGGCAGCTGGGTTCTCCTGAGGCAGGAGGGGCCCTGACCTTTGAACTGTTAACTCTGTGACCTCACCTGGGGGGTAATCACTGGTGTGCCTCAGTGTCCCTGTTTGGCACAAGTGTTGGCGGCTGGGGCAGGGTGGCTTTGAGCTGGGGCAGAAGCAGCTGGAGACGTGGTGAGGCTGTTTGTGCCCATATTTTGAGGGAGGCAGAACCTCCCCTTGCTCCGGCCTCCGTCTGCCCCACCAGAGTGTTTAACACAGCAGTGCCCCGTCCCCAGTTGAGATCAGAGCCCCATGGGCCGGGTGCTGCGCAGACGCACTGCAAGGAGCTGGGGTCTGAAACAGACGGGACAAAGGGGGGGAGAGGGGAAACAGGCAGAGATGTGACATGCCCAGGGTCCCCCAGCAGGTAAGTGGCAGAAATAGAAGCCCTGGTGCCCTGGCTCCATCAGGGCCAGACCCACTAGACCTTGCTGCCTCCGAGTGACTCTCAAATTGGTCTCCTCAGGTGACCCTGATCCCAACCTTTGATTCGCTGGTGATGCACGAATGGTACCAGGAAACCCACGAGCGCCAGCAGGAGCTGGGCATCACAGTGCTGGGCAGCAACAGTACAGTGGCCATGCAGGACGAGACCTTCCCAGCATGCAAAGTGGAGTTCTGAAGGCGGCCCGCGTTAACCCTTTCTAGCCAGACTTGGAGCAGGTGCTTTGGACCTTGCAGAGGGGAGATCGCCCACAGTCATCGCACATCGCAACCCATTGGAAGGGGGGAGGGCTTGGCAAGGCCCTGTTGGCCATGGGTCATTGGGAAGAGGCACTGTAAGATTGGAATGAGCTCTGCATGGCCAGCTTCCTGCAAGATGGGAGGGAATTTCCCCTGGACTGGAAAGGGTTACACTGAGTGCTTGCCTCTCCTATCCTGTGCACCACAGACACTCACCGTCTGGTTATTGCATGCACACAGGCCCCAGCCTCTTGCTCTGTATCCCTACAGGGGGAGGGGGGGCTGGATCGTGGGTTGGCAGGGTCTGTAATCCCCACTGCTGGCAGAGGTGGGGAGCAGGTTCTGTGGCTGGGGGCCGAGGTGTGCTACAGGATAGCTGTTCCTTGCCTCTCTCCCCAGCCCAGCCACTGCCCCCACAGCCTCTGTGTCGGGACAGGCACGGCCCTCTTCTGTCCGCCCCAGTGATGGAAAGGGGACCAGTCTGCCCTCCCTGATGTCAAGCAGGTACCTTACACTGGTCAGGTGATGCAGCAATGGCCACCCCACTGCAGCATCGCCCCAGGGCTCCTATGGGCAGCCTGGACTGGGGCTCCAATCACTGGTAGCATCCAGTTGCTTCCCTGTTGTTTGGCAGCCAGTTGGAGTCTCATCCTCTGGCTGAGGGCACAAGTGAAACGAGTCTGCGAGTCATACACCCCAGTGATGCCCCTGACAGCATGACCATGTGCCAGGGAGGGGGGCTGCTATAGTGGTGGGGGGCTGTATCCCAGTTGACTGCCCTTCCCCCAGCTGCTATTAGTCTCCTTCTTGTGCCCCTCAAAACTAAAGTCCCAACTGTCCTGTTGCACCCACAGAGATGCCAGGTTCCCAGGTGGACACGATCTCTTGACCCAGATTAAGGGAGGTTTGAAGCTGAATTGGGGCTGGGGGGGGCTGGACTGGACTGATGCTTTCCTGCCTTCCAAAGCAGTGGAGCATGGAGTGGGTTCTCCCTGCATGGGGTGTGGAACTGTGACCCAACCCTGCTAGAGCATTCCCATGCCAGCCCAGTCTCCCTTGCCTGGTGGGGGTGGTTGGGCTGGCAACCCCAGCCCCACCCCATGGCGGACCTCAGAAGCCCTAATGTTGCTGTAAATGTTTTAAAGCCAAATTTCACGGGCCTTTTGAAAGTTCATGTTAAGTGTGATCGCTGGGAGCAGAGGGCCTGGGCGTGGGGGGTGTGAATGTCTCCCAGGGAGGAGGGGAATTGGAGTTGTCTTGTAACAGCCCCCCCTCCCCTTCTCCAATCTCTGTGTCAAAACTAACCAGGGATGCTCCTGACTTCAGCTAACATCCCCCTTCTGCAAACCCTGCCGCTCCTGTCTCCTGTACCCTGCGTCCCTGCTGCTGACCCCAGCAGTCTGCGTGGGCCAAGCAGATCTCAGGGGGCACCGCTAGGCATGAAACTTGTGGGGGGCCTGAATCCCCAGCCACGTTCTAGCTTCTCCACAGCTTTCGCATCTTTCTTTTTCTCTAACTCATCTTGAAGAGCAAGTTTGGGGAGAGAATGTGACACTAACCTGTTTTGTAAGTTTGCAACTTACCTTTTTTTGTAAATTTTTTTTTAAATGAAGAAAAACCAAAATCGCTACACACAGAAGGTTCTTATTTATCTGATTACCACTGTGAGGCACCAGTGCGTCCCCCCCGGGCGAGCTGCTGGGAAGGGGGGCTCTGCAGCTCCTTGCAGATTTCATCCCCTCTTGTATCCATGGCAGAAGGGTTTAATCCTGTTCTCAGTGCTCGCCTGGCTGGGCTTGGAGGCCTTTTTACATTTGATTGTATTGTACTATGTGTCTAGGAGATGTTTGGGGGGTGGGTGGGGAAAGGGGAATTGAATGTTTCACCTTTTAGTGCTTTATATATTTTCTTAGCTAGAAGATGTTTTTAAAGAGGGGGTGAGGGAAGGAGATCATGAGGTTGCCCCACCTTCTTATAGCTCAAAATGTGGGGGGCGGTAACCACCTGTTTCTCCACCCCTTTGTGACTTCTCCCAGGCCGGGGCAGGGGGTGGGTTTGCTAGAAGTTTTAGACACCGACACACGCCACGATGTTGCACACACGATGTTATGGTTTGGTAAATGTATTGAACAAGCATTAAAGAGACACTAGCCCAACAAATTGCTGTGTGCTCTGTGGCTGCCAGCAGGGCCAGGCGGCCTTGGTTCCAAATGCACAACGAGGGGGAGGCAGTGGGGTTTGTGGGGGTTCTTGGAGCAAGACCTGGGGGTGGCCAGTGAAAGTTCAGGGGCTGATCTGCCAGAGAACTCAAACTGGTGCAGCAGGCTGCAGCTGTTCACACAGACTCTTGCACTGGTTTTCATTGATGTAAATTCCTGCCTCAGGCTATGGGGGTGCAGCTCTCACATCACCAAGTTCCCCTCGCTGGGCGAAGCCTGGGACGTGCAGACATCAAGCTGGGTCCTTCAGGTCGGACCCTGGTGGAAGTGGCCTGTGCTTCGCAGCCTCGGCAGAGGGGGATGATGGATTGAATTAGCCTTGGCGACTGCCCTCTGATCTAACTATTCCAAGCCACAATGTGAGGACCCCGGGTAGGGCCAGGTAAGTGCTGCTAGCAGCAGCCTGTACCATGCAGCTGCCAGAGCTAGCTGGGGTCATTAGTGCAAAACTCACCCCTGGGTGCATCTACAGTGAAAATGCAGCAGCCCTACTGCTATACCACTCAGTGTGTCTGCTCACTACAGGGCCTGGAGGGGTTCTCCCTTCCCTGTAAACTAATCCACCTCCCCAAGGGGCAGGAGCTAGGATTCTTCCAGCAGCGTAGCGCTGTCTACGCCAGGGCATGGCTGTGGGTTTTCCCCCCTGCCTCCTGCACATAGCTATGCTTCAGCCCTGAGGCCCTCTCTCCCCCTGCACTAGAGGTGTAACTGCTGGCTTGAGGAGCCACCCATGCTAGCCCTGGTTGTGAGAGCATGCTAAACCCTGCAGTGTCATACCGCTGGGAGGGGCCAGCCAGCCTGTGTCTGTACCTAGGGTTCAAACAGTCACACTGGGGGCTACTCCTGGGCTCCCTTTGTGGGGCAGCCCTTGGTGGCGAGGGATGTAGCTGCTCAGCAGCCTAGGGTGCCATCCTGCCTCTCCTGATCCTAGGGGAAGATTAGATCCTGGATGGGAGGGATGGGGGAAGGAGCAGCCTGCAATCAGCATTTCCCCCTGTCCCTCCTCTGTGGTGACATGGGGCAGGGCTGGATTAGAACCGGGCCAGGCAATCGCTGTGGCTCCAGGAGGGGGCGCTGCCTCTGCATCCCTTGCTGGAGGCCGGCCTGGCCTGCACCCCTGGCTCTCGGAGATCAGGGGCTGGGTGGGTGGGGAATCCTTGCTGGGACCCTTGTGGCCCAGCAGCAGCCTGATGCAGCTGCAGCCAGAACCCTGTTCCTCTTTCAGCTCAAGTGAACTCCCCTCACCTCCCCCCGGGAGATGCCCGTGGGGTGAATCTCCAGCAGCAAGGGGCATTGGCTAAACGAGGGGCCAGGCTCGCTAAGACTAGGCAGGAGGCCTAGCTCTCCCAAGGACCTGGCCCAGCTGGGTGTTGCCCCCTCGCCCCTGTCCTGGTGTGGCTGCCGGGAGCCAAGCAGGGCAGCCCTGGGTATCTTAGCAGGGCTGTACGGTCAAGCTGCCCTCCCCACGCGCTGTGCAGGTCGGGGCTCTGCCTTGCATGCACCGTCATCGCTGCTTGCTGAGGCCGAGGCCCTGGCGCTGGGCAGGTTGGGGGGAGCACAGGCCCTTCCAGGAGTTTGGGGAGGTGGGGTGGAAATCCCTGACTCGGGGTTTTTTTGATTTTGTTTTTAGAGCTCCAGAAATCAGGCCTGGGAAGCCTGGGCCCGAGCGTTGCCATTGGCTACAGTGGCCAGGGATGGGGTGAGGAGTTGCCATGGCAACTGGCTGGGAAACTTCTGAAGCTGAGATCCCTGCATTTGGAGAAGAAGGGGGGGGGGGGGCGTGCCTGGCTTGCAGCTGTAAGAGCTTCCCTCCCCAGTAATGGGGGGAGCCTTTAAGGCCCAACACACAGAGCAGGGCAGCTGGGGGGGCTGCATGCTGTAGGCCTGTTCTTGCTTCGGTGGTGGGGAGTAGGGCTTGGGGTGGGGTGGGAGTCTGGGGGCAGGAGCAAGAGGGACGGGGGGAGTGAGGGGGGGGCGGGGTGATGTGCAGGGACTGGTACATTTATAAGGCCGTAGGGCTATGCAGGCCTGCCTCGCCCTGCCGTTCCTGCACCCCCGGCTGCTGCTGCATGGCAAGAGACAGCCACTCCACAGATGCTGAGGAGTCCCTGGGCCCCTGGCTGCGCTGGGAAGCCGGAGTGCACTGCAGGGGGCTCATTGCTGACTGGTTGGGCATTGCCCAGCCCTGTTAACCCGGTCCCCTAGGCCACACCAGCCCCTTCCCTCATCCATCCACCCAGCAGAGAGGGGCTGCCGGCTGGGCACTGTCCTAGCATGCTGGCTCTTGGCCCGGGTCCTACTGTGTCCGTTCAGCCAGAGTGGGACCTGCAGCCAGCGAGGTGGGGGTGAAGCAGAGGGATGCCCAGCTCTGCGGCCTTCATGCAGCCCTATGGAAGGGGAGAGGGTTTGAATCCTGCCCTTGAGTAGGCCTGTCCCAGCCCTGTACCTCCGAGCTCCTGCACTCAGGCCCAGTTTCAGAAGCAGCCACGTTTCTGTTGCCTAACCTCACAGTTGGTTCTTGGAGGGGCTGAGCCCCATGTAAGCCTCAAGGCCCTGAGCCGGAGCTGTGGGTGCTCAGCCCTGCTGGGAATCTGGTCCAAAGGTGGTGCTCCAGCTGTGGGTGTTTTAAGTGTAACGGCATGTGCCCTCAAAGCACAGCACCAGGGTATGTTTGTTAACCCCAGTCCTGGCCTGAGAGGCAGGTACCCATCCCCCAGGCAGGAAAACGGAGCCAGAGAGGGAATATGACTGGGCCCAGGTCATGCAGCAGATCAGTGCCAGAAACTGGCATGGAGCCCCTTACACGTGGCTCCCAGGCCTCTGCTCCAGCCACTAGCAGAAGGGAAGAGGTTGGGGCTGGGTTTTGCCTCCCTCCAAGTGAAGCCTGAGTGTGGGGTGCACGGGGCTGTACTGACCCCCTGTAACCAAATTGCTGCTGTCCTGCGCAGAGACCAGCTGGCGTCTGCCTGAGCTACGATTCAGCCTGGCTGCTCCTTGGGGGCTGGAAGCCCCTCGCCTGCACTAGCTGTAGTAGGCGGACAGCTGGGGGCTGAGGCGACCCCTCCGTGCTACTCGCTGGAACCAAGGCTTGTCCAGAGCAGCCAGATAAGAGCCGGCCGGGCAGCTTCCCAGGTGCCAGAGTGCTGCAGGGAGCTCCCACTATGGGCAGGGGCAGCCCGAGGAGCCTACAACTCTGATGCTTCATTGGTAAGAGCAGGCCAGGCTCTACAAAGCGATCCCCCAGATCTTCCCACGGTCTGGCTCTGGGCTTCAGGCTGGGCCCTTTGCCCCCTGCAGCAGTGGGCAAGGCTGCTAATCCAGCCTTGGGGAGGCAGGCCTGGGAACCTTGCCAGCTTCTGGCATGCGTGTGCTGTGTGACCTGGGCTTTGGTAGGTGGGTCCCTGAGATTCAGCAAGGCACCTCCCTGCCTTTATCTCCAGCCACCTGCTGTTAATGCCCCAGCCGGGGGTCAGAGATGGCCACTCCCCAGCGGGCTGGATTGGGTGACGCCTTGCACAGAGCAGCTCCCAGCTGAGCCTGGCTCAGTCTGGCCCAAACCAGTGAGGCCAGGCCTAAGGGAGGGAGCAGCCTCCCAGCAGAGGGTTTCCCCTGGCTCACTAAGGTCTTGGGTCCCAGCTTGGGCCATGCAGGCCATCCCCAGCAGGGACTGTGCTAAGCACTAACTGCAGGGCTCCCCCAGCCCCATGGGGCTGGAACTCCCTGTGCAGCTAAGCACCCCGTGAAGAGGGGTGGGACTCTTATGAGAGGGCTCCTTGGCAGCAGAAATCCCAGTGCAGCTACCCCCCCCCAACAGCTGCTTCATGAGGCTGCAGAGGCTGCTTCCCCCCTCTCCCCCCCATCTTTGTTATTGTTTGTGTATGTCCTACTCACCTCCCTGCTCCCAACCTGGCCCGAGAGCTTCTCCTCTGCAGCAGCCTCTCTGCATCTCTCCTCCGTCCTTGCTGTCCCTCTCCCCCACAATCCCTTCCTCAAACCCTCTCTCCCCCGAGCGCTCTGGGAGGCAGGATTTTCACCCCGGATTCGGCTGGGTGGGAAGTGAAAAGTTGTCGGATAGACGGGCACCACCTGAGCTGATGGCCCAGTTTTCACCATCAGTTGCAACAGCACCTCTTTAAAGGCAGGGGCCTGCTTCACCACGGCATGGTGCAGCCCTGAACTCCAGTGCAAAATGGGGGTGAGAGCTGTGAAAAGGGGAGACTCCTTTTCAAACTGGCCATGGCCCTCCCTTGCCGATTCCCTGACTCCAGGGCTCAGCTGCTGCCCACCGCTGCACCCTGCAGAGGGCAGAGCTGAGCCCAGTGTCTTGGTGGCCCACACGGATGTTAAAGAAGGGGTGGCAGCAACATTTGGGTGAACTCTGACCTCCCTGTGACCCCTCCAAAATGAACCAAGTCTTCACAAAGAAACCCCAAGACTTTCCCCGTTGCTCCTTAGCATTGGGATTGTCTGGAACAGGGGTTCTCAGACTTCTTTGCATGCAACCCCCTTCTGACAACAGAAATTACGACATGACCCCAGAAGGGGGCATGGAAGTCTGAGCCTGCCCGAGCCCTGATGCCCCAGTTCGGGGGACCCTGCTGCCTAGGGCAGGGGGTCCCAAAGTCTGAGCCCCACTGCCCTGCACCGGGGGGGGGCGGCAAAACCTGTGGTGTGGTGTCAGCCCTGGGTGGTGGGGCTCAGGCTTCAGCCCCAGGAAGTCTAACACCAGTTCTGGCAACCCCATTAAAACAGGGTCGCGACCCACAGTTTGAAGAACTGCTGGTCTGGAATGTGCAAGAGAAGCAGAACCACCTTGCTTCTGTGGGTGAAAATGGGCTCAGCAATTGGGAAGGGAAGAGGGGTCCATTTAAAAGGGTTTTAAAATGAGCTAGGGGGTTTTCCTGCTTCGGACTTTAAAAAAATAAATAAGTCCCACATCCCTCAAAGTAGCAAAGAATCCGGCATTGACAGCTTGTTTGAAAGAATGTTTTCCATAAGCCCACCCCATGGGCCAGCTCCTCAGTGTTGCTAACTCTCACAATTTGATGCGATATTGGGTGATTTCCTTAAAACTCCAGCTCCTGGAGTCAGGTGAATATGGGATTAGCTCAGCTTTCATTAAGAAGTAAATTCGCTGTGTTGTTGTAGACCTGTTGTTCCAGGATATGAAAGAGACAAGGTGGGTGAGGGAATATCTTCTATTGACTCACTTCTGTTGGTGAAAGAGAAGCTTTCAAGCTTGTACAGAGCTCTTCTTCAGGTCTGGAAGCTCTGTGGAGCTTGAAATCTTCTCTTTCACCCACACAAGTTGGTGCAATAAAAGATATTACCTCATCCACCTTGTCCTCACATTAAAAAATGAGTAAGTTTCTAACCCTTCTGCTTGCAGAGAAAAACTTGACCCTGAAGGCTCAGAAATCAGAAGGCAAAGAAGAAGACTCCAATGTGTCATGTTTTGATAAAATCTCATGATTTTAAAGTCACTGTCATGATTTTGGGGGTGTCTGACTCAGAGTTTTGCATGCTCAGGCCCGGCCATACAGAGCTCCTCTGTGGAAGAAGATCGGTGCAGAAATGTCTTTCAGTGACTTGGCTAACAGGAAACCCTGAAGCAATCGAGCAAGTCAAGGAGACCGGCTGGGTTTAGCATCGCTGTCATTTGGGTTACTGTACAGCCTAGGAGCTCCAGTCATGGACCAGAGCCCTGCTGGGCTAGGCACTGCACACTGTAAATACTTACATCAGGCCGTCCAGTGCAGCCTTCCTTTAGCTCTCCTCTGCTTCCCCTTTTGTGCTGAGGGGGTTTTCTGACTTGTTCCCTGTGGGGAAGTACCTGCAACTCCGCCAGAGACGAGCGGTTGTCCACTGGTTAGCACAGGAGCAAGGGGTCAGGCTTCCAAGCTGCTAGTTCTGACATGTGGTGGAAGTGGAGTCTAGGGCTTAGAACAGGGAGCTAGGAGTCAGGGTCCTGGATTCTAGTTCTGGCTCTGATGCTGCCTGGCTGCAAGGCAAGTTGCTGTCCTTCTACGTGCTTCACGTTGTCCCTATGTTCCCGGGGACAAGTCATGCCCCGAGCCTTGGTTAAGGAATGTGTTTATGTGAAGCCGGTTGAAAGGCACCACTCAGGGCAGGAGAATGAGCAGGGTTGCCCAGCTGTTAGTTGGACACGGAGACTGATGGCACGTCAGGGCACATCTGGCAGGCTAGTGAGCACATCCTCACCCCCCCCCCACCACCCCACCCCAGCAGCTGCTGAACAGTAAGTGATGGGCTCCAGCCTGAAAACAAACCTGTCCTGGTGTCAGCTGGAGCAGGGCTATGAGCTCACTTCAGGCTGCAGCCAGAGGATTGGAACGTACCAGCCAGTGTGAGCGCTGGCAGCACAGACAAAGGCCAGTCCAACCAGGACCGCCCTGATCCTGAATATCCTCGCAGGGGGGCCTGGCAGCGTGGTGAGGACACTAGACCCAGGCTGAAATGGGATACGATGGAGTCGGGGCATTATGCCCCAGTGCAGGTGTGTTACAACCAACACAAGGGATGCTGGGTTCAGGCTGAGGTGCATTCTAGGGTGAGGAGCTGTAGATACACTTTTAAGGGCATTGGCTTGTAGGGTGATTGGATCCACCCGGGGTTTAGGTATATTAGCTTCAGGGGCTTTATAGCCAGATCTTGGTGCATTAGAGGCTTAGGGGCATTAGAGGCCAATCAGGGTGCATGGTCGGTTTAGGGACATTAAATCCATGATTGCATTACTGCTGCCCAAGGCACCTACTTCATGCCCCTCCCCTCCCCGGCAGGTGCCCAGATCCAGGGTTTCAGGGTTTATTATTTATTCATTGTTTTTCCCCTGGGCCTGGCCCAGTGCAGGGCTTCTTTGTGCACAAGCAGAGGCCCCAGGTCCCTGACCCCAGCAGAGGAGCAGCCCACCTTCGGGGGGGCTGGAAGGGGGTGCCTCGGCGGCTCCCCCCTGGCAACATACAAAGCAGCGGGCTAAGGGGGGGGTGCGGGTGAGGGAAAAGGGGGCGCTGTCACTTTAAAGATGCAAATATCCAGCCAAGAGCAACATCCCCGCCGGCTGGGCCAATCAGGAGCCGCTCCTGTTTCCTTTTGTAACCACCCACCTGCCCACCCGCCAATCCCGACGGGGCCCCCGCGCGGGCCCCGCCCCCGCTCCAGCCCGGCCGGCTGCGGGGCGGGCTGGCGGCTGCAGCCCGAGCTGGGGCGCTGGGGCGGGCGGGTGCGGCTGCGCTCGCCGCCGGGGCTCGGAGAGGTGAGTGCGCCGTGCCCGGGCTGCTGCTCCGCCCCCCCCCCCCCCGAGGCCTCCCGCCGCCCGTGACCTGCCCTCGCCATGGGGAGCTGGGGGGCCAGCTGGGAGCTGCCGCTGCTCTGTGCGCCCCGCTCGCCCCACTGATCCCCCCCATACAGGGCCCCCCCCTCCCTTCTGCGAGCCGCCTGCGCTTCTTCCCCCCTCCCACCCCCCGGCCGCGGCCGATCCCGCGTGGGGTCCCCCTCTGTGGGCCTGGGGTGTGCACGGGGGTGACCTGCTGGTCTGAGAGCCCTGGCAGGGACTGGCCGCCCCGCAAACCTGCCCCTTCGGGCTGGGGGGCAGGTGCCCATCTGTCATAGGAAAGGGAGGGTAAAATGAAATCTGTGTGGGGCCACTTTCCTCTCCCCTCTCCGGCTGGTGTCAGTGGGCCCCCGCTCCAGTGGGGGCCAGATCCCTCCCCCCCCCCATCCCCTCGTTTGGTGACTGTGGGCCCCAGCCCCACTGAACACCATGATCACACCAGCTGAGGGTCTGGCCTGGAAAAATCCAATGTTTGTCATTGGCAGGCAAGGGCCCAGGGAGGGCGTGAGTTGAGCCAGGTGCTAGGAAGGTGAGATGGGGGGGCTCGTGTGTGTGTGTGGGGGGGGCTGGCAAGTGTGTAGCTTCGCTGGGAAGGCGCTTTTAATATTTTTGGCAGAGTCCCTGCAGCTGGGGGATTCGCTCCCTGCTCCTGAGCTGCCTGAGCCCAGCCACCTGCCTGAAATTTTCCAGCCCTGCAGGTTTGGGGCAGGTGTCTGTGCTCTCGGGTGAAGGCCATTGGATACGGGGACTCAGAAATGTGCTCCCCCCCCCGTCTGATTCTTGCAGTGGACTTGGATTTCTCCTCCCGCGCTATGGGGGTGTGGAAGGATTTTAGTGTGTGTGTGCGTGGGGGGGGGTTCTTTAACCCCAGCCTTACTTGGCGTGCACGCAGGCTGTGATCCCCATGTCGGGTGAGCGGTTGCCCCTCAGCTGGCTTCAGACGGGTGCAAGATGCCAGCAGGTTTCTGCCTGTCGGGGAAGGGTGGGGGCGGGGGGAGAGAACGCCTTCCCAAGCAGTTGTCTCTGTTGAAGCTTGAACGATGGGGAGGCTGTCAGGTTGTCTCCGCGGCTTGTGTGTGGGAGAGGCAGACCCGAAAGCGCGCGCCAGCTTGCTAAGTGTTCTTCAGAGGCGCTGTTTAAACGTTCTGTTTCTCTTTCATCTGCCACGCACATGGAAGCACGCGCCGTTTGAGACCTCTGACGTGGGGCGACAGGGAGTGCTCACTGGATGTGGCTTGTGGGCGGCCGCTGGGAGCGTTGCAGGGTTGGGTTGTGTGCTGCATGCCCTCCGGAGCAAAGGGGCTCATGGGCGGCCGGAGCTCTCCTGGCCAGGGCATGGATCCTCTCCTTTGAATGAAGGGCTGACGCTCAGGTGGGTGGAAACATTTCGGGGGGGGGGGGGGAGCGGCTGTGTATGTTGGCATCTGGCCTGGGATGACCCACGGTTTCCTTGACCTGTTGCCTATGGAGCAAGTGGGCGGTGGGTCCTTTGAGGTCCATCGTGGCCCCCCTGCCCCTCCTGAGATGCGTCCGCAGTGACCTTCTTGCATTTTCATTCACTGGGATGCTCGGGTTGTCTGGGCCTTGTGCCCTTGGTCATCTCGGTTGGTGAGGATCCTCTGAGAGTCCGTGACTGGATCCTGGGAAGCACCGTTGCGGGGCTGGTGCTTCAGGCTGGCGGGGCTGGCTGTGTGTTCCCTGCCCCTCTCTGATGAGGTCCAACAATGTTGCTGCTCATCTCCCATTCTGGCTCCCACCTGCTCTGGTGCTGATCCGAGCCGGGTTTGAACCTGGGATCTTCAGCCTAGACCTGGGTGAGCCAAAGGGGTAAGGCCATTAGCTGGTAGCAGTAGTAGAGTGTTATCCTCCATGCACAGGCCACTAGAAGGCAGCATATTGCCCACTTTGCAAGCATGGCACATGCTGAGTGGGAAATGCTGCCATGTCTTGCTCTAGTCCTACGCTGGCAGGGTAGGACAGGGTTGGCACGCAGTGGCTCCCAGACCGGGCCATCCATGGTAGCTAAGGGAGGGCCCGTTTACCTCCTCCTGCCTCCTTAAACCTAGGTGTTAGATCTGCTGAGAGCTCGAGAGCCCTGCTTCCCCTCGGCAGAGCTTCCAGGCCAGTTCTGAAACCCAGCACCTTGAGCCGTAAAGCTCCTAGCTTGGGACTGTCGATGGGAAGGGTTGAAAGCCTTGTGGGCCGCTTTGTTCCAGCCTATCCAGAGTTCCCCCGCCCCAGAGGGCGGGCGAGGGTAGTGGGAAAGAGCTCGCTCTGCCGCTGAGAGCTTGGCTCGGCGATGGGGCATGTTCTCCTGTTGCAGCTTCTCCCTGTTTGCGCCTGGATCTGAGCCGGGGAAAACCTGCTATGCCAGTGACTGAAGGAAGCTGACTGGCAATATCGGAGCTAGAGCCCTGGCAGGCCTTGTGCCCTGGCATTTGGGGGGGGGCGGGGCGGGCAGGGCAGGGCCAAGCACTGACTGGGGGTGGGGGAGCTTCTTGATGGAAATTTGCTGTGGTACCAGTTGCCCGGGGAGGTTTGGCAGCTGCTCCAGGAAGGGGGTGAGATTGGGGCCTGGCGTGCTCATTTCCTGCGTCCACGCGGGAGGCGCTGGCAGTGCCAGGCTGCTGAGACGACCGCTTGTTGTTTGTCTCTGTGTTAATCTGCTCCAGCGCAGTGCCCGGTTCCTGCCAAGCCCAGTGCCCCGCAGGCCCAGCCCTGCGCATCTTCCTCTTGCGTCTTATTCAGGCCTTGCCCAGAGTGGCAGCTTGGCCTGGAATGACCCCGTGGAGCGGTGCACCGTCTGTTGCTAGCTGGGAGAGCTGAATTCCTTCCCCCCCTCGGTCCCCCCCCGTCCCCCCGGGGCTGAGCTGCACAGCTGGGCGCTGGGTTCCAGGAGACGTCTCCCCGTGGCTGCAACATCTGAAGATCTGTTTGGTCGGTTTGACTGGGGCGCCTGGCAAATCAAAGGCAGGCGTGTGCTCGTGTGCCTAGGGCAGGGGCCTAGGGATCGCGGGAGCTGGGGGTTGGAACGCCTGTGCCCTAGAGATGAGGGCATGCATGGGTGTGGGAGGACTCCTGGGTTATGACTCCGGGATGGCCTGGCAAGCAAGGTGCCGCTCCCCCCGTCTCTGCCCCCTCCTCCACTGCTGGGGCAGGGGGACCGGGGAGCCCTCCAGCCAGCACCCTGCCCCACCATCCTCTCGCCCTCTGCTCACGGCTTATCCTAGGATGTGGGACTGTGCTGGACGCTCGTGGAGGGAAGGCTGCTGGAGCAGCCCTAGCTGGGGAGAAAGGACCCAGGCATCCAATTCCCCTGCCAGGTGCACACAATGAGCCTGATGGCACAAGACCCTCCCTGCGAGCTTCCGTTTCCAATGGGAGGGGTAACTCAGGGCCTTCACCCCCTCTGTCCCTCCCCCCCAAAAACTGGGCCAAGTACCCTCGAGAAGGTACAAGTACCTTGAACCAAGTACCCTGCCCTAGAAGTTGCTGGGGCATACAGGGGGGCCAGGCCTTGGGTGAGCAGGGGGGCAGCGTTCGGGGTGGGGGCCTGGTACTGAGAAGGGTGGGGAGGCGGCTGGAGGGGGGTATCCCCATGTTTAAGGCAGGCTCTGTGCTCCCTGCCCTGCTCTGCCTGGGTTGAAGTTAATGTTTAAACCCCAGCCCCTGATGTCCCCTGGCCGGGGCAGACGCATCTGGGTTTGGGGACTTCTGTCCGCAGGCCTTGCTGCTCCCTGGGGTCCAGCGCTGCTAGACCCGATCAGGCTGCGCCCCCGCCCCGCCCCCCAGGTTTGCTTTGTTCCTTGCGCTCTGGGCCTTTTCCATCTTCTGTGCGTTAATTTTAGTGCTTGTGAAATGGAGAGATTGGCAGCGGAGGTGGGTGTTGTGCAAGCTTCTCTCTGCGGCAGTTCGAACATACCCCCCCCCCGCCTCTGCTGATGCCCCTCAGTCCTGACCCACAGCCCCCTGCCCTCCCAGCCCAGCGCCCTCCGTGGGCTGGCCTTGTTCCTCTCCCTAAATGCTGTGCTGACTCCAGCAGGGTGTGACCCCCGCTCCAGGGTGCATTTATGCCCCCTGCAGGTCAGAACCTGGCAGTGTGAGTCTGGCACCAGCCCTGGGGCACCCCAGAGGAGTCACAAGGCAGCAAGGGCCTCTCGATCCCTCTGGCTCCCTTCCGTGCTTCCAGGTGACCAGCGTCTGCTGGGCCTGTGCTGGTGGAGACGGTACCGGTGCCGACAGGTGCCCATCACCACATGGGTGCTGTACCATGGCATGAGCCAGGCCTTGCCAACCTCTGTGGGCAGTGTGCATAGAAGAACTCAGCTTGCCTGGCAGGGTGGGGGCAGGGGCATTGTGAGATCTGATCCTGGGGTCTTATGGCTGAGATGCAGAGCTCCAGGATGCAGCCTGCGTTGACCTGGTGAGAGTCTACCCTGGGGAGCTTCCGTCCCTTCTGCAGCTCCATCCGGGGGCTGTGTCCATCCCAGCCTGCCGTGGGGGTTCCCTGCTCTTTGGTGTGTGCCACGTTGCTGGGTGCAATTAAACAGCTGCCATGTTCCGTCCCAGAGGTGGCTGCATTTCACCGATAAGCAGGGATCACGTTGGCCGAGGCGCGGGGGAAAGAGGAGGGACTATAGAAATATGAACCCTTTTGTTGGCAGAGTGCCCTCCAGGCTGGGAAAGGGAGCAGACTCCGACCTCCCCCCTCCCCTTCTGCCAACAATTGGAGCAGATTCTTGCCGCCCCTGAGACGCCAAAGCCCATCAGAGAAGAGGGCTGGTGGCGTCGTCCCCTCTGCCTGGCGAGGGGCCGTGCAGGGGATGCCATGGGTGCATCAGGGAATCTCTGTGGTCCGTCTAGGATAGTCTGGCTGCAAAGCCCCTTCCTCATTCGGTGTAAGGGGGTGCCCAGCTGGCGTCCCAGCAATGGGGACGAGGGCCCCTGCTTTGATTGCTTCCTAGCATTGGCGGAGGAGTCCCCAGCTTCCTTCCCCTGCCAGGCAGGTGCCCCCTGTTGATTCCTGAGCCCACAGGCCGGGCAGGGCAGCAGGACTGATCGATTTCCACGCTGGGTCATTGCTCCCAAAGTGGATTCCGCTCCGCTCCCATCTGGGTCCCCCTCCCTGCTCCTGTGCCCAGCCCCATGTCTGCATGTGTGAGGCTGCCGTGGAAAGACAGGGCTAGCAGGGACGGGAAGCGCCATCTCACCGGGTTTCTCTGGTAGAGCAGACGGTGGTGGTGGGGGTGTGAGCCTTCAGTGCCTGGGGGTGAGTATGACTAGGCCGGAGGCAGTGGGGTGTGGTGGGTAGAGCATTGGCCGGGGACTCAGGAGCTCTGAGTTCTATTCCCGGCTCTGCTGTTTGACCTCAGGCAAGTCGCTTTCCCTTTCTGTGCCTCAGTTTCCCCTAACTGTTTCCTCAGTTTCTCCTCCTTTAGAAAGTGCCCTGGGCCCTGGGGATGGGAGGTGGTAAGTGTGCAGAGCAGCCCCACATGAGTGGGAGGGGCAGATGTAGCTTGGCGGGGGGGCTGGTTAGGAAATGGCCCGAGTTGAGACCTGCCCATTCATGTCATGCACCAGAGGAGCGGGGGTGCCAGGCCGGGCCAGGGGTGGGCGGAGGCAGCAGGTGTTGGTTCTGCTTAACTGGCTGGTGGCCCCCCCGGGCTCCCACAGCGGAAGTGGTGCTGTGCTAACTTCTGGTTTCTCTCTCTCTCTCAGCTGCGCTGGGTCCCCCAGGAGGACAGAGCTGAGGATGAACCAGTGGGGACCGTGCGCCCATCAGTGCTGGGTGAGTCTGGTGGCCCTGGGGGGCCCACGGGGGCTGGCCCTGCTGCAGATGGGGCCAGGGCTCAGCACCACGGCAAGAACTGAGCAGCTTGGCCCCAACCCCAAGGCCTGAAAGAGAGAAGGAAAAAACTGAGCATGCAAAGATTTTCTAGTTTCCTGTTTTTCTCTCCTGCACGGAGGGGGAGGGGGAGTGGTAGGGGTAGGCTGGGAGGAGAGCTCGGGGGGCTGTGAACGAGCCCAGGGGCTGGGGATGCCCCCATGGACCGCGGTGCTGTGCTGGGAACTAGAGACCCCAGGCTCACCTCACGGCACTGTGGAAGCAGGTGATGCAGGGGGTGGTTACAGGCCAGCCAGGTGCGCCCCCACCCTGGGCTAGAGAACTAGGGACCCGGTAGGCTGTGAGGGTCTCTACAAAGTCATGCTTGTGCCTCGCCTTGCTATATGGCCCAGGGATCCCCTCTGAGCTGGGGGCTCAGCAATCTGGCAGCGGCAGCTGGGAGCCAAGACTCCTGGGTTCTCTACCCCAGCGCTGAGAAGGGAGTAGGATTTAGTGGCGAGGATGGGGGAGGGAGGATTGGGACTCGGGACTCCTGATTTCTGACTAGCTCCGCAACCTTGGGCAACTCCCCGCCCCATGCCTCGGTTTCCCCATGGGGAAGGTGGCCCAGGCGTTAGGTGGTTTGGTGAGCGCGCTGGGACGCTGCGGGCAGAGGTGCTGGGGGCGCAAGGCAGAGCCTCATTCATTATTCAGCCGTGTATCCGGTGTCAGCCCCAGCCCTCATCCTGGCTGCATTCCTCAAGCGTCCAATCCCTGGGTTCTCGCCGTGACATTTAGCACCTGCTCACTGCCTGGCGCTGATCAGCCCTCCTTGCTGGCTTGTGCCGGTGCCGAGGGAGGCTCCCTGTGTGGTGGGGACGCGCGGCCAGGGTCCAAAACCTCCTCGGGTTTGGAGATAGCCACCCTGCACACGCCACCCGATGCGCCGGGGTGTCTGGGCGGCAGGGCCAGCCCTTTCGAGGAGTGTGAGGACAGGGCGGCACACCGGGCTCCAGCGAGTGTGGGATATAAAGAACAGCCCGTTTCCATGGATACGGCAGCACGGGGTCTGCGAGCTGATTAGGTTTTAAAAGAAACATGCACCCTGTTCCAAAGTGCTTCGCCCCCGTTAGACCCTGGCTCTGCCCCCGAGCACCACACGGGCGCGGCTTTTCCCCACTAGCCTGCGGGGAGGGAAGGGAGGCTGGCCGGTTCTGCGTTGAGTGGGGAAACTGAGGCACTGGGCTGCACTGACTCATGCAGGGAGTCGGTGGCAGAATCAGGGGTGGAACCCAGGAGTCCCGAGTCCTAGTCTGCAGGCTGTCCTTGTGAGAGGCTCTGTGCCTTGGGGGTGGGGAAAGCAAGGCACCGGAAGAATTAACCATTACAAGTCTGGTAGATCTAGGACTAGAAATCAAGAGTCTGGAGTCCCAGCTCCCTCCAGCTCTAACCACTAGATCCCATTTCCTCCTAGAGCTGGAAATAGAATCCAGGAGTCCTGACACCCCGCTTGCCTTGCTCTAACCTCTCAAGCATGTTCCCACCCTTGGAGGATTATGTATCACACCTATTCCCCGGTGTCCCCATGGGCCTGTCCCCTTGTTGTCTTGTTAAGCAGCTCTTCCCCCCGCCACCCCCGAGCAGAGATCTCTCCGTCCTGCGGTGCTCCCTGTGGGGCGTGACGGGAAGAAACCTGCCTCTGCACCACCTGATCTCTATGTTTGCTCCAGAGGCCGGAGAGCTGAGCTGCAGGATCCGGAAGGGAGCGTCGTCCCGCCCAGCTCCAAGATGTCCTGTTTTGGGGAGCATTTCTGGGTAAGTGTCTCCTTTGAGGGTATGGGGGGGGGCTCTGAGCTGTGGGGTTCAAATGGAGCTGGGTTGTTCCTTAGCATCCTTGGAGAGATGGGTCCTGTCCATAAACCCCAGAGCTGGGCCCTGACTGCGGCATGTGGGTCTGCGTTGGGGTATGCGCCTGGCCCGAACACTGTAATGCCCTGCTCTGGCTGGGGTGGGGCTGGCTTAGGAGGCTGGTGGACATGAGCTCTGGAGTCTAATTCCCATTACACAGCTGGGAAACTGAGGCAGTAATTTGCCTGAGGTCCCGCAGCAGATTGGTGGCAATGCTGGGAAGAGAACCCAGGAGTCCAGACTCCCCTTGCACCCGACTCTGTCTCGCGCTCCTGTCTCCTAGGCCGCGCTGCCCCTCCGCCAGTTGGAAATGTGGGCCTGACTGTCCTTGCTGCAAACTGGCTTTGAACTGGGACTGCCCCCTGTGGGGTGGCAGGACGGATGTGGCCCAGGGGACTGAGTGCAGATCTGGGAGCCAGAGAACGTAGGCTGTCCCTGGTGCAGAGCTGCGGGGAGGGGCTCCCCGAATGATTAGGCTGTGCTGGCCATGGGTCTGCTGGCCCGGAGTTCCCCGGCTTGGGTGGCTGTGACCATCTGGTGCATTGTAACACCCTGGCTGGGCTTCCCCTCGCCCATCTGTGCCCACTCTGCCAAAAGGGGGAATTTCCAGGCTCTGTGCTCTCTGCTCTGGGGATGTCGGGGGGGGGTTCTTTCCTCCAGCTGTGGGAAGTTAGGGGCTCTCCACCTCTGCAGCTCGCTGCTGGGAAGGGAAACAGCCCCGGGAGGACTGCGGAGCTGCCGAAATACCTTGGTGATGGATGCACATTGCGCGGGGAGATCCGAGCCCCGCCGCTGCCCTGCAGGCAGTCCCCGGCTGGCCCTGGAGGCCTGGCTGCGCTGGGGAGATTTCTAGCCGGCGGGAGCCGTGATGGGGGAGACCTGCGCCAGGTACAGGGGCAAGGAGCCCATTAGACTCTGGGCGGGGGGTAGATGTGGAGATTGCACAGATCTGGGAGCCTGGAGACGGGCTATGAGGCCACTGGTCCTCCTCCGTGTGGACTGCTCTGCTGTGACTAGCTGGGGGGCATTTGCCTGGCCAGAGAGTGGCATGCCTGGTATGGCCGCAGGGCACACGCCAGCTGCTGTCCAGCCCCACTGGGATGGGAGGGGGGCATCCCCCCTCCCTGTGCATTTGGGGGTGAGCCGTGAGCAGGTATGGGTCACTTCCATCTCTCGGGGTCTGGGCTGGGTGGGCCTGGCTTGGGCGCGAGCCGACACCTGCCCACTGCCTGGTCTGAGCGCGCCCAGCCTGGTGCCGCCTGCCTGCAGCCGTGCCTTGCGCAGCGCCCGGGAAGTGTGTGGGGGGGTGTCTCCGTTCTTTCCCCCCAAAATGATGCCCCCCCCTTGCGTTCCTCCAACCAGATCCAGTTTATAAGCAGGAGGGCAAAGTCGTAGCTAGGCAACCCCATCGTCCGTAGCAACGGGACCCGTGCACTGCTCTCTCCTTGCTGCCCCAATGGCTCTGCCAGGTGGCTTTCTTAAAGCGACAGCGCACCCTTACCCTCCCCCACCCCCACCTGGAATCTCCAGAGGCAGAGGTGTGGGGTAGGGGGCTGCCAAAGACCTGGGGACTGGATCTGGGCCATGCCGACCGCAGCCCACCTCGGAAAGGCCGCGGGGTGGACAGTATGCTCCAGGGCTGGGCCTAGAACCCAGGAGTTCTGCCTGCCATGCACAGTGCTCTGTGCTGGGGCGCACATGGGTCCTGGTGGTGCAGGGAAATTGCCAGGGGGCTGCCAGAGTGAACTGCCCCCCCCATCATTCCCCTTTGGGTTCAGCCCCAACCACCAATGACAGAGCTGGCCGCTCCCTGCCCCCCTCTCCTTGCACGTGGGCCTGGGAGCTAAGGATGCCTGGGGTCAAAGGCTGCCCCTCCCACCTTGCACAGTCACTTCCCTGCCCTGTGCCTCAGTTTCCCCATGGCTGTAACACGGGGCTAGTGATGCTGACTTGGGAGGTAGTGGGGTTGTGAGCCTTCATTAACTGCTGCATCTCCTTTACCCTCCTGCCCCACACCTCTGCCCCGGCTGTCACACCCCACTTCTTACCTGGCGGGGAGAGGGGTCAGATTTCCCCTGGGCCACCCCCCCTGACGTCCGGCGCTAGGCCACCCCCCCCTGACCACCCCCCCGGGCCACCCTCCCTGATGTCCAGCCTGTCTCCCCAGCAGCTGTGGCTGCTGCTTCATGGGGTGCTGGGTGTGGGGCGGGAACGGGCTGTCCACAGGCACTTGTGAGCTCACCCACGGGGTGCCCACAGCCCCCCTTGGTAACCAGCCCAGGATGTGAGGGGCTGGTGTGTTCAAGTGGCATTGCCCACCCATCGCCCTTCTCCTCTGCTGCAGGATGTGGGGTCCCCCCAACCAATGGGCATTTCATACCCATCTCCAGCACAGAGCTGGGGAGCACCACCACCCGGGCCTCTGCCCTCCCTGCCCAGCCCTGGCTGTGGTGCCCGCTGCCTGGCCGGGGGAGGCTCCAGGAGGAGCTGAGGTAGTGGGAAGGTGCATCTGTACCACCCCCATCCCAGAGCGTGAGTGGGAGCCCTCCCAGCTGCCTGCCCATGGCTGGCACCACATGCCTGTTGGAGCTTGGCACCGAGCAAGTTCCCGTCAGCCCCTCTCCCTGCACGGCCCTGCCCGGACTCCTGCTTTTCTACACAGTGGGTGTGGCTGGCACCGCCCCCCACCCCCCGCATTGGGGGGTCACTAATGAGCCTGCGGCCATGTGGCTGGGTTGTTTACAAGAAGGCCAGAGTGGGGGGGGCTGACTTGGGGGAAGGGTTGAAATAGTCCAGGGGGATCCTAGAGCTGGGGGAGAGCAGCCCCACAGCACCCCGTGCTCCTGGAGCGAGTGCTGGGGAGGGCTGGCAAATGCCATCCTGCCACCTTTCCCCCCACGGCCGCTGCTCTGCGCTAGTGGCCACTGGGGCTCCCTGGCAAATGCTGAGCCGGGGGGTGGGCAGAGTTCAGGCCTGGCTGGGTTTCCCTGCCACCATGGGGCAGGGAGAGCTGGGGCTGTGGATTGGGCAGGGAAGGCAATGGGCAGTGACTGTGGGGGACCCCCGGCCCGTGGGGTCCTGTCTGGCCTGTAGGCAGAGCCAGGGACCCCAGATGCCCCTTCCCCCGAAGCCCACTCGAGAGCGCCCAGGGATAGGGGCAGGATCTGGGCCCGGCGGCGCTCTGCTCCCTTCACCCTCTGCTCTCTGCCACCCGCTGCAGGGAGAGAAGAACCAGGGCTTTGACGTGCTGTACCACAACGTGAAGCATGGGCAGGTCTCCACCAAGGAGCTGGCCGACTTTGTCCGCGAGAGGTAGGGCCAGGGGTGCGGGAGGGGTGCCTGGGCCCTGGCAGTGCGGTGCTTCCCGCCCCTAGGGGGGCGCTGGTATTGCCCCGGCTCCGGGCCAGTGGGGAGCTGGTGCTCGGGGCAATGCAGTCCTGTGCCCCAGGAGTGGAGCTGAGCCCTGCCAGGGCCCTGGGGCTGTCTCTGCTGTTCCCTGGTGTGTCGCAGGGCAGCGCCCACCCCCACCATGTGCTGTCCCCACCACGCGCTGCCCCCCGGGCGCTGCCCGTTCGCTCCCCTCATGCTCCCTCCCCCCCCTCTCTCTCTCTCTCTGCTTCCAGGGCCACCGTGGAGGAGACCTATGGCAAGTCCATGGCCAAGTTGGCCAAGATGGCCACCAATGGCACGCAGCTCGGGTGAGCGGGGCAGAGCGCGGGGGGCCGGGCCTGCGTGTCTGAGCCCTGTCGCTGTGTGAACCTCCTGCTGCTGGAAGGCCCTCCCTCCAGCCGCATGGGCCTTGCAGAGATGAGAGGGCTCCCCTGTCTCTTCCAATGCCCCCATCTGCTCCACAATCCTGGCAGGGGGGCGTTCCTTTGGACCCACTCAGCGCTGGCCACTGGGGAGTGCCCATGGGACCGGAGGCTTCCCACTGCCCACAGACCCAGTTGCCCATCCCAGGTGGTGCGAGGTCCCGGGCGGGGGTAAGGGCGGGGGGCCTGCTCTCAGCGCCTGCGTCTCGGCCCCGGCAGGACTTTTGCGCCGCTCTGGGAGGTGTTCCGGGTCTCCTCCGACAAGCTGGCACTCTGCCACCTGGAGCTGGTGAAGAAGCTGCACGACCTGCTCAAGGAGATCGCCCGCTACGGGGAGGAGCAGGGCAAGGTGCACAAGAAGGTACACGCCGCCCCGTCCCGGGTACAATCCCACCCCTTACGCCCGGGGCTGCTGTCAGCGTGGCTCCCTGGGTGCCATGGGCTAGGGGCAGGGGGTGGCTGCACCTGGCTCTCGCTGGGCCAGGCGCCCCTCGCCTGGCAGGCTGAGATGCCAAGGGCTGAATGGGCCCAGAAAGCCAAATTCCCTGCTTCCCACCAAGGAGCATCCCTGGGGCATTTAGGTTGGGGGGGGGAGTTCCCCTCCTCCCCATCTCCAGGCCCCTCTCTTGTCCCACCAGTCCAAGGAGGAGGTGTCGGGGACCCTGGAGGCCATCCAGCTGCTGCAGGGTGTCGCCCAGCTGGTGCCCAAGTCCAAGGAGAATTATCACAGCAAGTGCTTGGAGGCCGAGCGCCTGCGCCGGGAGGGAACCAACCAGAAGGAGATTGACAAGGTACTGGGGGTGGGCGGCTGGCGGTGTGGGGGGGAGAAGGGGGCTGTGGCCCATCACCCGGGGGTCTGACCGGCATGGGAGGGGCTGGGGTGATGGGGGCAGGCAGTGCCCCGTTGATGAGTGGGGACTGCCCCGATGCCCGCTCCCCATGGCAGGGCAGAGCAGCTGAGCCCTTGCTCCCAGCTCCCACCCCCCTTCTGTCCTGCCCCTGCCAGGCCGAGCGGAAGTCGAAGAAGGCGGCTGAGGCCCTGCGCCACGCAGTGGAGAAGTACAACATGGCCCGGGCAGACTTTGAGCAGAGGATGCTGGACTCGGCCGTGGTAAGTGGGGAGGTGGGCGCAGAGGCAAGGACGCATGGGGGGAGGTGGGCATTGGGGGGGTCGGGAGGCTGTGGGGGGCAAGGGGCAGCCACGGGAGGGTGTGAGGGCAGAGGGAATCTGCCTCGAATCTCATTCAGGGTAGTGTGGGGCGGTGTGGGCTGGTGATGGGGCTGGGAGGGGGGCACCATACTGCAGGGGTCCAGCTGGGCTGGGGGGGGCGTGAGAGAGATGCCGCTGGGAACTCCACCCTCTGCACAGACCCCCCTCATCTAACTGCTCCACCCCCACCCCCCCCGGCAGCGGTTCCAGGAGCTGGAGGAGACCCACCTGCACCACATGAAGGGGCTGATCAGCTCCTACTCGCACTCCGTGGAGGACACGCATGTGCAGATCGGACAGGTGCGCACCCCGGGGTGTGTGTGTTCGGTGGGGGTGGGCTGTGGAGAAGGGGGGCGGGGGCGTGTGCTAGGGCGGGGGGCGGGTGAGCTGTGGGGGGGGCGGGGGCGTGCGCTTGTGGGGGGGGCGGGTGAGCTGTGGAGCGGGGGGCGGGGGCGTGCGCTGGGTTGGGGGGGCGGGTGAGCTGTGGAGAGGGGGGCGGGGGCGTGCGCGGGGGCGGGTGGGCTGTGGAGAGGGGGGCGGGGGCGTGCGTGGGGGCGGGGGGGGCGAGGCGTGCGCGGGGGCGGGTGGGCTGTGGAGAGGGCGGGTGGGGGCATGTGCTAGGGCGGGGGGCGGGTGAGCTGAGGAGAGGGGGGCGGGGCGTGCGCTGGGGCGGGTGAGCTGTGGAGAGGGGGGCGGGGGCGTGCGCTGGGGCGGGTGGGCTGTGGAGAGGGGGTGGGGGCGTGTGCTAGGGCGGGGGGCGGGTGAGCTGTGGAGAGGGGGGCGGGGCGTGCGCTGGGGCAGGTGAGCTGTGGAGAGGGGGGCGGGGCGTGCGCTGGGGCAGGTGAGCTGTGGAGAGGGGGGCGGGGCGTGCGCTGGGGCGGGTGAGCTGTGGAGAGGGGGGCGGGGGCGTGCGCTGGGGCATCAGGTGTTAGGGGGTAGAGGAGAGGGCAGCTGTAACCCCCACAATCTCATCCTGCCCGAAGGAGACGCTGCTGGGGGTGGGGAGCGAATGGGGGAGGGGGCCCTGGGCAGTCACCAGCGAGATGAGTGCCGCAGTCTGAGCTCTTCCTCCCTCCCGCCCCCAGGTGCACGAGGAATTCAAGCAGAACGTGGAGAATATCGGCATCGAGATGCTGCTGCAGAGATTTGCCGAGAGCAAGGGCACCGGGCGCGAGAGGCCGGGTGAGGGCACGCGAGGGAGGGGCTTGCTCTTGCACGGGGCTGAGGGGCGGGGCTTGCTCTTGCACACGTTGCACGGGGCCTGGGGCAGGTGGGGTGGGCGTGGGCATCTCTGCCAGGCTGACCCCTGCCCTGCTCTCTGTTGGCAGGGGTGCTGGATTTCGACGAGTGCAGAATGGTCCCAGCACAGGAAGGCAAGTACGTCTCTGCAGCTGGCAGCCCCGCGGGTGCTGGGGCATCGCCTGGGAGGAGGCGGCCATGGGGGCAGGGGAGCCGGGACATTGGGATCATCCCTGGGCTCTGGGCGGGCGGCGGAAGTGATGCCTGTGGGGAGGAGCTGGGAGCACCTGGGGCCCAGCTGTCCCGGCTTGGGGGGCTGAGCCGTCTCCGGGGGGAAGAGGGGCTGGATCTGCACCAGGAGCCGCTCACCCGCTCTGTCCCCCGCAGGGCCCAAGAGGAGCCTCAGCAAAGCCTTCCGCATCCCCGGGCTGAGCCGGAGAGACCGAGAGCGAGACACTGTGTGAGCTCCCCCCGGCCCCTACTGCTCCTCTTCCCCTCCTGCCCCCCTTATCCATCCTCCCTACCCTGCATCTCCCCCACCTCCGGCCCATCCATCCTCCCTGCCCTGCTGGGCTTCTCCGGGCAGTTCCAGGGGCTTTGATTCTCTCTCTCTCTTCCCCCCCTAGGGAGTCCCCGGACACTGACTTGGTGAGTAGCTGCCCTGGGTCACGTGCTGCCAGCTGGGGGGATGTAGCGGGTGGATCCGGCCACGTTCCTTCCTTCGCTGGCACCTGCCCATGGTGCTGCCAGACTCGCTAGGGCCCAGCAGCTCTCGGTAATGGGGGGCTGGGCGGTGTCCACCTGGGGCGGTGTCCACCTGGGGGGGGAGGAGACCCCTTCCCCAGGGGTTCTGCAGCGCTGAAATCACACGTTCCCGACCTGCAGCTCCCTGCTGTCCCAGCCCTGGGCTCCCCCCAGCTTGGCCGGCGCCCCTCAATCCTGACCCGCAGGCCCGGTAGATGCCCCTAGGATTGAATGGGTGATGGAGGAGGGTCCCTCCTGGGCAGGGTGGGGCGTTAAAACGGGCCCCCTTTGCAGCAGCCCCTCCCCCCTACTGCGTTCTCCCCCCGCAGACCTGCCCGGATGTGGACGAGGAGGGATTCACTGTACGGCCTGACATCAACCAGAGCAGTATCCTTGGGCTGACTGGCGGGGCGAGTGCCAGGATGGGGCCCAGCTGGGGGTGGGAGGGGCTGGCGGGCTCAGCCCCTGGTCCCCTGCCCAGACAGTTCCTCTCCTGCCTGGCGGCGCCCGGGTCCATGTCCTGGGGTGGGGGGCAAAGGTGCTGGGCATCCAGCCCCCCTGCTTGGCTGTACTAACACGCCAGGGCAGGAACTCGGTTTCCAAACCCCCTGTGCCGGGGGAACCAGGCTGGGCTCAGACCTGCTGGCCCTGGAACCCAGCAGGGCCTGGGCTGAGCCTGAGAGATGTAGGCTCGGATCAGGGGAGAGCTCCCCTGGTTTTGTGGCAGGGAACCCCGGCCTAGCAGGACTCTCCCCTACAGATCCACACCTGGCATTGGCCCTGTGAGCGAGGGGCACGTGGCGTTGCCCAAACTGGCACTGGGAGTCCTTATTGGCACTCAAGACCCCAGCTGGGATCCGGGCCCATTGGGTCGGGTGCTGCCCCGAACAACTTGTGGCCTGATTAGACCCAGATCCCGCTTCACAGATGGGGGAAGCTGCAGCCCAGTGCTGCAGGGACCTGCCCAGGGACCCCGGGGGGGGGTTGGGGGTGGAGCCGGGAACAGAACCTGGGTCTCTGGGGGACCCAGCCCAGCCTGGCTGATGATTCAGGGCTGATGGAGGGGGAACCAGTTAGGCTGGGCAAGGGTTTGGTGCCAGGCCAGGACTCCTGGGTTCAATGCAGTGAACTGGGGTGGAGGCGACACCTAGTGGGCGGCCAGGAGAATGGCAGGCAGGGGCCCAGCGCCACTCCGGTCTGGGGGCTTTTCCCTTGAACCCCGGCTCAGGCTCGGGCGGGACCCACGGCTGCTCGTCCAGCGACTCGGACTACGAGGACGAGGACGAGCCCCGCAAGTTCTACGTCCGCATCAAGCCCCTGCAATCCTGCGACACCGCCGGCAGCAGCCAGGCCGCTGTGGAGCAGCTCAAGGCGACGGTGGGGAACCTCCCCCTGCCCCCCAGCACCGGGGTGAGAGCTGGGGGCTGAGCCGGGGGAAGCAGGGGACCTCTGGGGTGCAGTGGCATGGGACCAGGCTGGTGGCTGGGAGGGAGCAGTGGTGGGGCTGGGGGGGAGTGGAGGGGGTGGCTGTGGGTCTGGGAGGGGAGGGGTGGCCATGGGGCTGGGGGCTGCAGGGCTGGGCTGCTAACTGCCACCCTGGTGATCCCTCCTCCCCCTTGTTCTCTCGCAGGGCACGGTGAAGAGACAGTCCTGCAGTAAGTGTGGCTGAGCTGTTCCCCCCCCCCCCCCCCCCCCGCCCCGTGCTCCCCTCCTCGGCTCTGAAGCAGAGGATTCTATAGGGGTGGACAGGGGAGATGCCAAACCCGAGTTGGGTGGGGTGGGGTGGGGGGAGATTGTTGTGGGTACAATGGGCCATGCAGCAGGGGAGGTCCACGCAGGGCGCCTGTGGCCCCCCCCACCTGTCTGGGGAGATGGGTGCCAATCCTGTCCTGGCAGCGCCCCCCAGAGGCTGGCTCTGCACCCCGGCCCTCTGGAGAGTTCTGAGCTGTCCTTTGCCCAGAGCGGTTTCTGATTGGTGGTCTTAATTTTTTGAGGGCCCAGCCAGATCTCCCTCCTCCTAGCTCTGGGTGCCCTGGATAACGGGGGGCTGCACCTTCCCCATGACCCCAGCACCGTTCAGCCCCTAGTGACTCTCCCATCTGGATACAAGAGCACGGGCCCCGCTGCAGGGGGCGCTGGCAGGCACCGTGACCCCCTCCCGGCCAGCCTTCTGAAGAGGGGGGGGTTATTTCTCATTTTGCTGTGTCGGGAGCTGTCCAGGTTCCAGTCCCGGGGCCCCAGTGATGCCCTCCGTGTGGTTATTCCCCAGGGCACTTACCAGTAGCGACGACCATCACGGTGGATGTGGGCTCTGTCAGGGCCCTGGGTACAGGTGAGGCCGTGACTGGAGACTGTGGGGGGGAGAGGGGGGCAAGGAGGGAAACGTGGTGCTTTGCAAATCCCGCCCCTGTGGCCACAGGCCCCGCCCTAGTGTGCTAGAGTAGCTGGATGGTTCTTTCAAAAGGCTTGGCAGTGACGTGGTTAATACTGAGATCAAGGTGACCATCGGTAGGGGTCAGAATTAACGCCCATGCAAGAGGCCTCGGGGCAGCACCCCGTCCCAGGTCCTGTTGGTTCAGCCTCTCTGCAGACTCAGGCAGGCAGCCTCAGAAGCTTTCACTGGCCTAAGGGGAGTTGGTGGGGCTGACTGTGTGATGGGTGGGGGCTGTGGCCAGTTGCTGGGGGGGTGGTTGCGGGAGGGGTGCGGTGGCTCTGGGTGCTGACTGGGGGCTAGGTCCTGGCTCAGATCGTCTCCTTTCCTGCAGGTGACGAGTCTGGGAAGCTGCAGCCCCCCCACCCTGCTGTATGGACTCCCAGGTACCGGGGTACCCTTGGCATGGGCAGTGAGGGCTTATGGGGAGGGATGGATGTTGGGGTCTTTGTATGATGTGCCTGCTCTCCAGAGCACCAGCGCCCGGCTGCTGGGGCGGTTTTGGGACTGCATGGTCAGCTCATGGTGGGGGCCTCCCATCCTCGATACACCAGGCCTTCCCAGGCCCTTCCTGTGCTGGAGCCCCACGGGGCTGCAACAGGTCCCCTTTGCAGCAGGGCCCACCCAGCCTGGCCTTCCCCACAGCTAGCGCTGCCAGCGCCCCAGATGTCTCGGGCAGACACCCTGGGGCACAGGATGGGGCAGGAGTAACAGTGTGCATGGGGCCCCACTGATCTCTCCCTCCTTTGGTCTGTCCCCAGCTGCGCAGGGAAGCCCTGGCCGGATGTAGCCCCTTCTGCAGCCCTGTTCGGGCCCCCCCTGGAGTCGGCCTTCGAAGCGGAGGATTTCCCAGGTAAGCGTGGTCTGCCAGTGCCTGCCTCACAGGAGGGGAAACTGAGGCACAGCGGGGCAGGGACATCTCGCAGTGTGTGAGACAGAGCTGGGAATAGGATCAGGACTCCTGGGTTCTGTGCTCTGGCTTCAGCTCGGAGCCAGGGCTCCCCCCCGCTGGCTTTTCTGGGCATTGCAGCCCCTGTGCTGAGCTCCGCAAAGCTGCTCTTTGCCCCTGCCCTCGCTGGCTCCCTCCGGTGGCGCGGGGCAGCAGGCGGCTCTGCACTGGCGGATCTGTGACAGGAAGGTCACCCTGTCTCCACAGCCTCCCGAGCCTGCGGTCTGGGCTCCAGCCCGTCTCCCTTCTCCTCCTCGTCTCCAGAGAATGTGGAAGACTCGGGGCTGGACTCCCCCTCGCATCCCCCCACGGGCCCCTCGCCGGACTCCAGACCCTGGACGCCCCAGAGCCCCCTCGCCAGACGGCCTGCCAAGGGCTCCCCGAGGCTACAGGAGGAGCGGGGCGCCCTGCCCCCCACGACGGCTGCCTTGGAGGAGCAGAGCGCCTGGCTGCCCCCGCCCGCCAGCCCCACGGGGTGGCCCCGGGACACCCCCTGCTTTGCCGCCTTCGGCTCCGAGCCCAGCGGGGAGAACTCAGGGGCGGGGTCTCGGCACGATTCCCGCTGCCCCAGTGCCACGGCACCTTCGCCCGACCCCTCCGGGGACCCCCAGGCCTCGGTGGCCAGGCCTCCCAGTCCTGTCTTGGACCAGGCCCTGCAGCCCTGCAAGCATGGGGCCTGCCCCCCCTCCAACACCTCGTCCTCTCCGGTGCCCCCCAGCTGCAGGGAGCCCTCCGGCCCCTCCCCGTGGACTCCCCAGGGGCCCAGTCCCAGGCTGACAAACAGCAGCACTCCGGCCATTCCTGAGCTCCGGGCTGAGCCTGGTGAGTACGGTCCGGGGGGCTGTGAAAGGACCTGCCTCTCAGCTCCCTGCTTCCCAGAGCACGAGAGTGGGGTACCTCCCCCCCCCCAACTGCTCTTCTGGTGGCCCTCAATTCAGCCCTGCAGATCCCCGAAATCCCCCCTGCTATCCCAGCTCTGGGCTCCCCCCAGCTCTGCCGGTGCCCCTCGATCCCACCCCACAGCCCCTGAAATCCCCCCTGCTATCCCAGCTCTGGGCTCCCCCCCAGCTCTGCTGGTGCCCCTCAGTCCTGACCAACGGCAGCCCCACTATTCTCACTCCAGGTCTCTCAGGCACTGGCCAATCTGACCCGCCTGGCGCTCTTAGTGAGGAGGAAACGTGTCTGTTTAGGTGCCAGGCTGAGTCACTTTCCCGCGTGACCCAGCTCTGGTTCCTGAGCTCCTGGACCGACCCCTCTGAGCACCTGGCCCCGGCACGCGGCTGGGGGGCACTCCTGCCCCTGCGTCCCCACCCCACAGACAGCTCCCATGTGCCTCCCCTCCCCCCGCTCCCAATGCCATGGGACGGACCCTGACCCACCCCTGCCTTGTGCTTCTGCAGATCCTCCCCCTGCGCCCGCCCCACCCAGCGCCGCCCCCAAGGTGGCCCCCCCGCGGCGCTCCAGGACGAAGAGGCCCTCGAAGGGGCAGGCCGCCTGCAGCCACGGTGACCTGGTGGGTGGCGCTGCGCTGTGCTGGCTGGGAGCCAGGGTGTGTGTGGAGGGATGGGGAAACCGAGGCACGGAGTGAGTAAGTCACTTGTTGTCCAGGGAGTCTGGCAGAGCTGGGGTTTGAACCCCAATCACCTGGGATCTGGCGTCGCTGACCCTTAGTGGGGGCTGGGGAGCGGATCCGCAAGTCGGCCCCGAGCTGGAGGTGAAGTGAAACAGACGGGAGCCTGAGGAATTTTTCAACTTTGTAGAGGCGGATTCAGGCTAAAGGCTCCTTCCCCCACCCTGCGGGGTTTGTCTGCGTCTCAAGGGAAAAACCAGCCATGACCAACCTCGAGGGGTCTCCAGGGTGGCTGATCTCCGGCCGTCGCTGAAATCCCGGAGCAGATGCTAGCGCACAGACCCCCTGGGGTGGCTGGTTTATGCTGCCTGGCGGGGGGGCATATGCTTTCCTGGGGAGTCTAATGGTTAGCGGTGGGGCTGGCGCTCCTGGGTCCAGGAGGGAAGTGAGGTTTGGTAGGTAGCAGGAGACTGGGACCCATTTCCAGCTCAGTCCTGACCCACTGGATGGCCCTGGGCAAGTCCGTGTCTCATCCCGTGCCTCAGTTTCCCCACCGGTACAATGGGGCTAATGATCCTGCTCCCATTTGCAAAGTGCTTTGGGATCCCAGGCCCTTGGATTCTCCCATCCCCTCCTTGCCCTGCCACTGGGTTAACCCATCCCTGGCCTGGACCGTCATGTACTGCCCTTGGTTTTGCAGTCCCGCTCCCTGAGCCCCTCTCCCCTGTGGAATTCGGGCCCTTCCCACTCGGCTCCGCCCAGCCTGGGTGAGCGCAGTTTCTTCACGGTCTTCCAGCCGGCTCTGGGTACGTACCCCGGGGGTCGCGCGGGCCAGGTGGGAGGGTAGGGGACCGGCCCCGAGCATCGGGGTGGGGGTAGGGGGTGAACCTGTGGATAGAAAGGAGGGGGCCCAAGCCGGGGGAGGGAAGGGGGAGCTATGGGCTGGGATTGAGCGGAGGCTCCGTACCTGACCCTACCTCCCCATCCGCCCTCCCAGGGCTCTCCCGAGGCCCCAGCCCTGTGGTGCTGGGATCCCAGGATGCGCTTCCTGTGGCAACTGCCTTCACTGAGTACATCCATGCCTACTTCAAGGGCCAGGACCCCAACAGGTAAGGTGGGGGATTGGGGCCCAGCCTCGTTTACAGCCTGGGCTCCCTGAACCCAGGCACTGTTGGGCCCAGCCTAGGGATGCCCTGGTTATGGGGAGGGAAAGAGAGACAGCTTGGAGGGGTGCCAGGGCTAGATATCTGCCCCCAAATCTCATGGGGCACTGGGGAGGGGAGGACAGGGACTGGATCCCTCACTCCCTGCCCCTTCCCACAATCCCACTGGGCACTCGGGGGGTGGCTCTCCCATCTCTTTCCCCCGCCACGCTCCACCATGGTGCCAAGCTCAGGGCAGACCGTTGGGAAGCAGGGCTTTCCCCCGCACTGGCTGGGATTCCTTGCTTCGATTTCACCAGCTCACGGAGTCCCAGCCTGTCCCCTGGGGTGCCCTGCTCTGTCTCGCCACCCAGGTGAGATGGTCCCTCCTGCCAAAAATCACAACAATAGGCTGGTTCCTCCCAGCCCCAAAGGACTAATCACTCGCCCTAGGCCAGTTGCACCTGAGATCTGGCACCGAACCTTAGCCAGTGTGATCCTAGATCTAAAGATTCATTAACTAGGAAAAGGAAATTGGCGAGCTATTGACAAGGGTAAAGCAGGCAACAGAGATGCATTCAAACCAGTTCCAGTCTGGCTTCCAAAAGTAATGGAAGCTTCTATGATAAACAAGCTCTGTGTCTCCTTTGGGGCTAACCCAGGCCAAACCCTGGAGATCTTCTGCCTAGCAATCCTTCCCTCCTCCCCCCCCTCCCCCCAAGCCCAAGCAGCATAAAAGATCATGTTCCTCCTCGTTAAGGCTTTCAATTCCTTCCCAGCCTTGGGCTTCGACTGCAGGGACTCACGGGCAAGTCTCCTGCCGTGGTGGGGGGAGCCCCGGCGAAGTCTTGTTCTCCGATGTCCCATGCTGGTTGGTCTGGTGCGGGTGGGTGGGTGGGCGCGGACCCCTCTTGTGGGAGGCTGGTATCTCACATGTGGCACTGGTTATCTCCTGGCTGGTGCTTCGCAGTGATAGAGCAAACACGTGGGACCCGGCTGCTTATAACCCTAATCCCCCCCCCCCCGTGGCCCCACCAACACGCTGAGCCCGGCCAGGTCCAGCCCTGGATCTGTCAGGGTTCAGGGGAGACGTAGGGGCCTTGGCATGAGCTGGGACCTGGTCTGCTGGCGTCACCCCCCCCCCCCATGGGGGTGACTGGATCTCCCATCCCCCTGCCTTCCCCCCAAGCCCCAGGGAATTGAGGGAATGGGGTGGGGGGAAAGATGGGAGATCTGGCCACCCCAGTGCCCTGGGGGATTGTGGGAACTGGGAGATCCCCTCCCTCCATTCCCACAATCCCCCGGAGGGGGTGGTGGGGCTGGACTCCCGTAGGCTGTGGGGGGTTGGGCTCTCCTCGCCCATTGCTGGGGGTGGGGGGGGCTCTGAGTTAATGCCTGGCTCCCCCGCAGCTGTCTGGTGAAGATCACGGGCGAGCTCACCATGTCCTTCCCCGCCGGCATTGTCCACGTCTTCAGTGGGAGCCCAGCCCCGCCTGTCCTGAGCTTCCGCCTGCTCAACACGGCGCTCGTCGAGCAGTTTCTGCCCAGTGCTGAGCTGCTGTACAGGTACCGGGGTGGGGCCGGCTCGGCCACGGAGCTGGGGGGGCCACGGGGGCTTTGCTGGGGCTCTGCGGCTGCATCCCAGCCGGTCTGACCCACCCCTTTCCCACCCGCAGTGACCCGTC